>NC_092757.1:33278793-34490538 GCF_047496795.1 Chiloscyllium punctatum
GAGAGAGAGTTGGGGACTGAGATAGGGTGACAGAGAGCGGGCTGAGAGAGGGTGGGACAGAGAGTGGGTCAAATAGGTCAAATAGAGGGATTCAGAGAGAGGTGGACAGAGAGAGAGGGGACAGAGATAGAGATGGCAAAGAGAGGGCGACAGCGTTGGGCGACAGAGAGAGGAGGACAGAGAGAGAGAGAGGGACAGAGAGACAGGTGGACAGAGAGAGAGGGTCAGAGAGAGGAGGACAGAGAGGGGGGGAAGAGAGCGGGGGACAGAGAGAGGGGGGCCAGAGACAGGTGATCAGAGAGAGGTGTCAGAGAGAGGTGGACAGAGACAGGGTGACAGAGAGAGGGGGCAGATAAAGGGGGAAGAGGGAGGGGACACAGAGAGAGGGGGACAGAGGGATGGGAGACAGAGAGAGGGGGGGCCAGAGTGAGTGGGACAGAGAGAGATGGGACAGAGAGTGGGGATCAGACAGAGGGGTTAGAGTGGGGGAGAGAGAGGGGGTCAGAGAGAGAGAGGAACAGAGAGAGGGGGACAGAGAGATGATGAGACAGAGAGGGGGTGTAGAGAGAGAGGGGCCAGAGAGAGGGGGACAGAGAGGGGGGCAGAGAGCGGAGGAGAGAGAGAGGGGGCAGCGAGAGAGGGTGACAGAGAGAAGGGGACAGAGAGACAGGCGGGTGGGTGAGAGAGGGCGGTCAGAGAGATGTGGGTGGGAGGGAGAGCGGGAAAGAGAGAGAAGGGTCAGAGAGAGTCGGACAGAGAGAGGGCGGGACAGAGAAGGGGGATCAGAGAGAGGGGGATAAGAGAGAGGAGGACAGAGATTGGGTCAGATAGAGTGGTCAGAGAGAGGTGGACAGAGAGAGAGGGCCAGAGACAGGTGATCAGAGAGAGGTGTCAGAGAGAGATGGACAGAGACAGGGAGACAGAGAGAGGGGGCAGAGTGTGGGGCAGATAAAGGGGGAAGAGGGAGGGGACACAGAGAGATGGGACAGAGGGAGGGGAGACAGAGAGAGGGGGGCCAGAGTGAGTGGGACAGAGAGAGATGGGACAGAGAGTGGGGATCAGACAGAGGGGTTAGAGTGGGGGAGAGAGAGGGGGTCAGAGAGAGAGAGGGGATTGAGAGAGGGGGACAGAGAGATGATGAGACAGAGAGGGGGGTGTAGAAAGAGAGGGGCCAGAGAGAGGGGGGACAGAGAGGGATGCAGAGAGCGGAGGAGAGAAAGGGGGCAGCGAGAGAGGGTGACAGAGAAAGGGGGACAGAGAGACAGGCGGGTGGGTGAGAGAGGGCGGTCAGAGAGATGTGGGTGGGAGGGAGAGCGGGAAAGAGAGAGAAGGGTCAGAGAGAGTCGGACAGAGAGAGGGCGGGACAGAGATGGGGGATCAGAGAGAGGGGGATAAGAGAGAGGGGGACAGAGAGTGGGTCAGATAGAGATGGTCAGAGAGAGATGGACAGAGAGAGAGGGGACAGTGATAGAGGGGGCAAAGAGAGGGGAACAGCGATAGGGCGACAGAGAGAGGAGGACAGAGAGAGAAGGACAGAGAGATAGGTGGACAGAGAGGAGGGGGCAGAGAGAGGGGGGCAGAGACGGGGGAAGAGAGAGGGGTTCATAGAGAGGGTGTCAGAGAGAGTGTGGAACAGAGAGTGGGGGACAGAAAGAGGGGTGTTAGAGGGGGACAGAGAGAGAGACGGGACAAAGAGAGAGGGGGAACAGAGAGACAGGGTGTCAGAGAGGGGGGACAGAGAGAGGGGCGTGGGACAGAGAGCGGGGGATGGGGGTACATAGGGGAGGACAGAGAGAAGGGGGTACAGAGAGAGATGGGTACAGAGAGAGGGGGACAGAAAAAGAGGGGACAGAGAGTGGGGGAGATAGAACGGGTCAGAGACAGCGGGACAAGAGAGAGGGGGGACAGATAGAAAGGGGACAAAGACGGGGGATAGAGGGAGGCGGGTGGGAGAGAGAGGGCGGCAGAGACAGGGGGACAGAGAGAGGTCGACAGACGGGTGGGCAGAGAACGGGGGAGAGAGAGAGGCGGGTGGGAGAGTGAGGGGGGTCAGAGAGAGAGGGGGACAGAGAGAGGGGGGACAGAGAGAGAGGGACAGAGAGAGTGGAACAGAGAGAGGGCGACAGAGAGAGAAGGGGGTCAGAGAGAGAGGGGGTCAGAGAGAGGGGGGGAGAGAGAGAGAGTGGACAGAGAGAGAGGGGGCAGAGACATGGGGACAGAGAGAGGGGAACAGAGAGAGGGGGAAATAGAGGGACAGAGAGAGTGGGTCAGAGAGAGCGCGACAGAGAGAGTGGAACAGAGAGTCAGTCAGATAGAGGGGGTCAGAGATAGAGGTACAGAGAGAGGGGGAAGAGAGAGGGTGTCAGAGAGACGGGTGACAGAGAGTGTGGGACAGAAAGAGCGGGACAGAGAGAGGAGGAACAGAGAGAGAGGGGGTCAGAGAGAGGGGGACAGAGGGGGGGAAGAGAGAGGGTGGCCAGAGAGAGTGGGGGAAGGGGGGACAGAGGGGAGGACAGAGAGAAGGGGGACAGAGAGAGGGGGGACAGAGAGAGGGGGCAGAAAGAGAGGGGACAGAGAGTGGGGGAGATAGAGCGGGTCAGAGACAGAGGGACAGAGAGAGAGGGGGGCAGAGAGAAAGGAGACAAAGAGGTGGGATAGAGGGAGGCGGTTGGGAGAGAGAGGGGGCAGAGAGATGGGGACAGAGAGACGGGACAGAGAGAGGGGGCAGAGAGAGATGGGGACAGAGAGTGGGGGACAGAGAGAGGGGGGACAGTCAGAGGGGGTCAGACAGTGGATGTCAGAGAGAGGGGTGTCAGAGATTGGGGATCAGAAAGTGGGATGATAGAGGGGGACAGAGAGAGAGAGGGAGGCAGAGAGAGGGGGGAACAGAGAGAGAGAGTCAGAGAGAGGGGGTCAGAGAGAGGGGGGTTACGAGATGGGGGACAGAGAGAGGGGGACAGAGAGAGAGAGAGGACAGAGAGTGGGGGAGATAGAGGGGTTCAGAGAGAGGGGGGCAGAGAGAGATGGGGACAGAGAGAGGAGCACAGACAGAGAGCGGGACAGAGAGGGGGACAGAGAGAGGGGGACAGAGAGAGAGCGGGACAGAGAGAGAGAGAGGACAGAGAGTGGGGGAGATAGAGGGGTTCAGAGAGAGGGGGGCAGAGAGAGATGGGGACAGAGAGAGGGGCACAGACAGAGAGCGGGACAGAGAGGGGGACAGAGAGAGGGGGACAGAGAGAGAGCGGGACAGAGAGGGGGGACAGAGAGAGGGGGAACAGATAGAGTGGGGGACAGAGAGAGCGGAGTCTGAGAGACGGTGACAGAGAGGGGGCAGAGAGAGGGAGACAGTGGGAGGGGTGACAGGGAGATGTGGACAGAGGGAGGGGGGAACAGAGAGATGGTGACAGACGGGGGCAGAGAGAGGGCGACAGAGTAAGGGGGGACAGAGAGAGGGGGACAGAGAGTGGGGGGGAGGGAAGGGTTTGAGAGAGAGGGAGGATAGAGATAGGGGGGATAGAGAGACGGGGACAGAGAGTGGGGGAGAGATGGAGGGGGGACAGAGAGACGATGACAGAGAGGGGGGAGAGAGAGGGGGACAGAGAGAAGGGGACAGAGAGAGGGGGTACAGATTGAGGGGGCAGAGTGAGGGGACAGGGAGTGGGGGAGATAGAGGGGGACAGAGAGAGAGGGGGACAGACAGAGGGGGACAGAGAGAGAGCGGGACAGGGAGGGGGTAAAGAGAGAGAGGGGGACAGAGAGAGAGGGAACAGATAAAGGGGCGGACAGTGAGAGGGGGGGACTGAGAGACGGTGACAGAGAGGGGGCAAAGAGAGGGCGACAGAGAGAGGGGGGCAGAGAGAGGGGGACAGAAGGAGGGGGGACAGAGAGATGTGGACAGAGGGAGGGGGGGAACAGAGAGATGGTGACAGACAGGGGGCAGAGAGAGGGCGACAGAGTAAGGGGGGACAGAGAGCGGGGGACAGAGTGAGTGGGGAGAGAGGGGGGGCAGAGAGAGGGGGGAGAGAGAGAGGGAGGACAGAGAGACGATGACAGAGCGGGGGGAGAGAGAGGGGGACAGAGAGAAGGGGACAGAGAGAGGGGGGACAGAGAGGGGGGCAGAGAGAGGGGGACAGAGAGAGAGAGACAGACAGAGGGGGTCAGACAGTGGATGTCAGAGAGAGGGGTGACAGAGAGTGGGGGAAAGAAAGAGGGATGATTGAGGGCGACAGAGAGAGAGGGGCAGAGAGAGAGGGGGACAGAGAGGGGGTGACAGAGAGAGGGGGATGGGGGGTCAAGGGGGGACAGAGAGAGGTGAGACAGAGAGGGGGGACAGAGAGAGAGGGGGACAGAGAGAGAGGGGACAGAGAGTGGGTGAGATAGAGGGGGGCAGAGAGAGGGGGACAGAGAGAGGACGACAGACGGGTGGGCAGAGAACGGGGGTGAGAGAGAGGCGGGTGGGTGAGAGAGAGAGGTTCAGAGAGAGAGGGTGACAGAGAGAGAGGGTGACAGAGAGAGTGGGACAGAGAGTGGGTCAGATCGAGACGAGACAGAGATGGAGGGCGGCAGATAGAGGGGGACAGATAGAGGGGGACAGAGAGAGGGGGGACAGAGAGAGCGGTGTCAGCGAGAGGGGGACAGAGAGAGAGGGGTTCAGAGAGAGAGGGCGTCAGAGAAAGAGGGGGTCAGAGAGAGCGCGACAGAGAGAGTGGAACAGAGAGTCAGTTAGATAGAGAGGGTCAGAGTTAGAGGTACAGAGAGAGGGGGAAGAGAGAGGGTGTCAGAGAGAGGGTGTCAGAGAGACGGGTGACAGAGAGTGGTGGACAGAAAGAGGGGGACAGAGAGAGAGGGGGAACAGAGAGTGAGGGGGTCAGAGAGAGGGGGACAGAGGGGGCGAAGAGAGAGGGGGGGACAGAGAGAGCGGGGGAAGGGGAGACAGAGGGGAGGACAGAGAGAAGGGGGACAGAGAGAGGGGGTACAGAGAGGGGGGCAGAAAGAGAGGGGACAGAGAGTGGGGGAGATAGAGCGGGTCAGAGAGAGACGGACAGAGAGAGAGAGGGGACAAAGAGGTGGGATAGAGGGAGGCGGTTGGGAGAGAGAGGGGGCAGAGAGATGGGGACAGAGAGAGGGGGACAGAGAGAGAGGGGCAGAGAGAGATGGGGACAGAGAGTGGGGGACCGAGAGAGGTGGACAGTCAGAGGGGGTCAGAAAGTGGTTGTCAGAGAGAGGGGTGTCAGAGATTGGGGGTCAGAAAGAGGGATGATAGAGGGGGACAGAGAGAGAGAGGGGGCAGAGAGAGGGGGGTTACGAGATGGGGGGACAGAGGGGGGCAGGGGGGACAGTGAGAGTGGGGAAAGAGAGGTGGACAGAGAGAGAGGGGCAGAGAGAGAGGGGCACAGAGAGAGAGGGGCAGAGAGAGAGGGGCACAGAGAGAGGGGGAACAGTCGGAGGGGGTCAGACAGTGGATGTCAGAGAGAGGGGTGTCAGAGAGTGGGGGACAGAAAGAGGGATGATAGAGGGGGACAGAGAGAGAGGGGGCAGAGAGAGGGGGGAACAGAGAGAGAGAGGGGGTCAGAGAGACGAGGTCAGAGAGAGGGGGTACAGAGGTGGGGGACAGAGAGCGGGAGGATAGAGGGGGCAGGGGGGACAGAGAGAGTGGGGAACAAGAGGCGGGGGGCAGAGAGAGGGGTCAGAGAGAGAGGGGAAAGAGAGTGGGGGGGAAGAGGGGTTCAGAGAGAGGGGGCAGAGAGAGATGGGGACAGAGAGTGGGGTACAGAGAGAGCGGGACAGAGAGGGGGGACAGAGAGAGAGGGGGAACAGATAGAGTAGGGGACAGAGAGAGAGAGGAGTCTGAGAGACGGTGACAGAGAGGGGGCAGAGAGAGGGCGACAGTGGGAAAGGTGACAGGGAGAGGTGGACAGATGTAGGGGGGATCAGAGTGATGGTGACAGACGGGGGCAGAGAGAGGGCGACAGAGTAAGGGGGCACAGAGAGGGGGGGGCAGTGAGTGGGGGGAGAGGAGGGTTTGAGAGAAAGGGAGGATAGAGATAGGGGGGAATAGAGAGGCGGGGACAGAGATCGGGGGAGAGATGGAGGGGGGACAGAGAGACGATGACAGAGAGGGGGGAGAGAGAGGGGGACAGAGAGATGGGGGACAGAAAGAGGGGGGCAGAGAGAGGGGGGACAGATTGAGGGGGCAGAGAGAGGGGACAGGGAGTGGGGGAGATAGAGGGGGACAGAGAGAGGGGGACAGAGAGAGGGGGACAGAGAGAGAGCGGGACAGAGAGGGGGGACAGAGAGAGAGGGGGACAGAGAGAGAGGGAACAGATAGAGGGGGGACAGTGAGGGTGGGACTGATAGTCCGTGACAGAGAGGGGGCAAAGAGAGGGCGATAGAGAGAGGGGCAGAGAGAGGGGGACAGAGGGAGGGGGGACAGAGAGATGGTGACAGACAGGGGGCAATGAGAGGGCGACAGAGTAAGGAAGGACAGAGAGAGGGGGGACAGAGTGAGGGGGAAGAGAAAGGGGGGGGAGAGAGAGGGGGGAGAGACCGAGGGAGGACAGAGAGAGGGGGGGACAGAGAGACGGGGGACAGAGAGTGGGGGAGAGATGGAGGGGGGGGGACAGAGAGACGATGACAGAGTGGGGGGAGAGATAGGGGGACAGAGAGAAGGGGACAGAGAGGGGGGCAGAGAGAGGGAGCAGAGAGAGATGGACAGAGAGAGAGACAGACAGAGAGCGTCAGACAGTGGATGTCAGAGAGAGGGGTGACAGAGAGTGGGGGACAGAAAGAGGAATGATTGAGGGGGCAGAGAGAGATGGGGGGCAGAGAGAGAGGGGGAACAGAGAGAGGGGGACAGAGAGGCGGGACAGAGAGAGGGGGTACAGAGATGGGGACAAAGAGAGGGGGGATGGGGGTCAAGGGGAGAACAGAGAGAGGTGGAACAGAGAGGGGGGACAGAGAGAGAGGGGGACAGAGAGAGAGGGGACAGAGAGTGGGGAGATAGAGGGGTTCAAAGAGAGGGGGACAGAGAGAGAAGGGGGCAGAGAGTGAGGGCGACAGAGAGAGAGAGGGGGCCAGAGAGAGAGGGGAAGAGAGAGATGGGGGCAGACAGAGGGGGACAGAGTGAGGGGGCAGAGAGAGAGGGGGGCAGAGAGAGAGGGGGCAGAGAGGGGGAACAGAGAGAGGGGGTAGAGAGAGGGGGCAGAGAGGAGGGGAACATAGAGAAAGAGGGGGACAGAGAGGGGGACAGAGGGAGGGGGTCAGAGACGGTGACAGAGAGGGGGGAGAGAGGGGGAGGACAGAGAGTGTGGGTGACAGAGAGAGGGGCAGAAAGAGGGTGAAAGAGAGAGCGGGAGAGAGGGAGGGGGGTCAGAGAGACGGTGACAGAGAGGAGGCAGAGAGGGGGGGACAGAGAGAAGGGGGACAGAGTGAGAGGGACAGAGAGAGGTGGACAGAGAGAAGGGGGACAGAGAGAATGCGGACAGAGAGAGGGTGACAGAGAGAGAGCGGGACATAGGGGGGGCAGAGAGAGTGGGAACACAGAGAGGAGTACAGAGAGAGGCGAACAGAGAGAGGGTGGGACAGAGGGAGCGGGACAGACAGACCGTGACAGAGCGGGCGCAGAGAGCGGGGGACAGAGAAAGGGGGTGATAGAGAGCGAGGGAGAGAGAAGGAGTGGGGGCAGGGGGGTGCAGAGAGCGGGACAAGAGGGAGGGGGGGCAGATTGTCGGTGACAGAGAGGGGGCAGAGAGAGGGGGAACAGAGAGAGGGGACAGAGAGAGGGGGGACAGAGAGAGTGGGTCAGAGAGAGGGGGAACAGAGATGGGGGGTACAGAGAGGGAGGGGGGGTCAGAGAAAGGGTGGTCAGAGAGTGGGTGGGCAGAGAGAAGGCGGACAGAGAGGCGGGGACAGAGAGAGGGGGACAGAGGGAGGGGGACAGAGAGATGGTGACAGAGAGGGGGCAGAGAAAGGAGGACAGAAACAGAGAGGGGGCAGAATGAGAGGGGGGCAGAGAGAGAGGGGGGTCAGAGAGAGGGGGGACAGAGAGAGGGGAGACAGAGAGGGGGCGGACAGTGGGGGGGGCGCAGAGAGGGATGACAGAGAGAGCGGGACAGAGAGGGGGACAGAAAGAGACGTCAGATAGAGGGGGTCAGAGAGAGAGAGGAGGACAGAGAAACAGGGGAACAGAGAGAGAGGGGGACAGGGAGAGAGGAGAAGAGAGAGATCGGGGCAGACAAAATGGCAGAGTGAGGATGGCAGAGAGTGAGGGGGGCAGAGAGAGGGGGACAGAGACAATGTGACAGAGAGAGGGGGACAGAGTGGGGGAGAGAGAGGGAGACAGAGAGACGGGGACAGAGAGAAAGGCACAGAGAGTGGGGGAGATTGAGGGGGTCAGAGAGAGGGGGACAGAGAGAGAGGGACAGAGGGATGGCGAGAGACAGGGCGAAAGAGAGAGAGGGGAACAGAGAGAGGGTGGGACTGTGAGATAGGGGGACAGAGAAAGAGGTGGACAGAGAGATGGCGACAGAGGAAGCGTGAAAGAGAGTGAGCGGGACAGAGAGAGAGGGGGGGTCAGAGAGAGAGGGGGCAGAGAGAGTGGGACAGACTGACAGGGGCAGAGAGAGGGTTGACAGAGTGTGGGGGAGAGAGGGGGCACTGAGAGAGGGGCACAGAGAGAGGGGGACAGAGAGAGGGGGAATGAGAGAAGGCGAGAGAGAGAGGGGCAGAGAGAGGGTGGCACAGAGAGTGGGGGAGAGAGAGAGGCACAGAGAGAGTGGGGGACCGAGAGAGAGCGGGACAGAGAGAGAGCGGGGAAGAGAGAGGGGGCAGAGAGAGATGGGGGCAGAGTGAGGTGGGCAGAGAGAGAGGGGGCAGAGAGAGAGAGGGGAAAGAGAGTGGGGGCAGAGAGAGGGCGACAGAGAGCAGGGCACAGAGAGGGGGAGATAGAGGGGGTCAGAGAGAGAGGGCGTCAGAGAGAGTAGGGGACAGAGAGATGGGGGGACAGAGAGAGCGGGTAGAGAGACAGAGAGAGGGACAGAGAGGGGCAGCAGAGAGGTGGGGGACAGAAGGGGGGCAGAGAGATTGCGACAGAGAGAGAAGGACAGAGTGAGAGAGGTGCAGAGAGAGAGAGGGGGGCAGAAAGAGACGTCAGAGGGAGCCGGGCAGAGAGAGAAGGGGGCAGAGAGTGAGGGGGACAGTGAGAGAGAGTGGGGGCCAGAGAGAGAGGGGAAGAGAGAGATGGGGCAGACAGAGGGGGACAGTGTGAGGGGGGCAGAGAGAGAGGGGGGCAGAGAGAGAGGGCGACCGAGAGAGGGCCACTGAGAGTGGGAGGGATAGAGGGGGTCAGAGAGAGGGGGAAAGAGAGAGGGGGACAGAGAAAGGGGGATATAGAGTGGGACAGAGAGAGCAGGACAGAGAGATGGAGTCAGAGAGAGGGGGACAAAGAGGGGGACAGAGAGAGGTGGACAGCGAGAGGCGGTCAGAGAGAGTGGAGCAGAGAGAGGGGGGACAGAGAGAGGGGGAAAAGAGAGAGGGGGGACAGAGAGAGGGGGGACAGAGAGAGGGTGGACAGACAGGGGTGGACAGAGAGAGGGGGGTCAGAGATAGAGGGAATAGAGAGTGGGGGAGATAGAGGGGGTCAGAGAGAGGGGAACAGAGAGAGGGGGGACAGAGAGAGAAGGCTACAGAGACGGTGCTATAGAGAGAGGATGACAGAGAAAGGAGGAGGGGGGTCAGAGAGAGGGGCAGAGAGAGGGGGGACAGAGAGAGGTGGAACAGATGGAGGGGGACAGAGAGAGAGGGGGACTGAGAGACAGTGACAGAGAGGGGGCAGAGAGAGTGCGACAGAGAGGGGGGCAGAGAGAAGGAGGACAGAGGGAAGGGGGACAGAGAAATGGGAAAGAGGTAGGGGAGGCAGAGAGAGGGGGGACAGAGAGAGAGGTAGAGAGTGATGGGCGACAGAGAGACGGTGGCAGAGATGGGGCGACAGAGAGGGGGCAGAGAGAGTGCGACAGAGAGAGGGGGACAGAGAAAGGGGAAACAGAGAGA
Organism: Chiloscyllium punctatum; assembly: GCF_047496795.1. NCBI lineage: Eukaryota > Metazoa > Chordata > Chondrichthyes > Orectolobiformes > Hemiscylliidae > Chiloscyllium > Chiloscyllium punctatum. Next base: position 33,288,841 of record NC_092757.1, read on the forward strand.
GGGGGGAGAGAGAAGGGGAAGTGAGAGAGGGGGGACAGAGAGAGGATTTACAGAGAGAGTGGGAGAGAGAGAGGGGTAGAGACGGAGTGGGGACAGAGAGATGTTGACAGAGAGGGGGGAGAGAGGGGGGACAGAGAGAGGGGTACAGAGAGAGGGGGGACAGAGAGAGGGGGCACAAAGAGCGGGGGGACAGAGAGCGGGGACAGCGAGTGGGGGAGATAGAGGGAGTCAGAGAGAGGGTCAGAGAGAGAGGGGACAGAGAGGGTGGACAGATAGAGGTGGGACAGAGAGGGGGGAAGAGAGAGGAAGGCAGAGAGACGGTGACAGAGAGAGAGGAGAGAGAGTGGGGGAGATAGAGGTAGTCAGAGAGAGTGGGACAGAGAGAGAGGGACAGAGAGAGAGGAGGAGAGTGAGAGAGGGGGACAGAGAGTGGGGCAGATAGTTGGGGGACAGAGAGAGGTGGGACAGAGAGGTGGGGACAGAGAGAAGAGGGACAGAGAGAAGGGGGATAAAGAGAGAGGGGACAGGGAAAGGGCGAAAAAGAGAGGGCTGCAGAGAGAGGGTACAGAGAGAGAGGGGGCAGAGAGAGAGGGCAGACAGAGTGAGGGGGTTCAGAGGGAGGGGAGACAGAGGGAGGGGAGACAGAGAGAGGGTAGACAGAGAGAGGGGTGACAGAGGGAGGGGAGACAGAGAGAGGGGAGACAGAGAGAGGGAGGACAGAGAGAGTGGGGACAGAGAGCAGGGTAGAGAGAGGAGGCAGAGGGGGGGCAGAGAGAGGGGGGAACAGAGAAAGGGGTAGAGAGGGAGGGGGGACAGAGAGACGGTGACAGAGAGAGGGGGGCAGAGAGATGGGGGCAGAGAGAGGAGGGACAGAGAGAGGGGTACTGAGAGCGGGAGAGAGAGAGGGGGCAGACTGAAGGCGTCGGGGGGGGACAGAGGGGGGGACAGAGAGAGGTGGCAGAGACAGGGCGACAGAGAGGGGGCAGAGAGAGGGTTAGAGAGAGGGGGACAGAGAGAGGGGGGGACAGAGAGAGGGGGGCAGAGAGATGGCGACAGAGATTGAGGGACAGAGAGAGAGGAGGGCAGAGAGAGGGCGACAGAGAGAGGGGAACAGAGAGAGAAGGGGCAGAGAGTGAGGGGGACAGATAGAGAGGGGGACAGAGAGCGAGGGGAAGAGAGAGATCGGAGCAGACAGAAGGGGACAGAGTGAGGGTCGCAGATAGTGAGGGGGGCAGAGAGAGGGCGACAGAGAGAGGGGCACAGTGGGTAGGGGAGATAGAGGGGGTCAGAGAGTGGGGAAAAGAGAGAGGGGGTCAGAGAGGGGGGATATAGAGGGGGACAGAGAGAGGGGACAGAGAGAAGGGGACAGAGAGAGCGAGGACAGAGAGAGGTGGACAGAGTGGGGGAGAGAGAGGGAGTCAGAGAGAGGGGGACAGAGAGAGGGGGACGGAGAGAGGGGGACAGAGAGAGAGGGGGACAGAGAGAGAGGGGAACAGTGAGAGAGGGGGACAGAGAGAGGGAGACAGAGAGATGGCGACAGAGAAAGGGTGACAGAGAGTGAGCGGGACAGAGAGAGAGGGGGGAAGAGAGAGAGGGGGCAGAGAGAGAGAGAGGGGGACAGAGAGACAGAGGGACAGGGAAAGGGGGGCAGAGAGAGAGGGGGACAGAGAGAGAGGCACAGAGAGTGGGTCAGATAGAGTGGATCAGAGAGAGGGGGGCAGAGAAAGGGGGGCAGAGAAAGGGGGGCAGAGTGGGGGAGAGACAGGGAGTCAGAGAGAGGGGGACAGAAAGGGGGGACAGAGAGAGAAGGGGGAAGAGAGTGAGGGGGACAGAGAGAGGGTGACAAACTGTGGGGGGCAGAGAGAGGGGGGGCAGAGTGAGGTGGAAAGAGAGAGGGGCACAGAGAGTGGGGGAGATTGAGGGAGTCAGAGAGATGGGTACAGAGAGATGGCGACAGAGAAAGGGTGACAGTGAGTGGGGCAGTGAGAGAGGGGGGCAGCGAGAGAGAGGGGGACAGAAAGAGAAGGGGACAGAGAGAGGGGACAGAGAGAGGGGGGACAGAGAGAGGGGGGGACAGAGTGTTGGGGAGAGAGAGGAGCACAGAGAGAAAGGGGGACAGAGAGAGGGGGAAAGAGAGAGGGCGACAGAGAGAGTGGGGCAGAGAGAGGGGGCACAGAGAGTGGGGGAGAGAGAGGGGCACAGAGAGAGTGGGGGGCAGAGAGAGTGGGGGGCAGAGAGAGAGCGGGACAGAGAGAGCGCGGGACAGAGAGAGAGGGGCAGAGAGAGATGGAGGCAGAGTAAAGGGGCAGAGAGAGAGGAGGTCAGAGAGAGTGGGGAAAGAGAGTGGGGTCAGAGAGAGAGCGACAGAGAGCAGGGCACAGAGAGGGGGAGACTGAGGGGGTCACAGAGAGAGGGTCTCAGAGAGAGAAGGGGACAGAGAAATGGGGGACAGAGAGGGGGGGCAGAGAGAGAAGGTGGCAGAGTGTGAGGGGGCCAGAGAGAGAGGGGAAGAGAGAGATTGGGGCAGACAGAGGGGTCAGTGTGAGGGGGGCAGAGAGAGGGCTACAGAGAGAGGGGCACTGAGAGTGGGGGAGATAGAGGGGGTAAGAGAGGGGGGGAAGAGAGAGGGGGACAGAGAGAGGGGCATATAGAGGGGAACAGAGAGTGGGGGATAGGGAGAGGCGGACTAAGAGAGAGGGTGTCAGAGAGAGAGAGGGGAGGAGAGTGAGAGGGGGACAGAGAGTGAGTGGGACAGAGAGGGGGGGCAGAGAGAGGGGTGGGCAGAGAGAGAGGGGGACATAGAGAGGGGGGCAGAGAGAGAGGGGGACAGAGAGAGAGGTGGACAGAGAGAAAGGGGACAGAGAGAAGGGTAGAGAGAGAGGGGCAGAGAGAGAGGTGGACAGAGAGAGAGGGGGACAGGGGGGCAGAGAGAGAGGGAGATAGAGAGAGGGGCACAGAGACTGGGGGAGATAGAGGGGGTCAGAGAGAGGGGGACAGAGAGGGGGGGACAGAGAGAGGGGCTAAAGAGAGGGGGACAGAGTGGGTGAGAGAGAGGGACAGAGAGGGGGACAGAGAGAGAAGGGAGCAGAGAGGGAGGGGTACAGAGAGAGGGGGACAGAGAGAGAGGGGGACAGAGAGAGGGGGGTACAGTGAGAGAGGGGCACAAAGAGAGATGGGGCAGACAGAGGGGGACAGACTGAGTGGGGCAGAGAGAGGGGGCAGAGTGAGGGCGAAAGAGAGAGGGGCACAGAGCGTGGGAGAGATTGAGGGGGTCAGAGGGGGGGGACAGAGAGAGTTTGACAGACGGATGGCGACAGAGAAAGGGTGAGAGAGAGTGAGTATGGCAGTGAGAGAGGGGGGAAGAGAGAGAGAGGGGGACAGAGAGAGAAGGGGACAGAGAGGGGGGGGACAGAGAGATGGGGGGACAGAGAGATGGGGGGACAGAGAGAGGGGGGACAGAGTGTGGGGGAGAGAGAGGAGCACAGAGCGAGAGGGGGACAGAGAGATAGGGGGGCAGAGAGAGGGGACACAGAGTGGGGGAGAGAAAGGGGCGCAGAGAGAGTAGGGGACAAAGAGAGAGTGGGACAGAGAGAGAGCGGGACAGAGAGCGAGGGGCAGAGAGAGTTGGGGCAGAGTGAGGGGGCAGAGAGAGGATGGCAGAGAGGGGGCGACAGAGAGCAGGGCAGAGAGAGGGGGATATAGAGGGGGTCAGTGAGAGAGGGTCTCAGAGAGAGAAGGGGTCAGAGAGATGGGGGGACAGAGAGAGGGGGCAGAGAGAGAGGGACAGAGAGGGGAGGACAGAGAGAGGAGGGGAACAGAGAGAGGGGGGCAGAGAGATGGCGACATAGAAGTACAGAGAGAGGGGGGCAGAGAGAGAGGGGGCAGAAAGAGGCGTCAGAGAGAGGGGGACAGAGAGAGGAGGATAGAGACAGATGGGGCAGAGAGAGGGCGACATAGAAAGGGGGACAGAGAGAGAGGGGGGCAGAGAGTGAGGGGAAGAGAGAGATGGGGGAAGGCAGAGGGCGACAGAGTGAGAAGTGCAGAGAGAGGGGATCAGAGAGAGGGCGACAGAGAAAGGGGCACTGAGAGTGGGGGAGATAGAGGGGGAAAAGAGAGGGGAAAGAGAGAGGGGGACAGAGAGAGGGTGATATAGAGGGGGACAGAGAGAGCGGGACAGAGAGAAGGAGTCAGAGAGAGGGGGACAGAGAGGGGAACAGCGAGAGGCGGAAAGAGAGAGCGGGGGTCAGACAGAGAGGGTGCAGAGTGAGAGGGGGACAGAGAGAGGGGGGCCAGAGTGTGGGGATGAGAGTGGGGCACAGAGAGAGGGGGCAGAGAGAGAGAGTGGGACAGAGAGAGAGGTGGACAGAGGGAGGGGGGCCAGAGTGTGGGGATGAGAGTGGGGCACAGAGAGAGGGGGCAGAGAGAGAGAGTGGGACAGAGAGAGAGGTGGACAGAGAGAGAGGGCGACAGAGAGTGGGGTGATAGAGGGGGGTCAGAGAGAGGGGGGCAGAGAGAGGGTTTCAGAGAGACAGCCACAGGGAGAGGGGGATATAGAGGGGACAGAGAGAGGGGTACAGAGTGGGGGAGAGAGACGGGGTCAGAGAGAGGGGGGCAGAGAGAGACGGAGCAGAGAGAGGGGGACAGAGAGAGGGGACAGAGAGAGGGGGGACTGAGTGGGGGAGAGAGAGGGAGTCAGAGACAGAGGGACAGAGAGGGGGACAGAGAGAGAAGGGGGCAGGGAGTGAGGGGTACAGAGAGAGGGGGACAGAGAGAGGGGGGACAGTGAGAGAGGGGGACAAAGAGAGATGGGGCAGGCAGAGGGGGACAGACTGAGGGGGGACAGAGAGAGGGGGCAGAGTGAAGGCGACAGAGAGAGGGGCATGGAGAGTGGGGGAGATAGAGGGGGTCAGAGAGAGGGGGACAGAGAGATGGCGACAGAAAAAGGGTGACAGAGAGTGAGGGGGGCAGAGAGAGAGGGGCAGAGAGAGAGGGGGACATAGAGGGGGACAGCGATAGGGTTACCGTTTGGGGGAGAGAGAAGGTGTCAGAGAGAGGGGGACAGGGAGGGGGGCAGAGAGAGAGGGAGCAGAGAGAGGGCGGCAGAGAGTGGGGGGCAGAGAGCGGGGAAGAGATAGAGGGGACAGAGAGAGGGGGACAGAGAGAGACGGGTGGGAGAGAGAGGTGGTTCGAAAGAAGCGGGTGGGAGAGAGAGGGGGACAGAGCTGGGGGCAACAGAGAGAGAGGGACAGAGAGAAGGGGGGAAAGAGAGAGAGAGGGGGACAAAGAGGGGGATAGAGAGGCGGTTGGGAGAGAGAGGGGGACAGAGAGGGGGGACAGAGAGAGGGGAGATAGAGGTGGTAAAATGGAGGGGGACAGAGAGAGGTGCACAGAGAGTGGGGGAGATAGAGGGGGTCAGAGAGAGGGGGTCAGAAAGAGGCGGGTGGGAGCAATAGGGGGACTGAGAGAGGGGGTCAGAGAGATGGCGACAGACAGAGGGGGACAGAGAGTCGGGGTCAGAGAGAGGGGGACAGAGAGAGAGCGGGTCAGATAGAGGGGGGACAGAGAGAGAGGGGGCAGAGAGAGAGAGGGCAAAGAGAGAGGGGGCAAAGATTAAGGGACAGAGAGAGGGGGAACAGAGAGAGGGAGCAATGAGAGGGGGACAGAGAGAGGTGGAACAGAGAGAGGGGGACAGAGAGAGGGGGACAGAGAGAGGGGGGACAGAGAGAGGGGGGACAGAGAGAGGGGGGACAGAGGGGGGGGTCAGAGAGACGGTGACAGAGAGGAGGCAGAGAGAAGGGAACAGGGAAAGGGGGGGATAGAGAGTGGGGGAGAGAGAATGAGTGTGGGCGGGAGAATCAGACAGAGGGGGACAGACGGAGGGGGGCAGAGCGACGGTGACAGAGAGGGGGCAGAGAGAGGACGACAAAGAGAGGTGGGACAGAGATAGGGGGAGACAGAGAGGGGGGCAGAGAGAGGGGGACAGAGACGGGGGTGCAGAGAGAGAGGGGACAGTGAGAGGGGGGACAGAGAGAGGGAGGGGACAGAGAGAGGGGGCCAGAGAGAAGGGGGACAGAGAGAGAGGACAGAGAGTGAGGGGAGATAGAGGGGGACAGAGAGAGGAGGACAGAGAGAGAGGGACATAGAGAGTGGAAGACAGTGAGAGAGGGGGGACAGAGAGTGGGTAGATAGATGGGGGACGGAGAGAGGGGGGACAGAGAGGTGGGGGCAGAGAGAAGGGGACAGAGAAAAGGGGGATAAAGAGAGAGGGGACAGGGAGAGAGCGACAGAGAGAGGGCTGCAGAGAGAGGTACAGAGAGAGAGGGGGCAGAGAGAGGGGGGCAGAGAGCAGGGGAGAGAGAGGTGGCAGAGAGAGAGGGGTGACAGAGAGAGGGGGGACAGAGAGAGGGGGACAGAGTGAGGGAGGACAGAGAGACGGTGACAGAGAGGGGTCAGAGAGAGGCCGGACAGAGAGAGGGGGGCAGAGACAAGGGGGACATAGACAGGGGGGACAGAGAGAGAGGGGGGGGCAGAGAGAGGGGTCAGAGAGAGAGGGGGACACAGAGAGAGGGGACAGACAGTGGTTGAGATAGATGGGGTCAGAGAGAGAGGAGATCTGAGAGAGGGGGACAGAGAGAGGGGGACAGAGAGAGGGGACAAAGAGAGCGGGACAGAGTGGGTGAGAGAGAGGGAGTTAGAGAGAGAGAGGGACAGAGAGGGGGACAGAGAGAGAGAAGGGAGCAGAGAGTGAGGGGTACAGAGAGGGGGGGGAAAGAGAGAGACGGGGACAGTGAGAGAGGGGGAAAGATAGAGAAGGGGGCAGAGAGAGGGGGACAGACTGAGTGGGGCATAGAAAGGGTGCAGAGTGAGGGCGAAAGAGAGAGGGGCACAGGGAGTGGGGGAGATTGAGGGTGGCAGAGAGGGGGGGACAGAGAGAGGGGGACAGAGGGATGGCGACAGAGAAAGGGTGACAGAGAGTGAGTAGGGCAGTGGGAGAGGGGGGCAGAGAGAGAGAGGGCGACAGAGAGAGAAGGGGACAGAGAGAGGGGGGGACAGAGAGATGGGGACACAGTGTGTGGGAGATAGAGGGGCACAGAGAGAGAGAGGGGGACAGATAAAGAGGGGGGCAGAGAGAGGTGGGCACAGAGAGTGGGGGAGAGAAAGGGGCAGAGAGAGAGTTGGGGACAGAGAGAGAGCGGGACAGAGATAGAGCGGGACAGAGACCGAGGGGCAGAGAGAGTTGCGGACAGAGTGAGAGGGCAGAGAGAGGGGGCAGAGAGAGAGGGGAAAGAGAGTGGGGGGCAGAGAGAGGGCGACGGAGTGCAGGGCACAGAGAGGGGGGTATAGAGGGTTTCAGAGAGAGAAGGGGACAGAGAGATGGGGGGACAGAGAGAGCGGGCAGAGAGAGTGGGACAGAGAGAGGGGGGGACAGAGAGAGGGGGGACAGAGAGAGGGGGCAGAGAGATGGCGACAGAGAAGGACAGAGAGAGAAGGGGGCAGAGAGAGAGGGGGGCAAAAAGAGGCGTCAGAGAGAGGGGGACAGAGAGGGAGGAGGACAGAGACAGAGAGGGGGCAGAGAGAGGGCGACAGAGAGAGGGGACAGAGAGAGAGGGGGGCCAGAGAGCGAGGGGAAGAGAGAGATGGGGGAAGGCAGAGAGGGACAGAGTGAGGGGGGCAGAGAGAGGGCGACGGAGAGAGGGGCATTGAGAGTGGGGGAGATAGAGGGGGTCAGAGAGAGGGGAAAAGAGAGAGGGGGACAGAGAGAGGGTGATATAGAGGGACACAGAGAGAGAATACAGAGAGATGGAGTCAGAAAGAGAGGGACAGAGAGGGGGACAGCGAGAGGGGAAAGAGAGAGAGGGGGTCAGAGAGGGGGGGCAGAGTAGAGGGGGACAGAGAGAGAGGGGGACAGAGAGATGGCGCCAGCGAAAGGGTGACAGAGAGTGAGCGGGACAGAGAGAGGGAGCAGTGAGAAGGGGGGGCAGAGAGAGAGAGGGGCACAGAGAGTGGGGGACAGACAGAGAGGTGGACAGAGAGAGATGGACAGAGAGAGAGAGGCAGAGAGAGATGGAGACAGAGAGGGGGCACAGAGAGTGGGGAGTTAGAGGGGGTCAGAGAGAGGGTTACAGAGAGAGGGGGACAGGGAGAGGGGGACAGAGTGGGGAAGAGAGAGGGAGTCAGAGAGAGAGGGACAGCGAGGGGGACATAGAGAGAAGGGGGCGGAGAGTGAGGGTACAGAGAGGGGGGACACTGAGAGAGGGGGGCAAAGAGAGATGGGGCAGGCAGAGGGGGACAGACTGAGGGGGGAGAGAGAGAGGGGGGCAGAGTGAAGGCGACAGAGAGAGGGGCACAGAGAGAGGGGGAGATAGAGGGGCTCAGAGAGAGGGGGACAGAAAGAGCGGGACAGAGAAAGGGGACAGAGTGGGGGGAGAAACGTAGTCAGAGAGAGGGGGACAGAGAGTGAGCGGGGCAGAGAGAGAGGGGGGCAGAGAGAGGGGGACAGAGGGAGAGGGGGACAGAGAGAGAGGGGACAGAGAAAGGGGGACAGAGGGAGAGGGGGACAGAGAGAGAGGGGACAGAGTGTTGGGGTGAGAGTGGGGCACAGAGAGGGGGCAGAGAGAGAGAGGGACAGAGAGAGAGGTGGACAGAGAGAAGGGAATATGGAGGGGGGACAGAGAGAGGGGTACAGAGTAGGCGAGAGAGACGGGGTCAGAGAGAGGAGGACAGAGAGAGACGGAGCAGAGAGAGGGCGACAGAGAGTGGGGGGCAGAGAGCGGGGGACAGGAGATGGGACAGAGAGAGAGGGACAGAGAGAGAGAGATGGGTGGGAGAGGGAGGTGGTTCGAGTGAGGCGGGTGGGAGAGAGACGGTGACAGAGATAGGGGGAACAGAGAGAGAGGGACTGAGAGAGAGGGGAACAGAGAGAGAGGGGAAAGAGAGAGAGGGGGACAATGAGGGTGATAGAGAGGCGGGTGGGAGAGATAGGGGGACAGAGAGGGGGGACAGAGAGAGGGGGAGATAGAGGTGGTCAAAGGGATGAGGACAGAGAGAGGAGCACAGAGAGTGGGGGAGATAGAGGGGGTCAGATAGAGCGGGTAAGAGAGATGGCGACAGAGAAAGGGTGACAGAGAGTGGGCGGGACAGAGAGAGAGGGGCAAAGAGAGGGGGTGCAGAGAGAGAGGGGGACAGAGAAGGGGGCAGAGAGAGAGGGGGACAGAGAGAGGGAGGCAGAGAGAGAGAGGGACAGAGAGAGAGGTGGACAGAGAGAGGGGACAGAGAGTTGGGCTGAGAGAGAGGGAGACAGAGAGAGGGGCACATAGAGTGGGGTAGATAGAGGGGATCAGAGATGGGGGAAAGAGAGGGGGGACAGAGAAAGGGTGACAGAGTGAGCGGGACAGAGAGAGAGGGGCAGAGAGAGGGGGTGCAGAGAGAGAGGTGGACAGAGAAAGAGGGACAGAGAGAGGGGGACAGAGAGAGAGGTGGACAGAGAGTGAGGGGGACAGAGAGAAGGCGACAGAGAAAGGGTGACAGGCAGTGAGCGGGACAGAGAGAGAGGGGGTGCAGAGAGAGGGGGGCACAGAGAGTGGGGGAGACAGAGAGGGAGACAGAGAGAGGGGCACAGAGAGTGGAGGGGATAGAGGCGGTCAGAGAGAGGGGGCAGAGAGAGTTGGACAGAGAGAGGGGACAGAGAGAGGGGGACAGAGTGGGGGAGAGAGAGGGAGTCAGAGAGAGAGGGACAGAGAGGGTGACAGAGAGAGAGAAGGGGGCTGAGAGTGACGGGTATAGAGAGAGGGGGACAGAGAGAAAGGGGGACAGTGAGAGAGGGGGACAGTGAGAGAGGGGGACAGTGAGAGATGGGGCAGACAGAGGGGGACAGACTGAGGGGGGACAGAGAGAGGGGGGCAGAGAGAGAGGGGGACAGAAAGAGAGGTGGACAGAGAGAGAGGGGACAGAGAGTGGGGGAGACAGAGAGGGAGACACAGAGAGGGGCACAGAGAGTGGAGGGGATAGAGGGGTTCAGAGAGAGGGGGCAGAGAGAGAGGGACAGAGAGAGCGGGCCAGAGAAAGGACAAATTGGGGGAGAGAGACGTAGTCAGAGAGAGAGGGACAGAGAGGGAGGGGGTCAGAGAGAGAGGGGGACAGAGAGATGGCGACAGAGAAAGGGTGACAGAGATTGAGCGGGGCAGAGAAGAGAGGGGGGACAGAGAGAGAGGGGGACAGAGTGTGGGGGTGAGAGAGGGGCACAGAGAAAGGGGGACAGAGGGAGAGGTGGACAGAGAGAGAGGGGGACAGAGACAGGGGGGCAGAGAGAGAGGGAGACAGAGAGTGGGGCACAGAGAGTGGGGAGACAGAGGGGGATCAGAGAGAGGGGCAGAGAGAGAGGGTCAGAGAGAGAGCCATAGAGAGAGGGGGGATATAGAGGGGGACAGAGAGAGGGGGTACAGAGTGGGGGAGAGAGACGGGGTCAGAGAAAGGGGGACAGAGTGAGACGGAGCAGAGAGAGGTCGACAGAAAGTGGGGGATAGAGAGCGGGGGAGGTATAGAGGGGATAGAGAGAGTTGGGCAGAGAGAGTGACGGGTGGGAGAGATAGGTGGTTCGAGAGACGCGGATGGGAGAGAGAGGGGGACACAGATAGGGGGGAACAGAAAGAGAGGGACTGAGAGAGACGGGAACAGAGAGAGAGGGGGACAGAGAGAGAGGTGGACAAAGAGGGGGATAGAGAGGCGGCTGGGAGAGAGAGGGGGACAGAGAGGGGGGGACAGAGAGAGGGGGAGATAGAGGTGGTGAAATAGAGGGGGACAGAGAGAGGGGTCAGAGAGGGGCTGGTGGGAGCAATAGGGGGACTGAGAGAAGGGGTCAGAGGAGAGGGGCGTCAGACAGAGGGGGGACAGAGAGTCGGGGTCAGAGAGTGCAGGACAGATAGAGAGGGGGACAGATAGAGGGGGCATAGAGAGAGGGGGCAGAGAGAGCGGGCATAGAGAGAGGGAGCAAAGATTAAGAGACAGACAGAGGGGGAACAGAGAGAGGAGCAATGAGGGGGGACAGAGAGAGGAGGGACAGAGAGAGGGCACAGAGGGAGGGGGGACAGAGACGGTGACAGAGAGGGGCTGCAGAGAGGGGGTGACAGAGAGTGTGGGTGACAGAGAGAGGGGGCAGAGAGAGAGTCAAAGAGAGAGCGGGACAGATGGAGGGGGGTCAGAGAGACGGTGACAGAGAGGAGGCAGAGAGAGGGGGACAGAGAAAGGGGGGAAAGAGAATGGGGGAGAGAGAATAAGTGTGAGCGGGAGGAGCAGACAGAGGGAGACAGACGGAAGGGGGCAGAGCGACGGTGACAGAGAGGGGGCAGAGTGAGGGCAACAAAGAGAGGGGGGCAGAGAGAGGGCGGGACAGAGAGAGGGGGGACAGAGAGAGGGGGGACAGAGACGAGGGTGCAGAGAGAGAGGGGACAGTGAGAGGGGGGACAGAGAGAGGGAGGGGACAGAGAGAGGGGGCCAGAGAGAAGGGGGACAGAGAGAAGGGGGACAGAGACAGGGGGACAGAGAGAGGATGACAGAGAGAGGAGGAGGGGGTCAGTGAGAGGGGGGACAGAGAGAGAGGGGGGCGGAGAGAGGGGGAACAGATGGAGGGGGACAGAGAGAGAGAGGGGGACAGAGACAGAGCTGTAGAGAGAGGATGACAGAGAGAGGAGGAGGGGGTCAGAGAGAGGGGGGACAGAGAGAGAGGGGGGCGGAGAGAGGGGGAACAGATGGAGGGGGACAGAGAGAGAGAGGGGGACTGAGTGACGGTGACGGAGATGGGGCAGAGAGAGTGCGACAGAGAGGGGGCAGAGAGAAGGGGGACAGAGGGAAGGGTTCAGAGAGATGGGAAAGAGGTAGGGGAGACAGAGAGAGGGGGGACGGAGAGAGGCGTGACAGAGAGCGGGGGGACAGAGAGAGGGGGAGAGAGGGATGGGGGACAGACGAGACGGTGGCAGAGTGGGGGGAGAGAGAGGGCGACAGTGAGGGGGCAGAGAGAGGGCGACAGAGAGAGGGAGACAGAGAAAGGGGAAACAGAGAGAGGGGGGAGAGAGAAGGGGAAGTCAGAGAGGGGGACAGAGAGAGGAAGTACAGAGAGAGTGGGAGAGAGAGAGGGGTAGAGATGGAGTGGGGCCAGAGAGATGTTGACAGAGACGGGGGAGAGAGGGGGGACAGAGAGAGATGTCCAGAGAGCGGGGGGACAGAGAGAGAGGGGACAGAGAGAGGGGGGACAGAGAGCTGGGGGACAGAGAGCGGGGACAGCGAGTGGGGGAGATAGAGGAGGTCAGAGCAGAGGGTGGACAGATAGAAATGGGACCGAGAGGGGGGACAGAGAGAGGAGGGCAGAGAGAGGGTGAGAAAGATAGAGAGGACGGAGAGTGGGGAGATAGAGGTGGTCAGAGAGAGGGGGACAGAGAGAGGGGGACAGAGAGAGGGATACAGAGAGAGAGGAGGACAGTGAGAGAGGGAGACAGAGAGTGGGTAAGATAGATGGGGGACAGAGAGAGGGGACAGAGAGAGGGCGACAGAGAGAGTGCTGCAGAGAGGGTACAAGAGAGAGAGAGGGCAGACAGAGAGAGGGCAGACAGAGAGAGGGCAGACAGAGAGAGGGAAGACAGAGGGAGGGGAGACAGAGAGAGGGGGGACAGAGAGAGGGGGACAGAGGGAGGGGGACAGAGAGACAGTGACAGAGAGGGGACAGAGAGAGGCGGGGACAGAGAGAGGGGGCAGAGACAAGGGGGACATAGACAGGGGGGACAGAGAGAGAGGGGACAGACAGTGGGTGAGATAGATGGGGTCAGAGAGAGAGGGGGACAGAGAGACGGGATAGAGAGACAGGGGATAGGGAGAGGGGGACAGAGAGAGGGCGACAGAGAGGGTTGATAGATAGAGGCTGGACAGAAACGGTGGACAGAGAGAGACGGGGACAGAGAGACAGGGGGACAGAGAGATGGGGGCAGAGATAGGAGGGACAGAGAGAGGGGTACTGAGAGCGGGAGAGAGAGAGGGGGCAGCCAGAAGGCGTCAGAGAGAGGGAGGGACAGAGAGAGGTGGCAGAGAGAGGGCGACAGAGAGGGGGCAGAGAGAGGGTTAGAGAGAGGGGGACAGAGAGAGAGGGGGGACAGAGAGAGGTGGGGCAGAGAGATGGCGACAGAGATTGAGGGACAGAGAGAGAGGAGGGCAGAGAGAGGGCGACAGAGAGAGGGGACAGAGAGAGAAGGGGCAGAGAGTGAGGGGGACAGAGAGAGAGGGGGACAGAGAGCGAGGGGAAGAGAGAGATCGGGGCAGACAGAAGGGGACAGAGTGAGGGTCGCAGAGAGTGAGGGGGTCAGAGAGAGGGCGACAGAGAGAGGGGCACAGAGAGTAGGGGAGATAGAGGGGGTCAGAGAGAGGGGGAAAGAGAGCGGGGGTCAGAGAGAGTGGGATATAGAGGGGGACAGAGAGGGGGACAGAGTGAGGGGGACAGACAGAGGGGGACAGAGTGGGGGAGAGAGACGGAGTCAGAGAGAGGGGAACAGAGAGAGAGGGGGACAGAGAGATGGCGACAGAGAAAGGGTGACAGAGAGTGAGCGGGACAGAGAGAGGGGGGAAGAGAGAGAGAGGAGGCAGAGAGAGAGGGGGACAGAGAGAGGGGGACAGAGTGGGGGAGAGAGAGGGAATCAGAGAGAGGGAGACAGAGAGAGGTGGACAGAGAGAGGGGAACAGAGAGAGAGGGGGACAGAGAGAGGGGGACAGAGAGAGGGGAACAGAGAGAGAGGGGGCCAGAAAGATGGCGACAGAGAAAGGGTGACAGAGAGTGAGCGGGACAGAGAGAGAGGGGGGAAGAGAGAGAGGGGGCAGAGAGAGAGGGGGACAGAGAGAGAGGGGGACAGAGAGAAAGTGGGACAGAGAGGGGGGACAGAGAGAGAGGGGGACAGTGAGAGTGGCACAGACAGTGGGTCAGATAGAGGGTGTCAGAGAGAGGGGACAGAGAGAGTGGATCAGAGAGAGGGGGACAGAGTGATGGAGAGACAGGGAGTCAGAGAGAGGCGGACAGAGAGAGAAGGTGGCAGAGAGTGAGGGGGACAGAGAGAGGGTCACAGAGAGAGAGGGGTCAGTGAGAGAGGGAGACAGAGAGAGATGGGTCAGACAGAGGGGGAGAGACTGAGGGGGGCAGAGGGGGGGGGGGCAGAGTGAGGGCGAAAGAGAGAGGGGCACAGAGTGTGGGGGAGATTGAGGGGGTCAGAGAGAGGGTTACAGACAGAGGGGGACAGAGAGAGGGGGACAGAGAGAGGTGGACAGATTGGGGGAGAGAGAGGGAGTCAGAGAGAGAGGGACAGCGAGGGGGACAGAGTGAGAAGGGGGCAGAGAGTGAGGGGTCAGATAGAGGAGTACAGAGAGAGCGGGACAGAGGGATGGCGACAGAGAAAGGGTGACAGACATTGAGTGGGGCAGTGAGAGAGCGGGGCAGCGAGAGAGAGGGGGACAGAAAGAGAAGGGGACAAGAGAAAGGAGGACAGAGAGAGGGGGGACAGAGAGAGGGGGAAAGAGAGAGGGGGGCAGAGAGAGGGTGCACAGAGAGTGGGGGAGAGAGAGGTGCACAGAGAGAGTCGGGGCAGAGAGAGCGCGGGACAGAGAGAGAGGGGCAGAGAGAGATGGAGGCAGAGTGACGGGGCAGAGAGAGAGCGGGGCAGAGAGAGAGGGGAAATAGAGTGGGGGCAGAGAGAGAGCGACAGAGAGCAGGGCACAGAGAGGGGGAGGTAGAGGGGGTCAGAGAGAGAGGGTCTCAGAGAGAGAAGGGGACAGAGAGATGGGGGGCAGAGAGAGCGGGCAGAGAGACAGAGCGAGGGACAGAGGGGGGGCTGAGACAGACAGGGCAGAGAGAGAGGTGGACAGAGAGAGAGGGGGACAGAGGGGGGTGGCAGAGAGAGAGGGAGACAGCGAGAGGGGCACAGAGAGTAGGGGAGATAGAGGGTGTCAGAGAGAGAGAGACAGAGAGGGGGACAGAGAGACAAGGGGGCAGAGAGATGGGGGGACAGAGAGAGGGGGCTGATAGAAAAGGTGGCAGAGAGTGAGGGGGACAGGGAGAGAGAGGGCGCCAGAGCGAGAGGGGAAGAGAGAGATGGGGCAGACAGAGAGGGACAGAGTGAGGGGGGCAGAGAGAGGGTGACAGAGAGAGGGCGACAGAGAGAGCGGCACTGAGAGTGGGGGAGATAGAGGGGGTCAGAGAGAGATGGACAGAGAGAGGGGGACAGAGAGAGGGGACAAAGGAAGGGGTAGAGTGGGTGAGACAGAGGGAGTCAGAGAGAGAGGGACAGAGAGGGGTACAGAGAGAGATGGGGGCAGACAGAGGGGGACAGACTGAAGGGGGCAGAGAGAAGGGGGCGAGTGAGGGCGAAAGAGAGAGGGGCACAGAGCGTGGGAGAGATTTAGGGGGTCAGAGTGGGGGGGACAGAGAGAGGTGGACAGAGGGATGGCGACAGAGAAAGGGTGACCGAGAGTGAGTGGGGCAGTGAGAGAGGGGGGCAGAGAGAGAGAGGGGGGACAGATAGAGAAGGGGACAGAGAGAGAGGGGGGACAGAGAGATGGGGGGACAGAGAGAGGGCGGACAGAGCGTGGGGGAGAGAGGGGGGCACAGAGAGAGAGGGGGACAGAGAGAGAGGGGGACAGAGAGAGGGGGGCACAGAGAGTGGGGGAGAGAAAGGGGCACAGAGAGAGTGGGGGACAGAGAGAGTGGGGACAGAGAGAAAGTGGGACATAGAGCGAGGGGCAGAGAGAGTTGGGGGCAGAGTGAGGTGGGCAGAGAGAGAGGGGGCAGAGAGAGAGGGGAAAGAGAGTGGGGGCAGAGAGAGGGCGACAGAGAACAGGGCACAGAGAGGGGGGTATAGAGGGGATTAGAGAGAGAGGGTCTCAGAGAGAGAATTGGCCAGAGAGAGGGGGGGACAGAGAGAGGGGGGGACAGAGAGAGGGGAAGCAGAGAGATGGAGACAGAGAGAGAAGGACAGAGAGGGGGGGGCAGAGAGAAAGGGGGGCAGAAAGAGTCGTCAGAGAGAGGGGGACAGAGAGAGTGGAGGACAGAGACAGAGAGGGGGCAGAGAGAGGGCGACAGAGAGAGGAGGACAGAGAGAGAGGGGGGCAGAGAGTGAGCGGGACAGAGAGGGGGGGGAAGAGAGAGGGGAAGAGAGAGATGGGGGAAGGCAGAGGGGGACAGAATGCGGGGCGCAGAGTGAGGGGGTCAGAGAGAGGTCGACGGAGAGAGGGGCACTGAGAGTGGGGGAGATAGAGGGGGTCAGAGAGAGGGGGAAAGAGACAGGGGGACAGAGAGAGGGTGACATAGAGGGGGACAGAGAGAGCAGGACAGAGACAGGGAGACAGAGAGGGGAACAGAGAGAGAGGGACAGCGAGAGGCGGAAAGAGAGAGAGGGGGGCAAAGTGAGAGGGGGACAGAGAGAGAGGAGGACAGAGAGATGGCGACAGAGAAAGGGTGACAGAGAGTGAGCGGGACAGAGAGAGGGGGGCAGAGACAAGGGGTGGCAGAGAGAGAAGGGGACAGAGAGAGGGGGCAGAGAGAGAGGTGGACAGAGAGAGAGGGGAACAGAGAGAGGGGCAGAGAGAGAGGGAGACAGAGAGAGGGGCACAGCGTGTGGGGAGATTGAGGGGGTCAGAGAGAGGTATACAGCGAGAGGGGGACAGAGAGAGGGGGACAGAGAGAGGGGGACGGATTGAGTGAGAGAGAGGGAGTCAGAGAGAGAGGGACAGCGAGGGGTACAGAGAGAGAAGGGGGCAGAGAGAGGGGGACAGATTGGGGGTGAGAGAGGGAGTCAGAGAGAGTGGGACAGCGAGGGGGGCAGAGAGAGAAGGAGGCAGAGATTGAGGGGTACAGAGAGAGGGAGACAGAGAGAGGGGAACAGTTTGGGGGAGAGAGAGGGAGTCAGAGAGAGAGGGACAGCGAGGGGGACAGAGAGAGAAGGGGACAGAGAGTGAGGGGTACAGAGAGAGGGAGACAAAGAGAGAGGGGGACAGTGAGAGAGGGGGACAGAGAGAGATGGGGGCAAACAGAGGGCGAGAAAAAACAGTTTAGCAGACCCAGAAGCAGAACCATAGAGAGACAGAGAGAGAGAGAGAGAGAGAGAGAGAGAGAGAGAGAGGCTGAAGCAAAACCCAGGGGCATAGGAGAGAGGGAATGTGAAAATCCATTGAGAGAGGGAGTTGGAACCAAATGGAATAACAAGTGTCACCCCTTCAGTCTGTCCATGTTTTAACTCCTCAGTCTTAGTCTGACTTCCCCTTCTCTCCCTCTCTCTGTCCCCTCTCTCTCTGTCCTTCTGTCTGTCTCTCTCTCTCTCACACAGACACGCTTTCTCTCACTCTCTCCCTCTCCCTGTCTCTCTCTGCCCATCTTTCTCCCATCCCCCTTCTCCATCCCCAATCTCTCCATCTCTGTCTCTTTTGATCACCCTCCCTTTCTGTTTTCGCTATTTCAGACCTGAAAGATCTCACCCAATTTTGTACCCCCTCAAAAATACTATGCCCTTCATTTTCACTGTCCTCCCAAATTTATCCCCTTTCCCAAATATCTTCCCTCCCAAATAATTGTCTCACCAAATTATCCCCCCTCAAATATTTTGCTGCCCCCAACATTGCTGTGAGCCCCAGTCCCCAGGGCAGAGGGAGTTGAGTGGAAAAGTGGTGAGCTGGAAAAGCACAGCAGGTCAGGCCTGAACCATCGACTCTCCTGGCTGACCCGCTGTGCTTCCCCAGCTCCACACTTTGTAACTCTGACTTTCCAGCATCTGCAGTCCTCACTTTCTCACACAGGTAAATGAGTCTGGGTTGACTGACTGGCCTGTGGCTGTTTTAATGCACAGGAAGATCCCATTCCCAGAATTATAGAGGGCTTATACCACAGATGGAGTCCTTTCTGACCATTCCCCCCTCCCCCATTAAATGATCCTGGTCCTGTTCAGGATCCTCAGGATTGTCCCCTGAATGGCCTCACTGACTATCCTTTCAGTGGAAACTTCTTCTCCGTGTTATGGTTCTGTTCTCCGAGCTGGGAATTTGTGTTACAGACGTTTCGTCCCCTGTCTAGGTGACATCCTCAGTGCGTGGGACCCTCCTGTGAGGCGCTTCTGTGCTGTTACCTCCGGCATTTATAGTGGCCTGTCTCAGCCGCTTCCGGTTGTCAGTTCCAGCTGTCCGCTGCAGTGGCCAGTACATTGCGTCCAGGTCGATGTGTTTGTTAAACACACCAACCTGGACCCAATATACAGGCCACTGCAGCGGACAGCTGGAACTGACAACCCGAGGCAGTAGAGACAAATCATGATAAATGCCGGAGGAAAGATCACAGAAACGCTTCACTGGAGACTCCCAAGTACGAAGGATGTCACCTAGACAGGGGACGAAACGTCTGCAACACAAATTCCCAGCTCGGCGAACAAAACCACAACAACGAGCACCCGAGCTACAAATCTTCTCACAAACTTTGAAAACCTCTTCTCCATCCTGTCTCAGAATTTGCGTGTCATGCTGTCCCTCCCTCAATCTCTCTTTCTCTCACAGCAGCCTCTCATTTCTCCACCAACCCCAAAACCCCATCAAACAGTTCCCCATCTCTGGCTGTCCCACTCCCCCCTTGTCTCCCAATCTCCCCCTTCCCATGTCGACACACTGCTCCTGGGCTGGAAGACATGGTGCAGAGACTAACACACCTTTTGACTGACTGCTGTCATGCACAGAAAGATCCCACTCTGCAGCCATTCCCCAGCCACACACACTGTCCTACTCCATCCTTATGTGTCTTTCTTCCTCTCCCTGTTTCTCACTGCCCATCTCTCTCTCTCCTCAATTTCTCCATCCCCACTCTCTCCATGTCTTTCTCTTTTTGCCACCATCCCGGTCTCTTTTGCTTGATTTCAGACTCGACGAGAAAAAAACTTTTATGTCCCTTACTCTCACCCCCTCCCCACAATCGGGGTAACTTTTTGGGAGAGACCAGGAAAAGGTTGATCCCCCGCATTAACTGTACAGCATCCAGCGACACAGAGACAAACTCTTCCCATGTCCCTTCCCCAGTCACTGGGACAGGGGTCTAGGGAGACAGATGGAGAGAAACTACAAGAGAGATAGAAAGATGGGTAGACAGACAGTGAGAGGGAGGGAGAGAATAAGAGAAAGACGGGCAGGCAGAGGGTGGGAGAGAAAGTGAGAAGAACTGAAAAAGAGCAGGAGAGAGGCAGAGAGAGAAAGGGAGAGAGAGAGAGAGAGAGTAAAACCCCAGGAAGAGAAATACAATGACAGACAGATACAAGAGGGAAAAGGGGAGGCAAAGACAGGGAGTGAAGTTCAGATAGACAGCAAGAGAGAAATCCCAGGGAGAGATATAGGACAGAGAGAGAGGGAGGAGTTGCAGCAGCAGCATAGAGCTGAGAGAGTGGGGGGGGGGGGCTGCTGCGATGCAACGAGGATGATATACAGACAAGAAAGGCAAGATCCCACAGAGCTGAGAGAAAGATACAGAGAGAGAGATGAGCAAGGTGTTGGTTTTGGGGAAGATTGAATGATTAAACATTCCTGAAAAACATGATGGAGTGTCAAAGGGGCAGAGTGTTGGAGGAAGGGAATCTGCAGGGAAATGTCAACAGGGCAGAGATATGAAGGGTGTTGTGAGATAGGGATTGAAGGAAAAATGTGGGAGAGACAGCTGGGATCACAGAAATATACATAAGAGCTCTCATGGGAGTGGGGATCAGACTGTGCAGCTGCCTTCTCTCTAGCATTTTGCACCTTTGTCTCTCCTCAGTGTAGAGCTCGCATCTTGTGGTAAAATTCCCACAGACAGCCTGAATCCCACAATGTATGTGTGTGTGTGTGTGTGTGTGTGTGTGTGTGTGTGTGTGTGTGTGTGTGTGTGTGTGTGTGTGTGTGTTCACTCCCTCTGATTCCAGCTCCTGTCTGATGATTACTCATAGCAGAATAATTTGATTCTCTGTCTTTCTACTGTCCGGGTTTCAGCTCCCAAATCCAATGCTAAATCATCCACGATCCGATTGAATAGTAGACCAGGCTCGAGGGGCTGAATCGTCTCCTCCTGTTCCTATTTTGGATGGTCTTATGTTCTTAACACAACCTCCCAGCTCTTGGCCCCCACACTGGAGGTTATGACTCCACAAGGCCCTGATCTGAAGAGTGCTGCACTCTTCCGTGAGTCTCGGAGGGAACCAGCCTGATTTGGATTGGAGTTGCAGCCTCTCAGTGTGAAGTGAAATCTCCTCGAGATTCCCCTCAGTCTCTCACTGTAAGGTGGAGCAGGCCAGTCCCGGGAAAGCAAACAGCAGGCCAGGTCTGCCCTGTCCTCCAGCTCCATTTCAGAAGGCCACATGGGAGGGGCTTGTTTCCTTCATCAGCTTCCCGTGCTCTCCCTTCTGGGTTAGAGTGGGGGCCGAATGGCCTTGCTCCTGGCTCCTATTGAGGTTCAGGCTGGCTATGATTGGGTTATACAAGGCATGCTCCTGGAGTGAAATCAGTTCGCTCAGTTGGCTGGACAGTTGATTTATAATGCAGAGTAAAAACAATAGCGTGTGTTTAATTCCCACACCAGCTGGGGTTACCCTGAAGGACTCTACTTCCCAACCTCTCCCCTCAGCTGGGCCATGATGACCCTCTGATTAATACACCACCAGACCCCACTCTCTAATGAGGAGCTGCCCCATGCTCTGGTAAGAATATGGCGACATTACATTTGTTTGTACCTGGAGTATTGTGTGCAGGACTCGTCACTGCATTGCCAGAGGGATGTTACTGTGTGGGGAGGGTTTACTGGATGAATGCCAACTGGAATGAACAGCACTCTCTTTCCCCCAGTTAAGTCACTCTTGCTACCTTTGTGTCTTTGGAGACACAGGGACCATTTCACCTGAAACAGCAGCTGGATTTTATATTCATGAGCACCCAATAAGATTGACTATTTACATGCACACACACACGTGCGCACACACACAGACACACGCTCCCTCAAACACACATAGACACTCTTACACACACATACACAAAGGACTCCCCCCACACATAGACAGACGCTCCCTCAAACACAAACATAGACACACTCTCGCACACACATACAAACACAAGCACACACTATCTCTCTCACACACATACACGCACAGACATACGCTCCCTCAAATACACACACGGAAACACTCTCTCACACATACATGCAGACACATTCTCTCACACACAGACACACTCTCTCTCTCTCACACACAGGCACTCTCTCTCAAGCACACACAGACACACACTCTCTCTCACACGGACACACTCTTTCACACACACACACAGACACACTCTCTCACACACACATACACACACTCTCTCTCATTTACAAACACACTCTATCACACACCCACTCACTCTCACGCACACAGACACTCTCTCTCTCACACACAGACATTCTCTCTCACACGCATAAACACAGACAGACACAGACACATGATCCCTCAAACACACACAGACATACTCTCTCACACACACACATAAACACACAGTTACTCTCTCTCTCACATACATACACACGCAGACACACGCTCCCTCAAACACACATAGACACACTCTCGCTTGCACACACACTGACACACACTCTCTCACACACAGACACATTCACTCTCACACACACATGCACACAGACACACTCTCTCACACACGCACAGATACTCTCTCTCACGCACACACAGACACACACTCTCTCACACGGAAACACTCTCACACAGCCACACTCTCTCAAAAACAAATACACACACTCACTCTCATTTACACACACACTCTCACACACACACTCTTATTCTCTCACACGCCCACTCACTGTCACGCACACAGACACTCTCTCTTTCACACACACACTCTCTGTCTCTCACAAACACAGACAATTTCTCTCACACACATACAGACAGACAGACACACAGAATCACGATCTCACACACACACATAAACACACAGTTACACTCTCTCACACACATACACAGGCAGACACACGCCCCGTCAAACTTACATAGACACTCTTACACACACATACACAAAGGACTCCCCCCACACATAGACAGACGCTCCCTCAAACACAAACACAGACACACTCTCGCACACACATACACACACAAGCACACACTATCTCTCTCACACACATACACGCACAGACATATGCTCCCTTATATACACACACGGAAACACTCTCTCACACATACATGCAGACACATTCTCTCACACAAAGTCACACTCTCTCTCACACACACAGGCACTCTCTCTCAAGCACACACAGACACACACTCTCTCTCACACGGACACACTCTTTCTCACACACACAGACACACTCTCACACACACATACACACACTCTCTCTCATTTACAAACACACTCTATCACACACACACTCTCATTCTCTCACACACCCACTCACTCACGCACACAGACACTCTCTCTCTCACACACACAGACATTCTCTCTCTCACACACACACAGAAAGACACACAGACACACGATCCCTCAAACACACACAGACATACTCTCACATACACACATAAACACAGTTACTCTCTCTCTCACATACATACACACGCAGACACACGCTCCCTCAAACACACATAGACACACTCGTCCTTGCACACACACTGACACACACGCTCTCTCGCACACAGACACATTCACTCTCACACACACATGCACATAGACACACTCTCTCACACACACACGCACAGACACTCTCTCTCACGCACACACAGACACACACTCTCTCACACGGAAACACTCTCACACAGCCACACTCTCTCACAAACAAATACACACACTCACTCACATTTACGCACACACTCTCACACACACATTCTCATTCTCTCACACGCCCACTCACTGTCACGCACACAGACACTCTCTCTTTCACACACACACTCTCTGTCTCTCACACACACAGACAATTTCTCTCACACACATACACACAGACAGACACACAGATTCACGATCTCACACACACACAAAAACACACAGTTACACTCTCTCACACACATACACAGGCAGACACACGCCCCCTCAAACACACTTAGACACACTCTCTCTCACACACACAGACACACACTCTCTCACACGCAGACAATCTCTCTCACACACACATAAACATACAGTTACACTCTCTCTCACCACTCACACACACATACACACGCAGACACACGCTCCCTCAAACATACATAGACACACTCTCTCTCACACACAGGCACATTCACTCTCACACACACATACACGCTCTCTCTAACACAAGACACACTGTCATACACACACATAGACACACAGACACATGCACACATAGACATACAGACACACAGAAATTCTCTCACACACAGACACACACTCTCACACACAGACACACACACACATACACACAGACACACTCTCTCACACACACATACACACTCTCTCACACACACCCTCACTCACACACATGCACACAGAGACACGCACCCCCTCCAGCATACACACAGCCACACACTCTCACATGAACATGCACTTTATCTCTCACACAAACACATACAGGCACACAGAGATACACATGCATCCACACTCTCGCACGCACAAACACGGGCAGTCTCTGTCACACTCTCTCTCTCTCTCTCTGTCTCTCTCACATACACACACACACACGCACACACACACACATACACACACACAGCTGTCAAGGCATGGTTGAGGTTTTGATGGAGAAATGATTTCTCTTTGGACTGAACCCTGATCTCACATGATGACTGCTCCAGGGGGACAGACAGCAGCTACAGATGACTTGTTGGATCTTCCTGTGCACCACGTCTTGCATCGACAGCGTTAGTCTGTTTGGGTGCCTGCTTTTCTAAATCGTCTCCAAGCAACAAGTGACAATAGATTGATGAAAGTTTTCCCCAAAACCATCTTTCAGACACATGCAGCTGTTATTTTTCAATGATTGTTTAAAATGATCTGAATCTTCTGAAATGGCGAGTGGCTTCCATTTCAAATTACGACACCAGAGTGCCTCGGGGACCCTGAGGAAATGATCAGGGAATTACATCTGTTCCTTTCTATCCTCTGCACTCTGTCCCACCAGATAGTGCTCCCTCAGTACCTCAGATAGTTGTCCCTGAATACCTCAGATAGTTCTCCCTCAGTACCTCATATAGTGCTCCCTCAGTACCTCTGAAAGTGCTCCCTCAATACCTCATATAGTTCTCCCTCAATACCTCAGAAAGTGCTCTATCAATACCTCATATAGTTTTCCCTCAATACCTCAGAAAGTGCTCCCTCAATGCCTTTGAAAGTGCTCTCTCAATAGCTCAGATCGTTCTTCCTCAGTAAATGCTCCCTCAATTCCTCAGATAGTGCGCCCTCAACACCT
Organism: Chiloscyllium punctatum; assembly: GCF_047496795.1. Taxonomy (NCBI): domain Eukaryota; kingdom Metazoa; phylum Chordata; class Chondrichthyes; order Orectolobiformes; family Hemiscylliidae; genus Chiloscyllium; species Chiloscyllium punctatum. Next base: position 33,313,238 of record NC_092757.1, read on the forward strand.
CAGAAAGTGCTTCCTCAATATTACTGATAGTTCTCCCTCAGTACCATAGATAGTGCTCCCTCAGTACCTCTGAAAATGGTCCCTCAATACCTCATATAATTTTCCCTCAATACCTCAGAAAGTGCTCCATCAATACTTTAAATAGTTCTCCCTCAATACCTCAGAAAGTGCTCCCTCAATACCTCAGAAAGTGCTACCTCAATACCTCAGATAGTGCTCCCTCAATGTCTAAGAAAGCGTCACTTTGTTGTGTTTAACCCTCAAAGCACCTCAGACATTACCTCCAAAAAACTTTCACACCCTCAACACTTCAGGGCTCAGCCCAGCTCCCCCCTCAGATTGCGTTCCAACCCCTTCAGACTGTCAGGACCCACATCCAACCCTGAACAAGATTGGAGCCCAGGTCCCAGAACATTACTTGTCTCTCTGGATTAACTTTAGAATTCCTACAGTGCAGAAGCAAGCCATTCCGTCCATTGGCACCACACTGACTGTCTGAACAACATCACACCTAGACTCACATCCTCTACTCTATCCCTGTAACGCTGCATTTCCCATGGCATCTTTGGGCGGGGGGAGGAAACTGGATCACCTGGAGGGAACCCGCACAGATACAGAGAGAATGTATAAACTCCACACAGACAGTCACCGGGAGGTAGAATCAAACCACTGAGGCACTGGGCTGTTTTCTCTCCCGGGAGGCCATCTCATCTAACCTTTTACTAAGCAACCTCCCATGTGAAACCTTCTCATCTTTCTCCTTGGTCATCCCTTCAAAAGCTCTATCAAGTTGGACACAGCATTTCCACAAACAAAGCCAAGCTGACTATCCCTAATCAATTCTTGCTTTTCCAAATGCATGTAAGTTGTCTCTCAGAATGCCCTCAAACAGCTTACCCACCACTGACCTCAGGCTCACAGCTCCATAGTTCAATGGCTGTTCCTTGCAGCCTTACTTCAATAATGGTACATCATTAATCACCCTCCAGTCTTCAGGCACCTCACCCGTTGCCACTGATCGGTCCATCTGACAAGGCCATCTCCATCCTTCTGTAATCTAAGGCTATCATCCTCAGTATTTATCACCCAACCAATCTTCATATCATTCATGAACCCAATGATTAACCCTCCACCTTTCAAATCTAAATCTTTTCTATCAACCACACCAGCAAAACCCCAACAGTGAGACATGAACAGACAGAGATTTCTCACTGGGCCATCACTGTCTGCGTCCTGCCACTCAGCATTCTGTGCCAAATTCCTTGGATTTTGAGTTTTTATGTTCACTATCAATTTCCAATATGTGTCCTGATAAAAAGCCTGACTCACCTCCAAGCAGATGACAGGAAAGTATTGCCCTTATTTACATACCTGGTCACCTCCTTAAAAAGTGCAATCCCATTGGTCAGACCCGAGCTCCCCTTAACACAACCATTCTGACTGTTCTTCATGAACTCCAGTCTCTTTAAATGCTGATTAATTCTCTCTCCAAAAATTGCTTCCAGCAGACGTCCCACCCATGATATTAGCCTGACTGGCCTCTAGCTGCCTGGTATATCCCATGTTCCTTCTTGAATAACAGTACCACATGGTCATTCCGACGACACCTCTCCTGTGGCCAGAGGGGATTTGAAATTGCTTGCAAGTGTTCCTGCTACTTCCTCCATTACCTCATTCGCTAAACTGAGATACATTTCCACCATCTTTGGAGATTTATTGGGTTGTAAGAAGGCCAGACAACTCACAACCATCTCTCTCTATATATATGCTAATTCATTTAATTGTATCACAGAGCATCTCCACGATTTCATATCAAACCTGTCCCAATGAGCATTGACAAAATGAATCCATTCACTATAGCCTCTGGGTCCATGCACAAATTCTCACTGTCTTTCTCTCATGATCAATTCACCCTTAATGTCACTGAAAAGTCCTTACAGATTTTTATTTCCTCTGTTAGCACTCCTCTCTCCCAGGCAATTTGCCTGCGACACGATTTGGAGGGGTGTGGGATGTCATTCTGGATGTGGAGTAGCATTGGGAAGCTCAGAAATAAGGAACACACGACTGTGCTGAGTGTGGGGCAGTGGGATTCATTTGGGATGAGCACATGGAAGCTGAGGAATAAACCTCAGCCCTGCAGCATGAAAATATCGCTTTGAGCTGGCAGGTCAGTCACACGAAACAAAAACTTGATCCCTGGGAAAAGAGGGTGGAACATCTTCAGGTTCAATATCCAATTAAAGATGGTCTGTTTGAACACAGTCTCTGGAATCTGGGCGTGGGAATCATTACTGAGCAGCGTATTTAGGATGCAGAGGCAGAAATATACAGAACAATTTCAGATATTCCTCTTAGACCACAAAACATGGGAGCAAAAATTAGGCCATTCAGACCATCTGCTAGTATGGCACTCACTCAGTACTGACTCTCTTACAACGCAGGTATCCCCCAGACTGATGCTTTGACAGTGCAGCACTCCCTCAGTACTGACCTTCTGACAATGCAGCGCTCCCTCAGTGCTGACCCTCTGACAGTGCAGCACTCCCTCAGTACTGACCCTCTGACAGTGCAGCACTCCCTCAGTACTGATCCTCTGACGGTGCAGCACTCCCTCAGTACTGACCCTCTGACAGTGCAGCACTCCCTCAGTACTGACCCTCTGACAGTGCAGCACTCCCTTGGTATTGGCCCTCTGACAGTGCGTCTCTCCCTCAGTACTGTTCCTATAACACTGCAGCACTCCCTCTGTACTGACCCTCTGACAGTGAGGCATTGCACGTATACTGACCCTCCCACAGTGTGGCACACTTTCATACTGACTTTAAGACTGTGCAGCCCATCCTCTGATCATTCAATACTCCCTCAGAACTGACCCTCTGACACTGCAACAGCCTCAGCACTGCTTCAATCCCTCAGTACTGACCCTCTGACAGTGCGACACTCCCTCAGTACTGACCCTCTGACAGTGCAGCACTCCCTCAGTACTGACCCTCTGACAGTGCAGCACTCCCTCAGTACTGATCCTCTGACAGTGCAGCGCTCCCTCAGTACTGACGTTCTCACAGTGCAGCACTGCCCCCAGATTGACCCTCTGACATTGTGGCAATTCCCCATTAGTAACCCCCTGATAGCGCAGCACTCCATCAGTAGTGACCCTCCGACAGTGCAGCATTTCCACTGTACTGACCCTCCGACAGTGTGGCACACCCGCATTGCTGACTCTCTGACTGTGCAGCCCTCCCTCAAACTGACCGTCTGACAGTCCGGCCCTCTCTCAGAACTGACCTTCTGACAGTGCAGCACTCCCTCAGTACTGACCATCTGACAGTGCAGCCCTCCCTCAGTACTGACCATCAGACAGTGCGGCACTCCCTCAGTACTGACTCTCTGACGATGCAGCACTCCCTCCATGCTGACAATGTGGCAGTGCAGCATTTCCTTGGTGCTGCACCCCTGATAGTGCAGCGATCTCTCTGTACTGACCCCCCAACAGTGCAGCACTCCCTCAGCACTGATCCTTTCACACTGCAGCACTCCCTCAGAAGTGAGCCGCTAATGCCACAGCATTCCCTCAATACTGACCCACTGACTCTGCAGCACTCTCTTTGTATTAACATTTCTACAGTGGAGTACTCCCTCCGTACTGACCCTCTGACAGTGCGGCACTCCCTCAGTACTGACCCTCTGACAGTGCAGCACTGCCTCAGTACTGACCCTCTGACAGTGCAGCACTGCCTCAGTACTGACCCTCTGACAGTGCAGCACTCCCTCAGTACTGTTCCTATGACACTGCAGCACTCCCTCTGTACTGACCCTCTGACAGTGAGGCATTGCACGTATCCTGACCCTCCCACAGTGTGGCGCACCTTCATACTGACTTTAAGACAGTGCAGCCCATCCTCTGATCATTCAATACTCCCTCAGAACTGACCCTCTGACACTGCAACAGCATCAGCACTGCTGCAATCCCTCAGTACTGACCCTCTGACAGTGCTGCAATCCCTCAGCACTGCTCCTTTGACACTGCAGCACACCCTCAGAAATGATATTCTGACACAATAGTATTCCCTCAGCACTGTCATTTTAGTGTGGCATTCCCTCGGTACTGACCCTCCGTAACACGGCATTCCCTCAGTATTGACCCTCCGACAGTGCAGACTCCCTCAGTCCTGACACTCTGACAGTGCGGCACTCCCTCAGTACTGACCCTCTGACTGTGCAGCACTCCCTCAGTACTGACACTCTGACAGTGCGGCACTGCCTCATACCTGCACTTCTGATAGTCCAGCACTCCCTCGGTACTGACCCTTTGGCAGTGCAGCACTCCCTCAGTACTGACCCTTTGGCAGTGCAGCTCTCCCTCAGTACTGACCCTCTGAAACAACACTCCCTCAGAACTGACACACTGACCGTGTAGCTCTCCCTCAGTAATGACCCTTTGAGTGTGCATCACTCGTTCCGCACTTACCCTCTGGCAATGCAGCAATCACTCAGCACCGACTGTCTGACACATAGTGTGGTGCTCCCTCTGTACTAACACCCTCAGAGTGCGGTGATCCCTCATTACTAATCCCTTCAGAGTGTGGTGATCCCTCAGTACTAATCCCATCAGAGTGTGGTGATCCCTCAGTACTAATCCACTCACAGCGTGGTGCTCCCTCAGTAGTGAACCCCTCACAGCGCAGTGATCCCTCTGTACTAACACCCTCAGAGTGTGGTGATCCCTCAGTTCTAACCCTTTCACACTGCAGCGCTCCCTCAGTAGTAATCCTCTCACAGTGCGACACTCTGACAGCATGGCCATCCATTAATACTGACCGTCAGAGAGTGTGCACTTCATCATTACTGACCCTCTCATTGAACAGCAATCCCTCCGTCCTGACTCTCTGACAATGCAGCACTCCCTCCACACTGACCCTCGGATAATGCTGCACTCCCTCCACACTGATCCTCTGATAGTGATGCACTCCTTCAGTACTAACTCTCTGACAGTGTGGAAGTGGCCCTATACTGACCCTCCGACCGTGTGGCCCAATCTCAGGACATAACCTCTGACAGTTTACCACTCCCTCAGTACTGACTCATTGACAATGCAGCACTCCCTCAGTAGTGACCAATTGGCAGTGTAGCACTCCCTCAGGACTGACCCATTGACAGTGTAGCACACCCTCAGTACTGACCCTCTGACAGTGTAGCACTCCCTTAGTACTGACCCTCTGACAGTGCAGCACTCCCTCAGTACTGAGCCTCTAACAGTGCAGCACTCCCTTGGTATTGGCCCTCTGACAGTGCGTCTCTCCCTCAGTACTCTTCCTATGACACTGCAGCACTCCCTCTGTACTGAACCTCTGACAGTGAGGCATTGCACGTATACTGACTCTCCCACAGTGTGGCACACCTTCATGCTGACTTTAAGACAGTGCAGCCCATCCTCTGATCATTCAATACTCCCTCGGAACTGACCCTCTGACACTGCAACAGCATCAGCACTGCTGCAATCCCTCAGTACTGACCCTCTGACAGTGCGACACTCCCTCAGTACTGACCCTCTGACAGTGCAGCACTCCCTCAGTACTGACCCTCTGACAGTGCAGCACCCCCTCAGTGCTGACCCTCTGACAGTGCGACACTCCCTCAGTACTGACCCTCTGACAGTGCGACACTCCCTCAGTACTGACCCTCTGACCGTGCAGGACTCCCTCAGTACTAATCCTCTGACAGTGCTTCACTCCGTCAGTACTGATCCTCTGACAGTGCAGCACTCCCTCAGTACTTACCCTCTGACAGTGCAGAATTCCCTCAGTACAGACCATCTGACAGTGCAGCTCTCCCACAGTAAAGACCCTCTGACAGTGCAGCACTCCCTCAGTACTGACCCTCTGACAGTGCAGCACTCCCTCAGTACTGACCCTCTGACAGTCTGGCCCTCCCTCAGAACTGACCTTCTGACAGTGCGACACTCCCTCAGTACTGACCCTCTAACAGTGCAGCACTCCCTTGTATTGGCCCTCTGACAGTGCGTCTCTCCCTCAGTACTGTTCCTATGACACTGCAGCACTCCCTATGTACTGACCCTCTGACAGTGAGGCATTGCACGTATACTGACCCTCCCACAGATGGCGCACCTTCATACTGACTTTAAGACAGTGCAGCCCATCCTCTCATCATTCAATACTCCCTCAGAACTGACACTCTGACACTGCAACAGCCTCAGCACTGCTGCAATCCCTCAGTACTGACCCTCTGACAGTGCGACACTCCCTCAGTACTGACCCTCTGACGGTGCAGCACTCCATCAGTACTAACCCTCTGACAGTGCAGCACTCCATCAGTACTGACCCTTTGACAGTTCTGCAATCCCTCAGCACTGCTCCTTTGACACTGCAGCACATACTCAGAAATGACATTCTGACACAATAGTATTCCCTCAGCACTGACATTTCTACAGTGTGGCATTCCCTCGGTACTGACCCTCCGTAACACGGCATTCCCTCAGTACTGACCCTCCGACAGAGCAGAACTCCCTCAGTACTGACACTCTGACAGTGCGGCACTCCCTCAGTACTGACACTCTGACAGTGCTGCATTCCCTCAGTACTGACACTCTGACAGTGCAGCACTCCGTCAGTACTGACCCTCTGACAGTGCAGCACTTCCTCAGTACTGACACTCTGACAGTGCGGCACTCCCTCAGTACTGACCCTCTGACTGTGCAGCACTCCCTCAGTACTGACCCTCTGACAGTGCGGCACTCCCTCATTTCTGTAGTTCTGATAGTCCAGCAATGCCTCAGTACTGACCCTTTTTATTGAGCCAACAATGTTGGCCTCACCAACCTCTTAGCTGTGGTAACTGACCCTCCTTTATGTCAGAGGGATTCAATCCCTTGAACAGAGCAAGCTTGAGAATTCAACACTAAAATCAATCAGTACGGACACGCTGGAGACCTGATACATCAATACAGAGATTGCTGAAGAAGCTCAGCATGTCCGACAGCATCTCTGAGGGGAGAGGGAGAAAGAGACAGAGAGAGAGTTCACCTTTCAATCCAGTGATTTCTGCGGGAAAGTTCCTTCAGAACAGACCGTTTTGAGGGTTGTCAGAGGGTCAGTGTGGAGGGAGTGCAGCATTGTCAGAGGGTCAGTGTGGAGGGAGTGCTGCATTGTCAGAGAGTCAGGATGGAGGTATTGCTGTGCAGTGAGAGAGTCAGTAATGATGAAGTGCGCACTCTCTGTGGTTCAGTACTAATGGATTGCCATGCTGTCAGAGTGTCGCACTGTGAGAGCGTTACTACTGAGGGAGTGCTGCACTGTGAAAGGGTTAGAACTGTGGGAGCACCGCACTCTGAGGGGATTAGTACTGAGGGATCACCGCACTCTGAGGGGATTAGTACTGAGGGATCACCGCGCTGTGAGGGGATTAGTACTGAGGGATCATCGCACTCTGAGGGTGTCAGTACTGAGGGAGCACCACACTATGTGTCGGACAGTCAGTACTGAGTAATTGCTGCATTGCCAGAGGGTCAGTACTGAGAGAGTGATGCACACTCAAACAGTCATTACTGAGGGAGCGCTACACGATCAGTGTGTCAGTTCTGAGGGAGTGTTGTTTCAGAGGGTCAGTACTGAGGGAGTGCTGAACTTCCAAAGGGTCAGTACGGAGGGAGTGCTGCACTGTCAGAGGGTCATTACTGAGGGAGTGCTGCACTGTCAGAGGGTCTGTACTGTTGAGAGCTGCATTGTCGGAGGGACTGTACTGTGGGAGAGATGAACTGTTGGAGGGTCAGTGCTGAGGGAGTGCTGCACTATCAGAGGGTCTGTACTTTGGGAGAGCTGCATTGTTGGAGGGTCAGTACTGATGGAGCACCGCGCTGTCAGAGGGTCAGTACTGAGGGAGTGCTGCACTGTCAGATGGTCAGTACTGAGGGACGGCTGCACTGTTAGAGAATCAGTACTGAGAGAGGGCTGCATGTCAGAGGGTCAGTACTGAAGGAGCACTGCACTGTCAGAGGGTCAGTACTGAGGGAGTGTCGCACTGTCAGAGTTTCAGTTCTGAGTGAGTGCTGGGCTATCAGATGGTCTGTCTGAGGGAGGGCTGCACTGTCAGAGAGTCAGCACTGCGGGAATGCCGTACTGTCGGAGAGTCAGTCCTGTGGAAATGCTGCACTGTCACAGGGTCATTACTGAGGGAGTGCTGCGCTATCAGCGGGTCAGTAATGGGGGATTGCCGCAATGTCAGAGAGTCTATCTGGGGGCAGTGCTGCACTGTGAGAAGGTCAGTACTGAGGGAGTGCCACACTGTCAGAGGATAATGACTGAGGGAGTGCTGCACTGTCAGCGCAGCAGTGTGGGGGATACCTGCATTGTAAGAGAGTCAGTACTGAGTGAGTGCCACACTATCAGATGGGCTGAATGGCCTAATGTCTGCTCCCATGTCCTGTGGTCTACGAGGAATATCTGAAATTGTTCAGTATATTTCTGCCTCTGCTTCCTTCATACCCTTGCTCAGCAATGATTCCCACGTCCAGATTCCAGAGACTGTGTTCAAACAGACCGTCTTCATTTGGTTACCACCCTCTATACCCAGGGATCAAGTTTTTGTTTTTGTGACTGACCTGCCAGCTCAAAGGGATATTTTCATGCTGCAGGGCTGAGGTTTATTCCTCAGCTTCTGTGTGCTCATCCCAAATGAATCCCACTGTCCCACACTCAGCACAGTCGTGTGTTCCTTATTTCTGAGCTGCCCAATGCTAATCCACATCCAGAATGACATCCCACACTCCTCCAAATCATATCGTAGGCTAATTGCCTGGGAGAGAGGAGTGCTAAGAGAGGAAATAAAAACCTGAAAGTATTTTACAGTGACATTAAGGGTGAATTGATAATGAGAGAAAGAGTAGGTTGTGGAACACAGTGAGAATTTGTGCATGGACCCAGAGGCTAAAGTAAATAAATTCATTTTGTCAATGCTCATTGGGACAGGGTTGATATGAAATCGTGGAGATGCTCTGTGATACACTTAAATGAATGAGCGTATACATATGCGAGAGATGGTTGTGAGTTGTCTGGCCTTCTTACAACACAATAAATCTCCAAGGATGGTGGAAATGTATCTCAGTTTACCGAATGAGGTGATAGAGGAAGTAGCAGGTACACTTGCAAACATTTTCAAAACCCCTCTGGCCACACGAGAGGTGTCGTCGGAATGATCATGTGGTACTGTTATTCAAGAAGGAACATTGGATATACCAGGCAGCTATAGGCCAGTCAGGCTAATATCATGGGTGGGACGTCTGTTGGAAGCAATTTTGGGAGATAGAATTAATCAGCATTTAAAGAGACTGGAGTTCATGAAGAACAGTCAGAATGGTTGTGTTAAGGGGAGGACAGGTCTGACCAATGGGATTGCACTTTTTAAGGAGGTGACCAGGTATGTAAATAAGGGCAATACTTTCCTGTCATCTGCTTGGAGGTGAGTCAGGCTTTTTATCAGGACCAAGTTGGAAACTGATAGTGAACATAAAAACTCAAAATCCAAGGAATTTGGCACAGAATGCTGAGTGGCAGGACGCAGACAGTGATGGCCCAGTGAGAAATCTCTGTCTGTTCATGTCTCACTGTTGGGGTTTTGCTGGTGTGGTTGATAGAAAAGATTTAGATTTGAAAGGTGGAGGGTTAATCATTGGGTTCATGAATGATATGAAGATTGGTTGGGTGATAAATACTGAGGATGATAGCCTTAGATTACAGAAGGATGGAGTGGGCCTTGTCAGATGGACCGATCAGTGACAACGGGTGAGGTGCCTGAAGTCTGGAGGGTGATTAATGATGTGCCATTATTGAAGTAAGGCTGCAAGGAACAGCCATTGAACTATGGAGCTGTGAGCCTGAGGTCAGTGGTGGGTAAGCTTTTGGAGGGCATTCTGTGAGACAACTTACATGCATTTGGAAAAGCAAGAATTGATTAGGGATGGTCAGCTTGGCTTTGTTTGTGGAAATGCTGTGTCCAACTTTATAGAGCTTTTGAAGGGATGACCAAGGAGAAAGATGAGAAGGTTTCACAGGGGAGGATGCTTAGTAAAAGGTTAGATGAGATGTCATCCAAGGAGAGAGAACAGCACGATGCCTCAGTGGTTCGATTCTAACTCCCGGTGACTGTCTGTGTGGAGTTTACACATTCTCTCTGTATCTGTGCGGGTTCCCTCCAGGTGATCCAGTTTCCTCCCAACGCCCAAAGATGCCATGGGAAATACAGCATTACAGGGATAGAGTAGAGAATGTGAGTCTAGGTGTGATGCTGTTCAGACAGTCAGTGTGGTGCCAATGGACGGAATGGCTTGCTTCTGCACTGTAGGAATTCTAAAATTAATCCAGAGAGACAAGTAATGTTCTGGGGACCTGGGCTCCAATCTTGTTCAGGGGTGGATGTGGGTCCTTACAGTCTGAAGGGGTTTGAACGCAATCTGAGGGGGGAGCTGGGCTGAGATCTGAAGTGTTGAGGATGTGAATGTTTTGTGGAGCTACTGTCTAAGGGGATTTGGGGGATAAACACAATAAAGTGATGCTTGCTTCTGTATTGAGGGAGCACTATCTGAGGTATTGAGGAAGCACTTTCTGAAGTATTGAGGAAGAACATTCTGAGGTATTGATGGAGAACTATCTGAGGTATTGATTGAGCACTATCTGAAGTACTGAGGGAGCACTATCTGAGGTATTGAGGGAGCACTTTCTGAGGTTTTGAGGGAGCACTATCTGAGGTACTGTGGGAGCACTTTCTTAGATATTGAGTGAGCACTACCTGAGGAATTGAGGGAGCATTATCTGAGGTACTGAGGGAGAACTATCTGAGGTATTGTGGAAGCATTTTTGTGGTACTGGGGAGCACTATCTGAGGTGTTGAGGGAGCACTTGCTGAGGTATTGAGGGAGCACTATGTGAGGTACTGAGAGAGCACTCTCTGAGGTATTGAGGGAGAACAATCTGAGGTATTGTGGAAGCACTTTCTGTGGTACTGAGAGAGAACTATCTGAGATCGTGAGGGAGCACGATCTGATGGTACAGAGTGCAGAGGATAGAAAGGAACAGATGCAATTCCCTGATCATTTCCTCAGGGTCCCCGAGGCACTCTGGTGTCGTAATTTGAAATGGAAGCCACTCCCCATTTCAGAAGATTCAGATCATTTTAAACAATCAGTGAAAAATAACAGCAGCATGTGTCTGAAACATGGTTTGGGGAAAACTTTCATCAATCTATTGTCACTTGTTGCTTGGAGACGATTTAGAAAAGCAGGCACCCAAACAGACAAACGCTGTCGATGCAAGAGGTGGTGCACAAGAAGATCCAACAAGTCATCTGTAGCTGCTGTCTGTCTCCCTGGAGCAGTCATCATGTGAGATCAGGGTTCAGTCCTCGGAGGAATCATTTCTCCAGCAATACCTCAACCACGTCTTTACAGCTGTGTGTGTGTGTGTGTGTGTGTGTGTGTGTGTGTGTGTGTGTGTGTGTGTGTGTGTGTGTGTGTGTGTGTGAGAGAGAGAGAGAGAGAGAGAGAGAGAGAGAGAGAGAGAGAGAGAGAGACTGCCCGTGTTTGTGTGTGTGAAAGAGTGGATGCATGTGTATCTCTGTGTGTCTGTATATGTGTGCGTGAGAGACAAAGTGCATGTTCATGTGAGAGTGTGTGGTTGTGTGTGTATTTGAGGGGGCGTGTTTCTCTGTGTGCATGTGTGTGAGTAAGGATGTGTGTGAGAGAGTGTGTATGTGTGAGAGAGAGTGTGTCAGTGTGTATGTGTGTGAGAGAGTGCGTCTGTGTGTATGAGAGAATGTGTCTGTGTGTGTGTTTGAGTATCTATGTGTGTATGTGTCTGTGTGTCTGTATGTGTGTATGGCAGTGTGTCTTATGTGAGAAATAGTGTGTATGTGTGTGTGAGAGAGTGTGTCTGTGTGCATGTGTGTGTGAGAGTGAGTGTGTCTGTGTCTGAGAGAGAGTGTGTGTGTCAGTGTGTGTGAGAGAGAGTGTGGGTATCCGTGTGTGTGAGAGTGTGTCTATGCATATTTGAGGGAGCGTGTGTCTGCGTGTGTATGTATGTGCGAGAGAGAGTGTAACTGTGTGTTTATGTGTGTGTTAGAGAGAGCGTCTGTGGGTGTGAGAGAGAGTGTGTCAGTGTGTGTGAGAGAGAGTGTGTGTCTATGTGTGTGTGTGAGAGAGTGTGTCTATGTGTGTTTGAGGGAGCGTGTGTCTGCGTGTGTATGTGTGTGTGAGAGAGTAACTGTGCGTTTATGTGTGTGTGAGCGAGTGTGTCTATGTATGTTTGAGGGAGCGTGTGTCTGCGTGTGTATGTGTGTGAGAGAGAGTAACTGTGCATTTATGTGTGTGTGAGAGAGAGTGTATGTGTGTGTGAGAGAGAGTAACTGTGCGTTTATGTGTGTGTGAGAGAGGGTGTCTGTGTGTGTGAGAGAGAGTAACTGTGCGTTTATGTGTGTGAGAGAGGGTGTCTGTGCGTGCTTGAGAGAGCGTGTGTATGTGTGTGAGAGAGAGAGTAACTGTGTGTTTATGTGTGTGTGTGAGAGTGTGTCTGTGTGTGCTTGAGCGATCGTGTGTCTGCGTGTATGTGTGTAAGGGAGAATGTCTGTGTGTGAGAGAGACAGAGAGTGTGTGTGAGAGAGAGAGAGTGTCTGTGTGCGTGAGAGTATGTGTGTGTGTGTGTGAGATTGTGTGTGTAAATGAGAGAGAGTGTTTGTATGTGTGTGTGAGAGAGAGTGCGTCTGTGTGTGTTTGAGGGATCGTGTGTCTGTGTGTCTGTGTGTATGTGTGTGAGAGAGAATGTCTGTGTGTGAGAGAGACAGAGTGTGTGTGTGAGAGAGAGTGTGAGTGTGTGAGAGACAGTGAGTGCGTATGTGTGTGAGAGAGTGTGTGTGAGAGAGAGAGTGTCTGTGCATGAGAGTGAGTGGTTGTGTGAGAGAATGAGAGTGTGTGCGAGAGAGAGTGTGTGCGTAAATGAGAGAGAGTGTGTGTATGTGTGTGTGAGAGAGTGTCTGTGTGTGTGTGAGAGAGAATGTGTCTGTGTGAGAGAGAGTGTGTCTGCGTGTATGTGTGAGAGTGTGTGTCCGTGTGTGTATTTGAGGGAGCATATGTCTGTGCGTGTATGTGTGTAAGAGATATAGTGTGTGCTTGTGTGTGTATGTGTGTTAGAGAGTTGTGCCTGTGTGTATGTGTGTGTGACAGTGTGTCTGTGTGTGTTTGAGGGAGTGTGCGTGTGTGTGTGTGTGCGTGTGTGTGTGCAGGTAAACTAGCCAATCTTATTGGGTGCTCATGAATATAAAATCCAGCTGCCGTTTCAGGTGAAATGGTCCTTGTGTCTCCAAAGACACAAAGGCCACAAGAGTGAATTAACTGGGGGAAAGAGAGTGCTGTTCATTCCAGTGGGGATTCATCCAGTAAACCTTCCCCACACACTAACGTCCCTCTGGCAATGCAGTGACGAGTCCTGCACACAGTGCTCCAGGTACAAACCAATGTAATGTCACCATAGTCTTACCAGAGCATGGGACAGATTCACAGTACAGAGCGGTCTCTGGTGGTGTTTTAATCAGAGGGTCACAATGCCCTAGCTGAGGGGAGAGGTTGGGAAGGAGAGTCCTTCAGGGTAACCCCAGCTGGTGTGGGAATTGACCACATGCTATTGGATTTACTCTGCATTATAAATCAACTGTCTAGCCAACTGAGCGAACTGACTTCACTCCAGGGACATGCCCTGTATAACCCAATCATAGCCAGCCTGCACCTCAATAGGAGCCAGGAGCAAGGCCATTCGGCCCCCACTCTAACCCAGAAGGGAGAGCACGGGAAGCTGATGAAGGAAACAAGCCCCTCCCATGTGGCCTTCTGAAGTGGAGTTGGAGGACATGGCCGATCTGCCCTGCTGTCTGCTTCCCCGTGACTGGCCTGCTCCACCTTACAGTGAGAGACTGAGGGGAATCTCGAGGAGATTTTACTTCTCACTGAGAGGCTGCAACTCCAATCCAAATCAGGCTGGTTCCCTCCGAGACTCACGGAAGAGTGCAGCACTCTTCACATCAGTCCCTTGTGGAGTCATAACCTCCAATGTAGGGACCAAGAGCTGGGAGGTAGTGTTAAGAACATAACACTATCCGAAATAGGCACAGGAGGAGACCATTCAGCCCCTCGAGCCTGCTGTACTATTCAATAGGATCATGAATGATTTAGCATTTGATTTGGGAGCTGAAACCCAGACAGGACAGAGACAGAGAATCAAACTATTCTGCGATATTTAATCATCAGACAGGAGCTGGAACCAGAGAGAGTGAACGCACACACACACACACACACACACACACACACACACATATTGTGGGATTCAGGCTGTCTCTGGGAGTTTTACCACAAGATGCGAGCTCTACACTGAGGAGAGACAAAGGCGCAAAATGCTAGAGAGGGGGCAGCTGCACAGTCTGATCCCATTGATCTCACTGCTTCCCACTCCCATGAGAGCTCTTACGTATATTTCTGTGTTCCCAGCTGTCTCTCCCACATTTTCCCTTCAATCCCTATCTCACAACACCCTTCATATCTCTGCCCTGTTGACATTTCCCTGCAGATTCCCTTCCTCCAACACTCTGCCCCTTTCACACCCCATCATGTTTTTCAGGAATGTTTCATCATTCAATCTTCCCCAAAACCAACACCTTGCTCATCTCTCTCTCTGTATCTTTCTCTCAGCTCTGTGGGATCTTGCCTTTCTTGTCTGTATATCATCCTCGTTGCATCGCAGCACCCCCACCCACTCCACCCACTCTCTCAGCCCTATGCTGCTGCTGCAACTCCTCTCTCTCTCTCTCTCTCTCTCTCTCTCTCTCTCTCTCTCTCTCTCTCTCTCTCTCTCTCTCTCTCTCTCTCTCTCCTATATCTCTCGCTGGGATTTCTCTCTTGCTGTCTATCTGACCTTATCTCCCTCTTTTGCCTCCCCTTTTTCACCTTGTATCTGTCTGACATTGCATTTCTCTTCCTAGGGTTTTACTCTCTCTCCTTTTCTCTCTCTGCCTCTCTCCTGCTCTTTTTCAGTTCTTCTCACTTTCTTTCCCACCCTCTGCCTGCCGTCTTTCTCTTATTCTCTCCCTCCCTCTCACTGTCTGTCTACCCATCTCTTTTTCTCTCTTGTCGTTTCTCTCCCTCTGTCTCCCTCGACCCCTGTCCCAGTGACTGGGGAAGGGACATGGGAAGAGTTTGTCTCTGTGTCGCTGGTTGCTGTACAGTTAATGCGGGGGATCAACCTTTTCCTGGTCTCTCCCGAATGTTACCCCGACTGTGGGGAGGGGTATAGTGTAAGGGACATAAAAGTACTTTTCTCATTGAGTCTAACATGAAGAAAAAGAGAAGGGGAGAGTGACAAAAAGAGAAAGAGAGACATGGAGAGAGTGGGGATTAAGAAATTGAGGAGAGAGAGAGATGGGCAGTGAGAAACAGGGAGAGGAAGAAGGACACATATGGAGGGAGAAGTGTGTGTGGCTGGGGATTGGTCGCAGAGTGGGATCTTTCTGTGCATGACAATTGTCAGTCAAAAGGTGTGTTAGTCTCTGCACCATGTCCTCCAGCCCAGGAGCTGTGGGTCTATTTGGGAAGGGGGAGATTGGGAGACAAGGGGGGAGTGGGACTTCCGGAGATGGGGGACTGTTTGATGGGGTTTTGGGGTTGGTGGAGAAAGGAGAGGCTGCTGTGAGAGACAGAGAGATTGAGGGAGGGACAGCATGAGACACAACGTCTGAGACAGGATGGAGAAGAGGTGTTCCAAGTTTGTGAGAAGATGTGTAGCTCGGGTGCTCGTTGTTGTGGTTCTCTTCGCCGAGCTGGGAATTTGTGTTGCAGACGTTTCGTCCCCTGTCACATCGACCTGGACCCAATATACCGGCCACTGCAGCGGACAGCTGGAACTGACAACCGGAAACAGCAGAGATAAACCACTCCAAATGTTGGAAGAAACATCACAGAAACGCTTCACAGGAGGCTCCCAAACACTGAGGATGTCACCTAGATAGGGGACGAAACGTCTGTAACACAGCTTCCCAGCTCGGCGAACAGAACCAAAACATGGAGAAGAGGTCTCCACAGAAAGGATAGTCAGTGAGGCCATTCAGGGGACAATCCTGAGGATCCTGAACAGGACCAAGATCATTTAATGGGGGAGAGGGGTAATGGGCAGAAAGGACTCCATCTGTGATACAAGCCTTCTATAATTCTGGGACTGGGATCTTCCTGTGCATTAAAACAGCCACAGGCCAGTCAGTCAACCCAGACTCATTTACCTGCATGAGAAAGTGAGGACTGCAGCTGCTGGAAAGTCAGAGTTACAAAGTGTGGAGCTGGGGAATCACAGCGGGTCAGCCAGGAGAGTCGATGGTTCTGGCCTGACCTGCTGGGCTTTTCCAGCTCCACACTTTTCCACTCAACTCCCTCTGCCCTGGGGACTGAGGCTCACAGCAATGTTGGGGGCAGCAAAATATTTGAGGGGGGATAATTTGGTGAGGCAATTATTTGGGAGGGAAGATATTTGGGAAAGGGTATAAATTTGGGAGGACAGTGAAAATGAAGGGCACAGTATTTTCGAGGGGGTACAAAATTGGGTGAGATCTTTCAGGTCTGAAATAGCGAAAAACAGAAAGGGAGGGTGAGAAAAAGAGAAAGAGATGGAGAGAATGGGGATGGAGAAGGAGGATGGGAAAAAGATGGGCAGAGAGAGACAGGGAGAGGGAGAGAGTGAGAGAAAAAGTGTGTATGTGAGAGAGAGACAGACAGAAGGACAGAGAGAGAGGGGACAGAGAGAGGGAGAGAAGGGGAAGTCAGACTTAGACTGAGGAGTTAAAACATGGACAGACTCAAGGGGTGACACTTGTTATTCCAGTTGGTTCCAACTCGCTCTCTCAGTGGATTTTCACATTTTTCTCTCCCATGCCCCTGGGTTTTGCTTCAGCCTCTCTCTCTCTCTCTCTCTCTCTCTCTCTCTCTCTGGTTCTACTTCTGGTTCTGCGAAACTGTTTTCTCTCGCCCTCTCTCTCTCTCTGGATGGTCAGATGGTCTCTGTCTCTTGCCATCCTGGTCTCCTCAGAAGGCCTCCAGAGATCCAGGCAATCAGTCTGCAGATAAACCCTGTTTTTGTTCATTTCTGGATGGTTTTCCGGAACTTTCTATCGTTGTGACCAATTAGGAGAATCCGTTAATAGTTTGAAGCATTGCCAATTATTTGGATGGCTTGTTGCTGTTAGTTTCTTTGTGTATCAGGACCCGGTGCCTTACTGTCTGGGCCCTCATTTGTTTGGTAGATACGTCTGTCCAGAATAACTGTTGTCTTTTACATTATGCTGTGTTTGCGCTGTGCCTGGTGTGCGGGTTTTGTGATTTGGGAGATTTCCTTGGCCAATAAACCTTAGCTGTCTATCTGTGTTTTAGCCAGGAGGTTGTGACATCTCCCCCCAACTCATCCACTTGAATGGAAAGAAAAGAAGCTTATGCAATAAATTACAAACCTAATTTTAAAAGCTGTTTATGCTTGTTGTCAGAGTAGCCAGCTGTCTGTGCAAAAGCCATTGTGTACGTTTTCCTAACCGATGGTCTTATAGCTTCACTTGGAGGTCGCCACTGATGATGCTACCCAGCCAGGTAACGAAACGTCTGGATATCAAACCTATCAGCGAACAAACCTACACCATCGGTCTTATAGCTGATAAGTGATATCATAAAATCTTGACAGAACAGAATCAGACCGTTCGGCCCATTGAGTCCACAATGACCCTCTGAAGAGAATCCAACTCAGACCCATTCCCCCAATGATATCCCTGAAACTCTGCATTTCCGTGGGCTATTCCAGCTAGCCCGAATATCCCTTGACACAATGGGAAATTTAATATGGCCAATCTGTCGTAATGGCAACTATGGGCAGGAAATCAATACTGGCCCAGCCAAGAACACTCAAACATTGCAAATGAATGAAACTAAGGTGATCACCCGGGGAGTTCCATCTACCTTCCAGCCCCTGATCGTACCCATCTGCTGCAGTCTGCAATCCTAGCCACCGGTATCCCGAGATATATCAACGTGATTGCGGTTAGGACCACAGCCGATGTGAGAGGAGCCGAATTCTTGGATAACAGGCTATACGAATGTCATGGTATGACCTGGTCCTTCCCATTTACGTAAGTATGGTCCCTGTCAATGTTCCCTCTATCTCCACAGGAAGTGGGAGGTAATCATGGTAGCCCATCCAAATACCTTTTTAATACAACTCCGAAAATTTGGACTTCACCCTAAATTTGGTCATTTGGGTTAAGTGGAATCCCTCATACCAAGCCCAGGTGTCCCACCGAGAGTGTCCTTACGGCTGTCATTAACCCAGTCCTTGGTGAGCTGCTGTCACTGACAGTGAGAGACGTTGGTGTGGGTGTTCTCCTGGAACAAATATTTATGCTGTTTGTCATTAATCCGGGATGGGAATTTCCCTTGGCTGGCCTGCCTGAGCTCATCCCTCAGCTGCTCCATCATCACGTTACCATAGATACTGCACAGGGTGTGGTTTTACTGCTCACCGTCATCTCTGCTTGTGCCGTGGATGATCTGTTTAATCGTGTTGGCCTGACCCTCCCTTTGGTCACTAAGTGATGGTTAGCCTGATTCTCCACCAGTTGTCCCATGGTCTCCTCTGGGTTTTCTGTATTCAGTCTTTCTCAGGATCATTAGAGAGTTGTTGGGTCGGGATCCTAAGTTTATTCTCCAAATTAGGCAAGTCAGCGAACTGACTGGTAACACTCCTGCCCTGGGGGTGGACTCATATACTGTGGTTCAAACATTAAGGAGTTCCCTTTTCTTTCATCTGCTAATTGCTGTTCTGGGTTCTGTGTTTTCCCTCAAATTTCCCTGTCCCTTGTCCCATTATCCTGTGGGTCAGTTCGGAACATGATCATTTTAATGGGGAAGCACCCAACTCTGATTACTGTATCCCTGATACATTCATTATGATTAGTGTCAGTTCGTGATAAATGTTCGTGAACAAGGAATTCCCTGCGAGTTTAATGCCTAGTCCATTGTGAGAGTCTGGTATGTGTGGGACAAGCGAGGGGAGGAGCCTTCCCTCCTGGTCACAGCCTGTTTTTAATTTTGTTTCTGAGGAATTCTCCCTGGTGGGCTTCCTGGGATCTCACTGTCCGAAAATGACCCCAAGTCCAGGCAGGGTACTTGATGTCCTACTACCATGCACCCATTCTCGGGGAAACCCTACCAATAGCTTCTGATCCCTGAGCTCCTGTCACACAATGTGGAAATCCCTAAAGTCTATTTCGTATTCAACAATTAATTAGCAGAGAACCCAAGCCTCATTACGGGCGCGTTTTTGGGTCGAATCCCAGGTGTCCCTCCTCCTTTCTGAGACATTGGAGACAAAGGGTTGGGCCCAGTTTCTCATCGCTAAGAGAGGTGCAGGTCATATCCCCAAAAATCCAGACAAATTGGACACAGAGTCTCCGGGTGAAGCTGACGGGGGGAGGGGAAGGACATTCCCCTGGTTGTTGTTCGGCAGTTATGTAGCGCCTCTGCAAGATATGCCTTATCCTGCCCTCGAGCAGTGAGGATCGCTGCCTTCAGCTCAACATGGATGCCCCTCCCTAGCTGTTGGCCTTCAGGGAGGGCTGAATGGCCTGCTCGACGAAGGCACATGGCGATTCATTTGGTTTGATCCTCAGCGTCCACTCTGTGTATGACAGACTGTCAGTCAATCTCATCCAAACATGTATCTGGGACAGAGACGGGATCTTTTTGGTGCTGCCCACCAGCTGGGTGCCTGGAATGGCTGTTGTGTATGGAGTGCTTTACACTGGGTAACCACATGATTCATGGAATCTGAGTTCGGCTGTGGCTCAGGGCTGGGGGCAAAAGGTGCAGTTACCTGGGAGACAGGCAGTGGTAGTCCACTTCTGTGACCGGGTGCGAATGTGTCAGTGTGGAGCCTGTCATTATCTCCCTGGGGAGGTAGAACACCAAAGGCACACATTATCCCATTCTGGGAGGAGCCCTAGATCCCTAGGGATTTTATTTGCTACTGGCACCTCCTACTAGGGCCTGATGTGTGTTGCTCCGTGTTGTGGATGTACAGGACCCATGCAGCTGCTTGGAGCTCATACACTGTCCTTCCAGATTGTCAATGGAACCTGAGGCTGCCTCCCCGTACCCAGAGATCCTCCTTTCACTGGATTGGGCTCTTCCCAATTGTAACTGGAGTAGTCCCATGTGTGTGAGATTTTCCTGCAACCTTCTGTCCTGCTCATTGTGTCAGAGACCTAGCTCTGTCACAGCCTGTAGGTTTCCCTGGGGTCACCGGATCCCAGCTGCCTTATCCCAGCCGGGGGTCCTCCAGGCTATGGGCAGTGGAGTGAGCTTTCCAGCTTCCTTCCCCAGTTCTCTATGGGCTTCGCACCACAGCTCCTGTACCAGGAATCCTTTGCTGCAAGGCCAGGCTGGCTTCCTGCCAAATTCTGCAGGACTGTTTCACATTTGTACCGGCTCGTGTTCGTGTTGCTTTGGCTGTTTCTGTATTATGGGACACCTGGATATATTCATAGAGTCATAGAGTTCTACAGCATGGAGACAGGCTCCTTGGCCCAAACTGGTCCAACCACACTAACCGCGTTTCCCTGCACTTGGCCCATATTCTTCCAATACGTTCCTCTCCATGTATTTGTCCAAGTGCATTTTAAATGTTATTAAGTGTATCCTCCTTGACCACTTGCACTGGTAGTTCATTCCGTATGTGTAACACCCTCTGGGTAAAAGTGTTGTCCCTCAGGTTCCCTTTTAAACTTCCCCTTTCACCTTAAACTGATGCCCTTTCGTCCTCGATTCCCCAAGCCTTGGATAAAGACTGAGTGCATTCACCCTATCCATGCCTCCCATGAATTTATACACCTCTATAAGGACACCCTTCAGTCTCCTACACAATAAAGAAAATGTCCTTGCTTGTCCAACCTCTCTCTAGATCTGTCTCGTTGAGTTCTGGCAACATCCTTGTAAATTTCTTCTGTCCTCTTTCTAGTACAATAACATCCTTCCTATACCATGGTGGGCAAAAGTGAACACAATATTCCAAGTGCGGCCTCACCAACATCCTGCACAACTACAACAGAAATTCCCAACTTCGATATTCCATGCCCTGACTGATGAAGGGCCCAGTGTGCCAAAAGCCTTGTTCACTGCCCTGTCTCCTTGAGTTCCGAGAGCTATGCTCCTGGAATCCAATGTCCCTCTGTTCCACGACACTCCTTCAGGCCCTACCATTCACCATGAAACCCCTGTCTTGATGTGACTTTCCAAAATGCAAGATCTTGCCTTTGTCTGTATTAAACTCCATTTGCCATTTCTCAGCCCAATTCGCCAGCTGATCAAGGCCATGTTGCAATTGCTGAGAACCTTTCCTCACTTATATTAATGTAATCTAAAAACTTACTAATCATGCCTTAAACATCCTCATCTAAATCTTTGATATAGATAACAAACAGTAGTGGGCCTAGCACTGACCAGCTCAGTGGCACAATCGATCAGTTGTTAGCACTGCTGCCTTACAGCACTGTCGATCTGTGTTCAATTCCATTCTCACAAGATGCTCTGTGTGGGTTAGATCCTGTTGGGGTTAGATTTCCTACAGTATGGAAACAGCCCATTTGGCCCAACAAGCCACACCAACCTGCTGAAGAGTAACCCACCCAGAGCCATTCTCCTTACCAATGTTTACACTTGACGAAAGCACCGAGCACTATGGGCAATTTAGCCTGGCCAATTCATCTGACCTGCACATTTTTGGAATGGAGAGGAAACCAGAGCACCCAAAGGAAACCCACGCAGACACAGGGAGAATGTGCAAACTCCACAAAGTCATCCGAGGCTGGGGTCGAAGCCGGGTCCCTGGCGCTGTGAGGTAGCAGTATCAACCACTGAGCCACCATGCTACACCAACTGAGTTTGTACGTTCTCCCCATGTCTGCGTGGGTTTCGTCTGGGTGCACCGGTTTCCTCCCACAATCCAAAGATGTGCAGGTCAAGTAAATTGGCAATGCTCAATTCCCGAAAATGTTCATGGATGTGTAAGTAAGTTGCATTAGTCAGGGGTAAATGTAGAGTAATAAAGTAGGGGAATGGGCTTTAGTGAAATAATCTTCAAAGGGCCAGTAGACTTGTTGGGCCGAAGGGTCTGTTTCCACAGAGGAGGGATTCTATGATTCTATGACCGCTGAGGCACACCACCAATCACAGGCCTCCAGTCTGACTGTTACCCTCTGCTTCCTACCATCAAGCCAATTGTGTACTCAGCTTGCCAACACCTCCTGGATTCCATGTGATCTAACCTTCCAGAGCAAGGTACCATGTGGAACCTTATCAAAGACCTTTCTGAAATCTGTAGAGTCTACATGTCCTGGCCTGCCCTCGTCAAACTTCCTGATCACTTCAATAAAGAACGCTGACAAATTTGTGAGGCATGGTCTCCCTTGCACAAGACTTTGCTGACTACTCCCAATCAAATGTTGTATTTCCAAATGCATGTCTATCTAATCTCTCAGCATCTTCTCAAGTAACTTACTTACCACGGATGTTAGGTTTACTGATCTATAGTTCCCAGGTTTATCTTTGCAGCCATTCTTGTATTAGGGCGGAATATATGCTGTCCTTCAGTCTTCCAGGACCTCACCCGTGGCTAATGGTGAGGCAAAAAGATCAGCAGGGACTCCACAAGTACTTCCCTCGCCTCTTGAGGTGCTGTTGGATATGTTTGGTCAGGTACAGGAAATTTATCCACCATCATACATTCTAATGCATTCAACACATCCTCTCCTGTGATATGGTCTGACCCCAAGAGATCATCACGAACATTCCCAAGTTCCCAAGCCTTCATGTCCTTCTCCAAGGTCAACACAGAGGAGAAATACCTCCTGCGCTTCTGCACACACATGTCCACTCTGGTCCTTGAAGGGTCCTATTTTCTCTCTCGTTATTCTTTTTTCCTTGGGAGGGGGAGATTGCAGTGTTGCGTAGGGATCAGTCAGGAAGGGGGTGATTGCAGTATTGGTCGGGATCTTTTAGGGAGGGGGTGATTGCAGTGTTGGGTCTGGATCAATCAGGAAGGGGTGAGTGCAGTGTTGTGTATGGATCAGTCGGGGAGGGGATCATTGCAGTGTTGGGTAGGGATCAGTCAGGGAGGGGGAGATTACAGTGTTGGGTAGTGATCAGTCAGGGAGGGGGAGATTGCAGTGTTGAGCAGGGATCAGTCAGGGGGAGGGGTGACTGCAGTGTTGGTGAATCTGGTTTTTTGGTGACAGTACAGATGGATGTACAGTCTGTATCTGGAACTGTAACCAACGAATCCACACTGTTCCAAAGCTAATAGAGTGTATGTTGGCTGCAAGATAGAAAGTTCTTTTTGAATTTAAGCACAGCAACACCTGCTATTTGAGAGATGAGCTGTTCCAAAATGGATACCTGTTCCAATTACTTGAGGTTTGGCTGCTGTTTTGGCCAAAATTCCAATTTACCCAATTAGTTTAAGTTGTGCCCAGGATACCAGAAACCAATGGCATATGGTTTGATTATTTTGACACCTTGAAACTGATTATAAGAGTTTATTGAGTCGTGGGTGTTATATAAACCCGGTATTTTGAAAGTATGAGGGAGAGCAACTGCCTTCGAATAGCGAGCAACTGCTGCCGAGCCTGAGAGCGAAATGAACATCTCACATCTTACTCTCAAATAAATTAGAAAACAATGACTACCAAAGTACCTTTTCATGTACAACCTTCTCACAGTGAAACAAAAGAAACAAGACGGTCCAGCGAGATCAGCAGCCAGAGGATTGAATTCAGAGGGACCTGTTTGGTCTTGAGATTAAGTTAAAGCAATGCTTCATAAGTGTCGAGTTTAATAATTGGAACAGTGTACTTTTGTGGAGTTGGAGTCAGATACTAAGTAGGTAAAAGAAGGGGACTTGGATTTGTGAACAGTTGTTGTTTAGTGTTCAAGATTAGAGATAAGAAAATAATTATAATTTTTTAATGTATTGGAATTTTAGAGTTCTATGTCCCTTTTACTTTAACAGATTACAGAGTGAACCAAGACTCTCTGGGTGTTTGGTTTAATTAACAGAGAGGTTCGACCTCTGCATCGTAATCAATGGCAGGAAATTTCTGATGAGACTACAATGGATAAGCAGCCCAAAGAAACTGAAAGCTTGATGCTGAAAAATAGAGGCCAGGCATTTCTTTGGTGAGTGGGTTCTGATAATATCATGTAATCACCTGCCACGATTTCTCACTTCAAAACAGCTCATAGGTACCTATTTGGCACATTAGTATAGGGTTGGTTGACATGGAATATTTACAGATTAACTAGTCTGTTTAACTGTATCAGTACCCGCTGAAGAATTTGATTTTTGATGGACACTTAGAGGGTTCCAAGCTGATAGGACTTACCCGGTAGGAAATTCCACTTTCCTGCACAATTCCTTTGGATTATGCTAACATGGGGAATCTGCCGGTTCCCAGCTCATACCTGCCTCTACACTGGGATAAGGACTCTCTGTAGGATGTGATGGAATATGCTCCACTTGCGTGTCTGAATGCAACTCCAATAAATAAACAACAAACCTGACACCATCCAGGACAAAGCAACCTGCTTGATTGGCACCCCAACCACAAATATCCACTCTCTCCACCAAAGATGCTCAGTAGCAGCAGTGTGTACGACCTACAAATGCAGTGCAGATATTCACCAAAGATCCTCAGACAGCACCTTCCAAACCCACAGCCACTTCCCTTTTGGACAATGGCAACAAATACATCGGAACACCACCGTATGCAAATTGCCTTCCAAGCTTCTCACCATCTTGAAGTGGAAATATATCCCTGTGTGAAATTGCTGGAATTCCTTCCCTAACAACGTTATGGGTTTACTTACATGGACAGTAATGCTTCAAGAAGGCAGTTCACCACCAACGTCTCATGGGGCAACTAGGGATGGGTAATAAATGATGGGCCTCGGCAGTGATAACAACATCCCATGAATGAATTTGAAAAATTGTTTCATGTCTGGATCAACAGGACCCTCCTGTGGCTTCGCTAAGTAGTTTTATTTGTTCATTGTGCATGGAATTTGTGTAACTCGCTACTTTGCTGTGTGAGTGATCTTCACTCTGAACCGAGATAATGTTGCCCCATAAATAAACTTCTTTGCGCACCAACTTAGGGTCTGTAGTATATAACCAAGTTTTGTGAAGTTATGCAGGAAAAGCGAGTAATCTTCAGGATGGACTCCTAGAATAACATAATGTAAGAAACTTAAAACATAGATGAACAACAGGAGGATGAAGCTCCAAGACATGGTGAGGAGCAAAATCACAGACTTCCTTCGGCTCTCCATCTCTGGGTCTCTGTGCTGTAGATACTGCACAGAATGCAGTTTTGTTGCCCACCGTCATTATTGCTGGGACACCCTGTGCAGTATCTGCAGGAACAGGATGAGGAAGGAGCTCAGACAGGCCAGCCAAGGGAAAGCCCCATAGCAAATTTGTGACAAACAGTGTAAACATTTGTTCCAGGAGAAGACCCACCCCAATATCTCTCACTGTCAGTTTAAATTACATTCCCTATAATATGGAAACAGGCTCTTCAGCCCAACAAGTCCACACCGGCCCTCTGAAAAGGAACCCACTCAGATCCATTTCCCTACCCTATATTTACCCCTGACAAAGCACCTATCACTGTGGGCAATTTCGCATGGCCAATTCACCTAACCTGCACATCTTTGGCCTGTAGGTGGAAACCCACGCAGACACGGGGAGAATGTGCAAACTCCACACAGACAGTCCCCCAAGGCTGGAAATGAAGCCATGTCCCTGCTGCTGTGAGGCAGCAATACTGAGCACTGAGCCACCATTCACCCCAATTACAGCAGCTCACCATCGTCTGGTTTAATGGCAAATGCAAGGGCACTCTCAGTACTAGGGATTCCAATTATACCAAGTGACGAAGTTAGGATGATGTCCAAATTAACGGAATTATATTAAAAAATGTATTTAGATGGCTTATCATATCTTTCTCCCACATAATGTGGAGATAGAAGGGACATTGACAGGGACCACTCTTAAGTAAATGTGAAGGAACAGGCCATATGATCACATGCCCATAGCCTGTCATCCATGAATTCGGCTCCTCTCACATCAAGCTGTGGCCCTAACTGCACTCACCATGATATATCTTGGGATACTGTTGGTTATGATTGTAGTTTGGAAAAGGCACATATCACCACACATTGGTATGATCCTGATGAATACAGACCAGGGGCTATAAGGTTGAAATTATTTGTGATCTTGTGATGGGGCTCATAGTATTTGTGTGGGCAGCATTATTGCTGAGAGATCCCAGGTTCTTTTTTTTTTGTTATTTCATTATGATTTACTAAACAGTAACACTCCTTCATCATTGGCATTAAACCTGTTATTGGTATGAGTTTGTTCATTGTCAGAGTTTTGACGTAATGATTTCCATTGGCTGGCAATTCTCTAACAAGGGGGCACAGTCTGAGAATGAGAGCCAGAGCGTTCAGGAGGAATGTTAGGATGCACATCTACACACAAAGGATGGGAGAGGTTTGGAACTCTCTTCCACAAATGACAGTGGATACTGGAACTGTTAGTCAGTTTAAATGAGGAAGTTTTTTTTTAACAAAGGAACTGAAGGATACACGTGTTTTGATTTGTGAAGCTACATCCATCTATCATGCCCCTCAGAAATGTTCTCGTTCTCACAGTCTCTGTTTAGAGAATTCAAGTCTTGACAGATTGCCCTCCTGGTCTCTGTACGTTGAGGTGTTTGTCATGTACAGATGTGTAGATTTAGAGTGCAAACATCACCACAGTGAAAACACTCCCTTGTTGTCACGAAGGGAGCCCTGAATGCTCTGTTATACTGCACTTAGTCATAGAGATGTACAGCATGGAAACAAGCCCTTTGGCCCACCTCATTCATGCCAACCAGATATCCTAACCGAATCTAGTCTCTTTTGCCAGCACCTGGCCTGTATCCCTCTATTCATATACCCGTCCAGATGCCTTTTAAATGCTGAAATTGTACCAATATCCGCTACTTCCTCTGGTAGCTCATTCGATACACACACTATCCTCTATGTGATAAAGTTGTCTCCTTAGGTCCATTTTATATCTTTCCCTCTTACTCTCAGCCTATGCCCTCCAATTTGGGACTCTCTCACCCCAGAGAAAAGACTTCGTCCGATCCATGCCCCTCGTGATTTTACGAAACTTGAGAAGCCTCCGACTCTCCAGGTAAAACAGCCCCAGCCTATTTCAGCCTCTCACTATAGCTCAAATCCTCTACCCTGGCAATATCTTTGGAAATATTTTCTGAACCCTTTCAAGATTCACCACATTCTTCGTTTGAAAGGAGACCATAATTGCACGTTACCTAACCAATGTCCTGTACAGCCACAACATGACCTCCTAATTCCAATACTCAATCATCTGACCAATAAAGGAAAGCATGCCAAATGCCTTCTTCACTATCCTATCTGCCTGCAACTCCACTTACAAAGTACTATGAACTTGCACTCCAATGTCTCTTTGTTCAGCAACACACCCTTACCATTAAGTGGATATGACATGCTCTGATTTGCTTTTCCAAAACGCAGCACCTCGTATTTATCTAAATTAAACTCCAATAGCCACTGCTCGGCCCTTTGGCCCATTTGATCAAGATCCCATTATACTCTGAGGAAACCTTCTTCACTGTCCACTGGACCTAAAATTTTGTTGCCATCTGCAAACTTACTAACTATACCTCCTACGTTTGCATCCAAATCATTTACATAAATGATAAAAAGCACTGGACTCAACACCGATACTTAGAGCACATCAGTGGGCATAGGCCTCCAGTCTGAAAAGAAACCTTACACCACCACCTCTTGCCTTCGAGTCAATACAAATGGCTAATTATTCCTGTATTCCATATGATCTAAGCTTGCTAACCAGTATTCCACGGGGAACCTTGTCAAACACCTTTCTGAAG
This sequence comes from Chiloscyllium punctatum, assembly GCF_047496795.1. Taxonomy (NCBI): domain Eukaryota; kingdom Metazoa; phylum Chordata; class Chondrichthyes; order Orectolobiformes; family Hemiscylliidae; genus Chiloscyllium; species Chiloscyllium punctatum. The sequence continues at coordinate 33,341,354 of NC_092757.1, forward strand.
TCCATACAGATCCCGTTCACCGCTCTGCCCTCATCAATCCTCTTTGTTACTTCTTGAAAAAAAAATCAGTCAAGTTCGTGTGACATGATTTCCCACACACAAAACCATTGCTGCTTTAAAATTAATCAAACTTTGGTCACTGGCCTAAAAGTGCTCCCCAACTGACACCTCAGTAACCCCTCCTCAGTCTGTTACCATTGTGATAGGCTGCTTCATTGCTGTGAATTTGAATTAAAAAGAGAAAAACCTAGATTGACTGGACGCTGCTCCTCCAGCAGTTAGCTAGTGGGGCAGGATCACAGGACACCGAATTTATAGTAAATTCTGTTTTCCATGATCTTGCCCCACTACCTACCCAATGAAGCTCTCGAAAGCTAGTATACTTCCAAATAAACTAGTTGAACTATAACCAGGTCTTGTGCGATTTGTAACTTTGGCCAATCCAACACTGACACATCTATGTCCTCAGTGCGGAAACAGGCTGTTCGGCCCAATAAGTACACATCAAATGAATTTGATTGATTCTCTCATTGATTAGAGTGAAGGGATATTTCAGCACCTTCCTCAGTTGCTGCCTGAACTTGGTCAGGGTAAAGGCAAAAATACCATGCAGCAACTGAGGAACTGCATCATGAATCCCAATTCCAGCACAATTCATGTTGATTCGTAGACCAATAGCCTATCACAAACATTTGGCTCCATGTTGAACACATTGTTAACACTAACAGTAACAAGATGGATTTACTTCAGCTTTGCATTTCGGTGTCCCTGTGAGACTCTCCACTGGTCTCCTGTGGGCTCTGGTGGTCATTAACATGTGTTTGATGATTAAAACATTGAGCAGCAGAATCAGGGGAAATTGGAAAGTCAGGTTAGAATGTGGTGGAAGTACTCAATTATAATCCAGACTCAGGAGTAATAAACACCGATTGTTACATCACAAAGCTAGGGGGGGGGTTATCCAGCCAATACCGAGCTGGGAACATAAAATACCAGAAGATGTTCTTTAAACAGCTCAGCACAGTCGCTGTTCCCAGAACAGTTTTCTAACTGCAATAATTAACTTCAGCTTCTGGCAACAAATGGCCGAAGGTGAAAGTGATGGCAAACCAGACAGGACCGTCCGCCCCGATATAAAGCATTACAGCATAGATACGACACATGGGGACGCTCTATAGGAAATGGTGGTGTTTTCAATAAACAATCAGAATGTGTCTCAATATCAGGTTGAGGATAACGACCAGTCGACCTGACACTACCATGGCCACCAAGTAATGGGTATCACATCGAGACAATCCACATTCTTTATCAAGCAGCATGAAGATCATCACTGCATTAACTGTGAGGTAGGCAAGCAAACAAATTATACATTAATTTGGAGGTAAGGTTACAGTACCTTAATGGTTAGTACTGTTGCCTCACAGCGCCAGGAGCATTGGCTTGATTCCAGTCTGGGTCAACAGTCTGTGTGGAGTTTGCACATTCTCCATGTGTCTGCATGGGATTTTACTCAGTACTCCAGTCTGAAAATGTGCAGGTTAGATGATTGGCCATGGTGTATTTGTCCTAGAGTGACCAGGATTGTGCAGGTTCATTGGATTAGCTCTGGGAAATGCAGGGATAGGATGGGGTGTTGGGCTTGAGGTCAGTGCAGACTTGAGGGGCAACTTAGCATCTTGTGCACTGTAAGGATTCTATTCTGTAATTCTATGCCTCACAGCACATTGAGAAAAGGAGAAAAATCTCTTCATCTCTTTAGCCAATCAAAGTTGCCTAACTTCAGAGAAAACAAGTGCCCTCTGGCTCTTGTCACAATTTTAGTGTTTCTTGCAAGGAGTCACCCATGAAGGAAGCGTTGCTGTAGCTGTTCCCAGTTTTACTGAGATCGCACCTGGAAGACTGTATGAGACTGTTTTTATCTCCTTGCCTCAGAAAGAATTTCATTACTTGAGAAAGTGTGTGGACACAGCTCACTCGGTTGATTCCTGGGATGATGTGTTCATCCCATGCGCAGTTTGGATGTATACCCTTTGAAGTTCAGCAGAAACAGACCTGATCATATTATGACATAACTGACCCTGAGAGGACTTCACAGGCTGGATGCTGAGAGGATGGCCCCCCAAGTGAGGGTGTGTCGAACAAGGGGAACTGTAGAATGTTTGAAAATGTGGCCTCTTCCACTTCAGACTGAGATAAGGATGTATCAGATAATGTGTTGCCCAGAGAGCAGTGAAGGCTGAACTTGATACATATTTGATCAACGAAACAGCCAGTGGTTATGTGGGCCAGGTTTGAGAGGGTTGAATGGTCTACGTCTGTTTTATTTGTTGTGCATCATGTCACAAATAGGAGGTAATTTGGTGCAAGGGCAATCACTTTAAATGTAAGGGTGCTCCCATTTCAGATTGAGGTGAGGATGTTCTTTTGTCCTGAGGGATCTGCAAGCTGTGGCATTCTCATCTGCAGGGAGCAGGGAAGATATTCAAGGCTGAGTTCAGGAGCTCCTTGATGATCAAGGAAGCCCATGTTTATTGGGAACAGAGATGGACAGGGAGTTCAGCCACAGTCAGATCAGCTCTGATCTGTCTGAATGGGGTATCAGAGACCGAATGGCCAACTGGTGCTCCTACCGTCCGTGTAATGTCACACAACACGTCTCTGACAGAATTCCTCAAGGCTATTACTGAGACCGTTCGGACCATTGAGTCCACAATGACCCTCTGAAGAGATTCCAACTCAGACCCACTCCCCCAACGATATCCCTGAAACCCTGCATTTCCTATGGCTATTCCAGCTAGCCCGAATATCCCTTGACACAATGGGCAATTTAACATTGCCAATCTGTCGTCAGGGCAACTCTGGGCAGGAAATCAATACTGGCCCAGCCAGGAAAACTCAAACATGCAAATGAATGAAACTAAGGTGATCACCCGGGGTGTTCCATCTACCTTCCAGCCCCTGGGGGTATGTCCAGGCATTATTCACCATGATCGTACCCATCTGTTACAGCCTGCAATCCTAGCCACCGGTATCCCGAGATATATCAAGGTGAGTGCAGTTAGGACCACAGCCGATGTGAGAGGAGCCGAATTCTTGGATAACAGACTATGGGAATGTCATGGTATGACCTGGTCCTTCCCATTTACGTACGTATGGTCCCTGGCAATGTTCCGTCTATCTCCACAGAAAGTGGAAGAACATCATGGTAGCCCATCCAAATACCTTTTTTATACAACTCCGGTAATTTTGACTTCATTCTAACTTTGGTCACTTGGGTTAAGTGGAATCCCTCATACCAAGCCCAGGTGTCCCACCGAGAGTGTCCTTACAGCTGTCATTAACCCAGCCCTTGGTGAGCTGCTGTCACTGACAGTGAGAGACGTTGGTGTGGGTGTTCTCCTTGAACAAATGTTTACGCTATTTGTCACTAACCCGGCATGGGACTTTCCCTTGGCTGGCCTGCTCCTCCCTCAGCTGTTCCATCATCCTGTTACTGCACAGGGTGTGGTTTTACTGCTCACCGTCATCTCTGCTTGGGCCGTGGATGATCTGGTTAATCGTGTTGGCCTGACCCTCCAGTTTGGTCACTAAGTGATGGTTAGCCTGATTCTCCACCAGTTGTTCCATGGTCTCCTCTGGGTTTTCTGTATTAAGTCTTTCTCCGTTTCATTAGAGAGTTGTTGGGTCAGGATCCTGAGTTTATTCTCCAAATTAGCCAAGTCAACGTGCTGACCGGTAAAACTCCTGCCCTGTATATCGTGGCTACATCATTAAGGAGTTCTTTTTTCTTTTGTCTGTTAATTACTTTTCTGGGTTCTGTGTTTTCCCTCAAATTTCCCTGTCCTTTGTCGCATTATCCTGTGGGTCAGTTGAGAACATGATTATTTTAATGGGGAAGGACACCACTATGATTACTGTATCCCTGATACATTCATTATGATTAGTGTCAGTTTGTGATAAATGTTCGTGAACAAGGAATTCCCTGTGAGTTTATAATTCCCTGTGAGAGCCTGGTATGTGTGGGACAAGCTGGGGGAGGAGCCTTCCCTCCTGGTCACAGCCCGTTTTTAATTTTGTTTCTGAGGAATTCTCCTGGTGGGCTTCCTTGGATATCGCTGTCCCAACTCTGACCTCTAGTCCAGGCAGGTTGCTCGGTATCCCACTACCATGCAACCGTTCTCCAGGAAACCCTACCAATCGCTTCTGATCCTAGAGCTCCTGTAACACAATGTGGAAATCCCTGAAGTCTGTTTCCTATTCAGCTATAAATTAGCAGAGGGCCCAAGCCTCATTACGGGCGCGTCTGAGGGGTGGAATCCCAGGTGTCCCTCCTCTTTTCTGAGACATGGAAGACAAAGGGTCGGGCCCAGTTTCACATCGGTAAGAGAGGTGCAGGTCATATCCCCAAACATCCAGACAAATTGGGCCCAGAGTCTCCGGGTGAAGCTGACAGGGGAGAGGAGGGGCTTTCCCCTGGTTGTTGTTCTGCAGTTATGTAGCGCCTCTGCAGGATATGCCTTATCCTGCCCTCGAGCAGTGAGGATCGCTGCCTTCATCTCATCATGGATGCCCCTCCCTAGCTGTTGTCCTTCAGGGAGGGCTGAATGGCTGCTCGACTAAGGCACATGGCGATTCATTTGGTTTGATCCTCAGCGTCCACTCTGTGTATGACAGACTGTCAGTCAATCTCATCCAAACATGTATCTGGGACAGAGACGGGATCTTTTTGGTGCTGCCCACCAGCTGGGTACCTGGAATGGCTGTTGTGTACGGAATGAGACCATCAGCTGCTTTACACTGGGTAACCACATGATTCATGGAATCTGAGTTCGGCTGTGGCTCAGGGTTGGCGGCAAAAGGTGCAGTTACCTGGGAGACAGGCAGTGGTAGTCCACATCTGTGAGCGGATGTGGATGTGTCATGTGGGGCCTGTCATTATCTCCCTGGGGACACAGAAACTCAAAGGCACACATTATCCCATTCTGGGAGGAATCCTAGTTCCCTAGGGATTGTATTTGCTCCTGACACCTCCTACTCAGGCCTGATGTGTGTTGATCCGTGTTGCAGGTGTACAGGACCCATGCAGCTGTTTGGAGCTCATACTCTGTCCTTCCAGATTGTCAATTTAACCTGAGGATGCCTCCCCGTACCCAGAGACCCTCCTTTCACTGGATTGGGCTCTTTCCAATTGTAACTGGAGTCGTCCCATGTGGGTGAGAGTTTCCAGCAACGTTCTGTCCTGCTCATTGTGTCGGAGACCTAGCTCTGTCACAGCCTGTAGGTTTCCCTGGGGTGACTGGATCCCAGCTGCCTTATCCCAGCCTGGTGTGCTCCAGGCTATCGGAGTGGAGTGAGCTTTCCAACTTCCTTCCCCAGTTCTCTATGGGCATCTCACTACAGCTCCTGTGCCAGGAATTATTCACTGCACGGCCAGGCTGGCTTCCTGCCAAATTCTGCACTACTGTTTCACATTTGTACCGGCTCGTTTTCGTGTTGCTTTGGCTATTTATGTAATATGGGACGTCTGGGTATACTCATAGAGTCATAGATTTCTACAGAATGGACACAGGCTCTTTGGCCCAAACTGGCCCATTCACACTTACCCCGTTTCCCTGCACTTGGCCCATATCCTTCCAATACGTTCCTCTCCATGTATTTTTCCAAGTGCCTTTTAAATGTTATTAAATGTATCCTCCTCGACCACTTGCACTGGTAGTTCATTCCGTATGTGTACCACCCTCTGGGGAAAAGCATTGTCCCTCAGGTTCCCTTTTAATCGTTCCCCTTTCACCTTAAACTGATGCCCTTTCGTCCTTGATTCCCCAAGCCTTGGATAAAGACTGAGTGCATTCACCCTATCCATGCCTCCCATGACCTTATACACGTCTTTCAGGTCACCTTTCAGTCTCCTACACAATAAAAAAAAACGTCCGGGCTTGTCCAACCTCTCTCTATATCTGTCTAGTTGAATTCTGGCAAAATTCTTGTAAGTTTCTTCTGTATTCTTTCCAGTTTAATAACATCCTTCCGATAGCAAGGTGGGTAAAACTGAACACAATATTCCAAGTGCGGCCTCACCAACATCCTGCACAACTACAACAGAACTTCCCAACTTCGATATTCCATGCCCTGACTGGTGAAGGGCCCAGTGTGCCAATAGCCTTCTTCACTGCCCTGTCTCCCTGAGTTCAGAGAGCCGTGATCTTGGAATCCAAGGTCCCTCTGTTCCACTGCACTCCTTCAGGCCCTACCATTCACCATGAAACCCCTGTCTTGATGTGACTTTCCAAAATGCAAGATTTCGCACTTGTCTGTATTAAACTCCATTTGCCATTTCTCAGCCCAGTTCCCCAGCTGATCAAGGCCCTGTTGCAATTGCTGAGAACCTTCCTCACTTATTTTAGTGTAATCCGAAAACGTTCTAATCATGCCTTAAACATTCTCATCCAAATCATTGATTTCGATAACAAACAGCAATGGGCCGAGCAATGACTCGGTCAGTGGCACAATGGATCAGTGGTTAGCACTACTGCCTTACAGCACCGTGGATCTGGGTTCAATTCCAACCTCACAGGATAGTCTGCGTGGGTTCGATCCTGTTGGGGTTAGATTTCCTACAGTATGGAAACAGCCATTTGGCCCAACAAACCACACAACCTGCTGAAGAGTAACCCACCCAGAGCCATTCTCCCTACCCATATTTTCCCTTGACGAATGCACCTAGCATTATGGACAATTTAGCACGGCGAATTCATCTGACCTGCGCATTTTTAGAATGGGGAGGAAACCGGAGCACCCAAAGGAAACCCACGCAGACACAGGGAGAATGTGCAAACTCCACACAGTCACCCGAGGCTGGGTTCGAACCCGGGTCCATGGCACTGTGAGGCATCAGTGCCAACCACTGAGCCGCCATGCCACACCAACTGAGTTTGTACGTTCTCCCCATGTCTGCGTGGGTTTCGTCTGGGTGCACCGGTTTCCTCCCACAATACAAAGATCTGCAGGTCAAGTAAATTGGCAATGCTCAATTGCCGAGAATGTTCATGGATGTGGAAGTAAGTTGCATTAGTCAGGGGTAAATGTAGAGTAATAAAGTCGGGGAATGGGTTTGAGTGAAATAATCTTCAGAGGGCCAGTGGACATGTTGGGCCGAAGGGCCTGTTTCCACGGATGAGGGATTCTATGATTCTATGACCGCTGAGGAACACCACTAGTCACAGGACTCCAGTCTGACTGTTACCCTCTGCTTCCTACCATCAAGCCAATTGTGTACTCAGTTTGCCAACGCTCCCTGGATTCCATGCGATCTAACCTTCCAGAGCAAGGTACCATGTGGAACCTTATCACAGGCCTTCTTGAAATCTGTAGAGTCCACATGTACTGGTCTGCCCTCGTCAAACCTACTGATCACTTCAATAAAGAACGCTGACAAATTTGTGAGGCATGGTCTCCCATGCACAAGGCTTTGCTGACTACTCCCAATCGAATGTTGTATTTCCAAATGCATGTCTATCTAATCTCTCAGCATCTTCTCAAGTAACTTACTTACCACGGATATTAGGTTTCCTGATCTATAGTTCCCAGGTTTATCTTTGCAGCCATTCTTGAATAAGGGTGCAACATATACTGTCCTCCAGTCTTCCGTGACCTCACCCGTGACTAACGGTGAGTAAAAAGATCAGCAGGGACCGCACAAGTACTTCCCTCGCCTCTTGAGGAGATGTTGGATATGTTTGGTTAGGTCCAGGAGATTTATCCACCTTCAGACATTCTAATGCATTCAACACATCCTCTCCTGTGATATGGTCTGACCCCAATAGATCATCACTTACTTTCCCAAGTTCCCAAGCCTTCATGTCCTTCTCCAAGGTCAACACAGAGGAGAAATACCTCCTGCTATTCTGCACACACATGTCCACTTTGGTCCTTGAAGGGTCCTATTTTCTCTCTAGTTATTCTTTTTTCCTTGGCGGGGGAGATTGCAGTGTTGGGTAGGGATCGGTCAGGGAGGGGGAGATTGCAGTGTTGGGTAGGGATCTGTCAGGGAGGGAGACATTGTAGTATTGGTTAGGGATCAGTCAGGGAGGGGTGAGTGCAGTTTTGGGTAGGGACCGGTCAGTGAGGGGGAGATTGCAGTGTTGGTAGGGATCAGTCAGGGAGGGGGAGATTACAGTGTTGGGTAGGGATCAGTGAGGGAGGGGGTGAGTGCAGTGTTGGGTAGGGATCAGTCAGGGAGGGGGAATTGCAGTGTTAGGTACGGATCAGTTAGGGAGGGCGAGATTGCAGTGTTGGGTATGGATAAGTGAGGGAGGGGGTGAGTGCAGTGTTTGGTAGGGATCAGTCAGGGAGGGGGAGATTGCAGTGTTGGGTAGGGATCAGTCAGGGAGGAGGAGATTGCAGTGTTGGGTAGGGATCAGTCAGGGAGGGGGAGATTGCAATGTGGGATATTGATCAGTCAGGGAGGGGGAGATTGCAGTGATGGGTAGGGATCAGTCGGGGAGGGCGTCATTGCAGTGTTGGGTAGGGATCAGTCAGGGAGGAGGAGATTGCAGTGTTGGGTAGGGATCAGTCGGGGAGGGGGTCATTGCAGTGTTGGGTAGGGATCAGTCAGGGAGGGGTGTGTGCAGTGTTGAGTAGGAATCAGTCAGTGATGGGGAGATTGCAGTATTGGGTAGGTATCAGTCAGGGAGGGGGAGATTGCAGTGTTGGGTAGGGATCAGTCAGGGAGGGGGAGATTGCAGTGTTGGGAAGGGATCAGTCAGGGAGGGGGAGATTTCAGTGTTGGGTAGGGATCAGTCAGGGAGGGGGAGATTGCAATGTGGGATATTGATCAGTCAGGGAGGGGGAGATTGCAGTGATGAGTAGGGATCAGTCGGGGAGGCCTTCATTGCAGTGTTGGGTAGGGATCAGTCAGGGAGGGGAGATTGCAGTGTTAGGTAGGGATCAGTCAGGAGGGGTGAGTGCAGTGTCGGTGAATCTGGTTTTTTGGTGACACTGCAGATGGATGTACAGTCTGTATCTGGAACTGTAACCAACGAATCCACATTGTTCCAAAGTCTACAGAGTATTTGTTGGCTGCAAGATCGAAAGTGCTTTTTGAATTTAAGCACAGCAACACCTGCAATCTGAGAGTGGAGCTGTTCCAAAACAGATACATGTTCCAATTACTTGAGGTTTGGCTGCTGTTTTGACCACAATTCCAATTTACCCAAATAGTTTAAGTTGTGCCCAGTATACCAGAAACCAATGGCACTGGATTTGATTGTTTTTACATCTTGAAACTGATTATAAGAGTTTATTGAGTCGTGGGTGTTATATAAACCCGGTATTTTGAAAGTATGAGGGAGAGCAACTGCCATCCAATAGCGAGCAACTGCTGCCGATCCCAAGAGCTAAATGGCCATCTCACATCTTACTCTCAAATAAATTAGAAAACGATTTTAACCAAAGTATCTTTTCAGGTAAAACCTTCTCACAGTGAAACAAAAGAAACAAGACGGTCCAGCGAGATCAGCAGCCAGAGGATTGAATTCAGAGGGACATGTTTGGTCTTGAGATTAAGTTAAAGCAATGCTTAATAAGTGTCGAGTTTAATAATCGGAACAGTGTACTTTTGTGGAGTTGGAGTCAGCTACTAAGTAGGTAAAAGAAGGGGACTAGGATTTGTGAACAGTTGTTGTTTAGTGTTCACTATTTGAAATAAGAAAATAATTATAATTTTCTTAATGTATTGGAATTTTAGAGTTCTCTGTCCCTATTAATTTTACAGATTACAGGGTGAACTAAGACTCTCTGGGTGTTTGGTTTAATTAACAGAGAGGTTCGATCTCTGTGTCGTAATCAATGGCAGGAAATTTCTGATGAGACTGCAATGGATAAGCAGCCCAAAGAAACTGAAAGCTTGATGCTGAAAAATAGAGGCCAGGCATTTCTTTGGTGAGTGGGTTCTGATAATATCATGTAATCACCTGCCACGATTTCTCACTTCAAAACAGCTCATAGGTACCTATTTGGGACATTAGTAGAGGGTTGGTTGACATGGAATATTTACAGATTAACTAGTCTGTTTAACTGTGTCAGAACCCGCTGAAGAATTTGATTTTTGATGGACACTTAGAGGGTTCCAAGCTGATAGGACTTACCCAGTAGGAGACTCCACTTTCCTGGACAATTCCTTTGGGTTATGCTAAGATGGGGAATCTGCCGGTTCTCAGCTCAATCCTCTCTCTGCACTGGGATAAGGACTCTCTGTCGGATGTGATGGAATATGCTCCACTTGCCTGTCTGAGTGCAGCTCCAATAAACATCCAAGAAACTTGACACCATCCAGGATAAAGCAACCTGCTTGATTGGCACCCCAACCACAAATATCCACTCCCTCCACCAAAGATGCTCAGCAGCAGCAGTGTGTACCAAATACAAATGCAGTGCAGATATTCACCAAAGATCCTCAGACAGCACCTTACAAACCCACAGCTACTTCCATTTAGGACAATGGCAACAAATACATGGGAACACCACCTTATACAAATTGCCTTCCAAGCTTCTCACCATCTTGAAGTGGAAATATATCCCTGTGTGAAATTCCTGGAATTCCTTGGCTGTGTTCCTTCTGGAACAACAGGACCCCCCTGTGGCTTCGCTCAGGAGTTTTATTTATTCATTATGCAATGAATTCGCGTGACTCTATACTTTGCTGTGTTAGTGATCTTCACTCTGACCCGAGATAATGTTGCCGCATAAATAAACATGTTTGTGCACCAACTTAGGGTCTGCAGTATATAACCAAGTTTTGTGAAGGTATGCAGGAAAAGCGAGTAATCTTCAGGATGGACTCCTTGAATAACATCATGTAAGAAACTTAAAACATAGATGAACAACAGGAGGATGAAGCTCCAAGAGATGGTGAGGAGCAGAATCACAGACTTCCTCCTGCTCTCCATCTCTGGGTCTCTGTGCTGTAGATACTGCACAGAATGCAGTTTTGTTGCCCACCGTCATTATTGCTGGGACAACCTGTGCAGTATCTGCAGGAACAGGATGAGGAAGGAGTTCAGACAGGCCAGCCAAGGGAAATCCCCACAGTAAATTTGTGACAAACAGTGTAAACATTTGTTCCAGGAGAAGACCCACCCCAATATCTCTCACTGTCAGTTTAAATTACATTCCCTATAATATGGAAACAGGCTCTTCAGCCCAACAAGTCCACACCGGCCCTCTGAAAAGGAACCCACTCAGATCCATTTCCCTACCCCATATTTAGCCCTGACAAAGCACCTATCACTGTGGGCAATTTGGCATGGCCAATTCACCTAACCTGAACATCTTTGGCCTGTAGGTGGAAACCCATGCAGACACGGGGAGAATGTGCAAACTCCACACAGATAGTCCCCCAAGGCTGGAAATGAACCCGTGTCCCTGGTGCTGTGAGGCAGCAATACTGAGCACTGAGCCACCATTCACCCCAATGACAGCAGCTCACCATCGTCTGGTTTAATGGCAAATGCAAGGGCACTCTCAGTACTAGGGATTCCAATTATACTAAGTGACGAAGTTAGGATGATGTCCAAATTAACGGAATTATATTAAAAATGTATTTAGATGGCTTATCATATCTTTCTCCAACATAATGTGGAGATAGAGGGGACATTTATAGGGACCACTCTTAAGTAAATGTGAAGGAACAGGCCATATGATCACATGCCCATTGCCTGTCATCCATGAATTCGGCTCCTCTCACATCAAGCTGTGGCCCTAACTGCACTCACCATGATATATCTTGGGATACTGTTGGTTATGATTGTAGTTTGGAAAAGGCACATATCACCACACATAGGTATGATCCTGATGAATACAGACCAGGGGCTATAAGGTAGATGGAACCTCCAGGGTTATCACTTTATTCTTATCCATTGATGGGATGTGGGCATTACTGGCTGGGCCAGTGTTTATTACTCGTCCCTAGTTGCCCTTTGGGAAGTATAAAGAATGACAATAAGAGTGACATCAGTGATACCTCCATTGTTGGAAGCCCATCTTGTTCACTCAGTCCCATTCCTCCAGGAAAGCCCGTCATGTACCTCTGGTACTTGGGCAATTAGGGATGAGGAATAAATGCTGACCTCGGCAGTAATGCATAAATTTAGTGTGTAAGAAGAATCATATTTCAATCAGTGAGTGATATGCTCTTGTTTAAAGAGGGCAGCTCCTACTCTAGAGAACAGAAGAAAAGCTCTGAGATATATTTTCACACATGGAATAAACTGGCTCGATGCAGCATTGGTTGAAATTATTTGTGATCTTGTGATGGGGCTCGCGGTATTTGTGTGGGCAGCATTATTGCTGAGAGATCCCAGGTTCTGTGTTTTTTTGTTATTTCATTATGATTTACTAAACAGTAACACTCCTTCATCATTGGGATTAAACTTGTTATTGTAATGAGTTTGTTCATTGTCAGAGTTTTGACACAAAGCTGAGCAATGCTGTCGTGTCAGTCTCCCAAAGGAGCTTTCAGACAGTATAAGGCAGCATCTCTGGGAATGCATCAGCCCAGAGTTTCAAACAAGGAGCTTGTCAGCTGCCTGAAGGGACAGACCACCTCACATGGATTAATGTATCCACCAACTCAGCAGGTGGAGAAGGTATTCTACACCATCCTTGCTATTATTGGTGTTCCTGGTGTGGCATAAAGACATTTGGACTTGGTTTTATCTGATGCTAATCTGCTCTGTGGTTTTACCTTTTGAACAACAACGTTGTCATCTCATTGACTGGTCAGTCATATCCAGACCCCAGAACAGTGATAACAATCCAGTGAGCAGCATTCATGGTACAATTTTCCATTGACAGAGACTCCCAAAGTCACTGCTGCTGCAGAATGTCCTGACTTTAGTATTCTGTCATCTGTTCTGGTTTCATATGTTCTGAAGGTATGAAGAGAGATCATGCAACTTAGTTCTGAAGAAGGGTCTCTGGACTTGAAACATTTACTCTACTTTCTCTCTCACAGATGCTTGCCAGACCTGCTGAACAATTTCTGTTTTTGATATACAAATGAAGCCTGTGTTCGCAAGAATCTTGAAGGTTAAGGGCTGATCTGAGTGAAGTCCTCCAAGACATTAACAGAAAAAGATAAATGATTTCCATTGACTGGCAATTCTCTAACGAGGGGGCACAGTCTGAAAGTGAGAGCCAGAGCATTCAGGAGGAAGGTTAGGATGCACATCCACACACAAAGGATGGGAGAGGTTTGGAACCCTCCTCCACAAATGACAGTGGATACTGGAACTGTTAGTCAGTTTAAATGGGGAAGTTTTTTTTAACAAAGGAACTGAAGGATACACGTATTTTGATTTGTGAAGCTACATCCATCTATCATGGCCCCCAGAAATGTTCTCGTTCTCATCGTCTCTGGTTAGAGAATTCAAGCCTTGACAGATTGCCCTCCTGGTCTCTGTACGTTGAGGTGTTTGTCATTTACAGATGTGTAGATTTAGAGTGCAAATATCACCACAGTGCAAACACTCCCTTGTTGTCACGAAGGGAGCCCTGAATGCTCTGATACACTGCACTTAGTCATAGAGATGTACAGCATGGAAACAAACCCTTCGGTCCACCTCATTCATGCCAACCAGATATCCTAACCGAATTTAATCTCTTTTGCCAGCACCTGGCCTGTATCCCTCTAAACTTTACTATTCATATACCCGTCCAGATGCCTCTTAAATGCTGTAATTGTACCAATCTCCACCACTTCCTCTGGTAGCTCATTCCATACACACACCATCCTCTATGTGAAAAAGTTGTCTCCTTCGATCCATTTTATATTTTTCCCTCTTACTCTAAGCCTATGCCCTCCAATTTGGGACTCTCACCCCAAGGAATAGACTTTGTCCGATCCAAGACTCTCGTGATTTTATGAAACTTGAGAAGCCTCCGACTCTCCAGGGAAAACAGTCCCAGCCTATTTCAGCCTCTCCCTATAGCTCAAATCTTCCACCCTGGCAATATCCTTGTAAATATTATCTGAACCCTTTCAAGATTCACAACATTCTTCATTTGGAAGGAGACCAGAATCGCACGTGGCCTAATCAATGTCCTGTACAGCCAAAACATGACCTCCTAATTCCAATACTCAATCATCTGACCGATAAAGGAAAGCATGCCAGAAGTCTTCTTCACTATCCTATCTGCCTGCAACTCCACTTACAAAGTACAATGAACTTGCACTCCAATGTCTCTTTGTTCAGCAACACACCCTTCCCAGTAAGTGAATGTTACATGCTCTGATTTGTTTTTTCCAAAGTGCAGCAACTCGTATTTATCTAAATTAAACTCCAACAGCCACTGCTCGGCCCATTGGCCCATTTGATCAAGATCCCATTGTACTCTGAGGTAACCTTCTTCACTGTCCACTGAACCTCCAATTTTGTTGCCACCTCCAAACTTACTAACTATACCTCCTACGTTTGCATCCAAATCATTGATATAAATGATGAAAAGCAGTGGATTCAGCACCGATCCTTGGAGCACATGAGTGTGCATAGGCGTCCATATTGAAAAGCAAACTTACACCACCACCTCTTGCCTTCGAGCCACTTCCAATGGCTAATTATCCCTGTATTCCATATGATCTAAGCTTGCAAACCTGTATCCCATGTGAAACCTTGTCAAACACTTTACGGAAGTCCATACAGATCCCGTTCACCGCTGTGCCCTCATCAATCCTCTTTGTTAATTCTTCAAAAACATCAGGCAAATTCGCGTGACATGATTTCCCACACACAAAACCATTGCTACTTTAAAATTAATCGAACTTTGGTCACTGGCCTAAAAGTGTTCCCCCACTGACGCCTCAGTAACCAGTCCTCAGTCTGTTACCATTGTGATAGGCTGCTTCATTGCTGTGAATTTGAATTAAAAAGAGAAAAACCTGGACTGACTGGACGCTGCTTCTCCAGCAGGTAGCTAGTGGAACAGGATCGCAGGACACGGAATTTATAGCAAATTCTGTGTTCCGTGATCTTGCCCCACTAACTACCCAATGAAGCTCTCGAAAGCTAGTATACTTCCAAATAAACCAGTTGTACTATAACCAGGTGTTGTGTGATTTTTAACTTTGGCCAGTCCAACACTGACACATCTATGTCCTCAGTGTGGAAACAAGCTGTTCGACCCAATAAGTACACACGAAATGAATTTGATTGACTCACTCATTGATTAGAGTGAAGGGATATTTCAGCACCTTCTTCAGTTGCTGCCTGACCTTTGTCAGGGTAAAGGCAAAAATACCATGCAGCAACTGAGAAATGCATCATGAATCCCATTTCCAGCACAACTCATGTTGATACTTAGACCTATCACAAACATTTGGCTCCATATTGAATACATTGTTAACACTAACAGTAACAAGATGGATTTACTTCAGCTTTGCATTTCGGTGTCCCTGTGAGACTCTCCACTGGTCTACTGTGGGCTCTGGTGGTCATTAACATGTGTTTGATGATGAAAACATTGAGCAGCAGAATCAGGGGAAATTGGAAATTCAGGTTAGAATGTGGTGGAGGAACTCAATTATAATCCAGACTCAGGAGTAATAAACACCGATTGTTACATCACAAAGGCAGGGGGTGTTATCCAGGCAACACCGAGCTGGGAGCATAAAATACCAGAAGATATTCTTTAAAAAGCTCAGCACAGTCGCTGTTTCCAGTACAGTTTTCTAACTGCAATATTGAAATTCAGCTTCTGGCAACAAATGGCCATAAATCAATCGAAGGTGAAAGTGATGGCAAACCAGACAGGACCATCCGCCCCGATATAAAGCATTACAGCATAGATATTACACATGAGGACGCCCTATAGGAAACGGTGGTGTTTTCAATAAACAATCAGAATATGTCTCAGGATCAGGTAGAGGATAACGACCAGTAGACATGCAACTACCATGGCCACCAGGTAACGGGTATTACATCGAGACAATCTACATTCTTTATCAAACAGCATGAAGTTCATCACTACATTAACTGTGAGGAAGGCAAGCAAACAAATTATACATTAATTTGGAGGTAAGTTTACAGTACCTTTATGGTTAGTACAGCTGCCTCACAGCGCCAGGAGCATGGGCTTGATTCCAGTATTGGTCAACAGTCTGTGGAGTTTGCACATTCTCCCTGTGTCTGCATGGGTTTCTACTCTGTAGTCCAGCCCAAAAATGTGCAGGTTAGATGATTGACCATGGTAAGTTTGCCCAAGAGTGACCAGGATTGTGCAAGTTATTTGGATTAGCTCTGGGAAATGCAGGAATCGGGTGGGGGTGTTGGGCCTGAGGTCAGTGCAGACGTGAGGGGCAACATGGCATCTTGTGCACTGCAAGGATTCTATTCTGTAATTCTATGCCTCACAGCACTCTGAGAAAAGGAGAAAAGTCTCTTCATCTCTGTAACCAATCAAAGTTGCTTTATTTAAGACTTAAAAAAACAAGTGTCCTCCAGCTCTTGTCTCAGTTTTAATGTTTCTTGCAAGGAGTCACCCATGAAGGAAGTTTTGTTGCAGCTGTTCTCAGTTTTACTGAGATCACAGCTGGAGGACTGTATGGGGCTTTTTAAAATCTCTTTATCTTAGAAAGAATTTAATCACACGAGAAGGTTTATGCACACAGCTCACTCAGTTGATTCCTGGGATGACGAGTTCATCACACGTGGCAATGTTGCGCAGTTTGGATGTATGCCCTTTGAAGTTCAGCAAAAATAGGCAAGATCATATTGAGACATAACTGACCCTGAGGAGAATTGACAGGGTGGATGCTGAGAGGATGGTTCCCCACGTGCGGGTGTGTCGAACTAGGGGAACTGGAGAATGTTTGAAAATGTGGCCTCTTCCATTTCCGACTGAGATAAGGATGGATCTGATAATGTGTTGCCCAGAGAGCAGTGAAGGCTGAATTTGATAGGTATTTGAGCAACTAGACAGCCAGTGCTTATGCGTGTCAGGTTTGAGGAGGTTGAATGGTCTACGTCTGTTCTTATTTGTTGTGCATCATGTCACAAATAGGATGTGATTTGGTGCAAGGACAATCATTTTAAATGTAAGGGTGCTCCCATTTCAGATTGAGATGAGGATGTTCCTTTGTCCTGAGGGATGTGCTAGCTGTGGCATTCCCATCTGCAAGGATCAGTGAAGATATTCAAGGCTGAGCTCAGTAGCTCCTTGATAGTCAAGGGAGCCCGTGGTTATTAGGAACAGAGATGGACAGGGGGTTCAGCCACAGTCAGATTAGCTCTGATCTGTCTGAATGGTGTATCAGAGAGCGAATGGCCAACTGGTGCTCCTACCTCCCGTGTAATGTCACACAACACGTCTCTGACAGAATTTCTCAATGCTATTACTGAGGCACAGGAATATACCATTCAGCCCCTCTAAAGAGTTGCATAGGAACTTTTATTCAGCACTTAGAACTTACTGCACAGTGTACCAAGGAGATGATTTAACTCTTTTAAACAACTCCTCCTCATCTGAACAGATTCTGTGTATGTGTAGGGCTTGTCCATCGGGGCTGGCTGTTTTAATATGTTTTGGGTGGAAGTTGGAGAAGTGTAGCATTGTGAGGCTATCTGTGGGTTTGCGGTAGAGTGAGGTGCCCATCCTTGATGGAGATACATTTGTCCAAAATGAGACAATAGAGATTAGTCCATTTTGAGTTTGATGGTGGGATAAAACTTGTTGATATCACTGTGTAGTTTTATTAGTGACTCCTCGCCATGGGTCCAGAGGAAGAAAAAGTCGTTGATGTACCTGGTGTATAGTGTTGGTTGGAGGTCCTGCTTGGAGAAGAAATCTTGTTCAGACAAGATGTTGGCATATTGGGGTGCAAATTTGGTTCCCGTGGTTGAACCGTGTGTCTGGATGAAGAACCTGTTGACAAAGGTGAAGACATTGTAATTGAGGATAAAGCGGATGAGTTGTCGGACGGTGCTCGGAAATTGGCAGTTGTTTCTCGTCTTTAAAGAACTCCCAAACCTCAAACAGGTGTAGGGGGAAATGTAGGGGAATGGGTCGGTGTGGACTTGTTGGGCTGAAGGGCCTGTTTCCATACTGTAAGTAATCAAATCTAATCTAAACTATAGAGGAAACAGAGAGTAATGAATAAAGAACAGTACAGCACAGGAACAGGCCCTTCAGCCCACCAAGACTGTGATCACACTTGATGCCTTTCCAAATGAAAAACCTTTTATCTTTTCATGGTCCATCTCCCTTGATTCCCTACCTATTCAAGAAATTGCTATTGTATCCACCTCTACCATTACCTTTCAGAAGAACATTTCAGGTACTTATCACCATCGGTGTAAAAAGGCTGTCTCACATCTCCTTTAAAATTTCCCTTCTTACCTTAAAACTATGTCCCCTTGTAATTGAGATGAGTATCCTGGGAAAAAGGCTCTGACTATCTACAGTAATAGCCTGGGACTCTGATTGCAAGTGTAGTGATATTATCACAATCCCACTGACTCTCCTGAAGTCAGCACCTTTCAGGGAGAACGCTCAATATTTCTGGTCAAAGTTTGTGAGAAGATTTGTAGCTCAGGTGCTCATTGTTGTGGTTCTGTTCACCGAGCTGGGAATTGGTGTTGTAGACGTTTCGTCCCCTGTCTAGGTGACATCCTCAGTGCTTGGGAACCTCCTGTGAAGCGCTTCTGTGATCTTTCCTCTGGCATTTGTAGTGGTTTGAATCTGCCTCTTCCGGTTGTCAGTATAACTACTATTATAAGACAAGCCAAACAGAGAACAGCCAGGGAATTCCTAGAGGAATGGCACTCAGCCACAGATTCAATCAATAAGCACATCGACCTGGACCCGCTGCAGCGGACAGCTGGTACTGACAACCGGAAGCGGCAGATACCAATCACTATAAATGCCGGAGGAAAGATCACAGAAACTCTTCACAGGAGGCTCCCAAGCACTGAGGATGTCACCTAGACAGGGGAAGAAATGTCTGCAACACAAATTCCCAGCTCGGCGAACAGAACCATTTCTGGTCAAATTATTTGTGGCAGGAAGAGAATAGGAACAGTTGAATCTGGATATAACAAAGGTGCAGATGATGGTTTATTCAGCAGCTAGACTGATACAAAATGGTAGACCTGAGATATTGCGGAGTTGATAGTTAACAGGATTGGTGCTGGAGAGAATATGGAAATAGATATCAGCTTAGAGCCGAAGTACTTGTTGGAGTTATAAGCAGTTTGATTCCACTTCAGATCTTCGCATTAAAATTGCTTGGTTAGGAATGGAGTTTGTGGACAGAAGTCATGGCAACAGCTTCCTTTTTTTCAGTATTTAAATTATGAGGACAGTAAGTTAGTTCAACAAAGATTATTGAATTCATAGTCAGATAGAAAGACTTACCAGGAATAATAGTGAGGAGAGGATAGAAATCAGCTTGAATCAGCCAAAGCACTCTTAAGGTCTACCCAATCTTGAGGAAGATTGTGAAGACCCAAATGTAAACCCCTGGTCAGTATTGGAACATTCCAGTCTATTGTTGTCATATTCTGGTCCATTGTTGGAACACTCCAGTGCATTGTTCTCAGACTCTGATCTCTTCCCTCCCTCACTCTTGAACTGTTGTCCCTGGGTAGTGCTGCAAGTGAAGTTCCTACTGATACTATGTGATAGTATTGTAAGAACCCCTTATTAATAGGAAGTAAACCTTTTAGTGAAATAATTTGATGCATGGAGACTGGCATTAACTACAATCACTGAACGAGCAGGTTCACTTAACCCCATTCAAACCAATTTGTTTTATAACATGGTAAATTAATACATTTGCTCAGTCTGGATGGGACGTCTGAGTGTTTCTGAGCAATGGGCACAACAGCAAAGTGATTCATCTTAACTATTTAATGCTCCATAGATATGGAGTTGTGGTCAGAGGACTGAAGAGTTTTGAATTACCATCTCTTTTTATAAAAGAAGAGGCAAACACTGTAATAAGAACAGCCAATATAATATAATTAAAATATTGAGAATACTTCCAGAGTCTACCATTTGGGGAGAATAATTTGTTCTTCAGAAACATTGGATTTACAAGAAGCAACTAGAATAGAGGCGCAAATGGAAAACACATATATCGACAAGAAAGGTCAGTTTATTTAGCTGGTATCAGAGCAGATCAATAAAGATGGTGCTGTAGATTTTCTCAACTAAAATACAATCAAGAGTCATTGTCGTGGAAATTAAATCTACTCAACTATTAGCAAGAGCAAAGAAAGGATCTTTATTTCGAAGTCTGCAGGATTGACTCACTACGCTACGCCAGATGCCTTAATGCAAAGAGCACTGAAATATTGTACAGATGCTTGCCTTATAGTGTTCCTTATCACACTCTCAAGGCCAACTCCCTGGTCTTTCAGACATAATGGGTCTTCAGCCTTCGCTGAGTTCGACTATTGCAAGGTCAAGTAGAATGTTTACAGAATTCGCACAGAGTGAAGCTGACGGCAACCCTTCATCAAAGCATCGTTTACAAAGCTCAGTACAGCATTGAATAAAAAAAACATTCTCTTTAAATTTCACAGTTAATGGATGATTAATTTCACAGTAAATGGATAATTTTCCATTACATTGTCCCCCTTTTTGTCATTTTATGACATCAAGCCCAACCACAGCAACAACAACAAAGAAATACAGAGCCATAATAGCTATACATCAAAAAATGTTTAGGAAACACCAGGCCTTTCTTCAGACGCCACCTACCCGAAACACAGCTTTGTGGTGGTATCTTCACTTGCTCTGGTGTGCCCTGTACATAGCCCATGTGTGAGCTGTGGCAGCCCCATAATCGTATGAGGCTTCTAATCACTATTTGCACTTAATTGGTTCCGGTGCTGTCCGATATCTCCTCAGGCCCAGCTACACACTTGTAATGGCTGGTGTGCATCCACGTGGCTCTTTCTGCGATCTTAACAGCTGTATGTGTTGTGAGGAGCACTTGAAATGGTCCAAGCTACTTCTTCGCCTTTCAGTTGTTCCTCTTGAAGTCTTTCACCACTATCCAGTCTCCAGGTTCTAGATCATGCAGCTTCCCTCCTGCTGGTTGTGGTAGTGCTGCTTTCACTTGATTCTGTATTTGAGACAAAAGTGCAGAGAGTTTTATACAGTAACACAATATCTCAACCTCACAGCGGCCTGTTATCTGTGTTACCTTAGGTCCTGTGTTGGTCGGTCTACCAAACAAAATCTCAAATGGTCTAGGATTAACTTTTCCTCTCCTCCTCGATCTCACATACACTAGCACAATCGGAAATGCCTTTGTCCATGTCACCCCTAGTTCCTCACAACATTTTGTCAATTTATTTTTCAGGGTAGCATTTTCTCTTTCCACTGCCCCACAACTCACTGGGTGGTAGGCACAAGGTTGTCTCATAGATTTTACCAAATAATCACTGATCTGCTGTAAGACATTATTGACAAATGGTGTCCCATTGTCACTACTGATCCTTTCAGGGATGCCCCATCTCGGAATTATCTCAGTGAACACAGCCTTGGCTACTGCACTGGCATCCTGTTTAGATGTGGGGAACGCTTCTACCCATTTGGAAAACATGTCAACTATTACCAGACAATACCTTTTCCCTTCGCTGGGCGTTAGTTCAATGAAATCCATCTGTAAATGTACAAAAGGTTTTTGGGGTTGGGGGTGTGCTGCATGTCTGTATTCCCCTTCCCATATTATTAGTGACACCGATAAAACAATATTTCTGGAATTAATGAGTAAATCTCTTAGTGTACCAGTGTGCCAAAATACTGTGGTACGTCCACCCTTTGGACACATGGTCCTTACCGTGTGTCAGTTTGGCTTATAATGGAAATAATGATGGTGGTAGACAGGGTTTCCCATTGGGACCACACCATACCCCTTCCCTCACACTGCATCCTGCTTTCGTCCACTCACGATTTTCTTCTGGTGTGGCCTGTGACTGTAACTCCCGTACATCTGCTGTTGGGGTACAAATTTTTATCATACACATGTCAATCTGCCCAGTTGGCAGCTGCTGGGCTGCCGTTCTCGCTGCTGAGTCTGCCCTTGCATTGCCTTGGGAAATAAGATCATTATTTTTGTGTGAGCTTCACACTTACACACAGCAATTGATTTAGGCAACAGGACTGCTTCCAGGAGGTCGGAAATCAGGTCGCGGTGTGTCATGGGCATTCTGGTGGAGGTGAAGAAGCCCCTGTGTTTCCACAGGGTTCCAAAATTATGTACAACCCCAAAGACATATCTGCTATCGGTATAAATATTCACTGTCCTTCCCTCAGCCAACTTACAGGCCTCAGTCAAAGCAGTCAGCTTCGCTGCTGGCGCTGACAGATGAAAAGGGAGTGATCCCACTTTGACTACCTCGTAGATAGTCACTGCATCATACTCTACACAATTCTGGCCTGTCTCCTTGCTCCTGAATGCTGACCCATCCACAAAAAACTCCATATCTGGATTCTGTCATGGTCAATCCTGCAAATCTGGTCTGGGGCTGCAAATTTCATTAGTTACAGCAACACAATCGTGTGGGTCTCTGTCTCCTCCTGTGGGGAGAAGGCTAGCAGGGTTAAGGGCGTTACATCGCTTTATTATAATGATAGGCGTCTCCAATAACACAGTATTGTATCGGAGCCAACGTGCTGCTGACATGTGTGCGGTCGTTTGCTCGGGAAGCAGTCAGGATACTGCATGTGGGACCAGAAGGGTTAATTCACTGCAGCCGACTATATCCCTGGATGCTACAACAGCCTTTTCAGCTGCAGCCACAGCTCACAGGCATTGAGGCAATCCTGCTGCTACGGGGTCAAGTTTAGCTGCAAAATATGCGACCGGCCTCAATCTTCCCCAATGATCCTGGAACAGCACAGATGTCATGCAGCCACGCTAATCATTTACCGTTTGTACAAAAGGCTTGTTTGGGTTCAGAATCCCCAGTGAAGGTGTAGTTTGGAGCGCCCCTTTTTAATTCAGCAAAGGCACTCTCGGCCTCTGGGGTCTACTGCAACGGACTCTGGTTCTGCAACCCTTTTCCATGGGCTATGTTTATTAGGGAGCCTCAAGAGTAGTTTTATGTGTGATAAATATCCTACAGTAGGAGCACATACCCAAAAAGGAGAGCAATTGTCTCTTCGTATGAGGCTTTGGAATTTGCTGGATTGCTTGAACTCTGTCTTGACCAATAGCCTTCCTTATTTAGATATTAGGTGACCTAAGAACCTCACCTGTTGTTGCACAAATTGTAGCTTTGCGAGACTGGCTTTGTGCCCTTCCAGCACCAGATGGCGGAGCAACGGAAGGGTCTCCTTCTACATTGTTCCTTTGTTGGTGCAGCAGTCAAGCAATCATCTACATACTGCAGCAGCACTGACCCCGGGGTTTGAACAAGAGTCTCCAGACTCCTGTGCAGAGCCACATTATATATGTTGGGGGACTCACAGTAACCTCACGTGAAGGTATATAATTTCCTTTTGAATGAAAAAGCGAACCAGAATTGGGTGTACCGGTACACTAAAGAAGGCATTTGCTAAATCCACAACAGGGAACCATTTCCTGTCCGGTGTAATTTGAGCCAATATCGTATAGGGATTGGGAACATTTGGGGCACGAGGAACAACAGCGTCATTGACAGCCTGCAGGTCTTGAACAAATCTTCATTCCTCCAGTTCACCGGGAATGTTTGTCTTTTTGAACAGGTAAATGGGGTTCTCACCGGTGAGTTTTCACAGGGGATTATCACTCCAGCCTTTAGGAGGGAATCAAAGACTGGAGTAATTCCTTATATGGCTTCGGGTTTTAACATGTATTGTGCTCTGCAAGGACGTTACTCAGACCTCGGGGTTATCCTTATGGGCTCACAGCCCCATATGAGCCACACATCATGTTTGCCCTTTGTCCACAACTCAGTAGGGACCATTTTTAATCTTGGGTTTGAGACTTCTATCTTAGGGAAACGCCAGGCTATCCCCCTAGGCTTTTCAGGGCTAGCAGGCCTTACCTGGACTGTCCTATCTGCCTGGGTTAACCAATTTAGTTTCTTCTTATATGTCCGCATATCTGCATTTAATCAGATACCCACATCGTCCCTGAACACCAACCTTTCATTTTTTGTGCCGTTAGCACCCATGCTCTAAGTCCTACCACCTGTCACTGGACACCTACACCAGTGACACGTGAGAGCAGAACCTTCCACATCAAAATAGGGTCTACTTGCCGTCACTGATACTTCAGATAAATTCACACTGACTGCACATCTGTGATCACTCCAATAAAATTCACACAATAACAACTGATCTGGTTTCACCAATCTCCTGAACCAATCCTTCTCATATGGTTCATCAGGGCCAACGTGATGTATGTGTGCTGTGCAGTGTAGCATGTCTCCAGCAAGAAAATCGGTGTTAGTAGGATTAACATAGTTACTTGCTTCCAGGGCGAGTGAATTGCTCACTGAACTTCTCGCTGTCTGGATTAATAGCCACTCATAGACTTACATCAGTGGTCGTAGGTCATATTTTACAGCATGCACTGGTAAATCGTTTTTTGAATTATCTGCAAGCTCGTCGGAGTACTGACCAAATCCAATCCCAGTCTCTGTATGAGATCCCGGCCCATCAAATTTAAAGGACAAAATTCCAATAACAAGAAGGAGAATTGGATTGTTTCCCTTATCCTAGTTTTGCTTAGTAGAGGTGCAGAAAATCTCTTCCGCACCATGACTCCTGATGCACCCATTGTGTTCAGGAACCTTTCACTCATTTTTATTTGTGTCGATTGTCTAAACTGGCTTAATGTAAGGACTGAGTATGTTGCCCCTGTATCTACCAAAAAGGTAATTGATGTACTTCAACATATAACATAGAGGTGGGCATCGATTAATAAGCATCATTCTGATATAGGACATGCTGTCCACACTTTGCAATCTCAGTGCTGAACATTGAGTTGATATATGTCTCAGTGTGCGAAAGGTTAGTAGAAGAGATTAGTAGAAGCGAGTCTTCGTTGCCAAGCATAAAGGAAAGAGGCTTACCTGTACCTTGTGGGCTGCCCACCTCCACCTCAGACTTCCCCTGTTAGTCACCCTCATGTCCCACCTGCAGGGCCGAGTGAGGCTGTCTGTGTGGGGCACCGTCACACCCAGTGGTTTAATCCTCTGCAAACAAAGCACCCGCCAGATCTCCCTCTATCAGTGCCTCTTTTGTGACCTCTTCCTCTTCCGTGACCTCCCCCTCTGCCTCTCTCTTTTCCTGCAGCACCTCCCTCCAAAAGCTGGGTGACCGTTTGCATCAGAGTAAGCTGAGCTTTATGTGTTTGCTGTTCCATCTTTAGTTTCCGCGTATCCTCTTGGGTAAGCAATATTTCAGCACGTATCGCATGTTGTTCTATCAAATTCGGCTTTCCCGTGTCCCAGGTAATACATGTGCCTTTTACATTTTTCACTATTTCTTCCTTCTTTCCATTGATGAAGCTGTTCCTCAGGTGTGCCTCATACAGTGTGATTTCTGCAGTCGTTATGTCCTCATGTCCTCTCAGTGCACTATGGGTGTTATGGACTTCAGTGAGATACACGGACACTCTCTCACATTCCCATTGTTTTCACATTGCTGTTTTGGTCATGTGCATTCGCACTGGAAATGTCTCCCTACAGGCGGTTGCCAACGCTGCAACAAAACCATTAAAGTCTCCCTTCTCTTCCACTTATGGGTTGGCTGCTCTGGCATGGACGTTTGCAGCTGGCCAGGTATAAAAGTGTTTGGTGACATTGGCACCTAGTTATCATACCAGGAGACGTCTCATCTCTTGTGACGTGGGACGGAACTCAGTACAGAACTTTGTCACTTCTTATTAGCTCTAATCTCGTGTGGGTCAGGCAACTGCCCACAGGCACTTTCCAGATCTTTCATGGTCCATGGCTGGTGGGCCAATACTGGGCGCCCTTCTGGACCTGCAACCTCAACCATTGGGGCTTGCAGAACGACCTGGTTAGATGATCGTACGCCAATACCCTCACGGACTCATTATCCGTCGGGGTGTAATCACGGACAGGCCTTGAATGCCTTTCCATCTTGGAGTGGTCGTCCTTCTTTTGGCCTTCTTTCTTCGGTCTGTTGCGGGTATGGTGTGCTATCAATGATCTAGCAGGCCCTGAGGCGGTGGCCGGTGACGTGGAACTTTCACCAGGCGGATGTCGTCGGGGGGGGGGGGGGGGGGGCAGTGGCGGCAGGTCTCGGAGGGCAGTCATTAAGACACTGTACAGCTTCGTTAGGTTGTTTCCCACATGTGCACTGCTGGTTGTACGTGTATTTGATCTATCGTTTACTTGAGATTTCCTTTCTCTAATATCAGCCTCAGACTTCCACATACAGAAGCACTCCAATTCATAGGTTCGATCTTTCCGTCCCTTTTCTCCTTCTCTCTCTCCTCCTACCCCAACCTTAATATTTCCAGGTGTCTTTTACTAAAACTTCCTCCCTCCGGAAAACCACATTCCTTAATCCACAATTCTATCTGCTTTACACATTCTGGGCCGTACTTATTTAGCATGTATTGTATTTTTGGTTGGCCATTCCAAATTTTGTGTGGACTCTCCCTTTGTTCGCTCTTGCCAGAACCCATTTTTAGTGCAACATCAAAAGTGTTCAGCACTCTCTCTCTCTCTCTCTCTCTCTCTCTCTCTCTCTCGCTCTCATGGTACAGTTATCTTTTCCCTTTTGACTTGCTTTTACCTCCGGAGGTCCCCTCTCACATTGGGCGCGTCCGCCTCAAGGCCTTGGTTTACGTAAACCAAGAAACCACGTACCTGGTACGTCTTCGGCGAGTCCAACTCATCCAGTGGTGGTTCCAAGTATAAAACCAACCTTTACCTTGCTGTTTCCTAAACACTCTTCAGACAGCAATCCCCTTCCCCTGGGGTTTTACTCTAATACCACGTGAGAGTTCACTGAACCCTTTTCCTGCTGTATTTATTCTCTAATAATGACTCTCTATGTAGGATTATATAAACCAAACTATTACACAACCTTAATTGATTTGAAACCCCGGCGGTAGGGCAATCAGCAGATTCCCAGTCCTCTCACGCAAAAGGTCCAATTCAGCTCTCGAGATGAAGTGAAAACCTTCAAGGCCCTGGCACCAGCGCTTCCTGGGAATCTTCAGAATCTCATCCAGTCGCGGGGTCCCGGGACGAGCCCCCAAGTTCACTGTCATGGAAATTAAAGTGACTTGACTCAATAGTTAGCAAGAGCAAAGCAAAGGTCTTTATTAAAATTTTTACAAGACTGACCCATTACACTAAGTCAGATGCCTCTATGCAATGAGTACCCAAACATTTACACAGACACCTGCCTTATAGCGTTCCTTATCACACTCTCAACGGCAGAGACTGGAGAAACTCAAATTGTTATCGTCTCATCCCCTGGTGCTAGACAAAACAGTTATTCAGCTTTCGCTGAGTTCGACTATCACAAGGTAGAGTTGAATGCTTACAGAAATCAAACTAAGATAAACTAATTGCAACCTTTCATCAAAGTATCGTTTACAAAGCTCAGCACAGCATTGATTTAAACAAAGCATTCTCTTTAAACTTTACAGTAAATGGATGATTAATTTTGCAGTAAATGGATAGTATTCTAATACTGTCACAGTGTGTTCAGAGAGTCAGAGGGTGTCACAATGTGTCTCAGAGAGAGACACAGTGAGTCAGAGTGTCATAGTGTGTCTCAGGGTTTGTCTTTGAGAGGGTCTCAGTGTGTCCCATTGTGTCTCAGAGAGTGTCACAGTGTATCAGAGAGAGGCAGGGAATGTCATAGTGTGTCAGAGAGTGTCGCAGTGTGTCAGGGAATATCACAGTGTGTCTCAAAGACAGTCAGAGCGTGTCAAAGTGTATCAGAGAGTGGCACAGTAAGTCCAAGACAATGCCAGAGAGTGTCACAGTGGGACTCAGAGAGTGTCAGAGAGAGTCAGAGAGTGTCATAGTGTGCTACAGAGAGTGTCAAAGAGGGTCAGACAGTGCAACAGTGTGTCTCAGAGAGTGTCACAGTGTGTCTCAGGGAGTGTCAGAGAGAGTCTGGGAGTGTCACAGTCTGTTAGAGAGTATTGCACTATGTCTCAGGGAGCGTCAGAGATTATCACAGTGTCTTAGAGAGGGATACAGGATGTCAATGAGAGTGTCAGAAAGTGCCACAGTGTCTTAGAGAGTGTCACAGTGTGTCAGATATTGTCATAGTGTGTCAGATAGATTCGTAGAGTGTCACAGTGTCAGAGAGTTTCACAGTGTGTCTCACAGATTGTCAGAAAGTGTCACAGCGTCTCAGTAGGTGTCACAGTGGGTCAGGGATTGTTGCAGTGTGTCAGAGAGAGAGAGTCAGAGAGTGTCACAGTGTGTCAGCGAGTGTCATAGTGTGTCTCGGAGAGAGTCAGAGAGTGCTTTATACAGAGTCAAACAGTATCACAGTGTGTCACAGTCTGTCAGAGAATGTCACAGTGTTTCTCAGAGAGTGACAGAGAGAGTCGGAGAGTGGCACAGTGTGTTTCAGAGAATGTCAGAGAGAGTCAGAGAGTGTCAGAGAGTCAAAACTTGTCACAGTCTGTCAGAGTGTCACAGTGCGTTTCGGAGAGTGTCAGAGAATCAGAGAGTGCCACAGTGTGTTTCACAGAGTGTCAGAGAGTCAGCGACAGTCAAAACGTGTCAGAGATTGCCACAGTGTGTTTGAGAGAGTGTCAGAGAGAGCCGCAAAGTGTTTCAGAGAGTGTCACAGTGTGTCTCAGAGAGTGTCACAGTGAATCAGAGTTTGTCACAGTGTCTCACAGTCGGTCAGAGAGTGTCAGAGAGAGTTAGAGAGTGTCACAGTGTGTCTCAGAGAGTGTCAGTGAGAGTCAGATAGTGTCACAGTGTGTCTCAGAGAGTGTCAGTGAGAGTCAGATAGTGTCACAGTCTGCTAGAAAGTGTCACAGTGTGTCTCGGAGATTTTCAGAGAGTGTCTCAGTGTGTCACAGTTTGTCAGAGAGAGTCAGTGCGTCTCAGAGAGTATCAGAGAGAGTCAGAGAGTGTCACAGTATGTCTCTGAGAGTGTCAGAACGAGTCAGAGTGTGTCACAGTGTGTAAACGTCTGTCAGAGAGTGTTACAGCGTGCCTCAGAGAGTGTCAGAAAGTGTCACAGTTTGTCACAATTTGTCAGAGAGTATCACAGTGTGTTGTGTTGTGCCGCAGAGAGGGTCAGCGAGAGTCAGAGAGTGTCACAGTCCATCTCAGAGAGGGTCGGAGAGTGTCACTATGTGTCTCAGAGAGAGTCACAGATTGTCTCAGAGAGTCAGATAGAGTCAAAACGTGTCACCGTGTATCTCAGAGAGCGTCACAGTGTCTCAGTCTGTCAGAGATTGTCATACCATGTCTTAGAGAGTGTCAAAGAGTGTCACAGTCTGCCTCAGAGTGTGTCAGAGAAAGACAGAGAGTGTCACAGTTTGTCACAGTCTGTCAGAGAGTGCAACAGTGTGTTACAGAGTGCGTCAGAGAGTGTCACAGTCTATCTCAAAGCGCGTCAGATTGTGATACAGTGTGTCACAACCTGTCAAAGAGTGTCATAGTATGTATCAGAGAGAGTCAGAGAGTGTTACAGTGTGTCTCAGAGAGTGTCACAGTGTCACAGTCTGTCAGAGAGTGTCACAGCGTGTTTCAGAGAGTGTCAGAGTGTTACAGTCTGCCTCAGAGAGTTTCAGAGAAAGACAGAGAGTGTCACAGTTTGTCACAGTCTGCAGAGAGAGAGTCAGAGAGTGTCACAGTCTATCTCAAAGCGGGTCAGAGTGTGTCACAGTGTGTCACAACCTGTCAAAGAGTGTCATAGTATGTCTCAGACAGTGTCAGTGAGAGTCAGATGGCGTCACAATCTGCCAGAGATTGTCACAGTGTGCCTCGGAGATTTTCAGAGAGTGTCTCAGTGTGTCACAGTCTGTCAGAGAGAGTCAGTTTGTCTCAGAGAGTGTCTGATAGAGTCGGGAAATGTCACCGTGTGTCTCAGAGTGTGTCACAGTCTGTCAGAAAGTGTCACAGTGTGTTTCAGAGAGTGTCAGAGAGTGTCACAGTCGGTCTCAGAGAGGGTCAGAGTGTAACACAGTGTGTCACAACCTGTCAAAGAGTGTCAAAGTATGTCTCAGAGTGTGTCAGAGAGAGTCGGAGCGTGTTACAGTGTGTCTCAGAGAGTGTCACAGTGTATTTCAGAGAATCAGAGAAAGTCAGAAAGTGTCACAGTGTGTCTCAGAGAGTTTCACAGTGCGTCACAGTCTTTCAGAGAAGGTTACAGTGTATTTCAGAGTGTGTCAGAGAGAGTCAGAGAGTGTCACAGTGTGTCATACTGTGTCTCAGAGAGTGTCAGAGAGTGTTAGTGTTTGTCTCAGAGAATGTCACAGTCTGTCAGAGAGTGTTACAGTGTGTCTCAGAGAGTGTCAGAGAGGGTCAGAGAATGGCGGAGACGGTCAGAGAGTGACACAGTGTCTCTAAGAATGTCACCATATGTCAGAGTGTTGCAGCGTGTCAAAGTGTGTTTCAGAGTGTGTTAGAGAGAATCTGAGAGTGTCACAGTGTGTCATACTATAGTTCAGAGAGTGTCCGAGAGAGCCGGAGAGTGTCTTATTCTGTATCAGAGTGTCAGAGAGAGTCAGAAAGTGCCACAGTGTGTCTCAGAGAGTTTCACAGTGTCTCAGAGAATGTCACAGTGTGTCAGAAAGTGTCACAGTGTGTCACAATCTGTCAGAGAGAGTCACAGTGTGTCTTAGAGAGTGACCGATTGTCTCAGAGAGAGAGGCAGGGAGTGTCACAGTGTGTCTCAGAGAGTGTCACAGTGTGTTTCTGAGGGTCAGAGAGAGAGACAGATTGTGTCACAGTGCGTCTCAGAGAGTGTCACAGCATCTCAGAGAACGTCACCGTGTGTCAGAGAGTGTCACAGTGTGTTACAGAGAGAGCCAAAGAGGGTCAGACAGTGTAACAGTGTGTCCCAGAGAGTGTCACAGTGTGTCTCAGGGAGTATCAGAGAGAGTCAGGGAGTGTCACAGTGTGTCACTGTCTGTTAGAGAGTGGCACAGTATGTCTCAGAGAGCGTCAGACATTATCACAGTGTCTTAGAGAGGGACACAGTATGTCTCTGAGAGTCTCAAAAAGTGTCACAGTGTCTTAGAGAGTGTCACAATGTGTCAGAGGTTGTCATAGTGGGTCAGATAGATTCAGAGAGTGTCACAGTGTGTCAGAGAGTGTCACAGTGTGTCTCACAGAGTGTCAGAAAGTGTCACAGTGTGTCGGGGGTGTCACAGTGTGTCAGGGATTGTCACAGTGTGTCAGAGAGAGAGAGTCAGAGAGTATCACAGTGTGTCAGTGAGTGTCATAGTGTGTCTCAGAGAGAGTCAGAGAGTGCTGCGTGCAGAGTCAAATATTATTACTGTGTGTCACAGTCTGTCAGAAAATGTCATAGTGTTTCTCAGAGAGTGACAGAGAGAGAGTCGGAGAGTGGCACAGTGTGTTTCAGAGAGTGTCAGAGAGTGTCAGAGAGAGTCAAAACGTGTCACAGTGTGTCACAGCCTGTCAGACAGTGTCACAGTACGTTTGAGAGAGTGTCAGAGAGAGTAAAAACGTGTCACAATCTGTCACATCCTGTCAGAGAGTGCCAGTGTGTCTCAGAGAATGTCAGAGAGAGTCAGAGACATTCAAATACGTGTCACAGTGTGTCACAGTCTGTCAGAGTGTCACAGTACGTTTCAGAGAGTGTCAGAGAGAGCCACAGTGTGTTTCAGAGAGTTTCACAGTGTGTCTCAGAGAGTGTCATAGTGTATCAGAGAGTGTCACAGTGTGTCTCCGACAGTGTCAGTGAGAGTCAGATAGTGTCACATGCTGCCAGAGAGTGTCACAGTGTGTCTTGGAGATTTTCAGAGATTGTCTCAGTGTGTCACAGTCTGTCAGAGAAAGTCAGTTTGTCTCAGAGAGTGTCAGATAGAGTCGGAAAGTGTCACCGTGTGTCTCAGAGTGTGTCACATTGTGTCACAGTCTGTCAGAAAGTGGCACAGTCGGTCGCAGAGAGGTTCAGAGTGTGACACAGTGTGTCACAACCTGTCAAAGAGTGTCATAGTATGTCTCAGAGTGTGTCATAGAGAGTCAGAGAATGTTATCGTGTGTCTCAGAGAGTGTCACAGTGTATTTCAGAGAATCAGAGAATGTCAGAAAGTGTCACAGTGTGTCTCAGAGAGTTTCACAGTGTGTCACAGTCTTTCAGAGAAGGTTATGGTGTATTCAGAGTGTGTCAGAGAGAGTCAGAGAGTGTCACAGTGTGTCATACTGTGTCTCAGAGAGTGTCAGTGTTTGTCACAGTGTGTCAATGTCTGTTAGAGAGTGTCACAGTGTGTCTCAGAGAGCGTCAGAAATTATCACAGTGTCTTAGAGAGGGATACGATATGTCTCTGGGAGTGTCAGAAAGTGTCACAGTGCCTTAGAGAGTGTCACAGTGTGTCAGAGATTGTGATAGTGTGTCAGATAGATTCAGAGAGTGTCACAGTGTGTCAGAGAGTGTCACAGTGTGTCTCACAGAGTGTCAGAAAGTGTCACAGCGTCTCAGTGGGTGTCACAGTGTGTCAGAGATTGTCATAGTGTGTCAGATAGATTCAGAGAGTGTCACAGTGTGTCAGAGAGTGTCACAGTGTGTCTCACAGAGTGTCAGAAAGTGTCACAGTGTGTTGGGGGTGTCACAGTGTGTCAGGGATTGTCACAGTGTGTCAGAGAGAGAGAGAGTCAGAGAGTGTCACAGTGTGTTAGTGAGTGTCATAGTGTGTCTCAGAGAGAGTCAGAGAGTGATGCATGCAGAGTCAAACAGTATCACAGAGTGTCACAGTCTGTTAGAGAATGTCACAATGTTTCTCAGAGAGTGACAGAGAGAGTCGGAGTGTGGCACAGTGTGTTTCAGAGAGTGTCAGAGAGAGTCAAAACGTGTCACAGTCTGTCACAGTCTGTCAGAGAGTGCCACAGTGTGTTTCAGAGAATGTCAGAGAGAGGCATAGACAGTCAAATACGTGTCAGTGTGTCACAGTCTGTCAGAGAGTGTCACAGTACGTTTCAGAGAGTGTCAGAGAGAGCCACAGTGTGTTTCAGAGAGTGTCACAGTGTGTCTCAAAGAGTGTCACAGTGTATCAGAGATTGTCACAGTGTCTTACAGTCAGTCAGAGAGTGTCAGAGAGAGTCAGAGAGTGTCACAGTGTGTCTCAGACAGTGTCAGTGAGAGTCAGATAGTGTCACAGTTTGCCAGAGAGTGTCACAGTGTGTCTCGGAGATTTTCTGAGAGTGTCTCAGTGTGTCACAGTCTGTCACAGTCTGTCTGAGAGTGCCACAGAGTGTTCCAGAGAATGTCAGAGGGTGTCAGAGACAGTCAAACACGTGTAACAGTGTGTCACAGTCTGTCAGAGAGTGTCAGAGAGAGTCAAAATGTGTCACAGTGTGTCACAGTCTGTCAGTGAGTGACACAGTACGTTTCAGAGAGTGTCAGAGATAGTCAGATAGTGTCAGAGAGAGTCAAAACGTGTCACACCTGTCACAGTCTGTCAGAGAGTGTCACAGTACGTTTCAGAGAGTGTCAGAGAGAGCCACAGTGTGTTTCAGAGAGTGTCACAGTGTGTCTCAGAGAGTGTCACAGTGTATCAGAGATTGTCACAGTGTCTCACAGTCAGTCAGAGAGTGTCAGAGAGAGTCAGAGAGTGTCACAGTGTGTCTCAGACAGTGTCAGTGAGAGTCAGATAGTGTCACAGTCTGCCAGAGAGTGTCACAGTGCGTCTCGGAGATTTTCAGAGAGTGTCTCAGTGTGTCACAGTCTGTCAGAGAAAGTCAGTTTGTCTCAGAGAGTGTCAGATAGAGTTGCAAATTGTCACGGTGTGTCTCAGAGTCTGTCAGCAAGTGTCACAGTGTGTTTCAGAGAGTGTCAGAGAGTGTCACAGTCAGTCACAGAGAGGGTCAGAGTGTGACACAGTGTGTCACAACCTGTCAACGAGTGTTACAGTCTGTCTCAGAGAGTGTCACAGTGTATTTCAGAGAATCAGAGAAAGTCAGAAAGTGTCACAGTGTGTCTCAGAGCGTTTCACAGTGTGTCACAGTCTATCAGAGAAGGTTACAGTGTATTTCAGAGTGTGTCAGAGAGAGTCAGAGAGTGTCACAGTGTGTCATAC
The DNA here is from genome assembly GCF_047496795.1 of Chiloscyllium punctatum. Lineage (NCBI taxonomy): Eukaryota > Metazoa > Chordata > Chondrichthyes > Orectolobiformes > Hemiscylliidae > Chiloscyllium > Chiloscyllium punctatum. Next base: position 33,375,576 of record NC_092757.1, read on the forward strand.
GATGTCTCAGACAGTGTCAGAGAGTGCCAGTATTTGTCTCAGAGAATGTCACAGTCTGTCAGACAGTTTTACAGTGTGTCTCAGAGAGTGTCAGAGAGGGTCAGCATTTGTCTAAGAGAGGGTCAGAGAGGGACAGTGTCTCTGAGACTGTCACCGTGTGTCAGAGAGTGTCGCAGATGGCACAAAGTGTTTCAGAGTGTGTTAGAGAGAGTCTGAGAGAGTCACAGTGTGTCATAGTATATCTCAGAGATTGTCCGAGAGAGCCAGAGAGTGTCTCAGTCTGTATCAGAATGTCAGAGAGAGTCAGAAAGTGTCACAGTGTGTCTCAAAGAGTTTCACAGTGTCTCAGAGAATGTCGCAGTGTGTAAGAAAGTGTCACAGTGTGTCACAATATCTCAGAGTGAGTTACAGTGTGTCTCAGAGTGTGTGAGAGAGAGTCAGAAGATGTCACAGTGTGTCACACTCTGTCTCAGAGAGTGACCGAGTGTCTCAGAGAGAGAGAGGCAGGGAGTGTCACAGTGTGTCTCAGAGAGTGTCACAGTGTGTTTCTGAGGGTCAGAGAGAGAGATAGAATGTGTCACAGTGCGTGTCAGAGAGTGTCACAACATCTCAGAGAACGTCACCGTGTGTCAGAGAGTGTCACAGTGTGTTATAGAGAGTGCCAAAGAGGGTCAGACAGTGTAACGGTGTGCCCCAGACAGTGTCACAGTGTGTCTCAGGGAGTATCAGAGAGAGGCAGGGAGTGTCACCGTGTGTCACAGTCTGTTAGAGAGTGTCACAGTATATCTCAGAGAGCGTCAAAGATTATCTCAGTGTCTTAGAGAGGGATACAGTATGTCTCTGAGAGTGTCAGGAAGTGTCACAGTGTCTTAGAGAGTGTGTCAGTGTGTCAGAGATTGTCATAGTGTGTCAGATAGATTCAGAGAGTGTCACAGTGTGTCAGAGAGTGCCACAGTTTGTCTCACAGTGTATCAGAAAGTGTCACAGCGTCTCAGTGGGTGTCACAGTGTGTCAGGGATTGTCACAGTGTGTCAGAGAGAGAGGGTCAGAGAGTGTCACAGTGTGTAAGTGAGTGTCATAGTGTGTCTCAGAGAGAGTCAGAGAGTGCTGCATACAGAGTCAAACAGTATCACAGTGTGTCACAGTCTGTCAGAGAATGTCACAGTGCTTCTCAGAGAGTGACAGAGAGAGTCGGAGTGTGGCACAGTGTGTTTCAGAGAGTGTCAGAGAGAGTCAAAACGTGTCACAGTGTGTCACAGTCTGTCAGCGAGTGTTACAGTACGTTTGAGAGAGTGTCAGAGAGAGTCAGAGAATGTCCGAGAGAGTCAAAATATGTCACAGTGCGTCACAGCCTCTCAGAGATTACCACAGTGTGTTTCAGAGAATGTCAGAGAGAGTCAGAGACAGTCAAATACGTGAGAGTCAGAGACAGTCAAATACGTGTCACAGTGTGTCACAGTGTGTCACAGTACGTTTCAGAGAGTGTCAAGAGAGTCACAGTGTGTTTCAGAGAGTATCACAGTGTGTCTCAGAGAATGTCACAGTGTATCGGAGATTGTCACAGTGTCTCACAGTCAGTCAGAGAGTGTCAGAGAGTCAGAGAGTGTCACAGTGTGTCTCCGAGAGTGTTAGAAAGTGTCACCGTGTGTCTCAGAGAGTGTCACACTGTGTCGCAATCTATCAGAGAATGTCACAGTGTGTTTCAAAGAGTGTCAGAGTGTGTCACCGTCGATTTCAGATAGTGGCAGAGAAAGACAGAGTGTCACAGTTTGTCACAGTCTGTCAGAGAGTGTCACAGTGTGTTACAGAGTGCGTCAGAGAGTGGTAGAGATTGTCACTGCCTGTCTCAAAGTGGGTCAGAGAGTGTCACAGTGTTTCACAACCTGTCAAAGAGTGTCATAGATGTCTCAGAGTGTGTCAGAGAGAGTCAGAGAGTGCCACAATCTGTCTCAGCGAGTTTCACAGTATGTCACAGTCTGTCAGAGAAGGTTACAGAGTGTGACAGAGAGAGTCAGAGAGTGTCACAGCGTGTCATACTGTGTCTCAGAGAGTGGCAGAGTGTCAGTGTTTGTCTCAGAGAATGTCACAGTCTGTCAGAGAGTGTTACAGTGTGTCTCAGAGATTGACAGAGTGTCACAGTGTCTCAGAGAACGTCACAGTGTGTCAGAGAGTGTCACATTGTGTCTCAGAGAGTGTCACAGTGTGTCTCAGAGAGTGTCGAAGCGAGTCAAACTTTGTCATAGTGTGTCTCAGAGTGTCAGAGAGAGTCAATGAGTGTCATACTGTGTCTCAGACAGAGTCAGAGACGGCAGTGCGTTTCACAATGTGTCTCTGAGGGCGTCAGAGTGTGCCTCATAGTGGCAGAGTGAGTCAGAAAGTGTCACATTGTGTCTCAGGGAGCGTCACAGTCTGTCAGAGAAGGTTTCAGAGTATTTCAAAGTGTGTCAGATAAAGTCAGTGAGTGTCAAATTGAGTCGTACTGTGTCTCAGAGACTGTCAGAGAGGGTCAGCGTTTATCCCAGAGAGGATCGCAGTCTGTCAGAGTGTGTTGCAGTGTGTCTCAGGGAGTGACAGAAAGAGTCAGAAAGTGTCACAGTGTGTCTCATAGGGTGTCAGGGAGAGTCAGAGAGAGTCAGCGACGGTCAAACTGAGTTTCGGAGAATGTCAGAGAGAGACAGAGCGTGTCACTGTTTGTCTAAGAGAGTGTCAGAGAGAGTCAGAGAGTGTGACAGTTTGTCACAATCTGTCAGAGTGTATCACAGTGTTCCGCAGAGAGTATCACAGTGTGTCTCAGATATTGTCTGAGAGTGTCACAATGTGTCTCAGACAGTGTGAGAGAGAGTCAAAAGATGTCATAGTGTGTGAGAGAGTGACCGAGTGTTTCAGAGAGAGGCAGAGAGTGTCACAGTGTGCCTCAGAGAGTGTCACAGTGTGTGTCTCAGAGATTGTCTGAGAGTGTTACAATGTGTCTCAGACAGTGTGAGAGAGAGTCAAAAGATGTCACAGTGTGTCTGAGAGAGTGACCGAGTGTCTCAGAGAGAGTGTCACAGTGTGTCTCAGAGAGTCAGAGAGAGACAGAAAGTGTCACAGAGATTGTCATAGTCTGTCAGAGAGTGTCACAGTGTGTCTCAGTGAGTGTCAGAGAGAGTCAGTGAGTGTCACAGTGTGTCTCAGAGAGTGTCACAGTGTGTCTCAGAGAGTGTCACAGTGTGTCTCAGAGGATCAGAGAGTGCTAGAAAGTGTCACAGTTTGTCGCAGAGAGTGTCACATTGTGTCACAGTCTGTCAGAGAGGGTTACAGTATTTTTCAGAGTGTATCAGACAGTGTCAGCGAGGGTCAGCATTTGTCTCAGAGTGGGTCACAGTCTGTCAGAGGGTGTTACTGTGTGTCTCAGAGAGTCAAAAGTGTCGCAGTGTGTTTCCGAGAGTGTTACAGTGTCACAGAGAATGTCACCGTGTGTCAGAGAGTGTCACAGTGTGTCAGAGTGTCACAGTGTGTCAGAGTGTGTTAAAGTGTGTCAGAGAGTTTCATAGTGTGTCACAGTGTGTTTCAGAGAGTGTCACAGTGTGTTTCAGAGAGTGTCAGAGAGAGTCAGAGAGTGTCACAGTCTGTCTCAGAGAGTGTCAGAGAGTCCACAGTATGTCTCGGAGAGTGTCACAGTCTGTCAGAGAGTGTCACAGTGTGCCTCAGAGAGAGCCAGATAGAGTCAGAGTGTCTCACAGTGTGCCACAGTCTGTCAGATAGTGTCACAGGGTGTCTCAGTGTGTCAGAGTGAGTCACAGAGTGTCACAGGATGTCTAAGCGAGTATCACTGGGCATCAGAGAGTGTCACAGTCTGACTCAGAGTGGGTCAGAGTGTGTCACATTATGTCAGAGAGTGTCACAGTGTTCCTCAGAGAGTGTCAGAGAAAGTCAGAGAATGTCACAATGTGTCACAGTCTGTCAGAGAGTGTCACAGTGCTTTTCAGAGAGTTTCAGTGTCACAGTGTGTCTCAGAGAGTGTCATAGATAATCAGAGAGTGTCGCAGTGCGTCACAATTTGTCAGAGAGAGTCCCAGTGCGTCTCAGAGAATGTCAGAGAGTGTCAGATAGCGTAACAGTGTGTCTCAGAGGGTGTCACAGTGTCTCAAAGAATGTCACAATGTGTCATAGCGTGTCACAGTGTGCCCCAGTGAGTGTCACAGTAATGCAGAAAATGTCACCGTTTGTCAGAAAGTGTCGCTGTAGGTCAGAGAGTGTCATCGTGTGTCACAGAAATTGTCACAGTCTGTCAGAGTGCGTCACAGCATGTCTAAGAGAGTGTCATAGTGTGTCACAGTGTGTCTAAGAACCAGTCAGAGAGTATCACCGTGTGTCTCAGAGAGAGTCAGAGAGTGTCACAGTGTGTCACAGTGTGTCAGAGAAGGTTATAGTGCATTTCCAAGTGTGTCAGAGAGAGTCTGAGAGTGTCACAGTGAGTCATACTGTGTCTCAGAGAGTGCCAGACAGGGTCAGCATTTGTCTCAGAGAATGTCACAGTCTGTGAGAGAGTGCTACAGTCTGTCGCAGAGAGGGTCAGAGTGGGTCACAGAGAGTGACAGAATGAGTCAGAAAGTCTCACAGTGTGTTTCAGAGAGTGTCTCCGTGTGTCACAATCTGTAAGAGAAGGCTACAGTGTATTTCCGAGTGGGCCAGAGAGAGTCAGACATTGTCACAGTGTGTCATACTGTGGCTCAGATATTTTCAGAGACAGTCAGCATTTGTCTCCAAGAGGGTCACCGTCTGTGAGAGAGTGTTATAGTGTGTCTCAGAGAGTGAGAGAAAGGGTCACAGAGTGTCACAGTGTGTCTAAGAGAGTGTCAGAGAAAGTCAGAGAATGTCACAGTTTGTCACAGTCTGTCAAAGAGTGGCACAGTGTGCTTCAGAGACTGTCAGAGAAAGTCAGAAAGTCACAGTGTGTCGCTGTCTGTCAGAGAGTATCATAGTGTGCCTCACAGAGAGACAGAGAATGACACAGTGTGTCACAGTCTGTCAGAAATTGTTACAGTGCGTTTCAGATAGTGTCAGAGAGAGTCAGAGAGCATCACAGTGCATCGTACTATGCCTCAGAGGGAGTCGGAGAGTGTCACAGTCTGTCTCAAAGTATGTCACAGAGTGTCAGAGTGAGTCACCGTGTGTCTCAGAATCAGTCAGAGAGTGCCACAGTGCGTCCCAGAGCGAGTCAGAGAGAATCAGAGAGAGTCACAGTGTGTCTAAGAGAGGGTCAGAGATTGTCTCAGAGAGAGGCACAGTCTGTCAGGGAGTTTTACACTGTGTCTCAGAGAGTGACAAAAAAGAGTGAGTGAGTGTCACAGACTGTCTCAGAGAGTGTCAGAGAGTGTCACACTGTCTCAGAGTATGTCACAGAGTGTCGGAGTGAGTCACAGTGTGTCTCAGAGTCAGTCAGAGAGTGCCACAGTGCATCTCAGAGCGAGTCAGAGAGAATCAGGGAGAGTCACAGTCTGTCAGAGAGTTTTACACTGTGTCGCGGAGAGTCACAAAAAGAGTGAGGGAGTGTCACAGACTGCCTCAGAGAGAGTGTCAGAGAGAGTCAGAGAGTGTCACAGTCTGTTTCAGAGAGTGTCAGAGAGGGTCACACTGTCTCAGAGTATGTCACAGAGTGTCGGACTGAGTCACAGTGTGTCTCAGAGTCATTCAGAGAGTGCCACAGAGCATCTCAGAGGGAGTCAGAGAGAATCAGAGAGTGTTACAGTGTGTCACAGTCTGTCAGAGAGTGTCACAGTGTATCTCAGAGAGTGTCATTGAGAATCAGAGAGTGTCACAGTGTGTCACAGTCTGTCAGAGAGTGTCACAGTGCATCTCAGAGGGTGTCATTGAGAATTAGAGAGTGTGACAGTGTGTAACAGTCTGTCAGAGAGTGTCACAGTGTATCTCAGAGAGTGTCATTGAGAATTAGAGAAAGTCACAGTGTATCACAGTCTGTCAGTGTGTGTCTCAGAGAATGGCAGAGAGTGTCAGATAGAGTCACAGTTTTTGTCTCAGAGCGTGTCACCGTGTGTCATACTGTGTCTCAGAGAGAGTCAGAGTGTGTCACAGTGTGTCATACTGTGTCTCATAGCGTGTCAGAGTGTGTCACAGTCTGTGTCAGAGAGTTTCAGAGAGGGTCCGAGTGTGTGACAGTGTGTCACAAAGTGTCCGAGAGTCAGAGAGTGTTACAATGTGTCTCAGAGAGCGTCAGAGAGTTTCACAGTGTGTGTCAGAGAGTGTCAGAAAGTATCACAGTTTCTCAGAGAGTGGCAGAGAGAGTCAGAGAATCTCATTGTGTTTCTCAGAGAGTGTCAGAGAGTGTTACAGTGTGTCTCAGAGCGTGTCATAGTGTTTCTCTAAGACTTTTACACTGTTTCTCAGAGAGGGTCAGAGTGAGTCAGAGAGTGTCATATTGTGCCCCAGAGTGTGTCAGATAGAGTGTCAAAGTGTCACAGTGTGTCTCAGAGAGTGTCATAGTGTGTCTGAGTGAGTGTCAGAGCGAATCAGACAGTGTTACAGATTGTCTAACAGAGTGTCAGAGTATGTCTCAGAGTGTCAGAGATAGTCAGAGAGTGTCACAGTGTTCCTAGGAGAGTGTCATAGTCTGCCAGAGAGTGTCACAGTGTGCCTCAGAGAGAGTCAGAGAATGTCACAGAGTTTCATAGTCTGTCAGAGAATGTCATGCTGTGTCTTAATGTGTCTCAGAGAGCGTCACAGAGTCTTACAGTTCCTCTCATTGAGTATCAGAGATTATCAGAAAGTTTCACAGTCTGTCAGAGAGTCAGAGAGTGTTACAATGTGTCTCAGAGAGCGTCAGAGAGTGTCACAGAAAGTCTCACAGTCTATCACAGTCGGTCAGAGAGTGTCAAAGTGTGTCAGAGAGTGTCACAGTGTGTCTCAGAGAGTGTCACAGTGTCTCAGAGAATGTCACCAAGTGTGAGAGAGTGTCACAGTCGGTCAGAGAGTGTCACAGTGTGTTGCAGAGAGTGTCAGAGAATGTCACTGTGCGTCATAGTCTGTCGGAGAGTGCCATAGTGTGTCTCAGAAAGTGTCAGAGAGGGTCAGAGAGGGTCACAGTGTGTCTCAGATAGACAGAGATAGTCAGAAAGTGTAACAGTGTGTCTCAGAGAATGTCACAGTGTGTCACAGTCTGTAAGAGAAGGTTACAGTATATTACAGAGTGTATCAGAAAGAGTCGGAGAGTGTGACAGTGTGTCATACTGTGTCTCAGAGAGTGTCAGGCAGGGTTAGCATTTGTCTCAGAGAATGTCACAGTCTGTGAGAGAGTGTCACAGTGCATCTCAGAGAGTCAGAGAGAGTCAGAGAGTGTCACAGTGCATCTCAGATTGTCAGAGAGTGCCATAGTGTGTCTCAGAGAGTGTGAGAGAGATTAAAACAATGTCACAGTGTTTCTCAGAGAGTGATCGAGTGTCTCAGCGAAAGAGACAGAGAGTGTCACAGTGTGTCTCAAAGAGTGTCACAGTGTCTCAGAAAATGTAACCGTGTGTCAGAGAGTGTGACAGTGTGTCTCAGAGAGTGTCGGAAAGTGTCATAGTGTGTCTTAGTGTGTCTTAGTGAGTGTCAGAGCGATTCAGAGTGTGTTACAGCGTGTCTCAGAGAGGTTCAGAGAGTGTCACAGCGTGTCTCAGAGTGTCAGAGAGAGACAGAGAGTGTCACAGTGTCTCAGAGAATGTCACCATGTGTGAGAGACTTTCGCAGTCAGTCAGAGTGTCACAGTGTGTCTCAGAGAATCAGAGAATGTCACAGAGTGTCACAGTCTATCAGAGAGTGTCGCAGTGTGTCTCAGAGTATATCAGAGAATGTCACAGTGTGTCAAAGCCTGTCAGAGAGTGTCATAGCGTGTTTCAGAGAGTGTCAGAGAGGGTCAGAGAATGTCACGATGTGTCTTAGATAGACAGAGATAGTCAGAAAGTGTCAAAATGTGTCTCAGTAAGTGTCACAGTGGGTCTTGGAGAGTGTCACAGTTTGTCACAGTCTGTACGAAAAGGTTACAGTGTATTTCAGAGTGTATGAGAGAGAGTCAGAGAGTGTCACATTGTGTCATACTGTGACTCTGAGAGTGTCAGACAGGGTCAGCATTTGTTTCAGAGAATGTCACAGTCTGTGAGAGAGTGTCACAGTGCGTCTAAGAGTGTCAGAGAGAGTCACAGTGTGTCTCAGAGAGAGTAAAAAAGTCACAGTGTGTCTCAGAGATTGTGAGAGAGATTTTAAAAATGTCACATTGTATCTCAGACAGTCAGACATAGTCAGAAAATGTCACAGTGTGTCTAGGAGAGTGTCAAGTGTGTCACAGTCTGTCATAGAGTGTCACAGTGTGCCTCAGAGAGAGTGAGATAAAGTCAGAGAATGTCATAGTGTGTCTCAGAGAGTGTCAGAGAGTGTCATAGAGTGTTACAGTATGTCTCAGAGAGGGTCAGAGAGTGTCACAGTGTGTCACAGAAAATGTCACAGTCTATCACAGTCGGTCATAGAGTGTTACGGTATGTCTCAGAGAGGGTCAGAGAGTGTCACAGTGTGTCACAGAAAATGTCACAGTCTATCACAGTCGGTCAGAGAGTGTCACAGTGTCTCAGAGAATGTCACCATGAGTGAGAGAGTGTCACAGTTGGTCAGGGAGTGTCACAGCGTGTCAGAGAGTGCCACAGTGTGTCACAGAGAGTGTCACAGTCCATCACAGTCTGTCAAAGAGTGTCACAGTGTGTCTCAGAGCGTCAGAGAGAGTTAAAGAATGGCACAGTGTGTCACAGTCTGTCAGAGAGTGTCACACGATGTTTCAGAGAGTGTCTGAGAGTGCCACAGTGTGTCTCAGACAGTGTCAGAAAGGATCGGATATTGTCACAGTGCCTCTCAAAGTGTCAGAGAGGGTCAGAGAGTGTCACAGTGTGTCTAAGATAGATTCAGAGAGAGTCAGGGAGTATCACAGGGTGCAACAGTCTGTCAGACAGTGTCACAGTGTGCCTCAAAGAGAGTCGGAGAGTGTCACAACGTGTCCGAGAGTGTCAGAGAGAGTCAGAGAGTGTCACAGTCTTTCAGAGTCTCACAGTGTGTCTAAGAGTGTCTCAGAGACAGTCAGAGAGTGTCACAGTCTGTCAGAGAGTTTCACAGTGTGTCTCAGTGAGTATCAGAGTGAGTCCAAGAGGGTCGAAGTATGTCATACTGTGCCTCAGAAGTGTCAGAGAGTCAGACTGCATCACAGTGTGTCTCAGAGAATGTCAGAGAGTCCGAGAGAGTCAGAAAGTGTCACAGTCAGTCTTTGAGAGTGTCTCAATGTGTCACAGTCTGTCAGAGTGTCACAGTGTGTCTAAGAGAGTGTCCGAGGGAGTCAAGTGTGTCTCAGAGAGTGTCACAGTGTGTCTGAGAGAGTCAGAAAGTGTCACAGTTTGTCTCAGAGAATGTCACAGTGTGAAACAGTCTGTCAGACAATGATACAGTGTATTTCAGAGAGTGTCAGAGAGAGTCAGAAAGTGTCACAATGTGTCATACAGTGTCTCAGAGAGTGTCAGTGAGGGTAAGCATTTGACCCAGAGGGTCACAGTCTGTGAGAGAGTGTCACAGTGTGTCTCAGTGAGTATCAGAGTGAGTCCAAGAGGGTCGAAGTATGTCATACTGTGCCTCAGAAGTGTCAGAGAGTCAGACTGCATCACAGTGTGTCTCAGAGAATGTCAGAGAGTGTCACAGTCTGTCTCAGAGAGAGTCCGAGCGGGTCATAGAGTGTCGCAGTGTTTCTCCGGGAGTGTCACAGTGTCTCAGAAAATGTCACCGTGTATCAAAGAGTGTCACAGTTTGTCAGGGAGTATCACAGTGTGTCTCAGAATGTGTCAGAGAGGGACAGAGAGTTTCACAGTGAGTTCTAGGGTGTCAGAGAGAGAGTCAGAGAGTATCACAGTGTGTCTCAGAGTGTGTCAGAGAGTGTCATAGTGTGTGTCAGTGAGTGTTTGAGCGATTCAGAGAGTGTTACAATGTGCCTCAGAGAGGGACAGAGAGTGTCAATGTGTTCCAGAATGTCAGAGAGAGTCACAGAGAGTCACAGTGTGTCTCAGCATGCCAGAGAGAGTCAGAGAGTATCACAGTGTGTCTCACAGTGTCAGAGATAGTCAGGGAGTGTCACAGTCTGTCACAGTCTGTCAGAGAGTGTCATAATGTGCCTCAGAGAGAGTTAGAGAAAGTCAGACAATGTCACAGTGTTTCATAATCTGTCAGAGAATGTCATAGTGTGTCTCAGAGAGTGTCATAGAGTGTTACAGTGTGTCTCAGAGAGTGTCATACAATGTCACCGTCTCTCAGAGATTGTCACAGTGTGTCAGAGAGTCTCAAGTGTGTCTCAGAGAGTGTCACAGTGTATCAGAGAGTCTCAAGTGTGTCTCAGAGAGTGTCACAGTCGGTCAAAGAGAATAGCAGTGTGTTTTAGAGAGGGTCTATGAGTGTCACAGTGTGTATCAGAGAGTCAGAGAGAGTCTAAGAGTGTTACACAGTGTCTAAGAGAGTGTCATAGAGTGTCCGAAAGTGTCACAGTCTGTCTCAGAGAGGGTCAGAAAATGTCAGAGAATGTCACAGTGTGACATAGTCTGTCAGAGAGTGTCATAGTGTGTCACAGAGAGTGTCAGACAGAGTCAGATTGTGTCACAGTCTGACTCAGAGATTGTCAGAGCTGGTCAGAGAGTGTCACAGTGTGTCTCAGGGATGGTCATAGTGTGTCAAAAATGTCATCGAGTATCAGATAGTGTCACAGTCTGTCAGAGAGTGTCATAGTGTGTCACAGAAAGTTTCACAGTCTGTCAGAGTCTGTCAGAGTCTGTCAGAGAGTGTCACAGAATTCTCAGAGAGCGAGAGTCTCACAGTGTGTCACAGAGTGTCAGAGAGAGTCACAGTGTGTCTCAGGGAGAGTTAGAGAGTGTCAAAAAAGTCCCAATGTTTCTCAGAAAGTGACCGAGTGTCTCAGAGAGAGACAGATAGTCAGAGAATGTCACAGTTGGACATTATCTGTCAGAGAGTGTCATACGGTGTCCCACAGTGTGTCAGAGATAGTCTGAGAGTGTCACAGTGTGTTTCAGAGAGTGTCACAGTGTGTTTGAGTCTGTCAGAAAAGATTGCAGTGTATTTCAGTGTGTGTCAGGGAGAGTCAGAGAGTGTCACAGTGAGTCGTACTGTGTCTCCGAGAGTGTCAGAGAGGGACAGCGTTTGTGTCAGAGAGGGTCACAGTCTGTGAGAGAGTGTTATAGTGTGTCTCAGAGAGAGACAGAATGATTCAGAGAGTGTTACAGTGTGTCTCAGAGAGTGTCACAGAATGTCACAGCGTGTCATAGTCTGTCAGAGAGTGACAAGTGTGTTTCAGAGAGTGTCAGAGAGTGTCACAGTGTGTCACAGTATGTCAGAGAGTATCACAGTGTATCACAGTCTGTCAGAGAGTGTCAAAGTGTGTTTCTGAGAGAGTCAGAGAGTGACACAATATGTCTCAGAGAGTGTCGATAGGATCAGAGTGTCATAGTGTATCACAATGTGTTTCAGAGAGAGTCAGAGAGTGTCACAGTCTGTCTCAGAGAGGGTCAGAGAGTGTCACAGTGTGTCTGAGAGAGTCAGAGAGAGACAGAAAGTGTCACAGTGTGTCTCAGTCAGTGTCAAAAGGTCTCAGAAAATGTCACAGTGTGTCAGAGAGTGTAACAGTGCGTCAGAGAGTATCACAGTGTGTCTCAGAGAGTGTCAGAGAGTGTCATAATGTGTCTCAGTGAGTGCCAGAGCGATTCAGAGAGTGTTACAGTGTGTCTCAGCGAAGGTCAGAGAGTGTCACAGTGTGTCTCAGAGTGTCAGAGATAGTCAGAGAGTGTCACAGTGTGTCTCAGAGAGTGTCACAGGTGTCACAGTCTGTCACTGTGTGTCACAGAGTATGTCAGAGACAGTCCGAGCAAGTCAGAGAATGTCACAGTGTTTCATAGTCTGTCAGAGAGTGTCATAGTGTATCTCAGTGAGAGTCATAGTGTGGTACAGTGTGTCTCAGAGAGTGTCAGACAGTGTCACAGTCGGTCAGGTAGTGTCACAGTGTGTCTCAGAGAGGGTCACAGTGTGTCTCAGAGAGTGTCACAGTGTGTCACAGAGAAGGTCACAGTCTGTCATGGTCTGTCAACGAGTGTCACAGTGTGTTTCAGAGAGTGCCAGAGAGGGTCTGAAAGTGTCACAGCGTGTCTCAGAGAGTCAGAGAGAATCAAATAATGTTACCGCGTGCCTAAGAGAGTCTCAGAGAGCACCAGAAAGTGTCACAGTCTGTCTCAGAGAGGGTCAGAGTGTGTCACAGTCTGTCAGAGATTGGCACCGTGTGCCTCAGAGAGAGTCAGAGAAAGTCATAAATGTCACATTGTGTCATAGTCTGTCAGAGTGTCATAGTGTGCCTCAGTGAGTGTCAGAGATAGTCAGAGAGTGTAACAGTGTGTTTCAGAGAGTGTCACAGTGTGTCACAGTCTGTCAGAGAAGGTTGCAGTGCTTTTTAGAGTGTGTCAGAGAGAGTCAGAGAGTGTCAGAGAGGGTCAGCGTTTGTCTCAGAGAGGGTCACAATCTGTCAGAGAGTGTCATAATGTGTCTCAGAGTGGGTCAGAATGAGTCAGAGAGTGTCACAGTGTGTCTAAGAGAGTTCCAGAGAAAGTCAAAAAGTGTCACAGTTTATCACAATCTGACAGAGAGTGTCACAGTGTATCGTGCTGTGCCTCAGAGAGTGTCAGAGAGAGTGAGAGATTTTCACAGTCTGTCTCAGACGGGGTCAGAGGTTGTCACTGTGTGTCTCAGAGAATGTCAGAGTCGGTCAGAGAGTGTCACAGCGTGTCTTAGAGAGTGTCAGAGAGGGTCAGGAAGTGTCACACTCTAGGAGAGCGTCACAGAGCGTCACAATGTGTCACAGTGTTTCCCCGAGAATGTCACCATGTGTCAGAGAGTGACACAGTCAGTCAGAGTGTGTCACAGTGTGTCTCAGAGAGTGTCACAGTGTTTCTCAAAGAATGTCACCGTGTGTCAGAGAGTGTCAAAGTCAGTCAGAGACCGTCGCAGTCTGTCTGCGAGTGTCACAGTGAGTGTCAGGGAGTCAGACAGATACTGAAAGTGTCACAGTGTGTATCAGAGAGTGTCACAGTGTCTCAGAATATGTCACCCTGTGTCAGAGAGTGTCACAGTCTGACAGAGAGTGTCATAATGTGTCACAGAAAATGTCACAGTCTGTTAGAGTCATTCAGAGAGTGTCACAGTGTGTCAGAGAGTGGCAAAGAGATTCAGAGAGTGTCACAGTCTTTCTCAGAGAGTGTCAGACAGGGTCAGCGTGTCACATTCTGTCAGAGGCCACAGTGTGTTTCAGAGAGTTTCAGATAGGATCGGAGAGTGTGTCAGTGTGTGTAGGTGAGTGTCAGAAAGAGTCGGTGAGTGTCACACTGTATCTAGGTGAGTGTCAGAGAGAGTCAGCGAGTGTCAGTGTCTAGGTGAGTGTCAGAGAGATGCAGAGAGTCAGCGAGTGAAACAGTGTGTCTAGGTAAGTGTCAGAGAGAGTCAGCGGGTGTAACAGAGTGTCTAGGTGAGTGTCAAAGAGAGTCAGCGCGTGTAACAGCGTGTCTAGGTGAGTGTCAGAGAGAGTCAGTGCGTGTAACAGTGTGTCTAGGTGAGTGTCAGAGAGAGTCAGCGGGTGTAACAGAGTGTCTAGGTGAGTGTCAAAGAGAGTCAGCGCGTGTAACAGCGTGTCTAGGTGAGTGTCAGAGAGAGTCAGCGAGTGTCACAGTGTGTCTAGTTGAGTGTCAGAGAGAGTGGGCGAGTGTCACTGTGTGTCTAGGTGAGTGTCAGAGAGAGTCAGAGAGTGTGACAGTGTGTCGAGATGAGTGTCAGAGAGAGTCAGCGAGTGTAACAGTGTGTCTAGGTGAGTGCCAGAGAGAGTCAGCGAGTGTAACAGTGTGTCTAGTTGAGTGTCAGAGACAGCCAGCGAGTGTAACAGTGTGTCTAGGTGAGTGCCAGGGAGAGTCAGCGAGTGTAACAGTGTGTCTAGGTGAGTGCCAGAGAGAGACAGCGAGTGTAACAGTGTGTCTAGGTGAGTGCCAGAGATAGACAGCGAGTGTAACAGTGTGTCTAGGTGAGTGTCAGAGAGAGTCAGAGAGTGTTACAGTGTGTCTAGGTGAGTGTCAGAGAGAGTCAGAGAGTGTTACAGTGTGTCTAGGTGAGTGTCAGAGAGAGTCAGAGAGTGTCACAGCGCGTCTAAGAGAGTCTCAGAGAACGTCATAGTGTCACAGTCTGTCAGAGAATGTCACAGTGAGTCTCAGTGAGTCTCAGTGAGTGTCACAGTGTGTCTCAGAGAGTCAGAGAGAGTCACAGTGTGTCTACCTAAGTGTCAGAGACAGTCATAGAGTGTCACAGTCTGTGAGAGTGTGTTACATTGTGTTTCAGAGAGTGTCAGAGATGGTTAGAGTTTGTTACAGAGTTGTTCACAGTCTGTGACAGTGTCACAGTGTGTCTCAGAAGTGTCAGAGTGAGTCAGAGAGTGTCGCAGTGTGTCATACTGTGCCTCATAGAGGGTCACCGTGAGTCAGACTGTATCACAGTGTATCTCAGAGAGTCAGAGTGTGTCGCAGTTTGTCTCAGAGAGTGACACCGTAGGTCACGCTCTGTCAGAGAAGGCTACAGTATATTTTAGAGTGAGTCAGAGGGAGTCAGAAAGTGTCACAGTCTGTCTTTGAGAGTGTCTCAGTGTGACACAGTCTGTCAGAGAGTGTCACCGTGTGTCTCAGAGAGTGTCAGAGATGGTCAGAGTTTGTTTCAGAGTCATTCACAATCCGTGAGAGGGTGTCACAGTGTGTCTCAGAGAGTGTCAGAGTGAGTCAGAGAGTGTCGTATGTGTCATACTCTGCCTCATAGAGTGTCACAGAGAGTCAGACTGTATCACAGTGTATCTCAGGGAGTCAGAGTGTGTCACAGTCTGTCTCAGAGAGTGACACCGGGGATCACGCTCTGTCAGAGAAGGCTACAGTATATTTTAGAGTGAGTCAGAGGGAGTCAGAAAGTGTCACAGTCTGTCTTTGAGAGTATCACAGTGTGTCGTGCTGTACCACAGAGAGTGTCAGAGAGAGTGAGAGAGAGACACACACAGTCGGTCTCAGAGAGTGTCACAGTGTGTCCCAGAGTGTCAGACAGAGTCAGAAAGTGCAACAGTGTGTCTCAGAAAGTCTCAGAGTGACACAGTGTGTCGCAGGCTCTCAGAGGAAGTCACAGTGTGCCTCAGAGTATGTCAGAGAGTGTGACAGTCTGTTAGAGAGTGTAACGGTGTGTTACAGAGAGAGTGGGAGAGTGTCAGATAGGATCAGTGAGTGTCCCAGTGCGTCTCAATGTGTCAGAGACAGTCAGAGACTGTCACAGTGCGTCTCCATGATTGTCAGATACGATCAGAGAGTGTCACAGTGAGTCAAGGGAAGCGTCAGAGAGAGTCAGCGAGTGTAACAGTGTGTCGAGGTGAGTGTCAGAGAGAGTCAGCGAGTGTAACAGAGTGTCTAGGTGAGTGTCAGAGAGATTCAGAGAGTGTCACAGTGTGTCACAGTGTGTATCAGAGAGTGTCAGATACAATCAGAGAGTGTCACAGTGTGTCTATGAGAGCGTCAGAGAGAGTCAGAGAGTGTCACAGTTTGTCACAATCTGTCAGAGAGCGCCACAGATGTTATGCTGTGCCTGAGAGACTGTCAGGGAGAGTCAGAGAGTGTCATGGTCAGTCTCAGAGAGGGTCAGAGAGTGTCACAGTTTGTCACAGTCTGTCAGAGCGTGTCACAGTGTGCCGCAGAGTGTGTCATAGAGTTTCACAGTCTGTTAGAGAGTGTCACTGTGTGCCTAAGAGAGTGTCAGAGATAGTCAGAGAGTGTCACAGTTTGTCACAATCTGTCAGAGAGGGTCACAGATGTCGTGCTATGCCTCAGAGAGTGTCAGGGAGAGTAGAGAGTGTCACAGTGTGCCTAATAGAGTGTCAGAGAAAGTCACAGTGTGTTTACGAGAAACTCACAGCGTGTCTCAGACAGTCAGAGAGAGTCGGAACGTGTCACAGTCTGTTTCTGAGTGTATCACAGTGTGTCACAGTCTGTCAGAGAAGGTTACAGAACATTTCGGAGTGAGTCAGAGAGGTTCAGAAGTATCACAGTCTGTCAGAGAGTGTTACAGTGTGCCTCAGAGAGTGCCAGAGAGAGACAGAGAGTGTCACGGTATGTCATACTGTGCCTCCCAGAGTGTCAGAGTGAGTCGACGAGTGTCACAGTGCGTCTCAGAAAGAGTCAGAGAGTCAGAGCAGATCAGAGAGTGTGACAGTGTGTCTCAAAGAGTGTTACAGTGTGTCTAAGAGAGTGTCAGAGAGAGTCAGAGAGTGTCATAGTGTGTCACAGTCTGTCAGAGAGTGTCACAGTGTGTCTCAGGGAGTCAGAGAGGGTCAGAAAGTGTCACAGCGTATCTCAGAGAGTGTCACAGTGTCTCAGAAAATGTCACCCCAGTGCCAGAGAATGTCACCGTCCGTGAAAGAGTGTCATCGTGTGTCACAGAAAGTGTC
The DNA here is from genome assembly GCF_047496795.1 of Chiloscyllium punctatum. Lineage (NCBI taxonomy): Eukaryota > Metazoa > Chordata > Chondrichthyes > Orectolobiformes > Hemiscylliidae > Chiloscyllium > Chiloscyllium punctatum. The sequence continues at coordinate 33,392,134 of NC_092757.1, forward strand.
ACAGTCCGTCACAGTCTGTCAGATTACGTTACCGTGTTTCTCAGAGAGTGTGAGAGCGTGTCACAGGGTATCTCAGAGAGAGTCAGAGAGTGTCACAGTGTGTCTCAAAGAGTGTGGGAGAGAGTCAAAAAATGTCACAGTGTGTCTCAGAGAGTGTGAGAGAGGGACAGAGAGTGTCACAGTGTTTTCCAGAGTATCAGAGAGAGTCACAGAGTGTCACAGTGCATCTCAGTGAGTCAGAGAATGTCACAGTCTGTCTATGTAAGTGTCAGAGACAGTCATAGAGTGTCACAGTCTGTGAGAGTGTGTTACATTGTGTCTCAGAGAGTGTCAGAGATGGTTAGAGCTTGTTTCAGAGTGGTTCACAGTCTGTGAGAGAGAGTGAAAATATATCTCAGAGAGTGTCAGAGTGAGTCAGAGAGTGTCGCAGTGTGTCATACTGTGCCTCATAGAGTGTCACAGAGAGTCAGACTGTATCACAGTGTATCTCAGAGAGTCAGAGTGTGTCACAGTCTGTCTCACAGAGTGACACCATGGGTCACGCTCTGTCAGAGATGGCTACAGTGTATTTTAGAGTGAGTAAGAGGGAGTCAGAAAGTGTCACAGTCTGTCTTTGAGAGTGTCTCAGTGTGACACAGTCTGTCAGAGAGTGTCACCGTGTGTCTCAGAGAGTGTCAGAGATGGTTAGAGTTTGTCTCAGAGAGGTTCACAGTCTGTGAGACAGTGTCACAGTCCGTCTCAGAGAGTGCCAGAGTGAGACAGAGAGTGTCGTAATGTGTCATACTATGCCTCATAAAGTGTCACAGAGAGACAGACTGTAACACAGTGTATCTCAGGGAGTCAGAGTGTGTCACAGTCTGTCTCAAGAGTGACACCGGAGGTCACGCACTTTCAGAGAAGGCTACAGTATATTTTAGAGTGAGTCAGAGGGAGACAGAAAGTGTCACAGTCTGTCTTGGAAAGTGACACAGTGTGTCGCAGTCTGTCAGAGAGTGTCACAGTGTGTCGTGCTGTGCCACAGAGAGTGTCAGAGACAGTGAGAGAGAGACACACACAGTCGGTCGAAGAGAGGATCAGTGAGTGTCACTGTGTGTCTCCGAGAGTGTCACAGTGTGTCTGAGAGAGTCAGACAGAGTCCGAAAGTGTAACAGTGTGTCTCAGAAAGTGTCAGAGCGTCACAGTGTGTCACAGTCTCTCAGAGGAAGTCACAGTGTGCCTCAGAGTGTGTCAGAGAGTGTAACAGTCTGTTAGAGAGTGTCACAGTGTGTTTCAGAGAGAGTCAGAGAGTTTCACAATGTGTTTCAGAGAGTGTCAGATAGGATCAGTGAGTGTAACTGTGTGTCTAGGTGAGTGTCAGAGAGAGTCGGCGAGTGTCACCGTGTGTCTTGGTGAGTGTCAGAGAGAGTCAGCGAGTGTCACCGTGTGTCTAGGTGAGTGTCAGAGAGAGTCAGCGAGTGACACAGTGTGTCTAGTTGAGTGTCAGAGAGAGTCGGGGAGTGTCACTGTGTGTCTAGGTGAGTATCAGAGAGAGTCAGCGAGTGTAACAGTGTGTCTAGGTGAGTGTCAGAGAGAGTCAGTGAGTGTCACTGTGTGTCTAGTTGAGTGTCAGAGATAGTCAGCGAGTGTAACAGTGTGTCTAGGTGAGTGTCAGAGAGAGTCAGAGAGTGTTACAGTGTGTCTAGTTGAGTGTCAGAGAGAGCCAGCGAGTGTAACAGTGTGTCTAGGTGAGTGTCAGAGAGAGTCAGCGAGTGTAACAGTGTGTCTAGATGAGTGTCAGAGAGAGTCAGAGAGTGTTACAGTGTGTCTAGGTGAGTGTTAGACGGAGTCAGAGAGTGTAACAGTGTGTTTAGGTGAGTGTCAGAGAGAGTCAGAGAATGTTACAGTGTGTCTAGGTGAGTGTCAGAGAGAGTCAGAGAGTGTTACAGTGTGTCGAGGTGAGTGTCAGAGAGAGTCAGAGAGTGTTACAGTGTGTCGAGGTGAGTGTCAGAGAGAGTCAGAGAGTGTTACAGTGTGTCGAGGTGAGTGTCAGAGAGAGTCAGAGAGTATTACAGTGTGTCGAGGTGAGTGTCAGAGAGAGTCAGACAGTGTTACAGTGCGTCTAAGAGAGTCTCAGAGAGAGTCATAGTGTCACAGTCTGTCAGAGAGTGTCACAGTGAGTCTCAGTGAGTGTCACAGTGCGTCTCTGAGAGTCAGAGAGAATCACAGTCTGTCTTTCAGAGTGTCACAGTGTGCCACAGAGAGTGTCAGAGTGTCACAGTGTGTTTTCGAGAGTGTCAGAGAGAGTCACAGTGCGTCTAAGAGAGAGTCTCGGCGTGTCTCAGAGAGAGTCACAGTGTGTCTTCAACAGTCAGAGAGTCGGAACCTGTCAACGTGTCTCATAGAGTGTCACAGTGTGTCACAGTCTTTCAGTAAAGGTTACATGTATTTAAGAGTGTGTCAGAGTGAGTCAGGGAGTGTCACAGTGAGTCCTACAGTGTCTCAGAGAGTGTCAGAGAGTGTCAGCATTTTGGTCAGAGAGGGTCACAGTCTGAGAGAGAGTGTTATAGTGTGTCTCAGAGGGTAACAGAATGACTCAGAAAGTGTCACAGAGTGTCTCAGAGAGAGTCAGAGAGTGTCACAGTGTGTCTCAGAGAGAGTCAGAGAGTGTCACACATTGTCACAATCTGTCAGAGAGGGTCACAGATGTCGTGCTGTGCCTCAGAGAGTGTCAGGGAGAGTCAGAGAGTGTCACAGTCGGTCTCAGAGAGGGTCAGAGAGTGTCACAGTGTTTCCCAGAGTATCAGAGAGAATCACAGAGTGTCACAGTGTGTCTCAGAGAGTCAGAGACTGTCAGAGAGTGTTGCAGTGTGTCATACCGTGCATCATAGAGTGTCACAGAGAGTCAGACTGTATCACAGTGTTTCTCAGAGAGTCAGAGTGTGTCGCAGTCTGTCTCAGAGAGTGACACCGTGGGGTACGCTCTGTCAGAGAAGCCTACAGTATATTTCAGAATGAGTCAGAGGGAGTAAGAAAGTGTCACTGTCTGTCTTTGAGAGTGACACAGTGTCAGTCTATCAGAGAGTGTCACAGTGTGTCTCAGATAGGATCAGAGAGTGAAAAGTGCATCTCAAATTGTCAGAGAGAGTTAGAGAGTGAAACAGTGTGTCACAGTCTGTCACAGAGTGTCACAGTGCTTTTCCGATAGTGTCAGAGAGTGTCACAGTGTGTTTGAGAGAGAGTAAGACAGTGTCACAGTGTGTTTCAGAGAGTGTCACAGTGCCTTTCGGAGAGAGTTAGAGAGTTTCACAGTGTGTCTCTGAGAGTGTCACAGTGAGTTTCAGAGAATGTCAGATAGGATAAGAGAGTGTCACAGTGCGTCTGAAAGTGTCAGAGAGTGTCACAGTGTGTCACAGCCTGTCAGAGAGTGTCACAGTGTGTCGTGCTGTGCCTCAGAGAGTGTCAGGGAGATTCACAGAGTGTCACAGTCGGTCTCAGAGATTGTCAGAGAGTGTCACAGTGTGTCACAGTCTGTCAGAGCGTGTCACAGTGTGCCGCAGGGTGTGTCAGAGAGTTTCAAAGTCTGTTAGAGAGTGTCACAGTATGTTTCAGAGAGTGTCACAGTGTGCTTCAGAGAGTGTCAGAGAGTGTCACAGTGTTTTTAAGAGAGTGTGAGAGAGAGTCACAGTGTGTCTAAAGATATTCTCAGCGTGTCTGAGAGAGGCAGACAGAATCGGAACGTGTCGCAGTCTGTCTCTGAGTGTCACCGTGTGTCACAGTCTGTCAGAGAAGGTTACAGTATATTTCGGAGAGAGTCAGAGAGAGTCAGAGAGTGTCACAGTTTGTCACAATCTGTCAGAGAGGGTCACAGATGTCGTGCTGCGCCTCAGAGAGTGTCAGGAAGAGTCAGAGAGTGTCACAGTCAGTCTCAGAGAGGGTCAGAGAGTGTCACAGTGTTTCCCAGAGCATCAGAGAGAGTCACAGTGTGTCACAGTGTGTCTCAGAGAGCCAGAGACAGTCAGAGAGTGTCGCAGTGTGTCATACTGTGCATCATAGAGTGTCACAGAGTCAGACTGTATGACAGTGTATCTCAGAGAGTCAGAGTGTGTCGCAGTCTGTCCCAGAGAGTGACACCTTTGGGCACGCTCTGTCAGAGAAGCCTACAGTATATTTCAGAGTGAGTCAGAGGGAGTAAGAAATGGCCCTGTCTGTCTTTGAGAGTGAAACAGTATGTCAGTCTGTTAAAGAGTGTCACATTGTGCCTCAGAGAGTGTCACAGTGTGTTAGGGAGTATCACAGTGTGTTTCAGAGAGAGTTAGAGAGTATCACAGTTTGTCACAGTCTGTCAGAGAGTGTTACAGTGCTTTTCAAATAGTGTCAGAGAGTGTCACAGTGTGTCTCAGACAGAGTCATAGTGTGTCTCAGAGAGTGTCGGATAGGATCAGAGAGTGTCGCAGTGCGTTTCAAATTGTCAGAGAGGGTCCCAATGTGTCTCAGAGAGTCTCAGAGAGTGTCACAGTGTGTCACAGTCTCTCAGAGAGCGTCACACTGTGTTTCACAGAGAGTCAGAATGTATCACAGTGTGTCTCAGAGAGTGTCACAGTATGTCTCCGAGAGAGTCGGATAGGACCAGAGAGTGTCCCGGTGCGTCTCAAATTGTCAGAGAGGGTCCCAGTGTGTCTTAGAGAGTGTGATAGTGTGTCAGCGTGTGTCACAGTCGGTCAAAGAGTGTCTCAGTGCATCCCAAATTGTCAGAGAGGGTCCCAATGTGTCTCAGAGAGTCTCAGAGAGTGTCACAGTATGTCACAGTCTCTCAGAGAGTGTCACGGTGTGTTTCAAAGAGAGAGTCAGAAAGTGTCACAGTCTGTCTCAGAGAGTGTCACAGTGTGTCACTGTCTGTCAGAGAAGGCTACAGTATATTTCAGAGTGAGTCAGAAAGGGTCACAGTCTGTCTTTGCGAGTGTCTCAGTGTGTCACAGTCTGTCAGAGAGTGTCACAGTGTGCCTCAGAGAGTGTCAGAGAGAGTCAGAAAGTGTCGGTCTGTCTTTGAGAGTGTCTCAGTGTGTCACAGTCGTTCAGAGAGTGTCATAGTGTTTCACAGAAATTCTCACAGTCTGTCAGAGCGTGACACAGTGTGTCGCAGAGAGTGAAAGAGAAAGTCAGAGAATGTCACAGTTTGTCACAACCTGTCAGAGAGTGTCACAGTGTGTCGTGCTGTGCCTCAGAGACTGTCACATTCTGTCTCAGAAAGGGTCAGAGAGAATCAGCATGTGTCTCAAAGAGTCAGAGTGTCACAGTGTGTCACAGTCTGTCACAGAGTATCACAGTGTGTCTCAGAGAGTGTCAGAGAGTGTCACATTCTGTCTCAGAGGGTGTCAGAGAGAATCAGCATGTGTCTCAGAGAGTCAGAATGTCACAGTGTGTCACAGTATGTCACAGAGTGCAACAGTGTATCTCAGAGAGTGTCACAGTGTTTCTCAGAGAGTCAGAGAGTTTTCACAGTGTGCCTCAGAGAGTGTCAGGTAGGATCAGAGAGTGTCACAATGCGTCTCAGAGAGTTTCAGATAGGATCAGACAGTGTCACAGTGTGTCTATGAGAGTCTCTGAGAGTGTCATAGTGTCACAGTCTGTCAGAGAGTGTCACAATGAGTCTCAGTGAGTATCACAGGGTGTCTCAGAGAGACAGAGAGAGTCACAGTCTGTCTTTGAGAGTGTCACAGTGTGCAACAGAGAGTGTCAGAGAGAGTCAGAGAGTGTCACCGTGTGTTTAAGAGAGTTTCAGAGAGAGTCACAATGCGTCTAAGAGAGAGGCACAGGGTGTCTCAGAGAGAGTCGCAGTGTGTCTCAGAGAGTCAGAGAGAGTCAGAACGTGCCACGGTCTGTCTCATAGAGTGTCACAGTGTGTCACAGTCTGTCAGTAAAGGTTACGTGTATTTCAGTGTGTCACAGTGAGTCCTACTGTCTCTCAGATAGTGTCCGAGTGGGTCAGTGTTTGTCTCTGAGAGGGTCATAGTCTGTGAGAGAGTTGTATCGTGTGTCTCAGAGAGTGACAGAATGACTCAGAAAGTGTCACAGAGTGTCTCAGACAGAGTCAGAGTGTGTCACAGTGTGCCTAAGAGAGTGTCAGAGAAAGTCAGAGAGTGTCACAGTTTGTCACAATCTGTCAGAGAGGGTCACAGATGTCGTGCTGTGCCTCAGAGAGTGTCAGGGAGAGTAGAGAGTGTCACAGTGTGCCTAAGAGAGTGTCAGAGAGGGTCACAGTGTGTTTAAGAGAGACTCACAGCGTGTCTCAGAGAGTCAGAGAGAGTCGCAACGTGTCACAGTCTGTCTCTGAGTGTGTCACAGTGTTTCACAGTCTGTCAGAGAAGGTTACAGTTCATTTCGGAGTGAGTCAGAGAGGTTCAGAAGTGTCACAGTCTGTCAGAGAGTGTCACAGTGTGCCTCAGAGAGTGCCAGAGAGAGACAGAGAGTGTCACGCTATGTCAGACTGTGCCTTCCAGAGTGTCAGAGTGAGTCGACGAGTGTCACAGTGCGTCTCAGAAAGAGTCAGAGTGTCAGAGCTGATCAGAGAGTGAGACAGTGTGTCTCAAAGAGTGTTACAGTGTGTCTAAGAGAGTGTCAGAGAGAGTCAGAGAGTGTCACAGTGTGTCACAGTCTGTCACAGTCTGTCAGAGAGCGTTACCGTGTTTCTCAGAGAGTATGAGAGCACGTTACAGGATATCTCAGAGAGAGTCAGAGAGTGTAATAGTGTGTCTCAAAGAATGTGAGAGAGAGTCAAAAAATGTCATAGTGTATCTCAGAGAGTGTGAGAGAGGGACATAGAGTGTCACAGTGTTTTCCAGAGTATCAGAGAGAGTCTCAGAGTGTCACAGTGTGTCTCAGAGAGTCAGATGGAGTCTGAGAGTGTCACCGTGTGTCTACGTCATTGTCAGAGACAGTCATAGAGTGTCACAGTCTGTGAGAGAGTGTCACAGTATGTCTCAGAGAGTGTCAGAGTTACAGAGAGTGTCGCAGTCTGTCATACTGTGCCTCATAGAGTGTCACAGAGAGTCAGACTGAATCACAGTGTATCTCAGAAAGTCAGAGTGTTTCACAGTCTGTCTCATAGTGACACCACGTGTCACGCTCTGTCAGAGAAGGCTACAGTATATTTTAGAGTGCTTCAGACGGAGTCAGAAAGTGTCACAGTCTGTCTTTGAGGGTGACACAGTGTGTCACAGTCTGTCAGAGAGTGTCACAGTGTGTCTCAGATAGGATAAGAGAGTGTCACAGTGCATCTCAAATTGTCAGAGTGAGACAGAGAGTGTCCCAGTGTGTCTCAGCGAGTGTTAGAGTGTGTCGCAGTGTGTCACAGTCTGACAGAGCGTGTCACAGTGCATTTGAGAGAGTGTCAGAGAGTGTCAGAGTGTGTCTCAACATGTGTCAGAGAGTGTCACAGTGTGTTTCAGAGAGAGTCAGACAGTGTCACAGTGTGTCGGCGAGTGTCACAGTGTGTCTAAAAGTGTCAGTGAGAGTTAAAGAGCGTCACAGTGTGTCTCTGAGAATGTCAGATAGGATCAGAAAGTGTCACAGTTCGTCTGAAAGTGTGAGAGAGTGTCAGAGAGTGTCACGGTGTGTAACAGCCTGTCAGAGAGTGTCACAGTGTGTCTTAGAGAGAGTCTCAGTGTGCCACAGTCTGTCAGAGAGTGTCACATTGTGCCTCAAAGAGTGTCACAGTCTGTCACAGTCTGTCAGAGAGTGTCACTGTGTCATTCAGAGAGAGTTAGAGAGTGTCACAGTGTGTCACAGTCTGTCAGAGAGTGTCACAGTGCTTTTCCGATAGTGTCAGAGAGTGTCACAGTGTGTTTGAGAGAGAGTAAGACAGTGTCACAGTGTGTTTCAGAGAGTGTCACAGTCTGTCACAGTCTGTCAGAGAGTGTCACTGTGTCATTCAGAGAGAGTTAGAGAGTGTCACAGAGTGTAACAGTCTGTCAGGGAGTGTCACAGTGCTTTTCTGATAGTGTCAGAGAGTGTCACAGTGTGTTTGAGAGAGAGTAAGACAGTGTCACAGTGTGTTTCAGAGAGTGTCACAGTCTGTCACAGTCTGTCAGAGAGTGTCACTGTGTCATTCAGAGAGAGTTAGAGAGTGTCACAGTGTGTCACAGTCTGTCAGAGAGTGTCACAGTGCTTTTCCGATAGTGTCAGAGAGTGTCTCAGAGAGTGTCGGATAGGATCAGAGAGTGTCACAGTGCGTCTCAAATTGTCAGAGACTGTCCCAGTGTTTTTTAGAGAGTGTCAGAGTGTGTCACAGTCTATCGCAGAATGTCACAGTGTGTTTCAAAGAATATGACAGAGTGTCACAATTTGACTCAGGGAGTGACAGAGTGTGTCAGAGTGTGTCACACTCCTTCAGAGAGTGTCGCAGTGCGTCTCAAATTGTCAGAGAGGGTCCCAATGTGTCCCAGAGAGTCTCAGACAGTGTCACAGAGTGAGTCAGATAGAGTCAGAAAGTGTCACATTTTGTCTTTGAGAGTGTCTCAGTGTGTTGCAGTCGTTCAGACAGTGTCATAGTGTGTCACGGAAATTGTCACAGTCTGTCAGAGCGTGACACAGTGTGTCTCAGAGAGTGACAGAGAGAGTCAGAGAGTGTCACAGTTTGCCACAACCTGTCAGATAGTGTCACAGTGTTTGGTGCTATGCCTCAGAGTGTATCAGAGAGTCTCACATTCTGTCTCAGAGAGTGTCAGAGAGAATCAGCATGTGTCTCAGAGAGTCAGAGAGTGTCACAGTGCTTTTCCGATAGTGTCAGAGAGTGTCTCAGAGAGTGTCGGATAGGATCAGAGAGTGTCACAGTGCGTCTCAAATTGTCAGAGACGGTCCCAGTGTTTTTCAGAGAGTGTCAGAGTGTGTCACAGTCTATCGCAGAATGTCACAGTGTGTTTCAAAGAATATGACAGAGTGTCACAATTTGTCTCAGGGAGTGACAGAATGTGTCAGAGTGTGTCACACTCCTTCAGAGAGTGTCGCAGTGCGTCTCAAATTGTCAGAGAGGGTCCCAATGTGTCCCAGAGAGTCTCAGACAGTGTCACAGAGTGAGTCAGATAGAGTCAGAAAGTGTCACATTTTGTCTTTGAGAGTGTCTCAGTGTATTGCAGTCGTTCAGACAGTGTCATAGTGTGTCACGGAAATTGTCACAGTCTGTCAGAGCGTGACACAGTGTGTCTCAGAGAGTGACAGAGAGAGTCAGAGAGTGTCACAGTTTGCCACAACCTGTCAGATAGTGTCACAGTGTTTGGTGCTATGCCTCAGAGTGTATCAGAGAGTCTCACATTCTGTCTCAGAGAGTGTCAGAGAGAATCAGCATGTGTCTCAGAGAGTCAGAGAGTGTCATAGTGTATCACAGTCTGTCACAGCGTGTCACAGTGTGTCTGAAAAAGTGTCAGAGAGTGTCACAGTGTGTCTCAGCGAGTGTAAGAGTGTGTTGCATTATGTCACAGTCTGACAGAGGATGTCACAGTGTGTTTGGGAGAGTTTCAGAGAGTGTCACAGTGTGTCTCAGCATGTGTCAGAGAGTGTCACAGTGTGTTTCAGAGAGAGTCAGACAGCGTCACAGTGTGTCTGAGAGAGTGTCACACTGTGTTTCAGAGAGTGTCACAGTGCCTTTCGGAGAGAGTTAGAGAGTGTCACAGTCGGTCTCAGAAAGTGTCACAGTGCCTTTCATTGAGAGTCAGAGAGTGTCACAGTGTGTCTCAAAGTGTCGGAGAGTGTCACAGTGTGTCTCAGAGAGTGTCATAGTGTTTCTCTAAGAGTTTAACACTGTGTCTCAGAGAAGGTCAGAGTGAGTCAGAGAGTGTCATATTGTGCCCCAGAGAAGGTCAGAGAGAGTGTGGAAGTGTCACAGTGTGTCTCAGAGAGTGTCAGAGAGTGTCATAGTTTGTCTCTGTGAGTGTTAGAGCGATTCAGAGAGTGTTACAGAGTGTCTCAGAGAGGGTCAGAGAGTGTCACAGAGTGTCAGAGTCTGTCTCAGAGTGTCAGAGATAGTCAGAGAGTGTCACAGTGTGCCTAGGAGAGTGTCACAGTGTGTCATAGTCTGTCAGAGAGTGTCACAGTGTGTCTCAGAGAGAGTCAGAGAATGTTTCGGAGTTTCATAGTCTGTGAGAGAATCTCATACTGTGTCGCAGTTTGTCACAGAAAATGTCACAGTCTATCACAGTCGGACAGAGTGTCAAACTGTGTCAGAGAGTGTCACCGTGTGTCTCAGAGAGTGTCACAGTGTCTCAGAGAATGTCACCATGTGTCAGAGAGTGTCACAGTCGGTCAGAGAGTGTCACAATGTGTCTCAGAGAGTGTCAGACAGGGTCAGGGAGTGTAACAGTGTGTCAGAGAGTAACACAGTGTGTCACAGATAGTGTCACCGTCTCTCAAAGAGTGTCACATTCAGTCAGAAAGGGTCACAGTCGGTCTCAGAGAGGTTCACAGTCTGCCTCGGAGAGAGTCAGAGAATGTTATAGTGTGTCATATTCTGTCATAGTGTGTCTCAGAGTGTCAAATACAATCAGAGAGTGTCACAGTGTGTCTCATAGAGTGTCATAGTGTGTCTCAGAGAGTGTCACAGTGTGTCTCAGAGAGTGTCACACAGTGTCACAGTCCATCAGAAAAGGTTACACTGTATTGCAGAGTTTGTCAGAGAGTGTCACAGTGAGTCTTACTGTGTCTCAGAGAGTGTCCGAGAGGGTCAGCATTTGTCTCAGAGAGGGTCACAGTCTGTGAGAGAGTGTCATAGTGAATTTCAGAGAGTGACAGAATGACTCAGAAAGAGTCACAGTGTGTCTCAGAGAGGGTCAGAGAGAGTAAGAGTATCACAGTGTGCCTAAGAGTGTGTCAGAGAGAGTCAGAGAGTGTCACAGTGTGTCGTGCTGTGCAACAGAGAGTGTCAGAGAGCGTGAGAGAGAGACACACACTGTCGGTCTGAGAGAGGGTCATAGAGTGTCACTGTGTGTCTCAGAGAGTGTCACAATGTGTCTCAAAGAGTCAGAGAGAGTCAGAAAGTGTAACAGTGTGTCTCAGAGAGTGTCACAGTGTGTCTCAGGGAGTGTCAGAGGGAGTGAGAGAGAGAGACACACGCAGTCGGTCTGAGAGAGGGTCATAGAGTGTCACAGTGTGTCTCAGAGAGTCAGAGAGAGTCAGCAAGTGTAACAGTGTGTCTCGGAAAGTGTCAGAGAGTGACACAATGTGTCACAGTCTCTCAGAGCAAGTCACAGTGTGCCTCAGAGTGTGTCAGAGAGTGTAACAGTCTGTTAGAGAGTGCCACAGTGTGTTTCAGAGAGAGTCAGACAGTGTCTGAAAGTGTTTCAGAGAGTGTCAGATAGGATCAGAGAGTGTCACAGTGTGTTTGGGTGAGTGTCAGAGAGAGTCGGCGAGTGACACAGTGTGTCTCGGTGAGTGTCAGAGAGAGTCAGTGAGTGTAACAGTGTGTCTAGGTGAGTGTCAGAGAGTCAGCGAGTGCAGCAGTGTGTCTAGGTGAGTGTCAGAGAGAGTCAGCGAGTCTCACAGTGTGTCTAGGTGAGTGTCAGAGAGAGTCAGCGAGTGTCACTGTGTGTCTAGGTGAGTGTCAGAGAGAGTCAGCGAGTGTAACAGTGTGTCTAGGTGAGTGTCAGAGAGAGTCAGAGAGTGTTACAGTGTGTCTAGGTGAGTGTTAGAGGGAGTCAGAGAGTGTAACAGTGTGTTTAGTTGAGTGTCAGAGAGAGTCAGAGAGTGTTACAGTGTGTCTAGGTGAGTGTCAGAGAGAGTCAGCGAGTGTAACAGTGTGTCTAGATGAGTGTCAGAGAGAGTCAGAGAGTGTTACAGTGTGTCTAGGTGAGTGTTAGAGGGAGTCAGAGAGTGTAACAGTGTGTTTAGTTGAGTGTCAGAGAGAGTCAGAGAGTGTTACAGTGTGTCTAGGTGAGTGTCAGAGATAGTCAGAGAGTGTTACAGTGTGTCTAGGTGAGTGTCAGAGAGAGTCAGAGAGTGTTATAGTGTGTCGAGGTGAGTGTCAGAGAGAGTCAGACAGTGTTACAGTGCGTCTAAGAGAGTCTCAGAGAGAGTCATAGTGTCACAGTCTGTCAGAGAGTGTCACAGTGAGTCTCAGTGAGTCTCAGTGAGTGTCACAGTGCGTCTCTGAGAGTCAGGGAGAATCACAGTCTGTCTTTCAGAGTGTCACAGTGTGCCACAGAGAGTGTCAGAGTGTCACAGTGTGTTTTCGAGAGTGTCAGAGAGAGTCACAGTGCGTCTAAGAGAGAGTCTCGGCGTGTCTCAGAGAGAGTCACAGTGTGTCTTCAACAGTCAGAGAGTCGGAACCTGTCAACGTGTCTCATAGAGTGTCACAGTGTGTCACAGTCTTTCAGTAAAGGTTACATGTATTTAAGAGTGTGTCAGAGTGAGTCAGGGAGTGTCACAGTGAGTCCTACAGTGTCTCAGAGAGTGTCAGAGAGTGTCAGCATTTTGGTCAGAGAGGGTCACAGTCTGAGAGAGAGTGTTATAGTGTGTCTCAGAGGGTAACAGAATGACTCAGAAAGTGTCACAGAGTGTCTCAGAGAGAGTCAGAGAGTGTCACAGTGTGTCTCAGAGAGAGTCAGAGAGTGTCACACATTGTCACAATCTGTCAGAGAGGGTCACAGATGTCGTGCTGTGCCTCAGAGAGTGTCAGGGAGAGTCAGAGAGTGTCACAGTCGGTCTCAGAGAGGGTCAGAGAGTGTCACAGTGTTTCCCAGAGTATCAGAGAGAATCACAGAGTGTCACAGTGTGTCTCAGAGAGTCAGAGACTGTCAGAGAGTGTTGCAGTGTGTCATACCGTGCATCATAGAGTGTCACAGAGAGTCAGACTGTATCACAGTGTTTCTCAGAGAGTCAGAGTGTGTCGCAGTCTGTCTCAGAGAGTGACACCGTGGGGTACGCTCTGTCAGAGAAGCCTACAGTATATTTCAGAATGAGTCAGAGGGAGTAAGAAAGTGTCACTGTCTGTCTTTGAGAGTGACACAGTGTCAGTCTATCAGAGAGTGTCACAGTGTGTCTCAGATAGGATCAGAGAGTGAAAAGTGCATCTCAAATTGTCAGAGAGAGTTAGAGAGTGAAACAGTGTGTCACAGTCTGTCACAGAGTGTCACAGTGCTTTTCCGATAGTGTCAGAGAGTGTCACAGTGTGTTTGAGAGAGAGTAAGACAGTGTCACAGTGTGTTTCAGAGAGTGTCACAGTGCCTTTCGGAGAGAGTTAGAGAGTTTCACAGTGTGTCTCTGAGAGTGTCACAGTGAGTTTCAGAGAATGTCAGATAGGATAAGAGAGTGTCACAGTGTGTCACAGCCTGTCAGAGAGTGTCACAGTGTGTCGTGCTGTGCCTCAGAGAGTGTCAGGGAGATTCACAGAGTGTCACAGTCGGTCTCAGAGATTGTCAGAGAGTGTCACAGTGTGTCACAGTCTGTCAGAGCGTGTCACAGTGTGCCGCAGGGTGTGTCAGAGAGTTTCAAAGTCTGTTAGAGAGTGTCACAGTATGTTTCAGAGAGTGTCACAGTGTGCTTCAGAGAGTGTCAGAGAGTGTCACAGTGTTTTTAAGAGAGTGTGAGAGAGAGTCACAGTGTGTCTAAAGATATTCTCAGCGTGTCTGAGAGAGGCAGACAGAATCGGAACGTGTCGCAGTCTGTCTCTGAGTGTCACCGTGTGTCACAGTCTGTCAGAGAAGGTTACAGTATATTTCGGAGAGAGTCAGAGAGAGTCAGAGAGTGTCACAGTTTGTCACAATCTGTCAGAGAGGGTCACAGATGTCGTGCTGCGCCTCAGAGAGTGTCAGGAAGAGTCAGAGAGTGTCACAGTCAGTCTCAGAGAGGGTCAGAGAGTGTCACAGTGTTTCCCAGAGCATCAGAGAGAGTCACAGTGTGTCACAGTGTGTCTCAGAGAGCCAGAGACAGTCAGAGAGTGTCGCAGTGTGTCATACTGTGCATCATAGAGTGTCACAGAGTCAGACTGTATGACAGTGTATCTCAGAGAGTCAGAGTGTGTCGCAGTCTGTCCCAGAGAGTGACACCTTTGGGCACGCTCTGTCAGAGAAGCCTACAGTATATTTCAGAGTGAGTCAGAGGGAGTAAGAAATGGCCCTGTCTGTCTTTGAGAGTGAAACAGTATGTCAGTCTGTTAAAGAGTGTCACATTGTGCCTCAGAGAGTGTCACAGTGTGTTAGGGAGTATCACAGTGTGTTTCAGAGAGAGTTAGAGAGTATCACAGTTTGTCACAGTCTGTCAGAGAGTGTTACAGTGCTTTTCAAATAGTGTCAGAGAGTGTCACAGTGTGTCTCAGACAGAGTCATAGTGTGTCTCAGAGAGTGTCGGATAGGATCAGAGAGTGTCGCAGTGCGTCTCAAATTGTCAGAGAGGGTCCCAATGTGTCTCAGAGAGTCTCAGAGAGTGTCACAGTGTGTCACAGTCTCTCAGAGAGCGTCACACTGTGTTTCACAGAGAGTCAGAATGTATCACGGTGTGTCTCAGAGAGTGTCACAGTATGTCTCCGAGAGAGTCGGATAGGACCAGAGAGTGTCCTGGTGCGTCTCAAATTGTCAGAGAGGGTCCCAGTGTGTCTTAGAGAGTGTGATAGTGTGTCAGCGTGTGTCACAGTCGGTCAAAGAGTGTCTCAGTGCATCCCAAATTGTCAGAGAGGGTCCCAATGTGTCTCAGAGAGTCTCAGAGAGTGTCACAGTATGTCACAGTCTCTCAGAGAGTGTCACGGTGTGTTTCAAAGAGAGAGTCAGAAAGTGTCACAGTCTGTCTCAGAGAGTGTCACAGTGTGTCACAGTCTGTCAGAGAAGGCTACAGTATATTTCAGAGTGAGTCAGAAAGGGTCACAGTCTGTCTTTGCGAGTGTGTCAGTGTGTCACAGTCTGTCAGAGAGTGTCACAGTGTGCCTCAGAGAGTGTCAGAGAGAGTCAGAAAGTGTCGGTCTGTCTTTGAGAGTGTCTCAGTGTGTCACAGTCGTTCAGAGAGTGTCATAGTGTTTCACAGAAATTCTCACAGTCTGTCAGAGCGTGACACAGTGTGTCGCAGAGAGTGAAAGAGAAAGTCAGAGAATGTCACAGTTTGTCACAACCTGTCAGAGAGTGTCACAGTGTGTCGTGCTGTGCCTCAGAGGGTGTCACATTCTGTCTCAGAAAGGGTCAGAGAGAATCAGCATGTGTCTCAAAGAGTCAGAGTGTCACAGTGTGTCACAGTCTGTCACAGAGTATCACAGTGTGTCTCAGAGAGTGTCAGAGAGTGTCACATTCTGTCTCAGAGGGTGTCAGAGAGAATCAGCATGTGTCTCAGAGAGTCAGAATGTCACAGTGTGTCACAGTATGTCACAGAGTGCCACAGTGTATCTCAGAGAGTGTCACAGTGTTTCTCAGAGAGTCAGAGAGTTTTCACAGTGTGCCTCAGAGAGTGTCAGGTAGGATCAGAGAGTGTCACAATGCGTCTCAGAGAGTTTCAGATAGGATCAGACAGTGTCACAGTGTGTCTATGAGAGTCTCTGAGAGTGTCATAGTGTCACAGTCTGTCAGAGAGTGTCACAATGAGTCTCAGTGAGTATCACAGGGGGTCTCAGAGAGACAGAGAGAGTCACAGTCTGTCTTTGAGAGTGTCACAGTGTGCAACAGAGAGTGTCAGAGAGAGTCAGAGAGTGTCACCGTGTGTTTAAGAGAGTTTCAGAGAGAGTCACAATGTGTCTAAGAGAGAGTCACAGCGTGTCTCAGAGAGAGTCGCAGTGTGTCTCAGAGAGTCAGAGGGAGTCAGAACGTGTCACGGTCTGTCTCATAGAGTGTCACAGTGTGTCACAGTCTGTCAGTAAAGGTTACATGTATTTCAGTGTGTCACAGTGAGTTCTACTGTCTCTCAGATAGTCTCAGAGTGGGTCAGTGTTTGTCTCTGAGAGGGTCATAGTCTGTGAGAGAGTTGTATCGTGTGTCTCAGAGAGTGACAGAATGACTCAGAAAGTGTCACAGAGTGTCTCAGACAGAGTCAGAGTGTGTCACAGTGTGCCTAAGAGAGTGTCAGAGAAAGTCAGAGAGTGTCACAGTTTGTCACAATCTGTCAGAGAGGGTCACAGATGTCGTGCTGTGCCTCAGAGAGTGTCAGGGAGAGTAGAGAGTGTCACAGTGTGCCTAAGAGAGTGTCAGAGAGGGTCACAGTGTGTTTAAGAGAGACTCACAGCGTGTCTCAGAGAGTCAGAGAGAGTCGCAACGTGTCACAGTCTGTCTCTGAGTGTGTCACAGTGTTTCACAGTCTGTCAGAGAAGGTTACAGTTCATTTCGGAGTGAGTCAGAGAGGTTCAGAAGTGTCACAGTCTGTCAGAGAGTGTCACAGTGTGCCTCAGAGAGTGCCAGAGAGAGACAGAGAGTGTCACGGTATGTCATACTGTGCCTCCCAGAGTGTCAGAGTGAGTCGACGAGTGTCACAGTGCGTCTCAGAAAGAGTCAGAGAGTCAGAGCAGATCAGAGAGTGTGACAGTGTGTCTCAAAGAGTGTTACAGTGTGTCTAAGAGAGTGTCAGAGAGAGTCAGAGAGTGTCACAGTGTGTCACAGTCTGTCACAGTTTGTCAGAGAGCGTTACCGTGTTTCTCAGAGAGTATGAGAGCACGTTACAGGATATCTCAGAGAGAGTCAGAGAGTGTAATAGTGTGTCTCAAAGAATGTGAGAGAGAGTCAAAAAATGTCATAGTGTATCTCAGAGAGTGTGAGAGAGGGACAGAGAGTGTCACAGTGTTTTCCAGAGTATCAGAGAGAGTCACAGAGTGTCACAGTGTGTCTCAGAGAGTCAGATGGAGTCTGAGAGTGTCACCGTGTGTCTACGTCATTGTCAGAGACAGTCATAGAGTGTCACAGTCTGTGAGAGAGTGTCACAGTATGTCTCAGAGAGTGTCAGAGTTACAGAGAGTGTCGCAGTCTGTCATACTGTGCCTCATAGAGTGTCACAGAGAGTCAGACTGAATCACAGTGTATCTCAGAGAGTCAGAGTGTTTCACAGTCTGTCTCATAGTGACACCGCATGTCACGCTCTGTCAGAGAAGGCTACAGTATATTTTAGAGTGCTTCAGACGGAGTCAGAAAGTGTCACAGTCTGTCTTTGAGGGTGACACAGTGTGTCACAGTCTGTCAGAGAGTGTCACAGTGTGTCTCAGATAGGATAAGAGAGTGTCACAGTGCATCTCAAATTGTCAGAGTGAGACAGAGAGTGTCCCAGTGTGTCTCAGCGAGTGTTAGAGTGTGTCGCAGTGTGTCACAGTCTGACAGAGCGTGTCACAATGCATTTGAGAGAGTGTCAGAGAGTGTCAGAGTGTGTCTCAACATGTGTCAGAGAGTGTCACAGTGTGTTTCAGAGAGAGTCAGACAGTGTCACAGTGTGTCTCAGAGAGTGTCGGCGAGTGTCACAGTGTGTCTAAAAGTGTCAGTGAGAGTTAAAGAGCGTCACAGTGTGTCTCTGAGAATGTCAGATAGGATCAGAAGTGTCACAGTTCGTCTGAAAGTGTGAGAGAGTGTCAGAGAGTGTCACGGTGTGTAACAGCCTGTCAGAGAGTGTCACAGTGTGTCTTAGAGAGAGTCTCAAAGTGCCACAGTCTGTCAGAGAGTGTCACATTGTGCCTCAAAGAGTGTCACAGTCTGTCACAGTCTGTCAGAGAGTGTCACTGTGTCATTCAGAGAGAGTTAGAGAGTGTCACAGTGTGTCACAGTCTGTCAGAGAGTGTCACAGTGCTTTTCCGATAGTGTCAGAGAGTGTCACAGAGAGTGTCGGATAGGATCAGAGAGTGTCACAGTGCGTCTCAAATTGTCAGAGAGGGTCCCAGTGTGTTTTAGAGAGTGTCAGAGTGTGTCACAGTCTATCGCAGAATGTCACAGTGTGTTTCAAAGAATATGACAGAGTGTCACAATGTGTCTCCGGGAGTGACAGAGTGTGTCAGAGTGTGTCACAGTCCTTCAGTGAGTGTCGCAGTGCGTCTCAAATTGTCAGAGTGGGTCCCAATGTGTCCCAGAGAGTCTCAGACAGTGTCACAGAGTGAGTCAGAGAGAGTCAGAAAGTGTCACATTTTGTCTTTGAGAGTGTCTCAGTGTGTTGCAGTCGTTCAGACAGTGTCATAGTGTGTCACGGAAATTGTCACAGTCTGTCAGAGCGTGACACAGTGTGTCTCAGAGCGTGACAGAGAGAGTCAGAGAGTGTCACAGTTTGCCACAAACTGTCAGATAGTGTCACAGTGTTTGGTGCTATGCCTCAGAGTGTATCAGAGAGTCTCACATTCTGTCTCAGAGAGTGTCAGAGAGAATCAGCATGTGTCTCAGAGAGTCAGAGAGTGTCATAGTGTATCACAGTCTGTCACAGCGTGTCACAGTGTGTCTGAGAAAGTGTCAGAGAGTGTCACAGTGTGTCTCAGCGAGTGTAAGAGTGTGTTGCATTATGTCACAGTCTGACAGAGGGTGTCACAGTGTGTTTGGGAGAGTTTCAGAGAGTGTCACAGTGTGTCTCAGCATGTGTCAGAGAGTGTCACAGTGTGTTTCAGAGAGAGTCAGACAGCGTCACAGTGTGTCTGAGAGAGTGTCACAGTGCCTTTCATTAAGAGTCAGAGAGTGTCACAGTGTGTCTCAAAGTGTCAGAGAGTGTCACCGTGTGTCTCACAGAGTGTCACAGTGTCTCAGAGAATGTCACCATGTGTCAGAGAGTGTCACAGTCGGTCAGAGAGTGTCACAATGTGTCTCAGAGAGTGTCAGACAGGGTCAGGGAGTGTAACAGTGTGTCAGAGAGTAACACAGTGTGTCACAGATAGTGTCACCGTCTCTCAAAGAGTGTCACATTCAGTCAGAAAGGGTCACAGTCGGTCTCAGAGAGGGTCACACTGTGCCTCGGAGAGAGTCAGAGAATGTTATAGTGTGTCATAGTCTGTCATACTGTGTCTCAGAGAGTGTCAAATACAATCAGAGAGTGTCACAGTGTGTCTCATAGAGTGTCATAGTGTGTCTCAGAGAGTGTCACAGTGTGTCTCAGAGAGTGTCACACAGTGTCACAGTCCATCAGAAAAGGTTACACTGTATTGCAGAGTTTGTCAGAGAGTGTCACAGTGAGTCTTACTGTGTCTCAGAGAGTGTCCGAGAGGGTCAGCATTTGTCTCAGAGAGGGTCACAGTCTGTGAGAGAGTGTCATAGTGAATTTCAGAGAGTGACAGAATGACTCAGAAAGAGTCACAGTGTGTCTTAGAGAGGGTCAGAGAGAGTAAGAGTATCACAGTGTGCCTAAGAGTGTGTCAGAGAGAGTCAGAGAGTGTCACAGTGTGTCTTGCTGTGCCACAGAGAGTGTCAGAGAGCGTGAGAGAGAGACACACACTGTCGGTCTGAGAGAGGGTCATAGAGTGTCACTGTGTGTCTCAGAGAGTGTCACAGTGTGTCTCAAAGAGTCAGAGAGAGTCAGAAAGTGTAACAGTGTGTCTCAGAGAGTGTCACAGTGTGTCTCAGAGAGTGTCAGAGGGAGTGAGAGAGAGACACACGCAGTCGGTCTGAGAGAGGGTCATAGAGTGTCACTGTGTGTCTCAGAGAGTGTCACAGTGTGTCTCAGAGAGTCAGAGAGAGTCAGCAAGTGTAACAGTGTGTCTCGGAAAGTGTCAGAGAGTGACACAATGTGTCACAGTCTCTCAGAGCAAGTCACAGTGTGCCTCAGAGTGTGTCAGAGAGTGTAACAGTCTGTTAGAGAGTGTCACAGTGTGTTTCAGAGAGAGTCAGACAGTGTCTGAAAGTGTTTCAGAGAGTGTCAGATAGGATCAGAGAGTGTCAAAGTGTGTTTGGGTGAGTGTCAGAGAGAGTCGTCGAGTGACACAGTGTGTCTCGGTGAGTGTCAGAGAGAGTCAGTGAGTGTAACAGTGTGTCTAGGTGAGTGTCAGAGAGTCAGCGAGTGCAGCAGAGTGTCTCGGTGAGTGTCAGAGAGAGTCAGCGAGTCTCACAGTGTGTCTAGGTGAGTGTCAGAGAGAGTCAGCGAGTGTCACTGTGTGTCTAGGTGAGTGTCAGAGAGAGTCAGCGAGTGTAACAGTCTGTCTAGGTGAGTGTCAGAGAGAGTCAGAGAGTGTTACAGTGTGTCTAGGTGAGTGTCAGAGAGAGTCAGAGAGTGTTACAGCGCGTCTGAGAGTCTCAGAGAGAGTCATAGTTTCACAGTCTGTCAGAGAGTGTCACAGTGAGTCACAGTGAGTCTCAGTGAGTGTCACAGTGTGCCACAGAGAGTGGCAGAGAGCGTCACAGTGTGTTTAAGAGACTTTCAGAGAGAGTCACAGTGCGTCTAAGAGAGAGTCTCAGCGTGTCTCAGAGAGAGTCACAGTGTGTCTGAGAGAGTCAGTGAGAGTCAGAACGTGTGACAGTCTGTCTCATACAGTGTCGCAGTGTGTCACAGTCTCTCAGTAAAGGTTATATGTATTTCAGAGTGTGTCAGAGAGAGTCAGAGAGTGTCACAGTGAGTCCTACTGTGTCTCAGAGAGTGTCAGAGAGTGTCAGCATTTGGCTCAGAGAGGGTCACAGTCTGAGAGAGAGTGTTATAGTGTGTCTCAGAGAATACAGAATGACACAGAAAGTGTCACAGAGTGTCTCAGAGAGAGTCAGAGAGTGTCACAGTGTGTCTCAGACAGAGTCAGAGAGTGTCACAGTGTGCCTAAGAGAGTGTCAGAGAAAGTCAGAGAGTGTCACAGTCGGTCTCAAAGACTGTCAGAGAGTGTCACAGTGTGTCACAGTCTGTCAGAGCGTATCACAGTGTACCGCAGAGTGTGTCGGAGAGTTTCACAGTCTGTTAGAGAGTGTCACAGTGTGCTTCAGAGAGTGTCAGAGAGTGTCAGAGGGTGTCACATTGTGTTTAAGAGAGTGTGAGAGAGATTCACAGTGTGTCTAAAGATATTCTCAGCGTTTCTCAGAGAGGTAGAGAGAGTCAGAACGTGTCACAGTCTGTCTCTAAGAGTGCCACAGTTTCTCATAGTCTGTTAGGGAGTATCACAGTGTGTTTCACAGAGAGTTAGAGAGTGTCACAGTTTGTCACAGTCTGTCAGAGAGTGTTACAGTGCTTTTCAGATAATGTCAGAGAGTGTCATAGTGTGTCTCAGACAGTGTCACAATGTGTCTCAGAGAGTGTCGGATAGGATCAGAGAGTGTCGCACTGCGTCTCAAATTGTCAGAGAGGGTCCCAATGTGTCTCAGAGAGTCTCAGAGAGTGTCATAGAGTGTCACAGTCTCTCAGAGAGCGTCACACTGTGTTTCACAGAGAGTCAGAAAGTATCACAGTGTGTCTCAGAGAGTGTCACAGTGTGTCCCTGAGAGAGTCGGATAGGACCAGAGAGTGTCCCAGTGCGTCTCAAATTGTCAGAGAGGGTCCCAGTGTGTCTTAGAGAGTCTCAGAGAGTGTCACAGTATGTCACAGTCTCTCAGAGAGTGTCACGGTGTGTTTCAAAGAGTGAGTAAGAAAGTATCACAGTCTGTCTCAGAGAGTGTCACAGTGTGTCACAGTCTGTCAGAGAAGGCTACAGTATATTTCAGAGTGAGTCAGAAAGGGTCACAGTCTGTCTTTGCGAGTGTCTCAGTCTGTCACAGTCTGTCAGAGAGTGTCGCAGTGTGCCTCAGAGAGTGTCAGAGAGAGTCAGAAAGTGTCGGTCTGTCTTTGAGAGTGTCTTAGTGTGTCACAGTCGTTCAGAGAGTGTCATAGTGTGTCACAGAAATTCTCACAGTCTGTCAGAGCGTGACACAGTGTGTCTCAGAGAGTGAGAGAGTCAGAGAGTGTCACAGGTTGTCTACGAGAGTGTCAGAGAATGTCACAGTTTGTCACAACCTGTCAGAGAATGTCACAGTGTGTCATGCTGTGCCTCGGAGAGTGTCAGAGAGTGTCACATTCTGTCTCAGAAAGTGTCAGAAAGAATCAGCATGTGTCTCAAAGAGTCAGAGTGTCACAGTGTGTCACAGTCTGTTACAGAGTATCACAGTGCGTCTCAGAGAGTGTCAGAGAGTGTCACATTCTGTCTCAGAGGGTGTCAGAGAGAGTCAGCATGTGTCTCAGAGAGTCAGAGTGTCACAGTATGTCACAGAGTGCCACATTGTGTCTCAGAGCGTGTCACAGATTGTTTCAGAGAGTCAGAGAGTGTCACAGTGTGCCTCAGAGAGTTTCAAATAGGATCAGAGAGTGTCACAGTTTGTCTAAGAGAGTGTCACAGTGTGTCACAGTCTGTCAGCGAGTGTGACAGTATGTATCAGAGAGTGTCAGATAGAATCAGAGAGTGTTCCAGTGTGTCTATGAGAGTGTCATAGAGAGTCAGAGAGTGTTACAGTCTGCCAGAGAGTATCACAATGTGTCTCAGTGAGTGTCACAGTGTGGCTCACAGAGTCATTGAGAGTCACAGTCTGTCTTTGACAGTGTCACAGTGTGCAACAGAGAGTGTCAGAGAGAGTCAGAGAGTGTCACCGTGTGTTTAAGAGAGTTTCAGAGAGAATCACAATGCGTCTAAGAGAGAGTCGCAGTGTGTCTCAGAGAGTCAGAGGGAGTCAGAACGTGTCACAGTCTGTCTCATAGAGTGTCACAGTGTGTCACAGTCTGTCAGTAAAGATTACATGTATTTCAGAGTGTGTCAGAGAGAGTCAGAGAGTGTCACAGTGAGTCCTACTGGGTCTCAGATAGTGTCAGAGTGGGTCAGTGTTTGTCTCTGAGAGGGTCACAGTCTGTGAGGGAGTTGAATAGTGTGTCTCAGAGAGTGACAGAATGACTCAGGAAGTGTCACAGTGTGTCTCAGACAGAGTCAGAGAGTGTCACAGTGTGTCACAGTCTGTAAGGGCGTGTCACAGTATGCCGCAGAGGGTGTCAGAGAGTTTCACAGCCTGTCAGAGAGTGTCACAGTGTGCCTAAGAGAGTGACAGATAAAGTCAGAGAGTGTCACAGTTTGTCACAATCTGTCAGAGAGGTTCACAGAAGTCGTGCTGTGCCTCAGAGAGTGTCAGGGAGAGTCAGAGAGTGTCACAGTCTGTTAGAGAGTGTCACAGTGTGCCTAAGAGAGTGTCAGAGAGAGTCGCGGTGTGTTTAAGAGAGACTCACGGCGTGTCTCAGAGAGTCAGAGAGAGTCGGAACGTCTCACAGTCTGTCTCTGAGTGTGTCACATTGTGTCACAGTCTGTCAGAGAAGTTTACAGTATATTTCGGAGTGAGTCAGAGAGATTCAGAAGTGTCACAGTCTGTCAGAGTGTGTCACAGTGTGTCTCAGGGAGTCAGAGAGAGACAGAAAGTGTCACAGTGTGTCTCAGAGAGTGTCACAGTGTCTCAGAAAATGTCACCCCAGTGTCAGAGAGTGTCACCGTCCGTGGGAGAGTGTCATCGTGTGTCACAGAAAGTGTCACAGTCTGTCACAGTCTGTCAGAGTGCGGTACCGTGTTTCTCAGAGAGTGTGACAGCGCGTCACAGGGTATCTCAGAGAGAGTCAGAGAGAGTCACAGTGTGTCTCAAAGAGTGTGAGAGAGAGTCAAAAAATGTCACAGTGTGTCTCAGAGAGTGTGAGAGAGGGACAGAGTGTGTCACAGTGTTTTCCAGAGTATCAGAGAGAGTCACAGAGTGTCACAGAGTGTCACAGAGAATCAAAGAGTGTCACAGTGTGTCTACGTAAGTGTCAGAGACAGTCATAGAGTGTCACAGTCTGTGAGAGAGTGTCACAGTGTGTCTCAGAGAGGGTCAGAGTGAGTCAGAGAGTGTTGTAGTGTGTCGCACTGTGCCTCACAGAGTGTCACAGAGAGTCAGACTGTATCAAAGTGTATCTCAGAGAGTCAGAGTGTGTCATAGTCGGTCTCAGAGAGTGACACCGTGGATCACGCTCTGTAAGAGAAGGCTACAGTATATTTTAGAGTGAGTCAGAGGGAGTAAGAAAGTGTCACTGTCTGTCTTTGAGAGTCTCTCAGTGTGACACAGTCTGTCAGAGAGTGTCACAGTGTGTCTCACAGAGTGTCAGAGTGAGTCAGAGAGTGTTGTAGTGTGTCATACTGTGCCTCATAGAGTGTCACAGAGAGTCAGACTGTATCACAGTGCATCTCAGAGAGTCAGAGTGTGTCACAGTCTGTCTCAGAGAGTGACACCGTGGATCACTCTCTGTCACAGAAGGCTACAGTATATTTAAGAGTGAATCAGAGGGCGTAAGAAAGTGTCACAGTCTGTCTTTGAGAGTGTCTCAGTGTGACACAGTCTGTCAGAGAGTGTCACAGTGTATCTCAGAGAGTGTCAGAGTGAGTCAGAGAGTGTCGTAGTGTGTCATACTGTGCCTCATAGAGTGTCACAGAGAGTCAGACTGTATCACAGTGTATCTCAGAGAGTCAGAGTGTGTCACAGTCTGTCCCAGAGAGTTACACCGTGGATCATGCTCTGTCAGAGAAGGCTACAGTATATTTAAGAGTGAATCAGAGGGCGTAAGAAAGTGTCACAGTCTGTCTTTTAGAGTGTCTCAGTGTGACACAGTCTGTCAGAGAGTGTCACAGTGTGTCTCAGAGAGTGTCAGAGTGAGTCAGAGAGTGTCGTAGTGTCTCATACTGTGCCTCATAGAGTGTCACAGAGAGTCAGACTGTATCACAGCGTATCTTAGAGAGTCAGAGTGTGTCACAGTCTGTCTCAGAGAGGGACACCGTGGATCACGCTCTGTCAGAGAAGGCTACAGTATATTTTAGAGTGAGTCAGAGGGAGTCAGAAAGTGTCACAGTCTGTCTTTGGGAGTGACACAGTGTTTCACAGTATGTCAGAGAGTGTCACAGTGTGTCTCAAATAGGATAAGAGAGTGTCACAGTGCATCTCAAATTTTCAGAGAGAGTCAGAGAGTGTCCCAGTGTGTCTCAGCGAGTGTCAGAGTGTGTCGCAGTGTGTCACAGTCTGTCAAAGCGTCTCACAGTGTATTTGAGAGAGTGTCAGAGAGTGTCACAGTGTGTCTCAGAGAGTTTCACAGTGCCTTTCGGAGAGAGTCAGAGAGTGTCACAGTGTGTCTCAAAGTGTCAGAGAGTGTCACAGTGTGTAACAGCCTGTCAGAGAGTGTCACGGTGTGTCTCAGAGAGTGTCAGAGAGAGTCGAAGTGTGTCACAGTATGTCTCTGACAATGTCAAATTGGATCAGAGAGTGTCACAGTGTGTCTATGATGGTGTCACAGTGTGTCACAGAGAGTCAGAGAGAGTCAGAAAGTGTCACAGTCTGCCTCAGAATGTGTCAGAGTGTGTCAGAGAGTGTCACAGTGTGTAACAGCCTGTCAGAGAGTGTCACAGTGTGTCTCAGAGAGTGTCAGAGAGAGTCAAAGTGTGTCACAGTGTGTCTCTGAGAATGTCAAATAGGATCAGAGAATGTCACAGTCTGTCTATGATGGTGTCACAGTGTGTCACAGAGAGTCAGAGGGAGTCAGAAAGTGTCACAGACTGTCTCAGAGAGTGTCACAGTCTGACTCAGAGAGTGTCACAGTGTGTCCGAGAGTGTCACAGTGTGTCTCAGATAGTGTCACAGTGTGTCTCAGAGAGTCAGAGGAAGTCAGAAAGTGTCACACTTTGCCTCAGAGAGTCAGAGAGTGTCACAGTGTGTAACAGTCTGTCCGAGAGTGTCACAGTGTATGCCAGAGAGTGTCATTGAGAATCAGAGAGTTTCACAGTCTGTCTTAGAGAGTGTCACAATGTGTCAGAGAGTGTCACAGTGTGCCTCAGAGAGTCTCACAGTGTGTCTCAGAGAGAGTCAGAGAGTATCCCAGTGTGTCTCAGAGAGTCAGAAAGTGTCACAGTCTGTCTTTGAGAGTGCCTCAGTTTGTCACAGTCTGTCAGCGAGTGTCACAGTGTGCCTCACAGAGTGTCAGAGAGAGTCAGAAAATGTCACAGTCTGTCTTTGAGAGTGTCTCAGTTTGTCACAGCCTGTCAGAGAGTATCACAGTGTGCCTTAGAGAGGGTCAGAGAGAGTCAGAGAATGTCACAGTCTGTCTTTGAGAGTGTCTCAGTTTGTCACAGCCTGTCAGAGAGTATCACAGTGTGCCTTAGAGAGGGTCAGAGAGAGTCAGAGAATGTCACAGTCTGTCTTTGAGAGTGTCTCAGTTTGTCACAGCCTGTCAGAGAGTATCACAGTGTGCCTTAGAGAGGGTCAGAGAGAGTCAGAGAATGTCGCAGTGTGTTTAAGAGAGTGTCAGAGAGGGTCACAGTGTGTCTAAGAGTGTGTCACAGTGTGTCTCAGAGACTCAGAAAGTGTCCGAAAGTGTCACAGTATTTCTCACAGAGTGTCACTGTGAGACACAATCTGTCAGAGAATCTTACAGTGTATTGCAGAGTGTCTCAGAGAGATTCATAAAGTGTCTCAGAGAGTGTCAGTGAGTGTCAGCATTTGGCTCAAAGTGTGTCACAGTCTGTGAGAGAATGTCACAGTGTGTCTCAGAGAGTGTCAGATAGGATCAGAGAGTGTTGCAGTGCGTCTCAGAAAGTGTTAGATAAGAACAGTGCATGTCAGTGTGTCTAAGAGAGTGTCACAGTGTGTCACAGTCCGTCAGAGAGTGGCACAGTGTGCCTCAGAGAGTGTCCGATAGGATCAGAGATTTTCACAATGTGTGTCAGAGACACAGGGAGAGTCAGAAAGTGTCACAGTCTATCTCTGAGAGTGTCACAGTGTGTCACAGTCTGTTAGAGAGTGTAACAGTTAGTTTCAGAGAGAGTCAGAGAGTGTCACAGCATGTCACAGTCTGTCAGAGAATGTCACAGTGTGTCTCAGAGAGTGTCAGGGCAGTGCCACAGTGTGTCTCAGACATTCAGAGAGTCAGAAATTGTCACAGTCTTTCTCAGAGAGTGTCATACTCTGTCACAGTGTGTCAGAGAGTGTCATAGTGTGTCTCAGAGAGTGTCAGAAAGTTTCACAGTGTGTCACCGTCTGTAAGAGCATGGCGATGTGTGCCTCAGAGAGTGTCACAGTGTGTGTAAGATAGTATCAGAGAGAGTCAGAGAGTGTCACAGTGTGTCTCAGAGAGTGTCACGGTGTCTCAGAAAATGTAACCCAGAGTTAGAGTGTCACCATCCATCAGAGTGTCATCGTGAGACACAGAAAGTGTCACAATCTGTCACAGTCTGTCAGAGAGAGTTACAGGTTTTCTCAGAGAGTGTGAGAGAGCATCCCAGTGTATCTCAGAGTGACAGTTTGTCTCAGAGAGAGTCAGAGAGAGTCACAGTGTGTCTCAGAGAGCGTGAGAGAGAGAGTCGTAAATGTCACAGTGTGTCTCAGAGCATGTCAGAGAGGGACGGAGAGTGTCACAGTGTTTTCCAGAGTATCAGAGAGAGTCACAGAGTGTCACAGTGTGTCTCAGAGAGTGTCAAAGCGTGTCACAGTATGTCTCAGAGAGTCAGAAAGTGTCACAGTCTGTCTCAGAGAGTGTTAGAGCGTGTCACAGTGAGTCACAGTCTGTCAGAGTGTATCACAGTGTGTTTCAGAGAGAGTCAGAGCGTGTCACAGTTTATCTAAGTAAATGTCAGAGAGTGTCGGAGTGTGTCACAGTCTCTCAGAGAGTGTCACAGTGTGTCTTAGAGAGTGTCAGAGTGAGTCCGAGAGTGTCTAAGTGTGTCATACTGTGCCTCAGAGAGTGTCAGAGAGAGTCAGACTGTTTCACAGTGTGTCTCAGAGTGTGTCACAGTCTGTCTCAGGGAGTGTCATAGTGGGTCACAGTCTGTCAGGGAAGGTTATAGTATATTTCAGAGTGAGTCAGAGGGAGTCAGAAAGTGTCACAGCCTGTTTTTGAGAGTGACACAGTGTGTCAGTCTGTCAGAGCGTGTTACAGTGTGTCTCAGAGAGTGTCAGGTAGGATCAGAGAGTGTCACAGTGTGTCTCAAATTGTCAGAGGGAGTCAGAGAGGGTCCCAGTGTGTCTCAGCGAGTGTCAGAGCGTGTCACAGTCTGTCGGAGCGTGTCACAGTGTGTTTCAGAGAGAGTCAGAGAGTGTCACAGTGTGTCTCAGAGAGTGTCAGATAGAATCAGAGACTGTCACAGTGTGTCTCAGTGAGTGTCACAGCGCGTCTCAGAGAGTCAGAGGGAGTCAGAAAGTGTCACAGTGTGTCTCAGAGTCAGAGGGAGTCAGAAAGTGTCACAGTGTGTCTCAGAGAGAGTCAGAGAGTGTCATAGCTTGTTTCAGAGAGTGTCACAGTGCGTCTCAGAGAGTCTCAGATAGGATCAGAGACTGTCACAGTGTGTCTCAGTGCGTGTCACAGTGTGTCTCAGAGAGTCAGAGAGATTCAGAAAGTGTCACAGTGTGTCTCAGAGAGTCAGAGGGAGTCAGAGAGTGTCACAGTGTGTCTCGACAGAGTCAGAGAGCGTCACAGTGTGTCTCAGAGAGTCAGAGAGAGTTAGAACGTGTCACAGTGTGTCTCAGAGAGTGTCACAGTGTTTAGATTACATTGCAGATAAGATTACATTACAATGTGGAAACAGGCCCTTCGGCCCAACAAGTCCACATCGACCCGCCAAAGCGCAACCCACCCATTTCCCTACATTTACCCCTTACCTAACACTATGGGCAATTTAGCATGGCCAATTCACCTGACCTCCCACACCTTTGGAGTGTGGGAGGAAAGCAGAGCAAGCCCACGCAGACACGGGGAGAATGTGAAAAATCCACGCAGTCAGTCGCCTGAGGCGGGAATTGAACCCGGGTCTCAGGCGCTGTGAGGCAGCAGTGCTAACCACTGGGTCCCATGCCGCCCACAGTGTGTCACAGTCCGTCAGAGAAGGCTACAGTATATTTCAGTGAGTCAGAGAGAGTCAGAAAGTGTCGGTCTGCCTTTGAGAGTGTCTCAGTGTGTCACAGTCATTCAGAGAGTGTCACAGTGTGTCACAGAAATTCTCACAGTCTGTCAGAGCGGGACACACTGTGTCTCAGAGAGTGACAGAGAGAGTCACAGAGTGTCACCGTGTGTCTAAGAGAGTGTCAGAGAAAGTCAGAGAATGTCATTTTGTCACAAGCTGTCAGAGAGTGTCACAATGTGTCGTGCTATGCCTGAGAGAGTATCAGAGAGTGTCAGATTCTGTCTCAGAGAGTGTCAGATTCTGTCTCAGAGAGTGTCAGAGAGAAACAGCATGAGTCTCAGAGAGTCAGAGTGTCACAGTGTGTCTCAGAGAGTGTCAAAGTGTGTCTCAGCGAGTGTTAGATAGGATCAGAGACTGTGAGAGTGTGTCTATGAGAGTGTCAGAGAGAGCCAGTGAGTGTCACAGCTAGTCAGAGAGTGTCACAGTGTGTCTCAGAGAGCGTCAGAGAGTCAGAGAGTGTCACAGTCTGTCAGAGAGTGTCACAGTGTGTCTCAGAGAGTCAGACAGAATCAAAAAGTGTCACAGTCTGTCTCAGTGAGTGTCACAGTGTGTCTCAGAGAGTCAGACAGAATCAGAAAGTGTCACAGTCTGTCTCAGAGAGTGTCACAGTGTGCCAGAGAGTGTGACAGAGTGTCAGGCAGTGCCACAGTGTGTCTCAGAGAGTCAAAGCGGAGTCAGAAAGTGTCACTGTGTGCCTCAGAGAGTCCGAGAGTGTCACAGTGTGTCTTAGAGAGTGTCAGCGAGAGTCAGAGAGAGTTAGAAAATGTCACAGTCTGTCTTTGAGAGTGCCTCAGTTTGTTACTGTCTGTCAGCGGGTGTCACAGTGTGCCTCAAAGAGTGTCAGAGAGAGTCAGAAAATGTCACAGTCTGTCTTTGAGAGTGTCACAGTGTGTCACAGTCTGTCAGAGAGCGTCACAGTGTGTCGCAGAGAGTGTCAGATAGGATCAGAGAGTGTCACAGTGCATCTCAAATTGTCAGAGGGAGTTAGAGAGTGCCCCAGTGTGCCTCAGTGAGTGTCAGAGTTTGTCACAGTGTGTCACAGTCTGTCAGAGCATGTTACATTGTGTTTCAGAGAGAGTCAGAGAGTGTCACAGTGTGTCTCAGAGATTCAGACAGAATCAAAAGGTGTCACAGTGTGTCTCAGAGAATGCCACAGTGTGTCTCAGAGAGTCAGACAGAATCAAAAAGTGTCACAGTCTGTCTTTGAGAGTGTCACAGTGTGTCTCAGAGAGTCAGACAGAATCAGAAAGTGTCACAGTCTGTCTCAGAGAGTGTCACAGAGTGCCAGAGAGTGTGACAGAACGTCAGGCAGTGCCACAGTGTGTCTCAGAGAGTCAAAGCGGAGTCAGTAAGTGTCACTGTGTGCCTCAGAGAGTCCGAGAGTGTTACAGTGTGTCTTAGAGAGTGTCAGATAGAATCAGAGAGTATCACAGTGTGTCTATGAGTGTGTCAGAGATTGTCACAGTCTGTCAGAGAGTGTCACAGTGTGTCTCAGTGAGTGTCACAGCGTGTCTCAGAGAGTCAGAGAGAGTCAGAAAGTGTCAAAGTCTGTCTCAGGGAGTGTCACAGTGTGTCAGAGTGTTACGGTGTCTCAGAGAGTGTCACAGTCTGTCTCAGAGAGTGTCACAGTGTGTCTCAGAGAGAGTCAGAGAGTATCCCAGTGTGTCTCAGAGAGTCAGAGAGAGTCAGAAAGTGTCACAGTCTGTCTTTGAGAGTGCCTCAGTTTGTCACTGTCTGTCAGCAGGTGTCACAGTGTGCCACAAAGAGTGTCAGAGAGAGTCAGAATATGTCACAGTCTGTCTTTGAGAGTGTCACAGTCTGTCAGAGAGGGTTAAAGTGTGTTTCAAAGAATGTCAGAGAGTGTCACAGTTTGTCTTAGAGAGTCAGAGAGAGTCAGATAGAGTCAGCATTTGTCTCAGAGAGCGTCATAGCCTGTAAGAGAGTGTTGCAGTGTGTCTCAGAGAGTGTCAGAGAGTGTCAGCATTTGGCTCAGAGAGTGTCACAGTCTGTGAGAGAGTGTCACAGTGTGTCAGAGAGTGTCACAGTGTGTCTCAGTGAGTGTCACAGCGTGTCTCAGAGAGTCAGAGAGAGTCAGAAAGTGACACAGTCTGTCTCAGAGAGTGTCACAGTGTGTCAGAGTGTTACGGTGTGTCTCAGAGAGTGTCACAGTCTGTCTCAGAGAGTGTCACAGTGTGTCTCAGAGAGTGTCAGAGTGAGTCAGAGAGTGTCGTAGTGTGTCATACTGTGCCTCATAGAGTGTCACAGAGAGTCAGACTGTATCACAGTGTATCTCAGAGAGTCAGAGTGTGTCACAGTCTGTCCCAGAGAGTTACACCGTGGATCATGCTCTGTCAGAGAAGGCTACAGTATATTTAAGAGTGAATCAGAGGGCGTAAGAAAGTGTCACAGTCTGTCTTTTAGAGTGTCTCAGTGTGACACAGTCTGTCAGAGAGTGTCACAGTGTGTCTCAGAGAGTGTCAGAGTGAGTCAGAGAGTGTCGTAGTGTCTCATACTGTGCCTCATAGAGTGTCACAGAGAGTCAGACTGTATCACAGCGTATCTTAGAGAGTCAGAGTGTGTCACAGTCTGTCTCAGAGAGGGACACCGTGGATCACGCTCTGTCAGAGAAGGCTACAGTATATTTTAGAGTGAGTCAGAGGGAGTCAGAAAGTGTCACAGTCTGTCTTTGGGAGTGACACAGTGTTTCACAGTATGTCAGAGAGTGTCACAGTGTGTCTCAAATAGGATAAGAGAGTGTCACAGTGCATCTCAAATTTTCAGAGAGAGTCAGAGAGTGTCCCAGTGTGTCTCAGCGAGTGTCAGAGTGTGTCGCAGTGTGTCACAGTCTGTCAAAGCGTCTCACAGTGTATTTGAGAGAGTGTCAGAGAGTGTCACAGTGTGTCTCAGAGAGTTTCACAGTGCCTTTCGGAGAGAGTCAGAGAGTGTCACAGTGTGTCTCAAAGTGTCAGAGAGTGTCACAGTGTGTAACAGCCTGTCAGAGAGTGTCACGGTGTGTCTCAGAGAGTGTCAGAGAGAGTCGAAGTGTGTCACAGTATGTCTCTGACAATGTCAAATTGGATCAGAGAGTGTCACAGTGTGTCTATGATGGTGTCACAGTGTGTCACAGAGAGTCAGAGAGAGTCAGAAAGTGTCACAGTCTGCCTCAGAATGTGTCAGAGTGTGTCAGAGAGTGTCACAGTGTGTAACAGCCTGTCAGAGAGTGTCACAGTGTGTCTCAGAGAGTGTCAGAGAGAGTCAAAGTGTGTCACAGTGTGTCTCTGAGAATGTCAAATAGGATCAGAGAATGTCACAGTCTGTCTATGATGGTGTCACAGTGTGTCACAGAGAGTCAGAGGGAGTCAGAAAGTGTCACAGACTGTCTCAGAGAGTGTCACAGTCTGACTCAGAGAGTGTCACAGTGTGTCCGAGAGTGTCACAGTGTGTCTCAGATAGTGTCACAGTGTGTCTCAGAGAGTCAGAGGAAGTCAGAAAGTGTCACACTTTGCCTCAGAGAGTCAGAGAGTGTCACAGTGTGTAACAGTCTGTCCGAGAGTGTCACAGTGTATGCCAGAGAGTGTCATTGAGAATCAGAGAGTTTCACAGTCTGTCTTAGAGAGTGTCACAATGTGTCAGAGAGTGTCACAGTGTGCCTCAGAGAGTCTCACAGTGTGTCTCAGAGAGAGTCAGAGAGTATCCCAGTGTGTCTCAGAGAGTCAGAAAGTGTCACAGTCTGTCTTTGAGAGTGCCTCAGTTTGTCACAGTCTGTCAGCGAGTGTCACAGTGTGCCTCACAGAGTGTCAGAGAGAGTCAGAAAATGTCACAGTCTGTCTTTGAGAGTGTCTCAGTTTGTCACAGCCTGTCAGAGAGTATCACAGTGTGCCTTAGAGAGGGTCAGAGAGAGTCAGAGAATGTCACAGTCTGTCTTTGAGAGTGTCTCAGTTTGTCACAGCCTGTCAGAGAGTATCACAGTGTGCCTTAGAGAGGGTCAGAGAGAGTCAGAGAATGTCACAGTCTGTCTTTGAGAGTGTCTCAGTTTGTCACAGCCTGTCAGAGAGTATCACAGTGTGCCTTAGAGAGGGTCAGAGAGAGTCAGAGAATGTCGCAGTGTGTTTAAGAGAGTGTCAGAGAGGGTCACAGTGTGTCTAAGAGTGTGTCACAGTGTGTCTCAGAGACTCAGAAAGTGTCCGAAAGTGTCACAGTATTTCTCACAGAGTGTCACTGTGAGACACAATCTGTCAGAGAATCTTACAGTGTATTGCAGAGTGTCTCAGAGAGATTCATAAAGTGTCTCAGAGAGTGTCAGTGAGTGTCAGCATTTGGCTCAAAGTGTGTCACAGTCTGTGAGAGAATGTCACAGTGTGTCTCAGAGAGTGTCAGATAGGATCAGAGAGTGTTGCAGTGCGTCTCAGAAAGTGTTAGATAAGAACAGTGCATGTCAGTGTGTCTAAGAGAGTGTCACAGTGTGTCACAGTCCGTCAGAGAGTGGCACAGTGTGCCTCAGAGAGTGTCCGATAGGATCAGAGATTTTCACAATGTGTGTCAGAGACACAGGGAGAGTCAGAAAGTGTCACAGTCTATCTCTGAGAGTGTCACAGTGTGTCACAGTCTGTTAGAGAGTGTAACAGTTAGTTTCAGAGAGAGTCAGAGAGTGTCACAGCATGTCACAGTCTGTCAGAGAATGTCACAGTGTGTCTCAGAGAGTGTCAGATAGGATCAGAGAGTGTTGCAGTGCGTCTCAGAAAGTGTTAGATAAGAACAGTGCATGTCAGTGTGTCTAAGAGAGTGTCACAGTGTGTCACAGTCCGTCAGAGGGTGGCACAGTGTGCCTCAGAGAGTGTCCGATAGGATCAGAGATTTTCACAATGTGTGTCAGAGACACAGGGAGAGTCAGAAAGTGTCACAGTCTATCTCTGAGAGTGTCACAGTGTGTCACAGTCTGTTAGAGAGTGTAACAGTTAGTTTCAGAGAGAGTCAGAGAGTGTCACAGCATGTCACAGTCTGTCAGAGAATGTCACAGTGTGTCTCAGAGAGTGTCAGGGCAGTGCCACAGTGTGTCTCAGACATTCAGAGAGTCAGAAATTGTCACAGTCTTTCTCAGAGAGTGTCATACTCTGTCACAGTGTGTCAGAGAGTGTCATAGTGTGTCTCAGAGAGTGTCAGAAAGTTTCACAGTGTGTCACCGTCTGTAAGAGCATGGCGATGTGTGCCTCAGAGAGTGTCACAGTGTGTGTAAGATAGTATCAGAGAGAGTCAGAGAGTGTCACAGTGTGTCTCAGAGAGTGTCACGGTGTCTCAGAAAATGTAACCCAGAGTTAGAGTGTCACCATCCATCAGAGTGTCATCGTGAGACACAGAAAGTGTCACAATCTGTCACAGTCTGTCAGAGAGAGTTACAGGTTTTCTCAGAGAGTGTGAGAGAGCATCCCAGTGTATCTCAGAGTGACAGTTTGTCTCAGAGAGAGTCAGAGAGAGTCACAGTGTGTCTCAGAGAGCGTGAGAGAGAGAGTCGTAAATGTCACAGTGTGTCTCAGAGCATGTCAGAGAGGGACGGAGAGTGTCACAGTGTTTTCCAGAGTATCAGAGAGAGTCACAGAGTGTCACAGTGTGTCTCAGAGAGTGTCAAAGCGTGTCACAGTATGTCTCAGAGAGTCAGAAAGTGTCACAGTCTGTCTCAGAGAGTGTTAGAGCGTGTCACAGTGAGTCACAGTCTGTCAGAGTGTATCACAGTGTGTTTCAGAGAGAGTCAGAGCGTGTCACAGTTTATCTAAGTAAATGTCAGAGAGTGTCGGAGTGTGTCACAGTCTCTCAGAGAGTGTCACAGTGTGTCTTAGAGAGTGTCAGAGTGAGTCCGAGAGTGTCTAAGTGTGTCATACTGTGCCTCAGAGAGTGTCAGAGAGAGTCAGACTGTTTCACAGTGTGTCTCAGAGTGTGTCACAGTCTGTCTCAGGGAGTGTCATAGTGGGTCACAGTCTGTCAGGGAAGGTTATAGTATATTTCAGAGTGAGTCAGAGGGAGTCAGAAAGTGTCACAGCCTGTTTTTGAGAGTGACACAGTGTGTCAGTCTGTCAGAGCGTGTTACAGTGTGTCTCAGAGAGTGTCAGGTAGGATCAGAGAGTGTCACAGTGTGTCTCAAATTGTCAGAGGGAGTCAGAGAGGGTCCCAGTGTGTCTCAGCGAGTGTCAGAGCGTGTCACAGTCTGTCGGAGCGTGTCACAGTGTGTTTCAGAGAGAGTCAGAGAGTGTCACAGTGTGTCTCAGAGAGTGTCAGATAGAATCAGAGACTGTCACAGTGTGTCTCAGTGAGTGTCACAGCGCGTCTCAGAGAGTCAGAGGGAGTCAGAAAGTGTCACAGTGTGTCTCAGAGTCAGAGGGAGTCAGAAAGTGTCACAGTGTGTCTCAGAGAGAGTCAGAGAGTGTCATAGCTTGTTTCAGAGAGTGTCACAGTGCGTCTCAGAGAGTCTCAGATAGGATCAGAGACTGTCACAGTGTGTCTCAGTGCGTGTCACAGTGTGTCTCAGAGAGTCAGAGAGATTCAGAAAGTGTCACAGTGTGTCTCAGAGAGTCAGAGGGAGTCAGAGAGTGTCACAGTGTGTCTCGACAGAGTCAGAGAGCGTCACAGTGTGTCTCAGAGAGTCAGAGAGAGTTAGAACGTGTCACAGTGTGTCTCAGAGAGTGTCACAGTGTTTAGATTACATTGCAGATAAGATTACATTACAATGTGGAAACAGGCCCTTCGGCCCAACAAGTCCACATCGACCCGCCAAAGCGCAACCCACCCATTTCCCTACATTTACCCCTTACCTAACACTATGGGCAATTTAGCATGGCCAATTCACCTGACCTCCCACACCTTTGGAGTGTGGGAGGAAAGCAGAGCAAGCCCACGCAGACACGGGGAGAATGTGAAAAATCCACGCAGTCAGTCGCCTGAGGCGGGAATTGAACCCGGGTCTCAGGCGCTGTGAGGCAGCAGTGCTAACCACTGGGTCCCATGCCGCCCACAGTGTGTCACAGTCCGTCAGAGAAGGCTACAGTATATTTCAGTGAGTCAGAGAGAGTCAGAAAGTGTCGGTCTGCCTTTGAGAGTGTCTCAGTGTGTCACAGTCATTCAGAGAGTGTCACAGTGTGTCACAGAAATTCTCACAGTCTGTCAGAGCGGGACACACTGTGTCTCAGAGAGTGACAGAGAGAGTCACAGAGTGTCACCGTGTGTCTAAGAGAGTGTCAGAGAAAGTCAGAGAATGTCATTTTGTCACAAGCTGTCAGAGAGTGTCACAATGTGTCGTGCTATGCCTGAGAGAGTATCAGAGAGTGTCAGATTCTGTCTCAGAGAGTGTCAGATTCTGTCTCAGAGAGTGTCAGAGAGAAACAGCATGAGTCTCAGAGAGTCAGAGTGTCACAGTGTGTCTCAGAGAGTGTCAAAGTGTGTCTCAGCGAGTGTTAGATAGGATCAGAGACTGTGAGAGTGTGTCTATGAGAGTGTCAGAGAGAGCCAGTGAGTGTCACAGCTAGTCAGAGAGTGTCACAGTGTGTCTCAGAGAGCGTCAGAGAGTCAGAGAGTGTCACAGTCTGTCAGAGAGTGTCACAGTGTGTCTCAGAGAGTCAGACAGATTCAAAAAGTGTCACAGTCTGTCTCAGTGAGTGTCACAGTGTGTCTCAGAGAGTCAGACAGAATCAGAAAGTGTCACAGTCTGTCTCAGAGAGTGTCACAGTGTGCCAGAGAGTGTGACAGAGTGTCAGGCAGTGCCACAGTGTGTCTCAGAGAGTCAAAGCGGAGTCAGAAAGTGTCACTGTGTGCCTCAGAGAGTCCGAGAGTGTCACAGTGTGTCTTAGAGAGTGTCAGCGAGAGTCAGAGAGAGTTAGAAAATGTCACAGTCTGTCTTTGAGAGTGCCTCAGTTTGTTACTGTCTGTCAGCGGGTGTCACAGTGTGCCTCAAAGAGTGTCAGAGAGAGTCAGAAAATGTCACAGTCTGTCTTTGAGAGTGTCACAGTGTGTCACAGTCTGTCAGAGAGCGTCACAGTGTGTCGCAGAGAGTGTCAGATAGGATCAGAGAGTGTCACAGTGCATCTCAAATTGTCAGAGGGAGTTAGAGAGTGCCCCAGTGTGCCTCAGTGAGTGTCAGAGTTTGTCACAGTGTGTCACAGTCTGTCAGAGCATGTTACATTGTGTTTCAGAGAGAGTCAGAGAGTGTCACAGTGTGTCTCAGAGATTCAGACAGAATCAAAAGGTGTCACAGTGTGTCTCAGAGAATGCCACAGTGTGTCTCAGAGAGTCAGACAGAATCAAAAAGTGTCACAGTCTGTCTTTGAGAGTGTCACAGTGTGTCTCAGAGAGTCAGACAGAATCAGAAAGTGTCACAGTCTGTCTCAGAGAGTGTCACAGAGTGCCAGAGAGTGTGACAGAACGTCAGGCAGTGCCACAGTGTGTCTCAGAGAGTCAAAGCGGAGTCAGTAAGTGTCACTGTGTGCCTCAGAGAGTCCGAGAGTGTTACAGTGTGTCTTAGAGAGTGTCAGATAGAATCAGAGAGTATCACAGTGTGTCTATGAGTGTGTCAGAGATTGTCACAGTCTGTCAGAGAGTGTCACAGTGTGTCTCAGTGAGTGTCACAGCGTGTCTCAGAGAGTCAGAGAGAGTCAGAAAGTGTCAAAGTCTGTCTCAGGGAGTGTCACAGTGTGTCAGAGTGTTACGGTGTCTCAGAGAGTGTCACAGTCTGTCTCAGAGAGTGTCACAGTGTGTCTCAGAGAGAGTCAGAGAGTATCCCAGTGTGTCTCAGAGAGTCAGAGAGAGTCAGAAAGTGTCACAGTCTGTCTTTGAGAGTGCCTCAGTTTGTCACTGTCTGTCAGCAGGTGTCACAGTGTGCCACAAAGAGTGTCAGAGAGAGTCAGAATATGTCACAGTCTGTCTTTGAGAGTGTCACAGTCTGTCAGAGAGGGTTAAAGTGTGTTTCAAAGAATGTCAGAGAGTGTCACAGTTTGTCTTAGAGAGTCAGAGAGAGTCAGATAGAGTCAGCATTTGTCTCAGAGAGCGTCATAGCCTGTAAGAGAGTGTTGCAGTGTGTCTCAGAGAGTGTCAGAGAGTGTCAGCATTTGGCTCAGAGAGTGTCACAGTCTGTGAGAGAGTGTCACAGTGTGTCAGAGAGTGTCACAGTGTGTCTCAGTGAGTGTCACAGCGTGTCTCAGAGAGTCAGAGAGAGTCAGAAAGTGTCACAGTCTGTCTCAGAGAGTGTCACAGTGTGTCAGAGTGTTACGGTGTGTCTCAGAGAGTGTCACAGTCTGTCTCAGAGAGTGTCACAGTGTGTCTCAGAGAGTCAGACAGAGTCAGAAAGTGTCACAGTCTGTCTTTGAGAGTGCCTCAGTTTGTCACTGTCTGTCAGCAGGTGTCACAGTGTGCCACAAAGAGTGTCAGAGAGAGTCAGAATATGTCACAGTCTGTCTTTGAGAGTGTCACAGTCTGTCAGAGAGGGTTAAAGTGTGTTTCAAAGAATGTCAGAGAGTGTCACAGTTTGTCTTAGAGAGTCAGAGAGAGTCAGATAGAGTCAGCATTTGTCTCAGAGAGCGTCATAGCCTGTAAGAGAGTGTTGCAGTGTGTCTCAGAGAGTGTCAGAGAGTGTCAGCATTTGGCTCAGAGAGTGTCACAGTCTGTGAGAGAGTGTCACAGTGTGTCAGAGAGTGTCACAGTGTGTCTCAGTGAGTGTCACAGCGTGTCTCAGAGAGTCAGAGAGAGTCAGAAAGTGTCACAGTCTGTCTCAGAGAGTGTCACAGTGTGTCAGAGTGTTACGGTGTGTCTCAGAGAGTGTCACAGTCTGTCTCAGAGAGTGTCACAGTGTGTCTCAGAGAGTCAGACAGAGTCAGAAAGTGTCACAGTCTGTCTTTGAGAGTGCCTCAGTTTGTCACTGTCTGTCAGCAGGTGTCACAGTGTGCCACAAAGAGTGTCAGAGAGAGTCAGAATATGTCACAGTCTGTCTTTGAGAGTGTCACAGTGTGTCTCAGAGACTCATACAGAATCAGAAAGTGTCACAGTCTGTCTCAGAGAGTGTTACAGTGTGCCAGAGAGTGTGACAGTGCACCAGGCAGTACCACAGTGTGTCTCCGAGAGTCAAAGCGGAGTCAGTAAGTGTCACTGTGTGCCTCAGAGAGTCTGAGAGTGTCACACCGTGTCTTAGAGAGTGTCAGATAGAATCTGAGAGTGTCACAGTGTGTCTATGAGGGTGTCAGAGATTGTCACAGTCGGTCAGAGAGTGTGACAGTGTGTCTCAGTAAGTGTCACAGCGTGTCTCAGAGAGTCAGAGAGAGTCAGAAAGTGTCGCAGTCTGTCTCAGAGAGTGTCACAGTGAGTCAGAGAGTTACAGTGTGTCTCAGAGAGAGTCACAGGCGGTGTCAGAGAGTGCCACAGTGTGTCTCAGAGAGTCAGAGAAGGTTACAGTACATTTCAGCGAGAGTCTGAGAGAGTTAGAAAATGTCACAGTCTGTCTTTGAGAGTGTCACACTGTGCCACAGTCTGTCAGAAAGCGTCACAGTGTGTCTAAGAGAGTGTCAGATAGGATCAGAGAGTGTCACAGTGTATCTCAAATTGTCAGAGGGAGTTAGAGAGTGTCCCAGTGTGCCTCAGTGAGTGTCAGTGTTTGTCACAGTGTGTCACAGTCTGTCAGAGCGCATTACAGTGTGTTTCAGAGAGTGTCCCAGTGTGTCACAGAGAGTGTCAGATAGGCTCAGAAAGTGTCACAGTGCGTCTCAAAGTACCAAAGAGTGTGTCACAGTGTGTCACAGTCCGTCAGAGCGTGTTACATTGTGTTTCAGAGAGAGTCAGAGAGTGCCACAGTGTGTCTCAGAGAATGTCACAGTGTGTCTCAGAGAGAGTCAGAGAGTGTCACAGTGTGTCTCTGAGAGTGTCAGATAAGATCAGAGAGTGTCACAGTGTGTCTCAAATTGTCTGAGGGAGTCAGAGAGTGCCCCAGTGTGCCTCGGTGAGTGTCAGAGTTTGTCACATTGTGTCACAGTCTGTCAGAACGTATTACAGTGTGTTTCAGAGAGTGTCACAGTGTGTCACGGAGAGCGTCAGATAGGCTCAGAGAGTGTCACAGTGCGTCTCAAAGTGCTAGAGAGTGTAACAGTGTGTCACAGTCTGTCAGAGCGTGTCACAGTGTGTCTCAGAGAGTGTCAGATAAGATCAGAGAGTGTCACAGTCTGTCTCAGAGAGTGCCACAGTGTGTCACAGTCTGTCAGAGAGTGTCACAGTGCTTTTCGTTGAGTGTCAGAGAGCGTCACAGTGTGTCTCAAATTGTCAGAGAGGGTCCCAGTGTGTCGCAGACAGTGTCAGAGTGTGTCACAGTCTGTCAGAGAGGGTTAAAGTGTGTTTCAAAGAATGTCAGAGAGTGTCACAGTTTGTCTTAGAGAGTCAGAGAGAGTCAGATAGAGTCAGCATTTGTCTCAGAGAGCGTCATAGCCTGTAAGAGAGTGTTGCAGTGTGTCTCAGAGAGTGTCAGAGAGTGTCAGCATTTGGCTCAGAGAGTGTCACAGTCTGTGAGAGAGTGTCACAGTGTGTCAGAGAGTGTCACAGTGTGTCTCAGTGAGTGTCACAGCGTGTCTCAGAGAGTCAGAGAGAGTCAGAAAGTGTCACAGTCTGTCTCAGAGAGTGTCACAGTGTGTCAGAGTGTTACGGTGTGTCTCAGAGAGTGTCACAGTCTGTCTCAGAGAGTGTCACAGTGTGTCTCAGAGAGTCAGACAGAGTCAGAAAGTGTCACAGTCTGTCTTTGAGAGTGCCTCAGTTTGTCACTGTCTGTCAGCAGGTGTCACAGTGTGCCACAAAGAGTGTCAGAGAGAGTCAGAATATGTCACAGTCTGTCTTTGAGAGTGTCACAGTGTGTCTCAGAGACTCATACAGAATCAGAAAGTGTCACAGTCTGTCTCAGAGAGTGTTACAGTGTGCCAGAGAGTGTGACAGTGCACCAGGCAGTACCACAGTGTGTCTCCGAGAGTCAAAGCGGAGTCAGTAAGTGTCACTGTGTGCCTCAGAGAGTCTGAGAGTGTCACACCGTGTCTTAGAGAGTGTCAGATAGAATCTGAGAGTGTCACAGTGTGTCTATGAGGGTGTCAGAGATTGTCACAGTCGGTCAGAGAGTGTGACAGTGTGTCTCAGTAAGTGTCACAGCGTGTCTCAGAGAGTCAGAGAGAGTCAGAAAGTGTCGCAGTCTGTCTCAGAGAGTGTCACAGTGAGTCAGAGAGTTACAGTGTGTCTCAGA
Source organism: Chiloscyllium punctatum (assembly GCF_047496795.1). Classification (NCBI taxonomy): domain Eukaryota; kingdom Metazoa; phylum Chordata; class Chondrichthyes; order Orectolobiformes; family Hemiscylliidae; genus Chiloscyllium; species Chiloscyllium punctatum. Next base: position 33,433,134 of record NC_092757.1, read on the forward strand.
GAGAGTCACAGTCGGTGTCAGAGAGTGCCACAGTGTGTCTCAGAGAGTCAGAGAAGGTTACAGTACATTTCAGCAAGAGTCTGAGAGAGTTAGAAAATGTCACAGTCTGTCTTTGAGAGTGTCACACTGTGTCACAGTCTGTCAGAAAGCGTCACAGTGTGTCTCAGAGAGTGTCAGATAGGATCAGAGAGTGTCACAGTGTATCTCAAATTGTCAGAGGGAGTTAGAGAGTGCCCCAGTGTGCCTCAGTGAGTGTCACAGTTTGTCACAGTGTGTCACAGTCTGTCAGAGCGCATTACAGTGTGTTTTAGAGAGTGTCACAGTGAGTGTCAGATAGGCTCAGAAAGTGTCACAGTGCGTCTCAAAGTACCAAAGAGTGTGTCACAGTGTGTCACAGTCCGTCAGAGCGTGTTACATTGTGTTTCAGAGAGAGTCAGAGAGTGCCACAGTGTGTCTCAGAGAATGTCACAGTGTGTCTCAGAGAGAGTCAGAGAGTGTCACAGTGTGTCTCTGAGAGTGTCAGATAGGATCAGAGAGTGTCACAGTGTGTCTCAAATTGTCTGAGGGAGTCAGAGAGTGCCCCAGTGTGCCTCGGTGAGTGTCAGAGTTTGTCACATTGTGTCACTGTCTGTCAGAACGTATTACAGTGTGTTTCAGAGAGTGTCACAGTGTGTCACGGAGAGTGTCAGATAGGCTCAGAGAGTGTCACAGTGCGTTTCAAAGTGCTAGAGAGTGTAACAGTGTGTCACAGTTTGTCAGAGCGTGTCACAGTGTGTCTCAGAGAGTGTCAGATAAGATCAGAGAGTGTCACAGTCTGTCTCAGAGAGTGCCACAGTGTGTCACAGTCTGTCAGAGTGTGTCACAGTCTGTCAGAGAGGGTTAAAGTGTGTTTCAAAGAATGTCAGAGAGTGTCATAGAGAGTCAGAGAGTGTCAGATAGAGTCAGCATTTGTCTCAGAGAGCGTCATAGTCTGTAAGAAAGTGTTACAGTGTGTCTCAGAGAGTGTCAGAGAGTGTCAGCATTTGGCTCAGAGAGTGTCACAGTCTCTGAGAGTGTGTCACAGTGTGTCTCAGAGATGTCAGAGTGAGTCAGAGAGTGTCACGTTATGTCATACTGTGCCTCAGAGAGTGGATGATAGAGCAGACTGTATCACAGTGTGTCACAGAGAAAGTCAGAAAGTGTCACGGTGTGTGTCAGAGAGTGTCAGAGCAGATCAGAGTGTGTCACAGTGCATCTCGCAGAATCAGAGAGAGACAGAAAATGACACAGAATGTCTCAGAGAGAGTCACACTTTCTCAGAAAATGTCACCGTATGTCAGCGCGTGACACAGTGTGTCTCAGAGAGTGACACAGTGTGTCTCAGAGAGTCAGAGTGAGTCAGAAAGTGTCACAGTGTGCCTCAGAGAGCGTCAGAGAATGTCACAGTGTGTCTCAGAGAGTCAGAGAAGGTTACAGCAAATTTCAGCGAGAGTCCGAGAGAGTTAGAAAATGTCAAGTCTGTCTTTGAGAGTGCCTCAGTTTGTCACTGTCTGTCAGCGGGTGTGACAGTGTGCCTCAAAGAGTGTCAGAGAGAGTCAGAAAATGTCACAGTCTGTCCATTAGAGTGTCAAAGTGTGTCACAGTCTGTCAGAGAGTGTCACAGTGTGTCTCAGAGAGTGTCAGATAGGATCAGAGAGTGTCACAGTGTATCTCAAATTGTCAGAGGGAGTTAGAGAGTGTCCCAGTGTGCCTCAGTGAGTGTCAGAGTTTGTCACAGTGTGTCAAAGTCTGTCAGAGCTATTTCAGTGTGTTTCAGAGAGTGTCACAGTGTGTCACAGTGTGTCACGGAGATTGTCAGATAGGCTCAGAGAGTGTCACAGTGCGTCTCAAATTGCCAGAGAGTGTCACAGTGTGTAACAGTTCGTCAGAGCGTGTTACATTGTGTTTCAGAGAGAGTCAGAGAGTGTTCACAGTGTGTCTCAGAGAATGTCACATTGTGTCTCAGATAGAGTCAGAGAGTGTCACAGTGTGTCTCAGAGAGTGTCAGATAGGATCAGAGAGTGTCACAGTGTGTCTCAAATTGTCTGAGGGAGTCAGACAGTGCCCCAGTGTGCCTTGGTGAGTGTCAGAGTTTGTCACAGTGTGTCACAGTTTGTCAGAGCGTATTACAGGGTGTTTCAGAGAGTGTCACAGTGTGACACGGAGAGTGTCAGATAGGCTCAGAGAGTGTCACAGTGCGTCTCAAAGTGCCAGAGAGTGTCACAGTGTGTCACAGTCTGTCAGAGAGTGTCACAGTGCTTTTCAGAGAATGTCAGAGAGTGTCACAGTGTGTCTCAAATTGTCAGAGAGTGTCCCAGTGTGTCGCAGACAGTGTCAGAGTGTGTCACAGTCTGTCAGAGAGGGTTAAAGTGTGTTTCAAAGAATGTCAGAGAGTGTCACAGTTTGTCTTAGAGAGTCAGAGAGAGTCAGAAAGTGTTTGCTTTTGGCTCAGAGAGCGTCATATTCTGTGAGAGAGTGTTACAGTGTGTCTCAGAGAGTGTCAGAGCGTGTCAGCATTTGGCTCAGAGAGTGTCACAGTCTGTGAGAGAGTGTCACAGTTTGTCTCAGAGATGTCAAAGTCAGTCAGTGAGTGTCACTGTATGTCATACTGTGCCTCAGAGAGTGGATGATAGAGCAGACTGTATCACAGTGTGTCACAGAGAAAGTCAGAAAGTGTCACAGTGTGTGTCAGAGAGTGTCAGAGCAGGTCAGAGAGTGTCACAGTGTATCACAGAGATTCAGAGGGAGTCAGAAAGTGTCACTGTCTGTCTTTGAGAGTGAAACATTGTGTCACAGTCTGTCAGAGAGTCTCACAGTGTGTCTCAAAGTGTCAGAGAGAGTCAGAGTCTGTCACAGTGCATCTCTGTGATTGTCAGATAGGATCAGTGAGTGTCACAGTGCGTCTCAAAGTGCCAGAGAGTGTCACAGTGTGTCACAGTCTGTCAGAGGGTGTCACAGTGTGTCTCAAAGTGTCGGAGAGATTTAGAGACTGTCACAGTGCATCTCCGTGATTGTCAGACAGGATCAGAGAGTGTCACAGTGCGTCTCAAAGTGCCAGAGAGTGTCACAGTGTGTCACAGTCTGTCAGAGAGTGTCACAGTGTGTCTCAGAGAGTGCCAGATAAGATCAGAGAGTGTCACAGTCCGTCACAGAGATTGTCAGTGTGTCACAGTATGTCAGAGAGTGTCACAGTGCTTTTCAGAGAGTGTCAGAGAGTGTCACAGTGTGTCTCAAATTGTCAGAGAGGGTCCCAGTGTGTCGCGGACAGTGTCAGAGTGTGCCACAGTCTGTCAGAGAGGGTCACAGTGTGTTTCAAAGAATGTCAGAGAGTGTCACAGTATGTCTTAGAGTGTCAGAGAGAGTCAGAAAATGTCACAGTCTGTTTTTAAGAGTGCCTCAGTTTGTCACAGTCATTCAGAGAGTGTCATAGTGTGCCTTAGAGAGTGTCAGAGAGAGTCAGAGAATGTCAATATGTGTTTAAGAGAGTATCAGAGAGCGTCACATTGTATCTGATAGAGTGTCACAGTTTGTCTCAGAGAGTCAGAGATAGTCAGAAAGTGTCACTGTATTTCTCACAGAGTGTCACTGTGAGATACAATCTGTCACAGAATCTTACAGTGTATTGCAGAGTGTCTCAGAGAGAGTCAGAAAGTGTCACAGTGTGTCTCCGACATTCAGAGAGAGTCAGAACGTGTCACAGTCTGTCTCAGAGAGTGTCACAGTGTGTCAGAGAGTGTCATAGTGTGTCTCAGAGAGAATCAGAAAGTGTCACAGTGTGTCACCGACTGTAAGAGCGTGTCACAGTGTGTCTCAGAGATTCAGAGGGAGTCAGAAAGTGTCACGGTGTTTCTCAGAGATTCAGCGGGAGACAGAAAGTGTCACTGTCTGTCTTTGAGAGTGTCACAGTCTGTCAGAGTGTCTCACAGTGTGCCTCAGAGTGTCAGAGAGAGTCAGAAAATGTCTCAGTCTGTTTTTGAGAGTGCCTCAGTTTGTCACAGTCATTCAGAGAGTGTCATAGTGTGCCTTAGAGAGTGTCAGAGAGAGTCAGAGAATGTCAATATGTGTTTAACAGATTATCAGAGAGGGTCACAGTGTATCTAATAGAGTGTCACAGTGCGTCTCAGAGAGTCAGAGAGAGTCAGAAAGTGTCACAGTATTTCTCACAGAGTGTCACTGTGAGATACAATCTGTCACAGAATCTTACAGTGTATTGCAGAGTGTCTCAGAGAGAGTCAGAAAGTGTCACAGTGTGTCTCCGACATTCAGAGAGAGTCAGAACGTGTCACAGTCTGTCTCAGAGAGTGTCACAGTGTGTCAGAGAGTGTCATAGTGTGTCTCAGAGAGAATCAGAAAGTGTCACAGTGTGTCACCGACTGTAAGGGCGTGTCACAGTGTGTCTCAGAGATTCCGAGGGAGTCAGAAAGTGTCACTGTCTGTCTTTGAGAGTGTCACAGTGTGTCACAGTCTGTCAGAGAGTCTCACAGTGGATCTCAAAGTGTCAGAGAGAGACAGAGACTGTTACAGTGCATCTCTGTGATTGTCAGATAGGATCAGTGAGTGTCACAGTGCGTCTCAAAGTGCCAGAGAGTGTCACAGTGTGTCACAGTATGTCTGAGAGTGTCACAGTGCTTTTCAGAGAGTGTCACAGTGTGTCTCAAATTGTCAGAGAGGGTCCCAGTGTGTCGCAGACAGTGTCAGAGTGTGTCACAGTCTATCAGAGAGGGTCACAGTTTGTTTCAAAGAATGTCAGAAAATGCCACAGTTTGTCTTAGAGTGTCAGAGACAGTCAGAAAATGTCACAGTCAGTTTTTCAGAGTGCCTCAGTTTGTCACAGTCATTCAGAGAGTGTCATAGTGTGCCTTAGAGAGTGTCAGAGAGAGTCAGAGAATGTCAATATGTGTTTAAGAGAGTATCAGAGAGGGTCACAGTGTATCTGATAGAGTGTCACTGTGTGTCTCAGAGAGTCAGAGAGAGTTAGAAAGTGTCACAGTATTTCTCACAGAGTGTCATTGTGAGATACAATCTGTCACAGAATCTTACAGTGTATTGCAGAGTGTCTCAGAGAGAGTCAGAAAGTGTCACAGTGTGTCTCCGACATTCAGAGAGAGTCAGAAAGTGTTACAGTCTGTCTCAGAGAATGTCACAGTGTGTCAAAGAGTGTCATAGTGTGTCTCAGAGAGAATCAGAACGTGTCACAGTGTGTCACCGACTGTAAGAGCGTGTCACAGTGTGTCTCAGAGATTCAGAGGGAGTCAGAAAGTGTCACGGTGTTCTCAGAGATTCAGCGGGAGTCAGAAAGTGTCACTGTCTGTCTTTGAGAGTGTCACAGTCTGTCAGAGTGTCTCACAGTGTGCCTCAGAGTGTCAGAGAGAGTCAGAAAATGTCTCAGTCTGTTTTTGTGAGTGCCTCAGTGTGTCACAGTCATTCAGAGAGTGTCATAGTGTGCCATAGAGAGTGTCAGAGAGAGTCAGAGAATGTCAATATGTGTTTAACATAGCATCAGAGAGGGTCACAGTGTATCTAATAGAGTGTCACAGTGCGTCTCAGAGAGTCAGAGAGAGTCAGAAAGTGTCACAGTATTTCTCACAGAGTGTCACTGTGAGATACAATCTGTCAGAGAATCTTACAGTGTATTGCAGAGTGTCTCAAGGAGATTCAGAAAGTGTCACATTCTGTCTCAGAGAGTGTCACAGTGTGTCAGAGAGTGTCATAGTGTGTCTCAGAGAGAATCAGAAAGTGTCACAGTGTGTCACCGACTGTAAGAGCGTGTCACAGTGTGTCTCAGAGATTCAGAGGGAGTCAGAAAGTGTCACTGTCTGTCCTTGAGAGTGTCACAGTGTGTCACAGTCTGTCAGAGAGTCTCACAGTGTGTCTCAAAGTGTCAGAGAGACTCAGAGACTGTCACAGTGCATCTCTGCGATTGTCAGATAGGATCAGTGAGTGTCACAGTGCGTCTCAAAGTGCCAGAGAGTGTCACAGTGTGTCCCAGTCTGTCAGAGAGTGTCACAGTGCTTTTCAGAGAGTGTCAGAGAGTGTCACAGTGTGTCTCAAATTGTCAGAGAGGGTCCCAGTGTGTCGCAGACAGTGACAGAGTGTGTCACAGTCTGTCAGAGAGGGTTACAGTGTGTTTCAAAGAATGTCAGAAAATGCCACAGTTTGTCTTAGAGTGTCAGAGAGAGTCAGAAAATGTCACAGTCTGTTTTTGAGAGTGCCTCAGTGTGTCACAGTCATTCAGAGAGTGTCATAGTGTGCCTTAGAGAGTGTCAGAGAGAGTCAGAGAATGTCAATATTTGTTTAAGAGAGTATCAGAGAGGGTCACAGTGTATATGATACAGTGCTACAGTGTGTCTCAGAGAGTCAGAGAGAGTTAGAAAGTGCCACAGTATTTCTCACAGAGTGTCACTGTGAGATACAATCCGTCAGAGAATCTTACAGTGTATTGCAGAGTGTATCAAAGAGAGTCAGAAGGTATCACAGTTTATCTCAGAGAGTGTGACAGTTTGTCAGAGAGTGTCATAGTGTGTCTCAGAGAGAGTCAGAAAGTGTCACAATGTGTCTCAGAGATTCAGAGAGAGTCAGAAATTGGCACAGTTTCTCTCAGAGAGTGTCACAGTGTGTCACAATCTGTCAGAGAAGTTCACAGTATATGTAAGGGTGAGTCAGAGAGAGTCAGAAAGCGTCACAGTCTGTCTCAGAGAGTATCTCAGTGTGTCGCAGTCTGTCAGAGAGTGTCACAATATGCGTCAGAGAGTGTCACAGGGAGTCAGAAAGTGTCACAGCCTTTCTTTGAGATTGTCTCAGTGTGTCACAGTCTGTCAGAGAGTGTCACAGTCTGCGTCAGAGAGTTTCACAGAGAGTGAGAAAGTGTCACAAACTCTCTAAGAGATGTCACAGAGTGTCTCCGAGAGTCAGAAAGTGTTACAGTGTGTCTATGAAAGTGTCAGAGAGTGTCACAGTGTGTCACAGTCTGTCAGAGAGTGTCACAGTGTGTCTCAGAGAGAGTCCGATAGGATCAGAGAGCTTCACTGTGTGTGTCAGAGAGACAGGGAGAGTCAAAACGTGTCATAGTCTGTCTCTGAGAGTGTCACAGTTTGTCACGGTCTGTCAGAGAGTGTAACAGTGTCTTTCAGAGAGTGGCACAGTGCCATTCAGAGAGAGTCAGAGAGTGTCACAGTGTGTCTCAGAGTGTGTCAGATAGGATCAGAGAGTGTCACGGTGCGTCTCAAAGTGCCACAGTGTGTCACAGTCTGTTAGAGAGTGTGATAGTGTGTCTCAGAGAGTGTCAGATAAGATCAGACATTGTCACAGTGCGTCTCAGAGAGGGTCTCAGTGTGTCTAAGAGAGTCTCAGAGACTCTCACACTCTCACAGTCTATCAGAGAGTCTCACTTTGTGTCTCAGAGAGTGTCACAGTGTGTCACAGTCTGTCAGAGAGTGTCACAGTGTCTTTCAGAGAGTGTCTCAGTTTGTCACAGTCTGTCAAAAAGTGTCACAGTGCTTTTCAGAGAGTGTCAGAGAGTGTCACAGTGTGTCTCAGAGTGTGTTGGATAGGATCACAGAGTGTCCCAGTGCATGTCAAATTGTCAGAGAGGGTCCCGCTGCGTTGCAGAGTGTGTCAGAGTGTGACACAGTCTGTCAGAGAGTGTCACAGTGTGTTTCAAAGAATGTCAGAGAGTGTCATATTGTGTCTTATAGTGAGTCAGAGTGTGTTACAGTTTGTCACTTTCTGTCAGAGAGTGTCACAGTGCATCTCAAAATCTCAGAGAGTGTCCCAGCATGTCTCAGAGGGTCTCAGAGTGTGTCACAGACTTTCAGAGAGTGTAACAGTATGTTTCAGAGAGTCAGAGAGTGTCATAATGTGTCTCAGAGAGTGTCAGAGAGTGTCACAGTGTGTCTCAGAGAGTGTCAGATAGGATCAGAGCGTGTCATAGTGCGTCTCAAAGTGTCAGCGAGAGTCAGAGAGTGGCACAGTGTGTCTAAGAGAGTGTTAGAGAGAGTTAAAGTGTGTTTCTGTGTGTCACAGTCTGTCAGAGAGTGTCACAGTGAGCCTCAGATAGAGTCAGAGAGTGTCACAGTCTCTCTCAGAGAGTGTCACAGTGTTTTACAGTCTGTCAGAGAAGTTTACAGTATATTTTAGATTGAGTCAGAGAGAGTGTGTCACAGTCTGTCTTTGAGACTGTCTCAGTGTGTCACAGTCGGTCATAGAGTGACACAGCGTGCCTCAGAGAGTGTCAGAGAGAGTCAAAAATGTCACAAACTATCTAAGAAAGTATCACAGTGTGTCTCAGAGAGTCAGAGAGAGAGTCCAAAAGTGTCACAGTGTGTCTACAAAAGTGTCAGAGAGTGTCACAGTATGTCACAGTCTGTCAGAGAGTGTCACAGTGTGTCCCAGAGAGAGTGCGATAGGTTCAGAGAGTGTCACAGTGTGTGTCAGAGAGACAGGGAGTCTCAGAAAGTGCCACAGTCTGTGTCTGAGACTGCCACAGTGTGTCACAGTCTGTCAGAGAATGTAACATTGTGTTTTAGAGAAAGTCAGCGAGTGTCACAGTGTGTCTCAGAGAATGTCACAGTGTGTTTCAGAGAGAGTCAGCGAGTATCACAGTGAGTCTCAGAGAGTGTCAGATAAGATCAGACAGTGTCACAGTGAGTTTCAGAGAGTGTCTCAGTGTGTCTAAGAGAGTCTTAGAGAGAGTCAGAGTGTCACAGTCTGTCACAGAGTGTCACATTGTGTTTCAAAGAATGTCAGAAAGTGTCACAGTGTGTCCAATAGAGTGTCACAGTGTGTCACAGTGTGTCACTTTCTGTCAGAGAGTGTCACAGTGCATCTCAAAATCTCAGAGAAGTTCCCAGTGTGTCTCAGAGAGTGTCACAGTTTGTCATAGTTTCTCAGATAGTGTCACAGTGTGTTTTAGAGAGTCTCAGAGAGTGTCACAGTGTGTCTCAGCGTGTGTTGGATAGGATCAGAGAGTGTCACAGTGCGTGTCAAATTGTGAGAGAGCATCCCGCTGTGTCACACAGTGTGTCAGAGTGTGTCACAGTTTGTCAGAGATTGTCAGAGTGTGTTTCCAAGATTGTCAGCGAGTGTCACAGTGTGTGTCAGAGTGTGTCACAGTGTGTCACAGTCTGTCAGAGAGTGTCACAGATCGTCTCAAATTGTCAGATAGGGTCCCAGTGTGTCTCAGAGAGTGTCACAGTGTATCACAGTCCCTCAGAGATTGTCGCAGTGTGTTTCAGAGACAATCAAAGAGTGTCACAGTGTGTCGCAGAGTGTGTCGGAGTGTGTCACAGTCAGTCAGAGAGTATCACAGTGTGTTTCAAAGAATGTCAGAGAGTGTCACAGTGTGTCTCAGAGATGTCAGAGAGAGTCAGAGAGTGTCACGGTGTGTCTGAGAGAGTGTCAGATAGGATCAGAGAGTGTCACAGTGTGTCTCAAAGTGTCAGAGAATGTCACAGTGTGTCACAGTCTGTCAGAGATTGTCCCAGTGCTTTTCAGAGAGTTTTCTGAGAGTGTCACAGTGTGTCTCAGAGAGTGTCAGATAGGATCAGAGAGTGTTATAGTGCATCTCAAATTGTCAGAGAGGGTCCCAGTGTGTCGCAGATAGTATCAGAGTGTGTCACAGTCTGTCAGAGATTGACACAGTGTGTTTCAAAGAAAGTCAGACAGTGTCACAGTGTGTGTCAGAGTCTGTCAGAGAGTGTCAGAGTGCGTGTCAAATTGTCAGAAAGGGTCCCAGTGTGTCACAGAGTGTGTCGGAGTGTGTCACAGTCAGTCAGAGAGTATTACAGTATGTTTCAAAGAAAGTCAGAGAGTGTCACAGTGTGTGTCAGAGAGTGTCACAGTGCGTCTTATAGAGTGTCAGAGTGTGTCCCAGTGTGTCACCTTCTGGAAGAGAGTGTCACAGTGCATCTCAAAATCTCAAAGAAGTTCCCAGTGTGTCTCAGAGAGTGTCACAGTTTGTCATAGTTTCTCAGATAGTGTCACAGTGTGTTTTAGAGAGTCAGAGAGTGTCACAGTCTGTCTCTGAGAGTGTCAGATAGGATCACAGAGTATCACATTGCATCTCAAAATGTCAGAGAGAGTCAGAGAGCATCATATGGTGTCACAGTCTGTCTGAGAGTGTCACAGTGTGTGTCAGAGTGTGTCACAGTGTGTCACTTTCTGCCAGAGTGTCATAGTGCATCTCCCAATCTCAAAGAGGGTCCCAGTGTGTCTCAGAGAGTTTCAGAGAGTTTGACAGTGTGTATCTGCTTGCGTTGGATAGGATCAGAGAGTGTCACAGTGCGTGTCAAATTGTGAGAGAGCATCCCACTGTGTCACACAGTGTGTCACAGTTTGTCAGAGATTGTCACAGTATGTTTAAAATATTGTCAGCGAGTGTCACAGTGTGTGTCAGAGTGTGTCACAGTGTATCACAGTCCCTCAGAGAGTGTCGCAGTGTGTTTCTGAATCAGTCAGAGAGTGTCACAGTGTGTCGCAGAGTGTCAGAGAATGTCACAGTGTGTCACAGTCTGTCAGAGATTGTCCCAGTGCTTTTCAGAGAGTTTTCTGAGAGTGTCACAGTGTGTCTCAGAGAGTGTCAGATAGGATCAGAGAGTGTTATAGTGCATCTCAAATTGTCAGAGAGGGTCCCAGTGTGTCGCAGATAGTATCAGAGTGTGTCACAGTCTGTCAGAGATTGACACAGTGTGTTTCAAAGAATGTCAGAGAGTGTCACAGTGTGTGTCAGAGTCTGTCAGAGAGTGTCAGAGTGCGTGTCAAATTGTCAGAAAGGGTCCCAGAGTGTCACAGAGTGTGTCGGAGTGTGTCACAGTCAGTCAGAGAGTATCACAGTATGTTTCAAAGAAATTCAGAGAGTGTCACAGTGTGTGTCAGAGAGTGTCACAGTGCGTCTTATAGAGTGTCAGAGTGTGTCCCAGTGTGTCACCTTCTGGAAGAGAGTGTCACAGTGCATCTCAAAATCTCAGAGAAGTTCCCAGTGTGTCTCAGAGAGTGTCACAGTTTGTCATAGTTTCTCAGATAGTGTCACAGTGTGTTTTAGAGAGTCAGAGAGTGTCACAGTCTGTCTCTGAGAGTGTCAGATAGGATCACAGAGTGTCACATTGCATCTCGAAATGTCAGAGAGAGTCAGAGAGCGTCATATGGTGTCACAGTCTGTCTGAGAGTGTCACAGTGTGTGTCAGAGTGTGTCACAGTGTGTCACTTTCTGCCAGAGTGTCATAGTGCATCTCCCAATCTCAAAGAGGGTCCCAGTGTGTCTCAGAGAGTCTCAGAGAGTTTGACAGTGTGTATCAGCGTGCGTTGGATAGGATCAGAGAGTGTCACAGTGCGTGTCAAATTGTGAGAGAGCATCCCACTGTGTCACACAGTGTGTCAGAGTGTGTCACAGTTTGTCAGAGATTGTCACAGTGTGTTTAAAAGATTGTCAGCGAGTGTCACAGTGTGTTTCAGAGTGTGTCACAGTGTGTCACAGTCTGTCAGAGAGTGTTACAGATCATCTCAAATTGTCAGATAGGGTCCCAGTGTGTCTCAGAGAGTGTCACAGTGTATCACAGTCCCTCAGAGAGTGTCGCAGTGTGTTTCTGAATCAGTCAAAGAGTGTCACAGTGTGTCGCAGAGTGTGTCGGAGTGAATCACAGTCAGTCAGAGAGTATCACAGTGTGTTTCAAAGAATGTCAGAGAGTGTCACAGTGTGTCTCAGAGTGTCACAGTCTGTCACAGTCTCTCAGAGAGTGTTTCAGTGTGTCTCAGTCTGTCAGAGAGTGTCACAGTGTGTTTCAGTGTATCGCAGTCTGTGAGCGAGTGTTACAGTCCGACTCAGAGAGAGTCAGAGAGTGTCACAGTGTGTCTCAGAGAGTGTCACAGTGTGTCTCAGAGAGTCAGAGAGAACCAGAAAGTGTCACAGTGTGTCTCAGAGAGTGTCAGATAGGATCAGAGAGTGTCACAGTGTGTTGGATAAAGAGCCAGAGTCTGTCACAGTGTGTCTCAGCATGTGTCAGAGAGTGTTACAGAGAGTTTCAAAGAGAGTCTAAGAGAGTCACAGTATCTTCCAGAGATTCGGGGAGAGTCAGAAAGTGTTACAATCTGTCAGCGAGTGTCACAGTGTGTTTCAGAGAGAGTCAGAGAGTGTCACAGTGAGTCCCAGAGCGTCAGATAGGATCAGAGAGTGTCACAGTGTGTGAGAGAGTTTCAGAAAGAGTCAGAGAGTGTCACATTGTGTCTCAGTGAGTGTCACAGTGTGTCTCAGAGAGAGAGAGACAGAAAGTGTCACAATCTGTCTTTGAGAGTGTCTCAGTGGGACACAGTCTGTCATACAGTGTCACAGTGTGCCTCAGAGAGTGTCAGAGAGTGTCCCAGTGTGTCACAGTGTGTCTCAGAGAGGCAGAGAGAGTCAGGAAGTGTCACAGTTTGTCTCAGAGAGTGTCACATTGTGACAGTCTGTCAGAGAACCTTACATTGTATTTCAGAGTTTGTCAGAGAGAGTCAGAAAGTGTCACAGTGTGTCATACTGTGTCTCAGAGAGTGTCAGCATTTGGCTCAGAGAGGGTCACAGTCAGTGAGAGAGTGTGACAGTGTGTCTCGGAGAGTGTCAGAATGAGTCAGAGAGTGTCACAGTATGTCATACTGTGCCTCAGAGAGTGCCATAGAGAGTCAGACTGTATCGCAGTGTGTCTCAGAGAGTGTCAGAAAGTGTCACACTGTGTCTCAGAGAGTGTCAGAGTGAGTCAGTGAGTGTCAAAGTATGTCTCAGAGATAGTCAGAAATTATCACAGTCTATTTCAGAGTGTCACAGTGTGTCTCAGAGAGTGTTGCAGTGTCGCAGAAATTGTCACCGTGGGTCAGAGACTTTCACAGTAGGTTTGAGAGTGTCATCGTGTGTCTCAGTAATAGTCACAGTCTGTCAGAGTCTGTCAGAGAGTGTCACAGTGTTTCTCAGAGTGTGTCAGAGAGCATCACAGTGTATCTCAGTGTGTCAGAGAGAGTCACACTGTGTCTCAGAGAGAGACAGAGAGTGACACAGTGTGTCTCAGAGAGTGTGAGAGTCAAAAATGTTACAGTGTGTCTCGGAGAGTGACCGAGTGTCTAAGAGTCAGAGAAAGACAGCAAGTCTCACAGTGTGTCTCAGAGAGTGTCAGTGTCTCAGAAAATGTCACCATCTGTCAGAGAGTGTCACAGTGTGTCGGAGAGGGACAGAGAGAGTCATAGTGTGTTCCAGTGTGGCAGATAGTGTCACAGAGTGTCACAGTGTGTCTCAGACAGTGTCAGAGAGAGTCAGAAAGTGTCACAGTTTGTCTCAGAGAGTGTCACATTGTGACAATCTGTCAGAGACTGTTACATTGTATTTCAGAGTGAGTCAGAGAGAGTCAGAATGTATCACAGTGTGTCATAATGTGTCTCAGAGAGTGTCAGAGAGTGTCAGCATTTGGCTCAGAGAGGGACACAGTCTGTCAGAGAATGTTACATTGTATTTCAGAGTGTGTCAGAGAGAGACCGTAAGTGTCACAGTGTGTCATGCTGTGTCTGAGAGAGTGTCATAGAAAGTCAGACTATTTCACAGTTTGTTTCAGAAAGTGTCAGGGTGAGTCAGAGAGTGTCAGAGACAGTGAGTGTCACAGTGTGTCTCAGCGAGAGTCAGGGGGTGTCACAGTGTGTTTCGGAGAATGTCAGAGAGTGTCACAGTGTGTCTCACAGAGTGTCGCAGTCTCTCAGAGAGTGTTTCAGTGTATCACAGTCTGTCAGAGAGTGTCACAGCGCTCCTTAGAGAGTCAGAGAGTGTCACAGTGTGTTTCAGTGTATCACATTCTGTCAGAAAGTGTCACAGGGCGCCTCAGAGAGAGTCAGAGAGTGTCACCGTGTGTCTCAGTGAATGTCACAGTGTATCTCAGAGAATCAGGGAAAGAGTCAGAAAGTGTCACAATCTCTTTTGAGAGTGTCTCAGTGTGACACAGTCTGTCAGAGAGAGTCACAGTGTTCCTCAGAGAGTGTCACAGTGCGTCTAAGAGAGGATGACAGTGTGTTTCAGAGTGTCAGAGAGAGTCAGAAAGTGTCACAGTCTGTCTCAGAGAGTGTCAGATAGGATCGGAGAGTGTCACAGTGTGTTTGAGAAAGTGCCAGAGTTCCCGGTGTGTCTCAGCGAATGTCTGAGTGTGTCACAGAGAATTTCAGGGAGATTCAGAGAGTGTCACAGTGTGTCACAGCATGTGTCAGAGAGTGGCACAGAGAGTTTCAGAGAGAGTCAGAGAGTGTCACAGTGTGTCTCAGAGATTCAGGGCGAGTCAGAAAGTGTCACAGTCTGTCAGCGAGTGTCACAGTGTGTTTCAGAGAGAGTCAGAGAGTGTCACAGTGTGTCTGAGTGTTTCAGATAGGATCAGAGAGTGTCAAAGTGCGTCTCAAAGTGTCAGTGAAAGTCAGAGAGTGTCACGGTGTGTCTGAGTGTGTCAGAGAGAGTCAGAGAGTGTCACAGTGTGTCTGAGAGTTTTGGAGAGAGTCAGAGAGTGTCAGAATGTGTCTCAGTGAGCGTCACAGTGTGTCTCAGAGAGTCAGAGAGAGAGAGACAGAAAGGGTCACAATCTGTCTTGAGAGTGTCTCAGTGTGACACAGTCTGTCAGAGTGTCACAGTGTGCTTCAGAGAGTGTCACAGTGCGTCTAAGGGAGGATGACAGTGTGTTTTAGAGAGTCAGAGAGAGTCAGAAAGTGTCACAGTTTGTCTCAGAGAGTGTCACATTGTGACAGCCTGTCAGAGAATGTTACATTGTATTTCAGAGTGTGTCAGAACGTGTTACAGTGTGTCATACAGTGTCTCAGAGAGTGTCAGCATTTGGCTCAGACAGGGTCACAGTCTGTGAGAGAGTGTCACAGTGTGTCTCAGAGAGTGTCAGAGTGAGTCAGAGAGTGTCACAGTATGTCATACTGTACCTCAGAGAGTGCCAGAGAGAGTCAGACTGCATCACAATGTGTCTCAGACAGTGTCAGAAATTGTCACAGTGTGTAACAGGGAGAGTTCGAGAATGTCAGTGAGTCTCACAGTCTGTCTCACAGAGTGTGAGAACGGGTCAGGGAGTGTCATATTGTGTCTCAGAGAGAGTCAGAGAGAGACAGAAAGTGTCACAGTGTCTATCAGAGAGTGTCACAGTGTGTCTCTGTGAGTGTCTCAGTGCGTCTCAGAGAGTGAGAAAGTGACACAGTCTGTGTTTGAGGGTGTCACAGTCTGTCACACTCTGTCAGAGAGTGTCACAGTGTGTTTCAGGGAGAGTCAGAGAGTGTCACAGTGCGTCTCATAGTCACAGAGAGTGAGAGAGTGTCCCAGTGTCTTGGCGACTGTCAGAGAGTGTCACTGTGTGTCACAGTCCCTCAGAGTGTCACAATGTGTCTCAGAGAGTGTCGCAGTGTTTTTGAGAGAGTGGCAGAGAGTGTCACATTGTGTCTCAGCAAGTGTCAGAGAGTGTCATAGCGTGTCTAAGAGAGTGTCACAGTGTATGTGAGAATTTCAGAGAGAGTCAGAGAGTGTCACATTTTGTCTCAGTGAGTGTCACAGTGCGTCTCAGAGAGTCAGAGACAGAGACAGAAAGGATCACAATCTCTCTTGAGAATGTCTCAGTGTGACACAGTCTGTCAGAGAGAGTGACAGTGCGCCTCAGAGAGTGTCACAGTGCGTCTAAGAGAGGATGACAGTGTGTTTCAGAGAGTCAGAGAGAATCAGAAAGTGTCACAGTTTGTATCAGAGTGTCACATTGTGAAAGTCTGTCAGAGAATGTTACATTGTATTTCACAGTGTGTCAGAGAGAGTCAGAAAGTGTCACAGTTTGTCTCAGAGAGTGTCACATTGTGACAGTCTGTCAGAGAATGTTACATTGTATTTTAGAGTCTGCCAGAACGTGTCACAGTGTGTCATACTGTGTCTCAGCAAGTGTCAGAGAGTGTCAGCATTTGGCTCAGACAGGGTCACAGTCTGTGAGGGAGTGTCACAGTGTGTCTCAGAGAGTGTCAGATTGAGTCAGAGACTGTCACAGTATGTAATACTGTACTTCAGAGAGTGCCAGAGAGAGTCAGACTGTATCACAGTGTGTCTCAGAGAGTGTCAGAGATTGTCACAGTGTGTAACAGAGAGAGTTCGAGAATGTCAGTGAGTCTCACAGTCTGTCTCAGAGAGTGTCCGAACGGGTCAGAGAGTGTCACAGTGTGTTTCAGAGAGAATCAGATAGTGTCCCAGTGTGTCACAGAGAGTGTCACAGTGTGTCTCAGAGAGTGCCAGATAGGATCAGAGAATGTCACAGTGCATCTCAAAGTATCAGACAGAGTCAGAGAGTGTTACAGTGTGCCTGAGAGAGGATGACAGTGTGTCTCGGAGAGTCAGAGAGCGTCAGAACGTGTCACAGCTTGTCTCAGAGAGTGTCAGAGAGTGTCACAATGTGTCTCAGAGAGTGTCACAGTGTGTATGAGAGATTGTCAGAGAGTGTCACAGTATGCCTCAGAGAGTTTCAGAGAGGGTCACAGTGTGTCTCAGAAAATCAGGGAGAGCCAGAATGTGTCACAATCTGTCAGCGAGTGCCACAGTGTGTTTCAGAGAGAGTCAGAGAGTGACACAGTGTGTCTCAGAGAGTGTGAGAGTCAAAAATGTTACAGTGTGTCTCAGAGAGTGACCGAGTGTCTAAGAGTAAGAGAAAGACAGCAAGTCTCACAGTGTGTCTCAGAGAGTGTCACAGTGTCTCAGAAAATGTCACCATCTGTCAGAGAGTGTCACAGTGTGTCAGAGAGTGTCTCGGTGTGTCCCTGATGTGTCGCAGTCTGTCAAGAGTGTGTCACAGTTCGTCTCAGAGAGGGACATAGAGAGTCATAGTGTGTTCCAGTGTGGCAGATAGAGACACAGAGAGTCACAGTGTGTCTCAGACAGTGTCAGAGAGAGTCACAGAGTGTCACAGTTTGTCTCAGAGACTGTAACATTGTGACAATCTGTCAGAGACTTTTACATTGTATTTCAGAGTGTGTCAGAGAGACTCAGAATGTATCACAGTGTGTCATAATGTATCTCAGAGAGTGTCAAAGAGTGTCAGCATTTGGCTCAGAGAGGGACACAGTCTGTCAGAGAATGTTACATTGTATTTCAGAGTGTGTCAGAGAGAGACAGTAAGTGTCACAGTGTGTCATACTGTGTCTGGGAGAGTGTCATAGAAAGTCAGACTGTTTCACAGTGTGTTTCAGAGAATGTCAGAGAGTGTCACAGTGTGTCTCACAGTGTCGCAGTCTCTCAGAGAGTGTTTCAGTGTATCACAGTCTGTCAGATAGTGTCACAGTGCTCCTTAGAGGGTCCGAGAGTGTCACAGTGTGTTTCAGTGTATCACAGTCTGTCAGAGAGTGTCACAGTGCGCCTCAGAGAGTGTCACCGTATGTCTCAGTGAGTGTCACAGTGTGTTTCAGGGAGTCAGGGAAAGAGTCAGAATGTGTCACAATCTCTTTTGAGAGTGTCTCAGTGTGACACAGTCTGTCAGAGAGAGTCACAGTGTGCCTCAGAGAGTGTCACAGTGCGTCTAAGAGAGGATGACAGTGTGTTTCAGAGTGTCAGAGAGAGTCAGAAAGTGTCACAGACTGTCTCAGAGAGTGTCAGATAGGATCGGAGAGTGTCACAGTGTGTTTGAGAAAGTGCCAGAGTTCCCGGTGTGTCTCAGCATATGTCAGAGTGTGTCACAGAGAGTTTCAGAGAGATTCAGAGAGTGTCACAGTGTGTCACAGCATGTGTCAGAGAGTGCCACAGAGGGTTTCGGAGATAGTCAGAGAGTGTCACAGTGTGTCTCAGAGATTCAGGGAGAGTCAGAAAGTGTCACAGTCTGTCAGCGAGTGTCACAGTGTGTTTCAGAGAGAGTCAGAGAGTGTCACAGTGTGTCTGAGTGTTTCAGATAGGATCAGAGAGTGTCAAAGTGCGTCTCAAAGTGTCAGTGAAAGTCAGAGAGTGTCACGGTGTGTCTGAGTGTGTCAGAGAGAGTCAGAGAGTGTCACAGTGCGTGTGAGAGTTTCGGAGAGAGTCAGAGAGTGTCACATTTTGTCTCAGTGAGTGTCACAGTGTGTCTCAGAGAGTCAGAGAGAGAGAGAGACAGAAAGGGTCACAATCTGTCTTGAGAGTGTCTCAGTGTGACACAGTCTGTCAGAGTGTCACAGTGTGCTTCAGAGAGTGTCACAGTGCGTCTAAGAGAGGATGGCAGTGTGTTTCAGAGAGTCAGAGAGAGTCAAAAAGTGTCACAGTTTGTCTCAGAGAGTGTCACATTGTGACAGTCTGTCAGAGAATGTTACATTGTATTTCAGAGTGTGTCAGAACGCGTCACATTGTGTCATACAGTGTCTCAGAGAGTGTCAGCATTTGGCTCTGACAGGGTCACAGTCTGTGAGAGAGTGTCACAGTGTGTCTCAGAGAGTGTCCGAGTGAGTCAGAGAGTGTCACAGTATGTCATACTGTACCTCAGAGAGTGCCAGAGAGAGTCAGACTGTATTACAGTTTGTCTCAGAAAGTGTCAGAAATTGTCACAGTGTGTAACAGGGAGAGTTCGAGAATGTCGGTGAGTCTCACAGTCTGTCTCAGAGAGTGTCTGAACGGGTCAGAGAGTGTCACATTGTGTCTCAGAGAGAGTCAGAGAGAGACAGAAAGTGTCACAGTGTCTCTCAGAGAGTGTCACAGTTTGTCACTGTCTGTCAGAGAGTGTCACAGTGTGTCTCTGTGAGTGTCACAGTGCGTCTCAGAGAGAGTTAGAGAGTGTCATAGTGTTTCTCAGAGAGTGTCAAGGTGTGTTTCAGAGAGTGTCAGAGAGTGTCACATTGTGTCTCAGCGTGTGTCAGAGAGGGTCACAGTGTATCTCAAAAATTCAGGGTGAGTCAGAATGTATCACAATCTGTCAGCGAGTGTCACAGTGTGTTTCAGAGAGAGTCAGAGGGTGTCCCAGTGTGTCTCCGAGAGTGCCAGATAGGATCAGAGAATGTCACAGTGCATCTCAAAGTATCGGACAGAGTCAGAGGGTGTTACAGTGTGTCTCAGAGAGGATGACAGTGTGTCTCGGAGAGTCAGAGAGAGTCAGAAAGAGTCACAGCTTGTCTCAGAGAGTGTCAGAGAGTGTCACAATGTGTCTCAGAGAGTGTCACAGTGTGTATGAGAGATTGCCAGAGAGTGTCACAGTGTGCCTCAGAGAGTGTCAGAGAGGGTCACAGTGTGTCGCAGAAATTTAGGGAGAGCCAGAATGTGTCACAATCGGTCAGCGAGTGCCACAGTGTGTTTCAGAAAGTGCCAGAGAGTGTCACAGTGTATCTCAGCGTGTCTCTGAGAGCGTCACAATGTGCCGCAGAGAGTGTCAGAGAGGGTCACAGTGTGTCTCAGAAATTCATGGAGAGCCAGAATGTGTTACAATCGGTCAGCGAGTGCCACAGTGTGTATCAGAAAGTGCCAGAGAGTGTCACAGTGTGTCTCAGCGTGTGTCAGAGAGCGTCACAGTGTGCCGCAATGAGTGTCAGAGAGGGTCACAATGTGTCTCAGAAATTCAGGGAGAGCCAGAATGTGTTACAATCTGTCAGCGAGTGCCACAGTCTGTTTCAGAGAGAGTCAGAGAGTGTCCCAGTGTGTCTCAGAGAGTGCCAGATAGGATCAGAGAATGTCACAGTGCATCTCAAAGTATCAGACAGAGTCTGAGAGTGTTACAGTGTGTCTGAGAGAGCGTAAGAGGGAGTCAGGGAGTGTCACAGTCTGTCTAAGAGTTTCAGAAAGAGTCTGAGAGTGTCACATTGTGTCTCAGAGAGTCAGAGAGAGAGTCAGGAAGTGTCACAGTCTGTCTTTGAGAGAGTCTCAGTGTGACACAGTCTGTCAGAGAGTGTCACAGTGTGTCGCAGTGTATCTAAGAGAGGATGACAACGTGTCTCAGAGAGTCAGAGAGAGTCAGAAAGAGTCACAGTTTGTCTCACAGAGTGTCACATTGTGACAGTCTGTCAGAGAATGTTACATTGTATTTCAGAGTGTGTCAGAAAGAGTCAGAAAGTGTCACAGTGTGTCATACTGTGTCTCAGAGAGTGTCAGAGAGTGTCAGCATTTGGCTCCGAGAGGGTCACATTCTGTGAGAAAGTGCCACAGTGTGTCTCAGAGAATATCAGAGAGTGTCACAGTGTGTCTCAGAGAGCATCAGCGTAAGTCAGAGAGTGTCATAGTATGTCATACTGTGCCTCAGGGAGAGTCAGTGAGTGTCACAGTGTGTCTCAGAGAGAGTCAGAGGGTGTCACAGTCTATCTCGGAGACTGTCACAGTGTGTCTCAGGGAGTCAAAGAGAGACAGAAAGTGTCACAGTGTGTCTCAGAGAGTGTCGCAGTGTCGCAGAAAATGTCACCGTGTGTCAGAGAGTGTCACAGTAGGTCAGGGAGTGTCATCGTGTGTCTCAGAAATTGTCACAGTCTGTCACAGTCTGTCAGAGAGTGTCACAGTGTTTCTCAGAGAGTGTCAGAGAGTGACACAGTGTGTCTCAGAGATTGTGAGAGAGAGACAAAGAGGGTCACAGTGTGTCTCAGAGAGTATTACAGTGTGTCTCAGAGAGTCAGAGAGTGACAGAAAGTGTCTCAGTGTCTCTCAGAGAGTGTCAGAGTGTGTATTAGAGAGTGTCACAATGTCACAGAGAATTTCACCATGTGTCAGAGTGTGTCACAGTCGGTCAGAGAGTGTTTCTGTGTGTCAGGGAGTGTCACAGTCTGTCACAGTCTGTCAGAGAGTGCCACATTGTGTTTCAGAAAGTGACAGAGAGAATCACAGAGTGTCACAGTGCATCTCAAAGAGTGTCAGAGAGAGGCACAGAGTGTCACAACGTGTCTCAGAGTGTCAAAGAGAGACAGAGAGTATCACAGTGTGTCTCAGAGTGTCACAGTGTCACAGGGAATTTCACCATGTGTCAGAGTGTGTCACAGCCAGTCAGAGAGTGTTACAGTGTGTCAGGGAGTGTCACAGTCTGTCACCGTCTGTCAGAGAGTGCCACATTGTATTTTGGAGAGTGTCAGAGAGAGAGTCAGAGAGAGTCACAGTGTATCACAGTGTGTCTCAGAGTGTCAGAGAGAGACAGAGTGTGTCACAGTGTGTCACAGTGTGTTAGAGAGTGTCACAGTGCATCTCGGACCGTGTCACAGTGTGTCCCAGAGAGTCAGAGAGAGTCAGAATGTGTCACATTGTGTTTCAGAGAGTGTCACAATGTCTCAGAGAATGTCATCGTGTGTCCGGGAATGTCACAGTCAGTCAGTGTCACAATGTGTCAGAGAGTGTCAAAGTGTGCCTCAGGAATCAGAGAGAGATGGAACGTGTCACAGTGTCACAGAGAACATCACAGTATCTCAGAATTAGTCACCATGTGTCAGAGAGTGTCACAGTCTGTGAGAGAGTGTCACAGTGTGTCTCAGAGAGTGTCAGAGAGATTCAGAGAGTGTCACTGTGTGTGTAAGAGAGTGTCAGAGAGTGTCACAGTGTATCACAGTCTGTCAGAGAGTGTCGCAGTGCGTTTCAGAGAGAGTTAGAGAGTGTGGCAGTGTGTCTAAGAGAGTGTCAGAGAGTGTCACAGTGTATCTAAGAGAGTGTCATAGTGTGTCACAGTCTGTCAGAGAGTGTCACGGTGTGTCACAGAGAGTCTCACACTGTGTATCAGAGCGCGTCAGAGTGTGTCATTGTGTGTCACAGTCTGTCAGAGCGTGTCACAGTGTGTCATAGTCTGTTAGAGAGAATTATAGGGTGACTCAGAGATAGTCAGAGAGTGTCACAGTGTGTCTTAAAGAGTGTCACAGTGTCACAGAGAATTTCACCATGTGTCAGAGTGTGTCACAGTCGGTCAGAGAGTGTTATAGTGTGTCAGGGTGTGCCACAGTCTGTCAAAGTCTGTCAGAGAATGTCATATTGTGTTTCGGGGAGTGTCAGAGAGAGTCAGAGAGTGTCACAGTGTGTCTCAGAGAGTGTCAGTGAGGGTCTGCGAATGTCACAGTGTGTCTCAGAGTCTCAGAGAGAGTCACAGAGTGTCACAGTGTGTCTCAGAGTGTCAGAGAGAGACAGAGTGTGTCACAGTCTGTCAGAGAGTGTCATAGTGTGTCATCGCCGGCCACACACCGGCGCCTGCCTGACCCTCACTGCCGTCCACACACCACACACAGCTTGACACTCACCGACATCTACACACTGCACCCAGCCTGACCCTCACTGCCATCTGCACACCGCTCCCAGCCTGACCCTCACAGCCATCCACAAACTGTCCTCAACCTGACTCTCACTGCCGTCCCGCACCACCCCAGCCTGACTCTCACTGCCATCCTGCACCGCTCCAGCTGACCCACACCACCGTCTACCAACTCCCCCCAGCCTGACTCCACCGCTGTCCACCAACCGCCTCCAACCTGACCCCCACCGCCGTGCAACACTGCCACAGCCTGACCCACACTGCCGCCCGTACACCACTCCTAGCCTGACCCTCACCACCATCCACACACCGCCACCAGCCTGACCCTCACCGCCACCCACACACCATCTCCAGCATGACCCTCATTGCTGCCCACACACTGCTCCCAGCCTGAACTCCACTGCCGTCCACAAACCACATTCAGCCTGACCCTCACTGCTGTCTACACACTGCTCCCAGCCTGACCCTCACCACCGTCCACACACCGCCACCAGCCTGACTCTCATCACCGCCCACACACTGACGCCAGCCGGACCCTCAACATCACGCACACACCATCCCCAGGCTGACCCACATTGACGCCGAACACAACACCCCCAGCCTGACCCTCACGACCTCCCACACACCCATCCCAAATTGACCCTCACCGCCGTCCAACAACGCCCCAGCCTGAACCTCACCACCGTCCACACACCAACCCCAGCCTGACTACTGCTGCTGTCCACTCTCTGCGCCAAACCTGATCCCCACTGCTGTCCACACACTGCAACCAGCCAGACCCTCCCCGCCATCCACACACCGCCCCTAGCCTAACCCTCAACACCATCAACGCACCACCCCCAGCCTGACCCTCATCACGGTCCACACACTGCCCCCAGCCTGACCTTCACCACCATCCACACGCCGCCCCCAGCCTGACCCGCACCATCGTACACACACCGCCCGCAGCCTGACCCTCACTGCCGTCCACACACCGCCCCCATCCTGAACCTGACTACCATTCACACGCCGCCCCCAGCCTGACCCGCACCATCGTACACACATCGCCCCCAGTCTGACCATCACAACCATCCACTCACTGCCCGCAGCCTGACCCCCACCATCGTTCACACGCCGACACCAGCCTGATTCTCCCGTCCGAACACACAGCAACACCTGCCTGACACCCACCGCCACCCAACACTGCCCCTAGCCTGAACCTCACAGCCACCCACACACCATCCCCAGCCTGACCCTCACTGTAGTCCACTGTAGCCTGACACCACCATCGTCCAATACTGCCACAAACCTGACGATCATGGCCGCCCACACACCGCCCCTAACATTATCCTCATACTGTGGCCCCACACACCACCCACAGCATGACCCTCACCGAGAACACACAATTCCCCGAGCCAGACCCTCACCACCACCCACATGCCACCCCCAGCCTGATGCTCACTGCCGTCCAACACTGACCCAAGCCTGACCCTCACCGCCCTCCAAACGCTGCCTCCAGCCTTTCCCTCACCGCCGTCCAAACACTGCCCTGAGCCTGTCCCTCACTGCCATCTGCACACCGCCCCAGCCTGACCCACACTGCTGTCCACACACCGTCCCCAGGCTGACTCTCACCGCCATCCAGCACCACTCCAACCTGACCCTCACTGCCGTCAACACACTGCCACCAGCCTGTCCCTCACTACATTCCAACACCGTCACCAGCCTTTCCCTCACCACCGTCCACACACCGCCCACACACCGCCCACAGCCTGACCCTCACCGCAACCCACACAACGTCACCAGCCTGACCCCCCACTGTCATTCACGCATTGACAACAGCCTGACCGTCTCCTTCAAACACACACCACCCCCTGGCTGACATCCTACACCACCCAACACTGCCTCCAGCCTGAAACTCACTGCTGCCCACACACCACCCCCAGCCTGAACCCCACCGCTATCCACACAACGCACCCAGCCTGACACCCACCGCCACCCAACACCATCCCCAGCCTGAACCTCATAGACACCCACACACCATCCCCAGCCTTACCATCACCACAGTCCACACAACGCCCCCAGCCTGAAGCTCACTGCTGTCGACCTACTGCCCCCAGTCTGACCCTCACCGTCGCCCACATACTGCCCCCAGAATGACCCTCACCACCGTCTAGACACCGCCCACTGCCTGACACTTAACGCTGTTCACACACTGCCACAAGCCTGACTCTCAACACCATCTGCACACCATCTCCAGCCTGACCTTCATTATCGTGTATATGCCAACCCCAGCCTGCCCCTCACCGCTGTTCACCAATCGCCCCCAGCCTGACACCACCGCCGTCCAACACTGCCACAAGCCTGACCGTCACGGCATCCCACACACTGCCCCTAGCTTTATCCTCACTAGCATCCACACACCACGCACAACATGACCCTCACCAAGAACACACAACACCCCGAGCCAGACCCTCACCACCGCCCACACTCCGCCCCGCGCCAGACGCTCATGGCCGTAGAACACTGACCCAAACCTGACCCTCACTGCTGTCCACACACCGCACCCAGCCTTTCCACCACCGCCGTCCACACTCCGCCCCCAGCCTGACCCTCACTGCCGTCCACACACTGCACCCAGCCTGACCCTCACCACCGTCCACACACTGCACCCAGCCTGACCCTCACTGCGGTCCACACGCTGCCCCCAGTCTGACCCTCAATACCGTCCACACACCACCCCCATCCTGACCCTCACTGCCGTCCACACTCTGCCCCCAGCCTGTCCATCACTGCCATCCGAACACTGCCCCCAGCCTTACCCTCATTGCTGTCCACACACAGTCCCCAGGCTGACTCTCACCGTCGTCCAGCACTGCCCCAGCCTGACCCTCACTGCCGTCAACACACCGCCACCAGCCTGTCCCTCACCACAGTCCAACACCATCAGCAGCCTCTCGCTCAGCACCATCCACACACCACCCACAGTCTGACCCTCACCGCCACCCACACACTGTCACCAGCCTGTCCTGCACTGCCACCCACGCACCACCCTCACCCTGAACCTCACCACCGTCCACACACCGCACCCAGACTTACCCTCACTATTGTCTACACACCGCTCCCAGCCTGACCCTCACCACCACCCACACACTAGCCCAACCTGACCCTCATCACCACCCACACACAGCCCCGACAATGACCCTCAGTACCGTCCACACCCCACCACCAGCCTGACCCTCACCGCCGTCAACACACCACCCCAAGGCTGACCCTCAGCACTGCCCACACACTGTCTCCAACCTGACCCTCTCCGTCGTCAACCAACCACCCACCTCCTGATCCTCACTGTCGTCCAATAATGCCCCAGCCTGACCCTCACTACCGTCCACTAATGCCCCAGCCTGACCCTCACTGCTGTCCAATAACGCCCCAGCCTGACCCTCACCACCGTCCAATAACGCCCCAGCCTGACCCACATTGCCGCCCACACACCGGCCCTAGCCTTATCCTCACAGCAATTCACACTCCACACCCAGCCTGACCCTCACCTCCATCCACACACAGTCCCAGACTGTCCCTAACTGCCATCCACACACTGACCCAACCTAACCCTCACCACCGTCCAACACCATCCCAAGCCTGTCCCTCACCGCCGGTCACCCGCCGCCCCCAGCCTGACCCTCACTGCCATCCACACACCGTACCATGCCTGACACTCACCGTCGTCGACACGCCACCACCAGTTTGTTCCTCACTGCCATCCACAAACTGTCTGGTACCGCCCCAGCCTGACCCTCACCGCCGTCTGGCACCACCCCAGCCTGACCCTCACCACCGTCCACACACCGTCCACACACCGCCACCAGCCTGTCCCTCACCGTCGTCCCGCACTGCCCCAGCCTGGCCCACACCACCGTCCATCAACCACCCACAGCCTGACCCCACCGCTGTCCACCAACCACCCCCAGCCTGACCTCCATCGCCGCCCAAAACTACCACAGGCTGACACTCAGCCCCGCCCATACAGCTCCCCGAGCCTGACCCTCAACACTGTCCACACATCATCACCAGCCTGACCTGCACCGCGTCCACACACCACCCCAATTCTGACCCTCACCACTGCCCACACACTGCCCACAGCCTGACCCTCACCACCACCCACACACCGCCCCCAGCCTGAACTCCACTGCCGTCCACACACCACATCCAGCCTGACCCTCACCACTGTCTACACACCGCCCCCAAGCCTGACACTCCCCACCGTCCACACACCGCCCCCCAGCCTGACCCTCTCTGCCGTCCAATACTGCCCCAGCCTGACCCTCACTGCTGTCCACACACTGGCCCCAGCCTAATCCCCACAGCCGTTCACACTCCACCCACAAACTGATCCTCACCGCTGTCCACACACCGCCTCCAGCCTGTCCCTCACTGCCATCCACACATCAAACAAACCTGAGCCTCACCGCCGTCCAACACCATAACAAACCTGTCCATCACCGCCGGCCACACGCCAACCCCAGTCTAACACTCAGCGCCATCCACACGCCGCAACCTGTGGGTCCCTCACTGCCATCCGCACACCTCCCCACCCTGACACTCACTGCCATCCACAAACCGTGCCAAACCTGACTCCCACCGCCATCACGCACCGCCCCAGCCTGACCCTCACTGCCGCCTACACACTGCATCCAGATTCAGGCTCACTGCCATCAGCACACCGCACCCAGACTGACCCTCACTGCCGTCCACACAACGAACACAGACTGACCCTCACTGCCATCCGCATACCACACCCAGACTAACTGTCGCTGCCGTCCGCACACCGTACCCAGACTGACCCTCACTGCCATCTGCACACTGCACCCAGACTTAACCACACTGCCGTGCACACACCGCACCCAGCCTGACCCTCATTGCCGCCAACACACAGCATCCAGTTTCAACCTCACTGCCATCAGCACACCGCACCCAGACTGAGCCGCAATGCCATCTGCACACCACACCCAGACTGACCGTCACTGCCATCCACACACCGAAACCAGACTGACGCTCACTGCCGTCCACACACCGTACCCAGAATGACCCTCACTGCTGACCGCACACCACAGTCGGACTGAACCTCACTGCCATCCACACACCGAAACCAGACTGACCCTCACTGCCGTCATACACCGGACCCAGACTTACCCTCATTGCCATTCGCACACCACACCCAGCCTGACCCTCACTGCCGCCTACACACTGCAACCAGACTCAACCTCACTGCCATCCACACACAGCAAGCAGACTGACCCTCACTGCCATCAGCACACCGCACCCAGACTGACCCACAATGCTGTCCGCACACCACACACACAGACTGATCCTCACTGCCATCCACACACCGAGCTCAGACTGACACTCACTGCCGTCCACACACCGGACCCAGACTGACCCTCATTGCCATTCGCACACCACACACAGACTGACCCTCACTGCCATCCACACACCGCACACAGACTGACCTTCACTTCCGTGCACACACCGCACCCAGACTGACCCTCATTGCTGTCCACACACTGCACCCAGACAGACACTCACTGCCATCCACGCACCGCACCCAGACTGAGCCTCACTGCCGTCTACACACCGCACCCAGACTCACCCTCACTGCCATCCACACACCGCAACCAGACTGACCCTCACTGCCATCCACACACCGCAGCCAGACTGACCCTCACTGCCATCCACACACCACACCCAGATTGACTCTCAATGCCATTCACACACCGCACACAGTCTGACCCTCACTGTCGTGCATACACCACTCCCAGTCAGACACTCACTTCCATGCACACACCGCACCCAGACTGACCCTCACTGCCATCCGCACACCGTACCCAGACTGACCCTCACTGCAATCCGCACACCGTACCCAGACTGACCCTCACTGCCGTCCACACAACGTACACAGACTGACCCTCACTGCCATCCGCACACCACACCCAGACTGACCCTCACTGCAATCCGCACACCGCACTCAGACTGACCATCACTGCCATCCGCACACCACACCCAAAGTGACCCACACTGCCGTCCATACACCTGACCCAGACTGACCCTCATTGCCATCCGCACACCACACCCAGACTGAACCTCACTGCCATCCACACACCGCACCGCGACTGACCTTCACTTCCGTGCACACACCGTAACCCAGACTGACCCTCACTGCCATCCGCACACCGCACCCAGACTGACCCTCACTGCCATCCGCACACCACTCCTAAACTGACCCACACTGCCGTCCATACACCGGACCGAGACTGACCTTCACTTCCGTGCACACACAGTAACACAGACTAACCCTCACTGCCATCTGCACACCGAACCCAGACTGACCCTCACTGCCATCCGCACACCACACCTAAACTGACCCTCAGTGCCATCAACACGCCGCACCCAGACTGACCTTCACTTCCGTGCACAAACCGCACCCAGACTGACCCTCACTGCCATCTGCACACCGCACCCAGACTGACGCTCACTGCCATCCACACACCACACCCAGAGTGACCCTCACTGCCATCCACACACCGCAGCCAGTCTGACCCTCACTGCCGTGCATACACCGCACCCAGCCTGACCCTCACTGCCGCCTACACACTGCACCGAGACTCAACCTCACTGCCGTCCACACACCGCACCCAGACTGACCCTCACTGCCATTAGCACACCGCACCCAGACTCACCCTTACTGCTGTCCACACACCACACACAGACTGAACCTCACTGCCATCCACACACCAAACTCAGACTGACCCTCACTGCCGTCCACACACCGGACCCAGACTGACCCTCACTGCCGTCCACACAACGTACACAGACTGACCCTCACTGCCATTAGCACACCGCACCCAGACTCACCCTTACTGCTGTCAACACACCAAACCCAGACTGACCCTCACTGCCGTCCACACAACGTACACAGACTGACCCTCACTGCCATCTGCACACCGCACACAAACTGACGCTCACTGCCATCCGCACACTGCACTCAGACTGACCCTCACTGCCATCCGCACACCGCAGCCAGACTGACCCTCACTGCCGTGCATTCACCGCACCCAGCCTGACCATCACTGCCGCCTACACACTGCACCCAGATTCAACCTCACTGCCATCCACACAGCGTAACCAGACTGACCCTCACTGCTGTCTGCACACCACATCCAGACTGACCCTCACTGCCATCCGCACACCGCACTCAGTCTGACCGTCACTGCCATCAGCACAGCACACCCAGACTGACCATCACTGCTGTCCACACAACGTAAACAGACTGACCCTCACTGCCATCCGCACACCACACCCAGACTGAACCACACTGCCGTGCACACACCGCACCCAGCCTGACCCTCATTGCCGCCAACACACTGCATCAAGTTTCTACCTCACTGCCATCAGCACACCGCACCCAGACTGAGCCGCAATGACATCCGCACACCACACCCAGACTGACCCTCACTGCCGTGCACACACCGCACCCAGCCTGACCCTCATTGCCGCCAACACACTGCATCCAGTTTCTACCTCACTGCCATCAGCACACCGCACCCAGACTGAGCCGCAATGACATCCGCACACCACACCCAGACTGACCCTCACTGCCATCCACACACCGAAACCAGTCTGACGCTCACTACCGTCCACACACCGTACCCAGACTGACCCTCACTGCTGACCGCACACCACACTCGGACTGAACCTCACTGCCATCCACACACCGAAACCAGACTGACCCTCACTGCCGTCATACACCGGACCCAGACTTACCCTCATTGCCATCCGCACACCACACCCAGCCTGACCCTCACTGCCGCCTACACACTGCAACCAGACTCAACCTCACTGCCATCCACACACAGCAAGCAGACTGACCCTCACTGCCATCAGCACACCGCACCCAGACTGACCCACAATGCTGTCCGCACACCACACACACAGACTGATCCTCACTGCCATCCACACACCGAGCTCAGACTGACACTCACTGCCGTCCACACACCGGACCCAGACTGACCCTCATTGCCATTCGCACACCACACACAGACTGACCCTCACTGCCATCCACACACCGCACACAGACTGACCTTCACTTCCGTGCACACACCGCACCCAGACTGACCCTCATTGCTGTCCACACACTGCACCCAGACAGACACTCACTGCCATCCACGCACCGCACCCAGACTGAGCCTCACTGCCGTCTACACACCGCACCCAGACTCACCCTCACTGCCATCCACACACCGCACCCAGACTGACCCTCACTGCCATCCACACACCGCAGCCAGACTGACCCTCACTGCCATCCACACACCACACCCAGATTGACTCTCAATGCCATTCATACACCGCACACAGTCTGACCCTCACTGCCGTGCATACACCACTCCCAGTCAGACACTCACTTCCGTGCACACACCGCACCCAGACTGACCCTCACTGCCGTCCACACTACGTACACAGACTGACCCTCACTGCCATCCGCACACCGTACCCAGACTGACCCTCACTGCCATCCGCACACCGCACCCAGACTGACCATCACTGCCATCCACACACCACACCCAGACTGACCCACACTGCCGTCCATACACCGGACCCAGACTGACCCTCATTGCCATCCGCACACCACACCCAGACTGAACCTCACTGCCATCCACACACCGCACCCCGACTGACCTTCACTTCCGTGCACACACCGTAACCCAGACTGACCCTCACTACCATCCGCACACCGCACCCAGACTGACCCTCATTGCCATCCGCACACCACACCCAGACTGAACCTCACTGCCATCCACACACCGCACCCCGACTGACCTTCACTTCCGTGCACACACCGCACCCAGACTGACCCTAACTGCCATCCACACACCGCAGCCAGTCTGACCCTCACTGCCGTGCATACACCGCACCCAGCCTGACCCTCACTGCCGCCTACACACCGCACCCAGACTGACCGTCACTGCCATTAGCACACCGCACCCAGACTCACCCTTACTGCTGTGCACACACCACACCCAGACTGAACCTCACTGCCATCCACACACGGAACTCAGACTGACCCTCACTGCCGTCCACACAACGTACACAGACTGACGCTCACTGCCATCCGCACACCGCAGCCAGTCTGACCCTCACTGCCATTAGCACACCGCACCCAGACTCACCCTTACTGCTGTCCACACACCACACCCAGACTGAACCTCACTGCCATCCACACACCGCCCCAGACTCACCCTTACTGCTGTCAACACACCAAACCCAGACTGACCCTCACTGCCGTCCACACAACGTACACAGACTGACCCTCACTGCCATCCGCACACCACACCGAGACTGACCATCACTGCCATCTGCACACCGCACCCAAACTGACGCTCACTGCCATCCGCACACTGCACTCAGACTGACTCTCACTGCCATCTGCACACCGCACCCAAACTGACGCTCACTGCCATACACACACCAAACCCAGACCTACCCTCACTGCCATTCACACACCACAGCCTGACTGACCCTCACTGCCGTGCATTCACCCTACCCAGCCTGACCATCACTGGCGCCTACACACTGCACACAGATTCAACCTCACTGCCATCCACACAGCGTAACCAGACTGACCCTCACTGCTGTCCGCACACCACATCCAGACTGACCCTCACTGCCATCCGCACACCGCACTCAGTCTGACCGTCACTGCCATCCGCACACCACACCCGAACTGACCCACACTGCCGTCCATACACCGGACCGAGACTGACCTTCACTTCCGTGCACACACCGTAACACAGACTGACCCTCACTGCCATCTGCACACCGCACCCAGACTGACCCTCACTGCCATCCGCACACCACACATAAAGTAACCCTCAGTGCCATCAACACACCGCACCCAGACTGACCTTCACTTCCGTGCACACACCGCACCCAGACTGACACTCACTGCCATCTGCACACCGCACACAGACTGACGCTCACTGCCATCCACACACCACACCCAGAGTGACCCTCACTGCCATCCACACACCGCAGCCAGTCTGACCCTCACTGCCGTGCATACACCGCACCCAGCCTGACCCTCACTGCCGCCTACACACTGCACCGAGACTCAACCTCACTGCCGTCCACACACCGCACCCAGACTGACCCTCACTGCCATCCACACACCGCACCCAGACTCACCCTCACTGCTGTCCACACACCACACCCAGACTGAACCTCACTGCAATTCAATCACCGAACTCAGACTGACCCTCACTGCCGTCCACACAACGGACCCAGACTGACCCTCACTGCCATCCGCACACCACACCCAGACTGACCCTCACTGCCATCCACACAACGTACACAGACTGACCCTCACTGCCATCCGCACACCACACCGAGACTGACCCTCCTTGCCATCTGCACACCGCACCCAAACTGACGCTCACTGCCATCCGCACACAGCACTCAGACTGACTCTCACTGCCATCTGCACACCGCACCCAAACTGACGCTCACTGCCATACACACACCAAACCCAGACTGACCCTCACTGCCATCCATACACCGCAGGCAGACTGACCCTCACTGCCGTGCATTCACCGCACCCAGCCTGACCCTCACTGCCGCCTACACACTGCACCCAGATTCAACCTCACTGCCATCCACACAGCGTAACCAGACTGACCCTCACTGCTGTCCGCAAACCGTACACAGACTGACCCTCACTGCCATCCACACACCGAACTCAGACTGACCCTCACTGCCATCCGCACACCACACCCAGACTGACCTTCACTGCCATCCACATACCGCACCCAGACTGACCTTCACTTCCGTGCACACACCGCACCCAGACTGACCCTCACTGCCATCCACACACCGCACCGAGACTGATCCTCACTTCCGTGCACACACCGCACACAGCCTGACCCTCACTGCCTCCTACACACTGCACCCAGACACAACCTCACTGCCATTAGCACACCGCACCCAGACTGACCCTGACTGCCATCCACGCACCGCACCCAGATTGACCCTCATTGCTGTCCACACACCGCACCCAGACTGACCCTCACTGCCATCAGCACACCGCACCCAGACTGACCCTGACTGCCATCCACGCACCGCACCCAGACTGACCCTCACTGCCATCCACACACCGCACCCAGACTGACCCTCACTGCCATCCACACACCACACCCAGACTGACCCTCACTGCCATCCGCACACCGCACCCAGACTGACCCTCACTGCCATCCGCACACTGCACCCAGACTAACTGTCACTGCCGTCTGCACACCGTATCCAGACTGACCCTCACGGCCATCTGCACACTGCACCCAGACTGACCCACACTGCCGTGCACACACCGCACCCAGCCTGACCCTCACTGCCGCCTACACACTGCATCCAGATTCAACCTCACTGCCATTAGCACACCGCACCCAGACTGACCCTCACTGCCATCCGCACACTGCACCCAGAGTGACCCTCACTGCCATCCTCACACCACACCCAAATTGAACCTCACTGCCATCCACACACCGCAGCGAGACTGACCCTCACTTCCGTGCACACACCGCAGCCAGACTGATTCTCACTTCCGTCCGCAGACTGTAAACAGACTGACCCTCATTGCCAGACACACACCGCACCCAGACTGACCCTTACTTCCGTGCACAACACCGCACCCAGCCTGACCCTCACTGCCGCCTACACACTGCACCCAGACACAACCTCACTGCCATTAGCACACCGCACACAGACTGACGCTCATTGCTGTCCACACACAGCTCCCAGAATGACACTCACTGCCATCCACACACCGCACCCAGCCTGACCCTCACTGCCGCCGACACACTGCAGCCAGACAGACGCTCACTGCCATCCAAGCACCACACCCAGACTGACCCTCACTGCCATCCACACAGCGCACCCAGACTGACCCTCACTGCCATCCACACACCACACACAGATTGACTCTCAATGCCATTCACACACCGCACACAGTCTGACCCTCACTGCCGTGCACACACCGCTCCGAGTCCGACCCTCACTTCCGTGCACACACCGCACCCAGACTGACCGTCACTGCCATCCGCAAACCACACCCAGACTGACCCTCACTGCCGTCCACACAACGTACACAGACTGAACCTCACTGCCATCCGCACACCACACCGAGACTGACCCTCCCTGCCATCTGCACACCGCACCCAAACTGACGCTCACTGCCATCCGCACACCGCACTCAGACTGACTCTCATTGCCATCTGCACACCGCACCCAAACTGACGCTCACTGCCATTCACACACCACACCCAGCCTGACCCTCACTGCCGCCTACACACTGCACCCAGACTCAACCTCACTCCAGTCCACACACTGTAACCAGACTGACCCTCACTGCTGTCCGCACACCACACACAGACTGAACCTCACTGGCATCCACACACCAAACTCAGACTGACCCTCACTGCCATCCGCACGCCACACCCAGACTGACCCTCACTGCCATCCACACACCGCACCCAGACTGACCTTCACTTCCGTGCACACACCGCACCCAGACTGACCCTCACTGCCAACCACACACCGCACCCAGACTGACCCTCACTTCCGTGCACACACCGAACCCAGACTGACTCTCACTGCCATCCGCACGCCACACCCAGACTGACCCTCACTGCCATCCACACACCGCACCCAGACTGACCTTCACTTCCGTGCACACACCGCACCCAGACTGACCCTCACTGCCAGACACACACCGCACCCAGACTGACCCTCACTTCCATGCACACACCGCAGCCAGCCTGACCCTCACTGCCACCGACACACTGCACCCAGACACAACCTCACTGCCATTAGCACACCGCACACAGACTGACCCTCATTGCTGTCCACACACCGCACCCAGACTGACCCTCACTGCCATCCGCACACGACACCCAGACTGTCCCTCACTGCCATCCACGCACCGCATCCAGACTGACCCTCACTGCCGTCCACACACCGCACCCAGACTGATCCTCACTGCCATCCACACACCGCAACCAGCCTGACCCTCACTGCCATCCACACACCACACCCAGATTGACTCAAAATGCCATTCACACACCTCTCCCAGTCAGACCCTCACATCCATGCACACACCGCACCCAGACTGACCCTCACTGCCATCCGCACACCGCACCCAGACTAACTGTCACTGCCGTCTGCACACCGTACCCAGACTGACCCTCACTGCCATCTGCACACTGAACCCAGACTGACCCAAACTGCCGTGCACACACCACACTCAACCTGACCCTCACTGCCGCCTACACACTGCATCCAGATTCAACCTCACTGCCATCAGCACACCGCACCCAGACTGACCCTCTCTGCCGTCCACACACCGCACCCAGACTGACCCGCACTTCCGTGCACACACCGCACCCAGACTGACCCTCACTGCCGTTCCAACACTGCACCCAGACTGACTCTCACTGCCATCTGCACATTGCACCCAGACTGACGCTCACTGCCATCCACACACCACACCCAGACTGACCCTCACTGCCATCCACACACCGCAGCCAGACTGACACTCACTGCCGTGCATACACCGCACCCAGGTTGACCCTCACTGCCGCCTACACACTGCACCAAGACTCAACCTCACTGCCGTCAACACACCATACCCAGACTGACGCTCACTGCCGCCTACACACTGCACCCAGAGTCAACTTCACTGCCATTCACACACCGCACCCAGACTGACACTCACTGAAATCAGCACACCGCACCCAGACTGACCCACACTGCTGTCCGCACACCACACACAGACTGAACCTCACTGCCATCCACACGCCAGAACCAGATTGACCCTCACTGCCATCCACACACCGCACTCAGACTGATCGTCACTGCCATCCGCACACCACACCCAAACTGACCCACACTGCCGTCCATACACCGGACCCAGACTGACCCTCATTGCCATCCGCACAACACACCCAGACTGAACCTCACTGCCATCCACACACCGCACCCAGACTGACCTTCACTTCCGTGCACACACCGTAACCCAGACTGTCCCTCACTGCCATCCACACACCGCACCCAGACTACCCTCACTGCCATCCGCACACCACAACGAAACTGACCCTCACTGCCATCAACACACCGCACCCAGACTGACCTTCACTTCCGTGCACAAACAGCACCCAGACTGACCCTCACTGCCATCTGCACACCGCAACCAGACTGACGCTCACTGACATCCACGCACCGCACCCAGACTGACACTCACTGCCATCCACACACCGCATCCAGAATGACCCTCACTGCCATCCACACACCGCACCCAGACTGACCCTCACTGCCATCCACACACCATACCCAGACTGACCCTCACTGCCCTCCAGACAGCGCACAGAGTCTGACCCTCACTGCCGTCCACACACCACACACAGACTGACCCTCACTGCCATCCGCACACCGCACCCAGACTGACCCTCACTGCCGTCCACACACCACACACAGACTGACCCTCACTGCCATCCGCACACCGCACCCAGACTGACCCTCACTGCCGTCCACACACCGCACACAGTCTGAACCTCACTGCTGTGCACACACCGCTCCCAGTCAGAACCTCACTTCTGTGCACAAACCGCAGCCAGACTGACCCTCACTGCCATCCGCACACTGCACCCAGACTGACCCAAACTGCCGTGCACACACCACACCCAACCTGACCCTCACTGCCGCCTACACACTGCATCCAGATTCAACCTCACTGCCATCTGCACACCGCAACCAGGCTGACGCTCACTGACATCCACGCACCGCACCCAGACTGACCCTCACTGCCGTCCACACACCGCATCCAGAATGACCCTCACTGCCATCCACACACCGCACCCAGACTGACCCTCACTGCCATCCACACACCATACCCAGACTAACCCTCACTGCCCTCCAGACAGCGCACAGAGTCTGACCCTCACTGCCGTCCACACACCACACACAGACTGACCCTCACTGCCATCCGCACACCGCACCCAGACTGACCCTCACTGCCGTCCACACACGGCACACAGTCTGAACCTCACTGCTGTGCACACACCGCTCCCAGTCAGACCCTCACTTCTGTGCACAAACCGCAGCCAGACTGACCCTCACTGCCATTCGCACACTGCACCCAGACTGACCCAAACTGCCGTGCACACACCACACCCAACCTGACCCTCACTGCCGCCTACACACTGCATCCAGATTCAACCTCACTGCCATCAGCACACCGCACCCAGACTGACCCTCTCTGCCGTCCACACACCGCACCCAGACTGACCCGCACTTCCATGCACACACCGTACCCAGACTGACCCACACTGGCGTTCGAACACTGCACCCAGACTGACTCTCACTGCCATCTGCACACTGCACCCAGACAGACGCTCACTGCCATCCACACACCACACCCAGACTGACCCTCACTGCCATCCACACACCGCAGCCAGACTGACACTCACTGCCCTGCATACACCGCACCCAGCCTGACCCTCACTGCCGCCAATACACTGCACCCAGACTCAACCTCACTGCCGTCAACACACCATACCCAGACTGACCCTCACTGCCGCCTACACACTGCACCCAGACTCAACTTCATTGCCGCTCACACACCGCACCCAGACTGACACTGACTGAAATCAGCACACCGCACCCAGACTGACCCACACTGCTGTCCGCACACCACACACAGACTGGACCTCACTGCCATCCACACACCAGACCCAGACTGACCCTCACTGCCATCCACACACCGCACTCAGACTGACCGTCACTGCCATCCGCACAACACACCCAAACTGACCCACACTGCCGTCCATACACCGGACCCAGACTGACCCTCATTGCCATCCGCACACCACACCCAGACTGACCTTCACTTCCGTGCACACACCGTAACCCAGACTGACCCTCACTGCCATTCGCACACCGCACCCAGACTGACCCTCACTGCCATCCGCACACCACAACTAAACTGACCCTCACTGCCATCAACACACCGCACCCAGACTGACCTTCACTTCCGTGCACAAACCGCACCCAGACTGACCCTCACTGCCATCTGCACACCGCACCCAGACTGACGCTCACTGCCATCCACGCGCCGGACCCAGACTGACCCTGACTGCCATCCACACACCACACCCAGACTGACCCTCACTGCCGTCCACACAACGTACACAGACTGACCCTCACAGCCATCTGCACACCGCACACAGACTGACGCTCACTGCCATCCACACACCACACCCAGAGTGACCCTCACTGCCATCCACACACCGCAGCCAGTCTGACCCTCACTGCCGTGCATACACCGCACCCAGCCTGACCCTCACTGCCGCCTACACACTGCACCGAGACTCTACCTCACTGCCGTCCACACACCGCACCCAGACTGACCCTCACTGCCATCCACACACCGCACCCAGACTCACCCTCACTGCTGTCCACACACCACACCCAGACTGAACCTCACTGCAATTCACACACCGAACTCAGACTGACCCTCACTGCCATCCGCACACCACACCCAGACTGACCCTCACTGCCATCCGCACACCACACCGAGACTGACGCTCCTTGCCATCTGCACACCGCACCCAAACTGACGCTCACTGCCATCCGCACACAGCACTCAGACTGACTCTCACTGCCATCTGCACACCGCACCCAAACTGACGCTCACTGCCATACACACACCAAACCCAGACTGACCCTCACTGCCATCCACACACCGCAGGCAGACTGACCCTCACTGCCGTGCATTCACCGCACCCAGCCTGACCCTCACTGCCGCCTACACACTGCACCCAGATTCAACCTCACTGCCATCCACACAGCGTAACCAGACTGACCCTCACTGCTGTCCGCAAACCGTACACAGACTGACCCTCACTGCCATCCACACACCGAACAGACTGACCCTCACTGCCGTCCGCACACCACACCCAGACTGACCTTCACTGCCATCCACACACCGCACCCAGACTGACCTTCACTTCCGTGCACACACCGCACCCAGACTGACCCTCACTGCCATCCACACACCGCACCGAGACTGATCCTCACTTCCGTGCACACACCGCACACAGCCTGACCCTCACTGCCTCCTACACACTGCACCCAGACACAACCTCACTGCCATTAGCACACCGCACCCAGACTGACCCTGACTGCCATCCACGCACCGCACCCAGATTGACCCTCATTGCTGTCCACACACCGCACCCAGACTGACCCTCACTGCCATCAGCACACCGCACCCAGACTGACCCTGACTGCCATCCACGCACCGCACCCAGACTGACCCTATCTGCCATCCACACACCGCACCCAGACTGACCCTCACTGCCATCCACACACCACACCCAGACTGACCCTCACTGCCATCCGCACACCGCACCCAGACTGACCCTCACTGCCATCCGCACACTGCACCCAGACTAACTGTCACTGCCGTCTGCACACCGTATCCAGACTGACCCTCACGGCCATCTGCACACTGCACCCAGACTGACCCACACTGCCGTGCACACACCGCACCCAGCCTGACCCTCACTGCCGCCTACACACTGCATCCAGATTCAACCTCACTGCCATCAGCACACCGCACCCAGACTGACCCGCACTGCCATCCGCACACTGCACCCAGACTGACCCTCACTGCCATCCTCACACCACACCCAAATTGAACCTCACTGCCATCCACACACCGCAGCGAGACTGACCCTCACTTCCGTGCACACACCGCAGCCAGACTGATTCTCACTTCCGTCCGCAGACTGTAAACAGACTGACCCTCATTGCCAGACACACACCGCACCCAGACTGACCCTCACTTCCGTGCACAACACCGCACCCAGCCTGACCCTCACTGCCGCCTACACACTGCACCCAGACACAACCTCACTGCCATTAGCACACCGCACACAGACTGACCCTCATTGCTGTCCACACACCGCTCCCAGAATGACACTCACTGCCATCCACACACCGCACCCAGCCTGACCCTCACTGCCGCCGACACACTGCAGCCAGACAGACGCTCACTGCCATCCAAGCACCACACCCAGACTGACCCTCACTGCCATCCACACAGCGCACCCAGACTGACCCTCACTGCCATCCACACACCACACACAGATTGACTCTCAATGCCATTCACACACCGCACACAGTCTGACCCTCACTGCCGTGCACACACCGCTCCGAGTCCGACCCTCACTTCCGTGCACACACCACACCCAGACTGACCGTCACTGCCATCCGCAAACCACACCCAGACTGACCCTCACTGCCGTCCACACAACGTACACAGACTGAACCTCACTGCCATCCGCACACCACACCGAGATTGACCCTCCCTGCCATCTGCACACCGCACCCAAACTGACGCTCACTGCCATCCGCACACCGCACTCAGACTGACTCTCATTGCCATCTGCATACCGCACCCAAACTGACGCTCACTGCCATTCACACACCACACCCAGCCTGACCCTCACTGCCGCCTACACACTGCACCCAGACTCAACCTCACTCCAGTCCACACACTGTAACCAGACTGACCCTCACTGCTGTCCGCACACCACACACAGACTGAACCTCACTGGCATCCACACACCAAACTCAGACTGACCCTCACTGCCATCCGCACGCCACACCCAGACTGACCCTCACTGCCATCCACACACCGCACCCAGACTGACCTTCACTTCCATGCACACACCGCACCCAGACTGACACTCACTGCCAAACGCACACCGCACCCAGACTGACCCTCACTTCCGTGCACACACCGAACCCAGACTGACTCTCACTGCCATCCGCACGCCACACCCAGACTGACCCTCACTGCCATCCACACACCGCACCCAGACTGACCTTCACTTCCGTGCACACACCGCACCCAGACTGACCCTCACTGCCAGACACACACCGCACCCAGACTGACCCTCACTTCCATGCACACACCGCAGCCAGCCTGACCCTCACTGCCACCGACACACTGCACCCAGACACAACCTCACTGCCATTAGCACACCGCACACAGACTGACCCTCATTGCTGTCCACACACCGCACCCAGACTGACCCTCACTGCCATCCGCACACGGCACCCAGACTGTCCCTCACTGCCATCCACGCACCGCATCCATACTGACCCTCACTGCCGTCCACACACCGCACCCAGACTGATCCTCACTGCCATCCACACACCGCAACCAGCCTGACCCTCACTGCCATCCACACACCACACCCAGATTGACTCAAAATGCCATTCACACACCTCTCCCAGTCAGACCCTCACATCCATGCACACACCGCACCCAGACTGACCCGCACTGCCATCCACACACCGCACCCAGACTGACCCTCACTGCAATCCGCTCACTTTACCCAAACTGACCCTCACTGCCGTCCACACAACGTACACAGAATGATCCTCACTGTCGTCCACACAACGTACACAGACTGACCCTCACTGCCATCCGCACACCGCACCCAGACTAACTGTCACTGCCGTCTGCACACCGTACCCAGACTGACCCTCACTGCCATCTGCACACTGAACCCAGACTGACCCAAACTGCCGTGCACACACCACACTCAACCTGACCCTCACTGCCGCCTACACACTGCATCCAGATTCAACCTCACTGCCATCAGCACACCGCACCCAGACTGACCCTCTCTGCCGTCCACACACCGCACCCAGACTGACCCGCACTTCCGTGCACACACGGCACCCAGACTGACCCTCACTGCCGTTCCAACACTGTACCCAGACTGACTCTCACTGCCATCTGCACATTGCACCCAGACTGACGCTCACTACCATCCACACACCAGACCCAGACTGACCCTCACTGCCATCCACACACCGCACTCAGACTGACCGTCACTGCCATTCACACACCACACCCAAACTGACCCACACTGCCGTCCATACACCGGACCCAGACTGACCCTCATTGCCATCCGCACACCACACCCAGACTGAACCTCACTGCCATCCACACACCGCACCCAGACTGACCTTCACTTCCGTGCACACACCGTAACCCAGACTGAACCTCACTGCCATTTGCACACCGCACCCAGACTGACCCTCACTGCCATCCGCACACCACAACTAAACTGACCCTCACTGCCATCAACACACCGCACCCAGACTGACCTTCACTTCCGTGCACAAACCGCACCCAGACTGACCCTCACTGCCATCTGCACACCGCACCCAGACTGACGCTCACTGCCATCCACGCACCGGACCCAGACTGACCCTGACTGCCATCCACACACCACACCCAGACTGACCCTCACTGCCGTCCACACAACGTACACAGACTGACCCTCACTGCCATCCGCATACCGCACTCAGACTGACCGTCACTGCCATCCGCACACCACACCCAAACTGACCCACACTGCCGTCCATACACCGGACCCAGATTGACCCTCACTGCTGTCAACACACCAAACCCAGACTGAACCTCACTGCCATCCACACACCGCACCCAGACTGACCTTCACTTCCGTGCACACATCGTAACCCAGACAGACCCTCACTGCCATCTGCACACCGCACCCAGACTGACGCTCACTGCCATCCGCATAGCACACCCAGACTGACCCTCACTGCCATCCGCACACCACACCTAAACTGACCCTCACTGCCATCAACACACCGCACCCAGACTGACCTTCACTTCCGTGCACACACCGCACCCAGACTGACCCTCACTGCCATCTGCACACCGCACCCAGACTGACGCTCACTGCCATCCACACACTACACCCAGAGTGACCCTCACTGCCATCCACACATCGCAGCCAGTCTGACCCTCACTGCCGTGCATACACCGCACCCAGCCTGACCCTCACTGCCATCCACACATCGCAGCCAGACTGACCCTCACTGCCGTCCACACATCGTACCCAGACTGATCCTCACTGCCATCCACATAGCGCACCCAGACTGACCCTCACTGCCGTCCACACACCACACACAGACTGACCCTCACTGCCATCGGCACACCGCACCCAGACTGACCCTCACTGCCACCCACACACCACACCCAGATTGACTCTCAATGCCATTCACACACCGCACACAGTCTGACCCTCA
This sequence comes from Chiloscyllium punctatum, assembly GCF_047496795.1. Taxonomy (NCBI): domain Eukaryota; kingdom Metazoa; phylum Chordata; class Chondrichthyes; order Orectolobiformes; family Hemiscylliidae; genus Chiloscyllium; species Chiloscyllium punctatum. The sequence goes on from NC_092757.1 coordinate 33,476,525, forward strand.
CTGCAATCCGCTCACTGTACCCAAACTGACCCTCACTGCCGTCCACACAACGTACACAGAATGATCCTCACTGTCGTCCACACAACGTACACAGACTGACCCTCACTGCCATCCGCACACCGCACCCAGACTAACTGTCACTGCCGTCTGCACACCGTACCCAGACTGACCCTCACTGCCATCTGCACACTGAACCCAGACTGACCCAAACTGCCGTGCACACACCACACTCAACCTGACCCTCACTGCCGCCTACACACTGCATCCAGATTCAACCTCACTGCCATCAGCACACCGCACCCAGACTGACCCTCTCTGCCGTCCACATACCGCACCCAGACTGACCCGCACTTCCGTGCACACACCGCACCCAGACTGACCCTCACTGCCGTTCCAACACTGCACCCAGACTGACTCTCACTGCCATCTGCACATTGCACCCAGACTGACGCTCACTGCCATCCACACACCACACCCAGACTGACCCTCACTGCCATCCACACACCGCAGCCAGACTGACACTCACTGCCCTGCATACACCGCACCCAGGTTGACCCTCACTGCCGCCTACACACTGCACCAAGACTCAACCTCACTGCCGTCAACACACCATACCCAGACTGACGCTCACTGCCGCCTACACACTGCACCCAGAGTCAACTTCACTGCCATTCACACACCGCACCCAGACTGACACTCACTGAAAACAGCACACCGCACCCAGACTGACCCACACTGCTGTCCGCACACCACACACAGACTGAACCTCACTGCCATCCACACGCCAGACCCAGTTTGACCCTCACTGCCATCCACACACCGCACTCAGACTGACCGTCACTGCCATCCGCACACCACACCCAAACTGACCCACACTGCCGTCCATACACCGGACCCAGACTGACCCTCATTGCCATCCGCACAACACACCCAGACTGAACCTCACCGCCATCCACACACCGCACCCAGACTGACCTTCACTTCCGTGCACACACCGTAACCCAGACTGACCCTCACTGCCATCCGCACACCGCACCCAGACTACCCTCACTGCCATCCGCACACCACAACGAAACTGACCCTCACTGCCATCAACACACCGCACCCAGACTGACCTTCACTTCCGTGCACAAACAGCACCCAGACTGACCCTCACTGCCATCTGCACACCGCAACCAGACTGACGCTCACTGACATCCACGCACCGCACCCAGACTGACCCTCACTGCCGTCCACACACCGCATCCAGAATGACACTCACTGCCATCCACACACCGCACCCAGACTGACCCTCACTGCCATCCACACACCATACCCAGACTGACCCTCACTGCCCTCCAGACAGCGCACAGAGTCTGACCCTCACTGCCGTCCACACACCACACACAGACTGACCCTCACTGCCATCCGCACACCGCACCCAGACTGACCCTCACTGCCGTCCACACACCGCACACAGTTTGAACCTCACTGCTGTGCACACACCGCTCCCAGTCAGACCCTCACTTCTGTGCACAAACCGCACCCAGACTGACCCTCATTGCCATCCGCACACTGCACCCAGACTGACCCAAACTGCCGTGCACACACCACACCCAACCTGACCCTCACTGCCGCCTACACACTGCATCCAGATTCAACCTCACTGCCATCAGCACACCGCACCCAGACTGACCCTCTCTGCCGTCCACACACCGCACCCAGACTGACCCGCACTTCCATGCACACACCGCACCCAGACTGACCCACACTGGCGTTCGAACACTGCACCCAACCTGACCCTCACTGCCGCCTACACACTGCATCCAGATTCAACCTCACTGCCATCAGCACACCGCACCCAGACTGACCCTCACTGCCATCCACACACCACACCTAGACTGACCCTCACTGCCATCCACACACCGCAGCCAGACTGACACTCACTGCCGTGCATACACCGCACCCAGCCTGACATTCACTGCCGCCTACACACTGCACCCAGACTCAACCTCACTGCCGTCAACACACCATACCCAGACTGACCCTCACTGCCGCCTACACACTGCACCCAGACTCAACTTCATTGCCGTTCACACACCGCACCCAGACTGACACTCACTGAAAACAGCACACCGCACCCAGACTGACCCACACTGCTGCCGCACACCACACACAGACTGAACCTCACTGCCATCCACACACCAGACCCAGACTGACCCTCACTGCCATCCACACACCGCACTCAGACTGACCGTCACTGCCATCCGCACACCACACCCAAACTGACCCACACTGCCGTCCATACACCGGACCCAGACTGACCCTCATTGCCATCCGCACACCACACCCAGACTGAACCTCACTGCCATCCACACACCGCACCCAGACTGACCTTCACTTCCGTGCACACACCGTAACCCAGACTGAACCTCACTGCCATTCGCACACCGCACCCAGACTGACCCTCACTGCCATCCGCACACCACAACTAAACTGACCCTCACTGCCATCAACACACCGCACCCAGACTGACCTTCACTTCCGTGCACAAACCGCACCCAGACTGACCCTCACTGCCATCTGCACACCGCACCCAGACTGACGCTCACTGCCATCCACGCACCGGACCCAGACTGACCCTGACTGCCATCCACACACCACACCCAGACTGACCCTCACTGCCGTCCACACAACGTACATAGACTGACCCTCACTGCCATCCGCACACCACAACTAAACTGACCCTCACTGCCATCAACACACCGCACCCAGACTGACCTTCACTTCCGTGCACAAACCGCACCCAGACTGACCCTCACTGCCATCTGCACACCGCACCCAGACTGACGCTCACTGCCATCCACGCACCGGACCCAGACTGACCCTGACTGCCATCCACACACCACACCCAGACTGACCCTCACTGCCGTCAACACACCATACCCAGACTGACCCTCACTGCCGCCTACACACTGCACCCAGACTCAACTTCATTGCCGTTCACACACCGCACCCAGACTGACACTCACTGAAAACAGCACACCGCACCCAGACTGACCCACACTGCTGCCGCACACCACACACAGACTGAACCTCACTGCCATCCACACACCAGACCCAGACTGACCCTCACTGCCATCCACACACCGCACTCAGACTGACCGTCACTGCCATCCGCACACCACACCCAAACTGACCCACACTGCCGTCCATACACCGGACCCAGACTGACCCTCATTGCCATCCGCACACCACACCCAGACTGAACCTCACTGCCATCCACACACCGCACCCAGACTGACCTTCACTTCCGTGCACACACCGTAACCCAGACTGAACCTCACTGCCATTCGCACACCGCACCCAGACTGACCCTCACTGCCATCCGCACACCACAACTAAACTGACCCTCACTGCCATCAACACACCGCACCCAGACTGACCTTCACTTCCGTGCACAAACCGCACCCAGACTGACCCTCACTGCCATCTGCACACCGCACCCAGACTGACGCTCACTGCCATCCACGCACCGGACCCAGACTGACCCTGACTGCCATCCACACACCACACCCAGACTGACCCTCACTGCCGTCCACACAACGTACATAGACTGACCCTCACTGCCATCCGCATACCGCACTCAGACTGACCGTCACTGCCATCCGCACACCACACCCAAACTGACCCACACTGCCGTCCATACACCGGACCCAGATTGACCCTCACTGCTGTCAACACACCAAACCCAGACTGAACCTCACTGCCATCCACACACCGCACCCAGACTGACCTTCACTTCCGTGCACACATCGTAACCCAGACAGACCCTCACTGCCATCTGCACACCGCACCCAGACTGATGCTCACTGTCATCCGCATAGCACACCCAGACTGACCCTCACTGCCATCCGCACACCACACCTAAACTGACCCTCACTGCCATCAACACACCGCACCCAGACTGACCTTCACTTCCGTGCACACACCGCACCCAGACTGACCCTCACTGCCATCTGCACTCCGCACCCAGACTGACGCTCACTGCCATCCACACACTACACCCAGAGTGACCCTCACTGCCATCCACATATCGCAGCCAGTCTGACCCTCACTGCCGTGCATACACCGCACCCAGCCTGACCCTCACTGCCATCCACACATCGCAGCCAGACTGACCCTCACTGCCGTCCACACATCGTACCCAGACTGATCCTCACTGCCATCCACATAGCGCACCCAGACTGACCCTCACTGCCGTCCACACACCACACACAGACTGACCCTCACTGCCATCCGCACACCGCACCCAGACTGACCCTCACTGCCACCCACACACCACACCCAGATTGACTCTCAATGCCATTCACACACCGCACACAGTCTGACCCTCACTGCAATCCGCTCACTGTACCCAAACTGACCCTCACTGCCGTCCACACAACGTACACAGAATGATCCTCACTGTCGTCCACACAACGTACACAGACTGACCCTCACTGCCATCCGCACACCGCACCCAGACTAACTGTCACTGCCGTCTGCACACCTTACCCAGACTGACCCTCACTGCCATCTGCACACTGAACCCAGACTGACCCAAACTGCCGTGCACACACCACACTCAACCTGACCCTCATTGCCGCCTACACACTCCATCCAGATTCAACCTCACTGCCATCAGCACACCGCACCCAGACTGACCCTCTCTGCCGTCCACACACCGCACCCAGACTGACCCGCACTTCCGTGCACACACCGCACCCAGACTGACCCTCACTGCCGTTCCAACACTGCACCCAGACTGACTCTCACTGCCATCTGCACATTGCACCCAGACTGACGCTCACTGCCATCCACACACCACACCCAGACTGACCCTCACTGCCATCCACACACCGCAGCCAGACTGACACTCACTGCCGTGCATACACCGCACCCAGGTTGACCCTCACTGCCGCCTACACACTGCACCAAGACTCAACCTTACTGCCGTCAACACACCATACCCAGACTGACGCTCACTGCCGCCTACACACTGCACCCAGAGTCAACTTCACTGCCATTCACACACCGCACCCAGACTGACACTCACTGAAATCAGCACACCGCACCCAGACTGACCCACACTGCTGTCCGCACACCACACACAGACTGAACCTCACTGCCATCCACACGCCAGACCCAGATTGACCCTCACTGCCATCCACACACCGCACTCAGACTGACCGTCACTGCCATCCGCACACCACACCCAAACTGACCCACACTGCCGTCCATACACCGGACCCAGACTGACCCTCATTGCCATCCGCACAACACACCCAGACTGAACCTCACTGCCATCCACACACCGCACCCAGACTGACCTTCACTTCCGTGCACACACCGTAACCCAGACTGACCCTCACTGCCATCCACACACCGCACCCAGACTACCCTCACTGCCATCCGCACACCACAACGAAACTGACCCTCACTGCCATCAACACACCGCACCCAGACTGACCTTCACTTCCGTGCAAAAACAGCACCCAGACTGACCCTCACTGCCATCTGCACACCGCAACCAGACTGACGCTCACTGACATCCATGCAACGCACCCAGACTGACCCTCACTGCCGTCCACACACCGCATCCAGAATGACCCTCTCTGCCATCCACACACCGCACCCAGACTGACCCTCACTGCCATCGACACACCATACCCAGACTGACCCTCACTGCCCTCCAGACAGCCCACAGAGTCTGACCCTCACTGCCGTCCACACACCACACACAGACTGACCCTCACTGCCATCCGCACACCGAACCCAGACTGACCCTCACTGCCGTCCACACACCACACACAGACTGACCCTCACTGCCATCCGCACACCGCACCCAGACTGACCCTCACTGCCGTCCACAAACCGCACACAGTCTGAACCTCACTGCTGTGCACACACCGCTCCCAGTCAGAACCTCACTTCTGTGCACAAACCGCACCCAGACTGACCCTCACTGCCATCCGCACACTGCACCCAGACTGACCCAAACTGCCGTGCACACACCACACCCAACCTGACCCTCACTGCCGCCTACACACTGCATCCAGATTCAACCTCACTGCCATCTGCACACCGCAACCAGGCTGACGCTCACTGACATCCACGCACCGCACCCAGACTGACCCTCACTGCCGTCCACACACCGCATCCAGAATGACCCTCACTGCCATCCACACACCGCACCCAGACTGACCCTCACTGCCATCCACACACCATACCCAGACTGACCCTCACTGCCCTCCAGACAGCGCACAGAGTCTGACCCTCACTGCCGTCCACACACCACACACAGACTGACCCTCACTGCCATCCGCACACCGCACCCAGACTGACCCTCACTGCCGTCCACACACCGCACACAGTCTGAACCTCACTGCTGTGCACACACCGCTCCCAGTCAGACCCTCACTTCTGTGCACAAACCGCACCCAGACTGACCCTCACTGCCATCCGCACACTGCACCCAGACTGACCCAAACTGCCGTGCATACACCACACCCAAACTGACCCTCACTGCCACCTACACACTGCATCCAGATTCAACCTCACTGCCATCAGCACACCGCACCCAGACTGACCCTCTCTGCCGTCCACACACCGCACCCAGACTGACCCGCACTTCCATGCACACACCGCACCCAGACTGACCCACACTGGCGTTCGAACACTGCACCCAGACTGACTCTCACTGCCATCTGCACACTGCACCCAGACAGACGCTCACTGCCATCCACACACCACACCTAGACTGACCCTCACTGCCATCCACACACCGCAGCCAGACTGACACTCACTGCCGTGCATACACCGCACCCACCCTGACCCTCACTGCCGCCTACACACTGCACCCAGACTCAACCTCACTGCCGTCAACACACCATACCCAGACTGACCCTCACTGCCATCCACACACCGCACCCAGACTGACCTTCACTTCCGTGCACACACCGCACCCAGACTGACACTCACTGCCAACCGCACACCGCACCCAGACTGACCCTCACTTCCGTGCACACACCGAACACAGACTGACTCTCACTGCCATCCGCACGCCACACCCAGACTGACCCTCACTGCCATCCACACACCGCACCCAGACTGACCTTCACTTCCGTGCACACACCGCACCCAGACTGACCCTCACTGCCAGACACACACCGCACCCAGACTGACCCTCACTTCCATGCACACACCGCAGCCAGCCTGACCCTCACTGCCACCGACACACTGCACCCAGACACAACCTCACTGCCATTAGCACACCGCACACAGACTGACCCTCATTGCTGTCCACACACCGCACCCAGACTGACCCTCACTGCCATCCGCACACGGCACCCAGACTGTCCCTCACTGCCATCCACGCACCGCATCCATACTGACCCTCACTGCCGTCCACACACCGCACCCAGACTGATCCTCACTGCCATCCACACACCGCAACCAGCCTGACCCTCACTGCCATCCACACACCACACACAGATTGACTCAAAATGCCATTCACACACCTCTCCCAGTCAGACCCTCACATCCATGCACACACCGCACCCAGACTGACCCGCACTGCCATCCACACACCGCACCCAGACTGACCCTCACTGCAATCCGCTCACTGTACCCAAACTGACCCTCACTGCCGTCCACACAACGTACACAGAATGATCCTCACTGTCGTCCACACAACGTACACAGACTGACCCTCACTGCCATCCGCACACCGCACCCAGACTAACTGTCACTGCCGTCTGCACACCGTACCCAGACTGACCCTCACTGCCATCTGCACACTGAACCCAGACTGACCCAAACTGCCGTGCACACACCACACTCAACCTGACCCTCACTGCCGCCTACACACTGCATCCAGATTCAACCTCACTGCCATCAGCACACCGCACCCAGACTGACCCTCTCTGCCGTCCACACACCGCACCCAGACTGACCCGCACTTCCGTGCACACACCGCACCCAGACTGACCCTCACTGCCGTTCCAACACTGCACCCAGACTGACTCTCACTGCCATCTGCACATTGCACCCAGACTGACGCTCACTACCATCCACACACCAGACCCAGACTGACCCTCACTGCCATCCACACACCGCACTCAGACTGACCGTCACTGCCATTCACACACCACACCCAAACTGACCCACACTGCCGTCCATACACCGGACCCAGACTGACCCTCATTGCCATCCGCACACCACACCCAGACTGAACCTCACTGCCATCCACACACCGCACCCAGACTCACCTTCACTTCCGTGCACACACCGTAACCCAGACTGAACCTCACTGCCATTCGCACACCGCACCCAGACTGACCCTCACTGCCATCCGCACACCACAACTAAACTGACCCTCACTGCCATCAACACACCGCACACAGACTGACCTTCACTTCCGTGCACAAACCGCACCCAGACTGACCCTCACTGCCATCTGCACACCGCACCCAGACTGACGCTCACTGCCATCCACGCACCGGACCCAGACTGACCCTGACTGCCATCCACACACCACACCCAGACTGACCCTCACTGCCGTCCACACAACGTACACAGACTGACCCTCACTGCCATCCGCATACCGCACTCAGACTGACCGTCACTGCCATCCGCACACCACACCCAAACTGACCCACACTGCCGTCCATACACCGGACCCAGATTGACCCTCACTGCTGTCAACACACCAAACCCAGACTGAACCTCACTGCCATCCACACACCGCACCCAGACTGACCTTCACTTCCGTGCACACATCGTAACCCAGACAGACCCTCACTGCCATCTGCACACCGCACCCAGACTGACGCTCACTGCCATCCGCATAGCACACCCAGACTGACCCTCACTGCCATCCGCACACCACACCTAAACTGACCCTCACTGCCATCAACACACCGCACCCAGACTGACCTTCACTTCCGTGCACACACCGCACCCAGACTGACCCTCACTGCCATCTGCACACCGCACCCAGACTGACGCTCACTGCCATCCACACACTACACCCAGAGTGACCCTCACTGCCATCCACACATCGCAGCCAGTCTGACCCTCACTGCCGTGCATACACCGCACCCAGCCTGACCCTCACTGCCATCCACACATCGCAGCCAGACTGACCCTCACTGCCGTCCACACATCGTACCCAGACTGATCCTCACTGCCATCCACATAGCGCACCCAGACTGATCCTCACTGCCGTCCACACACCACACACAGACTGACCCTCACTGCCATCCGCACACCGCACCCAGACTGACCCTCACTGCCACCCACACACCACACCCAGATTGACTCTCAATGCCATTCACACACCGCACACAGTCTGACCCTCACTGCAATCCGCTCACTGTACCCAAACTGACCCTCACTGCCGTCCACACAACGTACACAGAATGATCCTCACTGTCGTCCACACAACGTACACAGACTGACCCTCACTGCCGTCTGCACACCGTACCCAGACTGACCCTCACTGCCATCTGCACACTGAACCCAGACTGACCCAAACTGCCGTGCACACACCACACTCAACCTGACCCTCACTGCCGCCTACACACTGCATCCAGATTCAACCTCACTGCCATCAGCACACCGCACCCAGACTGACCCTCTCTGCCGTCCACACACCGCACCCAGACTGACCCGCACTTCCGTGCACACACCGCACCCAGACTGACCCTCACTGCCGTTCCAACACTGCACCCAGACTGACTCTCACTGCCATCTGCACATTGCACCCAGACTGACGCTCACTGCCATCCACACACCACACCCAGACTGACCCTCACTGCCATCCACACACCGCAGCCAGACTGACACTCACTGCCGTGCATACACCGCACCCAGGTTGACCCTCACTGCCGCCTACACACTGCACCAAGACTCAACCTCACTGCCGTCAACACACCATACCCAGACTGACGCTCACTGCCGCCTACACACTGCACCCAGAGTCAACTTCACTGCCATTCACACACCGCACCCAGACTGACACTCACTGAAATCAGCACACCGCACCCAGACTGACCCACACTGCTGTCCGCACACCACACACAGACTGAACCTCACTGCCATCCACACGCCAGACCCAGATTGACCCTCACTGCCATCCACACACCGCACTCAGACTGACCGTCACTGCCATCCGCACACCACACCCAAACTGACCCACACTGCCGTCCATACACCGGACCCAGACTGACCCTCATTGCCATCCGCACAACACACCCAGACTGAACCTCACTGCCATCCACACACCGCACCCAGACTGACCTTCACTTCCGTGCACACACCGTAACCCAGACTGACCCTCACTGCCATCCACACACCGCACCCAGACTACCCTCACTGCCATCCGCACACCACAACGAAACTGACCCTCACTGCCATCAACACACCGCACCCAGACTGACCTTCACTTCCGTGCAAAAACAGCACCCAGACTGACCCTCACTGCCATCTGCACACCGCAACCAGACTGACGCTCACTGACATCCATGCACCGCACCCAGACTGACCCTCACTGCCGTCCACACACCGCATCCAGAATGACCCTCTCTGCCATCCACACACCGCACCCAGACTGACCCTCACTGCCATCGACACACCATACCCAGACTGACCCTCACTGCCCTCCAGACAGCCCACAGAGTCTGACCCTCACTGCCGTCCACACACCACACACAGACTGACCCTCACTGCCATCCGCACACCGAACCCAGACTGACCCTCACTGCCGTCCACACACCACACACAGACTGACCCTCACTGCCATCCGCACACCGCACCCAGACTGACCCTCACTGCCGTCCACACACCGCACACAGTCTGAACCTCACTGCTGTGCACACACCGCTCCCAGTCAGAACCTCACTTCTGTGCACAAACCGCACCCAGACTGACCCTCACTGCCATCCGCACACTGCACCCAGACTGACCCAAACTGCCGTGCACACACCACACCCAACCTGACCCTCACTGCCGCCTACACACTGCATCCAGATTCAACCTCACTGCCATCTGCACACCGCAACCAGGCTGACGCTCACTGACATCCACGCACCGCACCCAGACTGACCCTCACTGCCGTCCACACACCGCATCCAGAATGACCCTCACTGCCATCCACACACCGCACCCAGACTGACCCTCACTGCCATCCACACACCATACCCAGACTGACCCTCACTGCCCTCCAGAAAGCGCACAGAGTCTGACCCTCACTGCCGTCCACACACCACACACAGACTGACCCACACTGCCATCCGCACACCGCACCCAGACTGACCCTCACTGCCGTCCACACACCACACACAGTCTGAACCTCACTGCTGTGCACACACCGCTCCCAGTCAGACCCTCACTTCTGTGCACAAACCGCACCCAGACTGACCCTCACTGCCATCCGCACACTGCACCCAGACTGACCCAAACTGCCGTGCACACACCACACCCAAACTGACCCTCACTGCCACCTACACACTGCATCCAGATTCAACCTCACTGCCATCAGCACACCGCACCCAGACTGACCCTCTCTGCCGTCCACACACCGCACCCAGACTGACCCGCACTTCCATGCACACACCGCACCCAGACTGACCCACACTGGCGTTCGAACACTGCACCCAGACTGACTCTCACTGCCATCTGCACACTGCACCCAGACAGACGCTCACTGCCATCCACACACCACACCGAGACTGACCCTCACTGCCATCCACACACCGCAGCCAGACTGACACTCACTGCCGTGCATACACCGCACCCACCCTGACCCTCACTGCCGCCTACACACTGCACCCAGACTCAACCTCACTGCCGTCAACACACCATACCCAGACTGACCCTCACTGCCGCCTACACACTGCACCCAGACTTAACTTCATTGCCGTTCACACACCGCACCCAGACTGACACTCACTGAAATCAGCACACCGCACCCAGACTGACCCACACTGCTGTCCGCACACCAGACCCAGACTGACCCTCACTGCCATCCACACACCGCACTCAGACTGACCGTCACTGCCATCCGCACACCACACCCAAACTGACCCACACTGCCGTCCATACACCGGACCCAGACTGACCCTCATTGCCATCCGCACACCACACCCAGACTGAACCTCACTGCCATCCACACACCGCACCCAGACTGACCTTCACTTCCGTGCACACACCGTAACCCAGACTGAACCTCACTGCCATTCGCACACCGCACCCAGACTGACCCTCACTGCCATCCGCACACCACAACTAAACAGACCCTCACTGCCATCAACACACCGCACCCAGACTGACCTTCACTTCCGTGCACAAACCGCACCCAGACTGACCCTCACTGCCATCTGCACACCGCACCCAGACTGACGCTCACTGCCATCCACGCACCGGACCCAGACTGACCCTGACTGCCATCCACACACCACACCCAGACTGACCCTCACTGCCGTCCACACAACGTACACAGACTGACCCTCACTGCCATCCGCATACCGCACTCAGACTGACCGTCACTGCCATCCGCACACCACACCCAAACTGACCCACACTGCCGTCCATACACCGGACCCAGATTGACCCTCACTGCTGTCAACACACCAAACCCAGACTGAACCTCACTGCCATCCACACACCGCACCCAGACTGACCTTCACTTCCGTGCACACATCGTAACCCAGACAGACCCTCACTGCCATCTGCACACCGCATCCAGACTGACGCTCAATGCCATCCACACACTACACCCAGAGTGACCCTCACTGCCATCCACACATCGCAGCCAGTCTGACCCTCACTGCCGTGCATACACCGCACCCAGCCTGACCCTCACTGCCATCCACATAGCGCACCCAGACTGACCCTCACTGCCGTCCACACACCACACACAGACTGACCCTCACTGCCATCCGCACACCGCACCCAGACTGACCCTCACTGCCACCCACACACCACACCCAGATTGACTCTCAATGCCATTCACACACCGCACACAGTCTGACCCTCACTGCCGTGCACACACCGCTCCCAGTCAGACCCTCACTTCCGTGCACACACCGCACCCAGACTGACCCTCACTGCCCTCTGCACACCACACCCAGACTGACCCTCACTGCCGTCCACACAACGTACACAGACTGACCCTCACTGCCATCCGCACACCACACCGAGACTGACCCTCACTGCCATCTGCACACCGCACCGAAACTGACGCTCACTGCCATCCGACCGCCGCACTCAGACTGACTCTCACTGCCATCTGCACACCGCACCCAAACTGACGCTTACTGCCATCCACACACCACACCCAGACTTACCCTCACTGCCACCCACACACCGCAACCAGACTGACCCACACTGCCGCCTACACACTGCATCCAGATTCAACCTCACTGCCATTACCAAACCGCACCCAGACTGAGTCTCAATGCCCTCCGCACACCACACCCAGACAGAATCACACTGCCATCCACACACCGAACCCAGACTGACCCTCACTGCCGTCCACACACCGCACCCAGACTGACCCGCACTTCCGTGCACACACCGCACCCAGACTGACCCTCACTGCCGTCCGAACACTGCACCCAAACTGACTCTCACTGCCATCTGCACACCGCACCCAGACTGACGCTCACTGCCATCCACACACCACACCCAGACTGACCCTCACTGCCATCCACACACCGCAGCCAGACTGACCCTCACTGCCGTGCATACACCGCACACAGCCTGACACTCACTGCCGCCTACACACTGCACCCAGACTCAACTTCACTGCTGTTCACACACCGCAACCAGACTGACCCTCACTGAAATCAGCACACCTCACCCAGACTGACCCACATTGCTGTCCGCACACCACACACAGACTGAACATCACTGCCATCCACACACCGCACCCAGACTGACCTTCACTTCCGTGCACACACCGCACCCAGACTGACCCTCACTGCCACCAAAAAACTGTACCCAGACTGATCCTCACTGCCATCCACACACCGCACCCAGACTGATCCTTACTGCCGTCCATACACCACACACAGATTGACCCTCACTGCCATCTGCACACCGCACCCAGACTGACCCTCACTGCCATCCACACACCGTACCCAGACTGACCCTCACGGCCATCCACACACCACACCCAGATTGACTCTCAATGCCATTCACACATCGCACCCAGACTGACCCTCACTGCCATGCACACACCGCTCCCAGTCAGACCCTCACTTCCGTGCACACACTGCACCCAAACTGACCCTCACTGCCATCTGCACACCACACCCAAACTGACCCTCACTGCCATCCGCACACCGCACCCAGAATAACTGTCACTGCATTCTGCACACCATACCCAGACTGACCCTCACTGCCATCTGCACACTGCACCCAGACTGACCCACACTGCCGTGCACACACCGCACCCAGCCTGACCCTCACTGCCGCATACACACTGCATCCAGATTTAACCTCACTGCCATCAGCACTCCGCACCCACACTGAGCCTCAATGCCATCCGCACACCCAGACGGAATCTCACTGCCATCCACACACCGAACCCAGACTGACCCTCACTGCCGTCCACACACCGCACCCAGACTGACCTTCACTTCCGTGCACACACCGCACGCAGACTGACCCTCACTGCCGTCCGAACACTGCACCCAGACTGACTCTCACTGCCATCTGCACACTGCACTCAGACTGACCCTCACTGCAATCCACACACCGCAGCCAGACTGACCCTCACTGCCGTGCATACACTGGACCCAGACTGAACCTCACTGCCATTCACACACCGCAGCCAGACTGACCCTCACTGCTGTGCATACACCGCACCCAGCCTGACCCTCACTGCCGTCTAAACACTGCACCCAGACTCAACTTCACTGCCGTTCACACACCTCACCCAGACTGACCCTCACTGAAATCAGCACACCGCACCCTGACTGACCCACACTGCTGTCCGCATACCACACACAGACTGAACCTCACTGCCATCAACACACAGAAGTCAGACTGACCCTCACTGCCGTCCACACACCGGACCCAGACTAACCCTCATTGCCATCCGCACACCACACCCAGACTGACCCTAAACTGCCATCCACACACCGCACCCAGACTGACCTTCTCTTCCGTGCACACACGGCACCCAGACTGACCCTCACTGCCATCCGCACACCGCACCCAGACTGACCCTCACTGCCATCCGCACACCACACCCAAACTGACCCTCAGTGCATTCCACACACCGAACTGAGACTGACCCTCAATTCCGTGCACACACCGCAGCCACACTGATTCTCACTGCCGTCCGCAGACTGTAAACAGACTGACCCTCACTGCCAGACACACACCGCACCCAGACTGACCCTCACTTCCGTGTACACCACGCACCCAGCCTGACCCTCACTGCCGCCTGCACACTGCACCCAGACACAATCTCACTGCCATTAGCACACCACACACAGACTGACCCTCACTGCCATCCGCACACCGCACCCAGACTGACCCTCACTGCCATCCGCACACCGTACCCAAACTGACCCTCACTGCAATCCGCACACCACACACAGACTGACCCTCACTGCCGTCCACACAACGTACCCAGACTGACCTTCACTGCCATCCACACAACGCACCCAGACTGACCTTCACTTCCGTGCACACACCGCATCCAGACTGACACTCATTGCTGTCCACACACCGCACCCAGACAGACGCTCACTGCCATCCACGCACCACATCCAGACTGACCCTCACTGCCGTCCACAAACCGCATCCAGAATGACCCTCACTGCCATCCACACACCACACCCAGACTGACCCTCACTGCCATCCACACACCGTACCCAGACTGACCCTCACTGCCCTCCAGACAGCGCACAGAGTCTGACCCTCACTGCCGTCCACACACCACACACAGACTGACCCTCACTGCCATCCGCACACCGCAACCAGACTGACCCTCACTGCCATCCACACACCACACCCAGATTGACTCTCAATGCCATTCACACACCGCACACTTTCTGACCCTCACTGCCGTGCACACACCGCTCCCAGTCAGACCCTCACTTCTGTGCACACACCGCACCCAGATTGACCCTCACTGCCATCCGCACACCGTACCCAGGCTGACCCTCACTGCCATCCACACAACGTACCCAGACTGACCCTCACTGCCTTCCGCACACCGCACTCAGACTGACCGTCGCTGCCATCTGCACACCACACCCAAACTGACCCACACTGCCGTCCATTCACCGGACCCAGACTGACCCTCATTGCCATCCGCACCCCACACCCAGACTGAACCTCACTGCCATCCACACACCGCACCCAGACTGACGTTCACTTCCGTGCACACACCGTATCCCAGACTGACCCTCACTGATATCCGCACACCGCACCCAGACTGAACCTCACTGCCATCCGCACACCACACCTAAACTGACCCTCACTGCCATCAACACACCGCACCCAGACTGACCTTCACTTCCGTGCACAAACCGCACCCAGACTGACCCTCACTGCCATCTGCACACCGCACCCAGTCTGACGCTCACTGCCATCCACGCACCACATCCAGACTGACCCTCACTGCCGTCCACAAACCGCATCCAGAATGACCCTCACTGCCATCCACACACCACACCCAGACTGACCCTCACTGCCATCCACACACCGTACCCAGACTGACCCTCACTGCCCTCCAGACAGCGCACAGAGTCTGACCCTCACTGCCGTCCACACACCACACACAGACTGACCCTCACTGCCATCCGCACACCGCAACCAGACTGACCCTCACTGCCATCCACACACCACACCCAGATTGACTCTCAATGCCATTCACACACCGCACACTTTCTGACCCTCACTGCCGTGCACACACCGCTCCCAGTCAGACCCTCACTTCTGTGCACACACCGCACCCAGATTGACCCTCACTGCCATCCGCACACCGTACCCAGGCTGACCCTCACTGCCATCCACACAACGTACCCAGACTGACCCTCACTGCCTTCCGCACACCGCACTCAGACTGACCGTCGCTGCCATCTGCACACCACACCCAAACTGACCCACACTGCCGTCCATACACCGGACCCAGACTGACCCTCATTGCCATCCGCACCCCACACCCAGACTGAACCTCACTGCCATCCACACACCGCACCCAGACTGACGTTCACTTCCGTGCACACACCGTATCCCAGACTGACCCTCACTGATATCCGCACACCGCACCCAGACTGAACCTCACTGCCATCCGCACACCACACCTAAACTGACCCTCACTGCCATCAACACACCGCACCCAGACTGACCTTCACTTCCGTGCACAAACCGCACCCAGACTGACCCTCACTGCCATCTGCACACCGCACCCAGTCTGACGCTCACTGCCATCCACACAACACACCCAGAGTGACCCTCACTGCCATCCACACACCGCAGCCAGACTGACCCTCTGCCATGCATACACCGCACCCAGCCTGACCCTCACTGCCATTGGCACACCGCACTCAGACTGACCCTCACTGCTGTCAACACACCACACCCAGACTGAGCCTCACTGCCATCCACACCCCGAACTCAGACTGACCCTCACTGCCGTTCACACACCGGACCCAGACTGACCCTCATTGCCATCCGCACACCACACCCAGACTGACCCTCACTGCCATCCACACACCGCAACCAGACTGACCCTCACTGGCATCCACACAGCGCACCCAGACTGACCCTCACTGCCGTCCACATACCACACACAGACTGACCCTCACTGCCATCCACACACCACACCCAGATTGACTCTCAATGCCATTCACACACCGCACACAGTCTGACCCTCACTGCCGTGCACACACCGCTCCCAGTCAGACCCTCACTTCTGTGCACACACCGCACCCAGATTGACCCTCACTGCCATCCGCACACCGTACCCAGACTGACCCTCACTGCCATCCACACAACGTACCCAGACTGACCCTCACTGCCTTCCGCACACCGCACTCAGACTGACCGTCGCTGCCATCCGCACACCACACCCAAACTGACCCACACTGCCGTCCATACACCGGACCCAGACTGACCCTCATTGCCATCCGCACCCCACACCCAGACTGAACCTCACTGCCATCCACACACCGTATCCCAGACTGACCCTCACTGATATCCGCACACCGCACCCAGTCTGACCCTCACTGCCATCCGCACACCACACCTAAACTGACCCTCACTGCCATCAACACGCCGGACCCAGACTGACCTTCACTTCCGTGCACAAACCGCACCCAGGCTGACACTCACTGCCATCTGCACACCGCACCCAGACTGACGCTCACTGCCATCCACACAACACACCCAGAGTGACCCTCACTGCCATCCACACACCGCAGCCAGACTGACCCTCACTGCCGTGCATACACCGCACCCAGCCTGACCCTCACTGCCGCCTACACACTGCACCCAGACACAACCTCACTGCCGTCCACACACCGCACCCAGACTGACCCTCACTGCCATTGACACACCGCACTCAGACTGACCCTCACTGCTGTCAACACACCACACCCAGACTGAGCCTCACTGCCATCCACACACCGAACTCAGACTGACCCTCACTGCCGTCCATACACCGGACCCAGACTAACCCTCATTGCCATCCGCACACCACACCCAGACTGACCCTCACTGCCATCCATACACCGCAACCAGACTGACCTTCACTTCCGTGCGCACACCGCACCCATACTGACCCTCACTGCCATCCGCACACTGCACCCAGACAGACCCTCACTGCCATCTACAAACCGCAGCCAAACTGACCCTCACTGCCGTGCATACACCGCACCCAGCCTGACCCTCACTGCCGCCTACACACTGCACCCAGACACAACCTCACTGCCGTCCACCCACCGCACCCAGACTGACCCTCACTGCCATTGGCACACCGCACTCAGACTGAGCCTCACTGCCATCCACACAACACACCCAGAGTGACCCTCACTGCCATCCACACACCGCAGCCAGACTGACCCTCACTGCCGTGCATACACCGCACCCAGCCTGACCCTCACTGCCGCCTACACACTGCGCCCAGACACAACCTCACTGCCGTCCACACACCGCACCCAGACTGACCCTCACTGCCATTGGCACACCGCACTCAGACTGACCCTCACTGCTGTCAACACACCACACCCAGACTGAGCCTCACTGCCATCCACACCCCGAACTCAGACTGACCCTCACTGCCGTCCACACACCGGACCCAGACTGACCCTCATTGCCATCCACACACCACACCCAGACTGACCCTCACTGCCATCCACACACCGCAACCAGACTGACGTTCACTTCCGTGCGCACACCGCATCCAGACTGACCCTCACTGCCATCCGCACACTGCACCCAGACAGACCCTCACTGCCATCCTCACACCACACCCAAACTGACCCTCACTGCCATCCACACACACCGCACCCAGACTGACCCTCACTTCCGTGCACACACTGCAGCCAGACTGATTCTCACTGCCGTCCGCAGACTGTAAACAGACTGACCCTCACTGCCAGACACACACCGCACCCAGAATGACCCTCACTTCCGTGCACACACCGCAGCCAGCCTGACCCTCACTGCCGCCGACACACTGCACCCAGACACAACCTCACTGCCATTAGCACACCGCACACAGACTGACTGTCATTGCTGTTCACACACTGCACCCAGACTGACCCTCACTGCCATCCACACAACGCACACAGACTGACCCTCACTGCCATCCACACACCACACCCAGACGGCCCCTCACTGCCATCCACGCACCGCACCCAGCCAGACGCTCACCACCTTCCACACGCTGCCCACAGCCTGATGCTCAATGCCATCAAACACAGCACCCCACCTGACCTTCACTGCCGTCTGCACACCGCCCCCATCCTGACCCCTCCGCCGTCCACGTACCACCCACAGCCTGACCATTACTGCCGTCCACACACCCCCCAGCCTGACCCTAATTGACGTCAAAAACACTGCCCCCAGCCTGACCCTCACTGCCGACCACCAATAACCCCAACCTGACCCTCACAACCATCCAACAACCGTCCCCAGTCTGAACCCCACCACCGACCAAAATTGCAACAAGCCTGATCCTCACTGCCGACCTCACACCGCCCCCAGCCTGACCCTCACTGCCGTCCACACACCGCACCCAAGCTGACCCTCACTGCCGTCCTCACACCGCACCCAGACTGACCCTCACTGCCTTCCGCACACTGCCCACAGCCTGACCCTCACTGCCGTCCACACACTGCACCCAGACTGACCCTCACTGCCATTCACACACCGCACCCAGACTGACCCTCACTGCCGTCCACACACCGCACACAGACTGACTCTCACTGCCGTCCACACACCGTACCCTCACTGACCATCACTGCCTTCTGCACACCGCACCCAAACAGACCCTCACTGCCATCCACACAACGCACCCTGATTGACCCTCACTGCTGTCCACACACCGCACCCAGACTGACCCTCACTGCCGTCTGCACACCACACCCAGACTGACCTTCACCGCCATCCACACACCACACCCAAACTGACCCTCACTTCCGTCCGCACACCATAGCCAGACAGACACTCACTGCCATCCACACACCGCCCCCAGCCTGACCCTCACCGCCGCCGACACACCGTCCCCAGCCTGACCCTCACTGCCGCCGACACACCGCACCCAGACTGACCCTCACTGCCGTCTGCGCACCGCACCCAGAATGGCCATCACTGCCGTCCATAGACCGCACCCAGACTGACCCTCACAGACGTCTGCACACCGCACCCAGGCTGACACTCACTGCTGTCCACATACCGCAACCAGGCTGAACCTCACTGCCATCTACACACCGCACCCAGACGGACCCTCACTGCCATCCACACACCACACCCAGACTGACCCTCACTGCCCTCCGCACACCGTACCCCGACAGACCCTCACTGCCATCCACACAACGCACACAGACCGATCCTCACTGCCGTGCACACACCGCACCCAGACTGATCTCACTGCCGTCCACACTCCGCACCCAGACCGACCTTCACTGCCATCCACACACCGCACCCAGACTGACCCTCACTGCCATCCACACACCGCACCCAGACTGACCCTCACTGCCATCCACACACCGCACCCAGACTGACCCTCACTGCCCTCCGCACACCGTACCCCGACAGACCCTCACTGCCATCCATGCAACGCACACAGACTGATCCTCACTGTCGTGCACACACCGCACCCAGACTGATCTCACTACCATCCGCACACTGCACCCAGACTGACCCTCACTGCCATCCACACAACGCACACAGACTGACCCTCACTGCCATCCACACACCACACCCAGACGGCCCCTCACTGCCATCCACGCACCGCACCCAGCCAGACGCTCACCACCTTCCACACGCTGCCCACAGTCTGATGCTCAATGCCATCAAACACAGCACCCCACCTGACCTTCACTGCCGTCTGCACACCGCCCCCATCCTGACCCCTCCGCCGTCCACGTATCACCCACAGCCTGACAATCACTGCCGTCCACACACCCCCAGCCTGACCCTCACTGCCGACCACCAATAACCCCAACCTGACCCTCGCAACCGACCACAATCCGTCCCCAGCCTGAACCCCACCACCGACCAAAACTGCAACAAACCTGATCCTCAATGCCGACCTCACACCACCCCCAGCCTGACCCTCACTGCCGTCCACACACCGCACCCACACTGACCCTCACTGCCGTCCACACATCGCACCCAGGCTAACCCTCACTGCTTTCCACACACCGTACCCAGGCTGACCCTCACTGCCGTCCTCACACCGCACCCAGACTGACCCTCACTGCCTTCCACACACACCCCCAGCCTGACCCTCACCGCCGCCTACACACTGCCCCCAGCCTGACCCTCACCGCCGCCGACACATCGCCCCCAATCAGACCCTCACTGCCGCCTACACACCGCCTCCAGCCTGACCCTCCTGTCCGCCCATGCACTGCACCCATCCAGACGCTCACCACCTTCCACACGCCCCCCACAGCATGATGCTCACTACCAATCACACTCCGCCCACAGCCTAATGCTCAATTCCGTCAAACACAGCACCCCAAATGACCTTCACTGCCATCTGCACACCGCCCGCATCCTGACCCCTCCGCCGTCCACGTACCACCCACAGCCTGACCATCACTGCCATCCACCACCCCCCAGCCTGACCCTCATTGACGTGTAAAACACTGCCCGCAGCCTGATCCTCACTGCCGACCACCAATAACCCCCACCTGACCCTCACCACCATCCACCAACCGACCACAGCCTGAAACCGACCACCGACCAAAACTGCAACAAGCCTGATCCTCACTGCCCACCTCACACCGCCCCAGCCTGACTCTCACTGCCATCCACACACCGCACCCAGGCTCTCCCTCAATGCCGTCCACAAACCACACCCAGGCTGACCCACACTGCCATCCGCACACCGCACCCAGACGGACCCTCACTGCCATTCACACACCGCGCCCAGACTGACCCTCACTGCCGTGCACACACCACACCCAGATTGACCCTCACTGCCATCCACACACCGCACGCAGACTGACCCTCACTGCCATCCACAGACCACACCCAGAATGACCCTCACTGCCGCCGACACACCGCACCCAGACTGACCCTCACTGCTGTCTGCGCACCGCACCCAGAATGACCATCACTGCCGTCCATAGACCGCACCCAGACTGACCCTCACAGACGTCCGCACACCGCACCCAGGCTGACACTCACTGCTGTCCACACACCGCAACCAGGCTGACCCTCACTGCCATCCACACGCTGCACCCAGACGGACCCTCACTGCCATCCACACACCGCACCCAGACTGACCCTCACTGCCATCCACACACCGCACCCAGACTGACCCTCACTGCCCTCCGCACACCGTACCCCGACAGACCCTCACTGCCATCCACGCAACGCACACAGACTGATCCTCACTGCCATCCACACGTCTCACCCAGGCTAACCCTTACTGCCGTCCACACACCGCACCCAGACTTACCCTCACTGCCATCCACACACTGCACCCAAACTGACCCTCATTGCCATACACACACGACACACAAACTGACCCTTACTGCCGTCCACACACCATACCCAGACAGATCCTCACTCCTGTCCGCACTCCATACCCTGGCTGACCCTCACTGCCATCCACACACCGCACCCAGGCTGACCCTCACTGCCATTATCCCACCGCACCCAGACTGACACTCACTGCCATCCACACACCGCATCCAGACTGACCCTCACTGCCATCCGCACAATGCACCAATCCTGACCCTCACTGCCATCTACACACCGCACCCAGACTGACCTTTACTGCCGTCCGCACACCGCACCCAGACTGACTCTCACTGCCATCCACACAAAGCACACAGACTGACCCTCACTACCGTCCACACACTCCCCAGCCTGACCCTCATTGACGTCAAACACACTGCACTCAAACTGACCCTCACTGCCATCCACACACTGCACCCAAACTGACCCTCACTGCCAGCCAAACACCACACCTAGACTGACCCTCACTGCTGTCTGCACACCACACCCAGACAGACCCTCACTGCCATCCACACAGCACACCCAGACTGACCCTCACTGCCGTCCGCACACCGCACCCAGACTTATCCTCACTGCTTTCCGCACACCACACCCAAACTGACCCTCACTGCAATCCAAACACCACACTTTTCTGACCCTCACTGCCATCTGCACACTACACCCAGTCTGACCCTCGCTGCCGTCCACACACCGCCCCCAGCCTGACCCTCACCGCCGCCCACACACTGCCCCCAGCCTGACCCTCACTGCCGCCCAATACCGCCCCAACCCTAACCCTCACTGCCGCCCACACCTGCCCCCAGCCTGAACCTCACGGCCGCCCACACACCGCCCCAGCCTGAACACGACTGATGCCCATTCTCCGCCTCCATCCTGACCCCCACCACCGCACAACACCACCCCAAGCTGACCCTCACCACCGTACACACAACGCCCCCACCCTGATCTTCAACGCTATCCAAAACAACCCACAGTATGAACCTCACTAGCCCTCCACACATTGCCCCCAGCCTGACCCCCACCACCGTCCAAACCTGCACCCCGCCTGACTCTCACCAGCATTCAACACCGCTCCCAGTCTGACCCTCACTGCCATCCACACACCTTCCCCAGTCTGTCCCTCACCACTGTCCACACAGCACCCCCAGCTTGACTCACTGCCGTCCACACACCACCCCCAGCCTGATCCTCACTGCTGTTCACACACAACCCCCAGCCTGACCCACACCGCCGTTCGCACAGTGCCCCAGCCTGACTTTCATCACCGTCCACACATACCACAGCCTGACCCTCAACGCCATCCAACATGAGTCCCGCCTCCTGCACTCAGCACCACACCCCACACCCAAACCCATGCCCGCTGCTCCCATCCAACACTGCTACCCTGCCAAGAATCCACTCCCCAACCTCGTCCAATACCGCCTCCTCCCCTACCCCGTCCAACACTGCCCCCTCCCACAACCCTGTCCAACACCGCACCCTAACCCAAACACATCCAACACCACCCTCTCCCACAACCCCATCCAACACCGCCCCCTCCTATGACCCCGTCCAACACCACCCCATCCCCCAACCCCGTCCAACACCGCCCCCTTCCCCAACCCCATCAAACATTGCCCCCTCCCCAAACCCGTCCTACACCGTCCCCTTCCCCAACCCAATCCAACACTGCCTCCTTCCCCAAACGAGTCCAACACCACACCCTCCCCAACCCAATCCAACACCACGCCCTCCCCAAACCCGGCCAACACCGCCCCCTCGCCAAACTCATCCAACACTGCCACCTGCCTTAACCCCCTCTCTCACACTCCCTCTCCCCTCTCTTCACCCCTCTCTCCCTCTCTCGCTCTTCCCTCTCTCTCTTCCCCTCTCTCTCTCCCCCTCACTCTCTCGCCCCCTCTCTCTCACCCACCTCTCTCGCCCCCACTCGCTCTTGTCCTCTCTCTCTCGACCGCCCTCGCTCCTCTCTCTCTCAACTGCCTCTCTCTCTCCACCCCGTTTCTCCCTCTCTCTCAACTCCCTCTCTCTCGTCCTCTCTCTCTCACTCGCCCCCAACTTTCGCCCCCCTTTTGACCCCCCTCTTTCGTCCCCCTCTTTTGCCCCTACTTTCGCCCCCCTTTCTTTCGCCACACCCTCTTTTGCCCCTCCTTTCACACACTCTCTCTTTCAATCCTCCTCTCTTTCGCCCCCCCACTTTCGAGCCCCTCTCTTTTCCCATCCCCTCTTTTGCCCCCTCTCTTTCTTCCCCGTCTCTTTCGCCATTCCTTGCCCCCTCTCTCTCTCGCGCCCTCTCTCTCTCGCCCCCTCTCTCTCGCCCACTCTCTCTGTCATCCCCCTCTCTCTTGCCCAACTCTCTCTCTTCCCGCTCTCTCTCCCCCTCACTCTATCTCTCCCTGTTCATTCACTCTCCCTGCACATTCTCTCTCTCTCGCCCACTATCACTCTGTCGCTCTCTACCCCCCATCTCGTCCCTCTGTCTATCTCTCTGTGTCTCTTTCTCTCTCTGTCACTCTCTCTCTATTTTCAAAGTTTGGGAGAAGATTTGTAGCTCGGGTGCTCGGTGTTGTGGTCGATGTGTTTGTTGATAGAGTCTGTGGATGAGTGCCATGCCTCTAGGATTTCCCTGGCTGTTCCCTGGCTGTGACCACCAACTAGCCACGAAACGACACGACCAGTTATCCTTAGTAGCCACACACACAGATGACAAGCAAAATGAAATCGACTGGGACAACACTACTATTATAGGACAAGCCAAACAGAGAACAGCCAGGGAATTCCTAGAGGCATGGCACTCATCCACAGACTCTATCAACAAACACATCAACCTGGACCCAATATACCAGCCACTAAAGAACACAGCTAGAACTGACAACCGGAAGCGGCAGAGACAGGCCACTATAAATGCCGGAGGAAACAGCACAGAAGCGCTTCACAGGAGACTCCCAAGCACTGAGGATGTCACCTAGACAGGGGACGAAACATTTGCAAGACAAATTCCCAGCTCGGCGAGCATCTCTCTCTATTTCTCTCTCACTTTTTCTTTCTCTCTGGACCCATCTCCCCCCATGCTCACTCTCTCTCTCTCTCTCTCTCTCTCAAGTCACGATCGCCTCATCTCTCTCTCTCTCCCCTTCTCTCTCTCGTTATTGCCCCCTGTCTCGCTTTAACTTGCCACCATCCCCTACCTCTCTTGCCCCCACCCCGTATTGCTCAGCTCCTCTCTTTCTCTCGCTCAGCCTCTCTCTCTCAATCTCTCTCTCTCTCATTCTCTGTCTCACCCTCTCTCTCTCTACTGCTCGCCCTCTGTCTGTCCTTCTCTCTCTCTCCTCGCATGTCTCTCTCTCACTATCTCCCTCTGTCAGCTCCTCTCTCTTGCCCCACTCTTTCGCTCCCTCGCTCTCACGCTCTCTCTTCCCCTGCCCCCCTCGTCTCTTCTCTATCACTCTCGAAAACCCTCTCGCAGACTTCTCTCCTTCTCACCCATCCTCTCTCTGTCCTCTCTCTCACCATCGCTCCATCGTTCTCTCACTCGCCCTGTCTCTTTATCTCTCCCCTAACTCTCTATGTCTCTTGCCCCCTGCTCTCTCTCTCTCTGCTCATTCACTCTCTCTCCCCGTTCTCTCACTCTCGATCCCAATCCCTCAGTGTCTCTCTCTCCCCACCTCCCTCTGTTTCTCTCTGACTGAATCTCTCTTCCTTCTGTCCCTCCCTCTCTCTGACACACTCTGTCTCCCTGGTCCTTCCCTCTCCCTCTTACCCAGAGACTGGGGGGTTGGTGGTGCGTCTCCGTGTGGGGGGTGGGGTGAGATGATAGAGAGATGTGGGAAATGGGAGGAGGAGAAAATAGGGTAGAGACGGAATTGCGGGAGGGAGACAGAGACGGCAGGAGAGAGAGAGTAAGGGTGAGGGGGAGAGGGAAGTGTGGAGGCAGGTGGAGAATCTCGTGTTGGGGGTGTGAGAGGGAGAGGGGGAGGGTGAGGGAGAAACAATAATGAAGGTAGGTGGAGAAATCGGGGTTGAGGGGTGTCTGAGAGGGGACGAGAGAATGAAAGGGAGAGGAGGTGAGAAAGAGACTGTGCAGAAAGAGAGAGAGAGGGAGAGAAGTGATGAGAAAGAGTAGGGGAGAGGAAATGGGGAGACCAGGTTAGAGTGGGAGGGGGCCAAGGGAGTTAAACACAGCTCCTAAGCTCAGGGCGCTGTGCCCTCCCCTTCCCTGAGAACCAGGACTTGGGACTGAGTCTGTCTCTCTCCAGCTCAGTTTCTCCAACCCAAAGACACACAACAACATCGGTCACTCTGCTGCTCGGCACGCTTTAATCAACATTTTTATTGTTTACAAATGAATGATGGATACAGTCAGTGGAATGGACCCTTTTCTCACTGGCCTCTGAGTTGTGAGAAACATTGAAATGTTTCCCTGTACCTGCCCTGTGGGATAAGGATGGACAAACCAGCGCTACCCTCAGTCTGTTACCATAGCGACAGGCTGCTCCATCACTGAAACACTGAACTGAAATGAGAAAATCCTGGATGGTGTGATTAATGAGGAAATTTGATGGATGGATGGATTTGGGTGAAGGGATATTTCAGCACATTCTTCAGCTGCTGTCTGAACTTAGTCTGGGTCACAGCATAAATTGCGGTGTTTGTGCAGCAACTGAGGAGCTGCAGCATGAAGCCCAATTCCCCCACAAAGGCATCGAGAAACACAGACTGATACCCAAAATCATACATCCGGGCCCATATAGAATACAGCATTAACGTTGACCATAACAGGATGAAATTGGCCGAGATCACAAACAGTAAAATGATGGATTTTTTTCGGTTTCTCATTTCTGTGTCAGACTGAGCGTCCCCATTGGTGTGAGCGTGGAGTCTCCTGCGGGCTCTGCTGGTCACTAAAATGTGTCTGACAGTGAGAACATTGAGCAGCAGAATCAGGTGAAATGGGACACACGGGGTTAGAATGTGGTGGAGGAACTCGATTGTGATCCAGACACTGGAGAATTGAGCAGCGTCTGTTACCTCACAAAACCAGGGCTGGTTCACCAGCCAATACCGAGCCGTGAGAATAAAATACCAGGAAATGTTCTTTAAACAGCTCAGCACAGTCACTGCTCCCAGAACCACAGCTGCCGTTGTCTCACTGCAATATTTACTTTTCAGCTTCTGGCAACAAATGGCCACAAACCGATCAAAGGTGAAAGTGACGGTGAACCAGACAGAGCAGTCAGTGGCTGCATAAAGCAGGACGGCGTGGATATTACACACAGGGACGGAGCCCGTCAGGAAATAAAACTGTTCCTGGTAAACAATGGGAATGTGTCTCAGGATCAGGTCGAGGATAATGACCAGGAGATCCGCCGCTGCCATGGCCCTCAGGTAACATCTGACACATGGAGACAATCCACAATCTTTATAAAGCAGGACGTAGATGGTCACTACGTTAACTGTGAGGAAGGAAAACAAACCCATTATCCATCAGCCTGGAGGCAAAGGGACCCGTTTGATCGGGGACCCAGTGAGAATTTCAAATGTGTCCCTGTATTCAGGGATTTATTAAAATAATTGGAGCTGGAATAACAAATGGGAAGATCTGAATTACTGACAAAAATGTGACATAAACCACAAGAAACCCGCCCTCCCCAAAACACACACAAACACATCCACAAGGACAGATTGTTTCTCGAACATTCCCACACACTCGATCAATCGAGAGCAGACACAGGTCACTCCTTCCCAGTTCCTAATACGGAGTGTGGAAACGTTGCTGTCCTGAAGACAAACGGAGTTTGGGATTTTCTGTATTTTGGTCTAAATTGTGGTCGATCCTGTGTCGTGGAGAAATGTAAACGCAGGGGAAACGTATTCCCCCCTTTAACTGCCTGAGGGGCCTTCGGAACAGTGTCTCCTTCTCCCTGGAACGAGATGTCTTCCCTCGGGATCTTATCGTTTGTTCAATTCACTGACGTCCGGCCGTTCACAAACAATGCCAGGGACAGAACATTTCGGGGAATGTCAGTTATAGAATGTCGGGGACAGAACGTTCCGGGGAACCCCTTGACCTGTCCATCACCTTTCCCCCCTACCCACCACACTAACATGATGTACTGTGCCTGGACACACTGTAATATTAATGGGGTGAGAGACGGAGGGTCCAACCACAGGAATGGGAACTAAAGGCATTGCCAGATCAGCTGAAATGGTTAGATATACCACATTCTCAATCCACCTCACAGAGCCAGCCCAGACACCATACACCCAGAGGAGATATCTGTTCACCGTGGGACACTGTACAGACCAGGCCAGTGTAAAACTCGGTGCAACCCAGCAATCTGTCCAGATTCATCTATTACACTGGTCAGTGCAATCCAGCAATCTGTCCAGAGTGGAACACTGCATAGATCATGTCACATCACTTATCTTCAAACGCAGGCTAGACATCTGTCCAGTTTGGGAAGCTGTGATAGAGACAGAAAAGCTGCAGATGCTGGAGTCCAAAGTAGACAGGCAGGAAGGTGGGAGAACACAGCAATCCTGACAGCATCAGGACGTGGAGATGTCGACATTTCGGGTGTTACCGTTCTATAAGTGTCCTGAAGGAGGGCTACACCTGAAACATCAAATTCTACACCTCCTGATGCTGCCTGGATTGCTGTGTCCCTCCAGCAAGTATTCAGCATGGGAGGCAACGCAGACCACAGCAGTACATTGATCTATAAACCCAGACTAGATATCTGTCCAGAGCTGAAAATGTGTTGCTGGAAAACCGCAGCAGCTCAGACAGCATCCAAGGAGTAGGAGAATCGGCGTTTCGGGCATCAGCCCTTCTTCATCAACCGGCTATCTGTACAGAACGGGGAGCTGTGCAGACCACAGCAGTGCATTGATCTATAAACCCAGACGAGATATCTGTCCAGCACGGGGAGCTGTGCAGACCACAGCAGTTGATTGATCGATAAACCCAGACGAGATATCTGTCCAGGACGGGGAGCTGTGCAGACCACAGCAGTGCATTGATCTATAAACCAAGACTAGATACCTGTCCAGGACGGGGAGCTGTGCAGAACACAACAGGACACTAATGTGTAAACCTGAAACAAATATCCATCCAGCATGGAGAGCTGTACAGACTACATCATTGTATTATCTATAAACCTCAACTAGATAGTCTGATCAGCACAGCGACCTATGCATTGATCACCCATGAATTCATCTGTAAACCAGGAGCAGCTACCCTCCCAGAATGTAGGATTATGCACACCTCCGCATTGCATTAATCTGTGACCCAGGAGCAGTTACCTTCCCAGCATGTAGAACTGTGTACACCACCTCAATGCATTAATCTGTAAACCAGGAGCAGTTACCCTCCCAGCATGTGTACACCACCCCAGTGCATTCCTCAGTAATACTGTGTGAGATCCCTGCCCAGTCCATGCTGGAAGTGACAGGATGTGCAGCTCCCACCCATTTCCAGCTCCATCTCTCCATTGTGCCCTGACAAGGGGGTGCTGTGGGTGTGAGCATCACTGCCAGAGAGAGATGGCAGGGGAATCAGTTTAAATATCACCACACGGGAAGAGTTTGGGGTGTGACAAAGATGGGGAGACTGAGAGACAGTGTCATGGAAGGATGTGTTCCCAGGTTGCAGAATGCTAAAATGTGGACACTTCTTCCCAGGAAAGATGGGAAAAAGAAATTTTGGTGCGAGGTCAGATGAAACAACAGCTTCTGCATAGTTTTGAAATTACATTTATGTAATTGCTGTAGAGTCGGAGTGGGGAAATAAGCAGTTAAGAGAAATTGAGCTTTTCTTTATGTTTAGTTTAAATTACCAGCTGAGCTCAATGTTGTGTCTTAACAATGGCTGTGTGTGTATCTGTGTGTCTCCGTGTGGGGCAGGTCTGGCAGTCTCTGTGGTGCTTAAAGTGATGCAATGCCACCCTCTGCTGGCCTCCGCACGCCACTGCACAGGCATTGGCAGAGGGTGAAAACCAACAGGGATTCATTCAGATTAGGGGAGTGGGAAGGCAGCTGCTCACAGCACCATCCAAACTGGTGTCCTATCCATGTACTGATCTAAATGTCCTTTAAACGTTATAACTGTCCCTGCTTTCACCGCTTCTTCTGGAAGTTCATTCCACACCAAAGCCAGATTCTGTCGAACATAATTCCCTCTTTTGACTTTTGTAAATCTTTTTTCTCGCACCTTAAAATATCCCTCAGTTTTGAAACCCCAACTCTAGGGGAAAGATATCAGCCCTTGTGTAAAGTTACCGCAGAATCTCATACTCTTCAGTGAAAACAGTCCCAGCCTACCCAGCCTCTCCTTGTATCTCACTCCCTCCTTTCCCAGCAACATCCAAGTTAATCTCTTCTGAACCCTCTCCCGTTTAATAATATCAAGGTCAATAATATTAAAGTGAAGAGTCAAGGTATTTTCTTAGGGCACGGGGAGTCCAAAACTAGAGGACATAGACTTAAGGTGAGAGGGGAAACATTTAAAAGTGACCTATGGGGCAGCTTTTTCACCCAGAGGGTGGTGTGCCTATGGAATGAGCGAGCAGGATGACCTGATTGGACACAGTATTCTAGAAAAGGTCTCACCAATGTCCTGTTCAACCACAAGATGACGTCCCAATTCCGATACTCAAAGGTCTGACCAATGAAGACATGTGTGTTAAACACCTTCTTAACCACACTATCTATATGAGATGCAAATTTTAAAGAATTATACCTGACGGCCTAGGTCTCTGTTCTACAACACTGCCAAAGACCCTACTTTTAATTCTGTAGGTCCTGTTGTTGTTTGGATTTACCAAATCCAATGCCTCGCATTAATCCAAACTAAACTCCATCTGCCACTCCTCAGTTCAGTGAGTGATATTACTGCCACCTCCCCCTCCCCCTTCAATTATAAAATGCCCATCCCTCTCCAGACGGCCTGCACACTCCGGCCTTGATTTTCACAAAGACCCTGAACTTGGTTTGCCTTGTGTGGTTAGGGGGAGGAGGGACAGATTACAGACACAGTCAGTGGGGAGGAGAGGCTGGACAGTAATCAGTGGCCTGGTATCATTTCATGGTTTTAGGAAAAGGGGAGTCGCACGTGAGAGTTGGGTAAGAGTGATCGGTGTTTTGGAGTCAGAAATTAAGCTCTTCCTTCGTTTCTGGTGTTCAGTAATAAATATCTATTTGAGACTCTTCATTGGGCAGAGTGTGTCTGCAGGATTTCTGTCCTTAATGTTGTAGACTACAGGTAATACCAATTAAAGATGTTTATAGTTAATTTTGATAGCATAGCAAGTACACTCAACATCCTACAGTTGAGACAAATCTCTTGCATTTGTTTAACAGTACAAAGTGTTTTGTGTAGTTCATTAATGGTAACCTGATTATAATAAATCCACACCGAGCTGAAAGTGGGCACTCAAATATGACTCAAACTCTGGGTATGGTAGTGTAGTGAGTAGTGTCCCTGTCTCTGAACCAGAGTTCTGGATTTGATTCCAATTCCTGAACTCGTGTGGGAGTGTTCCTAGCTCTGGAATGGAAGGCCTGGATTCAAATCCTACCTGTTGCAGAGTTATGTCTCATCATGTCAGGACAGTCTGATGAACAAACACACAGAAGAATGCTGTTACAGCTTTATGGGTATTGCTGAGTGATGCTCGCGTCCCTTTCTCTGGGCACAAAGGTCTAGGTGTAAATCCCACAGAAGTGTCTCATGATACATCTGAACAAACTGTTTAAAATGGATTTAGAATTGTGACTTGTTGGAGAAGGAAGAGGTGTCAGTATTGCATTTCAGAATTTAGGCCCAGGATGAGTGAAAGTACATCCATTCGTGTGGATTGAAGTCACAATTCGCAGCAGTAAATGTTTATACAATCAGAATGGTCATGGATAGGGTGAGTAGTCAGGTGTTTTTCCCCAGGTTAGGGGTGTCCAAAACTAGAGGGCATTGCTGGAATGTGAGAGGGAAAAGGTTTCGATGAGGCGTAAAGGGCACCATTTCACACAGAAGGTGGTGTGCATATAGAATGAGCTGCCAGAGGAAGTGGTGGAGGCTGGTACAACTACAGCATGTAAAAGGCATCTGGATACTGACAGACCTGGTGAGCTTTTCCAGCAATTTCTGTATTTCTTTAAAAAATGCATTCAGTTTAACACTGGTACTCTGAATAACTTAAACAATTTTAATTTTTTAATGACGCAGGGACATATAAACATATCTTCAAATCGACCAAGACCATTTTCTGCTACGGGTATGTCTCTGTACATGACAGCAGCAATGATGCACCTACATGGAACAGGGAATGCGATGGAGACTTAGTTTGGACAATGTACAAGGAAGTTTGGACAATGTACAAGGAGACCTCCCATGGTCCAATTTGGGAGAGGATGACATTACTGTGTGATTCAGCTCAGAGAGGGAGAAAATGTAATCTGCCTGAGAAGGAATGGCCTATTGCACTCGATCTCCTTCATTGTTCCTCATCATAGCAATGTCTGCGAGCTAAAAAAAAAATAAACTCATCGTTACCATTCTTATTTTTATGGAATCCATGCAGTGTTGAAACAGGTCCTTCGGCCCAACAAGTCCATACTAACCTTCCCAAAAAATTCCCCTATATTTACCCCTGACTAATGCACCGAGCCTAGAAATCCTGGATCACTATGGACAATTTAGCATCACCAATCAACCTAATCTACACACTTTGAGCTGTGGTAGGAGACTGGAGCACCTACTGGGAGCTCACACAGACACGGGGAGAACGTACAAACTCCACACACCCAGGCTAGAGTCGAACCCAAGTCCCTGGTGCTGTGAGGCAGCAGTGCTAACCACCGTGCTACACTTTGGATGGTCCCTGACCAGAATTCATTGGAATCTACTCACTGCCTAACGCAAAGGGAATTCAGCCAAATCCAACTCTCCCAGGATGAAATCCCATTGCTAGCAGCTATATGAGTACAATATCTTCAGAAGCAGAATAACGTTTTGAACAATCTTACAATTTCTCCTTTGTCATGAGTTCCAGTACTATCTGGACAACGTTCTTTCAAGTTAAAATTGGAGTGATTGTGTGTGTGTGTGTGTTTGTGTGTGTGTGTGTGTGTGTGTGTGTGTGTGTGTGTGTGTGTGTGTGTGTGTGTGTGTGTGTGTGTGTGTGTGTGTGTGTGTGTGTGTGTGTCAGTGTTTTTAGAAATGGAAACATTGATTATATTATTGCAATACACAAACGGTTTACATTCATCTTTCCACCATAGTTTGAGTAACATTGCTCTGGGTCAGAAACGTGCTTTTTGAGCAGATTAAAGAAACTAGCCTGACTTGTTCCTAAAAGTGACCCTGACCCAGTCTGAGACCGATATCATCTGCCATATCACAAACCTGGTTACATTTCACATTTGTTATGAGCAGTGGAGGAGTGAGACTAGAAAAGGAAACAGTGACCCCAAAAGCCAGGGAACTATAGACCAGTGAGCCTGATGTCAGTGATGGGTAAGTTGTTGGAGGAGATTCTGAGGGATAGCATTTTCATACATTTGGGAAAGCAAGCGCTGATCGGAGTAGACAACTTGGATTTCTGCATGGGAAATCATGTCTCATTAATTTGGTTGAGTTTTTTGAAGAGGTGACAAAGAAAATTGATGAAGGCAGTTTGGTAGACATTGTCTATATGGACTTCAACAAGGTGTTCATTTAAAGAACAAAGAGCAAAGAAAATTTACAGCCCAGAAACAGCCCTTTCGCCCTCCAAGCCTGAGCCGATCTAAACATACTGTCTAAGTCTGTCGGACAATTCCTAAGCATCTGTATCCTTCTGCTCCCCACCTACTCATGCATCTGTCCAGACGCATCTTAAGTGAATCTGCCGTGCCTGCCTCTACCACCTCTGCTGGCAACACGTTCCAAATGGCCACCATCCCTCTGTGTGAAGTACTTGCCACATGTATCCCCCTTAAACTTTCCACCTCTCACCTTGAAAGCATGACCTTTCGTTATTGAATGCTCCAACCTGGGAAAAAGCTTGTCTCTATCCACCCTGTCCATCTCTTCATGATTTTGTAAACCTCAATCAGGTCCCCCCTCAATCTCATTTTTTTCAAGTGAAAATAAACCTAACCTACTCAGCCTCTCTTCATAGATATTATTTCCTTCTGATTGGTAGACAGATTAGTAAGTTTCAGTCACATGGGATACAGAAGAAGCTCGTCACTATTGGCTCGAAGGAAGAGGGATATTTTTCAGACTGGAGGCTTGTGAGCAGCAGTGTGCTGTAAGAATCAGTACTGAGTTCACTGCATTTCATCATTTATGTAAGGCTTTTAGATGTGAATATTGGGGCCATAGTAAGTAGGTTTACAGATTACATCAGAAAGGTGGTGTAGTAGATTATCTCAGAGTACAACTAGACCGCAATTAAATGGGACAAAGAGGCAAAGAGTAACACATGAAGTTTAATTTAGATAAATATGAAGCTTTGCATTTTGGGAAGGCAACTCAGGGCAGACATTATATACTTCATGGTCAGGTCCTGCGGCATGGCAGGCCGACAGAGTGGTGAAGAACACATTTGGCACATTTGCCTTAATTAGTCAGAGCATTGCGTATAGGAGTTGTGGTGGTATGTTGCATCTATACAGGATGTTGGTGAGGCCACTTTAAGAATACTGCGTACAACTTGGTTTTCTGCAGAAATGACTTACACGGATGTTCCAGGACTGGAAGTTTGAGCTGTAGGGAGAGGTTGATTAGGTTGAGGTGTTTCCCCCTGGAGTGTCAGAGGCAGAAGGGTGGTATTATAGAGGTTTATACAACCATCAGGGGCATGGATATCCTGAACAGCCACGTTCTGCTCTCCAGGATAGGGGAGTCCAAAACAAGACAGCACAGGTTGAAGGGGAGATGGCAAGTGATTTAGAAGGGACCTGAAGGTAAATGTTTCACACAGAGAGTGGTGTGTGTAAAGAAAGTGCTGTCAGAGGAAGTGGTCAAGGCGGGTACAATCGCACATTTAAAAGGTATCTGAAAGGGGAGGGATATTGGCCAAATGCTGGCAAATGGGACTGTATCAGACTTGATATCTGATCGGAGTGAACAGATTGGAGTAACGGGTCTGTTTCCGTTCTGCATGACTCTCGGATTCAATAAGAGGGTTGATGAAAAACACTGAAAGGATCTTTCAAGTCGGAATTCTCTTCAGTGGAAGTTTATCGTGCCTCTAAGTTCACATTGATTGCAAACTGCGTTCGGTAAATATTTGACAGGGAAGTGAGTCATGCATAATAGGATGGAGACAGGAAAGTGTGGCCGAGTCCACAACCTGATCAGCTACAATCTTAGTGCCAGGTGGAGAAGGCTCAAAGTATCTAATGACCCACTCCTGTTCCTCAGTCCCATGTTTCTGTGTTCCATTTAGAAACTTAAACCTGCTAGACAGGAATAGTTGGAGTCCACTTACTCCTATAACTTGGTACACAGAACCAGAGGAGACCATTCAGTCCCTCAAGACTGTCACACCCGCTTTGAGGTGATTTGGGAAATGTAATTGGAAAATCCAGGCTGGGTATGAAAGAGGCCCCTCATCTCGCTTTAGAAAGCATCCCCTATCTGCAGCTTGTGCTTCATTTGTTGGTCAGATTCACTGTGAATACAGCCCACATACCTCACCCAGAGATGGCTCACAAAATCATCTGGTCTCCATGATTGCAATATGCAATACCAAAACATTAAGGAAAAATAACACCCACTAACTTTCCAATAACAGAATGGAATGTGAGAACATCAGAAACAGGGGCATGTCATTCACTCCGCAAACCTGCCTTGCCCTTCACTAAGATCATGGCTGATCTGCTCCTGGCCACAAATCCTCTTTCATACCCAATTCCTCATGGCCCTCAACTCTTTGACAGGTCAATATCCATCTATTTCTTCTTCAAATACTTTCAGTCATCCAGCTCCCCGAACACACTTGAGAAGAGAAATCCTGACATTCAAAACCACCTGTTTGAAAGAAACACTTGCTGTTCCTATATCATGGCCTATTGATGTGAACAAAAGAGGTTGAGACAAGGGTTCAGGTAAAAATTACTGACCCTGATATCAAGGCAATGGTTGACTTCTGTTGACATCAAGGAGCTTAACAAAACTGGACTTAATGGCAATCAGAGTAAACTCTCCAGTGTTTGGGGTCAAAAATGGCACAAAGGAAGATGTTCATCATCTCAGTCCTGGGTCAGCTCTGTGGGAGATCCTCAAGGTAGCTTTCTCTTCTGTCTATGAAAGAAAGTCAGAACTTGGGTTCATTTCCTCCCTTAGATTAGCCTGGCACAGTAACTACAGAACAGAAAATGTCAAAGTTGTCTTTTGTCATCTCCATATCCACGATAGATAAGAAATTTGTTTCCCTTCACAAACTTTATGTACAAGCTTATATTCAGGTATGGTATCGCTTCCAGACACATGTTGTTGATGTTCACATTCAGCAAGCATGAAGCTCGAAGCCTCTGATGATAATCTTATTTTGGAATCCATGCAAGGCTGACTGAACTCTTTATCTTGTTGCCTTTGCCTGAATTTTGTTTTGTTATTATTATTGCAAAAATGAAACCTTCAAATATATTTGCACTGAACGATTCAGAGTTAGCCATATGAAAGAATGTTCAATCCAAAGTATCTGTGATGTCCTTTTTCTTTTTCTATGCTCGTTTTATATTTAACCATTTCAATGTCAGCAAGCGACAGACAACGCCTATCTGTCAATTCAGAGTGCTACCATGTCACAGGCAAAGGCCTAACCATTTGATTAATAATATTTGTCACCTACAGGCTGACAAAACGTTCAATGAAAAGTTACCTGCTGTAGTAAAATAAAATCTTTAAATGTATATTGTTTTAAAAGTCTTGAGAAAGTCTTGGGGCAGTGCAGTGGCACAACGGTTAGCACTGCTGTCTCACTGCGCCAGAGACCCGGGTTCAATGTCCGCTTCGGGCAACTGTCTGTGTGGAGTTTGCACATTCTCCTCGTGTCTGCGTGGGTTTCCTCCGGGTGGTCCAGTTTCCTCCCATAATCCAAAGATGTGCAGGATAGGTGAATTGGCCATGCTCAATTGCCCGTAGTGTTAGGTGCAGCGGTAAATGTAAGGGAATGGGTCTGGGTGGATTGCTCTTCGGAGGGTCGGTGTGGACTTGTTGGGCTGAAGGGCCTGTTTCCACACTGTAGAGAATCTAAGTTTTGCATTTTTCTGAGCTAAAGTGTCAAAGTCGCGTTTCAAAGACTAAACTTTTCGTCAGAAATCAAGGTTACACATTTACATGAGTAATATTTTTGAATTGGAATTCATTCCCTCCTATTGGCTCACTGTTGAGGAACTGCCAGTTCGACGAATCACAAAATCATAGTGTTGTTATGGTGCAAAATGTGATCATTGGTCCATCGGCACTGTACTGACTATTAGAGCATTTGAACTTAAGTGTCAATCTCCTGCTTTTTCCCTGCACATCATTTCTCTTTAAATAATTATCCAATGCAAACACTTAAAAAATTGTACCCACTGGTACTTGACCTGTTTGAACGGGAACAGTTTCTCCCTACCTACTTTGTCCAGATCATAGATGATTTTGAAAATTTCTATCAAATATTCTCTTAGACTTCTCCTCTCTAAAAAAAAACAGGACAAACTACTCAATCCTTTCCTATAATTGAAATGTTGCAACCATGGAAACAATCTCAAAAACCTCTTCTGCACTCTTTCCAATGTATTAACAACATTCCTATACTGTGGAACACAAAACAGTGCGCAATATTCCCAGCTGAGGTCTAACCATGTCTTACATAATAACATCATAGCTTCCCTGCTTTTGCACCTTACATCCGTACTTATGAAGCCTGGTGTGCTTTACCAGCAGCACTTTCTACCTGTCACCTATAATGGCTTATGTACATATACAGACTGTGGTTCTCGAAAAGCATAATAGGGCAGGCAGCATCCGAGGAGCAGGAGAATCAACTTTTCGGGCATAAGCCCTTCATCAGGAATGTTTAGATTTGTAATATGTACTGGTTATCCTGTTCAGGTCCAGGTTGTCATTGGGTCTGAATGTAGTCCAGAGTCCACGTGAGATTAATTGGTTCAGGCATTGAGGAAGGAGTTGTGGCTGTGGGAGCAAGATTGCTTCAGGATGTGGCTGAAGAGCTTCAGGGCAGAGGAGATGACCTGGGGCACAAGATGATTGAGG
Organism: Chiloscyllium punctatum; assembly: GCF_047496795.1. NCBI lineage: Eukaryota > Metazoa > Chordata > Chondrichthyes > Orectolobiformes > Hemiscylliidae > Chiloscyllium > Chiloscyllium punctatum. The sequence goes on from NC_092757.1 coordinate 33,516,018, forward strand.
ACCAACTCTACAGCAGGCACCACAACCTTGAAATTAAGATAAGACCATAAGACCATAAGACATAGGAGCGGAAGTAAGGCCATTCGGCCCATCATGTGATGGAGTTCACATGATCAGCCTGCACTGAGGATACAGTGGTACAGTTATGGGACATTGGCAAACAGAAAAGACGACACAACTACACTATGTACATGCCCACCAAGAACAAGAATCTGGAGAAACTTGACATCACCACGAGCAGTAGGCAAGCCCACCCTGGCACCACAGTGGAAAATGTTATCACCGCGGGGAAGTCGATCGTCAACTTATCGGACCACACCCTTCAACTGGAAGAGATTGAAGTTCTTAGCAGGAGTCTCAATTTCTGCCCCACCACCAAAATGGACCCCATGGGTCTTGCAGCAGACATGGAGGAATTCACCAAACGAATGAAACTCTGGGAATTCTTTCAAGATGCCAGCGGTGAGCCCACCAAGGAACTGGAACAGTCATCATAGGGATCCATAAGAGGGGCGACCAAAGATGGAGTCAACCTGGACCCCACCGGAGGGCCGCTGCCCTGGGCTTGACATGTAATATGGAGCTATGAGGGAGCAACTGGCCAAAGTTCAATGGTGCAATACCTTAACAGGGAAGACCATGGAGGAACAATGGCGGATATTTCTGTGTATAATGCAGAAGTTGCAGGATCAGTTCATTCCTAAAAGGAAGAAAGATCCCAGGAGGAGATATGGGCGGCCGTGGCTGACGAGGGAAGTAAAGAAACATATAAAGTTAAAAGAGAAAAAGTATAACTTAGCGAAGATAAGTGGGAAAACTGAGGACTGGGAAGCTTTTAAAGAACTACAGAGGATTACTAAGAAGGAAATACGCAGAGAAAAAATGAGGTACGAAGGTAAACTGGCCAAGAATATAAACGAGGATAGTAAAAGCTTTTTTAGGTATGTCCAAGGCAAAGAAATGGTTAGGACAAAAATTGGGCCATTGAAGACAGAAACAGGGGAATATATTACTGGGAACAAAGAAATGGCAGAGGAATTAAATGGGTACTTCAGATCTGTGTTCACTGGGGAAGACACAAGCAATCTCCCTGAGGTAACAGTGGCTGAAGGACCTGAACTTAAGGGAATTTATATTTGCCAGGATTTGGTGTTGGAGAGACTGTTAGGTCTGAAGGTTGATCAGTCTCCGGGACCTGATGGCCTGCATCCCAGGGTACTGAAGGAGGTGGCTCGGGAAATCGTGGATGCGCTGGTGATTATTTTCCAGAGTTCAATAGAATCGGGGTCTGTTCCTGAGGATTGGAGGGCGGCTAATGTTGTGCCACTTTTTAAGAAGGGTGGGCGGGAGAAAGCAGGAAATTATAGACCAGTTAGTCTGACCTCAGTGGTGGGAAAGATGCTGGAGTCTATTATAAAGGATGAAATTACGGCACATCTGGATAATAGTAACAGGATAGGACAGAGTCAGCATGGATTTATGAAGGGGAAATCATGCTTGACTAATCTTCTTGAACTTTTTGAGGATGTAACTCGGAAGCTGGACGAGGGAGATCCAGTGGATGTAGTGTACCTGGACGTTCAGAAAGCTTTTGATAAAGTCCCACACAAGAGGTTAGTGAGTAAAATTAGGGCGCACGGTATTGGGGGCAAAGTACTAGATTGGATAGAGAATTGGTTGGCTAATAGGAAACAAAGGGTAGTGATTAACGGCTCCATTTCGGAATGGCAGGCAGTGACCAGTGGGGTACCGCAGGGATCCGTGCTGGGACCGCAGCTTTTTACAATATATGTAAATGATATAGAAGATGGCATCAGCAATAACATTAGCAAATTTGCTGATGATACAAAGCTGGGTGGTAGGGTGAAATGTGATGAGGATGCTAGGAGATTACAGGGTGACCTGGACAAGTTAGGTGAGTGGGCAGATGCATGGCAGATGCAGTTTAATGTGGATAAATGTCTGGTTATCCACTTTGGTGGCAAGAACAGGAAGCAGATTACTACCTCAATGGTATCAAATTAGGTAAAGGGGCTGTTCAGAGAGATCTGGGTGTTCTTGTACACCAGTCAAGCCTTCATAACAAGAGGAATTGAGTATAGAAGCAAAGAGGTGCTTCTGCAGCTGTACAGGGCCCTGGTGAGACCACACCTGGAGTACTGTGTACAGTTCTGGTCTCCAAATTTGAGGAAAGACATTCTGGCTATTGAGGGAGTACAGCGTAGGTTCACGAGGTCAATTCCTGGAATGGCAGGACTGCCTGACACGGAAAGACTGAAGCGACTGGGCTTGTATACCCTTGAGTTTAGAAGACTGAGAGGGGATCTGATTGAAACGTATAGGATTATGAAAGGATTGGACACTCTGGCAGGAGGAAACATATTTCCGCTGCTGGGGGAGTGCCGAACCAGAGGACACAACTTAAAAATACGGGGTAGACCATTTAGGACAGAGATGAGGAGAAACTACTTCACCCAGAGAGTGGTGGCTGTGTGGAATGCTCTGCCCCAGAGGGCAGTGGAGGCCCAGTCTCTGGATTCATTTAAGACAGAATTGGTCAGAGCTCTTAAAGATAGTGGAGTCAAGGGTTATGGAGATAAGGCTGGAACAGGATACTGATTGGGAATGATCAGCCATGATCATATTGAATGGCGGTGCAGGCTCGAAGGGCTGAATGGCCTACTCCTGCATCTATTGTCTATTGTCTATTGTCTAAAAGCATTTGGATAAATATGTGGATAGGAAAGGACGAGAAGGATATGGGCCAACTGCAGGGAAATGGGGTTAGTGTGAATGGACATTTACAATGTGGAGTCGAACCCCTTTGTTAATTAAAACCAAACACCCAGAAAAGCTCGCCTCACATCGTAATCTGTTCACATACGAGTGACACAGATCTCCTACATTCCACTATTTAAACAAAAAATTTGCAAGTTAGTTTCTTAACTTTAATAGTGAATACTAAACAAAAACTATTCACAAACACAAGCCCCTCTTAGCTACTTACTATCTGACTCCAACTCTGTAAAAACTCTCCAACAACCCACATATTTAACGTTCCAATCTCAAGACCACACAGTCTCTATCTTCCCCGCTGTGTTCACTCTTTCAGCTGTTGATCTCCTTGGGTCATGTTTTCATTTACTGCAAGTAGGTTTTACATGAACATGTGTCTTGATAGAGAGTGTTTGAGATGGTCAGTTAAAACTCCTGCTCGACAGCAGTTACTCTACAGTTGGATGGCAGTGGCTCTCCCTCTAGTGTTCAAAATGCTGGGATTATATACTTTCCATGATACAATAATTCTCATAATTTGATTGCTTTCCAGGTGTACGAACAATAGTATTCAAATTTCATTGGATTCTGATATTCTGAGCATTATTTAAAGTCTTTGATTGCATTTGAATTGCTGTCAGGCTTCCATTTCCCAGCTAATTGTTATAATTGGAACAGTCTGACCTTTAGCTGGCATCTGTGGCTGTACTTTCGATTCAACAAAACCCGTCCTATCTTAAAGTGAACAGACATTGATTAGCTTCCAGGCAGTAACACACCCCGGGCTATCTGTTATTCTGTCTTCTAACCTCCTTGAACCCCTCGATTAGATTCCAGGCTGTAACTCACTCTGGGCTATCTGTTATTCTGTATATAAACCACCCTGAACCCCTCAATTAGATTCCAAGCTGTAACTCACCCTGGGCTATCTGTTATTCTGTACATAACCCACACTGATCCCCTTGATTAGATTCCAGGCTTTAACATACCCCGGGCTACCTGTTATTCTGTATATAATCCACACTGAACCCCTTGATTAGATTCCAGGCTGTAACGCACTCTGGACTATCTGTTATTCTGTATATTAACGACTCAGAACCCCTCAATTAGATTCCAGGCTGTAACTCACTCCGGGCTATCTGTTATTCTGTATATAAACCACACTGAACCCCTTGATTAGATTGCAGGCTGTAACTCAATCTGGGCTATCCGTTTTTCTGTATATAAATCATTCTGAACCCCTCAAATAGATTCCAGGCTGCAACTCACTCTGGACTATCTGTTATTCTGTATATAAACCACCCTGAACCCCTCAATTAGATTCCAGGCTCTAACCCACCCTCGGCTATCTGTTATTCTGTATATAAACCACCCCGAACCCCTCAATTAGATTCCAGGCTGTAACTCACTGCGGGTCACCTGTTATTCTGTATATAAACCACCCTAAACCCTGCGATTAGATTCCAGGCTGTAACTGCCTGTCAGGGTTGAAAGGGACGGCTGGTAGTTATTGGGAATGCTGGCTGACGAAAGAAATTGAGGGTTTCGTTCAGAAAAAGAAGGAAGCATATGTCAGGTATAGAAAGGATAGATCGAGTGAATCCTTAGAAGAGTACAAAGGAAGTTGGAGTACACTTAAGAGGGAAATCAGGATAAAAACGTAGACATGAGATAGCTTTGGCAAATAGAATTAAGGAGAATCCAAAGTGCTTTTACAAATATATTAAGGACAAATGATAACTAGGGAGAGAATAGGGCCCGTCAAAGATCAGCAAGGCGGCCTTTGTGTGGAGCCACAGAAAATGGGGGAGATATTAAATGAATATTTTGCATCAGTATTTACTGTGGAAAAGGATATGGAAGGTATAGACTGCAGGGAAATCGATGATGACATCTTGCAAAATGTTGCAGATATACAGAGGAGTAAGTGCTGAATGTCTTGAAATGGTTAAAGGTGGATAAGTCCCCAGGACCTGATCAGGTGAACCTGAGAACTCTGTGGGAAGCTAGAGAAGTGATTGCTGGGCCTCTTACTGAGATATTTGTATCATCGATAGTCACAGGTGAGATGTCGGAAGACTGGAGTTTGGCAAACGTGGTGCCACTGTTTAAGAAGGTTGGTAAAGAGAAGCCAGGGAACTATAGACCCGTCAGCCTGACCTCGGCTGTGGGCAAGTTGTGAGAGGGAATCATGAGGGACAGGATGTACATGAATTTGGAAAGGCAGATAGTGATTGAGTTTTTTGAAGAAGTTAAAAAGAAGATTGATGAGGGCAGAGCAGTGGATGTGAACCATATGGACTTCAGTAAGGCGTTCAACAAGGTTCTCCATGGGAGACTGATTAGCAGGTTAGATCTCATTCAATACAGGGAGAAGTAGCCATTTAGATACAGAACTGGCTCAAAGGTAGAAGATAGAGGTGGAGGGTTGTTTTTCAGATTAGAGGCCCGTGACCAGTGGAGTGCGACAAGGATCAGTGTTAGGCCCTCTACTTTTTGTCATTTATATAAATGATTTGGATGCGAGCATAAGAGGTACAGTTCGTAAGTTTGCAGATGACACCAAAATTGCAGGTGTAGTAGACAGCGAAGAGGGTTTCCTCAGATTACAACAGGATCTGGACAAGATGGGCCAATGGGCTGAGAAGTGGCAGATGGAGTTTAATTCAGATAAATGCGAGGTGCTGCATTTTGGGAAAGCAAATCTTAGCAGGACTTCTACATTTATTGGTAAGGTCCTAGGGTGTGTTGCTGAACAAAGAGACCTTGGAATGCTGGTTCATAGCTCCTTGAAAGTGAAGTCGCAGGTAGATAGGATAGTGAAGAAGGCATTTGGTATGCTTTCCTTTATTGGTCAGAGTATTGAGTACAGGAGTTGGGAGGTCATGTTGAGGCTGCACAGGACATTGGTTAGGCCATTCTTGGAATATTGCGTGCAATTCTGGTCTCCTTCCTATCAGAAAGATGTTGTGAAAATTGAAAGGGTTCAGAAAAGATTTACAAGGAGGTTGCCAGGGTTAGAGGATTTGAGCTCCAGGGAGAGGCTGAATAGTCTGGGACTGTTTTCCCTGGAGTGTCAGAGGCTGAGGGGTGACCGTATAGAGGTTTGCCGTCGGGTAAGGGAGTCCAGAACTAGAGGACATAGGTTTAGTTTGAGAGGGGAAAGATATGAAAGAGACCTAAGGGACAACATTTTCACGCAGAAGGTGGTACGTGTATGGAGTGAGCTGCCAGAGAAGTGGTGGAAGCTGGTACAATTGCATCATTTAAGAGGAATTTGGATGGGTATATGAATAGGAAGGGTTTGGAGGGATATGGGCCGGGTGCTGGAGGTGGGACTAGATTGGGTTGGGATATCTGGTCGGCATTGACAGGTTGGACTGAAGGGTCTGTTTTCGTGCTGTACATCTCTATGATTCTATGACTCTAACTCACTCCGAGGTACCTGTTATTCTGCATTAAACCACCCTGAAACCCTCGATTAGATTCCAGTCTGTAACTCACTCTCGGTATCGGTTATTGTTCACATCATCCACCCGAATCCCCTTGATAAAATTCCAATCTGTAACTGACATCCAATTTTAAGGTGCTCTGCACATTAGCCACCTCAATCCTTTGATTAGATTCCAGTCTGTATCACACTCCTGGGTATCTGTTCGTCTGTATATTAACCATCCAATCCAAACCCTATTTGAATTGCCCATGGTATTCAGGGATGTGCAGTTGAGGTGCATTAGTCAGGGGTAAATGTGGGGAAATTGGTCTGGATGGGTTATTCTTCTGAGGGTCAGTGTGGTTTTTTGGGCTGAAGGGCTTGTTTCCCCACTGAGGGGATTATATGAATCACCCGGAACCCTCTCGATTAGATTCCAACGTGTAACTCACTTCCATGTATGTGTGATTCGCACATTTCAAAAACACCCCAAAACCTTCAATTATATTCCACTTGATGGAGTTCAATTTAGATAAACATGAGGTGCTGCATTTTGGAAAAGCAAATTTGAGCAGGACTTATACACTTAATGGTCAGGTCTGAGGGAGTGTTGCTGAACAAAGAGACTTTGAAGTGCAGGTTCGTAGCTCCGTGAGAGTAGAGTGGCAGGTGGATAAGATAATGAAGGCAGCGTTTGGTATTCTTTCCTTTATTGGTCAGTGTTTTGAGTATAGGCATTGATAGGTCATGTTGTGGCTGGACTGTACATGGGTTAGGCCACTGTTGGAATATGGCATGCAATTCTGGTCTCCTTCCTATCAGAAGGATGTTGTGAAACTTGGAAGAGTTCAGAAAAGATTTACAAAGAGGATGCCAGGGTTAGAGGATTTGAGCTGCAGGCAGATGGTGAATAGGCTGGGGTTGTTTTCCCTGGAGCATCAGAGGCTGAGGGGTGACCTTATCAAGGTTTATAAAATCATGACAGGCATGGATAGGATAAATAGACAAAGTCTTTTCCTTGGGGTGGTGAGTCCAGAACTAGAGGGCATAGGTTTAGTGTGAGAGGTAATATGAAAGAGACCTAAGGGGCAATTTGTTCACTCAGAGGGTGATACATGAATGGAATGAACTGTCAGAGGAAGTAGTGAAGGCTGGTACAATTGCAACATTTAAAATGCAGCTCGATGGGTATATGAATGGGAAGGTTTAGAGGGAGATGGGCCAAGTGCTTGAAGAAGAGACTAGAGTAGGTTAGGATATCTGGTCTGCATAGACGGTTTGGACCAAAGGGTCTGTTTCCATGCTGTACAACTCTATGACTGCATAACACTGCAATTTTGTGACTCTGTTATTCTGTATGTAAACCACGCTGAACCCCTCGATTAGATTCCAGTCTATCCCTCACTCCTGGGTATCTCATATGCTGTATGTAAACCCTAAACCCCTCAATTACATTCCAGTCTGGAACTCACTCCTGGGGATCTGTTATTGGATCTGTGAAGTGATTCTTATTGGATGTCAGATCGAAGACAAGATAAACTAAATGTTCAAGTGTTACATTGGCAGCAGAAACACAGAAAGCTGTTGTACATTTCTGTCCTGTTACATATCTCCAAGTTTCAGATTGGGGCTGAATTCCTGTCACAATGGGGAAAGTCTCAAAAGCTGTTTTTTGTCCTACATGAATGCATCATTATAACATGAATTCCCTTGTAAGGTAGGAAATGGAGACAGCTCCTGAAAGGTATCTGTATCTGTGTGTGTGTGATTCTGTGTGTCTGTGTATGCACGTTTATGTGTGATTCTGTGTGCGTGTTCAATGTTTTATGTATTTTCGAACTGTATTGATGTTGCCAGTCTCTCTTGCTTTTTCTTATTTATAAACTCAATGTCATCGTTTTGTTGATATAAAATAGTGGCTTTGGACAAATCTAAAATGACTGCCTGACTGATTTGTGTCAGGAATACTTTCAGCAAAGGAGAGGGGGCAATGTGTCAAAAGCCAATTCCATTCATTGATGCTAGCAGAGATAGGAAATGGAGACAGCTCTCTGAAGGTGCTTAAAATGCAAATCCCAGAATCTGTTTACAGTGAATGCGGAGAGACAATGTTACATTCAGTAAGGTCTGCCTTACTTTCCAAGCTACTAATATATGAAGAAACATCATATGCAAAACCTGATAGAGCTCAGTCACTGAATTGTAGATTTGCAGCGTTGGATCAGAATCCTGCCTGGCGAGGTAACATCCCAAATTGAAGGGTTTTTCAAATGCCACACTGACCTTCTGTGGGTTCAAATTGTGTGTTGTCTACAAAGAAAAGAAAGTAATGCACCTGCAATTGAACAAAACTCTTTCTGGAACTTTGTGTGTCTGTTGGTTTAAGTATCTTTCAACAGGATTGAAGGTAAATGAGACAGTGAGAGATAGGTCGCACAGTAACCAGAATGGCAGTGCAGTATAAAAGGTATATTTATACTTTCAGTGAAAGGGGAAAACAGAGGAGGATAGTCCTCAAACTAGGAAAGTTGGGAGTCACTAAAGTTGTGTAGTTTGTGACTGCATTATGTTTATTTGAGTCAAGATTTGCAACCAGTTGGCCAATCGTGCACTTTGTGACTCACTCCCAGTTACAAAGTTATTTCACATAAAAAGGTTAACATATCCCTTTTAGATTAGATTCCAGGCTGTAACTCACTCCAGGCTATCTGTTATTCTGTATCTAAAACTCCCTGAACCCCTCGATTAGATTCCAGGCTGTAACTAACTCCAGGGTATCTGTTATTCTGCACATAAACCATCCTAAATCCCTCGATGAGTTTCCAAGCTGTAACACACTCCAGGCTGTTATTCTGTATATAAACCACCCTGAACTCCTCGATTAGATTCCAGACTGTAATTCACTCCATGGCATCTGTTATTCTGTACATAAAGCATGCTAAAACCCTCGAATAGGTTGCAACCTGTAACACATTCCAGGCTATCTGTTATTCTGTATATAAACCACTCTGAACCCCTCAATTAGATTCCAGGCTGTAACTCACCCTGGGCTATCTGTTATTCTGTATATAAACCACTCTGAACCCCTCAATTAGATTCCAGCCTGTAACTCACCCTGGGCTATCTGTTTTTCTGTATATAAACCACTCTGAACCCCTCAATTAGATTCCAGGCTGTAACTCACCCTGGGCTATCTGCTATTCTGGAAATAAACCACTCTGAACCCCTCAATTAGATTCCAGGCTGTGACTCACTCCGGGCTATCTGTTATTCTGTATATAAACCACTCTGAACCCCTCAATTAGATTCCAGGCTGTAACTCTCTCTGGACTATCTGTTATTCCGCACAAAATCCACCCTGAACCCCTCAATTAGATTCCAGGCTGTAACTCACTCTGGAATATCTGTTATTCGTATGTAAACCACCCTGAACCCCTTCATTAGATTCCAGATTGTAACTCACTCCAGGGTATCTGGTATTCTGTATATTAATCACCCGAACCCCTCGATTAGATTCCAGTCTGTAAATTACTCCGGGCTATCTGTTATTCTGTATATTAACTACCCGGAACCCATTGATTTGATTTCACTTCCTGACATGTTAAGCTCATGTTCCCAACACAATCTAATTTCAATGACGATCAATGTATCACTGGTCCTCCTATCTGCAGGCACTACCATCATATTAATGTTTCTGATGTTTACGTACATGATTACCTGTAGGAGTGAGTCGCAGGTCGACAGAGTGGTGCTGAACACATTTGGCACATTTGCCGTAATCAGTCAGAGCATTGAGTATAAGAGTTGTGGTGGTATGGTGCATCTGTACAGGATGTTGGTGAGGCCACTTTAAGAATACTGCGTACAACTCGGTTTTCTGCAGAAATGACTTACACGTATGTTCCAGGACTCGGGGCTTGAGCTATAGGGAGAGGCTGATTACATTGAGGTGTTTCCCCCTGTATGGTCAGAGGTTGAGAGGCAACGTTATAGAGGTTTATGAAATCATCAGGGGTATGGATATTCTGAACAGCCATGTTCTGATCCCAAGAATAGGGGAGTCCAGAACAAGACAGCATAGGTTGGAGGGGAGAGGGCGAATGATTTAGAAGGGACCTGATGGTAAATATTTCACAGAGAGAGTGGTGTGTGTACAGAAAGTGCAGTCAGAGGAAGTGGTCAAGGCGGATACAATCACAGGAGGATTATTGGCCAAATGCTGGCAAATGGGACTAAATCAGATTTGATATCTGATCGGAGTGAACAGATTGGACTAACGGGTCTGTTTCCATTCTGCATGACTCTCTGATTCAATAAGAGGGATGACGAACAATTCTGAAAGGAATTCTTTTCAAGTCGAATTATTTTCAGTGGAAGGTTTTCGTGTCGCTATGTTCACATTGATTGAAAGCTGTGTTAGTTAAATATTTGACAGAGAAGTGAGTCATGCACAATGGGATGCAGACAGGAAAGTGGGGCTGAGACCACAAACTGATCAGCTACAATTTTAGTGCCTGGTGGAGAAGGCTCAAAGTATCTAATGACCCCCTCCTGCTCCTCACTCCCATGTTCCTGTGTTCCATTCAGCCCTTCAAACTTGCTAGACAGGAGCAGTTGGAGGCTACTTTCTCCTATAACACGTTGCACAGAAACACAGGAGACCATTCAGCCCCTCAGTACTGTCCCACACGGTTTGAAGTGAATTGGGAAATGTTATTGGAAAACCCAGGCTGGGGACGAAAGAGGCCCCTCATCTCTCTTCACAGAGCTTCCCCTCTCTGCAACTTGTGCTTCATTTGTTGGTCATGTTGTACACCCAGATTCAGTGTGAATACATCCCCCATACCTCACTCAAGGATGGCTCACAAAATCCTCTGGTCTCCCTGTCTGCAACATTCAAGAAGAGAACATTCATGAAAATTACACCCACTAACTTTCCAATAACAGAACGGGAAAACATCAGAAACAGGGGCATGTTGTTCACGTCCCAAGCCTGCCTTGCCCTTCTTTAAGATCATAAGTGATCTGCTCTTCGTCTCAAATCCTCTTTCATATCCAATTCTTCATATCCCTCAACTCTCTGACAGGTCAATTTCCATCTACCTTATCTTCAGATACGTACAGTCATCTAGCTTCCCGAACACCCTTGAGGAGAGAGATCCTGACATTCAATACCACCTGTTTGAAGAAAACACTTGCTGCTCCTATATCATGGCCTATTGATGTGAACAAAAGAAATTGAGAAATGGATTCAGGTAAAGATGACTGGGCCCGATATCAAGGCAGTGGTTGACTTCTGTTGACATCAAGGACCTTAACAAAACTGAACTTAATGGGAGTCAGAGTAAACTCTCTAGTGTTTGGGGTCAAACCTGGCAGAAAGGAAGTTGTTCATCATCTCAGTCCTGGGTCACCTCTGTGGGAGATCCTCAGGGTAGCTTCCTCTTCACAAACATCTTCAGCTGCTTCATCAATGTCTCCCCAGCCCCACTCTCCCCACCATAAGATCAGAAGTGGGGATGGTCGCTGAAGATTCCACAATGTTCAGAACATTTGGTCTCCCGTCAGCTCCCGAACTGGTCTTTGTCCGTAATTAGCAGGATCCAGACTCCATTGAGACTTGTGCTGTTAAAGTATCCGTAACATTCATGTAACAGCACTGGTGGGCACTGCACATTGCCACAGTAAAACAAGAGTTCATTCATCACCTCACGCTGGTTTCACAGGAATATGAGGAAGTCGTTCAGCCCATTGACACTGTTGGAGAAGAACAGGGACAGCCCATTCAGTGCCTCAGCCTCTTCCTCAGGAAGAGAAGGAGTCTAGTGTGATGGACCTCACCAGAGCCCCTCGAAAATATTTGAAGGTGGTAGCCCAGATTCTAATGTTTTCTTATTTTAAAGGAAATGTAAAGTGTCTGTTCCAGATGCAATGTGACTGGTCAAACTACTTGGTGTGAAGCAAAACACCATCTACTTAAACATAAAAGATAAAATGAAACCAAAGAAAGAGGAACTTAGAATAACGTAATTCTATTGAATAAGTTAACAGAAAAAAAGATCTAGGAACTATTACTAATGAACTGTTCCAATCTAGGGAAATCCTATAAACACAGCCCTTGGCAAAAAGGAATATTCAGACACGATTGTCACAAACATTTCTCCAATCCAAGAATTAAAAACAGTATCAAGAGAAATTTCAGAGAGAGTAGCAGCCAGGAGACATCCACTGAAGCTTCCAACTCTATGGAGACCCCAATAGTTTCTGATGTTACTGAGAAACCAAAACGCAGAGATCCTAATCTGTGAGAGTTGGCCACACCCATTCAGGCTGCATTAAAATTAAACGAAGGCCTCCCTCGCTGTTACTCAAGTGGTCTTAACTGGCAAGCTTGGTAACAATCGTTCAATCTCTTTCATAAACTAAACCAGAACAAAATAAACTCTTAAAGCTGCAACATTGTCACACTAGTCAGTACAATGAGCTAGGTAAAAACAATGACTGCAGATGCTGAAAACCAAATACTGGATTAGTGGTGCTGGAAGAGCACAGCAGTTCAGGCAGCATCCAACGAGCAGCGATTTCGCTGCTCGTTGGATGCTGCCTGAACTGCTGTGCTCTTCCAGCACCACTAATCCAGAACAATGAGCTGTCAAACAGAACCAGGGTTAACCAGTCAGGCCCTTGGCCCTGTCCAATCAGACGAGGTTGAAGCCAATCACTCCCTTAAGTCACTTACACAGGAACAGCAGGAGGCCATTCCCACCTCAATACACTTACATGGGGGCAGAATGAGGTAATTTTTGCTGGTTCCTGATGAATGTCTTAAGCCCAAAACGTCGATTCTCCTGGTCCTCGGATGCTGCTTGACCCGCTGTGCCTTTCCAGCAATTGATGCTCTACTCTGATCTCCAGCATCGGCAGTCCTCACTGTCTCCTAATTGATGCTCTAACATGATGAACAAGTGGGGCAGAGGCTGCACAGACAGACTGTTCCACGTTGTTCCTCCTGGCTCCGTTGTTTATGATACACACGTGGGACTTTAACGTGGTTTTCTAGTGGTGAGCAGGAAAGCCATATGTCTTGTGTGAAGTCTCAAGAAGGCATCTTCCATCTCCACGAAGACGTCCTGGTGTTCTCTATGGAGTGGAAGCTGATGGGAATGGCTACCTGTTTCAGACGGAAGGTATTGTGGCTGCTGTTGGGAGCAACCTGACGTTCAGTACAGGGTTCACACGCCGACTGCACAATAACATGGGGAGAGTTATTTTAGGCATATAAACTATTAGACTGATGAATGGACTCTCTAAGTTCAAATAATGGTGATGTTGTTCATGTTGACCTTGTCTAGTGCATGTCCTGTGCAGTGTATCCCGTGTGCCTTACTCTGTCCAAGTCTATTTCCACCCTATGATCTGCCTGGCCATGCTTTCTATGATCTCTCTCCACTGCTCATAAACAAAGTGTTTCCCTGTACTGAGGAAGACGTGACAATAAATCAAACCACTCAATCCTGTGTAAAGTATGGAATTCCTCTATCTTTCAATGTCTGTTTTGGAAATTAGAGATTGTTGCCACTCCTCGTGTTTCAGCATCACCATTTCTTCGTCTCTCACAGCTCTACAGATTAAACACTCAGTTTATTCACTCTATCCTCATGTTACTATCACCGGTGTCTGTGTTAAGGGAATCATTCCTTCCAAAGGAGATCAAATCTGTACAGAGTGCCCCAAATGCTCTCTCAGCAAGGCTCCACAACAGCAGGGAGATGACTTTACTTATGTATTCGAATCATCTTACAATGAAGGACAGCAGACCATTGACTGCACCCATTACGTACACAGGGTTTGATTCGGAGCAGTCAGCATAGACTTGTGAGTGGGAGATCATGCTTCCCAAATTTCTTAGAGTCCTTTGATGAAGTTACCAGTACTTTTGATGAGGGCAGAGTAAGAGACATCGTCTCTATCGATTTTAGTGAGGCCTTTGGTAAGGTTCCACATAGCAGGCTGCTAAGGAAGGTTACATCTCGTGGAATGCGGGGAAAACTGGCCAATTGGATACACAGTTGGCTTGATGGTAGGAAGCAGAGGGTTGAGTGGAAGGATGTTTGTCAGACCGGAGGCTGGGTCCATTGCTGTTTGTTATCTATGATTTGGTTGAGAATGTACAAGGTATGATTAGTAAGTTTGCAGATGACATGAAAATAAGTGGGAGCGTGATCAGTGAGGAAGTTTATGAGAAATTGCAGCAGGACCTTAATCAGGTGGGAAATGGGCCGAGAAATGGCAAATAGAATTTAATATAGAAGCGTGAGTCTTGCATTTTGGAACTGAAATCAAGAGAGGAGTTTCATGGTGAATGGGAGGGTCTGAAGGGATGCAGTGGGCAGAGGGACCTTCGTGTTCAGGTGCACGGTTATCTAAGAGTGGAGACACAGGTAGACAGGGCAGTGAAGAAGGCTTTTGGCACATTGGCCTTCATCAGGCAGGATATTGAGTATAGAAGTTGGGAATTTATGTTACAGTTACACAGGACTTTGGTAAGGCTGCACTTGGAGTATTGTGTTCAGCTTTGTCACCTTGTTATGGGGAGGATGTTATTAAATTAGAAAGAGTGCAGAAGAAATTTGCAAAGACATTGCCAGGACCCAATGGTCTGAGTTACAGGGAGAGGTTGGACAAGCTAGGACCTTTTCTTTAGCGTGTAAGAGACTGAGGGAGTCCTTATAGAGCTGTATAAAATCACGAGGGGTATGGATAGGGTTAACGCTCTCAGTCTTTTTCCAAGGTGTAGAGAATCGAGGATTAGAGGGGATCAGTTTCAGGTTAAAGGGGAAGGAATAAAAGGGAACCTGAGGGGCCACTTCTTTACACAGAGGGCTGGTACGTGGATGAGTTGCCAGCAGATATGGTTGAGGGGTGTACATTAACAACATTTCAAAAACATTTGGATAAATCTGTGGATAGGAAAGGACTGGAAGCGTATGGTCCAACTGCAGGGAAGTGGATTAGCGTGGATGGACATTTACAAGGTGGACTCGAACCCCTCTTTTAATTAAAACCAAACACCCAGAAAAGCTCGCCTCACCTTGTAATCTGTTAAAATATGAGTGACACAGATCTCCTACATTCCACTATTTAAACAAAAATTATCAAGTTAGTTTCTTAACTTTAATCGTTAAAGTTAAGAACTTTAAGAACACGAAACAACAACTATTCTCAAATACAAGACCCTCTTTTCTTAGCTACTTACTATCTGACTCCAACTCTGAAAAAATATGCTGTTCCAACAAACCACATATTAAACATTACAATCTCAAGACCATACAGTCTCTACTTTCCCCGCTGTGTTCTCTCTTTCAGCTGCTGATCTCCTTGGGTCATGTTTTTTTTAACTGCAATTAGGTTTCAATGAACATGTGTCTTTGATAGAGAGTGTTTGAGATAGCCAGTTAGCACTCCTGCTCTACAGCAGTTGCTCTATTGTTGGATGGCAGCAGCTCTCCCTCCAGTGTTCAAAATGCTGAGTTTATGTACTCCCTATGATATAATAATTCTCATAATTTGATTGCTGTCCAAGTGTCCAAACAATAATATTCAAATTCTGTTGGTTTCTGCTATCCTGAGCGTTATTTAAACTCTTTGGTTGCATTTGGATGGCTGTCAAAACAGCAACCAAAACTCAGGTATCCATTTCTCAGCTAATGGTGACATGTGGAACAGTGTGACCTTTAGCTGGCATCTGTGGCTTTAATTTCTATTCAACAAAACCCGATCTGTCTTGAAGTGCCCATACATGTTTTTGGCTTCATAACATCTTCCTGCTTCAGAAAATAAAATGAACCAGCAGAATGAAAAGATGGCTATATTTCTTATCCTCTCATTCTTAATCCCAATTATATGAAATACAAAAGTATTAATCTCAATTATATCATTCATATTAATTCTGCACACCAATACAACACTGGAATAAGTCAAATCTTATCTCCACTGCTTTCCTTTAAATCCGCGAAAACCCATCTGCTATCACATTGTAGGAGCCACAGAATGTACATTTTGTGAGTTTAAAGTCGGTAATGTAAGACTCCAATTAAATAGTCTCATATTCTGGTCTTTAAATATTCCAAAAAATGCGAGAGATTTGACGTTGTCCACAACCATCTCTGACAATTTGTTTGTCGTATAAACACTAAAATATTGTCAGGCCAGTGTGAAACTTAATCATTCTTTTTCAATAATGGAGATTTTGTATTTTTTGTTCTGGTGGATATTGAGTTTTTTCAACAAGTAGCCAATTAGCCATTCAATTACATCATCCTCTTTCTGTATCAATACATCTCCGAGCCCGATATCCCGAGCATCAATCACAATTTTCAAAGGGTTTCAAAATATTTGGTTTCGCTAAAACTGATGTGGTGATAAATCCTGCTTTAAAATTCTCAAATGCCTCCTGGCATTGTTCTGTCCACCACAATTCTGTTTCCTTCTTTAATAAATCCATCAGTGGTGCCCATACGCTACTGAAGTTTGCAACAAACATCCGATAGAATCACTCAGTTCCAAAAATCGAAGCTTCTCTTTCTTCGAGGATGGTCGTGGAAATTCCTCAAAGCCCTTCATTTTTGTGTTCATGGGATCAACCTTCAATGTCCAATGTAATGTCCCAAGAACATCACCATTGCCTTCGCGAATTCTGTTTTCTTTAAGTTTATTACCAAGTTTGCTTCTTGTAATCGTTCAACATGCTCTGCCAATTGTTACATGTGAGCTTTCAATCACTTGCTAAAGATCACTACATCATACAGATAAACTGCAAAATTTGTTCATCTGGTCACAAGTCTGTTTCTGAGTCTTAAATGTGGCTGGTACATTATTCATCCAGATGAAATACTCGATAAAGTTTTTTGTCATCTCTGGTGTCCTTACTGGGTAGTTTAACTGACTCCACATTTTTTTTATTTGAAAGGGGCCACGAAACCTGGCTTTGAAGAGATTTCTTACCACTGGTGGCAATACTAATACGTCATCCCCACGGGAAATCTTCAAAGTTTCAGTGTTTTTATCTGCCACCTGCTTCACTCTGTGCTGTGCTCTTCAGCTACTGTTTAGCTAACTTACCTACTCCATCTACTCTCTCCTTCACCTCATACACATAATCCAGGTGTGAGATTTCCGACTTCGGTCATGTCAATTTATATTTAATTAATTTCAAAGGAGCTCTCACTTCATGTACGAATATTAACTCAAAGGAGTAGATTTATTTGGGACATCTCTAATGGCAAACAATTTAATGGGGCACCTTTATCCCAATCATTTGGCCAACCGTGACAGTACGCTGTTAACATAGTCTTCAGCGTCTGATGCTAACTTTCCAAGGCTTCCTGGGATTCAGGATGGGACGCACTTGATTTGAAGTGCTATATGCCTAATCCACCCATGACTTCCTTAAACAGCTGAGCGGTAAAATGAGACCCTTGGCCTGACTGAATCTCTCTGGGCAGCCCACAGCGAGTCAAGAAAGCTACCAACTCCTCCACCTCCCTTTTTGCCTTGACATTCCAATAATGGAATTGCCTCTGGAAATCTAGTTGACGCATCCATTATGGTCAGCAAATATTGGTTTCCACTTTTACTTTAGAAAGGGGAGCGACACAATTAATCATAACCTACGTGCAAGGTCCTTCGAATGCAGGAATTGGTAAGAAAGGTGCTGGTTTTATTATTGCCTGTTACTTACCTACCATTTGGTATGTATGTCACGTACAACAAAAATGAACAGTGTCCGTGTGCATTCCAGGCCACTAGAAATGATTCTGTACCTTAGCCTGAGTCTTCTGTACACGTAGGTAACAGCCTGCAGTTAGTTTATGAGTTACCCGTAACACTGTACGTTACTGCTAACACAATCTGGTGCACTTCGGCCCATTTCCCTTCTGCAGTCACCTATCGGGGTCTCCATTTTAATTTTATAATTCTATCTTTAAGTTAATAACATTCAACACTATATTCTGATTCCTTTTCTGTGTGTGTGCATGTGTATGTGTGTGTGAATGTGTGTGTATATATCTGTTGTAAGTCCATTAGCCTTTCTAGACTAAACCCCTCTGCCTGATCCTCTGCCTGTTCAGGTTTTTCCTGCACCGATACATCAAACAGGGGGTCAGTTCACTGAGCATCAACCCATTTGTCTTTTTCGTTCGTTTTTCATTCCTGTTGTAACTTATGACAGTGGGATCTTGTTACTACACAACCTTGAAAAATTCCTGGGTAATTTTCTTTTAAAGCACCAATTCCCTCGTCTTCCTTTGGCTTCTCCACCACAAGGGGTGCCTATCCCACCTCGCCTCCTGCGAAATCGTTCCCAAGAACAAACTGTATTGCTGGAACTGACACTCTGTTACTCACTGTCACTGTTACTTCCCTAATCTTGATTTGGCATTCCATCCTGATGTTACACAAGGGAATGCTTAATTTCTGTCCCCATTCCACAACTTATCACGCTCTTGATTAACATGCCAGAATGAGTGAAAAAAACTTTCATCTCTTACTATTAGAGGGTGAGAGAAAGTGAGGGCTGCAGATGCTGGCGATGAGAGTTGTAAAGTGTGGGGCTGGAATAGCACAACACATCGGCAGCATCCGAGGGGCAGGAGCGTTAACGTTTCAGGCATAAATGCTTCATCAGGAAAGTGGGAGGTAAGGAAGGGGGAAGGAGGTTGACAAATAAATGGGAGGGTGGAGGTGGAGCTGTGTGGAAGGGAGCTTGGAAGGCGATAGGTAGAAGCAGGGAGCGTGTGATAGTGATAGGTCGGACAGGAGGGTGATAGGACTCCTATCGGTGGTCGGACAGCTGGAACCCTCAAACTGTACAGCATCAACGTTGACTTCACCAAATTCCAAATCTCCCTTCCACCAACCTCTCCCAGATGCAACTGTTCAACCTAGCACTGCCCTCTTGGACTGCCCCAACTGGCCATCTTCCTTTCCACCTATCGACTCCATTCTACCCTCCGACATATCACTATCACTCCCACCTACATCTTCTTATTGCCTTCCCAGTGACCCTCCCACCAGCTCAGCTACTACCCTCGTATTTATCTTTCAGCCCCCTTGCCCCCACACCATGTTCCTGACGATGGGTTTCTGCCTGATATTCGATTGTCCTGCTGTGCGGATGCTGCCTGATCTGTTGTGCTTTTCCGGCACCTCACTTCTCAACGATTACAGACTGAGCAGATCCCATATCTCACAAAATAATAACTTCTTGCTCTTCTCCCCCTGTTCTTTCTGAGTAAACTTTATCTACAGAGGTGAATTCTTTAGAGAGATCAGGCACTGCCTCCATACCCAGCCCTTGCCTCGGCTGTGTAATTTCCTGCAGCTCCTCGGCTCCACTTGGGCTCTCCTTTACCAGTTTCACTAATGCCACTGGGCTTAGCGTCTTCTACCACATCTTTCCCCAAAGTGTCTTCCTTTAACGCCCAGCACGGTGTGTCCCAGCTTACTGCAGTGAAAACAACTTTTTCCCTGTGCCCTCCTTAAACCACCAACACTGTAATTTTATGTGTTCCACTCGCTTATAGTGAGAGCACCTGAGGCCTTTCACAACCTTTCAAACCCCTTGGGCTTCTTACTTCACCTGCAGTGAACTATTGTGAGCTACCGTTCGCTTTGTAATGTGTGATCGTCCCTTCTCCTAATTTCTATCCCTCACAGGATGAAATTCCTGCCAGAAGCTAAATTTCATCACATGCCACAATGCATATTTACCTGCCATTTCTGCCACGCTTCTCACTTCTTGAACTTTCTATTCATTCACATGAATTCTTACTATCTCTGGAAGTGAGTCTTTTAACTTCTCCAGCAGATTAATCTCCCTTCAAGCCTCACAGGTCTTATCCATTTTTAAGGCCAGCACCCACCTATCAAAATGACCGTGGTTAATTCTTTTAAACTCATTATAAGTCTGACCTGGTTACGTCTCTATTTTTCTGAACTTCTGTCGAAACGCTTCTAGTACCAATTCATAACCAATCAAAATAACCAATCTGACATCTTGATAAGCTCTTGATCCCTCATCTGACAGCGCTGCACATACCTCACCAGCTGTGCCCACGAGCTTAGTCTGAACTAGCATTACCCACAAGTTCACGGGACACGTCATCTGCCTAGCCATTTTGTCAAAAGAAATAAAAAAGTTTTGACATTTTTCTCATCGAAATATGGCAAGTTACTAACCTAGTTCTATACATCCCTACGTTCTCCCTTCATCTCCATCCTGTTAATTTAACTTTCTTGTCTAATTTCCAACTTCTGAATTTCAAATCCCCTCTCTCTTTCTTTTTCCTTTCTTTCTCTTTCGTCTCTCTCTGTTTCCGCCCCTTTATTTATCTTCTAACTCCAGTTGCCACATTTGCAATTTAAGGTTTTTCTAGCACTACTGCAGTTGCCTATTTCTCTGATACATCAAAGTGCTTAACCAACTCCATAACAATTTCAGCTTCCCTTTTCTCCCTGGTTAAACCCAATTCCAACCTATTTGCTCATTTTAAAAAATGTCTTCATTCTGCCTTTCTAAACTTCCTTGGAAAATTTGGGAACCTCTTTAGTAATGTTAAAAGCCATTTCCCTCATTTTTTATTTAACTAACCACAAGTAACAAAATTAAATGAATTTTCCCACTGGTTTCATTTGAAGATCAAAGTCACTAATTGCAATGAGTTGGAATTTGCTGGGAATTGTATCTCAAATCTGTTCAAGTTGGTTCAAGTGCCACAAGCAAGGCCCCCAAACTGTTATGACATCAATGTCGAACCCCTCTGTTAATTAAAACCACACACCTAGAAAAGCTCACCTCACATCATAATCTGTCAAAACTTGAGCCACAGAGAACTCCTAAATTCCACTAGTAAACAAAAAATAGCAATTTATATGTGTGCAAGTTAGCTCGCTGAGATTGAAGGTATGTTTTCAGAAATTTCGTCACCATGACGAGGTGACATCATCAGTGAGAATCTCCACGGAAGCTCTGGTGGTATGTCCCACGTCTCTATTTATAGGTCTTGGTTTCTTAAAGTGGGTAATGCCATTTCCGGTTATTTTAACAAGAGAATGTAGACAGGATCTAAATTGATGCGTTTATTGATGGACTTCTGGTTAGAATACCATTCTTCTAAGAAGGTCCTTGCGTGTCTTCGTATGTGTGTGTGCTTTGTCCCAGTCAAAGTGGTGCCCTTCTTTGTCTGTATGTATGGAACATAGTGAAAGTGCGTAATGTCTTTTGGTGGCTAGTTGGTGTTCATGTATCCGCGTAACACAAAAACAGGATCGTTTCAATGGTGGAACAATGATTTTATATACACTGTTTAATCAATGTGTGTGTGTACAGATAAGTCGCATTTTTCATATGTGCACAACACATTGTGAATGAACAACAGAGACACAGTTAACGAAAAATAATGCATATGATGTATAAAATTGATAAAACATTAAAACATGTTTTGATCCTCTCAACGTTCCCTCCTTTTCTGTGATTCCCAACTCGAATCTCTCATTCTCACCAGGATCTGTGCTCCAAATTCTTGATTCTGGTGTCCCAACTTATTTCAGTTAATCCCCTTTCTACCGGGACTTCAATATGTTGGCCTGCTGGGTTCTTTCCAAAACTACTGTCAGTCATATTATTGGAGATAAATATTCTGGCATCAGACTCAGCATTTGAACATATTACTCCGTTGTACATGCGCTGTACAAAGGACCACAGCACACAGGCATTGCCAAATCATTGGGGGATGTTCATCTACTTCCTTCGATAATATGGTTGCCTCATTTTCCATATATCCATATGTATATCCTCTCTCGTTCTCCCTTGGTATCTAGTTGAGAAATCCACCAATTATTCTTCGTGTCCCATCTCCCAAACCTCCTTCTTTCAGTTTATATCTAACGCTCTCTTCACGATGTAATGTGGTTATAATTGAGCAATGTAACTACAAAGACATGCGGGCGTTGCTAGCCAGAGTTAATTGGAAGGGGAGCTGAGCAGGAAAGACCATGGAGCAGCAATGGGAGGAGGTTCTGGGGATAAGTCGAAAGATAATACCAGAAATGCAACCCCAAGAACATGAAACATGCTCATGGGAGAACATGGCAGCCATGAGTGATAATGCATCAAACCAAAAGAGGAAACATACAATATGGTGAAGATGATTGTGAATCCAGAGAATTCATTGGCTCTGAAATTACATAACGCTGGCATCACTGACACTACAGAGCTCTTAATCATGATCAGGGAAAGAAACAGAGGAAACACAGTGACTTTTAACACAGAAGATGGTATTTCTCAAGCAAAAAGATTCAGGTGAATTAAACATTTGCTTTAAGATCAGTTAAATGCTTTTGCGGAATGTGTCAAGTTGGAAGCAAGACCCGGGAAGAGAGACCCTCAGCAGAATGAGAGTATGAAAATGGAAGTATTGCCACATCAGAAACCAGGTTAGGTCACTGAGTGCAGGGCTGATGGGTTAATGAGTCTCAGTGAGAATTGGGGAAAAGACAGCAGAATTGCATTGCAGATATTGCAGCTCGAAACTGCGTATTCACGTAGTGCTGTAGACCACAGCAGCAGGAGAGGCAGATATGCATTAAACCACAACCTGTAACTTTTTACCAGGGAAACACCTCAGTCTGTCATTACCAGATGTTTTATCTGCACCATCTTCTGCCAGAAGTGTTGAGTCGATGATACACCTCACCCTCATCATGATGCCCACAAAATCACAGATGCCAGTCTTCAACCAATTTTATTCGCCGCACGTGACATGAAGAAACAGAAAAAACACAGTAGATACGACAAAGGCAATGGGTCCTGACTCCATTCCTGCAATTGGACTGAAGACTTGTGCTGCACAACAAGCCGTGTCCCTGGGGAAGCTGTTGCATTCCAGATCCAACTCTGACATCTCCCTGGCAATGTGGAAAATTACTCAGCTAAATCCCGTCCCCTAAAATGGGAATAATTACAATCTGACCAATTACCACGTCCTCAGTCCCATCATGACGGTCAAATTGGTGGGAGTTCTTTTTGACAGAGCTTTCAAGCAGCACAGAAATAACCTGCTCAGTATGGTTTTTGACAGGTCCCCATGTGGAGATGGTGCTGTTGTGGTAATGTCACTGGATTACTAATCCAGACGAGGCTAATGATCTGGCAGTGGGTGGCAGTTAAAAACAATTAATAAAATATCGAGATCTCAAATCTGGGGTCAGTAACAGTGACCTTGAAGCCAATATCGATTGTAAACAGAATTTCCTTCTCCAATGCAGTTTTAGGAAGTGAATCTCCCGTGATTTCCTGGGCTGGCCTAAAACTGACTCCAAAGACCCTGACATATGATAAACATTTCAATGGTCTCTGAACCCCAGAGCAAGGGCACTCATTTGTATCAAACTACTCCGAGGTCTGAAAGGATGAAACCGGACAGAACACCCGGCCTCAGCATCAGCATCAATATCAGAAAAGGGAATGGGAACACAGTCCTGTCGACCCTGCAGAAACCTCCTTCCTAACATCTGAGAGCTTGTGACAGCATTTACAGAGCTTTCCCACAGACTGAACAGAAACAGCGGGAATGGAAAACACATTTTACCTCCTCATTCTAGTTCATAGAAAAAATCTCCTCAATGCACTTACCCCACATGATACACATATCCGTTAACGTGAGTAACCTTGGGAAGCTATAAAATAGGTGGTACAGTAGTACGTTTGGTCCATCGAGTTTGCTACCCAATTCAATATAATGTTGGTTGGCCCTTCATTTCTCCAGCGTACTCCTGCTCTCCCACCATCTCTTTACAGTCTCTAAATCCTTATTTATAAGCAGTGTCTCGGTTTCCAGGTGCGAGCGTATTCCCCAAGTTCCCCAGTCAGCGAGAGCAGGCATTTATTCTCATCTCAATGCAGAGTGACTGCCTGTACCTAATACTGTGGCCCCTTGTTTTAGAAGTCCCAGCCAGGGGAATTATCATCTCTGCTTCCAATCTGTCTTACCTTGTCAGTGTTTTGTATATTTCACCGAGATCTCCACTCCTTTTCCTAAATCCCATGAAATACTGGCCCAGTCACCCCAAACTCTGCTCCCACAACAAGCCTGTCATCCCAGAGATCAGTCTGGTTATCCTTCCCTGCTCTCCATCGATGTCAGGTTTGTCCTGTATTAGGTAAGGAGACCAAAACTGCACACAATACTGCACAATGTTCAAGGTGATATCTCACCAAGGCCCTGTACAGCTGCAGGAAGACACCTTTTCTCCTGGACTCACATCCACCTGAAATGAATGTCAACACACCATTTATCTTCCTCACTGCTTTCTGTTTCTGCAATATTACTTTCAGCGACTGGTGTACAAGGAGATGCAGATCCTTTTCAGTGTTACAGCTCCCCCACTTGAAGGGTCTGTATACACTGGTCAGCGTGCCAATGCCATGCCCAGTATTGACTTCTGGTTACAGAACTCACTGCTCTGCATGGGCCTCAGAGGTTTATGCAGAAGGAAACAACAAAAAGGAGCATACGTCCCTTTGTAGATCAACATGATTCTACCAATCCCTTTCAAATGGTAGGCTGCCAATTTATCGTTTCCACCAAAGAGCACACCGTCACCTCTATACACATTGTTCTCCATCTGTCACGTATTTACCCATTCACTCCAATTGTCTTAGACTTCTCAGTGCTTTTTTATAACCTCCTCACCCACTCACAATCCCACATCCGTTAGTGCTGTCAGCAGGCTGGGATATATTGTATCTGATTCCAGCAACCAAATGGTTAAAGGGCATTGTGAACAGCTGGGCCCCAAGCATCGAACCCTGCGACACCTCAGCAAACTTCCTCTGTTAATTTCTGTTTATTTATTTCATGAATCTGTTTTGCAGTTCCTCTGTAGTCAGTATATTCTTTCTTAGATTGGAACTCCGAATGATACACAATAGTCAAAGCTTAGTCTCACCATTGCTCGATGCAACTGGTGCACGACATCCTCTATCTTCCAATTACATTCACATGAATGTAAACCTAATTTTTACTTTCCCATTTGCATATGTTCTTCCTAATACCTCTCGGTTTAACTTTTCTTATGAGCTCAGTGTATGAGTTTTTTAAAAAAGCTCATGAATATCCAACTATACATTTTCCATTGGTTCTTCATTGCCTATGTCCACAAGAATCATCTTCAAACCATTCCAAAAAAAATTTTGCCACTTCTGGTTTTCCTTCCATCGGTACATTCTCACATTCCCCATTTATGTAATTACCTTCTAAATATCTAGTAGCATGTTCTTTGTAATCGAGTCCAAGAGATACCTGACTGCGGATGACAGGTTAACTGGTTTGAAGATTGCAATTCTCCAAATCCATCCTTTCTTAGACTGTTGGATAATATTTATAACCTTTCCCTTATCCAGATTGACTAAATACCTTTCGGGAATGTGTCGGAAAATAAAGTGAAAATCCGCGATGCAATCAACATGTCTGTTGCTACTTCCTCTGAAATTCTTGTATGAAGTACATCTAGTCTGTCAGATTTATAAATACTCAATACAGCTTTCTTTTCAAAGATGACCCTAACACTGATAAGAATGGTCTTAGACTTTACTTACACAAGTCCCATGGTCACTTGGTATCTTTGGAAGAATTTCTGGACATTCTTCCATGAAGATAGACACAAAGAAACTGTTTCTTTTCCCGGCGATCTCTCTGTTCTCTGCAAAAAAATTTTCCTGAACGCACACCAACTGTTCCACATTTGAACTTGTTTTTCTTTTTTTCCAACATTGCTAGACGCTTTTTAGCAGTCTTTATGTTTTTCTTTCGTGTGCACGATTTTTCTCTTTCTGATTTTCTTCTCAGTTTCTTGGTTATCCTTTGCTGGGTCCTACATTTCTCTGAATCCACTGGCTCACTGCAGCACTTGGCATTTTTCTAAGCTGCCTCCTTTCATCTGAGAGGAAGATGAAGATGGGGTTGAAAGTGATCGTCGGAGAGGAGGGTGGCCCAGATTGGTAGAAAGGAAGGTGGACACATAGGAACATTCAAAAGGATGGTGCTGACTTGGAATGTTGCAGTGGGATAAGGTGGGATTAGGAGAAAATGGGGAAATCCACTATGATCCCCTGTGGTTGGAGGGTCCCAAGGCAGATGAGGAGGCTTTCTTCCTCCAGGCTTCTGGTGGTTCTGGTTTGGAGATGGATCAGGCCAAGGACCTTCATGTCCTTGGCAGAGTGGGAAGGGGAGTTAAAGTGGTCAGCCACAAGGCGATGGAGTTGTGCAATGTGGCTGTCCCAGAGATGTTCTCTGAAATGATCCACAAGTTGACCTCCTGCCTCGCCAATGTAAAGAAGTCTACATTGGGTTTAAAGGATGCAGCAGATGAGGCGTTCTGTCTCCCTTCATCACAAAGCTCTGTCAACCCCACCTTCATCTACCTCCCGCAATCCCAGCTACCTCCCCCCTGCCTCACCCCCTTCTCATTTATCCCTCAGACCCCTTGGCCCTGATGAAGGGCTTATGCCTGAAACATCGATTTATCTGCTCTCAGTATGCTGCCTGACAGTGCTTTTCCAGCACCACACTCTTCGACTCTGATCTCCAGCATCTGCAGTCCCAACTTTCTCCTCACACCTTCAGGGCTGGCCTGACTCCGATTTATAACGGTTACTTCAAATAAAACAAAAACTATCATGTAATCAAACAGCAGAAAAGAAAACCAATACATTGTGGCCACTGTTCCCAAAAGGTCCTCTCCAGCAAAAGTTTCAATTAGCTCTTCTGATCACTCAACACCAATTCCTAAATAACCTGATCTCGAGCTCAGTACTCGGCATAATGTTAATGTAAACCATTTCACACGTGCTCATGAGATCTATTTTCCCAGCATTAGCATTCACTTGGGTTAACACAGTTTAGATATAATTTAAACAGTACATTATTACTGAAGTACCCACAAATGTGTATATCTCATTTCCTGTTTTATAACATGTCCAGCATTTGTACTGCAGCTTTCACTTTGATATATAACTTCCATCAATGTTCACTCCTCCTTGCTGTTTTTGTGCTCCACCTTACTAGATTCTGTGGAATCTGAGCGACGTGGGCTCTGGGGAGATTAATGGTAGAGATCATCTTGCCACATCATTTATGATCTTCTCAAACTTTAATTTCTCCAGAACTCCCATGATACTGTGGAATGGAGAAGGACAATGATCTTCCAACAATGCTTTGTATTCCCCCAGAGAGCTGAGACAGCTCTATCCTGGGTGGGAACTTCACAGCAGGCTGGTAAGGTGTTGCTGCTGCTGTACAGGGTCAAAGTGCGATCACATCTGAAGTAGTGTGTACAGATTTAGTCTCTTCAATGAAGAAATGATGTTGTTATATTGGAAGCAGCTCAGAGATGGTTCCTGCAATGAAGGTGCTAGCTTATAATGAAAGGATGATCAGGTTGACCCAGTAGCCACTGGAGTTTACAAAAATTAAATAGTGTCATATTTCAACGTAGATGACAGAAGGAGTCAACAAGTGAAGCGAATTACACAGATAATGGAGGAATCCATTCCGTTCTCCAGTCTGTTACACAGGAACAACAGGAGGATATTCAGACCTTCGACCCTGTTACTACAAAACAGGACGAGGCTATTCAGCCCCTGGAGCCTGATATACATTTACAGAAGGAGGCCAATCAGCCACTCGAGCCTATAACAGTAGGCCATGCTGCACGAGTATCCTGTTAAACAGCAACAGGATCAGTCCATTCAGCCTCCTCAAGTATGGAACATAGGAACTGGAAGAGGTCACACAGTGACTGAAGATTGTTACACTGGGATAACAGGAGGCCATTCAGACCCACCGAGCCTATTGCAAGGGAATTGGATAAGGATAAAAAACTATCTGAGACTTCTTTCATGAGAAAGGAAGAGGTAATTTAGACATGTGTCTGTTGTATGAGAACAAGAGAAGACCAATTACTCCCTCGCTCCCATCTCCGGTATACATGAGGAGACCGTTCAGTGTTTCCAACTGTTATGGAGAAGTATGGGAAGACCCATCAGTCCCTCAAAATGTTACACAGCAACAGGAAATTCCATAATCTCCCAATCCTCTAACACATCAACAGGAGGAGGTCATTCTGTCCTTGGAGGTGACAACATGGGAAAACCAGAAAGACATCAGCCCATCAAGTTTGTACACCAGCAGGATGATGAGTCCAGTCAGTCACACATGCCTCTTATACAGCAATTGGAGAGGATCTCTTAAAACCTTTTGCCCATTCAACAGGATTTCAAAGAAAGCGTGAAGGTTTTCGAAAGGGAAGTATTTATAACGAATGTATGCATTAGGGAGTAAAATGTAACGATAAAACTATTGTGACTTAAGACAATTATTAGAATCCATTGTTGAGGACGTTTGAAAATATAAGCCACAATCCATCGGTGTCAATATGGTTTTACAAAGGAGAAATCAGGTTTGAAGTGTTTGCTTGAGTTACTTAAAGATGTGACAAACAAGGTGGACAGAGAGAATCATGAACACGGAATATATCTGGTCTTCGTGAAGGCATCGGATGTGTCACTTCTCCAAAGAGTAAGTGGTAAGATCAGACAACATGGGTTTAGGAGTAATTTATTAGCTTGGATGAAGGATTGGTTAACCAACAAAATGCAGTCAGATGGAATAAATGCCGCATTTTCATTTGGAAAATGCAATTTCTGGGGTGCCATTGATTTTAGTACTCAAGCCTCAGTCATTTTCATTCCATGGTGTTACTGTACTCGGTTGACAGGATAGAAAATGCGATACCAAATTTTCAGATGAAACTAACATCGGTGAGAAATTGCTTTGGAATGATGACGCAAGAGGTTTTAAGACCATATGGATAGGTTGGGTGAATGGGCCAACAGTTGGCAAGGAAAATTAAAGAGAATAAATATGGGGCTATTCAAGTTGGCCAGTGTAATAGAAAGATAAATCATTCTCTAAATGGAGAGAAACTTCAAAGTGCTCTGGTTCAGAGGGATTTGGGTGTCTGCTTGCACATCACAGAAAACCTGCCTGCGGGTCCTGCAAGTAATGAGAAATGCAAGTATAATTTCAGTGATTATTTATAAAAGGATAGAGTAGAAATGTAGGGAGTGTTGGTGTAGCTATGCAAGACATGAGTGAGGCTGCAATTGGAGTACAGTTTGGGTGTCCTGCAGAATGAGGTTTTCCATTGGAGGCAATTCAGAAGAGCTTCATTAGATTGATTCCATATTTGAAGTGCTAGTCTTATGAAGAGAAATTGAGCAGTTTAGGCCTATACTTTCGAGTTTACAAAAATGAAAGGAGATCTCATTGAGATCTGTAAAATGTTAAAGTAATTGAAAGTGTCTATGTAGAGTGGATTTTTTTTCACGTGGCCCAATCTACAACAAGAGATTAGAGTTTTAGGATGGACAGATAGCAGGAAAGTGGAACAGAGGCCCCGTTGACATCAGCCTCATCGAGGAATTGGATTCCTCACAGATGCTCCTTGTTCTTATTCAACCCTTCGACTATGTTGCACAGGAATTGTGGAAGCCTGGGTATCATACACGAAGCAGGCAGTCAGGATAAATCAGTTTGAGAGAACGTAACGGTAGGGTCACACAGTGACCAGCGCTGGGTTCTCAACTATTTACAGTCTATATTAATGATCAGGAGGATGGAACAGATATACAGGTGCTGAGTTTGGTGATGCCGCTGTGGTAAGCAGGAGATTACTTTATCAAGAGAGTTTGGAGAGTCTGCAAATAGATTCAGATAGGTAAAGATAATAGTTAATATTTTGGCAGGTGGAATTTAACATGATATAACCTGTCATTCCATTTACAGGAATAATGGAAGGCAGTATGTTACTGAAATGGAGAGGGATTACAGGACTTAATGATACTGCGTATTAGGGGGTTCACTCAGACTCGTTCTGACATGGGAGGTTTTGCTCCATCCCTGATCATCTGCTCCTCGGCGCTCCAAGTGCCCCCATTGCTCTCCCTGCACTTGGAATACTTTGGTGTGGTTGATTGGTGGTGGGGATGGTATTTTGAAATATGTATCAAGGGGGCCGCCTTTGTCCAATATATATTAATTTCTTTCTATGTGGAGACCCGCTGACGATGGGAATGGCTGACCGCTTCCGAAAGAAGAGACCCTGACTGTTGCCAGGACAGTGGGTATTCAGCAACATGATGTATTATGCATGGGGACGCTTCAATATTAATAGAGAGAGAGCTCTTTCAGATCCTCTATCACTCCCCATTGTCATGGGGACTCTGCAGATGCCATGTACACCATCGGGAATCCCACTATACTGGATACACACGACATCTCCCTGCTATGGGAGAAACAATGTATTTACCTCATCCATCATATATATCCTCCATCACCGAATGGTGACATTGATGTTGAGACACTGGGAGATGATGGATATGTCACCTAGTCCTGCCTGGAAAGTTCTGGATCATAGAAGCTGAATGAAACTGTGATCCTAACAGCCAATGGTAGCACCATCCGCCCCCTGCTGTGAAGTTGCAGGTCGTGTTAAAGGAGATGACACCGCTCTGTGACCAGCTCCTTATTCAGTCAGGGTCCCTCACACTCTGCTCCTGGGTTAAGTGAAGCTTGGGAAGCTGTTCCTGGAAAACACGGGGTGGATATAGCAAATCCCTTTCCCCAGACACACTCACTCCGTGGTTTCCGAGCTTCCCCTCTCTGAAGCCGCTGCTCCATTTCTTGTTCATTTGGGGTTGATCTATTGAAGCTTCCAACCCTTCTGGGACCCCCAGCAGCTTCTGAATGCTGCAGCTAAAAGCAAATCGCGGAATCCTGATCTGGGAGAGCTGCCCACTGCCCTTCCATTATACCCACCATTTTAATAAAACCTAAAGACTTTCTTAGTTATTTACTTGGGCTGTTTTCAGACAGTAGTTCTGCACCTCTGCCTTTAAAACCTCTCTTCAAAAAAACTCAAGAGAAAATAATCTTTTTACAGTGATAGTATCCTCACAACTCCATCTTTAATAAAATAATATATCAATATACAAAGATGGATTCATTTTAGACCTCCTAATCTTCCTCTATAAGCAGACTGAAATGCATATACTTTACATTGACTGTGAGCATACAAATGTTCGCAACTAGTTTCGATTTCAGTCATTTTACTCCTGCCACAGAATGCCTTTGTCTTTCCTCATCCAAGTATCCACAACGTGTCAAACCTTCGGTTTTCTCGCCTTGTCACCTGTATAATTTCAAACTGAATGCCAGCAATAATAAGCTCAATCGAAACAGACTGGTATTTTTCTCCCTAAACTTCTCCAAAAACTTTAAGGGGTCAGGATCAGTGAAAAGGATTTGGCTCATGTATGTTATTCACAATTTAAATGCTGAAATGTTGCAACACCAACACCAAGTGTAAGGCCTCCTTCCCCATTGTGGAATAAATCTGTTGATGTTTCCACTGGACACTCCAACCACATGTTACGTAATGAAGCACTTCTCACCTCTCTAATAATCCCTCTGAATGACATAGCTCCTCATGTCTCAGCATAAAAGAATTGCATGGTCCTGTACCTCTTAATGCTGAAAACTCTTTACCTGCTACTCCTGGCCTTTGCCAGTAAACCTTACTTTTACAGGTATGTGTTTTAAGAAAATCTCGCGCATTCTTCTCAATCTCTCACAGAAACCAAACTTTGATTTCTGAACCCAATCATCATCATCAGCCATTTCAGCTTCTAATCCTGCTGTTTTAATTCTCTAATCTTCCATACGAATTCTCACGACTGCAGGAAGTGAATTGTTGAACTTCTCCAAAATAAGAATCTCTCTAAGAGTGTCTCATAGGTTTGCTCTGTTTTTAATATCCTTACCCACCTTTCAAAATAACTTTGTTTTGATCCTTTCAAACTCAATGTGCATTTAACCAGGGCCCCTTTTTTAGATTCCTGAAACGCTGTCTGTCGGCTTCTGCCACAAGCTCATGTACACTTCAGATGGCTTTCTTCACCACCTCACACTGGCCAGATACCTCCTCCAATAGGGATGCAAATACCCACCAGCTTCGTTTGGATCAACTAAATCCACGTGGTCACTGGCCATTGCATTTGTTTAGCCACATTCTCAAATGAAGTTCAAAATGCCTCTCCATCCTTCTCATCAAATTTAGATAATGCCTGGGTGTATTTCAACAGACCCGCATCAGGCCATTGGCGACTATAGGGTTGCTCAACCTCACTATTGTCCTCATCCAGCCTACCGTCTACCTTCATCTCCGCCTTCTATGTCAACTTTCCTCTCTAATTGCTAACTTTTGAAGTTGAACCTCTCTACTTTTCTTCTCTCTTTCTTCTTTATTTCCTTTTCTTTTATTTCTACTTTTCATCATAATTCAAACTATTTCAATTCCTTCTCATGTTCAAAGTAACTCATTTGAAATTGAATTCTAGCCATTTCCATAGATTCTGGGGGCGTTTCCACCAAATTTAATTGCCGAGCGATAGCTGTAATTATCTCTCATTTTCTCACAAACCCAACCCCAACTCCAGCTTGTCTGCCAATTCCTACAGCTTTGCCTTCATTACCTTTTGTAAAACCCCCAACTTCACTTCTTTCACACCCAGAGAACTCTCAGTGACTGAAAGAATCTTTATTCCCAAAACACTGTTTAAACCAACCGAATTCAATATCCGGAACAAAAGACACTAACAAGTACCATACACGAACTTTGAACCCAATAGTCTCCCGGTGAAAAATTTTTAGTGTCTGCATGAGCTTTCTCTGGATGCTCTGGTTTCCTCCCACAATCTAAAGATGTGCATGTCAGGTGAATTGGCCATGCTAAATTGTTTGTAGTTTTCAGAGATGTGTGGGTTAGAAGCCTTTGTCGGGGTAAATGTGTAATAATAGGGTAGAAGAATTGGTCTGGGTAGGTTACTCCTCGGAGGTTGGTGTGGACTTGTTGGATCGAATGGCTAGTTTGCACACTGTCGGGATTGTAATTCTAAACCCAATTTGGTATTATCGAGTTAGAACCAGCCAAGAGTCCCTAGTTTGCTATAGATAAACTAAATGCCTCAAACTATTTTAAGAAGGTAACTTGGATGCCAACATTTCCTTATTTTAAAGTTAGATGTGAAGTGGGAGTTCCAGATGTGATGCTACTAGTCAAACCACTCACCATTGATTAAAATTCAATAAATTTAAACACTCTAATGAAAATCCATACACAGTGAAGAGTAATTTAGAATAATTTAGCTATTGGAAACCTTCACCGAATAATGGATACAGTACATTCGACTGTACTGCCTTTTCAGCCTCTCGAGCCTGTTACAGAGAGGCAGGAAGTGTTTATTTAACATTTCAAGTCTGTTACGCATAAATATTAGTTTTAAACTAGTTGTGGCTTAGGAAAGACCTGATGTAAACATTAAAATTATAACTTTGGAAAAGACCAATTTTGAAAGTGTTAGGTGAGCCCTGTGAAAGGCTGATTGGAATACCCTATTCACAGGTGAAGGGATGGTTGGAAAATGCAAGGCCATCAAAATTTGGTATCGTAGATTCCAGAGCCAACGTGTTCCTATTAGTGAGATGGGCAAGGCTGGTGGGTGCAGGGAGTGCTGGATGGCTAGATATATTGATGCTCTGATCAATGTAAGGAAGAAGGCCTATGTCAGGTAAACAGAGCTGAGATCAAGTGAATCCCGAGAGGAGTATAAGGACAGTAAGTGTATAGTCAATGAGGAACTTCGGTCAGAAAAATGTGGACATGAGATTGCTTTAGAAATAGGGTTAATGCGGCATTGAAGAAATCCTACAAATCCTTTAGTGGCAAAGGATTAACTAGGTAGAGAATAGGGCACCTTAAAGTTCAGTAAGGCTACCTATGTGTGGAACCACAGGAAATGGGAGGGATACGAAACAAGTATTTCTCCTCAGTATTTAGTGTGGACGAGTTTACATGAACGACCGAATGAAGAAATATATAGTGATATCTTGAAAGGTATCTGTATTACAAGGAGATGTTAGACATTTTAAAACATATAAAGGTGAAAAAAACCCTTGGGACCTGATCAGTTATATCCCAGAAGTTTGTGGGAAGGTCGGAAAGAGACTGCTCAGCCTTTTGCTGATATATCTGTATCATTGATTTCCACAGGTGAGGTGCCAATAGACTGGACGGCTGCTAGCATAGTGTCATTATTTAAGAAAGTAAGGAAAAACCAGGTAACTATAGACTGGTGAGCCTGACGTCAATGGTGACTAAATTGTTGGAGGTCATATTGAGGGAAAGGATGTATAAGCATTTGGAAAGACAAGAAATGAAGAGGGCTTTGCACGTTGAAGATCACATCTCACTGACACGGTGGAATTTTTGAGGAAGTGATTAAGATGATTGATGAAGGCAGGACATTGCATGTTTTCTTTCTGGAATACAGTAAGAAAACCATAATGTTCTACATGGTAAACTGTTTAGCAAGGTTAGACTGCCTGGAATCCAGGGAGAGATCTTCATTTAAATCCAACATTTTCATGAATATTGGAGACAAGGCGTGACAGTGGAAATTTGTTCATTAAACTTGGAGACCTGTGACCAGTGACGTGCCCCAAAGATCAAGAGTGGGTCCACTGCCTTTTGTTACTTATACAAATCATTTGCACTTGGGTTTGTGAAGAATGGTCAGTAAGTTTGTCGATAATAACAAATTTGGTGGTGAAGTCGACAGTGAAGAATGATCTCTCAGAATATCATGGGACATTGATTAGCTGAGCTGAGGAGTGGAAGATGGAGTTTATTTTAGATAAATGTGAGGTGTTGCATTTTGGCAAGAAAAATCAGGACAAGACATATAGGTAGGGTCCTGTCGAAAGTTGCCAATCAAGGAAAACTCCGTAGGACTTATAGAATCCCTACAGTGAGGAAACAAGCTATTCGACCCATCGAGGCCATACCGACCCTCTATACAGTATCCTACTGGACCACCCCCTATTCTATCCCTCTGTGCCTGCATTTCCCATGGACAATCTACCTCGACTACACATCCCTGGGTACAGTGCGCAATTTAGGATGGCCTTACCTGTATATCATTATACTGTCGGAGGAAAACATAGCACCCGGAGGAAACTCACACAGACACGGGGAGAATGTACAAACTCCACACAGTCAGTCATTCAAGGGTGGAATTAAATCCAGATCGCTGCCCTGTGAGGGACCTTGTGGTGCGGGTTCTCAGTTCCATGAAAATGCCGTCACAGGTAAACAGCGCAGTGAAGAAGGCACTTTGTGATCTTCCCTTTATTAGTGCGTGCTTTGAGTCTTAACATTAGCATGACATGTTGCATCTGTACAGGACATTGGTTTGCCCACTTTTGTAATATTCCCTTCAATTGTGGTCAACCTGCTGTCGGAAAGATGTTGTCAAACTTGAAAGGGTACAGAAGAGATTTAAAAGAATATTGCAGGTGTTGGAGGGTTAACGTTTGAATAGGCTGGGATTATTTTCAATTGTTGAGGCTGAGGGGGGACCTTAACGAGGTTCATAAAATCGTGAGGTGCATAGATAAGGTAAACAGTCAATGTCTTTTTCCCCACGATAGGCGAATGCAAAATTAGAAGACAAAGGTTTCAGGTGAGAGGAGAAAGTTTTTAAAAGGGACATGAGGGGCAACATTTTCACAAAGAGACGGCTGTGTGTATGGATTGAACAACCAAAAGAGGTGGTGGAGGCAGGTACAGTTACACCATTCAAAAAGGCATTTGGATGGATACATGCATGGGACGTGTTTAGTGGGAGATGGGCCAACTGCTGGCAAGGGGGACGAGATTAATTTAGGATATGTGGTCGGTGTGGATGAACAGACCGAAGGATCTTTTCCGTGATGTACATCTCTGAGAGTCTATTGAATTTTGAGTGTTTAACATGGGATCAGGAGGAGGCTATTCAGCTTCTGAATTCTGCCAGGCGGCTTGTTTGCTCAATTACTGAGGGTCAAAAACAAAAATGCATCATTCAGATTTTGATGGTGTTTTACAGAAACAGGAGAAAGGTTTTTCGTCAAGAAGAGCCGTAAAGAATGTGAAGAGGCCATTCAATCGCTCAACTCCATTCCACAGGAGTAGCAGGGGAGCTCAGAGATATTGGAGCCTGTTACTCTGGAGCAGGAGGAGGACATGTATTTTCACAAAACTTTGGATTAGGAGGTAGTCACTCAGCTGCTGAAGACTGGGACACTGGAACAGTTGGCAGTCACTCAGCTGCTCGAGACTGGGACACAGGAACAGGAGGGAGTCGTTCAACTGTTCGAGACTGTGATAAAGGGACAGTAGCCAGTCACTCAATTGCCCCTAACTGGGGCACAGGGAAATATGGAAGCTCGTGTGGCCTGAGGATCCTATTACGCAGGAACAGGAGGAGCTGACTCACTCCCCACCAGTATGGGACACTGGGAGAGAAGGGGAGTTTGCTTAGAAGAAACAGCAATATAATGAATAAGTTGCATTAGTGGTCCATTCAATCATGTCCCACCATTCACTAAGACCACGGCTGATCTGATGGTGACTCCCTCATTTTACTTTACGGAGACTCCACTCTCTGCAGCCTGTGCTCCATTGTTGGTAATGTTGCACACCCAGATGCTGTAACAACAGTCACCATGACTCATCCAGAGGAATGGGTCGAACCAGATGATTCAGGATTTGATGGATCCAATCACAGAGATGAAAACACAAAATAAAGATATTGCCAGATGTTTAGTTCTCTCACTTTCGCATCCAACTCACATAACCAGCCTATCCATTATACGTTCAGGATGGAGCACTGTGTAGATCCAGCGTTCGTACTGCTGAATGCATCCCAGCAATATCCAGAATTGAACTCTGTGTAGCCCACACCAATGCTTGATCTATAATCCTGGCCTAAATGTACAGTGTGAGGAGCTGTGCAGACCGCACTGATTCGTTCTTATATAAACCCAGGCTGTTGCATTGTTTGGTAACACTGTGTTAGCTCCCTGCCCAGCGTGGGGAAACTTGCAGTCAATGCTGGAAGTGACAGGATGTGCAGCAACAATCCATTTATAGCTCCATATCTCCACTATGCCTTGACAAGAAGTGCCGTGGATGTGAAAATCACTGCGAGGGAGAGATGTAAGTGGAACCAGTTTAAATACCAATAGTTCTAATTAAGGCGAGTATCACCCCAGTATTTAAAGATAAAACAACTGAGATAATATACAGTGAGGTTTTGTGAATGGTGCAAAGAAGTTAGAGGAGATGGCAATATTATAGTGGTTGCACTATAAGCCTCCAAATCAACAATGGGAATTAGAGGAACAAATATGCAGGGAGACTGGGGAGACTTGCAGGAACAATAGGGTTGTTATAATAGGTGATTTTAATTTTCGGAACATACACGGGGACTTCCAGATGTTTAAGAATTTAGACGGAACATAATTTGTTAAGTGTGTCCATGAAAGTTTCCACAAGCTATATAGCGGGTCCTACGTGGGAAGTGGCAGACTCGACCTACTGTTGGGAAATAGGGCAGGATAGGTGGAGGAGGTAAAGTGGAGAAGCATTTTGAGAAAGGTGACTAGAGTTGTTTTAATTTTAAAATAGTTATTCGAGGGACAAAATTGTTCCACAGTTTCAAGTCCTAAATTGGGGCAAGACGAATTTTGCTGTAATTGGACAGGGGATTGCAGGGGATGATCGAAGGAGTTTGGTTCGAGGTAAAAGGATCTCAGGCAAGAGAGAGGGCTTAAAATGTGAGATAGCTTGAGTTCAAGGTTTCTATTTTCCTGTGGTGGTGAAGTTAAAGTGAGGCTGTAAGAGAGAACCCTGGATGACAAGAGATATTGAGGCTCTGACCAGAAAAAATGGATCAACGAAATAGACGTTTCGGGCAAAAGCCCTTTATCAGGTATAAAGGCAGTGAGCCTGAAGTGTGGAGAGATAAGCTAGAGGAGGGTGGGGGTGGGGAGAAAGTAGCATAGAGTACAATGGGTGAGTGGGGGAGGGAAATGAAGGTGATAGGTCGGGAGGGAAGGGTGGAGTGGATAGCTGGAAAAGGAGCTAGGCATGTCAGACAGGTCTGGACTAGTCAAGGGGACAGTGCTGAGCTGGAAGTTTGAAACTAGGGTGAGGTGGGGGAAGGGGAAATGAGGAAGCTGTTGAAGTCCCAATTGATGCCCTGGGATTGAAGTGTTCTGAGGCGGAAGATGAGGCGTTCTTCCTACAGGCGTCTGGTGGTGAGGGAGTGGCGGTGAAGGAGGCCCAAGTCCTCCATGTCCTTGGCAGAGTGAGAGGGGGAGTTGAAATGTTGGGCCACCGGGTGGTTTGGTTGATTGGTGCGGGTGTCTCGGAGATGTACCCTAATGCGCTCTGCTCGGAGGCGCCCAGTCTCCCCAATGTAGAGGTGACCACGTCGGGAGCAACGGATACAATAAATGATATTAGTGGATGTGCAGGTAAAACTTTGATGGATGTGGAAGGCTCCTTTAGGGCCTTGGATAGAAGTGAGGGAGGAGGTGTGGGCACAGGTTTTACAGTTCCTGCGGTGGCAGGGGTAAGTGCCAGAATGGGAGGGTGGGTCGTCTCCTCTACATTGGGGAGACTGGGCGCCTCCTAGCAGAGCGCTTTAGGGAACATCTCCGAGACACCCGCACCAATCAACCAAACCGCTCCGTGGCCCAACATTTCAACTCCCCCTCCCACTCTGCAGAGGACATGGAGGTCCTGGGCCTCCTTCACCGCCGCTCCCTCACCACCAGACGCCTGGATGAAGAACGCCTCATCTTCCGCCTCGGAACACTTCAACCCCAGGGCGTCAATGTGGACTTCAAGAGCTTCCTCATTTCCCCTTCCCCCACCTCATCCTAGTTTCAAACTTCCAGCTCAGCACTGCCCCCTTGACTTGTCCGGACTTGTCCGACCTTCCTGGCTCCTTTTCCACCTATCCACTCCACCCTCCCCTCCCTGACCTAACAACTTCATCTCCTCCCCCACTCACCCATTGTACACAATGCTACTCTCTCCCCACCCCCACCCACCTCTAGCTTATCTCTCCACGCTTCAGGCTCTCTGCCTTTATTCCTGATGAAGGATTTTTGCCCGAAACATCGATTTCGCTGCTCGTTGGATGCTGGCTGAACTGCTGCGCTCTTCCACCACCACTAATCCAGAATTTGGTTTCCAGCATCTGCAGTTATTGTTTTTATCTCAGAAGAAAAAGGAGGCGTGCCTCAGTTTCATGCAGCTCAGATCAAGGGAATCCCTGGAGGTACACAGAGGATAGAGGAGGTTACTGAAGAAGGTAATCAGCAAGGCGGAAAGGGGGTATGAGATAACTTTGGCAGAGAAGATTAGGGTGAATCCAAATTCTATATAGTAAAGAAAAAGAACAACTAGAGAGAGAATATGATGTCTTAAAATCCAAAACAGGCGTGCATGTGTAAAAATTCAAGAGATTGGTGAAGTCCTCAATTTCCCCTCTGTGTTTACCATGAAAAAAAGACATGAAGACCTGTGACCTTTGGGAGGTTAGTTGTCATATCTTGCTAGTGCCCATCTCACAGTAGAGGTGCTGTTGGACACATTAGAATGCACAATGTCAGACAAATCTCTTGGTCCTGACCAGATATATATAAGAGCACTGCAAGAGGCGAGAGCAAAGGTTTAGGGGCCAAGGTTCCAGAAGACTGGGCTGTAGCAAATGTTGTGCCCTTATTCAAGAATGGCTGCAAAGAAAAGCCTGGGAAATATAGACCCGTAAACTTCACACCTGTTTTCGGTAAACAACTTGAGAAGGTTCTGAGAGATAAGATGTGCATGCATTTGGAAAGACAGAGTTTGACTTGGAGCAGTCAGCATGGCTTTGTGCTTGGCGGATCATGCCTTACAAATTTTGTTAGAGGGTTTTGAGAAACTGACCAGAAAGGTTGACGAGGGCAGGGTGGTGGACATAGTCTATATGGATTTTAGTAAGGCCTTTGATAAGGGTCCACATAGTCGGCCGCTCGAGAAGGTTAGATCGCATGGAATCCAAGGTGAACTGGCAAATTGGCGACACAACTGGCTTGACATTAGGAAACAAATGACTAGGGTGGAGGTATGCGTGTCGGACTGGAGGCCTGTGACTAATGGAGTGCTTCAGGTGTCGGTGCTGGGCCTATTGCTGTTTTTTTATCTATATCAATGATTTGGATGAGAGTGAACAACGCAAGGTTAGTAAGTTTGCAGATGACACTACAATAGGAGCCATCAGTTGCAGTGAGGAATGTTAAAACGTTATCAGAAATTGCAGAAGTACGTTGATCAGCTGGGGAAGTGGGCTGAGAAATAGCAAATGGAGTTTAATATAGATAAGTGTGACATCTTGCGTTTTGGAATGTCAAATCCAGGTAGGAGTTTAATGATGAATGAGAGGGGCTTAAGGAGTGTAGTGGAACAAAAGGACGTTGGAGATCAGGTGCACAGTTGTCTGAAATTTGAGTCACAGATACACAGGACAGTGAAGAAGGCTGTTGGCATACTGACCTTCATCAGGGCATTGACTCTAGAAGTTGGGACGTTATGTTGCAGTTGTACAGAATGTTGGTAAGGCTGTAGTTGGAGTATTGTGTTCAGTTTTGTTCAGCTTGCTCTAGAAAGGATGTTATTGAACGAGGAAGAATGTAGAAGAAATTTACAAAGATGTTTCC
Organism: Chiloscyllium punctatum; assembly: GCF_047496795.1. NCBI lineage: Eukaryota > Metazoa > Chordata > Chondrichthyes > Orectolobiformes > Hemiscylliidae > Chiloscyllium > Chiloscyllium punctatum. Next base: position 33,557,001 of record NC_092757.1, read on the forward strand.
TGGGCTAAAGGGTCTGAGTTATAGGGAGACGTTGGACAGGTTAGAACTTATTTCTTTACAGCGTAAGAAACTGAGAGGGTTCATATGGACGTGTACATCTTACCAAATCTTGACAGGCGTGCATGGGGTGAATACTTCAAAATCGTTTTGCAAGGTTCGGGAATCGAGTACTAGCGAACATCCGTTAATGTTTGGAAAGGAAAAAAAAATGAACCTGAGGGTCAACTTTTTTACACAGAGCGTGGTACGCATTTGGACTGAGCTGCTAGTGGAAGTGTTTGAGGTGGGTACAATAACAACATTATAAAGTCATTTGGACAAATACACCGATAGGAAAGGATGAGAGCAAGGGCAGGGAAATGGCAGATTGGCCGATAAGGGGCAATTACACCATGGTGGATATAATGGATGGACTAGTACAGAGGGGGACCATGCTCTTCCCAGACGGAGCCACATCAGCCACCGAACATGGTCTGAGCTCACCACCCAACTCAGTGCAGTATCTGCTGTCTGAAGAAATGTCCAGCAATACAGGACAAGCATCAATAACCTTCCCCGCTCTGTCAGGATAAGGGTCACCGTGTTCTCTCTGCGCCCTCACACTCACTGTATATCTGTTCTGGCAGCGATCCCTGAACAAGGCTCATGATCCCCCACTCCCACTAATGCATGCAACACCTTCCCTCTCTCTCTATCTCTATCTTTCGCCTTTGCAAATCCCCCAGAGCAGTTACAGAATATTCTGGAGAATGCCAATTATGGAATGTTCCAGATAATGTTCCAAATAATTCCCAGTTTCTGGAAAATGGCAGTGTCCCAGTGTGTAACACATAAGAGGAAGGAGTAAAGATGTACGTTTTTCAATTAACACACATTTCAATCCATGCTGAAGCATTTCAGCTCTTCAAACGTGCTCTGGCACTTAATAAGGTCCCCGCTGATCTGATGGTTTTCTCAACTCCATGTTACAGGAACTTTTCCTCATTCAACACCCTGGGTTCCTGTCACTGACCAGGTTGCACTCAGGCACCTTTACCCCGGATCTTTTGAAGCGCCTGTTTGAGGGCATTTTCCATGGGGACGGACAAGCCTAACAATATATTCCATCATCTTTATACTTTCATGCAACGGTCAGCATGTATTACACAGACCAAACAAAAATCTACACTTATTTTATGGTTATAAATATCCAACTACACATGGTAATTCTCGTTATTTCACTTGACTCACCTTAATGATATTAAACCAAAGACAGCTTCTAAACACATCTTGTTATAAAATACAATTGCAAACAGAGAACTGTTTTACCCTCAGGTGTTATCTTGACTATTATCTGCATTGTACCACTTTCCTTGTTATGAATGTTACTCTTACCCTTTGTCTGTGACTGTTTCTGTCTGTAACAGTTACACTGCCTCCCAGTCAGTTGGCTGGACGGCAGGTTTGTGATGCAGAGGGAGGTCAATAGAGCAGGTTCATTTCCTCACACTGACAGAGGTTACCATGAAGGGGACGCTCTCTCAACCTCACCCCATCACCCCAGGTGTGGTGATACTCAATATAATCCACCATGAGTGGTCTCTCTAATAACAGTTTTTGGGACTCTAGTCCATCAATGTTAGCATTTCCATTTAAAAATATATAATTTTAATGAAAAATAGATTTTAAATATTATAATAAATGAATAACAAGATAACTCAAATAACTGAACAAAAATACATCCAATTTCATGTACATACAAAACAAGTTAAAAACACTACACAGACAAAAGAAAAACAAAAATAAACAATAAATAATGAATAAATAATGCAGCTCAGCATAACAAAACGATAGCTTTCGTTCATCAACAAGCATGAACTGATACACATTTTTATGTTCCTTGTTCTTCCTCTCTGAATGTTGATTCATTAGACAATATCGTCATGGCTATATAAAAGCCCTTCTGAGAGTGGCAGATAAGCCTGTATCGCGGTAATCTAAAAAGGGCTGCCATGTCTTATGTAAATCTCTGTTTTTTGGTGTACCATACTGGTACATGAAGAGCTTACGACGATCCAACAGAGCCGGGGGTTTCAGACATCTAACAAAACAGAATATTTTTCCTAGAACAAAAAATAAGATTTTTTTTCCCATGTGCATCTGTGTAAAGTACCCTGGACAGGCCAAAGAAAAGAGAAACCAGGTCCACCTCCAATTCAGTCCCCTCGACCGACTCTATCACACCTACCACAGTGCTCCAATATATCTGAAGCCGGCAGCAGGACCACAAGCAATGGGTAAGAGTGCCTGTAGCCATTCTGCATTTAGTACATGCTGAAGATATTCCCACTTTGAATTTTGAGAGACAATCTGGGGTCAGATAGACCCTATGAAGAATTTTCAACTGCATGGAATGGGTCCTATTACAGATCAAAATCCTTCGAGCATTTTCACAAATATCCTCCCATGTCTCCGAAGTGTTCTGAATCCCCACCTCTCTCTCGCAGACATCACAAAGCTGCACAGTCTCGTCTGAGGGGACATTCTCCAACAAATGATAAGGGATACTGACAGAGAGTGTATTCTAAGGAATAGGCATCCTCTTCTCCCTATCAGAACTGTAAGAGTCTGTTAAAAGCGTTTTTTACAAATCAAATCTCTGATCTGGAAAATAACAAAAGAGGTCTCTACTAGGTAGTCCATACGTACGAATTATTTGATCAAATGATATCATTGTTTTCCCCTCAAATAACACGTGGTGGCTTAGTGGTTAGCACTGCTGCCTCACAGTACCAGGGTCGCGGCTTTGGTTCCGGCCTTGGCTGACTGGCTGTGTGGAGTGAACGTATTCTCGCTGTGTCTCTGTGGGTTTCCTCCCACAGTCCAAAGATGTGCAGGTTAGATGAATTGACCATTGATAAATCACCGATAGTGTTCAGGGATGTGTAGGTTTGGGCATTAGTCAGGGTGAATATAGGATGGTAGGGGAATTGGTCTGGGTGGGTTACTCTTCAGAAGGTCGAAGTGGACTTGCAGGGCCCAAGGGCTTGTATCCACACTGTAGGGATTCAACTAATTCTAAAACATTCAGGCAAGTCACACCTCTGGCTGCCCACAGTTTAAACCTGGAATCCATTAACCCCCGAGGACAACCCAGTATACCAATTATAAGAGTAAGAAACATGGTTTTGGCTGTATTGCCCTCAATCTGACGCATTGTCATTCATGCTTTAACAGTATTGATAATTATTGGGTTATGGCAATACTCCATAAATGTTGTCAATCTGTCTGAGACCAACAGACGAATAAGGGTTCACTTTGTCTGAGAGGGTTCAATATCTAGCCCTATTGACGCTGACTCCTCAGCAGCCCAGACACTAACATAGGATAATAAAGAGCTTAATTGATAGATTTTATCTGGGAGATCTACTCCCCACAATCTGTGGGGTAGTTGCAATTTGGTTAGCTTGATAAAGAGTCGTTTATGGTGCCAAATAAAAGAGCTAAACCAGCCATAAAGTCTCCTAAATGTCTGTCTCGGAAACGTCAAAGGAAGCATTCAAACTGGGAATAGCAAATGAGGAAGCATATTCATTTTAATACCAACTATAAGACCCAGCCAGGATATTAAAAGTGCCTCCCATCTTTGATGGTCTTGTTTAATTTTGTCAAACAAATGGACATAGTTCATGTTAAGTAAATGATCAAAGACGGATGAAATGAATATACAGAAATAGGAAACCCCTCCCCCACCACAGCTTCCCCCCCCCGCCCCCCCCACCCGGGACCATTTAAAAGGATTTGCACTCAACATCAGGTATTTTCCCAATACCTCCCATAGGCATGGCCTCCAACTTTGTAAAGTGAATCTTAAAGCCCGAAAAGGCAACAAGCGAATTATTGCATTGCATCACGTGAGCTGCCAAAATTGTGGGATTTGACAAAAACATAAGACTATCTGCATACAACATAATCTTATCTGAATTCTATCCCACCTCTGGGGCAGGTATGTTGGGGTCATATTCCCAATTGTGCAATAGACAATAGACAATAGACAATAGATACAGGAGTAGGCCATTCTGCCCTTCGAGCCTGCACCGCCATTCAATATGATCATGGCTGATCATTCCTAATCAGTATCCTGTTCCAGCCTTATCTCCATACCCCTTCACTCCACTATCTTTAAGAGCTCTATCCAATTCTTTCTTAAATGAATCCAGAGACTGGGCCTCCACTGCCCTCTGGGGCAGAGCATTCCACACAGCCACCACTCTCTGGGTGAAGTAGTTTCTCCTCATCTCTGTCCTAAATGGTCTACCCCGTATTTTTAAGTTGTGTCCTCTGGTTCGGCACTCCCCTATCAACGGAAATATGTTCCCTCCTGCCAGAGTGTCCAGTCCTTTCATAATCCTATACGTTTCAATCAGATCCCCTCTCAGACTTCTAAACTCAAGGGTATACAAGCCCAGTCGCTTCAGTCTTTCCGTGTAAGGCAATCCTGCCATTCCAGGAATTGACCTCGTGAACCTACGCTGCACTCCCTCAATAGCCAGAATGTCTTTCCTCAAATTTGGAGACCAGAACTGTACACAGTACTCCAGGTGTGGTCTCACCAGGGCCCTGTACAGCTGCAGAAGCACCTCTTTGCTTCTATACTCAATCCCTCTTGTTATGAAGGCCAGCATGCTATTAGCCTTCTTCACGACCTGCTGTGCCTGCATGCTTGCCTTCATTGACTGGTGGACAAGAACACCCAGATCTCTCTGAACAGCCCCTTTACCTAATTTGATACCATTGAGGTAGTAATCTGCCTTCCTGTTCTTGCCACCAAAGTGGATAACCAGACATTTATTCATATTAAACTACATCTGCCATGCATCTGCCCACTCACCTATCTTGTCCAGGTCACCCTGTAATCCCCTAACATCCTCATCACATTTCACCCTACCACCTAGCTTTGTGTCATCAGCAAATTTGCTAATGTTATTGCTGATACCATCTTCTATATCAATTACATATATTGTAAAAAGCTGCGGTCCCAGCACGGATCCCTGCGGTACCCCACTGGTCACTGCCTGCCATTCCGAAATGGAGCCGTTGATCACTACCCTTTGTTTCCTATTAGCCAACCAATTCTCTATCCAATCTAGTACTTTGCCCCCAATCCAGGTACACTACATCCACTGGATCTCCCTCGTCCATCTTCCGAGTTACATCCTCAAAAAATTCAAGAAGATTAGTCAAGCATGATTTCCCCTTCATAAATCCATGCTGACTCTTTCCTATCCTGTTACTATTATCCAGATGTGCCGTAATTTCATCCTTTATAATAGATTCCAGCATCTTTCCCACCACTGAGGTCAGACTAACTGGTCTATAATTTCCGGCTTTCTCCCGCCCACCCTTCTTAAAAAGTGGCACAACATTAGCCGCCCTCCAATCCTCAGGAACTGACCCCGATTCTATTGAACTCTGGAAAATAATCACCAGCGCATCCACGATTTCCCGAGCCACCTCCTTCAGTACCCTGGGATGCAGGCCATCAGGTCCCGGAGACTGATCAACCTTCAGACCTAACAGTCTCTCCAACACCAAATCCTGTGTGCAGGATGCCACCGAATCTAAGATTGTGGCAGGGATGGGGAAGCGATCAACCCTCGTGTTCCATTTCTGCAGGTTAAAGCAGAAAATTAAACTCCTACTTGTGAGGCAGATTTTCCTCCAGGCATCCACCAGCTCTAGTTCTGCACACAAATCCACTAATTGCTTACATTAAAACGAGGGTATTGGGGGACATTTGGACATTCTGTCTACCGTGAGACCATAAGACAGTCGAAATCTCCTTCTATAATAAGGTGCCACGATTTAAGATAACTTACTTTGGAAAATGCATCTAACAAGATTTTAAGAGGGTGCGCTGGGTGGCAATAAACATTCAAAATACTGTATTATTTCCCATAGTTCAAGGCTTTGAGGATTATGATCCTTCCGTGGGTGTTTATTACAATCTAGTAATTTAAATAAAAGATTCTTCCTGTGCATTCTAACTTTTCTCCTACTCCTAGTATTAAAAGACGAGAAATAAACTCGATCAAATCCACCCTGTTGTAACATCAAATGTTCCTTGTCATCAAGGTGCATCTCCTGCAATAGGGCAACATCCACCCTCTCTTTTTTTAAGATGAGAAAGTACATTTTTCCTCTTGACTGGCAGATGGCTCCCCTTAATGTTTCAGGCACACCATTTAAGCACGTCATTATCCATAACACACTGTAGCAACATTTGAACTCTCGACAGTTTCACATCAAATTACACATCGCAGAACATTAATGACAAAAGACTCATTGAGTCTAAAAACTGTACAAACTAAAACTACTACAACTAACAAACTCTAAAGACTTTCCAAAGCTAAACACATAAAAAAAAGGAACAAAATCCAAAGTGCCAATGACACTTGATAGGGGAATGTACCACATTCCCCGCCCACTGGGGACGCTTACATATCCCAAAACTGTATCTTCTGCCCGCTACCAATATGGCATTCAGGGCAATTAATAACAAAAATCGGGCTTCAACTGACCTGAGGTCGGCACTTCGTCATCACAACCACATTTGTAACTCCCTCCAGCTTAAGCCACACCCCAGACACAAGCAAAGAAAGAGAAAACGAGTAGTAATACGAATGATGAAGTTAAAAGAACTCTACCCACTCCTGACTCTAATTTAACACTGGCTAATACCAGAAAAAATCAACAAAATTTCTTTACGAGAAGAACTTGACTATCTAAATATCCAGCTTACTTTAAAATGTCTACAAGGTTTTTGCTTTTTCTGAAGAGTCAGAAGAGTGTATGGATCCATATGGATCCATTGAAAGCAATATGAAGCATCGCTGGGTTCCGTAAGGAATACTGAATCCCTTACTCTTCTCTTGATATCATCAAAAGATTTTCTTTTCTGAATCACTGCTACTTAAAAGTCCTGAAAGAATTTAATCCTGGAGCTCTCGTGAATTAAAACCATTGGAAACCACACTGAGATTCCATTAGTCTTTGTTTATCCCCATAACTATGTAACTGCAAAAGGACAGGGCGAAGGCGTTGGTCTGAGTCTGACCAGCGTGCAATAACCCGATGAACTGTCTTAGTCTTCACTCGTCCCTCTTCAGCTTCGAACTGAAGGATTCACAGCAGTCAGATCTGGAAAAATCTCATTGGTGACCACCTCCTGTCTGGTCCAGCATAAACACAATGTGAACATTCTTCATCCTGTCCCAGTTCAGCTAAGGTATGGACCTGTACTGCAAGGGCGAGGATCCTTTCCTGAGAGGAATCGACCGTGGTCTGTGTCAATGCAGTTCGGCGCTTGACATTGTCTGTTCTGTTTCCAAGGCTGTCAAGTTGCTGTTTTTGGAGCACAGCTGAGAGCGGCTCTAGCCACGGCTGAATCCTTCTTCAATCATGGCTTCAATCATTTCACATACTTGGTGAACTCAGTGACCAAGGCTTGGTGAGTAACTGGGTCTATCGAACGAACAGATTGGGTTGCAGTTACGGCCTCAGGCATGTTCGATGCTTCTGACGGGTGCACCACTTGTTGGGACTAACTCGATCCTTTCCCGTGTTTTGCCATTTCCCTTTGACAAAACGGGATTAGTAAAGATTCTATCGCTCTTTCTAGTGTTGAATTTTAAGTAAATGGCTGGGATGGGGTGGGTTAGAGATCCACTTGGCCTGTGCTGTGATGCAGAGCTCAGTAAAGCAGAACTACTGGATCGTCGCCATCTTGGATTCCCCCTTAACATTTTATCGATATTATCATTTCGTTTTAACTTATATTCCTGCATATTCTGGAGCCATGTCATTTGGTACCACCGTCTACATTTCCCCCACAACGCACATTCCTGCTAATCGCCGATAATCCTTAACTCCGTTGTTATTTTTGAACCTTCTGCCAGTGCCTCAAAAATATTCAATATCTCTGCCTCCAATGTTCTGTGGGGAAGAGAGTTACAAAGGCCAACAATACTGAGAAATCAAAAAAAAACTCAAGATCTGAGTGTGAGATTAATTTTTCTTTGTCTTCTTATCTGAGAAAGCATATAATTACATTGGAAGCAGTTCGGAGATGTTTCACTTCACGTATTCCAGGAATGAGTACCTTACATTATGAAGGCCTTAACATGTCACTCTTGGAAAGAGAGTTGATCCTATTGAAACATACAAGGCCTAGACGAGAGTGGATCAGATTGGGTATAGTCCAAATTTATTGTCATTTTCATAGAATCTCTACAGTGTGAAAGCCGCACATTCAGTCCATCAAGTCCACACTGACCCTCAGAACACCATCCCCCCGGACCTGCACCCCTACCCTATCCATGTAATGCTGCATTTTCCATGACTAACCTACCTAATCTACACATCCCTGGGCACTATGGACAATTTAGCATGGCCAATCCACTCTAAGCTGCGGATCTTTGGACTGTGGGAGGAAATTGGAGCATTGTGAGGAAACCCACAGAGATACCTGCTTAGAGATTGCTCAAACTCAACACAGAGCGTCGCCCGAGGTTGGTATTGAAGCCAGCTCCTTGGGGATGTGAAGTAGCAGTGAAAACCACAGATCCACCATGCACATCCATTAGTTCTAGTAGCGACTTGTGGCTGACTAAAGAAATCTGCCTGACTTGTTCCTGTCACTGAACCTGACTTGGTCTGAGACCTTTATGATCGGCCATATCACCAACCTGGTTACATTTAACATTTGTTGCGAACAGTGGAGGAGTGTGACTAGAAAAGGAAACGGTGGCACCCTGCAACCTCAGTCAGAGCAATAATTAGGAAAATTCACCAAGTGGGCATTCATTCCAGTGGGAATTCTCTTTCCCAGAAGTTTGGGAGGACTGAATCTTTATATTACGTCGAGGCTGGCTTCATCTGAATTTCCATAGACAGGTGAATCAGGGATAATGGTGCATGGAGAACAAAGTGCAGCTGGGTACACAATGCAATGAGCCGTGACCTTATTTACTGGTGGGGTAGTGTCAAAGGGCCGAATGGCCACCTCGTGTCCCTCAGCCCTGTGTTCTGATGTTCCATTCAGCCCTTCACACCTGCTACACAAGGGCAGATCGAGGCCATTCCGATGGTTAGGTGTAGTTTTGGAAATGTACTTGGAAAATCAAGCCTGGGTCAGGAATCGACCCCCACCCCCAATCTCTCTTTCCAGGCTTCCCCTCTATGTAACCTCTTCTCTAGATGTGGGTCATGTTACAGACCTAGATATGCTGGGAATACAGCCCCTATACCCCACCCACGGTTAACTCAAACAAATCACCTGCTGTCCCTGAATGCAACATTGTGCAACACAACTCCAGGAAAATAACCAGTTAATTTCCAAAAGCATAACATGTGAAATTAATAAATAGTAACAGATGTAAGTCATTCGGCTCCTCAGGCTCGCCCCTTCATTTATTAAGAACATCGCGGACCTACTCAAGGGCTCAACTCCACCTTTTGCCGACTCCTGTATCCCTCCAAATCTCTCTGGGTTAGGGGATTCCAGATATTCACTACATTCTGAGAGAATACATCACTTTGCACCTCAGATTGAAATCGATACTCTTTATTCGGTATCTATGTCCTCGAGTTCGACACTCTGCCCAGGAGTGGGAGCAACTTCTCAACATCTACCTTCTCAAGCCCGCTCTGTATCTTGTATATTTCAACAGTATCCCTCTTCATTCATTTAAACCCCAATGAATAATCACCTCACCATTATAGGGATTCTGAATAACTCCACCATTTCATCTCTGGAAGCCGGCTAATGATCCAACCTGGTTACTTGCTGCATCAGCATGTTGACTGTATATTTAATACACAGGAACACTCCAATCACTTTGTACTGCTCCTTTTTCTGGAAGTCTTCTCCATTAAATAGCAGCCTGTCTTTTGGTTCTCAGTGTCTTCCACAAACTCGGATGTATACTGCACTCAATTCTCTCCTTCAGGCTATCAGCATAGATCGTAAATAACTGATGCCATCGAACTGATATGTATGGCATTCCAGCAGATACACCTTTATCAGAAGGATCATTTAATCCTGACTGGCCGATGTCTATGTGTTAACCAATCATCATCATATGTTAATACATTATCCATCATCCTACTATCTTCTGTCTTGAGTAAGATCTTTTATTCTGTTATACCTTGTGGAAAATCACTGGAAAGCCTCTTATCTACCAGATCTGCTTTATCAAGTCCGCTTGTTACATTCTCAGGCATCTCCAGAAAAACTTTGCATGATTTTACAGTGCAAAATACAATTTCCCTTTCACAAAACCACACTGACTCTGCGTAAAGCTTTCCTCAATGTCCATGCTGGCCAGGTTTTCCAAACTATACTCGGCCCATCTATTTTCATTTGGCCCATATGCCTCTAAATGTTACCCATTCATATGTTTGTCCAAATGAGTGTTAAATGTTGCAGCTCTACAAGGATCTATCACTCTTCCTCTGGCAGCTCATTCCATACCCACACCACCTTCTGTGTTAAAACATTGCCTCCTCGTCCACTTTAAATCTTCCCCCTTTCACCTTAAACCTTTGCCTTCTATGGTTGAACTCTCCCGTCCTCTGGAAAAACCCTTGTATATTCACCCAATCCATACCTCTCATGATTTCATAAACTTCTATAATGTCAGTCCACAACCTTCTACACTCCATCTGATACTATCTTCAAGAACAAACATTTAAAGATAAGTGCTGCAAATTTGAAACTATATTAAACATGGCAGTAAAACAATACTCAGCCCAACCTTCATACTGTTATTTGTCTTTCTCCATATTACAATATGGCCTTGTGTGCTTGTATCTTCCTTATCTTGCACTCAATAGAGAGAACCCCTTTCCCCCTGCCACATCTTAATTTAAACCAGTTTTACATACTCTTCTTTTATCTTTTGTCACACCCTCTTTTCCCTGTCACCCATTCCCTATCTCTGGATAAGAAGTAAATTTTCCAATCATTTTCAGATCTGAAAAGTGTCACACTAGACTTGAAACACTAATTCTGTTCCTCTGTCTCTGCAGATGCTGACAGACCTGCAGAGTTTATCCAGAAGTGAATTTGGGTACAGAACAATTTTTCAATTCAACAAATAACGATCAATCCTGGAAATAAAAATACCAAAAATTGCTGGAGAAACAGGGAGCTTTGTAGAAGGTTCATGGACCTGAAAGTTTAACTCTGCATTCACTCCAGAAAATTCTGCAACATCTTTAGCAATTTCTTCAGCAATTTCTGTTTTTGAACAATTTCCACCGACATTTGTCAAATATGCTCAAACATCCTGTCCAACATGGAGCGCGGTACACTGGGAACTGAACAATAATGCATGGTGACAAGTTCCGTGACTCTGAAACTGCTTTAGTCTGGCATCACTGACACTGCAGTGCTCTGAATCATGGTTAGGGAGAAAAACTGAAGGAAACACATTCACTTCAAATACAGAAGATAGCATTACTGAAAGGAAAAGATTCAGATTAGTACCTAAAATTGATTGAGTTAAAGTAACAAATTGGAGGCGTGACACCAAGGAAAGAATTTCAGCAGAATGAGAATGTGAAAATGGAAGGGTTGCCGCATCAGAAATCTGAGTAGATCAGTGAATAGAGGGCAGTTGGGTGAATGGGTCTCGGTGTGAACTGGGGGACAGTCAGTCGAATTTAATCGTAGATATTGGAGCTTAAACTGGGTTATAATAGATGCTATAGGTCATAGCAGCAGCAGAAGCAGAATTGTATTCAATGACAATCTGTATCCTTTCCCTCAGGCTAAGCTCTCAGTCCACTATTACCATCAAGCAGATCTATGGTTCAGTGACGAGTGTGGGTGAAGATGCCAGGGTCAATACCATGTGTATCTTTACCTGATAACAACGCATTAAAGCTACCGCAATTTACATTCGAAACAGCAGAACTAACATCTGGTTCAGAGGCAGAAATGATCCCACGACTAACAAATCTGATCAAAGCTCTGTCATCCTGCCAAATCCAAGCATAAATGTCGATGAACCATTAAACAACTTACTGGAGGAGAGGACACCACAAATATCCCCATCCTAAATAATGGAACAGTCCTGTACGTCAGTGTAAAAGTCAAGTATGTGGTTTCTGCACTATCCTCAGTCAGACATGTTGAGTCGATAATCCACCTCACCCTATCATGATGCCCACAGAATTACAGATGAAAGTCTTCAACCAATTCGATTCGCTGCAGGTGACATGAAGAAACAGGTGAGCACAGTAGATACGACAAAGGCAATGGGCCCTGACACCATTCCTGCAGCAGGGCTGAAGACTTGTGCTGCACATCAAGCCGTGTCCCTGGCGAAGCTGTTTCATTCCAGTCCCAACTCTCACATCTCTCTGGAAATGTGGAAAATTACTCAACTATGTCCAGTTCCCTAAGAGGGGAATAAATACAATCTGACCACCCCATCAGTCCCATCACAACAGTAAATTGGTGGGAGTTTTTTTTTTAACAGAGTTGTCAAGCAGCACAGAAATAAACAGCTCAATGTGGTTTCTGATAGGTCCCCATGTGGAGATAGTGCTGTTGTGGAATTGTCATTGGATGACTAATATAGATCAGGCTAATGCTTGGGCAGCTGGTGGCAGCTGGTGGAATAATAAAAACAATTATTAGCATATCGAGATCTAAAATCTGGTGTCAGTAACAGTGATCTTGTGTCCAATGTTGATTGTAAACATCCATCCCCTTACCCAATGTACTTTCAGGAAGTGAATCTCCCGTGCATTCCTGGTCTGGCCTAAAAATGATTCCAGACACACAGAGATGTGATCAACTCTTCAATGGTCTCTGAAACACCCAAGCAAGACACTCATTTGTATCAAATTGTCCGAGGTCTTAAAGGATATACCCGGAGAGAACACCAGGCCCCAACCTTGGAGTCAGAAAAGGGAGCAGGAAATAGTGTCCTGTTGTCCTTGCAGAGACCTCCTTCCTAACGTCTGACGGTTTGTGACAACATTTACAGAGCTTTCCCACAGATTGCATAGAAACATCGGGAAATGAGTACGTCACACAATGCATTGCGCTTTCCCTGTGCAAGTTAATGGCAGAACATCTCCTTCATGCAGTTTTACCCATACAATATTCGTATGCCATAATATGTTTAAACATTGTGAAATATAAAATGAGAACTGTTGTAGTCCCTTCAGCCCATCAATTTTGCTCCTCCATTTAATATACAGGCAGTTCTCAGATTACACATGTTGATTAAATACAATTTGGCTGCAATGTGATTCGTGAACCTTTTTCCATAAAGTGAACTCCCGTTCATTGTGAAGCAATTCCTTGCTGGGAACCAACTGAACAGCAAAAACCAGCCTCAGGATCCTCTGTCTGCAAAATGTACAACAATGTGTTCAGCTAAAAGAGGAATGTAATCCGATCTGGAAGCCTTGAAAATGAGCCTGAAACGGGGAGTTGTAGTATCCACTTAGAAAGAACTTTATTTCAAACTGTGGGAGAATCTTGAGGAGAACTGGAATTTCCCCATCAGCATCACGTTTTCAGTCAGCCCCACGCACTTTCTGTTGAAGAGTGTGCTGAAAGGTACACTGTTGTAGTCAGTGACTGTAGTTTGAAAGTGTTACATTTAGAGGACAGTTTCATTACAATATGTGATTTAAAGATGTATTTTAGACTGTGCTAGTGTGTGTATTAGACTAAAATTAACTTTGCTTTTACTGATATTTGGGGGGTTTGTCCCTTACCCTCTTTTTTCCCATAGACGTCATTATTAATATTGGACGATTTTCTACAACACAGTGTTGCACAGGAACACAGCTACTGTGTTATTGGAGAACAACCTGGACTGATAGCTGATCTATCTTCACACGATACTCCTGCTCTCTCCATATCCCTATAATTTCCAGAAATCCTTACTTATATTCAGCGCCATGGATTCCAAAGCCTTATCTGGGAAAGAGTATCCCTGGTTCGCCACTCTCTGAGTGCAGACATTTATTCTCATCTCAATGCAAAGTGGTCTGTCTGTACCTAATACTGTGACCCCTTGTTTTAGACGTCCAAGCCAGGGAATTACCGTCCCTGCTTCCAATCTGTCTCGCCCTGTCAGAGTTTTCTTTATTTCACTGTGATCACCACTCATTTTCCTAAACGGCATGGAATACAAGCCCAGTCGCCCCAAACTCTGCTCCCACAACAAGTCTGTCATCCCAGAGATCAGTCTGGTCATCCTTCACTGCTCTCGCTCAATGTCAGGTTTGTCCTTTGTTGGGTAAGGAGACCAAAGCTGCACAAAATACTGCACAATGTTCGAGATGGGGTCTCATTAAGGCCCTGTACAGCTGCAGTAAGATACTCTTACTCCTGTACTCAATTCCCCTGAAATGAAGGTGAGTACACCATTTATCTGCCTACCTGCTTTCTGCTCCTGCAATATTGCTTTTAGTGACTGATGTACAGGGAGATACAAATTCATTTCAATGTTCCAGTTTCCCCCTTGCAGGGTCTATATACGATGTCTGCCCTGTGTACAATGTCTATATACAGTGTGCCAATGCCATTCGCAGTATTGACTTCTTGCTTCAGAACTCACTGCCCTACATGTACCTAGAGGGCTGGGCAGAAATAAACAAAAATGCAGCTTACGTTCCTTTATAGAACAACATTTTTCAACCACTTCCTTTTCAAATGAGGGGCTGCCTTTTTATTGTTCCCATCAAAGTGCACAACATCTCATCTCCCCCATTGGTCTCCATCTGCCACGTATTTTCCCAGTAATGTCACTTGTCTCAGTCACTTTGGAGCTTTTTTACATCCCCCTCACCCACTCACATGCTGACATCATTCAGTGCTGTCAGCAGAATTTGGAATGTTGCATTTGAGCCCCTCAACCAAATATATAATGTGTATTGGGAGTAGCTGGGGCCCAAGCCACGATCCTTGCTATATCCTCCTAGACTTCCATTTCTTTTTTAAAAAAAACATTGTTTTATTCCTACTCAGTTTTTCCTGCCAGCTCTCCCATTCTAAAACCATGACCATATATGAGCCTCAGTCCCACAGGATTCGAATTCGTACAATAGGCTTGGGCTTTATCAAAAATCTTTCTGAGATTCCCCTCGTATTGCATTTATAGCTTCTCCATAATTTTGCTAATAGCCACTATCTCAAAATTGATTCACATTTCATAAATCTCTGTTGATTTTGACTATGCCCATTAATGTCAGTCCGATACTTTCTTTAAACTGTTTAGTTGCCAATTTCATTCTATTCCCTTTTTCTCACCAGACTAAAGATCCTTATTATTGCTAGGAAGTTTTATTTTTTGTTTTGTTTTCCTCTGTGGTGACATAACTGAAGTATTTGCTCCATAGTTCTGCTATTTCCCGTTCCTCAATTATCTTGTATCAAACTGTAAGAAAGCTGCACATTTATTTCTCTGAATTTTGCCATTGGCATATTTTCAGAACATATTACAAGTTATGTCTTATAAACTTTGTTAAGATATTCTTCAGAAACCCATCAATTCATCTAGGAAAATTACAGCCGTTTACTTTGAAATTGCAGAAAATGAAAACATAAGGAACAGGAATAGGTAATTCGGACGATCATGGCTAATCTACTGTTCGCATTAACTCCTCCTTAATGCCCAGTTATTCACACTCCTCAGCTCTCTGACAGGTCAAAGATTCATGTACCACCCCATTAAATACTTTCAGTGATGTAGCTCCCCTAACTCTCTAGTCCAGATAATTCCTGACATTGATTACCCTCTGTGAGAGGAAAACACTCTCTACACATATACCGTCACCTATTGATGTGAGCAAGAGGTGAAAACAGGCGCTCAGGAAAGAGTGAATGACCTTGATATCAAGGCAGTAGTTGACTAAGGATGTCATCAAGACCACCTACTTATCTGAGCTTAATGAGAATCAGGTCTCACCTCCTCACTGGTTGGGGTCTTTCAGAGCACAAAGGACGATGTTTGAGGTCGGTGGCCAACAATCCTCACAGTCCCGGGACATCTCTTCAGGAGATCCTCAGATTAACTTCCTCAGCACAAATATCTTCAGCTCCTTCATCAACGTCTATGTGCCCCCATTCCCGGCGCCCCCCATCTATCCCAAGATCAGAAGTGGAGTGATCACTGAAGATCACACAATATTCAGAACATTTTGTCCCCACTCAGCTTCTGAACCGGTCTGTGTCTATATTCAGCAAGACCCAAACAACATTCACGTTTGTGCTGTTAAAGTGTCGGTAACGTTGATGTAACAGAACGGCCAGGCACTGCAAATTTCCACAGTTAAAAGAGGAGCTCATTCAGCACCTCAAGCTGGTTACGCCCGGATATGTGGAAACCATTCAGTCCATCGAAATGACTGAACAAGAAGAGGGACAGCCCATTCAATCCTCCTGCCTGTTCCACGGGAAGAGGAGGCGTCTGGTCAGTACATTGAACTTTTAAACAGGAACAGTCAGAGTTCAGTAAGACCCCTAAACCTGTTCTATGGAACCAGGAGGAGACCATTCAACCCTCGAGACACTTATACAGGAATAGGAGGGTGTCATTGATGCTCCAACCTGGAAAACGAACGGAGCAGAGACTGCACTCATAGACTGCTCACAATGCTCCTCGTGGCTCCATTGCCTGTGGAACAAATGATTCTTTAACGTGTTTTGCTGGCAGTGAGGAAGGAATCAAATGTTCCATGCCAAGCCTCAAGGAGGCATCTTCTATCTCCAAGAAGACAGACCCATGTTCTTCGTGGGGCTCAGGAGCTGGTGGGGATAGTTAACTGTTTTAGAATGAAGGTGTTGTGGCTCCTGTCGGGATGGAGGATAACGTGAAGTTCTGTGCATGATCACACAACAAATGCACTGGATTAATGTTGGAAGAGTTTATCGAAATGGGGAGTGGCTTGGACTGAGAGGAACATTCTCAGAGTCTTTTAAGCCATTGAGAATTATGTAAACCAACTTAAAAAAAACATGAGATTTATCACCGGATGAGTTCTGTTTGGAATATAATGAGTGACTGTCCATTACCTTAAGTTTCAATGCAATCACCTCTTATTCTTCAAAGCGCTACAGATCCTCATGCACTCCCGATGGTACAATCATCCCAATAATTAGTCTGGTAAAACTCCTTTACACTGTTTCTGCCAAGAGGATTATTCCTTATAAAGGAGAGAAAATCTGTGCAGAATACTCCAAATGCTATCTCAACAACACTCTAAGGTTGATCACAACAATTCTTTTCCCTCACTTAGCTGTCTCAGCTTCTTACCTGTGGTATAAAAAGCCATTCCTTCTCTCTGCACTGCGAATGATGTGGAATTTTGAAGTTTCTTACATCTGTGCGTCTGTCATCACCAGAGGTGTCAATGTGGATGTATATCACGTTCAGAGGGACTCAATCAGAAAGAATTCACTTGAAACAGGGAATGGTCACCTACCTGAATGGTAATGGCTTGCAGGAAAATGGAAATCAGGCAGAGAAAGGGAGCTAGCTTTCCTTTTGTTCTTCCCTCACGGGATGTGTGCAGCCCTGGTCAGGCCAGCATGTTATGCTGATCTTGAACTGAGTGACTGATTCAGCTGTTGCACAGGATAATAAAGAGTAAACCATATTACTGTGGGTTTGCAGTCACACAGAGACCTGAACATGAAAGGAAACCCCATTGCCTTCTATAGAGGACATGAGGCAAACAGATATGCTCATGTTTAAAACTAGTCGTGATGATTTCATTTGCATTCCATCAACTTCCTTCATGAGACACCAAAAGATTATTATTCTGAGCCGCTTGATTATGAGTCAATGACTTGACCACCATGCACTGTCTGTCCATGTGACAGATTCTGTGGAGAGGACAAATTAATCAGCTCAAGTGATGTAAGCATAGTTAGAAGGGACTTGAAACGGTTATATCTGAATTTACCAAAGGCACAAACGATGGATTATTCAGCAGCTGCATTGAGGCTGAGAAGGTGACTGAAATATCCTGATAGTGGTCTTGGGCAGGATTGGTGAGTGGGGAGAATATGTAGAAATGTAAATATGAATGAAGAAAAAAGATAATGGAAATTAGGAACAGTATGGTTTCTCCTCGTGTATTGTTGAGTAAGCTGTGAATAGTAATTTGCTAGTTATAATCAGTAAGGAATAAAATCTTTGACTGGATCTGAAAATGATGACTTGCAAATTTTAAAATTTGAATATGAACAGCAATTCAGTACAACTCAGCTTAATGGTCAGATGGAATGACTTACCAGGAACACCAACTATAGCGAGGATAGGATAGTAACCACCTTGAGTAATCCAAAGGATATCTACGATCCGTGAGGCTAATGATATCCAAGGCTGAGAAAGGTAGAAAAGACCCTCGGATAAACTCCTGTCTGTTATTGTAATATTCCAGTCTAAGGTTCTCAGATTCTGATCCATTAATGGAACATTCCAATCTAATGTTCTCAGATTCTTATCTCTCCTCCGCCTGTCTCTCTAGCTACTGATCCCTGTTCGTCCAGTCATTGATTCTCCCGCCCATACTGGGATAACACATTGAAACAAGTCCTTAATTAATAGAAGAGGCAAGCCATCCAGTGACACATCTCGGATCCACGGAGAATGACATTAATCACAGTCACTGAACAAATAACTCCAGCCAACGCCTTTCAATTCAATATTGTTTTATTCAAATTCAAAACAATGATTCAAACTGTCATTTTCTGGACTGGATATGTGAGGGTGACTGATGGAACAAATCTTGAGGCAGATAGATCAATCTGTCTTGGATGCAGGAGTAATGCCATAAGTTTATCAGAACGTAAACACGTGTCTCTGATTATAAATGGAAACATACATCCTGGAACTATTGATCAAGCATTACAATTTCAATTAAACATTGAGACAATTTTTATAATTCATGATCTGAGGCGAATGCGTGTCTGAGAAACGTGGGGTTGTAACAGACAAATGGCATGGATATGTTAACAGAGAATTGAACGTGGCGAATACAATTCAGATTGTTATTCCAGGTTTAGAGAGAGGCAGATGAGGCCTGTGCTCTTGATGTTATCGATGTTAGTGAACTTGATGAAATGTTATTTACTGGACTTCAATTACAGTGTGATTATGGCATTGTGGAGGAGACAGGAAACAGAAAGAATTGTGGGATGTGACAGTTCAGACTGGAGGGAGGGACAATATTATTCCCCAGTCATCAGTATTGGAATGTTACTCTTTATAACTCATATGAAGAACAGATTCAAGGATACATCTAAAGTGAGGAATGAGGAGTAAAATTTGTTTATTGAACACAAAACACGGGGACAAAATGATTTTCTGTCCGTACTAAACTATGGGAAGTACAAAGAAATAAGATACACTCATGATATTGAGCTTCATAAATTGAAATGTGTATCACAAAACCACGGAAGTGATGTGTAATCTTTGTCAATCATTTTTTGGTCCACAGCTGAGATGCTGATTTCCCCTCTGTCAGTGATCCACCTCATTGAGATTCTCTGGCGCAGTATCTCAGTATCGAGCACGATTCCCAGTTCCTGCTGCTGTTCATCCAGTCTATTTAAATTAAATCACCTTCTCGCTGTAGAGAAAAAAAAGTTACTTTGCCTTTTGAACTCTGTTTAACTGTCAGCAACACAGCTCTGTGATATTATTGGCGATAAATGCTCTGGGACCACAGCCAGTATCCGCAAAGTGCTCAAAGGGTATGGTACTAGATAAAGGTCTTGCAGTCTGTGAGAATTTCTAAATAAAACTTCCATTTTCTGTCTGTTCCTGCCTATCTCCCCCCATGCTGTCTGCTGATCTATCCAACTCACCCTCTTTTAGCATCCCTTCAATCACACCCTGTTTCCAAATTGTGCAGTTTAGATTAGATTAGATTAGATTAGATTGCTTACAGTGTGGAAACAGGCCCTTCGGCCTAACAGGTCCACACCGCCCCGCCGAAGCGTAACCCACCCATACCCCTACATCTACATCTACCCCTTTCCTAACACTACGGGCAATTTAGCATGGCCAATTCACCTGACCTGCACATCTTTGGACTGTGGGAGGAAACCGGAGCACCCGGAGGAAACCCACGCAGACACGGGGAGAACGTGCAAACTCCACACAGTCAGTCGCCTGAGGTGGGAATTGAACCCGGGTCTCTGACGCTGTGAGGCAGTAGTGCTAACCACTGTGCCACCGTGCCGCCCAACTTGATGTTTTGGCCATTTTGGAGAAATGGATAGAGCAGGGAAAGGACTGATCGTTGGAGGGTCAGGGTTTAGATGCTTCAATAAGAACAAGAAAGGTACTAAAAGTTGGGCGGGGTGGGGGTTGGGGTGTGGGAGGGTGGGGTGGCATTGAAAATCAAAGACAGCTTTACGTTGGTAGAAAGGATGCTTGATAAGGACTCGTCTAGTGAGGTCGTATGGGAAGAGGTTAGAAACAAACACGGAGAGGTCACTCTGCTGAAAGTTCTCTATTGCCTTCTGAAAAGTTCCAGCGATGTCGAGGAAAGGATTACAAAAATAATACTGGATAGGAGCGAAAATAACAGAGTAGTTGTTATGGAAGAGTTTAACTTTCCAAATATTGGCTCGAAATGCTGCAGTTCAATTACTTTATATAGGTCAGTTTTTGTCCAATGTGTGCAGAATGGTTTCCTGATACAGTATGTAGATAGGCCAACAAGGGCCGAGGCCAAATTGGGTTTGGTACTGAGTAATGAACCGGACCAGGTGTTAGATTTGGAGGGAGGTGAACACTTTGCTGATAGTGACCACAATTCCGTTATGTTTACCTTAGCGATGGAAAGGGACAGGTGTATACCGCAGGGCAAGAGTTATAGCTGGAGGAAAGGCAAATATGATGCGATTAGGAAAGGTTTAGGATGCATAGGATGGGGAAGGAAACTGTAGGGGATGGGCATAATTTAAGAGTGGAGCTTTTTCAAACAACAGCTACTGTGTGTCCTTGATAAGTTTATACTTGTCAGGAAAGTAGGAAGTGGTCGAGTGAGGCTGCTGTGGTTTACTGAAGCAGTTGAATCTCTTGTCAAGAGGAAGAAGGAGGCTTATTTTAAGATGAAACGTGAAGGCTCAGTTCGGATGCTTGAGAGTTACAAGTCAGCCTGGAAGGACTTTAAAAAAGAGCTAAGAATAGCCAGGAGAGCGAGCATGAGAAGTCTTTGGCAAGTCGGATCGCGGAAATCCCTCAAGCTTTCTATCAGTACGTCATGAATAATAGAATGACCAAATGAAGATTAATGGCAATCAATGACAGTAGTATTAAGTTGCGTGTGGAGTGTGAGGAGATAGGACAGGCTATAAATTAATATTTGAATCAGTATTCACAGTGGAGAAAGAAAATGCTGTCGAGGCCAATACTGAGATACGGGTTTAAAGTTCGTAACGTGGAGATGTTAGCAGTTCTGGAGAGTGTGAAAACAGATACGTCCCCTGGGCCAGATGGGATTTATCCTAGGATTCTCTGAGAAGCTAGGGAAGAGTTTACACAACCATCTGTTCGGATTTTTACATCGCCATTATCTACAGGGATCGTGCCAGAAGAATGGAGGACAGCAAACGTTGTCCCCTTGCTCAAGAAATGGAGAACAGACAACCCTGGTAATTAGATACCTGTCTTACTTTGGTTGTGGGTAAGGTGTTGGAAAGGATTATAAGAGATAGGATTTACTCTCATATAGAAAGGAATCATTTGATTAGGAATAGTCAACAAGGTTTTGTGAAGGGTATGTCATGCCTCACAAATCTTACCGAGTTCATTGAGAAGGTGACCAAACAGGTGGATGAGGGTAAAGTGAGTTATGTGGATTTCATTTTAGCGTTTAATAAGGTACCCCCATGGTAGGCTATTGAAGAAAATATGGAGAGTGTGGCGTTGGAAAAGCAGAACAGATGAAGCAGCGTCCAAGATGCATGCACGTTGATGTTTGTCTTGTAAGCCCTTCATCAGGAATCACTTTTCTGGTCTGCAGCATCTGCAGTCTTCATTGTCTCCTCGCTCCTCGGATGTTGTCTAACCAGCTGTGCCTTTCCAGCGCCACACTCTCGACTCTGATCTCAAACATCTGCAATCTTTACTTTCTCCCAGAAAATATGGAGACGTGGAATTGTGAGTGATTTAGCGTTTGGATCACAAATCGGCTAGCTGAAAGCAGTCAGAAGGTGGTAGTTGATGGGGAATGTTCATCCTGGAGTTTAGTTGCTAGGGGTATACTGCAAGGATCTGCTTTGGAGTGATTGTTGCTTGTTCTTTTGAAAATGACCTTAATGAGTGTATAGAAGGATGAGTTAGTAAATTTATGGCTGACAGTAAGGTCGATGGATCTGTCGGCAGTGCTGAAGAATGTTGTAGGTACTGAGCTGTAATGTTCTGTGTGCATGGACCTACAATGGGCTAAATAGCTTCCTTCTGTGATGTAACGATTCTGAGGCACTCTGGTCCACAATAAAAGCTTCAGGTGCCTGGAGAGCCAAGCTGGTCCAGTAAAGGACACACATTGCACAATCATCCATCATCTCTTCCTGTTCTCTGATATACAGCGGCCTCAAAATATCAGTCCAAACAAAATAGATTGATTCACATTCAAGCAGTCAACAGGACGTTCACCCGAGGGGATTACCGTCAGAGGATTCAATGAATAATAAGGTTTCAGAATAACTCAAAAAATAAAGCAATATCACAGCAGCATAATAATTGGCAGCAGAGTGAAACTTATAGATCCAGTTATTTACCAGTTCAGCATTGTGTTCAGTTTTGGTCACATTGCTATAGGAAGGATGGTATTAAACTGAAACTTTACAAGGATGTTGCCAGGCCTCAAGGGTCTGAGTCATAGTTGGAGGTTGGATAAACTGGGACATTTCTCTTTAGAGCGCAGGAGACTGAGGGAGGCATGAAGTGCTTCGAGAGTCTAGTCATGGCCCATATCAGTTCCAGTCTCCCAGCCTGCCTCGATCCCCTACAATTTTCCTACCAGTGGAATGGGTCCATAGCGGGTGCCATATCCCTGGAACATCTGGACAACAAGGGCACCGACGTCAGATTCCTGCTCATTGATTATAGGTTCACCTTCAACACCATTATTCCCTTCAGACTGATCACCAAACTCCCTGACCTTAGTCTTGGCTCCGCCCTCTGAATTTGGATCCTCAGCTTTATGACCCACAGTACACAATCAGTGAAAATAGGTAAGTGTGTCTCTTCCATGATAACATTCAACACTGAAATCCCAAAGGATGTGTCGTCAGCCCCCTACTATACCCCTGTACACCCACGACTGTATTGCAAAATTTTGAACAAATGCCATCTACGTGTTCACTGATGACACCATCACAGTAGGACAGGTATGCAATGATGGCAAGTCAAAACACAGAACGGAAATACAGGACTTTGTGATGTGCTGCACTGAGACCATACTCTAATTCAACGTCGGCAGAACTAACCAACTGATCAATGACTTCAGAAAGAAATGAGGAGAACATGCCCCAATCTGCATCAATGGAACTGCAGTTGAAAGAGTTGAAAGCATTAAGTTGCTTGGAGCGACGATAACAGACCTCCCATTTAGACGTGACAGCCGAGATGGCACAAAAAAAGCCTCTTCTTTCTCTGGCAGCTCAGGACATTTGACATGTCCACAAGGACCCTCACCAATTTCTACAAATGCACCACTGACAGCAAAGTATTTGGGTGCATAATGACCTGGTGTGGCCACAGCCCTGCCCAGGACAGTAAGTGAAATGACAGCAGGTTGTGTGCACAGCCCATGACATCACGGAAACCAACGTCCTATCCATTGTCTCCATTGACACAGCTCACTGCCGCGGAACGGCTGACAACATTATCAAAGACCCATCGCACCCTGGATCTCCTACAATCTCTTCCATCATGCAGACAATACAGAATCTTGAACACACAAACCAGCGGCTCATGAACAGCATCATCCCAGCCCATTATTAAACTCAGGAATGGACTCTCTAAATTCAAATAATGCTGATCTTACTCACATTGATGTTGCCTATTGCATGCCCTTTCTGGTGTAGCCTTTATGTCTCAGTCTAAGTTTTTCCTTTACCCTATGATCTGTATGTTCCTTGCTTATTGTAGGAGCGAGATTCCCCAGCTCGGGACAAAGACTCTGGAGGCAGAGAGGACACAGGCACGGAATGGACTTTAATTCAAGCAAAACCTCGTTAATGTTGAGAGTATACCAAAGGATCTTCCTCGAATTTGGCTTTGACATGAGAAGACAATCGTTTCCTTAATCTTTAGCTCAGATCAGAAGGCAAATCAATGACACACTTCGATTTTGAAGTAAAAAGACAGTATTTTTATATGTTTTGTGTTGCAATGATTGAACACAACTTTGTCAGTGTACCCTCCACTCCCCTTCTGCGGAACCAATCTTGTAAAACAACTGACACTCGCATGGACAGCCCGAGCATCTTATTTGTTTTGGAAGTTTAACGATTTTTGTTACCTCTAGGCCTTGGGATCTTTCTATAATGTATTCCAAAGTTTGTGGCTGTGCTCTTTTTAGTCATACCCCTCATTGTTTATTTTGAAGGATTGCATAAATTCTATTCTTCATTGGGCAGGCTACCACTTCTCACATTTTACATTAAAAAGTTGATTCTGATGCAAAATTCGGAATAATATTATTATTATTTCTACTGTTAACCTTTTTCTTTGCGAATGAGACAAGACCTGCCAGGCATCTCTTAAAGGTTTTATAATTACGTTGAAATCTGTGTGGATGATTATTCACCAAATATTTAACTAGAACTTTTTCTATTGTAAACAGTTTCAAAGGCCCAGCTGGCTTCTGAAAGATAACTTGAGTTGCTGTGTTTGAGGATGAAAAGAATCCTTACTGAGATCAGAATAAGTTACCTTTTGTAGTGATTCTTCAGAGTTTTTGGGCTACAATTTCATTACTTCATCTGTGTTCTGTTACAAATCATCAATTTTTCAAAACAAGAACCTTCTTTATCACTATGATGGCATGTTTCAGAATCTTGCGAATCGGATTATCCATTCTTTGGCCTTGGAATTATTTCCTTCTCAAAGTCACTTTTTTCATGAATGCTGAAGCAATCTATTTTAATGTCTGGCTATTTTGTGGCTTTTCAAAAACATACAGCTGAAGTAGACTATTTAATTTCGTCCACTTCATGTCTCTAAAAAAAGGCAGCTCCAACTCTCACTATCCCTGTCCCTGGGGAAGCTGTTTCCTTCCAGCTCTAACTCTGACATCTCCCTGGCAATGTGGAAAATGACTCAGCTATGTCCATTTCCAAAGCGGGGATTAATTACAATCTGACCAATTACAACCCGCTCAGTCTCATCACGATAGTCAAATTGGGAGTTCTTTTTGACAGAGCTGTCAAGCAGCACAGACATAACTTGCTCAGTGTGGTTTCAAATAGGTCCCCATGTGGAGATGATGCTGTTTTGGAAAAGTCACTGGATTAATAATCCAGACCAGGCTAATGCTCTGGCAGCTGGTGGAAGTTAAAAGCAATTAATAAAATATCGAGATCTCAAATTTGGTTTCAGTAAGAGTGACCTTGAAGTCAATGTCGATTGTAAACAACAATTTGCTTTTCGAATGTACTTTCAGGAAGTGAATCTCCCGTGCTTTCCTGGTCTGGCCTAACCGTGACTCCAGACACACAGACATGTGATCCACTCTTCAATGGTCTCTGAAAAGGCCAAGCATGATACTCTATTGTATCAAACTGCTTCGACGTCTTAAAGGATAAAACCTGACAGAACATCCAGCCCCACCCTCGGTATGGAAAAGGGAACGGGAAACACAGTCCTGTTGAACCGGCAGAGACCCCCTTCTTAACATCTGCGAACTTGTGACAACATTTACAGAGTTTTCCCACAGACCGCTCAGAAACTTTGGGAATGGAATGGCCCATACAGCACATTGAGCCTGCCCCATTCTGGTTAATGTCTGAACATCTCCTCAATGCACTTTTCCCACACACTATACACATCCCTTAATGTGATTAACATTGTGAAGCTATAAAGTAGGAACTGCAGTCATCCCTTTGAATTGTCGAATTTGCTGTCCAGTTCAATATAATGATGACTGACAATTTATTTCTACACCATACTCCTGCTCTCTCCACCACCCC
Organism: Chiloscyllium punctatum; assembly: GCF_047496795.1. Lineage (NCBI taxonomy): Eukaryota > Metazoa > Chordata > Chondrichthyes > Orectolobiformes > Hemiscylliidae > Chiloscyllium > Chiloscyllium punctatum. The sequence goes on from NC_092757.1 coordinate 33,583,234, forward strand.
TTTGGTGTCGAGACATCCTTAATAGTCTTTAATACCTTGTCTTCCACAGCCTTGTGTGAGAGAGAATTCCCAGGTTCACCAGTCTCTGAGTGCAGATAATTATTCTTATCTAAATGCAATGTGACCTGTCTGTACCTAATACTGTGGCTCCTTATTTGAGACGTCCCAGCCAGGGGAATCATCATCACTGCTTCCAATCTATCGAACCCTCTGAGATCTCCACTCATTTTCCTCAACCACATGGATTACAGGCTCAGTCACCCCAAACTCTGCTCCATAAAAGTCTGTCATCCCAGAGATCAGTCTGGTCATCCTTTGCTGCACTCCCTCAATTTCAGGTTTGTACTTTATTTGGTACGGAGACCAAAACTGCACACAATACTGCACAATGTTCGAGTTGAGGTCTAACCAAGGGCCTGTACAGCTGCACTGAGACACCCTTACTCCTGGACTTAAGTCCACCTGAAATGAGGGTCGACACCCCATTTATCTTCCTGACTGCTTTCTGCTCCTGCAATATTGCTTTCAGTGACTGGTGTACAGGGAGATCCCAGATCCTTTTTAAATGTTACAGCTCCCCACATGATGGGTCTGCGTAAACTGGTCTCTGTGTCAATGTATTTCCAGTATTGGCTTCTGTCTTCAGAACTCACTGCCATGCATGGAACTCAGAGGTCTGTCCAAACAATAACAGAAGAAAAGTGTCTTCATAGATCGACATTTCTCAACCACTCCCTTTTTAAATGATTGGCTGGCATTTTAGTGTTCCCCAACAAAGTAGACAACATCACATCTGTCCACACTACTCTTCATCTGCCACATGTTTACTCATTCACTCCATTTGTTTCAATCACCTCGAAATTTTGTTCACATCGTCCTCAATTTTCAAAATCCTAGTTCCGTCAGCAGACTTGGAAACTTTGCATTTGAATCCCTCAACGAGATGTTTGTGATGTATTGTGCATATCTGGCACCCCATCACCAATCATTGCAATGCCTCATGAGCCTTCCAAACTGAAACCCATCCATTTATTCCTACTCATTGTTTCCTGTCAACACTCCCATTTTAACACCATGTTCATATATTACCGCCTATCCCAATTGCTTTTACTTTGCACACTAGGCTTGGGACTCTATTACAATTCTTGCTGAAAATCCAAGTTCAATGCCTCTATTATTTTTTCTGTAATTAATCTACCAGTCAGTTTCTCAAATATGTTTCCCATTTCATCAATGTGTGTTGATTTTTTTTATCCCCATTATTTTCGGTTCCAATAATTCCACCAAATTAGTTTATTTACTAATTTTGTTCAATATCATTTCCTCCTCAGACTCAGATTTTATCCTTTTGCTGGGAAGGCTTTGTTGATGTATTTTTCTGTGACGACAGAAGTGAAGTAGTTGTGTCATGTTTCTCTGTTCTCCATTCTCCATTTCCTGTTTTCAGACTGTAAGGAAACTGAAACTTTGACTAAAAAGAACTGCTGTTGTCTATTCACCCTGTCCATGCCCCTTGTAATATTAAACCTGAATTACTAACCCACTCAACTTCTTCTGCTCCAAAATAAATAACTCGAGCTTACCCATCATCTCTCCACAGCTCATATGCTCCATCCCAGGGATCATCCTGGTGAATCTCCTCTGCACCTCATCCAGAGCAATCACATCCTTCCTGTCATGTGGCTCCCAGAACTGCACGCAATATTTCATTTGGCCTAACCAAATTGCCAGATAAAATTCGTATAACCTTTGGGTCAATGAATAAAGGCTTTATCTACAATCATGCTGAACTAATCAATTATCATATCCAGTCACATTCAGAAATGTGTGGAGAGGCAGCCTCTGAGCTTCCGAGTGTGGTGCCATTCTTTGAGTACTCCCCTGTCTGGTTCCTTCTTCCAAAGTGTATCACCTCATATTTATCAGGGTTGCATTCCATCTGCCATTGATCTGACCATCTGACCATTCCATCTGTATCTTCCTGTAACATAAGACCTTCCTCCACACTGCCAACCACCCGGCCAATCTTTGTGTCAAACACAAACTTACTTCTCACACTCCCCCTACCCACTTCACATTTACATCACTTATGAATACCACAAATAATAAGGGACACAGCACTGATCTCTGAGGTACACCAGGGGAAATTGGGCTCCAGTCACACAAACACCCTTCTACCATGAAGTTGAGTTGGGATGCAACTTGCCAAGTCACTAATAGGCCCTATATGTTCCCTGGTTGTTCTGTTCCACTTGATATACGTGAAGAATATCTGGGGATACTCCTTAATCTTGCCCTGCCAACAGGCTTCAATGCCCCTATGTTAGTCAGTCCCCTCCGAGGGAAGAATTCCCTCCTTATTACGGTCTTAAATGGCATATCCCTTATCCTGTCATTATTTGCCTTAAATATAGAGTAGGCAGGTAGAGAAACATCCTGTTTATTTCCACCTCATCACGTGTATCATAGATTTTTGAAATTTCACTGCGATCACCTCTCATGCTTTGAAACTGGAGAGGTCGCAAGACAACTCTCTCCATCAGAAAATCTTGTCATCTCAGGAATTAATCTGTAGAATGTCCATTGCACGTCCTCTGTGATCAGTGCAATCTTTCTAGATTAGGTCACCAACACTGAACTCAATAGCTCAGGTACATTCTCATCAACACTCTATGCAACTGCTTCATGATGTCTTTCCCTCTATATTCCGATTCCCTTAAACAAAATCCAACCCAACTTTAACTTTCCAATTACACGTATTCCTCCAATTACCATTCAAACTAATTGCATTTACGAACTCACTGTGTGAGTTATCGAGTCATGGAGATGTACAGTATGGAAACAGACCCTTTAGTCCAATCCGTCAATGTCTAGCAGATATCCCAACCCAATCCAGTCCCACCTGCCCACACCCGGCCTATATCCCTCCAAACTCTTCCTATTCATATAACCATCCAAACGCCTTTTAAATGCTGCAATTGTACCAGCCTCCACCACATCCTCTGGCAGCTCATTCTATACACTTACCAATGTCTGTGTGAAAATGTTGCCCCTTAGGTCTCTTTTACATTTAGATCAGATTACTTACAGTGTGGAACCAAATCCACACCGAACTGCTGAAGCGCAACCCACCCAGACTCATTCCCCTTCACCTAACCCTATGGGCAGATTAGCATAGCCAATTTACCTAACCTGCACATTTTTGCATTGTGGGAGGAAACCCACAAAGACACGGAGAAAACGCGCAAACTCCACACAGAGAGTAGCCTGTAGCGGGAATTGTGAGGCAGCAGTGCGAACCACTGTGCCACCATGCCACCCAACATCTTTCTCCTCTCAGCCTGAACCTATGCCCTTTAGTTCTGGAGTCCCCGAACCCAGGGAAAAAACTTTGTCTGTTGTCCCTGTCCATGCCCCTCATAATTTTGTACATCTCGAGAAGGTCACGCCTCAGCCTCCGACGCTCAAGGGAAACAAGTCCTGGCCTGTACAGCCTCTCCCTATAGCTCAAATCCTCCCACCCTGGCAACATTCTTGTAAATCTTTCCTGAACCCTTTCAAGTTTCACAACATATTTCTGAGAGGAAGGAGACCAGATTTGCATGCAATATTCCAACAGTGGTCTAACCAGTGTACCGTACAGCCGCAACATGACCTCCCAACTCCAATACTCTAACCAATAAAGGAAAGCATAACAAACGCCGCCTTAACTATCCTACCTTCCTGCGACTCCACTTTCAAGTAGCTATGAACCTGCACTCCAAGGTCTCTTTGTTCAGCAACACTCCCCAGGAGCTTACCATTAAGTGCATAAGTCCTGCTAAAATTTGCTTTCCCAAAATGCAGCATCTCGCATTTATCTGAATTAAACTCCATCTGCCACTTCTAGGCACATTGGCCCATCTGATCAATATCCTGTTGTAATCTGAGGTAACCTTCTTCGCTGTCCACTCCACCTCCAATTTTGGTGTCATCTGCAAACTTACGAACAATACCTCCTACGCTGGCAGCCAAATCATTTATGTAAATGACGAAAAAAGATAACCCAGCACTGATCCTTGTGGTACTCCACTGGTCACAGGCCTCCAGTCTGAATAACAACCCTCCACCTCCACCCTCCGTCTTCAAACTTTGAGCCAGTTCTGTATCCAATTGGCTAGTTGTCCCTGTATTCCATGAGATCTAAACTTACTAACCAGTCTCCCATGGAGAATCTTGTCGAACGCGTTACTAAAGTCCATATAGATCACATCTACTCCTCTGCCCTCATCAATCCTCTTCGTTACTTCTTCAAAAAACTCAATCAAGATTGTGAGATATGATTTCCCACGCACAAAGCCATGTTGACTATCCCTAATCAGTCTTTGTCTTTCCAAATGCATGTACATCCTGTCCTTCAGAATTCCCTCCAACAACTTGCCCACCACCGACGTCAGGCTCACTGGCCTATAGTTCCTTGGCTTGTCCGTACCACCCTTCTTAAAAAGTAGCACTATGTTTGCCAAACTCCAGTCTTCTACCACCTCTCCTGTGATTATCAACGGTCCAAATGTCTCAGCAAGAAGCCCACCAATCACTTCTCTAGTTTACCACAGAGTTCTATGGTACACCTGTTCAGATCCTGGGGAATTATCCATCTTTACCCTTTTCAAGACATCCAGCACTTCCTCCTCTGTAATATGGACATTTTTCAACATGTAACAATCTATTTTCTGATATTCTACATCGTCCATATCCGTTTCCACAGTAAATACTGATGCGAAATTCTCGTTTAGTATCTCCCCCATTTTCTGCGCCTTGCTGATCTTTGAGGGGCCCTTTTCTCTCCCTAGTTATGATTTTGTCATTAATGTATTTGTAAATACCCTTTGGATTCTCCGTAATTCGACTTGCTACGGCTATATCCGACTGCCTTTATATTCTTCTAAGGATTCGCTCGATCAAACCCGTCGATACCTGACACATGCTTCCTTCTTTTTATTAACCAAACCCTTTAGTCAACCAGCATTCCTTATACCTACCAGCCTTTCCACTCATCCTAACAGGAACATACTTTCTCTGGATTCTTGTTATCTCATTTCTGAAGGCTTCCCATTTTCCAGCCGTCCGTTAACCTGTGAATATCTGCCCCCAGTCAGGTTTTGAAAGTTCTTGCCTAAAACCATCAAAATTGGCCTTTCTCCAATTTTGTACTTCCACTTTTAGAACTGGTCTACCCTTTTCCATATTTACTTTAAATCTAACAGAATTATGGCAGCTGGCCCCAAAGTGCACGTCCACTGACACCTCAGTCACCTGCCCTGCCTTATTTCCCTCGGGTGGGTCAACTTTTGCATCTTCTCCAATACGTTCGTCCACATACTGAATCAGAAAATTTTCTTGTACAAATTGCTCTCCATCTCCACCCTTAACGCTATGGCAGATCCAGTCTATGTTTGGAAAGGTAAAATCTACTACCATAATCACCCTACTTTCTTACAGATAGCTGAGATCACCTTACAAGTTTGTTTCTCAGTTTCCCTCTGACTATTAGGAGGTCTACAATACAATCCGAATAAGGTGATCATCCCATTCTTATTTCTCAGTTCTACCCAAATAACTTCCCTGGATATATTTCCAGGAATATCCTCCCTCAGTACAGCTGTAATGCTAACCCTAATCAAAAATGCCACTCCCACTCCTCTCCTGCCTGCCTTTCTATCTTTCCTGTCGCATTTGTATCCTGGAACATTTAGCTGCCAGTCCTGCCCATCCCTGAGACATGTTTCTGTAATTGCTGTGATATCCCAGTCCCAAGTTCCTAACCATGCCCTGAGTTCATCTGCCTTCCCTGTTAGGTCCTTGCATTTAAATAACGCAGTTTACTTTATTAGTACTACCTTGTCCCTGCCTGCCCTGACTGTTCGACTCGTTTCTGTTCTCAGTTGTACCAATCTCAGATTGATCTATTTCCTCACTATCTCCCTGGCCCCCTCCCCCCCCCCCCCACCTGACTAGATTAAACCCTCCCGAGCAGCTCAAGCAAATCTCCCTGCCAGTATATTCGTCCCCTTCCAATTCAGGTGCAATCTGTCCTTCTGGTATAAGTCCCTTCTACCCCAAAAGAGATTCCAATGATCCAAAAATGCAAATCCTTCCCTCAAACACCAGCTCCACAGCCATGCATTCACCTGCTCTAACCCTCTATTCCTGCCCTCACGAGCTCGCAGCGCCAGGAGTAATCCAGATATTACAACTCTCGAGAACATCCTTTTTAAATTTCTGCCTAATACCCTGCAATCTCCATCCAAAATCTCAAACTTTTCCCTTCCGATATCGTTGGTTCCAATTTGCACAATTACCTCTTGCTGGCCCCTCTCCCCCGTAAGAATATTCTACACCGTTTCTGAGACATCTTGATATTGGCGCCAGGGAAGCAACACACCATTGTGTTTTTTCTCTGCGGGCCACAGAAACGTCTGTCTGTACCTCAGACTCGGTAGACCCCTAACACAATTGACCTCATGGAATCCGACTACCCCTTGTTACCTTAGAACCAGTCTCAATACCAGAAACTTGTCTGTTCGTGCTATGTTCCCCTGTGAATCCATCACCCCCTACATTTTCCAAAACAGCATATTTGTTTGAAATGGGGACAGCCCCAGAAGACTCCTGCACGAGCTGCTTACCTCTCTTACGGTATTGGAGTTAACCCATCTATGTGACTGCATCTGAGACTTCCCCCCTTCCTATAACTGTCATCCATCACATACTGTTGCTGTTACAAATTTTTCGTTGTCTCTAACTGTCTCTCCAACCGATCCATTCAATCTGAAAGGCTTCGCAACTAGAAACATTTATTGCAGATATAATCTGCAGTAACCCTTAAATCCTGTTTAAACTCCCACATCTGACATAAAAGTACATACGATTCTACTAAGGCCACTTGTGCTCCTTCACAATCTACAGACCCAGAAAAACAAAACTGTCTTATTCCTCTACAAAACACTGCCCAAAGTTAAATTTATATTTATAAGTTCTATTTTATGATTAATCAACGGACATATCTCAAAAAACATATAATTTAAGAAGAACGCACTCTACTCACTTCTGCAGACTTTCTGTAGGACACAGTTAAAACAATTCACTTATCTGGCTGGGGACATTGCCCAAACAGTTCCTCCAAACCAGTTGTAAATGTCACTGTTTGTTATTTTTTTCTAGGCACACTCCGATATATAGGGATACATGAATTCAAACAGCAAAGGCAGTAACTGTGCAGGTACGCTGTCCTGTCAGTTGCCTCCCCTCACCATATGCTTCCTTTGTCTGTTCTTTTCCCTCTTAAAACTGCTGTTGCTTTGACTTTTTTCCCCCAAAGTTTCAAAATAATGCAACAGCATACAAAACAGAAATTGCTGCTCCTGGAATTCGGGGAAATAACCTTCAACACGTAAAATACCTCAAAAAAGGAGCAGCTGTTGCAGCCAGAAGTTTTTCCAGCCCAGACTTCTGAAAATCCAAATACACTACTTCCACTGGTTGTCCGTGGTCTATGCTGCAAGAAATAACTTCAAATAAGTTTGTCATGCATGATGTTTCTGTCAGAAATGCAATGTGCATCTCAAAAATTTTGCTGTTCATTTCTAAGTACCCAATATCACTTCTTATATAATGGATTCTAACTGTTTCCCTACATAGGTCAAATTAATTGTTCTGCAGTTCTGCACATTATCTCTTCTTCTCTGTGTAGATAGATGGATCAAGTTTACTACCTTTCAGTTATCTATAATGTCTATGGCCATTGCAGGATCTACAGTAAAATAAAACAGTCACCCACAGTTCAATTAATATGCTGTTTTATTTATGTCATTTTGTTATGAAGTATACCTGATCCATCAGACTGAGCAATGATCAATCTAGCTCAATTTTCAACTGCTACCTTGGTGCTGATGTGCGAGATAAGTGGCTGTCCAGCCCCATCTACGGCACTTTATATTTCCCTTCCCAGGAACAAAGACACGGAGGAGTCTGTCCAAAACTTTTTCATTCAACTTTGCAAAGTCGGGTGCTGTTCCCAAAGGTACACACACACAAGCATAGTAATCTCCACGCATTATATACATGTATATGTGGGCTGGGTCTCCTACTGCTGTCTTGACCAACGAGTGCTAGGATTCCCACTGTTTTCCTTATTTGGGTTCTGGTGCCTGCGATTATTTTGTTATTCACTTGGCCAATCAGTGTTTGAGCTTCCCATACTTTCCTTATATGGATGATGTTGTACAACTGTGGTTAAGGGCGGTCTCTCAACTATCGAGGAAAGCTGTTACAACTGTTTCATTCATATAAACGTGGGGGAGGTCCGGCAATAGTCTCGAGTGTCTGATTGTGTTTACTATGAGGTAGAAAAGACTAAAAGGCAGCTAACCGTTTAAAAATTACACTACCCCCTACAAATCCCCCGTGTCTTTTCTTACAGCCTGTAATTTTTAAACTGTAAGTTTCTTCTCCAGGGCATTTAATAACTCCCGAGCTTGTTCATCAAACTGCCCGTCTCTAATACTACCCCCGCCCAAGAGGGATTCACGTTGTTCCATCTCGAGATTTATTCGTTCAACCTGCCCATAGGGAACATCCTTCTTAGTAAGGGCGGTTTCGATCAGTCGTTGAGTTAATCCCTGGACACAGGGAATAACGCAACACCCAAGGGCAGTGAGCACCCCTGCCACCACTATACATGAGACAAGAAAGGGAACGACCACCCCCGTCCATTTACCGAACCAAGCTTCCAGCCAGTCCGTGAAGCCAGAGTCGATGCCCGAGTTTTCGGCCAGTTCGTCCGCCAATGTGGTGAGTCCATCCAGGGCGCGGGTGATGGACCCATCAGGGGCTGTGTTGTTGGGGATGAAAGTGCAGCACTGAGTGCCTATCATGACACAAACACCCCCCTTCTCTCCCAACATCATGTCTAAGGCCAACCTATTTTCCCACGCCATCCTACTAGTGGCGTCCAGTTGTTCTGCTATTCCTTTCACTGCATCCCGGGTATAATTAATGAACCTCTGCTGATTGTAGTAAATATAATTAATCCAATCCAAATTCTTATTGATGGTCACCCACCAGAACAGTGACGATTCAAAACCCGCCGCTATCTGGTTCCGAGCCTTGTATTCGTCAGGAACACCCCTGGGGACCCCTATGGCATCTAAATATATGTTATCATCGAAAGAGGTCTCCAAAGCTCTCTCAGTTCTTCCACTAGAACGGGGTCGCTCTTGTTTTTCGAATACCAGGGTGAATGGGATGGCCAATTGAACGATTGCACAAGTGCCCGTCCATTTTTGGGGCAGGGTCCGTCGCAGAACCCTCCCACCACAGTACCACCAGAGGTCTGCCCTAGGCACATGAATGTGGGAGTAATTCCCGCCCTAGGTAGTTTCATTGACCAGCCGAATTGATCCGCTGCACTTGTCAAATGTCCCCACATCGTCGTCCCACTGTAGTCCTGTCCGAGAGACGCAGGCCTGGTGCGTACCCGTTACCCCTGAGAATGATGGCGGGCGGGGCGCCCCCTCAGATCTGACGGGGGGAAACTTCAACCTCAAGGGTCGACAAGTGGGGTCGTTGCAGGTCTCTCGGTCCTGGTACAGCCTTATGATGCAGTCCATGGCTCGTGGGTGTTTCTCCCATCCCAGCGGGAATGGGACCACCTGAGGGTTAGGGCGGGCACTCGTGCATGCGTAGCAATCACGCTTTTTCATGCTCCTCACAGTATATTTGACCTATTCCATCCAGGCATTCGCCTCCCCGTATCCCGTTTCTATTTCAAAGGTCTTTTCCAAATCCGTCGTCTCAATTATTCTAATCTTTTCCTGCTTATCAGTGGTGGATGAGCCCCCAGACTCAGCTTCAATGACCGTGATATACGTGCAGCACAGCTGCATCCCCCCCATCCTGCCTGGCCCCCAACTCTCATACCCAGTATTGTTCTATTAAGTCTCGCCTCGTTCTTTTCCAAGTTCTTTATGGTCAGATAAAGCGGATTGCACTGATTCTGCCCACAATCTCGTCCAGGGGTGATGGGATCACGGACAACTGACACCATAGCCTGGACCCCGGGGGCTGGAGGCCTATTTATGCCTTCCCTACCATGCAATTGTAATACTAACGTCTGACCCTGGAATCCCCTTTCTCTCTCTAGGTTCCGCTTAGTTTGATTCAGTTGACTTTTAGTCCTACAGGGCACCAACCCACATAGGTCTAAGCTTAATGTCTGTGTTGATTGGTTGGCAAGCACGGAGATGGAGAACCACTGACGGTCCTCTGCTTGTTTTTTCCAGAGGCCAAATTGGGTAACACGCACACTATGACCCAGCCCAAGGATAATGGCATAGCAAGTTAACAATACGATTGACCGCATTTTTTTTTTCGCGACACCCGTAGCCCGAGGGCACAGTTCCTTTAGACTCGCCAAAGTCCGATTAGTTCGTTCTCAGGGTCTCTGTTCCTTAGATGCCTTTGTCAGAGAGGTTCGTTCGTCCTCCGTCGGTTGTGGCACTGGTCCCTTGACTCGAGTGTAATGTGTCCAGCCCTTTTCGGCCGTATGGACAGCCGTTTCGGTCGTCAAAAGTACCAGGAAGGGACCGTCCCAAGTTGGTTCGAGGGTACGTTGCTTCCAGCTTTTAATCAGGACCCACTGACCCGGCTTGACGGTGTGCACCGCAAACTCGAGGGGTGGCGTCTGTGCCAAAAGTCCCTGTTGGCGTAAACGAGATAAAGCAGACCCCAGAGCCACCACATATTTTTGCACAAACATATCCCGAGACTCAAATACAGGAGGTTCCCCCTTCGGCCCATGGAACGGGAGGCCAAATAACATTTCGAAAGGGGAGACGCCCAAATCCCGCCTTGGCTGGGTGCGAATTTGCAATAGGGCAAGCGGTAGGCATTTGGTCCAAGGCAGGCCAATTTCACTAGTGAGCTTGGTTAGCTGCTTTTTGATGGTCTGGTTCATTCTTTCGACCTTGCCCGAGGAGGAGGGATGCCAGGGGGTGTGCAAATCCCAGTCAATCCCCATTGCTTGCACTACATTCTGGAGGACGGTCGAGGTGAAGTGGCTCCCCTGGTCAGAGTCAATAGCGCGGGGTAGCCCAAATCGTGGAATGATTTGCTCGAGTAGAATCTTGCTAACCTGAGTTGCCGTTGCCGTGGTAGTGGGGAAAGCTTCCACCCATCCTGTCAGGTGATCTACCACTTCTAATAGATACTTCAGGCGACCTATGGGGGGGAGCTCAGTGTAATCTACCTGGACATACTCAAACGGCCTATAGGCCGGACTCCTACCCCCCTTGTCTTGTATGCTGCCGCAGCCCCCTTTTGTTAATCTTTCGACACGTTATGCAATCTCCTGTGACCTGCTTGGCTACCGTGTACAGACCAGGGTGAGCATATCGGCGCAGGAAGGCATCACACAGTGCCTGGGCGCCCCAGTGATCCCCTTGGTGTAAACGGGCAATAATGTCCCGCGTCAACGGTCGATTTAATAGCTGGTGGCCATCAGGTAAGGTCCACTTGCCTTCCCTATCCTTTGTTCCCCCAGAGACGCGAGAAGAGTTTCGTCTTTGTCAGTAAACGTGGGCACTTCGGTAATTTCGGATATCTGTGGAATCCTTACCAGGCAGTTTATTACTTCCTTCCCCACCCATCCCCTTTCCAAAGAAAGTCCGCCGGGTTCTGGCAGCCCCCAACTTCTATTCGGAGGTCTTCTCGGTCTAACAATATGGCTTCATATTTCAGAATTCTCGAGTCAGTCAGCCACCTCCCGGCTTTCTGATTCAGAATAGTTCTAACCTGGTGGGGAGTAGTGACTGTCAAGGGGGCCCCGAAAGTCAACTTCCTGCTTTCCTCTACCAGCTTTGCCGTGGCTGCCACCGCTTGGACACACTCCGGCCACCCTCGGGAGACTGGATCCAGAATTTTTGACCGGAAAGCCACGGGCTTCCTTAAAACAGGTGCGGCCATCAATTTTCCTTTTAGGATTTCAATTAACTTTTTCTCCTCCTCCTCCCATTTTATTCTGTTGGGTGCCTCCTCAATGAGTTTTAGGTACAAGTCTTTAGTAAGGGTGGCATAGTCGTCTATCCATAACCGACAATAGGCTAAGAGTCCCAAGAACTTCCGCAACTCCCTCTTGGTCGTTGGGAGGCCTAGTTCGATTATTGCCCGCACCCTTTCCGGACTTATTCGTTTCTGTCCCTAGCTTATCAAGTGTCCTAGGTACTTAACCTCTTTCTCGACATATTGGAGCTTCTTCTGACTCACTCTTAACTCCTTCTCAGCTAGGTAATTTAACAGGGCATTAGTCCAATGTAGGACGTCCTTCTCCGCCGGTCCGGATAAAAGGAGATCGTCCACGTATTGTATAAGCTAAAGGGCCGGGGACAAGGTTAGTCCCTCCAATAATTGTTCCAGAATCTGCCCGAACAGAGTCGGGGACTCAGTGAATCCTTGGGGGAGTACGGTCCACCTGTACTGTTGTTTTCTGCCCGTATCAGGATCCTCCCATTCAAAAGCAAAAAAATCCCTACTGTCCTTGTACAGGGGACACGCCCAGAAGGCATCCTTTAAGTCTATAACACTAAACCAGCCGTGGTCCGGGGGGATTCGCCCCAGAATAGTGTATGGGTTCGGTACCACAGGGTGCCGTACTTGGACAATTTTATTTACTTCCCTTAGGTCTTGGACTATTCGGTAGCTCCCATCCGACTTCCGGACCGGCAGGATGGGGGAATTGTATGGTGACATACAGGGCTCTACCAATCCATCTTTTATTAGGTCTTCCATAACTGTCTTCAGGCCCTGCCTCCCTTCCCAAGAGATGGGGTATTGGCGCACTCTGACGTCGGGGCTCTGGGGCTTTAATTTTACCTCCACAGGTCGAATTGCGAGTCCCCCCCCGGTTCCCTTTGGCGACCCAAACCCTAGGGTCTATCTCTGTCAATCGGGACTCACTAAGGTATGACATGGTAACGGCTAATTCTTCCTCTTCTCCCACTTCTATTCGCAATCCGAAACGGACTATCAAATCCCGTCCCAACAACCCATAGGGAAGATGGGGGAGGTGAAGGAGTTCCACCTGGAGCTCCTCCTCCTCCAGCCGCAAGGGTTGTGGTTCGAATATTTTCGCATTAAAAACCCCACCCTTAACTCCTGAAATGTTTAATGTTTTAGCTTGGAAGCCAACCCCCCTCGGATGGAGGGCAATTGAGGACCTGCCAGCGCCTGTGTCAACTAAGAAGGTAACATCTTGTCTAAATGGGCCCACCCGTAAATTTACCAGGGGTTCTTGGTAGGCCCGTGTTCCGATCCTCCCCTGACTTCCCTAATCCATTTGTTCACACTCCATTTCATACATCCCTTCTCTTTCCCTTTTAAACTCAGGACAATCCCTTTTGAAGTGTCCCAGTTTCCCGCAATGGTAACATCCGGCCTTCTGAGGGCGCTCAATTCCATAAGATCCTCCTCTCTCACTTCTGCCCCGTCTCGCTTCTCTCCCTCTCCAACTTTTCTTCGACGTTCCTCTTTCCACCCCATAACCTCCCTCCCCCATTCCGGTGGACTTACAAGCTTCCCGTACGGCTGCCACCATCATTTTTGTCTTATGTTTCTCCCTTATTACATCCCTCTGAACGTACACCTTCTGTGCTTCCCGTAATAATTCTGCAACATCCTTTTCAGCCCAATCCTCCACTTTCTGTAATTTCTTCTGAATGTCAGGCCATGACTTAGTCACAAAGTGCACCTTAAGCATGCTCTTGCCTATTTCCCCATCGGGGTCTAAACCTGAATACTTTCGCATGGACTCCCGCAAACGGTCTAAAATCTCACTCGGGGATTCATCCTTTTTCTGTCCAACTTCAAATGCTTTTGCTAAATTCCGCTGTTTGGGCACGCAGGTTTGGATCCCCCTGATTATAAGGCTTCTGAGGTCTGTCATATTGGCCCTTCCCCCCGCGTCGTTATGATCCCACCGGGGGTCCTCTAAGGGGTACTTCTGCTCTCCACGCTGAGGGCCGTCCTGATGCTCCCTATCCCAAATGGCCATTTCACTATTCCGGATCATAACAATTTCATCGTAATTAAATAGTATTCTCATCATGGCCTGCAGTTCAGCCCATGTGTATATACTGGGCCCCAGAAATTGGTCCAGTTGTATTCCCACACTGACGGGGTCGTCCAGTAGACGGGGTAGTTCATTACGGAGTTGCCGGATATCCCCAGAATTTAAAGGTTGTACTACGAACCCGGTCCGTTCGTTCCCAAACGGCACCTCTCGTAAGGGGTTCAGCTGTTCAATATTGTCACTCCTCCCAGCTCTCAATCCCTCTTCTCGACCTCTCCGCATCTCGAGTCGGACTGATTTCCTAGTGCCTGGGGTGAGTTCTGCGCCCCCTCCTGTGCCCCCCCCCCCCCCAGCAGTCCCTTCCTCACTGGTCGTAGCCTGCTGGGACTCGGAATTATCCATCTCAGGAGGGAGGTCCGCGCTGGACGCCTGGTCGTGCGCGGGTGGTATATACGGGGGCGGGGAAGACGGTGGCAAACCGTCGGTGAGGATGTCCCAAGACTTCTGGGGCTTCCTCGGGTCTGTTTGGGGAATCAGAGGATAGAGACGCGTGGGACTCTCGCCGTCGCCCGCCAACCAGGCGGCGGCATATTTGCTCTCCTCTGGGTCAAACGGTTGTTTTCTGTTAACATATACATTTAGGATTTGACACACCCAGTCTTCATCAGACCCATACTCGGGCCAAACTACCGAGGGGGCGCGGATATGTTTTTTGGTCCATATAAAACAACAATATTTTATCATGGTCTCTTTCTTTAAGTCCTTCGTTCTACTACTGTCCGTCCATAGACTTAACGTCCGACCTAATGGACTATCGGGGGGTATTTCTTTCCCATTTGCAGTCTTCCCTGACTTTTCCTTAGAAGTCTGATTTCCCATGGTTTATCTTCGGTCCTGGTCTTAAACGGCCAAAGCGTTTTCACAGATGACCGTCAAAACCACAATTTCCCGTGGTCTATCTTCAGTCCTGGTCTTAAACGCCCAAAGCGTTTTCACAGATGACCGTCAAAACCACGCTGCCAACAAGGAAGAACAAAAGAATCTCTTACCTTGATCCGTGCACGGAGTTGTCTGGCCTTTTTAAATGTGTGTACCCCCGAATATAGTCACTAACCGGTCGTCCCAGCACTCGTCCGTGTGTTCCTTTTCCAGGATTCAAAATTATTTTTAAATGAGCCGGGTCACATCCTCTCTTGGCCGACGGCCAACGGACCAAGCTGATCAGTGAGAAGTATAAATATATACTAGACGCGTCTTTGTTGTAATAAGGCTTGATCCGTGAGCCGAAGAGACGGCCCCCCCCCGGCAATAATTCTTTCATCCCGGACGAGCCCCCAATTGTGCGAGATAAGTGGCTATCCAGCCCCATCTACGGCACTTTTTATTTCCCTTCCCAGGAACAAAGACACGGAGGAGTCTGTCCAAAACTTTTTCATTCTACTTTGCAAAGTCGGGTGCTGTTCCCAAAGGTACACACACACAAGCATAGTAATCTCCACACATTATATACATGTATATGTGGGCTGGGTCGACTACTGCTGCCTTGACCATCGAGTGCTCGGATTCCCCACTGTTTTCCTTATTTGGGTTCTGGTGCCTGCGATTATTTTGTTATTCACTTGGCCAATCAGTGTTTGAGCTTCCCGTTCTTCTCTTATATGGATGATGTTGTACAACTGTGGTTAAGGGCGGCCTCTCAACTATCGAGGAAAGCTGTTACAACTGTTTCATTCATATAAACGTGGGGTAGGTCCGGCAACAGTTTCGAGTGTCTGCTTGTGTTTACTATGAGGTAGAAAAGACTAAAAGGCAGCTAACCGTCTACCCCCTACATGCTTGTGTTCACTATGAGGTAGAAAAGACTAAAAGGCAGCTAACCGTCTACCCCCTACATGCTTGTGTTCACTATGAGGTAGAAAAGACTAAAAGGCAGCTAACCGTCTACCCCCTACATGCTTGTGTTCACTATGAGGTAGAAAAGACTAAAAGGCAGCTAACCGTTTAAAAATTACACTACCCCCTACATTCAAACTCTGATCAAAGTTCAATTTGGGAGAAAATGTGCGACATCATCAGATCATGGTGGAGTGATTTTTTAAAAAACTTTCCCTTCTAATATGTTGCGAAATTGATGTCTTATTTTTTTAAAAAATGAAGAGAATGAATAAGAGTCTATCACAGACTCTGGTCTGTGCCTGAAGATAGGGATTGAAGTTAAGGGATTTGGACACGAACAATTTAACTGGAATTTTGTGCGAATATTTCATATCGACAACCTCCACTACAGAGAAGGAGAGGTCAACAGGTTGATGTTAACACCATCTACTCGCAGTTTGCTTGAGTTCAAACACTGTCGGGACTTGTCTGACATCCTGTCCTGTTGGATTAGACACTTCCTCCAATTGAATCATGCATAACTGAGGCCTCGGTCTTCTGACCCCAACACAAATCCACTGCATCGCCACTGAATAGAGAGTGTGGTCTGGGGAAAAAAGCAGAGCAGGGCAGGCAGCATCCGAGGAACAGGAAAATCAACATTTCAGGCAAGACCTCTTCATTTGGAATGAGACTTGTGAGCCGAGGCGGGAGAGAGAGAAACAGGAGGAGGCAAGGTATCACAGAGTGTGATCGGTGGGTTGAGGTGGGGTAATTGTGATAGGTCGGAGAGCAGGGTGGAGTGGATCGGCGAGATGGAAGATGGACAGATAGGAAAGTTCATGTGAGCGGTACCAACTTGGAAAGATCGAACTGGGATAACATGGCGGAGAGGAAATGAGAAATATATTGATGTCCACATTGATGCCGTTTGGTTGAAGGGTCCCAATGTGAAAGATGAAGCCTTCTTCTTCCTGTCATCGGGTGACAAACGTATAGCGATGGTGGATGCCCAGGACCTGCATGTACTTGGCTGGGTGAGAGGGAGAGTTAAAGTGCTCGGCCACAGGGCAGTGATGTCGCTTGGTGTGGGTGTCCCGAAGATGTTCTCCGAAGCGCTCTGCAATTAGATATCCTGTCTCTCCGATGTAGAGTGCATTGCGGGCAAGGGATCGAGTAAATCTCATGTGTGGAATTGCAAGTAAAACTCTGATGGATGTGGAAGAATCATTTGAGCATTTGGATGGAGTTGAAGGCGAAGGTGTGGGTGGATTTTGAAAAACCTGTGATGGAATGGGAAGGTGACTGGAGGGGGGTATCTTTTGGTGGGTGGCGTGCAGCTGACAAGGGGGTCAAGGAGGGAATGATCTTCACAGAAAGCGGCTCGTGGTGGGGAACGAAATACATGTCTGCTGGTGGAGTCCATTTGCACGTGCTAGAAATGGTGGCGGATGATCTGATTTCAACGGAGGTTGGTGGAGTGGAAGATGATAACCAGGGGGATTCTGCCTTTGTCATAATTGGAGGAGTGGGTTTTGACTGCGGAGTTGCTGGAAGTGGATGAGATGCGCTGGAAGGCAGCATTGGCCATGTTGGTGTTGCCTCACCAGTGACTCAATTTCTCCTTGACAATTGTATGATTCTGAATCAGTCACGTCATAATCATGGTGAGATAATTCACCAAGTCTGCACACTTGCACCTCATTAACATCACACGGCTCTTCGACGAATCTGCTCTTCTTCAGATTAACCTCTCTTCCATTCCTTTGGACTAAACTATCCTAATGCACTTCCATCCGTCCTCTCATATTCCAGCTCTACTTTGGTCTCATGTCCTCTTGCCTCTATGCATGCCTGTACTTGATCTCTGTACAGTGTTTTATTGTGACTTATTTAAATGACTTTTTTTTAGCACCGCCTATTTTCAGAACCGTGTGATGCTGCCTTCGCAGCCTTACCTTCCCACACGAGCTCCCAGATGATGGAAGGGAAGGAGTTGCGGATTGTTCACCCAATGATGCAATCCTGAGGTCTTCGAACAAATATGATGCACGTGGGAGAATTCACAACAGGGGTTGGTCAACCATCACAGCTCAGCTAATTATCAAAGTTTACGTCATTTTATTCAAATCTTGTCACTGTCTCCGCTCCATCTATCGTTGTAATGTCCTACAGCCCACTTAAGAACAATTAGAGGTGGTCACGAAATGCCAACCCAGTCAGCGAATCCGACATCCAAGTTTTTTTTAAAGAAATAATGCAGATTCAGATATCTGCATTCCCTCGAATTCCAACCTATTGATCATGCATGATTTTAACTGTTTTATGTCTGGCGCCCGAAAGTTCATGTATCAAGGCCATAAAGCATGAAATCACTTCATTAAGGAGAGCTCATCATGCCATTCGTGAAGGAGTTCCTCACCAAGTGATGAAGAAAAACTGTGATACGTGTTCAAATCAACGGCAGTAACATTGTATCAATACTGCATCGTGTCTTTCATACAATGGAAACTTCAAAGTTTTTCCTCTGACTGGAGTTTAAGCAAATCTTGACCGCAGTCGCATAATGAGTTCTTGCAAAGCTGAGAAAGTGTTATATCAAACAAGTAGGTTTCACGTCGTATTTTACACCACAAAACTTAGGTTGCATCACAAACCTCGGTTGATGGAGTTTGTTCTGCTAGAGGTCATCATTGTTATGTCAGTATAAAAGCACCAGTTTGACTCATGGCTCTGCAGCACAATGATTGGAGTTCTCACCTTGTTTGCCCGTGGCCATGAGTACGTGTCCCACTGGGTCTTTGCTGCGTTTTCTCACATATACTGCAGCAAATATCCGAACGTGCTTTCTCACTGTTGTTCGGAATTCTTTCTGATGAAAAAACGTGAAGCCATTTTCTCCAGGGCTAATCTGTTTGAGTTTGCAATTCCACTTCTGTGTTCTACTTCGATGAACACGAGAATAACACGCAGCTGACTCTAAGAATGGTCCAGTTTGGCAGGAAGAACAACGTGAGACGTTAGAAGCCTTCGAGCAACGGGCAAACAGTGGGGGAGGAAACGTACGGGTAAGCGGCTTAATGATTCTGTTCCTTATGTAGCGACTAAGCAACTACGAAGTGAACAGGCAGGAGGCTGCAAGATCATAGGAAGCCAGGCTGCCTCAGGAGATATACTTTCAGCATGTATCAATTCTTCATTACTGGGCCTGTCCTCGAATGGCAGCCTGCTGCCTGTTTACCTATTTGCTTGCGTAAACAGGCTCTGGTTTTAAGACTAAAGTGAAGGAAGAAGAAGTCAAATGGTGAAATTCCTCATGAAGTTCGTCTCTCCTGAGGCCTTTGTCACTCTCGACAGGTGTGTCTGTATATTTCCCTTTATGGGTGAAAATGAAGTTCAGTTCTCTTTCGGGTCATGAACATATCTAACCGAATCTGACTTCACTCTCATACGTTGTTTCATTTGAGGTTAATGGCTTGGAGGGAACGTCTCATTGAGATGAACACGTCAGACGCCAAACTGCGGGCCAAGCACTGCACACTGGAAATGAGAACATATGGATGTTTGAAGACTGGAACTGACATCGTGCATTATTCTATACTGTAAAACCACGTGTGGCATGAACATCTTTTTTATTGTAAGAAGCTTCTCATCGCAGGAAAACAAAGCTATTATGTAAACAGAAGATGCACTTGCACAAGCCAACAATTAGCGGTTATGATTCAGCGCTTCCACCATTGTGGTTTGGGTTCATTTCCTGGTCAGGGAATCAGGTTTTATTGTTCCTGTCAGGGAAAACAACAGAAGCAGAGCATCTCTGATAGGAATCGCATTTCACAAGCGTTTGCAGGTGACTTGCAATATTGCTGCAGGGCCGCACAGTGACTCACTTGTTAGCACTACTGCCTTACAGCGCCAGAGACCTACTTTGACTCCAACTGGGTCGACTGTAGGGAAGGTGACTTATTCAGTAGCAAATGAAGAGTCATAAGCTAGGTAATTGTTTTGGGAGGGCTATTCCCTGGAGGGTCGGTGTGCATTTGTTGCACTAAATGGCCTATTTCTGAACCTGTGCCATATGGAAACAGACCCTTCGGTCCAACCCGTCCATGCCGACCAGATATCCCAAACCAATCTTGTCCCACCTTCCAGCACTTGGCCCATACCCCTCCAAATCCTTCCTATTCATATACCCATTCAAATGCCTGTTAAATGTTGCAATTGCACAAGCTCCCTCCACTTCCTCTGGCTGCTCATTCCATACACTACCGCACTCTGTGTGAAAAGGTTGCCCCTGAGGCCTCTTTTATATCATTCCCCTCGCACCCTAAACCTATGCCCTCTCGTTCTGGACTCCCCTACCCCAGGGAAATGACTTTGCCTGTTTACCCTGTGCACGCCCCTCATAATTTTCAGAGAAGAGAGAAAAGTCAGGAGTTACAGTCACTTCCCCGTGAGGGATTGATCCATTATGCAACAACCAACTGAATCACTTGTGACTGAAATAGCTCCCATCCTCCCTACACTGGTAAAAGCATTATACACCATTAGAGTGGGTTTGCCTGTGTTGAATTGGACACAGCATTCTTTCTGAAGACGGACATAAAGATATAAAGATATAAAGGGATATAAAGACCTGGTAAACCACATGGAGGGATATGCCTGGAATCAGAAGATGTCAGGAAGAATGAACAGCGTTTACATGGAAACAAAAACATTGCAAAGGAAACCACCCTTCGGGATAAAGCCATGAGAAAAAAACAAGGCGGAGTTTCATAGGGATGTTGAACAGACCAATAGATCACGTGGCCTGAAACGAGGAAAAAGTGATTTCTATCCATATGGAAATTTTCCAGATGATGTGAATTTGGTGAGAGTAAACAGGAAGAAAATTCCCTCAGGCAGATAGCTCTATGAGTGAAGTTTAGAACTTCGAAACCAGTGATGAATGATAAAGAATAGTTTGGAGAATGGCTTGTTTTATTTCATTCGACAGTGTTTGAAATCGGGAACTTTTTTTACAGAGTAAAGGTATTTCAGGCGTTTACAGACACACAATGAATGAATTTAACGGGGACAGAGGGTCTACTCTGGAACAATGGGATTGGGTTAATTGCTCACTCTCTAATTCGTTAACATTAATTGGAAAGAAATTGTTTAACACCGACAACTGAATATGACTGAATTTTTCTAACAACATTGAAAATGTCCAATAAGATAAATATCATTCTTTTTGCATTGTTTTAATAACTTGTATGACTTTACAGCAATTGCAATAACATGAAACGTGCTAAGCGTCCTTTCCACAATTTAACACAGTGTCGGATTAGCGTTATGAGAAATCGAATCCACCTCAAACGTCACCTCTGTATCTCTATTGAGAGTTGGGTATTCTCCTGGGGATTATTTCTGTGTGGCCCTAAGTAACGGAGGCATTTCCCAAGGACAGAGCCCTCCACAATATCAGAAGTTAGAACTTTAAGTAAATTCTGTTTTATTCAACGTTCTATTGCAACTTTTAAATATACATGCACGGACATACATGCATGGATGCACACGCATTTATATTTATATGTGATTTTACAAATATATGTGTGTGTGTGTGTGTGTGTGTGTGTGTGTCGGTGTGTGCGTGGGTGCGTAAGAATTCAGAACGTTGGGAATTGATGGTCAGCCAAATGAATGTTATTCCTGTAGAATGTGGGAGTTAAGAGTCACCATTAATGTTCCAGATATCTGAATCTGTGGGAAGTGCACCCAACTCTAGTTTCTTGGAAAGTGTCGAAAGGAAACTGAACCTGGACGTTGGATCATTCGGGAGACTGAGGAGATAATTGAAAGGAGTTATAGGTAGGCAGTAAGACCTCAGGTACAAGAAAAAGATCGATGGGTTTCAATCGGTAAACGAAGAGGGAACTGGCAGTCAGTGCATGCATTCACTGTGGCCGTGCTCCTCGGTTACAAGCATAGCATATCGTTATTGATACATTTGAGGAGAAATGACTTACGTGGTGTAAAACATGAGGTACAGGTCTCTCGCACAGAGTTTGTTCCTGTTGCTCAGAATGGTAGGAAGGCAGGTAGAGAGCATTATTTTTGGAGACTTCATAGTGAGGGAAACAGATTGCAGATTCAGTGGGTGTGGACACACTTATGATTGTTATGTTGCCTCCCAGAACCCAGGGTTTGTGATGTCTCGCATCGTGTTTGTGCGATTCTTAAGGGAGAGGGAGAGTAGTCCCAAGTCATTGACCACACATGCAACAACAACATAGGTAAGAAAAGGCATATAAAGCAGAAATTCAGTGAGCCAGAGTGACATCTTCGATATAGATCAAACAGAGTTGATCTCTCTGATTTGATACCCATGACACGTCGTACAGAGATGAAGAATAGAGAGAGAGATTTTGAACATATGGCTAACAGGATGGTACAGGGGGGATGGATTTGGATACCTGGACAATGCGTCTTATTCTGGAGTAGGTGGTACCTCTACAAATAGGATGGTTTTCACCTGAACCACAGGAGAACCAATATTCTGGGGGTGGTGAGGGGAGGGGGGATAATTTGCTCATGCTTTTCAGGATGGTTTACGCAAACTCAGCAGCGCAATGGGAACTTGAAGTGCAGCTCAAGTTTACAGGAGGATTTGAGTTGTGAGGCCATAAGTACGTTTTCAGGTTTGCAAGAGTGTACTCGCAAGGACAATAAATGTTTAACGAGTGTTTACTTCAGCGCCAGGAGCATCTGCAATAAGGTAGGTGAACATATAGCATGGGTTGTTAACTGGGAATTCGAAGTTGTGGCCATTTCAGGGACATGAATGGAGCAGTGAAAGGAATGTGTGTACCTGGTGCTGCAGTTTCGATTTTTCAGTAAGAACAAGGAAGGTGGTTAAGGAGGGCGAGGTGTGGCAGGATTAGCCAAGGAGAGTATTACGGGAGCGAAAAGAATATTTGATGAGCACTCTAAGGAGTCTACTGTGCTAGAACGGTCTGGTATTAGACTCAGGAAAGGAGAGGCACTGTGAATGGAGTTTTCAATAGCCCAGTGAAACGTTCCAGAGTTATGGAGGAAAAGATTGCAAAGATGAGTCTGAATAGGAGCGAAAAAGCGGGGTAGTCGTTATGGGGAAGTTTAACTTTCCAAATATTGATTGGAAGGGTTTTAGTTTGAGTAAATCTGAGCGGTAAGTGTTTGTCCGATGTGTGCAGGAGGTTATCCTGACACAGCATATAGACAGGCCAACAAGAAGCAAAGCTTCATTGGAATTGGTACAGGTTAATGAACCAAGCCATCTGTTAGATGTGGAGGGAAGTGAGCACTTTGGTGATAGGAATAGGTTGTGCCTAGTAATCTGTTTCACAACTGGAAAAAGGCAATGCTGTCGAGGAGAATATTGTGATAATTTTTATTAGAATACACGAAATTAATGTTCGTAAAGAGTTTGTGTTGGCAATTCTTGAAAGTGTGAAAAAAGATCTGTCTGTTGGGCTTGATGGGACGTATCCTAGGATTCTCTGGGAATCGTGGGTGGCGACAGTTAACTGTGAACTTTGAGTCGTCTGCATCTACGTGATTAGTGCGAGAAGACTCAAACTTCGCAAGTATTGACCCCTTTTCCAAGAAGAGAAGGAGAGAAAACTTTGATAGTTGCAGAACAATGAGGCTTAGTTTCGTTGTAGATAAAGCTTTGGAAAAAGTTAAGAGAGATAGGATTTATGATCATCGAATAAGGAAAAAGTTGATTCAGGATAGTCAATTCGATTTTGTGAAGAGTAATTTGTGCTTCACAAACTTTATTGAGCTCTTTGAGAATTTGAGCTAATGGGTGGATGAGGGTGAAACGATTAAAATGGTGGATATAGTTTTCACGAAGGCATTGATAATATTCCCCATGGTAGGCTATTGCATAAAATACATAGGCACAGGATTGATGATTTTTTAAATCAGTTTGGATCAGAAAGTAGCTCGCTGAAAGAAGACAGAATGGTTAGTTGATGGGAAATGTTCGTCCTGGATTTCAGAAACTCGTGGTATACCAGAAGTTTTTCTTTTCGTCCACTGCTGTTTTTCATTTTTATAAATAACCTGGATTAGGGCATAGAATGATGGGTCAGTAAATTTGCCGATGACACGAAGCTCAATGAAGTTGTCAACAGTGCCAAATGTTTCCGTAGGTTGCAGCGGGACATGAATATCCTGCAGAGCTGAGCTCAGAGGTGGCAAACAGAAATTAATGTGAGAAAATGTGAGGTCATTCACTTCGGAAGGAGCAACAAGAAGAAAGAGTTCTGGGCTAAAAGTCGTAAACTTGGAAGTTAAAATGAGCAGAAAAGACATCGGTGCTACTGTGCAAAAAACTCTGAAAGTTACTATCCGTGTTGACAGGTTTGTTTGGAAGGAGCATGGAATGTTAGATTTATTGGGAGAGGGATTGACTTTCAGAGCCAGAAGGTAATGTTGCACTCCAGAAATTCTCTGGTGGCCACACTTGTGGAGTTGCGTACAGTTCTGGTCGCCACAACACAGGATGGATGGGCAATCATTGAAAAAGGTGTAGAGGAGATTTACGACGATGCTTTATTGTGTGGAGGGAAAGTCTTACGAGGAAAGACTGAGGGACTTGTGGCTGTTTATGTCAGAGAGAAGAAGTTTGAGAGATGATTTAATAGAGACATACAAGATGATCAGATGTTTTCTTAAGGTGGACAGTGAAGTACTTTTTTTCTTCATATAGTGATGGTTGGCACAAGGGCACACAGCTTCAAATTGAGGCTGATAGATGCCGAGGTAGGTTCCATTCTCAGTGAGTAGTAAAGGTGTAGAACGCCTGGCATTCAACAGGGGGAGACTCACGAACTTTCAGGGCTTTTAATTGATCGGGGGTAATCTTTTGAATTATAATGATAAAATGTCGTTAAGCTGGACTTCTGATTAGGATCGCATTGGGTGCAACATCAAGGGCCAAACAGCTTTTATTGCACAGTAATGTTCGGTCCACGAGTTGTTCTCAGCCTGACATTGCAATCATCCTGGTAACTATCAGTGAAATAAGTGCCTGGCGAGGATCAATCTTTCAACTTCGGCAGCTCACACACTTCTAATCTGTTATAGAAGCACGGCAACCTGATCGATTGCCCCAATGGAGTTGGCATCAGAGGATGTCCAACAGCTCCTGTTCTTGCCCCTGAGGCCAGGAATCCAATTACTCAATTTTCTGCTGTGGATCTGAAATGAAATCCACATCAGAGATGGTTGTACTGATTATGGATAATCCATTATGTTGCATCAGGTTCAGGAAAAGTTCAGAGAAAAACGTGGTGAAAAACAGATGTTACTGAATATAAGTTTACCGTGGCTTCCTGCGTTGATCACGGCAATTTTAGGTCGCCACTGTACTGGGAGTTTCCTTCCATCACTTTCAATTCGTCACAGAATTCGATTCACTGACATTGCACAAGTTCCTTTGGAAAGTTCATACGACACAATGACACACATTGCACACAACGTCAACAATCTTCAGCATTACTACATCCAAGAGCACGTGGCATTATTTGTGTAAATAGTATACGTCGAGCAATGTTATGCAAGGGCAAATTAAATTCTAGTTTAGATTAGATTACATCCCATAAAGTGTGGAATGAGGCCCTTTGGCCCAACCAGTCCACACCTCCGAAGAGTAACCCACCCTGACCTATTTCCCTTTGACAGATGCACCGAACACTCGGGGAAATTTAGCATGACCAATTAACCTGACCGGAATATCTTTGGATTGAGGGAGGAAACTGGAGTACCCAGAGCAAACCCACGCAGTCACAGGGAGAACATGCAAAATCCACACAGACAGTTGCCCAGGACCGGAATCGAACCTGGGGCCCTGATGCTGTGAGGCAGCAGTGCGAATCACTGAACCACCATGCCACCCGTGAGCCGCAATCCAAAGTAGCAAGAATCCAGAGTAATATTCAAAATGTCAGATATTCACATTCATTATCTTGGCCAGAACTCTAGCCTTGCAAAGTGCAAGTCTGCCCCTGAATCCCCAGATTCCACGTGGATGCCTGTTCCATTGGTCCACCTGGAAGCCTATGTTCAGCCTGACAGAGCAATTGTGAGAAATCTCCACTTTCTGATATAAAGCTGCGACAGTATCTGTCTAATCCAGCTGGGAGGGCAGCGAGGTACACTTGAGACCTTAATATTCCTTGATGTAGATTAACATTGCTCTCATTATGTTCGTGTTTAAAGACCTGGGCCAGAAACAGCCCATTCAGGACGGAACAGGAGGAGCCCATTCTTCACATCGCTCCTGCCCCGCCCCGCCACTCCATATGATCTTGGCCTAGCCAGCATATTAATGTCTTTTATCAGCCTATCAACATAATCGTGTTTCCTACTGGCTAACATATATTTATCGAGCTCTATCTTCAATAGACATAGAAAAAAGAAGTTCCGTTTCAAGACATTCGGGTTTCTGCACCGACACTGCAGGTTTTGCAGAAGAGCAGCAGAGTATGGTCTGATCACATATCAAACCATGAACTAAACTGTGACTCTGGTGACACGCAAATCGATGATTTTGGAATAACAACTCCAGCAATCACGGGGAAATCCAACGGGCTTTCTATTGCGTCACAGAGCCACGTAAGCAGGCCTTTTTGAGCACACAAGGTTGCCTTTGGCTCGGGACTCCCATCTCACGTATGTCTACCTTCGTCACACTTTCCAGTACCAGGTGCTTATCCAAGTGTGCTCTGGCTATTCAAGTGTTAGACTATATACTGCTGAAATAGTCTGCTAACACTTAGCTAAACCACACTTTCAGATAGTGAATTCCAGACAGACAACACTATCTGGGTGAAAACATTTATCCTAGCTCTCTGCTTAATCCCTTGTCTCTTACTCTTATTCAGTGCCACTGCGAATTATTACTTCCCAAAACATGCTTATTTCTGTCACACATATCTCTCCTCTTCATATAATGTGCACGTTCATCAGTTTCTCACACAGCCTTCTGTGCGCTTGGATAAACAGCTCCAGGCTGGCTCGTCTACCTTCAGAGCAGGAATGATCCAGCCCTTTGTCATTCTTATCATCTCCTCTGAACACCTTCTCCTGGAATCAGACGCTTCCTGCAGCCTTCAATGGAAAAACGTTCTCTGAAGAAAAGACAAAATGTCTCAACAAAGCTCAACTGCTCTTTTACATCTCTGGAGAGAAAGGAGAGTTAATGTTTCGAGTCCAATGATCCGGTTTTGGAACTATTTGGTCGTGCTGGTGGGAAAAGAATGTGGAAGAAGGCAGACGGGTTCTGAAATGATCGAACTCGATTCTGGGTCCTGAAGACTGCATAGTCAGTCAGTAGAAAGTGAGATGCCGTTCTGCCAGCTTGTGCTGTGCCTTGAAGGAGCACTGAAGCAGACCAGTGTCTGAAATGGCGCCTTGGGAACACAGTATAATATTGAAGTCACAGGAGACTGGAAGAGCAAGATAACTTTTGTTGATTCCACACAGAATGTCGGTGATCTCAGCTTTGTCACTGACTCTGTTTTTCTCTCCCCATTGTGGAGTGATAAAATTCAGAGGAGGAAATACAGTTGCCTGGATTGAATGAAGTGCTGACAAATCACTGAAAATGTATCTGGAAAGTTACACAGTGAGGAGAGATATGGTAACCCAACATGTCTTGTACATTATACATTAGAACATTACAGATCAGTGCAGACCCTTCGGTCCTCGATCTTGCACTGACTTGTGAAAAAAATGTGATGCCCATCTAACCTTCGCCATTACATTGTTATCCATATATTTTTCCAATGCACATTGGAATACCCTTATCTTCAGCGAGACTACGACTGTTGGAGGCAGGCTGATCCACGCCCGTACGACTTTCTGAGTGAAGAAATTAACACAGTTATCTGTCCTAACTCAATCAACATTCAATTTAATGCTATCCCTCCTCGTGTTGGCCTTCGCCGTCTGAGGAAAGAGGTTTTCACTCTCCACTCGATCTAACCTTCTGATAATCATATAAGTCTTGATTAAGTCACCTTCAACCTTCTTCTCTCCGACGAAAACAGCCTCAGTCTCCTCAGACTTTGCCCGTAAGACCTTCGATCCACACCAGTCAACATACAAGTAAACCTCCTTTGAACACTTTCCAGAGCTTTCACATTTTTCCAAAATTCAGTGACCAGAGATGCATGCAATACTTGGTGGTGCCCTACCAGGTGGTAAAGCCGCAACTTCTGTGATTTTATGGAATGGTGCTGTATGGGCAGCTGCTGTGAAGCAAGGAGTACTGGAGCAGCGGGTCGCGAGAGAAAATGTTCTGCATCATGCTGGCAAGTTGTGGAGTTCAGTGGGATTGGATATTGCTGAAAGTGGAAAAGAATGTATACCTTTCACCGCTTCCTGTTACCAGTAAGCATTTCAATTCGGAACATATGTATCAAATGGCTTGCATTCCAACACAGGCACATCGTACGGCTTGCAGAACAAACGTGTTTGCACTTTCACTGACACTGTGCCTCTCTGGCAGCTGCAGTCCTTCCCCACTTTGACTCATACAGCACCGTCGTTCCTGAAACATGTCCCATTGATAATGGAAGCAGATGTTTAAGTAACCCACGCTTGTGAACGAAATGGACAATTTACAATTCCTAAACCTGTTTCATTTGTCTTTTTGGCTAAAGCTAGAATCTTGCGTGAAGATCTGCAAGTCACATTTTCGGAAGGGTGATAAAAAAATTTATAAAACTATGCAAACGACAAAACCTCAGAGGGACAGAAGTGCTAGAATCCCAACAGTGCAGACAAAGAATGTTCGGCCCATTGAATCTGAACACTGAATCCGAAGAGCTTCACACTCCCCCACCCTTTGTTTCCAACCCGCCAAGTACAAAAATAGAATTTACTCGAAATGCTCAGCCGATCTGACAGCATCAGTGGAGACAAATCAGACTCAACGCTTCAGTCAAGAACTGTTCTGATGAAGATTCACTCGATTCGAAATGTTAACTCCGAATTCTCTGATGCTTTACTTCCTATTTTTGTCTCTGATTTCCTGTAATTTCATCTCTTTCGCGTTTTATTTACGATATCCCTAACATGTTCGTCACTGGACACTCTGAAGTAACCTAACCAGCCAAAAGAGACCCATGCGGCAGAACGTGCAAACTCCACATGATCAATCACTCCAGTTTAAAATAAAAACTCGTTTCCTGGCGGCGAGAGAAAACAGCATTAACCACAGAGTTGCCTGAAAAGGCAAGCACGTTTGTCGATGGGCAACTGAACCTCGGATTGACGCGGTGACAGGCAGACGTACTACCCAGGGCTACTGTGAATAAAAGAATCCCCTCAGCCTCTCTGCCGGGACTGGGCAATAACAACTATTTCACTCTCCTAATTCCTTTAAAACCACTGACCCCAATAGCTCTGTGACAGCATCAGAAACTCACATCTCAATAGTTCTTCAAGTCATGAGTGTTTGTGACCATACTGTGAATTCAAGATTCTTAACACCCGATGGCTGAAAAGGTTTCTTTTTTTTTCCTAAACACCTACTCAAATCTTTCTGCCTCTTAAATCTCTGCCTCTTAAATCTCTGCCTCCCTTGTGATTAATCTCTTCATCAAGGGGAAACGTTTCTTTTACTTTACCCTTTCCATATCCCCCGTTACTTTTACATCTCAATCGTGTCTCCTTTCAGTTCGGTCTGCTTTCAGAAAAATATAAGCCCAAACTCTCTTTATAACTGAAACTCCTCAGCCCAGACTATATCTTGAAAACTATCGTCTAAAACATTCGCTATGCTATCGTATCTTCTTTGTAAAGTGACTTGCAGACTGCACACAACAGTCCATCTGGAGCCAAATGAACAAATTAAATAAATGATCAGAAAGTCACATACACTTTTCCAACAAACTAGTTTTTCCTCAATACTATCCTGTGTCCTTTTCATCGAAAAATGAAACTCCTACAATGTGGAAATAGGCAGTTTAGTTCAACAAGTCTACACTGAACCTAAGAAGAGTAACTCAACTTAGACCTATTCTCTTAACCTTTTATTTTGTATTTACACGTAACTAATGCGCCTAACTTACATATCCCTGAACACGATGCGAAATTTAGTATAGCCAATTCACCTAACTCTTCTCGTTTCCTGATACTGGTGCTCCAAGAATCTCTGGTTCACGTTAGTTAAAGTTGCTACGTGAGCTTAGATCACACAGACGCATCATCGAACAGGATCGATTGGTTTTAAGTTGCCAATGCTGAGATTGGAGCACGTGCATCCAACAACAATGACTGCAGTCGCACAGATTGAATGGGGTCAATGGGGTAAGTGTTAGATTGCGCAGTGCCTGAGGGAACTTGGAGAGGAGATCGAGAGAAGGGTCAGTAAATGCGGGAGAAAGACAAAAGTATTCGACAATGTGTGGTTTCGAATCATTATATATAAAACAGATGTGAGAGAGCAGGTTCTGAAGGAAGGTTCTGAAGGAAGAAAATCATCACCTTGGAGAATATTTTCATTTGAATACAATGATTCCATGCTGTGTTGATTTAGTACATGTCACACAGCATAAAATGGGGAAAGTATTACGCACCATGACTCGAATTCTAAACGTACTGATGCAGCCTTAAAGCAAAGTATTGACCACTGAATACTAACGCGGCATCACGCAAACCAATGCACTTAAAAATACTTACAGTGGCAGAGGATATGTCAGAAACAGCAACACAAACAGAAGAAGACCACTTGGCGAAGTCTGAAATGAGATGTAGGAACTCAGAATCGGCTGAAACTTTCACTTCGATAGTTCCAGAGGTAGTTTCCATCGTTGGGTAAGTTGATGACAGAGATGAACTATTTTCCACAGAATATCAAAGGGGAATAGGATAGCCTGGGATATTGTTGAATTGCATGTTTCAGTAGTAATGTAGTTTAACATCATTTACTTCGCCAGTTACCTCACATGTGGAAGTAACCACTGCTGACAACGATCACATATTCTCCGTTACCATTCAGAGAAACTGAGTGGTATGGCCGCGAAACCCCCAAATTAATTAGAATACACGACTTCTTTTCAGCTCAAGTTGACCTCGAACTATCGAGGAAAAGCACGAAACTGGAGTTAAATGTTATCGAATCAGTGGTAATCCCATTGAATGGCTGTGCAGACACCGGGTGAATGAAAGCTGAATGAGAACAAGTGTGGTTTCTTTGCGAAATTAAACGCTTCACAATGTGAGGTCTATTGGAGTGAAGTGGTGAAGTTGATTATATTTACTACTTGTTCACCCTGTGAACGGTTACAATTGTTTCTCCTGTCCCTGATATCATCACAGAACTGCAGCAAGCGCACTTGAATCAGTGGCTTAATGATTTGCTTGTTTGCAAATCTGGGGGTTATTCATTCGACTCTTCACTAGATCAAAAACACTGCCGATCTTTATTACACTTACAAACTCATTGTCCCGAATCCGAGATGTGCTTTGAATTCCTTATCTGCAGGAAGAAGAATCTTTGAAATGCTGGGATGTTTGAAGTATTGATATGAATGCATGCCCACCTTCAATCTATTGTCCACTTATAAGTAATATCGATTAAACCGCAATTCTGTGTTTACCATTTTCGTTTTTAAACAGAAGGTCGGCGTGGTAATAGAAAGCACTAAAATAATCAACACAACTCCACCAAATCGTTCAAAAGGATTGACGTCTTCATTAGAAGCACCTTGCAAAGCAAGCGGTTTATCTTCTTAAACATGGTTTTCCGAAATATCTCTCAATAATGAGCAGATTCTGGGTACTTTGAAGCCAGAACACTTGAAAAAATTTCATTCTGTTTGGAATTATTTGTGACACTTCTTAATATACCGGTTAATGTCTCCGATCGATGAATGCAACCGAGAACATCAGAGGCAACCTCACAACGCTGTCAGAGGAGGGGAAGACAGAGTCGTCTCGCACGCTGCTCTTGTGCACATTATCAATTTCAAACCAACCCAACACCTGCACCCGTGGGAGTGTAAAGGAAACAATTAAACAGAGCCCCGTTTCAACTCTGTGAATCTTTAGAAACTCTGTGGGAGGGGAATGAAGGATGAACTGACCGACTGAGTAGAAACCGTCAAGGCACCTTCCCCTTCTTGCAGGACATGAAGTCTGATGTTCTCGAGTCATTCACTGATCTGAGACATTGAAATCATTCCCATCAGTGCTGCTCCATTCTCGCTGTTATCACTGTCAGGAACAATAAATCCTGATTCCCTGACCAGGTACCCAACTCTGGCCGCGATGAGGAAAATACCGACTCTTAACCAATACACCTCAAGTGCTGCCTCCCAAGCTGTTGGACTGCTTCTTAATGGCAAAGCATATGGCGTTTTATTTATCAGGTCACAAGTTGGAGCAAGTCATCGACTGTTTACAGAACGGTTCGAGGCCCATCATCCAATTTTTCAGCTCTTGGCCTGTCCCCTTGTGTTCCTAAAAGTTTCAAGCGCACATCACAAAGCTATTATCCAGTCACGTTTTACAATGTATGC
Source organism: Chiloscyllium punctatum (assembly GCF_047496795.1). Taxonomy (NCBI): domain Eukaryota; kingdom Metazoa; phylum Chordata; class Chondrichthyes; order Orectolobiformes; family Hemiscylliidae; genus Chiloscyllium; species Chiloscyllium punctatum. The sequence goes on from NC_092757.1 coordinate 33,615,775, forward strand.
GACCGCAGTTTAAGATGGATAACCTATGTTTACGCCCCCTCGGTGATCTGAACACCATTTCACTGACAGAGGCAAACGCTGACAGGTTCTGGCGAAGTGACTGTGGCCTCAGGCGAGATCAGCCAGAAAGTAGGATTCCACCAAATTGGCTTATTTTGTCTCATTTCAGATTTCAACAACATAATCTGGTTACAGCAAGGAAGTGAAGCATTCAGCCATTCCCCTGTCCGTGTTCCTCCCCTATCTAAGCATTGAGCGACAGAGGCAGTGTGCTCTGAGAGAAGGATTCTCACTCTTTTGAAACTGCAACATAATAAATGATTGGATATCATGTGTATTAGAAAACAGTCGTAACAAAATCAAAACAGAATTTTAGGCATCATGTGCAAAAGGATGGGAGACTGTAATGCCGAATCAGAGTGTCCAGGGTGAAAGGAACAGAGACTGTACCTGGATGTCAAGCAATTTGGATTCCGTGTTCTCACAGCCATGGCCTTCAAATCGTTAGCATTTATTGTTACCAATATGAAATGCTGCCTTCTACTTAAAAGCAGAATTATGGTCTGAACATGCATACATAAATCGTGAAATTGATCAAAATTGATGTATTTTTTCATTTCATATTTTGGCAGCAAGAGTAACATGTAAACACTTAGATTATCATTAAAATCCAATATTAAAGCCACTTAGTGTTTTTACAAAACTACAAAAGCAGAGGAAGAGCTGGGAGTTGCATGACTGAAGGAGGCGACTGGTCCTGCTTTCGACCCACAACGTTTCAACCTTTCGTCCCAAGGACATGTGCAGAAGCAAAATACTGGTAAACTGATACATATTTTAAAAACCAGAAAACGCGGGAAGTGTTCAGTTTTTCTTGCATCTTCTGAAAGTGTGGTAGAGGTCAACATCATTACAACCTGATTGCCTTTACTTTGTATTCACGATAACTAATGTCCAAGTCACAACTCATTCAGACACATTTCCTCATCTTTAAAAGGTATGCACGCTTTCAGTTTGCCATGAGAAACGTTTTGTCAATTAATTCAATACTGACAGGATTGCCGTTTAAAGCTGTGTGAAAGACGTTACAAACGGTCATGCCAGAAAAAATGAGGTGCCACGTGAAATAAATATGTGTTTCATTCAGGAAGGCTAAAATAGAATTGTTCATAGAAAATTGTGGCGAACTGTCTGCTGATTTTTGTTTTGATGAGGTAAGAAGAAGTCTTCATGATGATAATCCAAAACGATCATATAAATGTAGATTGGCAATACAAAAGATAAAGGTTCTGTGAGACCACTGTGCCTGAAATCTGGGCATGAAGGAATATAAGGGATAGTAGCAATATTGATCATAAATTGGATGCGTGAAATGTTACTGATGAAGGGTGCCTGCATGAAACTTCAATTATCATGCTCCTCGGATGCTGCGTGACCCACTATGCTTTTGAGCACCACTCTCATGCTGACTCTGATCTCCAGCATCTGCAGTCCTCACTTTCACATTTCCATCTTCCACCTTGCAACATTTTACCAGCATCTTTTTCACAATCCTTTGCTTTTCACCTGGTCCAAAGATGAAGAAATCATCTTTTGTGGAGAAATTGCCGACTCTGGGACCGTTCTCATCGAAGCAAATAAGGTTAACGGGAGATTTCCTGGGGAAGTTGAAAGTGATGTTGGAGGAAGCAATGGGGATGGGAGGTTTGATGATAATGAGGAAATTTTGCCTCTGACCAGTGCAACGCACATGAGGACTGGGATTGAGGACATTTATTGAAAAAACAGCATTTGTGTCGAATACATTTTGCGAATTCTAAATAAACCCCACAGGTCTGGTATTATCTGTGGTTGGACCAACAGAGCGACCGGTTTGAGTCAGGTCCGTTTCTGGTTCAGAACCCAAGTTTCATGCATGTCAACAAATGAACAGACCTGACAAAACGTGGAGTTATTGAGACGGATTTTCTGTAGTTTGGGGGATGTCTCATCCACCAGAAAGTCATTTAAAAGCAACAGTGAATGAAATGTAGTCGTATGATTAAAACCACAAATTAGCGGGGAACCACTAATGTATATCTAATACATTGCCTTAACTACTCAGCTACAACTATAACCCTGAGATACTGGTTAATATTTCTCTTGAAATTGGGGTTTCCAACAGAAAACGTGAGTACACTATTCGGTTAGTTCTGTCTGCGCAATGACTCCAAAATTTGGGGTTCCCCTATAATTGATTAGAATGGAGGAGGCTGATAGGAAATTGGATTCAACGACACATATTGATGAGAGACAGAATGCTTGGGAAGGATGCATTTTCATGAGCAGAGAGATTAGTAATAATGTAATGGATCGAGAAATGATGCTGTCATAGAATTTTAATAGCGCCTTTCAGCACTATCTGCGTCACAGGCACTGAAGGAAATTCGAAGCAGATGTGGCTTTGTCAAATCTAATGTGTAAATCAGGGCTATTTGTTGAACAAGAGGTCAAAAAGAAAATGCTACAAATACTCAGAACTGACGCGGGAGATGCAGGTGCGTTTATGCCTTACATTTAGCGTTTGTTCAGCTCTGATTGCTATCCGGAATATTATAGGACTGGGGGTCCTAATATCAGGAGAAGGGTTTACCCAATTAAGGCACAGATGAGGAGGCTGTTCTCACGTCCTGAGGAAAGCAAATACGTGTACATATTTAGAGCAGAGAGATCTGCCAAAACTGGGTATGTTCAAGATTTCAATTATTTATCTCTCTGTTAACAGCATGGAGCAAATGGCATTGTGAAATGTGTCCATGTTTGCTGACGATGGACAATAATGGGAGACCATGCTGTGATGAGGACGTGGGAATCTGCGAATGCGTTTCGATAGTTTGAGTGAGTGAGGGAAAAACTTCGCAGATGAAGTTTCATGTCAGGAGTGCCAGGTTGGAAGATTCAAAAGGCAGAGCACTATGAAAATAGAGGGAAAGTAGAAAAAACGTGTCGGGCAGAGGAATCTGGTTATTCCCGTGCCTAACACAAAGTGTTGTGACGTTTTTGTTCTGACCAACCGTATGGCCTCCTTTCCAAAAACTTGCAATGAAAGAGATGGTTTCCCGAAAAAAAACTATAAATCGAAACTATGAAACGAAGACCAAGAAAAGACTTGTGCCGTTCTGTTGTACAACCTTGATGTGTGTGGTTCTGTAAAAATTGTTTAAAATGGACCCTGTAGTTGGAATTGTAGGAGCTCGGGAGTGAAAGTCACAGATCCATGATTTTTGCCAACATTTATCTGTCTTCCTCACTTTTAGTACGTTTTATTTCGCACTGTTGTTCCTGTGAGTAAACTCAGGTGACTTATTTCCCTCACTGTTCCTCGTCACTTCACGAAAGAATTCAACGTTCTTATCTCCAGGTTCTAGGTAACCTCTAGCATTGTACAAAGGTCACTAAAACCTCGACATTCCCCATGGGGGTCTGTCTGCCTTCTTGCAATATCAATTGATCCATCACTGTGTCAGTAATGCACACACGAAAAGCAACGCAAAACAGCAGCAATCGACACTGGATTTCGAACGCAGATGATTGCAGCCACATGTCAGAATAGTGACAATTGTACGATCACAAACTCACATATTGAACCGCCAGGAAACTCCATATAAGTGCACTGCCAGAAGCTGTGCGAGTCGTCGCACCTGAAAACCCACATAAATACTTTGTTGGGCGACGGACCTAGTTGTATTTCTCAATCAGCAATCGGATTTTACATTGGTCATATCAGCATTTCCCTCAAACAAAGAACGAACCACTGCTGCACACGGAGGAGAAAGTGAGGACTCTATGTGCTGGAGATCAGAGGCGTGTGTGTGGTATTGGAAAGAATAGCTGGTCAGGCTGCATCCGAGAAGCAGGAGAATCGAGCTTTTGGGTAGAAGCCTGATGAAGTATTCATGACCGAAACGTCGATTCTCCTGCTTCTTGCATGCCGCCTTACATGCTGTCCTTTTCCAGCAACAAACTGCCACAGACTGTCATATAATCCGAGCTCCCAGGCGCGGAAACAGAGACACTCAGTGCCCTGAGTACAGCTACTGGGGACACCTCGCGGTGGCGTTTAGAGGCAAGTTGTTCTTCATGAATGCGGCTCTCGATTTGCCTTCCTCTTGGTCCTTTACAAAGTTTTCTGCACTCCTTGCGTGGAGCATTGTTTGTCTACATGTGCACTGCGCATGCAGTGGAGTGGTCATTTGTTCTGGTGAGTTGTTGGCTGAACCTGGCTTTCGATTTATGCTCTCTCATAAACCTGAATGGTCAGAGGAGTGTGGCTGTCCGTTCTGAGATTTTGTTCATATATAAGGTGGAGTGTTTAGTGTGTCGGATCATGGCATGTCCTCCGAGGGTTGTTTGTCTGCAAGGATTCTACGGGAATATCTTTTGTTGCCAAAGCATTTCTGGAGGAGCCAGTGAACACCACAGCTAGTTTCCCCTCGTCGCAATACACACAGTCGATGAGAAAAACATGTTCGATTGGGGCAACACAAAAAAAAATAGGACAAGCCAAATTGAAGGCGGCCAGAAAATTTCTAGAAGGAAAATACTTATCCATGGACTCCATCAACAAGCTGGTAGTGCTAAACCCAATATACCGGGACCTGAAACTAAATTCCAGTACTTACAAACAAAAGCAGTGGGAATGAACTCAAATCGAATCCAAACGCCACAGGACAGCCACGCTTCGCAGGAGTCTCAGCAGCCCTGAAGATGTCGCCGAGAAAGTGGAGAAACGGCAGTAAACCAACATCCCAAAACCGCAGAAAATACCCACAACTGCACCCTGCACGAGAATTACCAATCTTTACTCAAACTTTGAAACTCTAAATCAGGCCGGGCTGCGCCAGCAAGCAAAAGAACTTTGGAATCTTCCGTGACATGTGAGAATATTAAGTACCACATGATGGCGGAGGTAAGAGCTCGCCAACCTCTCAGCTCCTTGTGCGTGTCCTTGTTAAAAATAACTGCTTGACTCTCGACATCCCATTTTCCATCCTTTGGACTTGTATGCCGTAAGCATTACAAATTCACATGTGAACATCTCAGAAGGTTATTAGAGTTTCTGCTGCTTCGACACTGAGGGACAGTGAGTTACAGATTCCAAGCTCTCGCTGTCTGATTAAGTTTTTATTTGCATCTACTCAAACATACTTGCCTCTTAACTTAAATCTACTGTTTCCTGATGATTGAGGCCTCCATCAAAGGGAAACGTTTCCTTCAATCTGCCCAATCCAAACCCCTCATTATTTTTTACATCTCAATCATGTCTCCTCTCAATCTCCTATGCTCTCAAGAAAACAACTCCAGTCTGTCGACATTCTTTAATAGCTGCACTTCTTCAATCCAGACAATATCTGTACAAATCACTTCAGCACAGTTTTGATAGCTGCCATATCACTTCTACAATGTGAATTGCAGAATTGTATACAATAACCGAGCGAGAGCCAAATGATGATGTGAAACAAAAGTTAGAAACCACCGAAATTGGTCTTTTCCAATAAAGTCTCTTCCCTTCGATACTATTCAGTGCCTTTTTCGTGAACCTGATGCTCCAATAATCTCTGGTCCATGCTAATGCAACACTCTACAGGAGGATTGATCATGCAGCCATCTTATCTGAATGCATTGAGTGGTTCGAAGATCTTGATGGTGATATTGGGGCACGTTTACCGAGCAACAGTGACAGCTGCAGCACGGACTTAATTGTATCAACTTGAAAGTGAGTTTTAGACGTTACAATGCATCGGTGAGTTGGGAGGAGTGACGGAGAGGGGGAACAGTGACTGTGAAAGGGAGAGAAATCTCCGTTATTGGGTGAATTTGAATCCTGATATATGATTCGCAATGATGTCACAGAGCAGACTGGAGAGTATTTTCCCGTTAAAAATGGGTTGATTCTTTTCGCTGTTCAGTTCGCACAGGTGATGTGGCATAAAATGGAGCAAATGTGCATTGCCATTACTCGGAAAGGAACGGAATTTGCTGCGGCTACAAAGCAGAGTACGAGCCACTATATAATCACGTGAAAAAAAGACACGATATAAAAAGCAAAAAATACAACGGCAGAGATACGTGAGGAAAAGTAGAGCATGCACAACAGGAAAAGTTGCCACATACTGGACTGAGATTGGGCTGAATCTTCTTCTTTGATGTCTCCAGAGACTGTGGAGATTCCAACATTGAGAATATTGAAGACTGAATCCGATAAGTTCCTGCAAACTATGAAATGTACAAGCGATAGTGCAGGGTATTGTCGAAATGCAGTGCTCAGTAACACCGACGTTTCACATCATAACGTTACCAATTCTACGAGACAAGGAAGTAAATATTGTTGCACACTTACATCACACCAGTTCCCAGGTGTAATGTAAGAGAAATTGAGTGGCGCAAAGGCGAAGATTTAATCAGAAATGGGTAGTGGAATGAATGCTTGTATCTCCTCTGTTGTCCAGTGACAAAATCCATGAGCACGCAGTCCTTCTATGAAAGCATTGACGCGCGTGAAATGCTGAGGCTGGAAGCTCCAACCTCAGCTGGACCAAGCACTATTCACATGGAGAAGGGAGCATTGGGACATCGGGTTGGGAGGTCTAACCTCATCTGGAGATGCTTCAATCGAAATGGCGTGAGGAACACTGGTGTGAGGGAAAAGGTCCTGAGCTATTTTAATCAGAATTCAAATAGTTCCTGGCAGTACACATGAATTTGGTTTGAGAGAGGATCTGTCCCAGGGAATTGTCTCATTTGTAAATAAATATATTGCAAAGATTGAGCTTGTGTAGGAGTATCTGTACAGAGAAATAAATATTTAATTTTATTGCTCTCTGACATTTCTCATATGTCTGACTCAAGAGCCGGTTACCTTTCTGGAAGGGTTTTTGAACAGTTTTTTCTTGTTCTTCAACTGAGCAGCTGGGTTTGGTAAATAGAAAGTCGGAAGAACAAAGTATTTCAGCTTCCACTTCTGTGGTGACAATGATATGCTCAAGGCATTTTTGGAAGGGACTCTTGCTCTTATATATCAGGAATTAAATCCACATCTTAGCCTCACAGCAAACCGTCATCAGTTTGTTAAAGCCGATCGGCCTTGCTGTCGAGCCAAACAGGATTTCAGCCTCAAGTCTCCTGATCCATAGACAGCTGCGTTACCCATTGCTCCACTGGCCAGGATATTACAGCATGCATTCGTGCTGCAAAACAGTGCTGTTAACACGATTATGAACAACAACGTTCATGTTCACAAGTTGAATAACCAGGAAAGATAATCACCGTCACTGCTTCACGCCAATGGCCCCCACTTTTTGAAGCAACAGTCGCAAAGAAAACACGTCTGTCCCCATGAAGCTGATATTCACCCTATATCTACGCCACCATTCAATGTGATTACTGCTAAACTGATAAATTTCAATTCCACTTCCCTGCTTTTCGTCCATATATCGAGTTAAACTCCAGTGTGATCACAACAATGAATGTTCCCGTTAATTTTTGGATCTTTAGATTACTTTAAAGATCTGTGCGAGTTCGCAGGAAAATCAAAAATATGAAACAAGCTAAAACTCTTTTGTGTAAATTTAACTCAGTGCAGAGCCAGACGATGAGAAAGGTCACAGAGCGTACTAATTACCTCTGTTTCTCTCTGCACAGACTAGGTTCCCTACAAATGGCAAACAGGCCATTTGGCCAAACAGTTGCACACTGACCATTCAAAGAGTAACCGACATGATCCGTTCCCCTATGAGTAATGCACCGAACAGTATCGGCAATTTTGCGTGGTCAATGCAACTGACTATTTTTATATTATGAGAGGACCAGGGAACCCGGAAAAAAAACCGCGCATATGTATGGAGAATGTTCAAACAGCACAGAGACAGTCACCCAATGCTGGAATCGAACCAGATCAATGGCGCTTTGAGGGGCAGAGATAACCACTTAACTCCTTCACGAGTTGAACCTTTGCAGGATTTCTCTTTGTAACTGAGACACTTATTTTGGAAAGCATATTCCGTCAATCCTCAAATCTGTGACCTGCTAAAAAGTATTTCACTTCAGATTAAAATTGCTGAGAACCCTTTCCCTCAGATGTCCCAATGCTCCCTGCTACATATTAATAGAAGATGCTTAAGGTGTGTGTCAATCTCCAAGCCTGATGTTCAAATGCTTCCAGCTCCATGCCAATAAGAACTGCACCTGTTGAGGTTGGACCTCACAGCCTGACGGCCTAGTGCTTCCTTCTCAATGTCAGTAAAAACGGCAGGAAATGAGGTTGGAGCTCCCAGCCTGATATTCAAATAAGTCCTGCTGCACCATGTTAAAAAGTTTTCGTCCACGTGAGGCTCAAACCCCAGCCTAATGTCACAATGCTCCCTGCTCCACAATAGAATGTGCGCCGGGTGAGTTTGGAGATCCCAGTCTCGGCATTTCACGCACCTCTGTACCGTCAGAGAAGGGCGTCATTGGTGGTTTTCTCCATCACCATTGCCAGCTGGATCTTCACGGTTGCACCACTCACCATATCCTCACCCACTCACCCCCCTATTCATCTGGATGTAGGTTTGCTCGCTGAGCTGGAATTTGCATTGCCATTCGTTTCGTCAATCTCCTAAATAACATCTTCAGTGGGCCTTCGGGCGAAGCGCTGCTGCTAATTCCTGCTTTGTATTTATAAGTTTGCTTATTCGAGCTGACAAAACGTGACTTTTTTGGTTATTTGCTCTCTCTCCCCCCTCTATCTTGAGTCGTTTTAAAGCCTCTTGTTGATGACTGAATCAGAAGTGTTTCACTGGAACTGCATGTGCCTCCGTTTCCTAATCCTCCGTTTAGATGTCACGGATATGAAGGAAACAGAGTTGATACGAAGTCATTCGTAAGAGAGTCCAGCATTTCCTCAGTTTCAGTTCCAACATGGCTTAGATTTCAACGCGACGATATGAAAGAGGGAGTCAAGCAGTTCATCTGAGGGAGTAAATCCTTTCATTTCTGTTGCTGACCGAATAAATGGTAAATGTGCCCTGTGCTTAAAATCGCGAATATGTGAATTGCTGCAAAGTCATGATTCAGGATTTCTGCTTTTATTTCACAAAGGTTGAGAAACGGCAGACAACGTCCAAATCAGGCATTTCACACTTTAGATTAGGATGCAGTTGACAGAAAACATACATCAGAATCCAGTTTTCGCTGTCACCCCAGCAAATGAGACTTCCCCTTGACACTAAACCAAGGCACCTTCGCATGTAAAGCAAATCCAATATGAATGGTACAGAAGTGTTCAATGCCCAGTAACTGACGTTAAACAGCACGGCCATCCAAGGTGTACAAATTGACTTATATTTAGGAACAGGGAGGACAGAAACTAAGAAGAGAAAGTGAAGCTGGAAAAATACAGCAGGTCGGAGCAGCAGGAGAATTGACATTTCTGGCTTAAGCCCTTCATCATCTCCAATGCTCTTTCCAAGAGGAGAATGAAACATAATAAACTTTCACACAGTAATTCACCCGGATTCATTATATTCCGTTGCACCACGGCATCAGATATGTGCGTGCAAATTCCAAGACAGTTTGCTGATGAGGATTTCAAACACGGATGCTCTGTTCACGTCAACCCAAAAGACTACCATCGACAAAAAATGGAACAAGGATGTTTCTGCCTCGTTTTGAACTGGGGATAGCCCGTGTCTGATGTGAATTTCGGCTGGGAAAATTTTCTCTGGGGCACTGAGGCGAAAGGAAGCTCGTAACTTCCCTCTTAAACAGTATAGCCACAAGTACTGCAGACATCAGTTCATAGTCAAGATCGCTGCAGAGACAAATTTGAAAACAAGGAATTCATGCAGCAATTATTTGGAATAGCTTTCCCTTTCGCCATTAAAGTAGGGATGGGCGACACAATTCAAAACGAGGTTTGATGAAGAGACTGCAATAGATCCCCATCCAACACAATCCGGAAGCCTGTGGCCCATAAGGAAGGAACAACAATGTTTCTGCCCTAATCTGAACACGGCCACTTTCGCAAAAGCTGATACTTCTTCTCTACAGAAAGAATCACGGCTCGCCGACTGCTCTTTTAAAAATAGTTACCGTCCGTGGTGGAAACATCTGTGCATATTCAGAACAAGGAAGAATAGATGACGAAGAAAATCGCACACAACAATTACTTGGTCTTGTATTCCCATTCGCCACAGCGGCATTAATGGGCTGGGACAATAAATGGAAAGTTTACTTGCAAGAGCAGCAAGCAGTAAGATCAACCCATGTTCAGAAACAAGCCTATCCTTTTTTGCGCAGGACAATTGGAAGCAGGGATACTTCATGTTGAAGTGAACGTGATAACCACTCCCCCACAGAAACACAGCGAAAACAGTGACTTGATCGAACTGAACCCCTCCCCCAACCCAAACGGTGATTGCTTTGCTCATGGGAGATCGTGTTTGCCGCACTGCCAGCATACCAAATTCGGTCACACACAGAGACATTGCAACATGCTGCCAATATTTGCAGAGGGGGCCGTGTTCAGACCCACGTTGAAAACACACCGGATCCTAAAATCAGATCGAGTAAGCATTGCAGGGAGAATGCTGGAGAATGGTGTTGAGACCCACATCTGCCAGATCACATGGCGAAGCAGAGCAGATAGACCGGAAGGCCTAACCTTCTGGTCTCTGGCCATCAGTTACGTAACGACACAGAAACAGTGTTATTTATTCAGATCGAGGAACTCCCGTCAGAGCTGCTAAAAATGTTGAGATGGGATATGTTTGAAACAAGTCTTGTAACTGTCAAAATGGCTGGAGAGGAAATAATAAAAGAGACGCTCAGGATAAAGATGGAAGTCAGGAGATAATCAATAGAAAGGGAGTGTGCGGAAAGGCCGAAGGAGATGGACATTAAAAAAGATGCTTTAACACTGCAATGTTAACTCTGCTTTCCATTTTCAAGATTCTGCCAGACCTGCTGACATTTTCAGGCAAATTCTATCTTTGTTAATGAAAGAGAACTTGGGAGAGCTATCCTCGGCCAATCAGCTCTACCTGCTCTTGGAATGTTTGACTGCCTCGTTCCCACAGATCATTTTCGTCCTGCACTGAAAACTCACAACCCTGCCCAACCCCACCACCATGCCAGTTGCCGAGAATAAGCTGTTTTTTGCATCAACCCGCATAGACACACAAGACGATCATTTTCCATATGAATTGTTAGACATTCAGGGAGATCTCACTAAGCTTTCCGTCAGAACTTTCTGAATCAGTTAATTTGAGTTCAGCACCATTTCATGAGGAACCCTCACTTACAGTTCCCCTCCCACGCCCCACCCCCCAACGCCCCAGAAAGTGGTCATTTTAATACATGGTTAGAGTGGAACCTACATCTTTGAAAGGGACATCATGCATCGTACATTTGCCTCCACTGATCGACTTGTCTCGTCCACTTGCAGAGAAGTGAAGAGACTTTTCCCTCGGAAACGGACGTGTCAACGAAAGAGTGAAGCTTCCCACAGTGTAAGTGAAATGGAGAGCTGGGATCCAGGAAGAAAATGAAAGCACCCATTGTGCAGTTCATGTGCACGACCCAGAGATCAAGAGTCGCAAACACTCAAATGAAAACCGCCAGAACACGCTTAGACCTTTCGTATACAAGTGCTGACATGAGTGGAGTTGTATATCGGCAGCAACAACTCGATAGAGACTGGCGCTTATATTCAGCGCCATAGGCCGCTTTGCCAAGCCACCCCACGAAAAAAGCAAGCTATATCTCTCATGGCGAATATTTCAGCATCACTTAAGTTTCTGCACTTCCTGCTCCCCAACACCCTCCTCTGCGCAGTAACACATATTATTTGGAAAAGAGTTAGCTCAATTGGATGGACGGTTGATTTGTGATTCAGAGTACCACGAACACCACGCATTCAGTCCCTGTACCAGCTAATGTCACCCTGAAGTTCTCACCTTCTTAACCTGGTCCCTTGCTTGATGCTCAGTGACTCTTTGGTAAAGCGCCATCAGTTGTCTCTCTCTCTCAAAAGTAAGTTAGTGGTCCTATAGTCTCTGGCGGTACGCCAACTTTAATTGCATAACCTTATTTGTGTAATGAGAAGGGAATAATTGGCAATCTAGCTGTATCAGGACCCTTGTGGGCGCTTGAAGAATGCAATGATAGAAATATTCATTAAAATGGAGATGGACAGAGTTGATTCTGAATCTAGGGGATAAAATCTGAACACCGGAAATCACGATGGTATAAGGAGGAGAAGGTTGCAATAAATTGGGGAACAAACTTAACTGCATGCCAAACATCTATCGATCCCTTGAAGGAATTACAACAGTCGTCTTTCCCATCTGTCACAAAATAAAACGGGAAATGTGATTCTTCCATGTCGAAGAAGGGACATGAGGGATTGTACTTGATCCAAAGGAGAGGAGTACAAAGTGTCCAAAAAGAACTAAGTAAAAACAATGACGGCCGATGCTGGAAACCAGATTCTAGATTAGTGGTGTTGGAAGAGCACAGCAGTTCAGGCAGCATCCGTGGAGGAGTAAAATCGACGTTTCGGGCAAAAGCCCTACAACAGGAATCTTTTGCCCGAAACATCGATTTTACTGCTGCTCGGATGCTGCCTGAACTGCTGTGCTCTTCCAGCACTACTACTCCAGATGTCTAAAAAGAACAACAGACCTGAAGACTGAGTGAATTTCAGATTTCAGCACAATTAAGGAAGTGATCAAAAGGGAAAATAACACATGATCGTAAGCCGGTGAAATACAAGCTAATTGTAGATTCTGTTGACGTTAGATGAAGACAAAAAAAAATTAATGGAAACAAATCCCTTACAATCAGAAACAGGGGAAGTTATAATGTGGGTTCAAGTGATGGCATGTTAATATACTATATACTTTATTTCACTTGTGTCATCACAAAAGATGTCAAATAATACCCCTAAATTGCTGAGGAGCACATTAGAGGAAGAACTCAAAAAACATCAGTATTTGTTGGGGAATGGTGTTCGGGAAATTTATAGTATTAAAAGCAATGTTATCACAGGAATGCTACTCTCCACCGAAGCATACTAAATAAAGTGGCCCTACAGTTAGTGGATCTAATATGAAACAAGGAGCGTGAACCTAAATAAAGTAATCTCAATTTTGAAGATTCTGTAGAATCTGGAACAATCTTAAATGGATTGGAAGACAGCTGATGTGACTACGCATTTCTTTTTAAAGAACGAGAGATATGAAAAATGGAGTTATAGACCAGTTATCCTAAAACTGGAAACCAATGATTGGATGAACAGAGTCAGTCAGCATAGATTTACGAAATGGAAATGAAAAACTACTCCTGGTGCCTGTGTACGCAAATTGCTGAAAGTAAGCATGCAGGTGCAGCAGGAGTTAAAGGAGGCAAATGGCATGTTGGCCTTTGTAACAAGAGGATTTGAGTGCAGGAACAGGAATGTATTGTTGAAATTGTTCAGTGTCTTGGTGACGTCATACGTCGAGTGCTATTTGCACGTTCGGCTTATGGGGACTGCGCAACAAATTTTTAACAAAACGATTCTTCAGATTGCAGGACTGAACTTTGGGGATAATTCGAATTTGTTCGAATGAAAACCACTAATGTTTGGAAGAAAGAAGTAGGACATCATAGCAACTAATACAATTCTAACAGGATGACCATGTTAAATGTAGGAAGCATTCCCTCCTGACCACGGAGTCCAGACCGAGAGGTGTGGGGTTCACAGTTGTACGATATCGGGCAGGCCATTTAGTTCCCTCAGACGGGTGTCCCTCTGGAATGTTCTGCCACAGGAAGATGTGAAAGTCAAACCACGGAATGTTTCCATGAAGAAAGTATAATTCTGTGGTCTAAAGGGCTCAAACACTACGGGTCTACAGTAATAACAAAGTACTGAATGCAATGACCAGACTTGATCACAGTGAACATTGCAGCAGGATCAAACACAGCAACAATCTACTCCTGTTTCGATTTTCTGTATTTATATACCTTTAAAGGTGATATGCAAAACTACTTGATACATGTATCCGCACAGATATCAGATATCATTGGATGAAAATCCTTTCACCCAGTTATGAATGGTAATCTGTGATAAGTCTCACCACACGGACTGCATCACTTCGTCGTGTTTAAAATGATGCAGACTCATTTTCAAAGCTTTTGGACTGGCTGCTCTGTCTCTTGTTTTCGATTCAGCTCTCAAACTGTTGAATATTCTAAGAAATAAACGTAGTATGTCGGAAATAATTAAACATCTTTCGAAATTTTGTAAGGCAAAGGAGGTTGGGATAGGATGGAGCAAGTGTGTGCAGAAGAGGAGCAATGAGAGAAACAATGAGCTGAGGTTTGCAGTGTGTTGGTGTGTGAAAGACAAAATCAATTTCCAAACCCTACACCTCATCCTTCTCAGCTCTATTCCTGCTCCATTATCTCAGCTTCTTTCACACTGACAGCCAACTCAGATGCACAAATAATCACGACGAGATACTTTCCCATCAATCCCAATCATTGACACATACTATGGCGAACAGAGATTGCAGAAACCAGGATTCAATTCAGAATGGCACATAAAGAAGTAATTCGGCCAATCTTTCATTGCCAACATTCTGCACAGGAGTGCAGAAACTTCAAATAATCTGTTTCATTGCAGGCAGGCTCAGATAGAGCTATGCAGTAATACAACATTGAATAAGACCCTTCCACCTAACTAGTCTTTGTCAACCAAAGTCCAAAATTGAACTAGTCCCATCTGTCTTTGCTATGTTCTTATCATTAGAAAAATCTTATTCATGTATCTTCTTGAAGGCCATTTGAAAGCTTTTTCCATTTCTCAACTAACTTTCAAATTCTGTAACCGTACTCACATCAATCACTCCCTCAGGAAATTCATTCCACACACGAAACACTCACATTATAAAGTAGTCTTTTTAAAATTCTCTTGTGTCTTTTTAAATCTTCCTCCTCTCACCTTAAAAATCTGTTCACTAGTTTTGAAAGCCCTCATCCAAGCAACATGAACCTGCCATTCACGTTATCCATAGCGTTTAAAACATTATATACTGCGAGAAGGTCACCGCAGAATCTTCTACACTCCACTGAAAACGAGTCCCAGACTTGCCAGCTTCTCCCACAACTACAAAACCTCCATTCTCAACAAAGGCCTGACATATCTTTACTGCACCTTCCCCAGCTTAATAGTATTCTTCCTAAATCACGACTGCTCCCACTACTCCTGGCAATGCCTCACCAACGTCATGTGCTACCAAAAGATGACGTCCCAACTCCTATACTTAACGGAATGAGCATCATAAACATCTCCTTTACTACCCTATCTACATGTCACGCAAACTTCAAATAATTATGCCCCCGACCTCCTTGGTCTACTATCCTACAACATCACCCAAACGCACACTTTTCATTGTTTAAGTATTGATCCTCGCATTTATCCTAATTAAACACACCCTGCTAATCCTTCGTCGAGTCACATATTGATCTTTGTAATCACAGATAACATTCTTCACAATCGTCCCACACAAGAGGTTAGTGAGTAAAATTAGGGCGCACGGGATTGGGGGCAAAGTACTAGATTGGATAGAGAATTGGTTGGCTAATAGGAAACAAAGGGTAGTGATTAACGGCTCCATTTCGAAATGGCAGGCAGTGACCAGTGGGGTACCGCAGGGATCCGTGCTGGGACCGCAGCTTTTCACAATATATGTAAATGATATAGAAGATGGTATCAGCAATAACATTAGCAAATTTGCTGATGACACAAAGCTAGGTGGAAGGGTGAAATGTGATGAGGATGTTAGGGGATTACAGGGTGACCTGGACAAGTTAGGTGAGTGGGCAGATGCATGGCAGATGCAGTTTAATGTGGATAAATGTCTGGTTATCCACTTTGGTGGCAAGAACAGGAAGGCAGATTACTACCTCAATGGTATCAAATTAGGTAAAGGGGCTGTTCAGAGAGATCTGGGTGTTCTTGTCCACCAGTTAATGAAGGCAAGCATGCAGGTACAGCAGGTCGTGAAGAAGGCTAATAGCATGCTGGCCTTCATAACAAGAGGGATTGAGTATAGAAGCAAAGAGGTGCTTCTGCAGCTGTACAGGGCCCTGGTGAGACCACACCTGGAGTACTGTGTACAGTTCTGGTCTCCAAATTTGAGGAAAGACATTCTGGCTATTGAGGGAGTGCAGCGTAGGTTCACGAGGTCAATTCCTGGAATGGCAGGATTGCCTTACACGGAAAGACTGAAGCGACTGGGCTTGTATACCCTTGAGTTTAGAAGACTGAGAGGGGATCTGATTGAAACGTATAGGCTTATGAAAGGACTGGACACTCTGGCAGGAGGGAACATATTTCCGTTGATGGGGGAGTGCCGAACCAGAGGACACAACTTAAAAATACGGGGTAGACCATTTAGGACAGAGATGAGGAGAAACTACTTCACCCAGAGAGTGGTGGCTGTGTGGAATGCTCTGTCCCAGAGGGCAGTGGAGGCCCAGTCTCTGGATTCTTTTAAGAAAGAATTGGATAGAGCTCTTAAAGATAGTGGAGTCAAGGGGTATGGAGATAAGGCTGGAACAGGATACTGATTAGGAATGATCAGCCATGATCATTATGAATGGCGGTGCAGGCTCGAAGGGCAGAATGGCCTACTCCTGCATCTATTGTCTATTGTCTATTGTCTATTGTCTATTGTCTCTGCGACCAGTTTTGCTGGCATCTACAAATTTACTTTCCATGCTTTGCATATTTACATTTAAATAACTTATATAAAAATGACAAACAGAAATGGAGAAAGCACTGATCCTTGTCGTTGACTGTTGTGAACAGTCCTTCATTCTGTAAAAGAAGCAACCCTCACCTTCTGTGTCTGTCTCATGCTATCAGAACAATTTTATATCCAAATGGGAAGTTCACCCTGATTCACATGTGACCTAACTGAAAGAATAAATCGACCATGTGGAACCTTGTTAAAGGAATTACCAATGTCCAAGTGAACATTGGTACTGCTCTGCCATCATCAATCTTCTCAGCTATTTTCTCATAAATACAATCATGTTTGTGAGACACACTTTCCCTCACTCAAAACCATGCTGAATATAACTAATCTTTATTTAACTCAGAATGCATACTAGTCCTATCTTTTAGAATCGCTTCCAATAACTTACCCACCACCAAAACCAGACTCACAGTCCAAAGGTTCACAAGTTTCTCGGTGCATCATTTCTTAAATAAATGCACAACAATCGGTAATCCTCAGGTATTTGGCACTTCACCTGTGGTCATAGATGATAAAATTATTTCTCAAAGGGACCCCATATTTTACTCACAACCTTCTACAGAGTCTTGGGATACACTAAGTCTGATCCAATAAATATATCCAAAATTTATTTTCAAAGAACTCCAACACTTCCTCTTTAGAATTGTGAACTGTTTTTAAAACATCAGTTTGAGTTCTCAAACATCGAGAGAAAAACCTGCGAGACAGTCATTTCATATCTGTCTCATTTACTGCGATTCGACTCAAAGATAAATATTTCCATATCTAAAGGCACTAATTATTCTTATGCTTGTAATGCCCTTGGAGAATCTCTTTCAATTCTTGCGATTGAGCAAATGTATCTCACATCAACTCTCAAATAGCCTACATGTCAACATTAATAGAATACTAAACAAGATCTCCCAAATGTTTTTGCATTTCCCATTTCGGAAGCCATTTCCCTTTGAGAAAATACCTTATTTCTCTTCTCTTCTCCCAATACTTCTGACCACACACTGTTTCATACAGTATTTCTCCTGCCAAATCTTTATACACTCCCTGAGATTGTCTCAGTCATACTGCCGCCTTCCCCCTTCTTAATACGACTCAACTGTCCCCCTATCACTGTCTCATCCAGGAGTCCCCCTCAGACATATAGTCTCACTACCCGGAACACCACCTTACAGACCGGCCAAAGAACTACACGCAAGACTGAAGTACCTAGTAGAAGAGTCAGAGCACTCCATCCACTCCACCCAAGATTCCTAAAAATCATCAAAAACACCAAAATAGAGGAAGACGAAGCAATGATCTCATTCGACAAAACAGCATTGCTCACCTCCATCAACATCGACCCTGCAAAGGAAACACTCACCACACTTTTAGAACAGTCCATCACACATACATCAACCACCATCAATCACATTACCAACGAAAACATGATGAAGCTAGTGGACCTGTGCCTCACCACCCACTTCACATTCAACAACATAGTATACAAACAAACTAATGGCACACCCATGGGATCTCTGCTATCAGGATTCATAGCAGAAGTGGTAATGCAAAGGCTAGAACAAACAGCCCTACTAATCATCAAATCAAAAATCTGGGTTCGCTATGTCGATAACATCTTTGTCATCACAAAACGAAACAAGATAGAAGAGACATTTAACATCATCAACAACAACCTCACAGGCATAAAGTTCCGCAAGGAGGAAGAAACTGACAACAAACTCGCATTTCTGGACGTCACAGTAGAAAGAAAGGACAAGGAGAATTACAAACCTGTGTATACAGAAAACCGATAAACACTGAAAAAATACTCAACTACACCAGCAGCCATCCCAACACACACAAACGAAGCTGTATCAGAACACTATTCCAATGAGCCACCACACACTGCAGCACAGATGAACTTCGGAAAACAAAGGAGAACCACCTCTTCGACGTATTCAAGAAGAACTGACACTCAAAAAACACAGTGCACAGATTCCCCAAGAACAAACCACAACAAGCAGACAAAACACAGCCAGAAACCCTCACCACCTGACCGTATATCAAAGAAGTTTCAGAAATGACAGTCTGACGACTGAGACCCCTCGGAATCCTGGTAGCACACAAACCCACCAACACTCTCAAACAAAAACTAACAAACTTAAAAGACCCACTACAACCCATAGACAAAACTAACGTCATCTATAAAATTCCATGTTAGGACTGTCAAAAACACGACGTAGGACAAACAGGAAGAAAGTTTGCCACTAGGATACATGAACACCAGCGAGCTACAAAAAGACACGACGCGCTCTCCCTCACAGCACTACACACGGATGAAAATAAATACCACTTCGACTGGGACAACAGATCTATCCTTGGATAGGCTAAGCAAAGACATGCCAGAGAATTCCTAGTGGCCTGGCACTCCAACCACAACGCCATAAACAAGCACATAGATCGAGATGCCTTACATCAACCCCTCAGAAAACACACAGGAAATGACAAAACCACAAACCCCAGGAACCCCATCCAGGAGAAAGATATAATTAGAAAGCAGGAGACAACAGCTTCACTTCACCTGGAGTTCGCCACTGATGATGTTACCTAGCCAGGTAATGATATGTCTGGATATCGAACCTACATCTCAGCGAGCAAACCTACACCCTAAACCTCAACCTGAGCTACAAACCTTCACAAACCTTGCGACCTTGTCAAATGCCTTTTGGAAATGCAAACACGTCACATCAGCTGGCTATGCTTTGTCTCACTTGCTCTTCGACTCCTCAAAGAATTCTACCAGATTTGATGAAGCCCTGCGGACTCTTTCTTTACTCTGTGAACACATCCTGACAGCGAAATGCCACGTCGCATGTAACATGCAAACATGCTGATATTAGTTCCACAGTACTTGACTAACACTTTGCACAGACGAGACACTTGAAAGGTTTCTCATCAATGTGAACACGTTAATGACAAAACTGTCCCCAGTAACTTTTATCGTTATTCCCATAGTAAGAGCCTTGTGAAAATCTCTAGTCAGTGTGAACACGTTGATCGGACTTCAGCTACACTAACTTTCAAAAGGACGTCCCACTGTCTTAGCATTTGACAGGTCTCTTCGCCGCGTGCACACGTTGATGACAATTCAGTACCCGGCAGCTTATGTAGCACTTCCTGTTGTCTATGCATAGAAAACATGTCTCCACGTTGTGCACTTCCAAGTGACTCAGCAGGTTGGACAAATAATAAATCCCGTCCGACTCTGGGAGCAGCTGAACGGCCATTTCCTAGTGTGAATCACCTTGTGCACCATGAGGTCGGATCGTCACCTGATCCCATTTCCACAGGGAGAGCATCTGAATGCTCTCTCCTCAGAGTGAGCATGCTGGTGATAGAAAAGGTCGCTGGAGGCGTTGTAGCATTTCCCCCAACAGGGCATTTAAAATTCTTAATAATGTGAGCACATTTAGGAGGCATAAGATCCCTGGGACTTTTATAGCACTTCCAACAGCAAAGCATTAAAAACAGGGACATCAGGTATCTTATGTTACTTTCCAGACCTTTGGCATATAAAATGTCTCTCGTTAGCAGGAGAATTTGGATGGGACGGCAGGTCCCTGGAGGTTTTAGAGAATTTTCCGCACTCTGGGTATTTGAATGATCTGTATCAGCGTGAACGAGCTGCTCATACGGCAAGTGAGATGACTGAGTGGATCCCTTCCCACACAGTGGACAGGTTTGACTACGCCAATGAGATAATGTCTCACAAGACTTTGTCTTCTATGTGAAGGTAGCGACTGAAGTGGACGGAATACAGACACCAACAACTTGACTAGAGCGTTGTCAGAAGCTTCCTACGTTCAGTCTCCACCACCGAGAAACAGCAGCGTAGCGGGTTGGCGTGAACACCGTCACTTTTTCAGTTTGATTCGAACAGGTGAGATTCCCTGAAGTGTGGAAACATGCACTTCAGCATAACAATACTCACCGACCCTCCAAAGAGTAACCCACCCAGGCCTATTTACCTCTGACTAATGCACATAAAGCGATGGGCAATTTACTGGACTTACATATTTCTGCGTTGTGGGATCAAACCGGAGCACCTGAAGAAAAGTCACACAGACAGGGAGAGAAGCTGCAAACTCCACGCAGACAGGCACTTGAGGCTGGGATCGCATCTGGGCTTCTACTGCTGTGAGGCAGCAGCATTAACCAGTGAGCAACCACGCCGCTCAGTGGTCTGCAGATTTCTCTTCAGTTTGCACACCATCCTGAATTGTCTGACACCCAGATCGGGTCGAGCAAAAAATTCCTCAGTTAAATCACGGCAAAATTGTGGCCTTTTCTTCAGACTCCAACACAAACTCCAATGCCTCGCCATTGCCTCCATGCCTCTCCCTGGCAATTGTCTGAGTGTGAAACAAACACGTCATAACCGTGGTGGAATACTTCACCGCGAGATGGGTTTTCAACCATAAATCACCATTGTCACTAAGACTGCCCGCATAAGTTACACAACCGAATTGACTTTGTTTCTTCTCATCTGCTGCTGAAACTCTCGTGAATTCCTTTGTTCCATGTTGACCTAACTGTTAATACACTGAGAACCGTTCTCCCACATTCCCTCTCGGCATTTCTCTGATTTTCGCTGCATCTATAAATGAGTTTGCATGAGTTCTGTTTAATGTTTTATTGTTCCTTCCATTGCCTGCACCTAAATGAGGTTTTAACCACTATCCACTCTCACTTTTAGCAGCTTTATCTGTTCACACGAGCTCCAACAATGCTGTAAGTGATGGACATACAGGTTATTTTTTCGTCCAAAACTTACACATCATCCAAAACTCTGCTGCTCTGTCAGTATTTGGGTCATGTCTGGTTCACCCACCAACTCGTATTCAGACAGATACATTTTAAACTTCACCTCCTTCTATTCACATCTCTTGGTCATCTGCAGTCGACCCAGACCTGTAATATCCTCGACCCTCCAGCTCGCTCAAGTGCAATGAAGCCAGGTCAATAATTGCGAACACAGCCAGCGATGAGCACATTCCGAGAATTTTTTTTCACAAATGTCCTTCCATTTTTTTCTGAGTAACATGTAATTCTAACCTCCTTAGCATTCTAGATTTTAACTGTTACAACTTTGGTGCCGTAAATCTTCGTCTGTGAATGCAATGACTTTTGACAAATGTTCACAAAACCTCCTTCTGTCTCAACCTAAGTTTTGCACTTCAAAATACTCATTATAAACTACACATTGTGCGAGAAAATGTTATGTATCCCCGCTAATATATCATTACCTACCTGCTCCAGAAATTTGGTTTACAGCACCATAATGATATCATTTAATTCTTCTTGATTTTGGACACAAATCTTAGGTCCTTCATTATTACTTGGTGAATAACTACTTACATTATGGTTACTACGTACAGATGTAAATAAAACCCTAATCTGGAGAGTTAATGTATTGAATAATAATATATCTAAGACAGTTGAACGCATTCTTGGAGATAACGGAAGAAAGACCTTGACAGACAATTGAACAAAGACAGCAGAAATGAAGCGGGGCAATGGATGGATATTGATTCAGATTCATATTAAATGTGCCACAACAGCCAAAGAGCCATGTAAAGCTTTCACAGATAGCAGAGCACAGCACTAGACGCTGAACTACGTCGATTACTCAGCAGGTCTGGTTGCATCTGTGAAGAAAACGCAGAGCGAACGTTTTGCTTCCACACTTCAGCGAAACGGAGACATTAACCCTGATTTCTGTTTATAAATACCTCCAGACGTGCTCTGTCTTTACCACAACTTGTGGTTTTATTTCCAATTTATAGCATTTGCTCTTCATTTGATTTTTATTTAGTGATACTCACTGAGTTGCTGTGATGGTTTCGAGGCTGCCATTTCAGATTCTGAAATTATTTGTTATTGTACATACAAAGAATCATTCTGTTTATCTCCTACCAGCATAATTGATTTAAATAATGCATGTAATAAAGAATATAATGTGCCTTGTGCGCTCCAGGGCTATAATATCACAAAGTCTGACAGTGAGCCACATATTTAATGGTAAAGTCGCCATCTTAATTCTGGACTGTTATTGGAGAGAGACAACTGGTGGTGGTTTACTCAGAGGGACAGGACACGGCATTTGAACAAAGGGGATGCAAAGACGAGACATTTTTGGTAGCCTGGCCGATTTAATCCAAAACTGATGGCATCATGAGGAAAATTGGAAAACTGCTCCAAGAAAGAGTTTGCTTTTCAGAAATGTCTTCAAACAGGAAAATGTAGCGCTCATGTTCCAACAAAGAGCAACGTTTCCTGCCATTGATTAAATGAAATGTTTGTTCCACTGGAGCTCTCAAGCCATGGAATAACTATTTAGATGAGTGTTTATAACGTCAGAAAACACAAGGCCCAGTGCTACAAACTGTATTCAGCAGTATAATATGAGATGACTAGCACTGACATAGTGGGTCAAAGAGGTTGGCCGATTGTTGTCAAAACTCAATAAATCACTATCAGTTTACAACTGAACAAGGAGACACAAGCAGTGTCAAGAAGTTACAAGTATTGAGCGCGCCTTCTCTGGCACTTTGGTCGTTCAGATTCAGCACTCTCACTGCTGTTCCTGGATTTAATTCTGAGTCAGGGAATGAAGATCTATTGTGCCTGTACAAACTCTAAAAAGCGAACAGGAATTCCTGTAATTAAAGACAGAAAATGGAACAGCTCTGTCAGACTCGTTGACAGTTTGACAACAGGCATGCAAGCAAATGGGTAGAAGCCTGATATACATTGCCTTGCCTGACACACACTGTACGACAAGAAACAACAATCTCCTTACTGAAACATTCAAGTTTGTTGAAGATTTAAAACTTCTTGAATGCAGAAAGGTTGGTTCCCTTGTCGGACAGCCGAGTATCAGAGTGTTTAACTCAGAATGGGGTTCGCACTTTTAAGACAGAGATGAGGTAAAAAATAGGAACAAGTTCCTGCAGATGCTGCAGTCTGTGCTGCAAACAATAAATGCTGGAAATCACAACTGGTCAGCCGGCATCCATGGAGAGAAAGCAAGTTCATATTTTGAGTCTTGCTGATGCTTTATCACATGTGACGCGTGATGAGAAGTGAGAAGGATGGTGTATGTCTGCAATTATGCGGAGAGGGGTTGCTCTGCTGCAGGAGAAATGATGTTAATTGTGCAGTGCAAGTGACGGGAATGTGAGAAGGGCGGAAAGATGGCGTGATGGTGAAGCCACACCCACTCCATCCCTTTCTTCTACTTTACCTGTTGCATTCTCTGCCATCATGTCCTCTTTACCATTCACCCACTCCAGTGAGAGTGAGTTTTTTTCCAATTTGGCAGGTAGACAAACTATTGTTCTGCCATTCTCACAATCTGGTGGAATTGTGTACCGCAGAGGCTGTCGGGTCTGTTTCGTTAAGATTAATGATTTCTGAGAGCGACAGAGTTTTAGTCAGTAAAATTATGAAGTATTATGAAGAAAGGCAACGAAGTGCATTTCAATATTATCAGATGAGATATGAGCTCATTGAATCGCGGAACAGACTTGGGCTGAATGGACTTTTTCTGCTTCTAAAATGAATTGTGTTAAAATATGAAACTTCAAAACTGATTTTGTTCCAGTTTGCCAAGTTAAAAGTGGGAGTATCTCTTTGATGCACTGAAGCGAATGGAGGTGTGGTAAGGAAGACACACAAAGTGCAGTCATTGTTTGTGAACGTTCCAGAGTGAACAGTGTACCCGAGTAAACAGGAAAACCTGCCTTCAGCACCCACATTGTGAGTGATTGATCCGTGAGATAAGAGTACCAGGTTAAACAGGAAAATCCACCTTCAGCACCCACACTTGAGCTTGGCTCCACGAGGTCCATACTCAACTCTCACAAATCAAAATTATCCATCCCTTTTCCCGCCATTCCCTCTGCTATTGTTTTAAAACGAGTGCACATCAGGCAATAGCAGCTGACATCGCTGTTGTCGGACTGCAACATCCAGGGAAGTGATTCTGACGGTTCACAACATAATTCGTTTTCGAAAGGTCAGTCAGTGTTTGCTATGGATTAATATAAATGATAACTATTGACAAATCATGGCAGTGGAAGCTCTGAATCCTAATGAAAAGACTAGCTGGGGTGATCTCTGTTCTTATCACATTGTACACGATCTAAATTAGCATTGCATCCACCCATTTTTGAAGACACCTTCGGCACTGTCTCGGTTTTGTTATATTTGCTTGGTTTATGACACAGTCTGTCGATCCTTACATTGTATTGCAGTGTCTCATGCGTGCAATCATATGTCTAATATGGTAATGCACTGGTTCTGTAGTCAGTAGTTAGAGCGCTGATTCTGTACACTAAAAATGATCTTGAACTACCCCAATCCTGTCTGTTTTTCCAGGAATTTGAGGAAGATCATTCAGAAGGTTAGAAAGGTGTCGAGGTAAGAAATGTACTGGTTTCACATGATGGGAGATTTGAGGCAGTATAAACTGCAGAGTAATGGGGAAATCAAAGGGGGAGAAACATGGAAAGGGGACTGAACAGATATTTCCTTTCGCTGCAGACGGACTAAGATGGGACTAAGTAAGTCAAGTGCATGAAGAATTATTGTCTGAGCGCTTGTCACTCTCGGGGGAACGTGTTTGGATGTTTTGCTCTGTAGGTGAAAATGAGTTTCAGTTCACCAAGGGCGAGAACACAGTTTTGCCCGCTCAACTTTCATTCCATTTATTGTGCCGTTTTAGATTAAACGTTAGGGGAAGGTAACATTGAGAAGAACGAGATTTGAAAAAATATTTGTCAGGTTGAGGTTCTGGATGAAGGTTTTCCAGACATTTCGCCACCATACTATGTAACATATTCAGTGAGCTTCTTAATAAAGAACTGGCGGTACAGCCCGCTTTCAATGTATAAATGCACGAGAGAAACTCAAGAGAAGTTTTGGAACATTACAACCGGAACTCTATCGACAATCACATTAATTTGGATCGCATTTACTAACCCCTGCCAAATAGAAACAGAAAATGCCATCAACATAGGAAATGATGTGACCACAAGAAACGACTTCCCCAACCCAAGGAAAGCCAAACAAATAAATAGCGGATAAACCACTAGTGCTTCACTCGGAGGCTCACTAAAGATGTAATCTAGTACGATGACGAAACGTCTGGAAATGGATCTTCCAGTTCAGGGAGCAAACCTACATGCACTGAGATGAATATTTGGCACGTCAAAGCACACAAGCCAACAGGCCAGCTTTAGACAACTAGATGATGTGCCTTTGTCTGTGCTGTAAAGACTCAGTGACTCAATCATTTTGGATGAGAAGATTATCTCCAGCGAAACAAGAAAGCGAAAATATATGACATTAAGAAACGATACAAACGTCCCAGTTTTCGTTCCTGGTGGTGCAGTAGTTGGAATTCCAGGTTTGTCGTATCATGGACTTTGTTCAATTCCCAGACTCTAGTGTTGCGAGACTGCAGAGTGAACCACTGATACCTTCACGATTTGAACCTTTGCAGGACTCTTCTTTACAACTGAGAGACATCCCTCAGCCAGATATTTCCTGAATCCATAAATATATGTTCTGCGAGAAATTATTTAAATTCAGATTAAAATCCTTTCCCTCAGTATGATGTCCAAATGCTCCCTGTTTCTTATCAATAGGAATTGCTCCAGTTGAGTTTGAAGTTCCTCGACTTATGTCCCAATGTTTCCTTCTCCATCTGAACACATACTGATACAGTTAAGCTTGAAGCTCCCAAACTGATATCCCAATACTCCCCGCTGTTCCATGAGAACAGAATCTGTTCTAAGTGAGGTTGGAGCCAGCCTCGGAATTTGACGCACAACTATAGCTTCTGGGATGGACGTCGCGCACATCGATTGCAGCACTGGAGCCACATCCGCTGATCTTCCCTGTCCCCATTTCCCGTTGAATCTTCCGGGCTGCACCACTCAGTTTCTCTGATTTTGGGCTTGTGAACAGGAATTATATGGTATATCGCAGCAGCAGTTAATTGCTTTTGTTGAGCAAATTGGTGAAATAAGAGATGTGAAACTACATTGTTTTCGGGAATACATTTCAACAATATTCAGCTGCCTCGCCTAAAGCTTTGATGTTTTGTAGAAATCTTTCAGTATCAACCTTGAACAAAATCTAACTTCAAGATTCAGCCCACTCTGAATAACCAAATCTCAGTCAATGTTTGGCAACTATTTCTGTTGCGCCTATGATGCTGTTCCCGAAATATCCCATAAGACTACCCTTATTGCTTTTTTGCATCTTGCTTTATTTTGTGGCCGCCGCAAGTTCAGTTCCAGTCTGAGCCGTGGCAATAGGCATCTTTCCCGTTCTAGCAAACGGAGGTGGGAATCAGTCATATTTTACACGAAAATGCTCTTCGAGGTGACCATTTTGCACCTTTGAGTACCGACTTTCTCACGCCTCAGCGTTTCATGCATCAGGATTCAAGCCCAACCTTTCTCGGAGATTTCTCTCTCTTCCCTAATCAATAACCAACAGTTTCATACTTCCTGCATTTTCACTGAGGCTTTGCACAATCTAATAAGCACATTGACATTATTCAGTCTTTGCTGCTGCAGTCACTGTTGCTGGATTAAAACGCCGAAATCCCACCGCCGCGAATTTCCATCTCATCGATATAATTAATTGCTCGATTGTGAGAATAATTCTCATACAGTAGGTTTTACGGACATAGACCAGAAATTATTGGAGCATGAGGATCAGATAAAGGAAACAGCACAATATTGTGCAGAAGGTAATTTATTGGAAAAGAACAGTTTATGTGGCTTTCTCCGCCATTTATTTCATTTGTTCATTGACACTGGGCCAAAAAGCAAACGGGCTCTGACCTCTCCCAGCACAGATTGCAAGTAGAAATAAAATGGTTTAATAGTACTCCAATGGAGACAGCCTGGTTCCATGATGTGGGGCAAACAGCAACGTCAGTAATCAGGGAAAAAGAATGGGAAGCAGGTATTCTGGAAACACTTTGCTGCTCTAAATTCCAGGAGTGATGTGGAATGAATTGGACCCGGTGACGTGGTCAGCTGCTGGCGCATGCGTAACGCAAGCACACTGTGTTTCATTGCTTATTGAATGTCTTTTTTTTTGCTTTTGGGCTTTCAGTAATTTAGGTATGTGGTTCAAATCTCGGACGCGCCCATACGTCCGGTCTGCACGTACACAAGAATGTTCAATCGATTTTTTCAAAAAGTAGATTCTGTAAATGAGGTCGGAGAGCCTGAAGGCGGGACGGGGAAGTGCTACTATTGCAGCAAATACGACAAAGGGAAGCACTTTTTCAAAGTGAAAGAACAGATTGTTCAGTACGTCAAGCCGACTTTGAAATCTCCAGCTGCATTATTGTTCAACTCTGCTCGTGAAACTTCAGGAAGTGGGGAAATTAAGTGATTTGAGACAGCGCTGAACAGGATAATGTGAATGGTGCAGCGTATGTACGATGTCAGCTGTAAAGTTCGATTGGAAAATTAGGTTAGTTCTCCTTGGAGAATAGAAGGCTTCAACAAGGTCTACCCTTGCCAACACAACAGATGCAAAACATTCACCTTCAACAAATGCCTCACCTCTCACCACCATCCCAAAGGATCTTTCCATATCGAGCAGAGATTTTCATGCACCTGCAACCAAATTTACCGTGCACGTTGTTCACGACCCGGTCTCCTTGACACTGGGGAGACAGGATGGGAACACGCAGAGTGTTGCGGAGAACATCTCTAGGAAAAATGCGCCAAACAATTCCAACGTGCTGGAGCTGATTACATCATCTCCCCTTCCCACTCCAAGTACACGCAAGTACTGGGCATCGCCCACCATCAAATACAAGCTACTCGATGAGTTGTGGAAGAATACCTCATCCTCCTCTATAGGACCCTCCAAACACTTGGCATCAACGTTAACTTCATCAGTTTCCTCATTTCTCCTCCATATCTTCCCATGGCAGATTAAACCCTCAAACCCGGCACCACCCGCTTAGCTGTCCTTCCTGTCCATCTTCCTTCACATCAATCAGCTCCACACTCCGCTCTGAACTATCACCATCACCCTGCAGGCCCCCTTTTTTCTCTGACCCCCTCATTCCTCCCTTCTTCAATTCATTGTCTCAACTCTGTTCAACTTGGCCTTTCCCCTCCTGCTTCAAAGGTTCAGCACTAAACTTGTCTGTAGGAAGACTGCTTCGAGTGTGTACGTCACAGGGTGGATTCAAGATAGAGACAACGAGAGACAAAACAAATCTGCGTGGGGTAAACACCAACATGGGCTAGCTTCCATTCCCATTTTCCTGTTATTGTCCAGACTGCAGAATTACGTTGTAAGTATCCACACACAAAATCGTTTTCTGGTGACGTGAATGAGTTTGCACTTTATGGCATCAGGCTGTCCTCATCTCTGCACAATCGAGGTCTCAGCCTGTATTTCGATAAAGTAAATCTGGTACAGGATAATTGCGGATTCAGTAACTGCAGTCTGAAGATGGAATGCGCTGACACCCAGGTAACAGAATATTACAGATTTTTTTTAACCTCAGAATCTGTAGTGCATTTTGTCAGCACGTTCGACTGTTATCCAAAATATCATTGTGTTACTATGGCGCATTATCTAAGCATTCAAATTGCACATTACGAAACACGTCGACACGCTGTGTTTGTCAGATGTTTGGAATTCTCTAGAACAAGTAGCAATGGTTACAGGATGATTTGTTAACTTTAAATCTGAGGCACACGGTTTTTATTGCAGAGGAGATTGTCACACTCCTCAGATTAACTGCTTCAAATCGGTCAGAGATCATTGACAGAAGGGTGTGTCAATGCTTGAGACAGGAAGAAGGAACCAGAGCGAAGTACCTTCCATCTACCCAACAGGTCTGAGATATTTTGTCCCTGTGTAGATGAGAATCCTGGCTGCAGGGAGAATGAGCAAACACTCAACAGAAATGTGGCCGAGGTGGCCATTCAAGAGGAGGGAGGAAAGAGAAATGTCGGTAAAACTGGGGATAGTAGCTGCCAAAAAATGCAGACGGTTTCCTATTGCCCGACTGAAGGGTCGCAAAGGCTGTATTGCCTGCCTGGTGGCCATTTTTCGGATGTTCAACTCAGCTGCTGAAGAACTTGGAGTGGGAGAGGAATGATCCAGATTTTGATGTAATTCGAAAGAGGAATGAATTTGTGCTGAAGGAATATAGCTTGATGCTAAATTAGAAAATTTACACAGAAAGGAATAATCTCTGGATTACTACCTGATCCACAAACAAATTAGCACAAGGTCAGCAAGATTAAGGAAGTAATTGTTCGTTTGAAAGACTGGTGTGAGAGAAATGCGTGTTATTTCATTGGATTTTGAGGTCAGAACTGGCAAAGGACTGAACTGTCTGATGGGACACTCTCCGCCAGCACGATGCTGGGGCCAAAGTCCTTGGAAAAATTCTGATCACTTGTGTCTATCGACAGGAATATAAACTAAGCCATGGGAGTTAGTTTCATCTGCACAGAAAATTGTGATTAGGTTTATAGAAGTGGAGGGGTCTGCCCAGTTTAAAGATTCCACAGCAAATAATTGGACAGAATGAATGGAATCGGAAAGGAATGTAGTTCTGGCACAGCAGGTGAGGGAACAACTCGGAGAAGAGGATAAGTCCCAGCACGAGTGAGTGTGTTGCACCTAAATAGGTGCAGTGTGCGATGCCTCCTCCATCGCCAAACCTTAAACACTTGAAGCCTGGTGGAGTGAAGCCTCATCATCCGCGTTGGCACCCTGGAAACGCACAGGATTAACGTGGTCAAAATTCCGTAACCTATTTTATGCCAGTCCCAAGCCTCCAAATCGACACAACCCCTTTCCCATCTATCCGCTACACCCTCCTCTTCAACCTATCACCTTCTCCCCTGCATCAGGTGATTGTTGAGTTTAAGATTATTACAAACAGCTCGTGCGTCCAAAAAAACCTTTTGGAATATAATATGGTGTTGTGTGATTTTTTTAAACTGTGCAAACCCCAGTCCAACACCGGCATCTCCAAACCACTTAAAAAGTCTTTTGAATTGGTAAATGAAAACGAAGTGATCAGAGGAATATGGGGCAAGTGCTGACAAATGGGACTAGATTAGGTTTGGATATCTGGTCGGCATGAGAATTTCGGCCCGAAGGATATGTTTCTATTGTGTAAACCTCCTTGATTGATCCACTACTTCATTCTGCTTCTAAATATCAGGCAGTATTTCATATTGATTGCTGTAAATTGTAAACATTATATGGACATGGCACAGATGGCACTAAATCCTAATGATTAAACAACCAGGGAAGATCTCCACTAATATCACCCTGAGCACGATCTGATTCCGCATTGCACTCTCCCATCTTTCTTTACATTATTCCTTATCTCTGGAAAAGCCTATTTGAAATACACAGGCTATTCCGTCAGCTGTTATAACGCATTGCTTTGTTCATGAGACCCCCCGCTTACAGGTGCGCTGCTGGAACGCAGTGGTGACATTCTTGCTCTTTTAAGCCTGTGATTGTGATTTTGTGAAGTTTGAAGTTTTGTTCAATTGCCGCATTGAACATCAAAAGGAGCACTTTTCTGTAAACAGATTCTGCTTTTGAGGTCTGAAATGAAATAACAAGCCAATCAGGTGAAATCCTACTTCCTGCATTAGCTCATTCCTGTGGCCTCTGCCACTGCCTGGGGGTCGTGTCTGCATGACTCTCACTGTCGAGGGCACATGAACACATTTTTTCAATCTTAGACAAAAGCACATGTTGCTGGAAGACCTGTGTCTGAGAAAACGTCACTGAACCCATAACATTAGCTCTGATTTCTCCAATAGATGCTGCCAGAACTGCCGAGCTTTTTCAGCACTCTTCTGCTTTGGATGCCGACCTCAAACTTAAGTCCAATTTATTGTGTCGTTTGAGTTGAAAACGTTCCAGGGAATTTATCATTGAAATTATCACTTGAACCTGCAGAGCACTCAAGGATACAGGCCAGGTGCTGGAAACCGGGATAATGGGCCTCTATCAGTGTTGTAAAAAGTCGATGACGCCATCATTTTAGAGGAGAAAGCTTTCTCCAATGGATACTAAAAAGCCCAGAGCCGTTTCCTTAACTAACGATGCAGACTCTCTTGCCTCCATCCCTGGTGGCACATTATGAAGGATTCGGCACTTCGACCACCACTGCCCAGGTCCAGAATCCAGGTGCGAAAATTCGTATTTATCATTCTCGATTTTCGCAACTGAAAAATCCGAGTCGGTCTGGCGGGAATCAATACCTCAGAACACATAATGTCGCCCAGAACATCAGAACTCTTCCAGAAAAATGAGCAAGTTGAGAGACTGTCTTTATTCAGTCGGTCAAATCACGTTTCATTCTCCTGATTCCGCTGTGCAAAGAGCTCTTAAAGATTCATAAAGCTGAGATTGCTTTTTGTGTTTGTTTCCTTACAATTCCCAAGAGCTGCAGTGATTGGGTCAGTGGGTTTGGGCAATTAAAGGTTTCCAAGAGCAGCTCTTCGGGTTATTTCAGCTTCCATCCCACTGACAGCGCTGTGAGATTAACTCTGGTATTCTTGGGGAATTTTGCTGATGAGAGGCAGTGAAATGATTGTTCTTCCTGCAGATCAGCAATCCAAACTTCATCTCGGCTTCAGGACAATGAGAAGATGAGTCTGGAAGTATAACGAACCTGGAAAGTGCACTCAAACCAACCAAGAGCCAAACCTGTTCTGCCCCTGGCCCTGTGCATACCAAACGAATGTTGCAGTGGTCTGGAGATTACACGGGCATGAGCAGCAATGGGAATACTCACAAGGTAAAAAACCATGGAAGATAATCACAGTCACTGCTTCATTTCAAGAGTCTCCACTTCGTGAAGCGGTGCCTTTCAGAGACAAATGGAAGATATTTGGTCGCAGGTGCCGATTTCACATTCACCTTCTTCTCTGTTGGAAATTTCCACCATTTTATTCTTCGTCACTACGTTATTGCAAGACTTTGAGTAATGGACCTTTGGGGTCAGCCAGAAAGCTCTCGTCACTACTAGCCGTTGATCTATAATCCACTAAGTTGAACGATGCCTTTTTAGATATCGCCGCACCACCGGAACCCAGTGCCTCAAAACGAGCCCGTCTCAGATTCAGCGTGTTCTGTACCTTCCTGCAGTACGCCTGCAGAAAAAAAACATCCGATAATATCAGCTCCGCTTTCTTCTCATTGAAAACTGGGGCGATAGAACCAACTGTTTGGATGCTTGGAAAGAGAAACATTGATGCTGGAGATGGTTCTGAACAAAAGAACAGGCAAAAGAATGTTTGCTTTTCCGGTCACAACATAAGTGATGTTTCCTTCTTTTCAGTATGTGTTTTCATAGCCCAGACCTGTATACAATTTCCAATCAGTGATTCAAGATTTACTGCTCTCCTTGCAAATTATCTGAATGGAACTGAATTCCTGGTTATACACAGAACACCCGCTCTCATCCAGCAAGAATCAGTCCAGGACAACGGCAGCAGATACACAGTAAAACTACCACAGCAAACTACCCCTCCAATAACCTCATCATTTTATGTTCGAAATATATCGCTGTTCCTTCAGTGTCGCCAGACCAAAATCCTGAAACTCCCTCCATGGCAGCTTAATGACAGTATCTCCGTTCTCATGACTTCAAGGGTTCACGAAATTAACTTATCCCCTACCCCAGACCTGATGCGAGATGGGCAGTGGCATCCATGTCCCAGGAATCCGATTCTAAATGTTGCAGTTTCTCACCAGCACCTGCTAACGGTTGGTGAAGTTGAGAAATGAAGTAGGAAAGTGAAGTAAAAGTGGAAAGCAATGAAAACTGGGAGGCACGTGGCGGGAAGTGAGAGTGGAGCTATGGTACAAGGGTCAGTGTCGGTGCTGATGGGTCAGCCTTTACTGCCCACATTTATACTGACACACACCACGCCTGGTCAATTCATCGCAATGATCCAGCTCCTCTTGGCGTGAGGTTCTCTCTCTCTCTCTGTGTTCATGCGCAATGGGCCCCAAGATGATGAACACATCCTCATTATTCTGTTCATTGAAACAGGTGAAAACCAATGCAAGATCAGATCGTATCTTTCTGTGCACTTCAGCGAAGAATGTACGGCTGTGAGCTTTTTTTGTTAAAACGGGGATTAATTAATTACAATTCTCATTGAACAGCATTGACCCAACCAAACCTCCGAGTTCCTCTGTTCCATAGGAACTTTTGCTTCTCGTGCTCTTTTATTCTCACGACTTCCTTCAAAGTTTGGTGTGAACAACAAGGTGAGTCTGGAGACACTGCAGACTAGCCGGGGAATATTGTGGCAATGGCACAGACAACACGAGCTGATCACCCTCAGAGATTAAACTAATAATTTCCCTGGCATTATTATGTAGAAATACACAACTGCGCTGTTCTTGGATGAAGGTTTGCTCATTGATCTAGAAGGTTCATTTGCAGACGTTACATCACAATACGAGGCTACAGATTCAGTGAGCCTCCAGATGAAGCACTGCTGATGATTACAACTTTCTATTTATATGTTTGGTTTACTTTGGTTGGTGATGTCATTTCCTGCAGTGATATCATTTCCTGTAGTGATTTCGTTTTCTATAGGAATGTCATTTCCTGTTGTTTTTATTATGGGTAGTAAATGTAGTCCAACACAATGTGTTTGTTGATTGAGTTCTGGTTGCAATATCATAGAACATAGAACATAGAACATAGAACAATACAGCACAGAACAGGCCCTTCGGCCCACGATGTTGTGCCGAACTTCTATCCTAGATTAAGCACCCATCCATGTACCTATCCAAATGCCGGTTAAAGGTCGCCAATGAATCTGACTCTACCACTCCCTCGGGCAGCGCATTCCATGCCCCCACCACTCTCTGGGTAAAGAACCCACCCCTGACAGCTCCCCTATACCTTCCACCCTTCACCTTAAATTTATGTCCCCTTGTAACACTCTGTTGTACCGGGGGGAAAAGTTTCTGACTGTCTACTCTATCTATTCCTCTGATAATCTTATAAACCTCTGTCAAGTCACCCCTCATCCTTCGCCGTTCCAACGAGAAAAGGCCGAGAACTCTCAACCTATCCTCGTACGACCTACTCTCCATTCCAGGCAACATCCTGGTAAATCTTCTCTGCACCCTCTCCAAAGCTTCCACATCTTTCCTAAAGTGAGGCGACCAGAACTGCACACAGTACTCCAAATGTGGCCTAACCAAAGTCCTGTACAGCTGCAACATCACTTCATGACTCTTGAAAACAATCCCTCTGCTAATGAACGATGATACTCCATAGGCCTTCTTACAAACACTATCCACCTGAGTGGCAACCTTCAAAGATCTATGTACATAGACCCCAAGATCCCTCTGTTCCTCCATCTGACCAAGAACCCTACCATTAACCCTGTATTCCGCATTCTTATTTGTTCTTCCAGAATGGACAACTTCACACTTGGCAGGGTTGAACTCCATCTGCCACTCCTCAGCCCAGCTCGGCATCATATCTAAGTCCCTCTGCAGCCGACAACAGCCCTCCTCACTGTCCACAACTCCACCTATCTTTGTATCATCTGCAAATTTACTGACCCACCCTTCGACTCCCTCATCTAAGTCATTAATAAAAATTACAAACAGCAGAGGACCCAGAACTGATCCCTGCGGAACTCCACTTGTAACTGGACTCCATGCTGAATAATTACCATCTACCACCACTGTCTGACTTCGACCGGTTAGCCAGTTTTCTATCCAATTGGCCAAATTTCCCTCTATCCCATGCCTCCTGACTTTCCGCATAAGCCTACCATGGGGAACCTTATCAAATGCCTTACTAAAATCCATGTACACTACATCCACTGCTCTACCCTCATCCACATGCTTGGTCACCTCCTCGAAGAATTCAATAAGACTTGTAAGGCAAGACCTACCCTTCACAAATCCGTGCTGGCTGTCCCTAATCAAGCAGTGTCTTTTCAGATACTCGTAAAACCTATCCCTCAGTCCCCTTTCCATTACTTTGCCTACCACAGAAGTAAGACTAACTGGCCTGTAATTCCCGGGGTTATCCCTATTCCCTTTTTTGAACAGGGGCACAACATTCGCTACTCTCCAGTCCCCTGGTACCACCCCAGTTGCCAGTGAAGACGAGAAGATCATTGCCAACGGTATTGCAATTTCCTCTCTTGCTTCCCACATAATCCTAGGATATATTCCGTCAGGCCCGGGGGACTTGTCTATCCTCAAGTTGTTCAAAATGTCCAACACATCTTCCTCCCTAACTGGTATCTCTTCTAGCTTATCAGTCCGTTTCACACGCTCCTCTTCAACAATACGATCCCTCTCGTTCGTAAATACTGAAGAGAAGTACTTGTTCAAGACCTCTCCTATCTCTTCCGACTCAATACACAGTCTCCCACCACTGTCCTTGATCGGACCTACCCTCGTTCTCGTCATTCTCAGGTTTCTCACATACGCATAGAATGCCTTGGGGTTATCCTTGATCCTATCCGCCAGGGATTTTTCATGCCCTCTCTTAGCTCTCCTAATCCCTTTCTTCAGGTCCCTTCTGGCTATCCTGTATCCCTCCACTGCTCTGTCTGAACCTTGTTTCCTCAACCTTATGTAAGCCTCCTTCTTCCTCTTTACTAGACATTCAACCTCCCTCGTCAACCAAGGCTCCCTCACACGACCATTTCTTTCCTGCCTGATCGGTACATACATATCAAGGACACGTCGTATCTGCTCCTTGAAAAAGTCCCACATTTCCACCACATCCTTCCCTGACAGCCTATGCTCCCAACGTATGCTCCTCAAATCCTGTCTTACAGCATCATACTTCTAGGAATTCTCATGCGTGCAACTGTTTGGCTTCTCCTCGGATGAATGTGTTGTCCCAATCGAAGTAGTGTACTTCCTTATTTGTATCGAATGATACACCGTCTAGATAATTTTCCTATGTTCTGCACAGTTGCTCTGTGCTGCAATGTGTGGTCGCTCGTTGAAATAATGTCCTGTTGCAGCTTCGTTTGGGAAGTCAGTTGATTACAGTTTGGTGTTAATAACATAGAATGATATTTCATGACTTAATACACCCCATTTTATGGTTCAATCTATCAGGAGATTCTACCTCCTCCCGTTGCAGCAGAGGGACAGGGGTTTCAGAAAGAATTGTTTCCCAGCAACAGCTACTCTTCTCTCACACTGGACACAATTACAGTGATTTTTAGCTCAACAACTGGAGTAAAACCGTAGCCTGACGGCCTCTCTCCACATT
Source organism: Chiloscyllium punctatum (assembly GCF_047496795.1). Classification (NCBI taxonomy): domain Eukaryota; kingdom Metazoa; phylum Chordata; class Chondrichthyes; order Orectolobiformes; family Hemiscylliidae; genus Chiloscyllium; species Chiloscyllium punctatum. The sequence continues at coordinate 33,652,957 of NC_092757.1, forward strand.
AACGGGGAGCCTGAACTTTACACCGTGATGGTAAAATCCAATTACGGGCATTTGTTTGGTTATGTCCGCGATTTGTTATATTTAATTGGCAGCGAGGACGCAGTTGTTTGAAACAGCGTGGGGGATTACTGCAGGGAGTCCTGTGCATGAAACTCATCGGAACTGATTTTTTAAAACAAATTCACGGGCCTGTTCCTATTTACAGAAGAGAGGCTGTAAGATTTAGATCATAGCAGGCCGACAGAGAACAGGATATGGGCTTTCATTTGACACAAGCTTATTTCCTCCTCTGTCCTAACTTCATTAATGTTTTACGGTGTCTGGCTAGCACCAATGGTTACAGTAAACCTGAGAATGTTCCTTTTTTGGAAAGGTCTTGTGATTTGCACATGTAAGTAGTGAGACTATCATGGTATTAGAACAGATGAAAGACTCACCAAACAATCAAGGTATTTTACAATGTATAATTTCAGTTGCATCACACTGTAATCGTTTGCTGTAAATTCTGTGTCTTATAATTTTGTCCTCCACAACCACCTGACGAAGGAGCGGCACACCGAAGTTAGTGCTTCCAATTAAACCTTTTCGACTATAACCTAGTGTTGTGTGATGTTTAATATGGTACACCCCAGTCAAAAACTGGCATCTCCAAATCATAAATCCTGCAGAAAGTCTAACGCAACACGGGCGTCGGTACTTTCCTGTGACCGGGCAGCAGTTAACATCTGAGCCCCAACTTTTCGAGATGAAAACAATCCAAGGGTAATGCTCACTCACTCACAGTTATCACCACGGCACTGAGCTGCGCGGTGAAGACAGTCCAACGTGAAAGGGAGTGTTAAAAGTGAATAAATCTTTTCCGTCTGACCTAGAGTCAGGGAGAGTTACGGCATAAATAGGAAGCATCATTCCCCTGCAGACAGAAGCCATTCTGCCCAACCACTCCACGACGAATCTCAGTCATTGTATCTCTCAGAGGTTATTTACAATCGGTGATACATGTCGAAACATTGAGGAAATGTGTCTGTGTGGTGATGCTGTCTCTTTTTGCCGTTCATGTCTCAAACAGTGATGAATAACGAGTCTGATTACGCGTCAGGATAGTGTAGTGTCGATTTCGACCTGATTGGAGAGCATTGCAGCCTTTTATTGCACTTACAAGCCAATCGTTCTCTTTGTTCTGAAGCTGAATCAACGTTTGATTTTCGGATCTGCGGGAAGTTTCAATGTCCCCGAGATCATCAGAGAAAATGTCCCTACTGCATTACAGGTGAACTGAAATGGTCACACACTCTTTTCATTGGCACCTTTCCATTTCCATAACTCACTGACCTAATTACTGCACTTCCTGGGAATGGGGAGGAAACAATATGAATAGGCAAGTCACAACTTTGACAATCTTTAGATACTCTTTGTGAAGTGATATTAAAGGAGACTTAATGGCGAATTGTTCCACTGAACAGGGATTATCGAAGCACATTCCTCTCCTTTAACAGGAAAGAGCATTGTGTCTCATTTTCTCAAGGAAATTAATTGATCCAAAGCATTGAACATACTCCCGACACATACATTCTCCTTCTGTTTGTTGAGTGCTGGTATTGGTAGATTTCTACAAAACATCAAAGGGTTATTGGATTGTGCAGGGTATTGATGAAATTTATTTCCAGTCACAATATGGTTTCACATTGGTTATTTCACCAATTTGTTCCCGAAAGCAACTTACTGCTGCTGCTATATCATATAACTCCAGTTCACGAGCCAAGAGTCAGACATAATGAGTGATGCAGCCCCGAACACTCAACTGGAAATGGGGTTGGGGAAGAGCAGCGGATGTGGCTCTAGTGATGCAATCGATATGCGCGACGTCCATCCCAGACGGTACAGACGCGCGTGAAATGCCGAGGCTAGCTCCAAACTGACCTGCAGAAGTTTCTTTTGACAGGAAGCTGCAGTGACTATTGGGATATGAGGACGAAGCTTCAAACACATTCTATCAGTTTCTGTTGACATGTAGAAGGAAGCATTGGGAGATCAGGCTTGGAGCTCCAACCTCACCAGGAGCAGCTCCTATTGATATCGAGCAGGGAGCATTTGGACATCTAGCTGAGGGATAGGATTTTAATCTGAAGTGAAATAATTTTTAGCAAGACACATATCTGTGGATTGAGGGAATATCTGCCCGTGGGAAATGTCTGTGTTATAAGAAAGGTCCAGCAAAGGATTAAATCGTGGAGGAGCCCAGTGGTTCGCATTGTAGTCTCATAGCGTGAAGGTCTATGATCGATTCTAGTCTCAGGCGACTGTCCGTTTGTCGATTGCACGTTTTCATGGTGCCTGCGTGGCTTTTCTCAGAGTTATCTAGTTTCCTTCCCCAGATCAAATATGGTCAGATTCTTTGGCCACGCTGAATTGTCCAGAGTCTGAGTTGCAGTCGTCTGAGGGAAATAGAACCGGTGGGTTACTCTTTGGAGATTCGATGTGCCCTTGTTGTGTCAAGTGGTGTGTTTCCTCACTGTGGAGGCTCTAATCAGTGCAGAGTGGAACGGAGGCAATGTTTTCTCTCCGTGAACTTTCTCATATGGCTGACTCTGCACTGAATTAAATTTCTGGAAGGGAGTTTTAGCTCTTTTATTATTATTGAATTAACTGCAAACTCGTAGAGGTTGTTAAAGTAATCGAAGACACAGAAAATTAATGGGAGTGTTCAATGTTTTGATTAGGCTCGAGTCTTCCTCGCGATATGGAGGAATTGCAGCAAGTGGAAACCATGTTTTACAGATCAGCAGTGATCACATTGAATGGCTGACCAGACAAAGGCTGAATGGAAGCTTTATGTGAACTGGCGCGTTTTCGTTGGGAAACTTGCCACTTCACATCGTGGGTCCATTGGAGTGAAGCAGTATCATTGATTATTTTGACTGGCTGATAAACTTGTGAACATTACTGCTATAGCACATGTCCGTGTGAACATCACAACTTTGCGGCGTCAACCCCAAAAGCACGCAGGGGGCCATAATACAATGGATAAAGTGTCTAACTAAGGATGATGAACTTGTGGGTTTGACTCTTCAATAGTGAGACCGCAAGACTAGCATGTTTCATACACATTTACAAAACGTTGTTGTGAATCTGGGAGGACGTTTGAATGCCTGATATGCAGGAGTGAGAATCTCTTCGTTAGAGGACCCCGAAAACATCGCAGTCATTTCCCCAGCGGCATCATGGGCGGCACGTTGGCACAGTGGTTAGCACTGCTGCCTCACAGGGCCAGCGACCTGGGTTCAATTCCCGCCTCAGGCGACTGACTGTGTGGAGTTTGCACATTCTTCCCGTGTCTGCGTGGGTTTCCTCCGGGTGCTCCAGTTTCCTCCCACAGTCACAAAGATGTGCAGGTTAGGTGAATTGGCCATGCTTAAATTGTTCGTAGTGTTATGTAAAGGGTAAATGTAGGGGTATGTGTGGATTGTGCTTCGGTGGGTCGGTGTGGACATGTTTGGCCAAAGGCTCTGTTTCCACACTGTAAAGTAATCTAATCTAATCACAGAAGTTTAGTGGAGATTTGAGTGTACATTTAGAGAGTGAAGGATTTGGCAAGGGCACTGGCTGATGGAGAATGTACAAAGCAACACTTGATTCAGAACAAACAGCACTCACTGAGTTGATATGAGACAAAGAGACACTATAGAAGTCTGCCAATAATTATGAACCATACCTAGAAAAATATCAAATTCAAATCCAAACAGAATTGAGTATATAACAAATTTTAAAAACTAATGACACCATCAGTCACTTTGGGCATAAAGGTCTGTGGAAAATTGAACAGTTAGGAAGAGAACTACCAAACCCATCATATAAATACACTGCTTGAAAAACAGCTCTCCTAAAAGTTACCTTTTTCGATCAGTAACCTGTGATGCAGATAGTTCCAAGCATAAGAAAAGAAGGTGCAGGAACATCTGAATCGAAGCACGAACATTGTCTGGTTTTGAGATAAGCAGTGTGGTTTTTCAAATCTTAATTGGGAGTTTTATCGGACTAACATTATAGGAGGGTAGGTAAAAGATAGGTTAGAGGAAGAAATTGTAAATAGTGTTTAGTTAATGATTCTGTTATACTTCAAGAAATACGTTGCTAATTTTTACTGTAAATAGTTCTTCGCCACTCGGACTTTTACAGATTACTGCAAGGGATAACTTTGTTCTGTCGAGCTGGTTTTAAGTTAAGCAGGAGGGGAATCTGAAATAGTCCCACAAGCAACTCGTTGGCACCTTCCCTTTAGCAAATCCAACCACCCAATTGCTGCGGCTCCTGGAAATGGGAAGGAAAGAGCAAAAAAAAAACCCTGTCTTAGCTTTCAAAATCGTTAGAAACTCATGGGAAGCGGAAACAGAGGAGAGTAAAGAGTGAAATGCCCGACTGAGGAGGGACTGTCGAGGCACCTTCACCTCCTTTAAGAGGCTCAGAAGTTGACTCTAATGTTCTTGGGGTCATTAGTTGATTCGATACATTAGAAGGACTTACGGTCACAGATGGCCTGAATTCGTTTTTGTTTCTGTCAGGTAGGGAATCGAAACTGGGCCATGGAGCTGAAAACACCAAATTGTAAATTTTAGACCACGAGGGATGAATGTCAGTGTGGGACGCCTGGGTTGGTCGATAGCCTTCAAGCTCCTTTTTTGTGCTCTTGTCAGAAGCAACCGCTTGACGACATTTATTGCATTTTCCATCACCTGGCCTGTATGCCTTCACATCAGAAACTCACATCTGAATACTTCTGAATATGTGGTCTTCAACCACCCGCTAGATGATTTCTTTTTGTTTGTCTACTGCATGTCAGCAACAAAGAAGCCTGTGTTTTCGTAGAGGGAAATAAACTCGGGCTGCTGCGCTGTGACCGCAGGATGACTATAGGGAACTTTACATTGTTTTTAATGACACCGCTTTTGGCATTTCTTTTTCCACTGGAGATAATCTTCTCCTCCAAAATGTTTGAGTCATTGAGTGTTTACAGCACAGAAAAAGGCACGTCATCCTTGAGACCTTCCAAATGCTCAGACGATGGAAAGTCTGTTGGAGAAACTGTGGAACTGAAGTCGCATCAACGTGTTCACACTGAGGAGAGACTTTCTAAGATCTCAAACTGTGGGAATCACGATACAACTTCTTATGGTCTGTTTTATCATCAACATGCTGACATTGATGAGAAACCTTTCAAGTGTCTAATCTGTGCGAAGTGTTATTCAATTCTGTGTAACTAATGTCCCATATAAAGTTCACACGTTAAACACAACGTGGCATGTTATTGTGAGGATGTGGTTGCAGTGTTCGTGAAGTGTCAGCAGGACTTCATCAAATCTGTAAGAATTCTTTGACGAGGTAAATATCAAGTTAGACAAAGCAGAGCCAGTGGATGGAGCTTGTTTGTATTTCCAAAAGGCATTTGACAAGGTGATTATGAGAAGCTTAAAATAAGAATGCATTGTGTTAGGGGCAAGTTACTGGCATGGAAAGAAAATTGGCTGACTGGCAGAAAACATGGAATTGGGATAACGGGGTCTTTTTCAAGATGGCAGGCGGTGACTAGTGGAGTACAACAGATGTTTGTGTTGGGAGCATCATTATTCACACTATGCATGAATTATATGGTCAAAGGAAGAGAGGGCGTCATTATTACATTTTCAGAGGACATAATGGTGGAGGACAGACGGGTCGTATTTCGTAGCGGGAAGGCTGCAGAATGACTTGGACAATCTCAGAGAGTGTATAAAGAAATCGCAGGTGAAAAACTGTATGAAAAAGTGAGGTCATTCATATTGGTGAGAAGAGTAGAAACGTAGCCTATTGTCTGAAAGGGGAAAGCCTTCCAAAATCGGAAATGCAAAAGCACTTGAGAGATCTAGTTCAGTAATCTCTTAATGTTGATATGCAGTTTATTTGAGAGTTGCTGTGAGATAGTTTTGCTGAATTGGGAGATTCAAAAGAGATTCTGCAAGTGCATGACAAACAAGAGAATAATTAGAGTGCTTTAGAGATGAAGACAGTTATCGTTGTGTCGAATCTCAGGAGTTGAGAGAGATACTAAATGACTGCCTAGTGTCAGTTTTTATTATGTATTTAGAAAACTCAAATTGATATTTTTTAAACGGTACACATTTCAAAAGAGGAAGTGTTGGAGTCCTTAGAAATTAAAAGTTCGTATACTTCTCTGGGATCAGACTTCGTTTATCCCAGAACATTGAGGGAAGTTGTGAGGAAAATGTGGGGCCCCTGGCAGAAATATTTGCATAGTTTATAACTACAGGTGATGATCCGAAAGAATGAGGATTACTGAATGTTGTACATTTGATTAAGAAGTGATGCAAACAGAAACCTGCGAACTATCGAACTGTTGGTCTGGCTTTTGTAGTGGGTAGTTTGTGAAACCGATTCTAAAATATAGAATTTGTATGTATTTTGAGTTAAAGAAAATTTAGGAATATTCAGCATGGTTTTGTATAAGGACAATGTGTCGCACAGACACGATTGAATTTATGAAAAAAATACTGGAAAGGTTCACGTAGGCAGAGCAGCAGGCATTGTTTATTAGGACATTGGTAATGCTTTAACCAGATTCCAAATGGTCGAATAATTCTTAAAGTTAAGTCTCATTGTCATTTTTGTATAAATTACTGAGATGAAAAGATAGAAGGCATGGTAAATAAGTTTGTAGATTTCGGCAACATTGCTGCAGAGTGGACTGTGAACAATGTGACCTGAGATTACAAAGCGATCTTGATCAATATGTGAATCGACTAAGGATTGACAGACTGTGTTTAATTAGGATACATCCGACGGCTAGTAAGTAGACAATTAATAATATGCCATTGGCTGAACTTGTAGAAAAAAAGAGACCGAAGAGTTCAGGGACATAATTATTGAAATTTGCATGACATGTATATCTCATCGGAAAGGAGATTTTCACGATGCTCAGTCCCTTGTGTAAAGGATTTGGGACGTCATCTTGTGGTTGTACAGGACGTTGGTGAGGCATGTCTGAAGTACAGTGGCCGGCCTTGCTTTAGGAGGGATATTATTAAGCTGTGGTAGGTGCAGTAAGGACATCTTCTAGGTGAAAGTGAGGACTGCAGATGCTGGAGAACAGAGTTGGAAATGTGTTGCTGGAAAAGCGCAGCAGGTCAGGCAGCATCCAAGGAGCAGGCGAATCGACGTTTCGGGCATGAGCCCTTCTTCAGGAAACTTCTTGAAAAGGGCTCCTGCCCGAAACGTCGATTCTCCTGCTCCTTGGATGCTGCCTGACCTGCTGCGCTTTTCCAGCAACACATTTTCAGCAGTAAGGACATGTCAAGCTTTTGTTGCGAATGGAGGTTTTTTAATTTGAAGGAGAAGCTGGAAAGTCTGGGACTCTTTTCCAGCGGAGTGAAGGAGTTTGAGATTGAGTGAAGGAGCTTATAGCTGTTTATAAATTCTTCAAGTTTACAGATAAGCTGAATGGCAAGTTCGTTTTACCTTGTTTGAGGGATTTCAAAATTCATGAACAGTTTTTTAAGTTAAAAAGACGAAGATTTAAAATGCATATGAGATTTTAAAAGCCACGGTTTTATAAAGTGAGTCTTCCGTGCATGGAATGAACTTCCTAATGAAGTGTTTGGTATGACTCCGGTTACAAGATTTGAAAGTGAGTTGAGTAATAGAAAAATCATTCGAATGGCCTTTATTGATGTACATGAAGAAGATTATTTGTAGTGATATGGGCAAAGATAAGACAGATGAGATTCTGGTTGGCATAGTCTGGTTGGGAAGAAGGGTCTGTTTCCATGCTGTATGACTACATAGCTCTATCTGTGCCTGCGTGCAAAGAAACAGGTTATTTGAAGATTCTGCGAACCTGCGCAGAAAATTGGAATTAACAAAATTGGCCGAATTACTTCTCTATGTGCCATAATGAATTCAAGCCTGGTTTCTGCAGGCTTCTGTTCGCCACAGTGTGTGTCAGTGACTGGGATTGATGGGAATGTGCGCCCGTGGATATCTCTGTCTCTGAGCTGGCTCTTGGTATAAAATAGGCTGAGAGAATACAGCATTGAGTACAATATAGAGGTCAGGTGGATTGGGGGTGATAGGTTGGAAATTGATTTTGCTCTTCTCCCACCACCCCACTACAAAACACAGCTCATTGTTTCTCTCATTGCTCCTCTTCTTGAAACACTTCCTTCATTCTATCCCAACCAGAGTTCCCTCGGAAAATTTCCAATGATTATTTCTTATTTCATACATACTATGTTCTTTTTTTTTCTCCGAAAATTCAACAACATGAGAACTGAAACCAAAATAAGAGACAAACCAACCATTGACCAGGAGAGAATAGGGCCCCTCAAAGATCAACAGGGTGGTCTTTGTGTGGAAGCACAGAAAATGGGGAAGATACTAAATTAATATTTTGCATCAGTATTTACAGTGGGAAAACATATGGAAGATATAGACTGTAGGGAAATGGATGGTGAAATCTTGCAAAATGTACAGATTACAGAGGAGGACATGCTGGGGGATATCTTGAAAAGGGTAAAAGTGGATAAATCCGCAGGATCTGATCAGATGTACCCGAGAACACTGTGGGAAGCTGAAGCTAGAGACGTGATTGCTGGGCGTCTTGCTGAGATATTTATATCATCGATAGCCACTTCTGAAGTGCCAGAAGACAGGAGGTTGACAAACGTGGTGCCACTGTTCAAGAATGGCGGTAAGGAGAAGCCATGAAACTGTCGACTGGTGAGCCTGAACTCGGTAGTGGGCAAGTTGTTGTAGGGAATCCTGAGGGATAGGATGAACATGTATTTGAAAAAGCAAGGACTGATTCGGGATAGTCAACATGACTTTGTGCATGGGAAATCATGTCTCACAAACTTGATTGAGTTTTTTAAAGAAGTAACAAAGAAGATTGATGAGGGCAGAAGAGTAGATGTGATCTATATGGACTTCAGTAAGGGGTGCGTCAAGGTTCCCCATGGGAGACTGATTAGAAAGGTTAGATCTCATGGAATACAGGGAGAACGAGCCATTTAGACACAGAGCTTTCTCAAAGGTAGAAGACAGAGGGTGGTACGAGAGGGTTGTTTTTCAGACTGGAGGCCTGTGAACAGTGGAGTGGCACAACGATCAGTACTGGATCCTCTACTTTTTGTCATTTAAGAAAATGATTTGGATGTGAGCATAAGAGGTACAGTTAGTAAGTTTGTAGATGACACCAAAATTGGAGGTGTAGTGGACAGCGAAGAGGGTTACCTCAGATTACAACAGGATATGGACCAGGTGAGCCAAGGGGCTGAGAAGTGGCAGATGGAGTTTAATTTAGATAAATGTGAGGCGCTGCATTTTGGGAAAGCAAATCTTAGCAGGACTTATACAAATAATGGTCAGGTCATAGTGAGTGTTGCTGAACAAAGAGACCTTGGAGTACAGGTTCAGAGCTACTTGAAAGTGCAGTCGCAGATAGAATGGATAGCGAAGAAGGTGTTTGGTATGCTTTCCTTTATTGGTCAGTGTATTGAGTACACGAGTTGGGAGGTCATGTTGCGGCTGTACAGGACATTGGTTAGGCTACTATTGGAATATTGCGCGCAATTCTGGTCTCCTTCCCATCGGAAAGATGTTGTGAAGCATGAAAGAGTTCAGAAAAGATTTGCAAGGATGTTGCCAGGGATGGAAAATCTGAGCTACAGGGAGAGGCTGAACAGGCTGGGGCTGTTTACCCTGGAGTGTCGGAGACTGAGGGGTGACCTTATAGAGGTTTGCAAAATTATGAGGGGCATGGAATCGATTAATGGACAAATTCTTTTACCTGGGGTCAGGGAGTCCAGAACAAGAGGGCATAGGTTTAGGGTGAGAGGGAAAGATATAAAAGAGACCTAAGGGGCAACGTTTTTACGCAGAGGGTGGTAAGTGAATTGAATGAGCTGCCAGAGGATGTGGTGGAGGCTGGTACAAGTGCAACGTTTAGGAGGCATTTGGATAGGTATATGAATAGGAAGGGTTTGGAGGGATATGGGCCGGGTGCTGGCAGGTGGAATTGGATTGGTTTCGGATATCTGCTCAGCATGGACGGGTTGGACGGAATGGTCTGTTTCCATGCTGTACATCTCTGTGACTCTCTGGCTGTATGACCACCATGAAGTGTTCCAATCCGGGTGGTGAGGCTAATCACAGATTGTCATTCAGTAAAGTGTCATAGAATTTTATTGCGAAGTGGATAAGGTCGTGCTGATAGTTGTGTCAGTTACAAACAATGCTTTTGCATGTCATCTTTAAAAGAATACAAACATAGAACATTGAAACAGTAGTAAGTTGTTGCGTTCGCTACTGCTCCAGTGTTCGCTGTGATCAAGGCTGGTTATAAGGTCTTCCTTCCTACATTTACCATGTTATTTCTGATATAATTGTAATAGTTTCTGTGACATTGTACTTCATTCTCTTAAAAATCAGTCGATTTTATGCAAACCAGTCCACACTTATCCCAACGTTCAGTCCTGCCTTCAGAACAATCATTCTGTGAAAACTTTATTGTGCAGTCTCCATAAGCCAAACCTGCAAATAACACTCCACGTATGGTCTCACAAAGAGAGTGTACAATTCCAACGAGACAACGATATTCCTGTACTCAAATCCTCTTTCTGCAAAGCCCAATATACCATTTGCCTCCTTCACCTCCTGCTGCACCTGCATGTTATTTTCAGTGACTTGTGTACACAGGCACCAGGAGTAGTTTCTCATTTCCCTTTCGTAAATCCATGCTGACTGACTCTGTCCAATCCTGTCACTGTTTTCCAGTGTTAGGCTAACTGGTCTATAATTCCACGTTTCATGTCTAGTTCTTTAAAAATGTGTCATCACATTAGCTATCTTCTAGTCTACATAAAATTGTTCCAGCCTACAGAATGTGGAATCTTCAAATTACTGTATGAGGTTCAAGCTCTTTGTTTCAGATTAGATCCATTATCTCTTGGGCCTCTTTGTTTAGTACTCTTTGGTGGAGAATACCATCTGCTGTTATGTGTTTGTTTTTATCCTATAAATTTCAACAGCACAATTCCCAAACATATACTGTTGTTCTTCAGTTCTCCCTCTCATGTGTTCCTCAGCAATTTAGAGATATTATTTGGCATCCTTTGTTATGAGAGAATCAAAATACAGTACATAGGTAAGTGATTTGCCATCTCTTGATCCCACATTATATCTTCCCCTATTTCTTATTATAATGGATTTGTTTCCATTAATCTTTTTTTTCTCTCTTCATCTACCTTCTGGAGATTTTACAATTACCGTGTATTTCACAAGCTTACTAAGATACTTTATATTCCCTCTTAATCAATCCTTAATCGTGCTGAAATCTAAAATGTTCTTGATCTTCAGGTCTGATGTTCTTTTGAGACATTTTGTCCACCTCTCCCTTGGATCAAGTGCTATCCCTATTGTCACTTCTTAGATATGGTACAGTCACCTATCCAGTTTTATTTTGTGATAGATATGAACGATGATTACAATTCCTCCAAGGGATGTATATATGTTTCTCACGTAGTAAGGTTATGTTCCCCAAATGATTGCAACCTGCTCGCTCATTATACCGCCGTGCTCTCCTCTATTTAGATTTCATCCCCTATTCTCAGAATCAACTTTACCACTCTCCGTGTTAATGAAGAGTTCTATCATTGAATTCTTCAATCACCCACAGGAGCCCTCACACAGACAGTTTACCAATCATTCCACTTTCATTACACAAATAAAATTAGGAAATTAAAGTTGCTGTATCCCCAGAAACCATCGGACAGCTGTCTCTCTTGAGAGAGAGAGAGAGAGAGAGAGGCGACCAACGGTGCTTTACCCTGTGAGCACCTGTGACTCAGGCAAGGAACAAGTTTAAGAAGGTGAGACGTTCGGGGCTACTTTAGCTGTTACAGGCATTGAACAAATGCTGTTGATGCTACTCCGAATCACAAAACATCCGCCGAACGAACTAAGCTATCCCATTACAGACGTCAGATTGTTCTCAATCGAAGGCGGTTTGTTTCTGTTTGGATCCTCAGTGTATCAAACCAGAAAATAATCTCATACACGCCAGGAATGTCCCCTCCATGGTGTTGTAACTGATTTGATTTTCTCAATCGATGAGCAGATTGAAATCACCCATAATAAGACCAGAAGATAATGATGCAGTGATAGCCTATTTGGCCCATCCAATCAGCTCTGCAATTTAATTATGGCTGATATGCTTCTCAACCCTACCCTCCTTCCTTCTCCCAAAACTGTTGATTCACCTTACCAGTCAGGAACCTATCAATTTCAGTCACACACAAACTCAATGATTTGTCTTCCACAACCCTATGGCAAAGTGCTCCACAAAAGCACCACCGTGTGACTGAAGATATTCCTTGTCATCCCAGTTCTAAATTGTCATCACGCCATTTTGTGCCTGTGTCCTGGGGATTTGGTCTCTTCTACTAAATTGAAAAATCTTCGCCATGTCCATCTAGGTTTCAATCGCAGACAGAATCACACAGTATTGAATCAGTACCTACAGTTCAACCACTCCATGGTGAACATGTTCTGAGACTAAAGTAGTCGCATCTGCCTACACTTGACCCAAATCTCTCTGAACATTTGTTATGAATGTACTTGTTCAAATGTCTTAAACGGTGTAACTTTTCCTGAATCCATGATATCCTCTGGTTGCTGATCCCACACAGTTTTATCACTGTGTGGAAAAGCAGTTACCTCTCATCTTTTTTCAGTGTTTCTCCTCTCACCTTACATTCGGCAGCCTTGGAAAAAGACACTTGCCGTTAGTCTTATCCATACCCCCTCAATGGCAGGACAATACAGTTAATGGTAGTGTTACTCACTAACATTGAACCGAGGTAACTCTCTTTACCTAAGATGGTGCCGTAAGCAGTGACTTGTAAATATTTCTCTGTACTCATGTGAGTACGTGTGACAAGAAAACTAATTTATTCAATTAGAATTATACCCCCGGGTCTTGAACACCACATCCTAGGGAAAGGTCACCTGCTGTTTCCCCTACCCATTGTCCTCAGGAATGTATGAACCTCAGGTCAAACTCAATCTTCCCTAGTCCTGTGAAAGAAGTGCCTTCCTATCTAACCTCTCCTTAGATCTTTCTCCTTCCCTTCTCAGCAACACCTTGGTAAATATTTGCTGAACGTTCTCCAGGTTAATATCCTTTATATAACAGGGCAACCAGAACGGGACACGATATTCCAGAAGTTGCATCACCAATATCCTATACAACCCCAACATCGCGGTTCAACACCTGTGCACAACGATATGAGCAATGTAGGTAAGTGTGCCAAATGCCATAACCAACCTGTCTACTTGTCAGAAATTTCTAAGAATTAGGTCACTGTAACTGAAGCCTCTCTGTTCGGCAGTACTACACAATGTCTGAGTTTTAGTTGTATTGGTCCTGTCCCTCCTTGTTTTTTTCCCCAAAATTGAATGCCTCATATTTGTCCAAATTAAATTCAATCTGCCACTCCACTGTCCATAAAACCAGTTATTGTGCCATAGAGTCATGGAGTTGTAACTTAAGTGAAGAGGTATTTTGATCCAACTGATCCATACTGAACAGAATTTCCTGTGAACACTCTCCTCCAATCAAAGTTTAGAAGTACTTGCCTCACACCGTTAAAGTCTGCCTTTCTACAAGTTAAAAAGGTTACTTTTATTTAAGACTTATTTTTTATATAAATGTTTTGAAACTAATAAATTTATAATAACGAGAGCCAACGTATTCCGGTGCTATCACGTCAGTCACTTTCTCTGCTTTATTCCCCGAAAAGTAAATTTTTACTCCTTCTCCAGTAGGTGCATTTACATAGATTCATAGAGCATACAAACATATAATTCATCCCACCAATCCATGACATATCTAATCCCAATTAAACTAGTCCTACTTGCCTGGTCCTGATCCATATCTCTGCAAACATTTCCTGTTCATGCATTTATCTAAATGTTTTTAGAAATTCTAATTGTGCCTACATTCGCTACTTCCTCAGGATGTTCATTCTACATGCTCAAACCCTTTGTGTAACCAATTCGGCACTCATGAAGATTTTCAAGTCTCTCTCCTCTCACCTTTAAAAAGTGCCCCTTAACTTGAAATCCCCCATCTTTGGGAAAAGGCAACGACCATGAAGTTAATCTGTACATCTCATTGTATCAAAAACTTCTATAAGGTCAGTTCAAACTCTTCCGTTCGAGCGTAAAAAGTACGAGTGAACCTATCTGTTTTTTTAACAATTCGTAACTTTCAAACATTGCAACTCCCTGGTAAATCTACCTGAACCCTCTCCAGTTAATAATAACTTGCTTTCACTGTAGACCAGAAGAGGCCTCACCAATGTCCTGTACAACCTCATAATGCCATCCCACACCTATGCACAAATGATTGAGCAATGAAGGCAAGTGTGACAAACTCCTTTTTAATCAAATTGTGTACGTGTGACGCAAACGTCAAAGAGTTATATACCTGTAACTCTTGGGCCTCTATTCTACAACACTACGCAAAGTATACCATTAACTGTGTAATTGCTAGCCTTGTTTGTTTATTTACCAACTTGCAATGCCTCGCATTTATTCAGATTGAATTCAATCTGCCATTTCTCGGACCAAAAACCGCTTTTGTCAAGATCCCTTTGTAATTGTAGATAACCTTTCTCATTATTTGTGGAATCACAGGCCGAAGAAGTACTGGACGGAGGCAGAATCACAAATATCTTCACTGGCTGTGCCAGCAATTTTGGTGTTATCCATAAACTTACTAAATATGTATTGCATAATATCTTCCAAACTATTAACATAAAAAAGACAAAGAGGACCCAGAATTGACCCCGGTTAAACAACCCTGGTCGCAAGCATCCAGTCTGAAAAGAAATTCTTGAACATATTTAACGAATTATTCACCGTGCAAGTCTTTAGCACAATGGTACACTGTCTATGTGTAGAAAGATAAAATCACCCATATTTACAACCTTGCTATCCTCATACAAATATTTGAACCTGTCGACATTTCTCAGTTTTTCTCTGACAATTGGCGGTCGACGGTGCAATCCCATCAATATGATTATTCCTTTCATTTTTCTCGTTGGAAATCATATATTTTCACTGGCTGGTTTTCTTTTTAGAGTTACATTCTGCAGTTACAGCAGTAATGTTTTCATCCTCCACTTTTGCCTCCGTTTCTATCCTTTCAATATCCCAGCCCTGATTCTTCTGAACTGCGTCGAATTCAGACCCAGAGTCCACAACTGCTATTTGTATGACACGCCCTGGAATCATTCTTGCAAACCGACTCGAAACCTCCAACGTGTCAAGAAAAACTGCATGTTTACCTTCAATAGAATTCCTAAACATGGACTCACAAAGTCCCATTGCTCTTGAGATTTCTGCAGCCGTTCTCAATCCAGATCATGATCTCACCCCCACTTTTTCTCTCTCTCTCTAACATCCTGCCTCCTTATTGCTCTACCCCCTAGCACTGTATCCCACTACCCCGTCACACGTTTGCTCTCCTCTCCCTCTCTCAATCTCTCTTCCAATCAACTGTCTCTTTCACCTCACACCCTCTATTCCTCCAAATCGCGCTTCTTTCCCTACTCTCCGCCCACTTTCTCTCCATGCTCCTCTCACTCTTTCTCCCTCTCATTCCCCTCCCATTCTCTCTCCCAATCCCACACTTCTCTCTAATCTATCTTACTCTCGCTCTCCAACCCACTCCTACTCTCTCCTTTTGCCACCTCCATCCCTCTCTCACTGTCTCTCTCTCTCTGTCTATCACTAACCTCCTCGCATGCTCTGCAACATTCCATCTCCTACACACTCTCTCTCTGACTCCCCCACCCTCTCTCGTTCTGTCTATACACCACTCCACCTCTCTCCGCGTCTCCATTCCCAAACACTCTCTCGGCCACCTACATCTCTCTCATTAACCCCCACCCACTCAATCTCCCTCTTTCACTAACCACTCTCACTCAGTCTCTACCCCGTCCCACCCCCTCTTTCACTCGACTGCACTGCCACTCTCTTTACCTCTCACCCACACACACTCACCCTCTACCACCATCGAATTCTCTCTCTCTACCTCCCTCCCACTCTCTATCTCATCCACTCCTAATCTCTCTCTCTCCCTACCAACCCCCGCGGCCTCCCCCTTTCATTCCTTCTTCTTCCCTTCCAATTCTCTCTCTACCCCACTCCTACTCAATCTCGTTATACACCCCATACTCTCTCACTTGTCTCCTTCCACTCTCTTTCTAACTGCGTTCTTCTCTCTCTGTCACTCTGTGTCTTTAACCCCATCCTCTCTTTCACTGTTTGTGTGTGTCCATCTCTCGGTTTTTATCTCTGTCTGTCACTCTCTCCATCCACACTTTTCCCACTCTTACTCCCTCTGTACCCACTCCGATTCTGTGTCTCTTTCTGTCCCGTTGCCCAGTCTCTGTTTAACCCACTTCCAATCACTTTCGCCCTTACCCCTTCCCCCTCTCTACTCCACTCGCAATGTCTATCTACACCATACCGACTTTCAATCTCGCTCTCTCTAACAACTTCCTTCTTTCTCTTTTCTTCTGCCTCCCCTTTCTCTTCCTCTCTCTGTCCCACTTCAACTCTCTCTCTCTCCCCAACTGTCTCTCACTACCTCCTTCCAGTTTCTTTCTCTCTCTGAATCCTTGACACTCGCTCTGTCTGTCTTTCCGATTCCCATTCTCTCTCCCTCTGATCACTCCCTCTCTCCCCTTCTCCTTCACACTCTTTATGTAAAACCCCTCACCTTCTCTCTCCCTGCCTCCTCGCCCACCCAATCACGCTGTCCATCTCCTGAAACTCTCTCCCACACCCTTTCTCCTCCCACTCTCTATTGCTGCAGTCCTCACAAACCATCTTGCTCCATGTCCCACTCTCTTTCTTAAACCCTACTCTCTCACACTCTCCTCCCACTCTCTCCCTCTCTCTAAACCTCACGCACACTCTCCCTACCCCATCCTACACTTTTTGTCCAAATACCTCCCTTTGTCTCTCTCTAATCCCCTACTATTCTCACAGTCGCTTCTGCCCTCCTACTTTCTCTGTCTCTGTCTGTCTCTCTGTCTGTCACTCTAATCGCCTTCCACTCTCAAATTCTATCCTAGTTTCACTGCCTTTGTCTCGATCTGTCTTTTCTCTGTCAGTCACTCTCTCGCTCGCTGTTCCCACTCTTGCTCGTCACCCCACTCTGTCTCTCACCTTCTCCTAAACTCTGCCGCTTCCCCACCACTCTGTCACTCACCCCTCCCTCACATTCTTCCTCCACTTCACTATCACTAACTCTCTCTCTCCCTATCCCCTGCCTCTCTCTCTAAACCACTACCACTGTCTGTCTCTACACCGTCCAACTTTCTCTCCACTCCGTCCCACTATCTCTATCTGTACCACATCCCAGTCTCACTCTACCATCAACGACACTCTTTCTCACTTTATTGCACTCTACCGTGTCTCACTCTCTCTCCCTCTACTAATCTCTCACTATTCTCCCCACAATCTCACTCTTTCTAAACCCTGGCCTCTGTCTGTACCACGCCCCTCTCTCTCATGTGTCTCTCTCACTACTCCCTCCCACTTTCTCTTCTCTATGTACTCCCTGCCCATTCTCTCTCTGCGCCCTTCCCACTCTCTCCCTCTCTCTGAACCTCACGCACACTCTCCCTAACCCATCCTACACTCTCTATCCAAATACCTCCCTTTGTCTCTCTCTAATCCCCTCCTATTCTCACAGTCGCTTCCGCCCTCCCACTTTCTCTCTCTCTCTCTCTCTCTCTTTCTCTCTGGCTGGCACTCTCTCTGCGCTTCTGCCACTCTCTGTTTCTAAGTCCCTCCCCCTCTCTCACTAATCCCTTCCCATTGTCTCTCTCCTCCTCTCTCTGTTCACCCATGCGTCTCTCCCTCCCTCCATCTCCGATACTTAACGAATCTTTCGCTCACCTCCCCTTTCATCAACCTCCTCACACTCTCACTTCCAATCTTTCTCGAACCACCACTATTCTTTCTATCTACTTCCTCCCATTCTTTCTCTCCATCTGTCTACCACCTTTCAAATATATCTCTCTCCCGCCTCATACGCACTCTCTCTTTCGTCATTCCATTCTGTCTCTATAATCTTCTCCCATTCTCTGTCTACACCCTCCAACAACCTTATTCTGTTCCCACGCCCCTATCAGTCATTCCACCCTTACCATTTCTCTCTCCCGCCTCCCTGTCTCTCTGTCTAACACCTTTCCACTTTCTTTCTCACTCCAAGCGCCCCACTGTCTCTCTCTCTTCCTGCAATCACATTCTCTCACTCGTTTTCATCTGTGTCTCTCTAAACCCCCTACTCTTCCTCTGTCTCATTCTCCAACCCATTCTACTTTACATATCTACCCCACTCGCAATCCTCCCTCTATCAATACTGGCCTTCCACTGTCTCATGCCCTCTTTTTCTCATTCACACCCTCCCACTCTCCCTCTATCAGCTGCAACTCTCTCTCTCTCTACCCCTGCCACTTTGTCTACTCTCTTTCTCTATTCAACTCTCTCTCGCACTAACATCGTCCTACTCTTGCTCTCTATAACGCCCTCCTACCCTCTTATCCTTCCCACTCCCCTTCACACTCTCCATCGTCTTCCCACTCTCTCTCCCTGTCTGTATCTCTCTGCCTTCTTCCCACTCTCTCCTGTTTTCTATCTATCTTTCTGTCTGTCTGTGCCACTTTCTACGTTCCTCCCACTCTCTCCCTCTACACCCTCCCTCTTTGTGTCACTCTCTCTACCCTCGACCATTCTCTAATTCCCACACAGTCCCTCTCTCACTACTCCCTTTCCACTCTCTCCCTGCACCAATCCTATTCTCAGTCTCTCTCTACCCACTTTCCACTCTGTATCCATTGCTCTGACCACACCTCCACGCTCTCTCTGTCTACATTACTTCCTCACTCTGTCTTCGTCCCTTTCTCTCTCTCTCCCTGTCTTGCTCTCTCTTCCCCCGCCCATATTCTTTCTTTCTGGATGTCAGTCTCTCCCCGTATCTGTCTGTCAGTCTCGATCTACACACTCCCACATTCTTAATCTCTCTCTCACCTCTCCCTTTCTCTAGATCTATAATCCCCTCCCACTAACTCTTTCCCTGACCTCTACACTTTCTCCCTCTGACCCCTCCCATTCTGTCTGTCGTTCGCTCTCCCTCTCTCTCAAACAATCAACCACTTTTTCTCCTAATCCCCTTACTCTCTCATTAACCCCCTCACACTCCATCTCTCTCCCTTTCTCTCACCATTCCCACTCTCTCTCAACGCCCTCGCACATTCTCTACCCCTATCTCTCTATCACCTTCCCAATCTCTTCTCTCTACTCCCTCACACACTTTCTTTCCTCCTTGCGCTGTCGCTCTCTCTAGACTCCTCCC
Source organism: Chiloscyllium punctatum (assembly GCF_047496795.1). Classification (NCBI taxonomy): domain Eukaryota; kingdom Metazoa; phylum Chordata; class Chondrichthyes; order Orectolobiformes; family Hemiscylliidae; genus Chiloscyllium; species Chiloscyllium punctatum. The sequence continues at coordinate 33,672,440 of NC_092757.1, forward strand.
ATTCTCTGTCCATGTGTACAACCTCCTACACTCTGATTCTCTTTGCAATCCCCTTCTCAGTCTCCCCACTCCAAACCGTTATTTATTTCTACAGCCTCCGTGTCTCTCTCGATCTAACACCCTCTCTCTCCCCTCTCTCTCCCTCTCCAACCTCCAACCACACTCTCTACCCCACTCTTAATCTCTCTCTCAATGCTGGCTTTCCACTCCGTCCTGCCGTCTCTGTCTCCCACAATCATTTTACCCCACCCACTCTCTCTTTCGTTCACAATTCTCTCTCTCTACACCCCTCACAATCTCACTCTACCCACATTCTCCCTTCCACACTCTCTATCACGAACCACCTACTGCTGTCGCGCTCTCTGTAAAGGTGTTCTGCCCTCTCATTCTTCCTCGTCTCTCTCTCTCCATCTGTCTCTCCTTATGTCCCTCTCACACTCAATATTCCTTGTACCCTCTCTTCTCTGTCTCTGTCTCTGTCCGCATTCCTTCCATACTCTGTCTCTAATCCCTCCCACTCTGGGTCTCCGTCTCTCTACCCTCTCGCAATGTACCTCATCCCCACACACTCTCGGCATCCCCTTTCTAATCTCTCTCTAACCAATCCCAAACTCTGTCTGTCTCTCTCTCAAACCCTTTCCACTCCGTACCTGTCTCTTTCTACAGAACTCCCTCTCTATCTATCTACAGTCCCGCCCAACGTCTCTCTGCACCCCTGCCAATCTCTCGCTACCTCCACCACTCTACGCTAATCCCAATCACTCTCCCTCTCTCTACTCCTGTCCAATTTTCTCGCGCTCTCATTCTACAAATCTTCACACTTTCTAGACCACACCGACTCTCACTCTCCCTCTCTCTGACACATTCCCACACCATCTCTCTTATACATTCTCACTCTGTGTTTACTCCATTACCACTCTCACTTTCCCTCCATTCCACACTGTCTCTCTTCCCGCTCCCACTCTCTCTCGAACTACCTTCCTCTTTCCCTGTCTCTCTGTCAATACTCCTCCCTCTTCTTCGCTCTGTAGTCTCTCTCTTTGCCTTTTTCTCTGTTACCCTTCCTCTGCCCAAAACCCAATCTCTCACTTCCTCTCTCTCACCATTTTCCATTCTTTCCCTGTCTCTCTACCACCCTCCCACTCTCTGTCTCTGGCCGCACCCACTCTGTCGACTCCACTCGTGCACTTCCTGTCCCTTGCTCTGCCACGCTCCCACTTTTCTCTCTCCTCCCCGCTCCCACACTGCCTGTCCCGAAACGACTTCCAAACTCTCTCTCACTCTCTCATTCTGCAACTCCCAACAACTCTCTATGATTCTCTTCCCTATGCCAATCTGTCGCTCTCTCACCCAGATTCACTCTCACCTTACACCTCTCACTTCTTCTCTCCATATATTTCCCACTCTTTCCCCGTCCATACTCTCTCTCTAACCTACTTCCACTTTCTCTCTATATATCCCTCTCCCACACTCTCTTCCGCCTCATCTTCTCTCTCTTTGTCCAGTCCCCACTCTCTCGACGCCCTCCCACTCTCTGTCTCTTTGTACACTCTCGCATTCTCTCTCTCAAACCCGTCCCACAAATACTCTGGCCACCCCGTCCCACACTTTCTCTCTCTAGCCCACAACTCTCTGTACCCTACTCCCAAAATCTCTATCCCTGTTTCTGCACCCTGCCCACCATCTCTGTCTGCCACTATATATGCAACTCCCACACTCTCTCGCCAGCCTCTCCCATACGCACTCTCTCTCTACTCCTCTACCACTCTCGTACTACTCCACTCCTAATCTATCTCTCACTCTCTCTATCCCTCCCACTCTCTGCATATCTCTCTCTATTTCCCCAATCTCTCTCAATACTCCAGTACCAGTCTCTCTCTTTCTGTCTACCACCCTCCCCCTCTCTCTCACACCCAGTTTCTCTCTTTCCCTACTATCTTCCCATTATCTCTTTCTGTATCCCACGATCTCTACTCCCTCTCACTCTCTCTGCCTTCCTTCCATTATCACTCTCTCTCCACGCCAAACATTCTTTCACTCTCTCCCTTCCCCATTTCACCATCACTTTACCCCAACCATTATTCCTCTCTCTGCACCCTTCCAAATCTCTCTCTTTACACTGTCCTAATGTCTCTCTCTCAGCCTGCAGCACCTTCTCAAACACTCCACGCCTTCTACTGTCCCTGTCTCTCACTTTCCCGCACCATTCCCACACTCATCCGCTCAATACGTGACCCACTCTCTCTCGACCGACTGACCTCCCACTCTCTCGCTCTCGACATTGACCTGCTAATATCTCTCTCTATATATCTCTCTGCCACGCTCCCACCCTCTCTCTCTACGCCCCTTCAATGCTTCCCTCTAAGCGCTCGAACTCCCGCGCTCTCTTGCTACTGCTCTCACCCTATCACTCTCTTACCCCCACTCTCTGTACCCCACCACCACTATCGCTCACTCTTTCTCTCTACCTCCCACCCACTGTCTCGCTTTCTCTAACTCCTCCCACTCTTCCTACTCTCACATGCTCTCTACCCCTCCCACTCTCTCCACTTCCCTCCAACCATCTTTCACTCAGTCATTTCTCTTCATCTCTGTCTCTCGCTTCCACTCTCCCACTCTCTCTTTCTCTACCCACATACACCTCTCTCCCTCTAACTCCTCCTCCCATTCTCATTCACTGTCCCCTCACAATCTCACTCATTCTTCCCACTCTCTTTCCATTCCACATGCACTCTCGCTCGCTCTTGTCTTCTCTCACTCTCTGCTTACAACTTCCCACAGTCTTTCCCACTATCGCCTCATCTTCCCATTCTCATTCACTATCCCCTCGCACTCTTACTCACTCTTCACCCTCCCTCTCGATTCCACTGTCTCTTGTCACTTTCCCCCTCTCCCTGTCCTCACCCACTGTCGCTGCCGCCTCCCTCTCTCTGTCTCACCCCCTCCCTCTGTCCCCCTCTTCTGTCGCCCTCATTCTCTCCTTATGACTCTTTCACTCTGTGTCTCTACCCCCCCCACTCTCTCTCTATATTTTCCTCTCATTCTCCCTCATTACTCCCCCCAAACCTCCAACTATATCTCCCTACCCCATTCCCATTTCCTCTGAATGTAATTCCCTCCAACCCACTTTCTCTCACTCTATCTCTCCCCTCTCTCTGTTACCCCCAACTCCCTCCGTACCCACATGCACCAATTTCACTTTATCCCCTCGCCGCCCCATTCTCACTCGCTTTGAAGCTCCCACCTCCCGCTTTTCATCTCTCTTTCTCTATCCAGGTCCCCCATGCCTCTTTAACACAATTCCTTTCTCTTTGTCTCTCTCCCGTCCTCCCACTCATTCCTTACAACCCGCTCCCTCTCTCATTTCATACCCTCTCTCTCCACCTTTTCCTTCTCTTTCACTCTCTGACTCTCTCTCCCTCTCTACCCTGTCTCTCTCGGTCTCTCTCCACCCCACTCCGACTCTCTCTCTCTAATCCTTCCTCCCATTCTCACTCTTTCTCTACCCCTACGCATTCTCAACCTCTCTCTTCCCCATCCCACTTCCTCTCTCTCTGTCCCACCCCACTCTTTCTAAACTCTCCCACTCTCTCTGTGCCCTCCCTCAGTCTCTCTACTAAACCTCTCAGTCTTTCTCTCTAGCCCCTCCTGTTCTCTTTTGATCTACCTCTTGATCTGTCTCTCTCTGTATCTTTCTGCCCCCCTCCCATTCTCTTTATCGCTCCACTCCCCGCACTCTCTCTGCATCTCTACACTCCTCCAGCTCTCTCCCACTACCCGTTCCCCCTCCAATCTACCTTGCTACCCCATTCTCTGTATCTCTTCCTCCCAACTCTATCTGTCTCTACCCCATTTCAACATTCACTCTCTCTCCCTCTCTACCATGTCAATCTCTTTCCTTTCTCTAAACCCATCCCACTCTGTCTCTGATCCCTCCCACTCTCTCTCCAAACCCTTCCCATTTTCTCTCTCTCACTCTACAACCTCCTCCTCGGCTGTCTGTATCCACAGATGAACCCTCACTCTGCAGATCTCCCACTCTCTCGCCCTCTACCTACCTCTTCTCTCTACCACATGCAGCTCCCTCTGTCTCCCTCTCTACCGCCCTCCCACTCACTCTGTCTACCCACCTTCCACTCTCTCTCTCTTTCTTACCCCATTCTCTCTCTACAACCCGCCCATTCTCTCTCTCGTTCACCCTAACCTACCACTGTCTCTCACACACTACACCCCTCCGACTCTCTCTGTCTACCTCCACCTACTCTGTCTACCCCATCCGAAAATGTCTCTCTCTACATCCCTTCCAAGCTCTCCCTCTACCCTCTTCCACTTCTCTTTTTGTCTCTCTCTACCTGAAACCACACACTCTATTTGTCTCTCCACCTAAACACTACTAGCTCTCTTGCTGTCTCTCTCTGCCACCCTCTCAGTATCTCTCTCTCCTTCCCTACCATTCTCTCTGACTACACGTTTCCCACAGCGTCTTTTCCAACACTCTCTCGCTACCCCGCTTCTAGTCTCTGTCTCTGTAAACATCTGACACTCTATTTCTCCTTCTCTACTTCATCCCTCTCTCTCTGCCATCCTCCCGCTTTGTTCATCTATCCACCCCATTCGCATTCTCTCTCATTATAGCCTCCCAAACTCTTTTTCTTCTCATTACACACTCTCTCACTACGCCAGTCCCACTGTCACTCACACTCCCTCTCTACCCCACACACTCTCACTCTTTCTCTTACCCCTTCCACTTTCTGTCTGTATGCCTCTCCCACTTTATCTATCTATTCCCCCTGCCTCTATCGCTTTACACCCTCCCACTTTCTCTTCTCCCTCCTACTCTCTCTCCATTACTCTCTCTCTACAATCCTGCCACACACTTTGTCTTCATTGCCTCTCCTATCTCTGTAATCCAAGCCCAATCGCTCTCCCTCTCTCTCTAATCACTTCCGCCTGTCCCTCTTGCTCACTCTCTGCCCCCTTCCACTCACTTTTTCAATAGCCCGCTCCTGCTCTTTCTGCCCCTACATTCTCTCATGACACCCCTCCAACACTCTCTCCCCACCCCATTCCTTGTTCCTCTTTTTCTCTCTGACCTCCCCTCTGTCTAGACCTCAATCTCTCTGGCTCTCTCATTTCATCTCTATTTATCTGTCTCTCTCCCTAACACCCTCCCACTCTCTCTCTCTACCCTACTCCCACTCTCATTCTGTCTACGCCCTCCGTTCCTTTCAATCTTTCTTCCCCATCCCTCTCTCTCGGCCTGCGAATCTCTCTGTCTCCTGCCTCCTTATCTGTGTTACAAAATCTCTTCCGCTCTCCTTCTCTAGCGTTCTCTAACACATTCCACTCTCCCTTTCTACCGTTCTCCCACTCTCTGTCTCTCAACCTCTCCCACTACGTCTCTACTTTATGCCCACTGACTCTCTCTCTTTGTCTCTCTCTCCCATCCTCCCATTCTCTCTCTATGCTCCCTCCCACAATCTCTCTATCCCCAAACCTATCTCTCAATCCCCTCCTGTACTCACTGTTTCCTACTCCTTGTCTCTCGCTAACCCCCTCCAAAATTCCCTCTCTTGCTTTGTCTAACACCTACAACACTCTCTCTCTACCCCTTTCATTCTCTGTCTCTACCACCTCATACTCTCTCTGTCTACTCCTATCCCACTCTTTCCCTTTACTTATACGCCGCTATCTCTCTATCTCTGTCTCTCTCTACCATACCACATACTCTGTCTCTCACTACTTCCATCTCACTCGCTTGCTCTCAACCCACTGCCACTCTTGCTCTCTTCACTCCTCCAACTGTCTCTCAATTCCGCTCCCACTCTCGTTTGCTTTCAATGGAAAAACCTCCAACGCTCATGCTCCCACTCTATGCGCCACCCGTCCACACTGTCCCGCTGCTCACTCCCCCTCCCATTCTCTCTGACAATCCCATTTCATTCTTTCAATTCCCATCATACTCCCTTTGCAACTCCTCCCACTTTCACTCTTCCTTTGAGACTTCCATTCACTCACTGTTCCCCTCCCACTCTCTCTCTCTGTCTCTCAACCCCACTCCAAGTGTATCTCTATCTATTCCGCTCACACTTTCTCTCTTACCCCTCAGTCTTTTTCTCTCTACCCCCTCCAATCAGTCTATCTCTCTCTTTCTCTGCTTCCCTCCCGCTCTCTCTCTTCCCCGTCCCCGTCTTTCTCTCTCTCCTCACTCACTACATCTACTGCCCTTCCCACTCTCTCTATGCCCCATAACACAATGTTTCTCCACCCTCGTACTCTGCCTCTACCACCATCAACTCTCTCTCTAAACCACTTCCCATCTCTCTTTCTGTCTATAGCTATCCCATTCTCTATGTCTGGCACTCCTCCTCTCGCTACCCCTCCTCCACACTCTCTCTCCCTTTTCACGCTTCACTGTCTCATGTTGTGTCTCTACCCAACTACTCTCTCTCTCCATCTCTCTGTCCCTCGGTCTCTTTCTACAAACCTCCCACTTTCTCTCCAAACTCTCATCCTGCTTTCTCCATCTCTAGCCAAACGCCATTCGTTCTCTCACTTTTTCTCTTCTCCATCCCCTTTTCACTTTTCACCCTTCCCTTACTATTTTGCTCTCTTTCTCTGACCCAACATTCCCTCTTTGCCCCCCACTCTCTCTACCCATTCGCACTCCCCCTCTCTCTCGATCTGCAGTACTATCTCTTCCAAACACCTCCCACACTGTCTCCCACCTCCATTTCTCTCTCTCTAAGCACTTTCCACTTACCCTCTCTCGCATTCTCTAACACCTCCAACTCTCTCCCTACCTACCTTGAACTCTATCTTTCTTTACTGCCCTCCACACTCTCTCTCCACCCTGTCTATTTCTGTCAACCCTTGCCATACTCTTCATGTAAACTCTCCTACCACACTCCATCTACCCTCACTCTTTCTCTTCGTCCTTGCACTCTCTCTCAGCCTCAAATTCTCTCCCTCTAAACCCATTCCACTCTTTTTCGTTCTACCCACATAGCGACTTGCCTCTCTCTTGCCCCTCTTCCACTCTCTCTCTCACTATACATGCCTCCCTCTCTCTCTACCTCACTCCTTGTCACTGTGCATTTCTCTCTATACCACTCTCCTGCTGTCTCGTTCTATTCTCCTCTCTCTCCAAGTCACTCCCTCTCTACCTCTGTCTTTCCCTACTATACTGCTTTCTGTCACTCAGTCCTCTTCTTACTCCCTGCCTCTCTCCAAACCTCACGCTTTCTCTCACTACCTCTCTTCCCCATCCCACTCTCTGTCTCTACACCCCGCACACAATCTTGGTCTCTATCTCTCTCTCCACTCGTTTGCACTCCATCACGCTCTCCACCTCCAAGAGCTCTGTCACTCTGTCTAATTCCCTCCCACTCTATCTCTATCTATACTTCACTCACTTTCGGAACACCTTTCTCCGTCTTTCGCTCTCTCTCTCTCTGAATCCATCTCTCTGTGTCCTTCTCTCTCTCTCGACCAATCTCACTCTCTCTCTACGCTCTCCTAGTCTCTCTGTTACCTCTCGCACATTCTCTTTCTAACCCCTGCCACTCTCTCACCACCTCTCTCTTTGTATGCCTCCCACTCTATATCCGCTCGTAATCTATCATCCGCCTCCCCCTCTCTCTCTACTCTCATCCAACTCTCTCTCTACATTTTCCCTCTCTCTCGACACCTCTCACTTACTCTCCATCCCCTCCACTTTCTCCCTCCCCTACACTCTCTCCCATTCCCCAATATCTGACTATGCCCCTCCATCATTCTCTCCACACCACTGTCTCTCCATCGCCCACACGCTTTTCACCCACGTCTAACTGGATTTGTTTCTACACCCCTGCCTCTTTCTCTCTTTATCACCTCCCATCCTCGTTCTGTGCTCCTCCCACTCTCTCCCTTGTACTCCAAATCACACTCTCACTACACCCTCCTACTCTCTCTTTCTTACCCGCTCTCACAGTCTCTCTATCAACTCCCATCTCTCTCTCTACCCGCTCCCACACTCTCCTTCTGCACACTCTCCCATTTTTTCTACCGACTTCCACTATCTCTCTCTACACCCCTGCGAATCTATGCTGCCCACACACTCTCTCCCTCTCTGCCCAACTCTCATTCCCCCACTCCCACTCTTGTTCTCTAAACTCTCATAGTCTCTCTTCTCTTTCTCACACTCTCCTTAACCGCCACTCATTTTCTCTCTGTCTCCGTATCCTCCTCCATATCTCTCTCTAATTACATCCCACTGCCTCATTTTGTCTGTCCAACTCTCTCTCCTTCTCTCTGTATCCTTATATCACTCTCTGTCTACCCAATCACACTTTGTGTGTCTCTTTCTGCCCTGTCCCACTCTTGCTCCACACCACTCCGACTCCCTCTCTCTACACCCTATCCGTCTCTCTACCAGACCCCCTCTCTCACTCATAGACCCCTCCCTATTTCTCTAACCCCTTCCCACTGTCAGTCTCTCACTACTCCCTCGCAATCTCTCTCTACGCCCCTCTCACACTCTCCGTAAATGCCTTCCTCCCTCCCTCGCTTCACGTCTACCCTCCTCTGAGTCTCTCTCTCTCTACCACCTCCCACTCAACCTCTCTCTGCACTCTCCCAATGTCTCTCTCTACTGACTCCCACTCTCTCTCCGTAACTATTCACACTCACAATCTCTTTTACCCCCTCCCTCTCTCTACCCCACTCCCCCTCTCACTTTTTAAATAAATTGCTCTCTCTCCCTGTCTCTCTCTGTCTCACTGGCCTTTGCCATTGTCTCTCGGCATTTCCCCTGCCACTCTCTCTATCCTCCTCAACCACTCTGTGCTCGAAGGTGGGGCAGCTTTGGGTTGGGATATCTGGTCTGCATGGACGTGTTGAACCGAAGTGTCTGTTTCAATACTATACATTTCTGTGACTATGACTCTATGCTGTCTCTCCCCATTGTCCACACACTCTCTTCCCTTTCCCTCTCTTGTCTCTTTTGACATCCGCCTACTCTCTCTTTACCCCCTTCAACTCCCAACTTGCACTCTCTCGGCAACGTTCCCACTCTGTCTGTCTCTAAGCCCACCCACACTCTCTCTCGGTTCCTTGCCACTCTCTTTCTCTACCCTCCTCTCTCTCTCTCAACCACGTCCAATTCCGTGTCTCCCTACCCTCTTCCAACTCTCTCTCTCTCGTCCACTATCTCTCAATATATCCTTCTATCTCTCTGTTCTAGATTTCTCTCCGCTCTCTTACCGAACCCTTTCTGTCTGACTGAATCGCTTACCCTCCCTCACTCACTCTCTATCTGACCTAGTCTCACACTTTCCTTTTACTGACACCGAGAAGGGAGGTAGCAACAGAGACTCGGGTGCAGAGAGGACCGGGTGTTGTGGAAGGGTGTTTCGAGGAAGTGAGAAAATTGGGGAGAGTTTTAAAAGTGGGAGACAGACGAAGAGTACAGAAGAGTGAGTAAGAAATGTCGCATGAGGAATACGCGTGGAAGCAGATGGACGGACAAGGGTTTAGACAGAGACAGCTGAGGTGAAGACAGACAGTGATAGGGAGACTGGGAGAGAAATAGATTATGTAACGGCGGGAGAGAAATGAGGAAATTGGGTGAGAGTGTAAGGGAGGAGGTTCATGGGAGGAGGGAGAGCGAAGAATGAAGAGAGAGATAGAGGAAGAGAGACAGAGAGAGATGGGTGCGTTTGAGTGGAGATGGTGACATCGTGTAAGAGAGGTAAACTCTGCCAAAGGCCAGATTGGACTCGGGGACCCAGAGCTTAAAGCAAGGACAGAGTGACTTCAATCCAACTCCTGAGCTCAAGGCCTGTACCAACCCCCTCCCAGAGGTCCAGGACATGTGGATGAGTCTGTCTCTTCCTCTCAGCTTCTTCAAAATCAATAAAAACAACAATATCGTTCACTCTGCTGCTAAGCACAGTTTAATGAACATTTTTATTTACTACAAATTGATGTAATCGATACATTCATTGGTGTGGTGCCTTTTCTCACTGACCTATGAGCTGAGAGAAACATTGACATGTATCCTTGCAACCACCTTGTGTGATAACGTTGGACGAAGCTGCACGAACGTTAGTCTCTAACCATAGTGACAGGCGGCTTAATCGCTGAAACACTGAACTCAAAAGACAAAATCCCGATTATTGAGTGGATTTGCATGATTTAGGAATTCGGTTGAAGGGTAATTTCAGCATATTCTTCAGCTGTTGTCTGAACTTCGTTTGGGTCACGGCGTATATTGCTGTGTTTGTGCAGCAACTGAGGAGCTGTAGCATGAAGCCCAATTCCCGTACAAACCGGTACGGATACGTAGACTCATACCCAATTAACCACATGCGGTACCATATTGCATACAGCATGAACTTTGACCACAACAGGATGAAATTAGCCGAGATCACAAACAGTAAAATGATGGATTTTTTTCGGTTTCTCATTTCTGTGTCAAACTCAGCATCTCCATTTGTGTGAGTCAGGAGTCTTCTCCGGGCTCTGCTGTTCACTAAAATATGTCTGACGGTGAAAACATTGAGCAACACAATCAGGAGAAATGGGAGAGCTGGAGTTAGAATGTGGTGGATAAACTCGATTATGACCCAGACACGGGAGGATTGAACTTCGTCTGTTATCCAACAAAACCAGGGGCCATTCCACAGCCAATACCAAGGTGTGTGCATAAAATACCAGAAAATGTTTTTTAAACAGCTAAGCACCGTCACTGCTCCCAGAACCACAGCCGCAGTTTTCTCACTGCAATACCTACTTTTCAGATTTTTGCAACAAATGGCCACAAAACGATCGAAGGTGAACGTGACAGTGAACCAGACAGAACAGTCAGTTGCTGCATAAACCAGGACGGCGTGGATGTTACACACTGGGATTGAGAACAGGAAATAAAACTGTTCCCGGTAAACAATGGGAATGTGTCTCAGTATCAGGTCGAGGATAATGACCAGTAGATCCGCCAATGCCATGGCTGCCAGGTAACGTCTAACACATGAAGACAATCCACAATCTTTATAAAGCAGGATGTATATCGTCACTCCGTTGACTTTCAAGAAGGAAAATACATCATAGATCAGCTTACAGGTAAAGTGGCCAGTTGAATTGAAAGGTGAAAACAAGGACTGCAGATGCTGGAAACCAGATTCTAGATTAGAGTGGTGCTGGAAAAGTACGGCAGTTCAGGAAGCTTCCGAGGAGGAGGGAAATCGACGTTTCGCGCAAACGCCCTTCATCAGGAATAGAGGCAGAGGGCCTGCAGGGTGGAGAGATGAATGAGAGGAGGCTGGGGATTGTGAGAATCAGCATCGATTTCAATAAGTGAATGGGGGTGGGGATGAAGGTGATAGGTCAGAGAGGAGGGTGGGGAAAGTAGCAAAGAGTACAATGGGTAAATGGATGGGGATGAACGTGATTGGTCAGAGGCGGGTGGAGTAGATAGGTGGAATGGAAGATAGGCAGGTAGAACAAGTCATGGGGACATTGCTGAACTTAAATTTGGAAGTCGGGTGAGGTGGGGGAAGGGGAAATGAAGAATCTGATGAAGTTCACATTGATGTCCTGGGGATGAAGTTTAATTGAGAACCTATTTAGATTTTCAAATGTGTTATGTTATTCAGAAATTTATTAAAATAATTGGCGTCGAAATAATAAATGTGAAGGTCAGAATTATTGACAAAAATGTGTCATAACACACAAGAATCCTTCCATCCTCAAATAAAGAGAGAGACACCCATCAAAACAGATTATTTCTGGAACATTAACATATACTTGAGCACGAGAAAGCAGACGCGGGTCGCTTCTTTCCGAATCAAATGCTGAGTGTGAAAACATCGCTGTCCTGAAGGATACTCTCCCAGTTTTTTGACGATTAGTGGAGTTTCGAAATTTCTGTTTTTAAGTCTAAATTGTGGTCGATCGTGTGATGTGAAGAAAGGTATTGCAGGTAAATTGTATTCATACCTTTTACTGAATGAGCGGACTTCTGTTCAGTGACCACTTCTCCTTCGAACAGGACCACTTCCATTGTGAGCTTACCTTTGTTCAATTCACTGATGTCCCACCCCTCACAAATAAGGTCAATGATAGAATGTTCCGAGTAATCTCCGTTTTACAATGTTGGGTTCAGTATTTTGCGGGAAATGTCAGTTGTAGAATATTTCTGTGAATATCAGTTACAGAATATTGGATGTAAAATCTTCTGGGAAATGGTGAGTATAGAATGTTCCAGTGAATGTTGCGAAGAGAATGTTCCAACGAACGTCGGGTATAAAATGTTCTGGAGAATGTCAGATACAGACTGCGGCTGGGTCATAAAGACCCACACTGCACGCTTTTCTGCCCATTGAGTTTGTTGAGACTCACTCAGCCCCACGGTGGAAAACTCTACCCAAACTCACCTCAACTGGAACTTTGTATCAACAACAATACAGTTGAGACAATGTCTCAATCTTTTGATGTATTGTCCTGTTTTATAATCATACAGAGACCACCCTTTATTTCTAGATCTCCCCCACTTCCTTTTCGTTTCGGTCTCGCATCCCAAATATAAAATGTGCTGAATATTCATTTCCCTATATATCACCCTGTCGCTCTGTCTATCTAATGTCATTAAATCCCATCGATTTCCCTCAACGTACGCATTCTGTTTCGTTAATACAACACAAAGTCAAATATCATACAGCTTTATAACCAATTATTGCCTGTTCCATTGTCACACTTATTGCACATATTGACCCGGACAGGAAATAGTCTGGCATTGTTATACTCACAGAATCATGCCTGATGGGTAATGACAAATGAAGCCCCATCACCACCCTTGGGTATACCTTATCCCACCAGCAGGACAGACCCATCAGTGGTGGGGGCACAATAGGATACATTTAGAAAATGTGTTATACCGGAATTCTCCAATACTGATCTCGGAAACTGGGAAATCTCATGATAACATGTGAAAAAGCTCAAGAAACTTTCCCGATGATAGACATCTACTGGCCTCCACATCACCCCTGTGTAAAAACAAATCTGAGGAACGACCGTGTGTGACAAAGATTCAGAATGTACTCTGGATGTGAGAATTTCATTCCCCTCAGCAAGAAGATCTCCACAGTCTCATCACTGACAGAGAAATACAATGCCTCAAAAACAGCAGACAGACTGTTGGAGGTGGTTTGAGATCCAACAGGAGGGAAACATTCTTCTCAACGTACGTGTCACAGATGAACCTCTCCCTACCAGTATCTTTAGGAGCATCCAGTGCACAGTCCTGGCGGAGGGGAAGTCCCAGCCTCAGATCGAAGACAGTGCCCATTGTGTTGTATGGTACTAACTTCTGTGAAGTAGGGCATCCTTCCAAAAGACCGAGGAAATGGAAACTGGGCATTCATGAGTCACTGTGGGCTATCAGCATCTGCAGCATTAATGACTTGCCCTGAAAAATAAAGTCAGAATTGGGCTGTACACTGATGGTTCCAAAATGTTCAGTGCCATCAACAACTACACCTGCACTGAAGCAGGCCACGTAGCCCATCAAGATTTTTCAACAGGAACAGCATGAGGTCATTCAGCCATTTGAGGCATTTACTGAGCTGTTGGAGCGGAACTTTTAATCTCTCATGCTTGAATATTCCGCCTTTCAAAGATTCTGCACAAGAAATACAGGGAGGACTGGTTACCGAACGGTGTGCAGGTATAAATTCGCGATAATTTAGTCTTCATCAGTGCAACACAAAGTAATGACTGCAGTGACACGGTAAGCAATGCTGGGGCCTCAATTATATGCAGACTATACCAACGTTTTAGATAAATGGAACAAATATATTCTAACTAAGTTATGAAGGAACTGAAGTTATCTAGAGGAGGTAGAGAATCTCCAGTTGGATAAGTATTGGACGACAACTTGGCAGTTGGAATTTGGCGTAGTTAACCGTGAAACTGAGAACTTTTCAGGAAGAATAGAAGGCAGTACGTTACATATATGGCGAGGCAATCGAGGACTTAGTCATACAGTGTGTCGTGGAAGGTTCAGTCCGACCGGTGCAGACATGGTTCAGTCTGACCGGTCCATCTCCCTGACAGTCTGCTACCTCAAATTCCCAATGGCCCAATTCCTCTCAGGACATAAGGGATACTTGATGAGGTCGTTTGGCCATGGAGAGTAGTAAGGGGGAGGGTGTTGTGAGATGTCAACTAAGGGGACGGCCTTTATCAGAGAGGGCATCCTTTCTTTTTATGTGGAGTCCCGAACACGATGGGAATGGCTGACTGCCTCTGAATGAGGAGGCTATGACTGCTACGAGGACAGTGTGTTGTCACCAACATGATGAACGATGTATGCTTACACTGCAACATTAGTGGAGTGAGTGAAGGAGGGTCAAGTCAGAAGAATGAGAAATAAAGGCATTGCCAGATCAGATGTAATCGTTAGTTATATCAAATTCTCGATCCACTACAGAGAACCATTAACTCAGAGGAGATATCTGTTGAACACAGAGTACTGCGTGGTTCAAGCTCTGCTTGGTCCAACCCGCCAATCTGACGAATGCAGAAAATTGCGTAGACCATGTCAGTTCTGTCCTGCACAGGGAGCTATGAAGACCACAGCAGTGCAATTGCATCCAGGATTCAATGAGTGAAGCACGTTGCAAGAAGTTGAGATGAATTTTCTCGCACTTTCTCTAATCTTCAATGATCTTTTTCGATGTAGTCTTCCAAATTAAATTGAGAATGGATTAGAAAGTGCTGAAGTAAACACAAATGCAGCATTTGGGCCATCAATGCACATGTTCTTCTCATTCTGTTAATTCTTCAGGGACAGTATTACATGGAATCTGACAAAAGTACTCTGAGTCTCCAAAGTCATTCCTTGAAGAAGGAAACAAGCGTGAAATATCCCAAAGATGGCAGAAGGGCCGGAATATTCCAGGTGGACCCCTTTTTGCACCACCCGTTCTATTTGTCTCTCTTTTCTATTAAGTTTTCTGGAGGCATTTTTCTTCTCAAACGTTTAGCTTTTTCAAGTCATTCCGACAGGAATGAAGGAGATGTGTATCAGACAGGATGCTGGTGTGGGGTGGCAATGTCTCTAGATTTAAAGCACAGTGCAGTGTGAAAAGAGTGTCCAGTGTGGTCTGGAGACATGATTGGGTGTGTTCGGAAGACTGCGCCTGCTGCTGTCTGGGGGTTGGGCCTGGTGCAGATGAGAGACTGGCTCAGGTCTGGTCTGGAGACTGGGACGTGTGCAGGTTGGAGACTGCGCCCAGTGTGGATTTGAGAATGGTCTTGGTGCGATCTGGAGACTGGGCCATGTGTGGCCTCGAAACTGGGCCTGGTGTGGTCTGGACACTGGACCACGTTCAGATGCGGTCTGGAGATTTTCCTCTGGTGCTGTCTAGAGACTGACCAGCATGGTCTGGAGACTAGGCCCTTTACAATCTGAAGACTGGTCCCGCTACGGCCTGGAGACTAAGCCCGGTGCTGCCTGGAGACTGGGGTTGATGCATTTCTGCAGTTTGGGCTCAGTGCTGTCTGGAATGTGGTACTTGTGCATCCTGGAGACTAGGCCCAGTGCAGTCTGGAAACTCGGCCCGGAGTGGTCTGGAGACTGAGCCCGGTACAATCTAGAAACTAGGCCTGCTGCGACCTGGAGACTGGACATAATGCTGCCTGGAGACTGGGCCTGGTGCGGTCTGGAGACTGGGTCCCATGAGTTGTGGAGAAAAGGTCGGGTGCAGTCTGGACAATCGGCCCGGAACGATCTGGAGACTGGGCCTAGCGTGGTCTGGAGACTATGCCCAGAGTGATCTGCAGAATGGGCCAGGGATGACCTGGAGACTGTTCGCAGCGCGGATTGGAGGAGTGGTGCTTGCAGAGACTGGGGTGTCGTGACTGTAATTTGTGTCTTTTATTTTTCCTTTTTATTGTTCTGTTGGACATTAATTTATTATCCTTCAAATTTGTTCCAAATACGTAAGAATCAGTATCTAGTTTCGGTGTACCCAAGATGGCGGCATAAGCAAAAACATTGCAATATTTGCGCAGCTTTCATTAAAGGGCACGTGACAATGAAGCCAATTCAATTCAAAAGGGAGGGAGTCACTGTCTTTGATTACTTTTTCAAGCAAAGCTGCTCCCTCTGGACTTGCATGGGGCTGGCAGCAGAAAGTGGTATTGGATCCTTTTATAAACAAGAGGTAGAGACAGTCTGGGAGAGAGAGAGAGAGAGAGAGAGAGAGAGAGAGAGAGAGAGAGAGAGAGAGAGACTGAGGAGGGGCATTCACAATTTGAATGCGTTCACTGCCGAAACAAGAAAAACTCAACTGCTTAGAGACACAGGTGCAGAAGAATACAAATTAATACAGCAAAGCGCACGCAAACAGACATAGGCAAAGATAGAAACACACACACATATACACAACCAGAAACACACAAAAGCATAAAGACATTCGACGCCTGAACTTTGTCATGCCATTCGTTAAGACCACGGCTGATCTGGTCTAGGCCTCAAATGCATTTGGTCTTGAGAAGTGAAGCAGGGCATGTCGCTGAACTGTTCGAGTGAAGGCACTTTAAGACCAGTGATCTTAATTTTCTGAATTTGAAATTCGCACAGGAAAAGCGCAGGTATTGTTCACAACTTAATGTTCCAAATGGGGGCAAGGCTATTTGTGAGGTTATTAGGCAGGACCTTTCAAAAGATGATTATGAGAAGCTTTACACAGGTAAAGGAACGTCTGGCAAGTGTGAATCTTTCAAAAGCGAGATCATAAGTGTTCAGCGTCAGCATGTTCCCGTTTGTGTAAAGGGCTGTGCGAGTAGCACCAGGGAAAAATATATGACAGGGAATATTACGGCTCGGGTCAAGTAACCAGATAGAGGAATGTGTCAGGAATAGACAGCTGGGATCGTTGAATCCCTTGACCATAAGGGGTTGCAGAATCCACTTCTGTCGGAAATAAGAAGGGAATAAAGCGGGCATGAGATAGCTTTGGCTGATAAGGTCAGGACAATTGTAACCGAACTTACAAGTGTATGAAGTACAAAAGCGTAACTAACGAGAAAAAAAGGCCTCTTAAAAATTGAAGAGCCATCTATATGTGGTTCCATAGGAGATTAACTATGTTTATTAGGTATATTGTCACATGCCCTCAGTTTTACAAGTCGCCTCATGTTACGATAACTTAGGTACATTTTCAATAATCATCTCCACCCTCCCCCTCCACCCCCATCAAGGCACGGTATCTTGGTACAAAGCAGAAAAATAATGGCTTCGAAGTTAAACTATAAGCCATTATAGCCCTTTGTATAAAAAATTGGAAAAAGCAGAAATACAATTAGCAGTTCAACAACGTTGCCCGTAAGTGCCTGACCATGTTGGTGTCACACTCCTTACAAAGACTCGACCTCCTACATGTCGCTGCTTTACACCTGTTCTTTCTCGATGCGTGATGCCCTACAGAATCATAGCATGTCATTATTTATTGTGGTGAAAGACATGGAAGCGAGGGACCTCGTGGAAATAAATCCTCGTTTTTGAAATGAGATTACATGATAGAAGAGTCCTTAAAATGTATAACCATAAACAAAAACGCAGGATCTGTTCAAGTGCACCCCAGATCGTTACTGAAGCTAGGGTAGAAATTGCGAGGCCCCTTGCTGAGTTATTTGTGCTTCTGCTCAAAGTTCTGAGGAAGGGTCACGGGATCCGAAATGTCAACTCTGATTTTTCTGCACACATGCTGCCAAACCTGCTGAACTTTTCCAGTGCGTTCTGTCTCTTGTTAATTATTTATATCATTCAGATTTGTTTCAGAATTTATTTGTGTCATTGGCAACCACGGGTGATTTCTGGCGGGCTGGAAGTCTCTTAATGTTGTGACATTATTTTGTATAACGGCTGCAAAGAACAGCCAGGGAACTACAGACCGGTAAGGCTGATATTAAGGGTGGTTCAGCGTTTGGAGTAGATTCTGAGAGACAGAAACTTCATCTGTTTGGAAAGGCAAGGACTGACCTTGGATAGTCAGTATGGCGTTTTCAATGGGAAATTGCATCCCAACAAATTGAATGTAAATTTCCAATAGATGATCAAGAAGCTAGATTAAGATGAAGCTACATACGCTATATATGTGAACCATAGTGAGGCCCAACAAAGTTCGACATGTTAGACATGGTTATAAAGAAAGTTCACAATACATCACGGAGAGGTAGCCTATTTGATGCAGATGTGGCTTGATAGTTGGGGACAGAGGATGGGTTGGTGAGATCTGTTGTAACCAGCAATGTACTGTTGTTTGTTATTTTTATAAATGATTTGGATAAGAATTTCTGCATCATTGATAGTAAATTTGTAGACTATGCCGACATTGCTGGTGTAATGGACAGTGAGGAATACCATTTAAAAGGAAAACGAGATCATGATCAACTGGACCAGTGTGCCGACTATTGGCGCGTTGTACATCACTCAAACAACTGTGAGGTGTGCCATTGTCGCAAGCAAATCAGTGCAGGTTTTTCACCTCCAAAGGAAGGTCTTGGGGAGTGGTATCATACACAGAGACCCGGAGATGCAGGTACATAGCTCCTTGAAAGTGGTGTCACAGGTGGTCAAGGCATTGAAGACAGCATTAGGTACGCTTATCTTCATCAGTCAGAGCGTTAAGTGCAGGAATTGGGACGTTTTGCTGTACTTTTGTAAGAGAATGGTAATACCACGTTTGAAGTACTGAGTACAAATCTTGTTGCCCTGCCTTAGGAAGGATGTTGTAAACTGAAAAGGGTAGAAAATACTTAACATGACATGACAGATACTAGAGGCTTTGAGATATAAGGATAGCCTGTATGGGCTGGGAATCTATACTTTAGCGTAAGAGGCTGAGAATGCCTTATAGAGGGTTATACAATAATGAAGGATAGGGACAATGTGAATATCCAAGGTCGTACCCTCGGGAAGAGGTTTCTAAAACCTAAGGGCACAGATTTAACACAAGAGATTTGAAAGACATCTAAGAAGTAAATATTTTGCTCAGACTGTGCTCATTATATGCAATGAGCTGTCAGAGAAAGCTGTACAACGGGATGTGATGTCAGCATTTAAAAGAAAATTGGATGGTTATATAAATAGGAAAGTTTTAGACGGAGATGAGACAAATACAGGCAAATAGAATGAGTTCAGTTTAGGGAGCCTGGTGAGTATGGACAAGTTGGGCTGATGGGTCTGGTTGCACATTGTATAATTCTAGGAGCCGAAAACTGTATAAAACCTCTTTCATCACAAAATCTTTGTTGCCTTCATTCCATTTCTACGTCAAAAATATTCTTCAAAGATAGAGCTTCTGCTACTTTGAAAATAGAATTCTTAACATTTATGTGGTGCTGTAGACTAAAGTAGCAGTCAAAGCCAAATTGCATTTAAACGCCATCTGTAACCTTTTTGCACAGGATAATCCCTCATTTTACCTTACCATCATTGACGAGTGTAGGTAAACATGCCAAAGTGAACCGAAACCTGATAACAATCTGTTCAAGCTAACAGACTTGACTCATTACGTTCCAGACAGCAGAACTAACATCTAATAGAGAGGGACAAATGATTCCAAGCTTAACAGATCAGATCGAATGTCTGCAGTCGCACCACATCCCACCACATGAAATGTCATGGACGAATAAACAGCTGACTGGGGGAGATGACTCCACACGCAAATTGAAGAAGCAACTGGACACAATAGATACTATGAAGACAATGTTGCCAGTCAACATTCCTGCACTAGGACTGAAGACCTGCACAACACGCTGTTTCTGAAATGATCTCTCTAAGGCCCAATCAATTGCATCAAACTGCTCCGAGATCTAAAAGGATAAAACTGGAAAGAATACCGGGTACCAGCCTCGGTATTAGAAAAAGGAACAGGAAACATCGTCCTGTTGACCCCGAAGAGAGCTCCTTCCTAACATCTGAACATTTCTGGGAACACTCATAGAGCTTTCTCACAGACTGCACAGAAACATTGATAAAGAAGCACATTGATCCTTCTCCATTGAACTTTATGGCAGAACAATTCCTCCATACACTTTTCCCACACAAAATGTCAGCTAATACGATAATCATCAGGAAACGTAAACAACATTACTCCATTCGGTCCTTCGACTTTACTGTTCCAATTCCATTCTCCTATAACGTGTGTTTATTCAACGTGATGTGGCTGAAAAACGATTACTGAATTGCAGATTTGTTTTGTTAAAACGAGCCCCTGTTCAGTAGTAGGCAAATACATACTGGGCACCAGGTTAACAGACAAATCCAGGCTCAGGTTCCTCCACCAGCAAAATTCAAATTCGGTGCGTTCAGCTAAAACAAAAACGTAATCCGCTATTCAAGCCTTGGAACCGAGATTGAAATTGAAATTTAAGCCTACATTTTGAAGTAACTTTACTTCAAACCACTGGATGGAGAGGTCGAATTTCGTGTCGGCATCACATGATCTATCAACTCACGCTCTTTCTGGTGAAGAGCGTCGTAAAAGTATAGTGTTGCAGTCCATGGTTGTCGTGGTAAAGTGTTACATTTGTTGTAGTATTTCATCACCATATATACAATTTAAAAACTTACGTATACTGAGCTATTTTTTTCATTCGACTGAGTATTATTTTTGGTCTGATTTTAATTATTTTCGGGGGGGCTAACCCTTTAACTTATTTTTCCCAGAACTCCCATTATTGATATTGTACGATTTTCAATAACACAGTGTTCCACATGATCACAGTTACCACATCATTAGGGAACTAATTGCCGTGATTTGTGGATCGTCTGTCCCCATAGCATTCTCCTCCTCTCTCTCCCTTAGCTTAGTGTCTATTTATATTTCGTGCCTTCACTTCCACACACTTTAGTTGGAGAGAATTCACCAGATTCACGAGTCTCTAAGTGCAGTTATTTATACTAATCTGAATGCAGAATGACCTGCCTGCACATAATACTATGGACCATTGTTTTAGATGTCCCAACCAGAAGAATTGTCATCCCTGCTTCCAATCTGTTTCACCCGATCATAGCTCTATATATTTCATAGATATGTCCACTCATTTTCATAAACTCCACAGAATAAAAACGCATTCGACCCAAACTCTGCTCCCACAGCAAGCCTTTTTATCCCTGAGACCAGTGTGGCCATCTTTCAGTGCACTTCCTCAATGTCAAATATGTCCAATATTAGGTAAGGAGAACAAAACTGCGCACAATATTGCACAATCTTCGAAATGGGATTTCAACAAGGCCTTGTATAGTTGCAGTAAGACACCTTTACTCCTGTGCTGTAATCTCCATGAACTGCTTGTCAATACAACACTTAAATTCCTAAGTGCATTGTGCTCCTGCAACATCGCTTTCAGTGACTAGCGTACAAGTCAATGCTGATTCTTTCAGTGTTACAGCTATGGGATTTCACCAAGGCCTTGTATAGTTACAGTTTGACACCATTACCCCTGTGCTCTAATCTCGATGAAATGCTGGTCAATACAACACTTATATTCCTAAACGCTTTGTGCTCTTGCAACATTGCTTTCAGTGACTAGCATACAAGCCAATCCAGATTCTTTTCAGTGTTACAGATATCCACTTGCTGAGACTATGCACACTGTTCAGTAATTCGATGCCATTCCCGGTATTGACTTCTGCCCTTAAGAACTTACTGCCCTTCAGAGGTCAACATTTCTCAATCAATCCCTTTTCAATTGGATGGTGCTGTTCTATTGTTCCCAGCAAAATACACAATGTCACATCTATCCGCAATGCTCTTCATCTGCCAGGTATTTTCCCATTCACTTCACTTGTCTCTGTCACCTTGAGCTTTTTCGCAGGATTCTCACCCACTGACAATCCGACATTGGTAATAGCCATCAACAACTTTCGAAACATTGCATTTGATACCCTCAAACAAATGATTGATATGTATTGGCAATATCTGGGGCCCAAGAATCGAGCATTGCGATGCCTTGCACACCAAACAAGCATCCACATTTTCCTACTCACTGTTTCCTGTTAGCTCTCCCATTTTACCACTATGTCCATACATCATCCGCAAAACAATATAATTTTACTTTGCACATTGGACTTAGAAGACTATGAAAACTATTTCTGAAAATCAAATTCATTACCTCCATTGCTTCTCCCCAGTATATCTACCAGTCGGTTTCTTAAATATTTTTCCTAATGCATAAATGTATGTCAACGTTTCCTATGTCCATTCATTTCTTTTCCAAAATGTTTTCCAAATAGGCATACTTACTAATTTCATTCGATTTCCTTTTCTCATCAGACATAGGATTTCTCCTGTTGCTGGGAACTCTTTAATAATGAGGTATTTTTCCTGTGAAGGCAGTAATCAAGTTGCTGTATCATAATTCTGTTATTTCCTTGCTCTCCAGTCTACATTCCCAGGTTTGCGACCGTAAGGAAGCTGACATGTTGACTAAAAGGAACAACTTCTGTTTATTCTTTCTGTAATGTTACAACTGAATTACATATTCTCTTTTCCTTCTTCGTGGAGTGTTAAAAACGTGTCTAATAAACCACTCCAGCTCCTCAGTCCCTATGTTCCATTCAGTCCCATAGAACTGCCTGCACAGAAGCAGATGGAGATTATTTCCTCCAAATACCTAGTCCGCAGCAACACAGGATATCATTCAGTTCCTCAAGACTGTTACACATGGTTTGGTATGCGTTGGAAAATGTGATTGGCAAATCCAGGCTGGATACGAAAGAGGCCTCCTAACTCTTTGCAATGTTTCTCCTCTCTGCAACTGGTGTTTCATTGTTGGGTCCTGTTGTAGATCCAGATTGCCTACGAACATCGGCCACATACCACGCATAGAGGCGGCTCACAAAATACTTTTCTCTCACTGACCTCAACATTTAATACCACCACTTTGAGGAAAATGAATCCATTCAACTTTCCAATTACAAAATATGAGGACAGAAGAAACAGGGGTGGGTAACTCGGACGCTCACACCATTGTATAAGATCATGGGTGACATACTGTTGGTATCAACCTCTCTTTAATGTCCAGTTCTTTACACCCGCACAGGTCAAATATCCATCAACCTCCTCTTTAAATGCTTTCAGTGTTCTACTCCCCTAACTCGCTAAATCAGAGAATTGAAAACATTTCCTACCCTCTGTGAGAAGAAAGCGTTTCCTAGAACCTATTAACATTAACAAAGAACGTAAGCCCAACTGCATTGATAAGAGTGAATGACCCTGATATTAAGCCAGTACTTAAATGACGGTTGTAACCTCAAATGTACTTAAAATCCAGAATAAAGTATCCCGAACTTTTAAAAAGTACAATCGATGGAATTTATCACATTCTCAGCTTCTATTTCGAACACAATGAGTGATTGTCCATCACCTTCAAGTTTCATTGGATTACTTACAGTGTGGCCAAAAAGGCCACACCAATACTCTGAAGAGCAACCCGCCCAGACCCTCTCACCTACGTTTACCCCTCCACCTAACACTACAGGCAATTTGGCAAGGCCAATTCAACTAACCGGCACATCTATGGACTGTGAGAGGAAACCGGAACACCCGGAGCAAACCCACGTAGACCCGGAAATAATGTGCAAACTCCACGCAGAGTTGCCCTAGGTGGGAATTAAACCCGGGTGTCTGGTGCTGTGAGGCAGCAGTACTAAACACTGTGCCAACATGCTCAATGCAATTGACTTTTGTTTTTTTTTCTCGCAACGCTTCACACTCATCTTCACTCCTTCTGACTCCATCATCACAGATCTTAGTCTGGTGAAATTCCTTTACAATGCCTCTGTTGCAACGAGATCATTCTTCTTAAAGGAGAGAAAATCTGTCCATGATATCCCAAATACTGCCTCAAAACACTCTCACTAATGGTCACAATAATTACATGCCCTCACTTGCCCATCTCTGTGTCTTTCTTGAGACATAAAAGCCAATTGTTTCTCTGTGCATTGCCACTGACATGGATTTGAAAGTTCCTCACATCTGTATTTGAGCATCAGTTAGGCGAGCACCAGAGGTAACGTGGAGATAAACATCACATTTCGGGAGAGACTCAATCAGAAAGAGTGCGCTTGAAACAGGGAATGGTCACCTACATCAATGGAAATGACCTTCAGGAAATTTGGAAACAGGCAAAGGAAGGTAACAATCGTTCCTTTTGTTGTCCCTCATTTGATATGTGCAGCCCTGATCAGGCCTGAATCTTGTGCCCATGTTGAACTGAGTGACTGGTTCAGTTGTTCCATACGACATTAAAGAATAAAACACATTGCTGTGGGTGTGCAGGTAATCAGGGACCTGATCAGGGAAGGATGATTCATTGACTTCTCTAAAATACATGAGGCAAGCAGATATGAACAGATTGTTATTTTCTGGCTCTGGATCATGTGTCAATGGCTTAAGCACCGTGGAGGAAAGATCAGAAGAGAGAACAAGTTAGAAATCCACAAATGCAATTATTCTATAATGGACACTTGGTTAGAAGGGACTTGGAAAAGTTGTATGTGGAATTAACAAAGGCAGAAACGACAGTTGATTTAGAAGTTGCACTGATGGCGGTACCTGGCATGATTAGTGAGTGGGGATGATATGGAAATGCACATCTGTTCATGACAAAAAAGGATTATAAAGTTTTACTACATTCAAGTTCCGTTTCGCACATTGTTGAGGAATTTGTCATCAATACTTTGCTCCTTACAATTCGTAAAGAGTGGAATCTTATATTCGAATTGGAAACGTTGACTTCCAAGTTTAAAAATATTAATGAATACGAATAGCAATTCAGTTTCACCTGGTTTCGGCGACAGATATAATTACTTACCAGGAACACCAATTATAGCGAGGATCGGAAAATAACCAGCTTGAATAATGATAACTACATGATAGATCCGCGATGTTAATTCTGTCCAAGGCTGAGAAAGCATGTAAAGCCCCTCGGATAAAATCCTGTCCATTGTTCTTAAGTTCTGTTCCAATATTGACACATTCCAGTCGAACGTTCCGAGATTCTGATCTCTCCTCTCCTCTCTGGAACTGCTGATGCTTATTAGTGCAGTCAGTGACGTTCCCACTCAAACTATGAAATAATTTATTGAACTTAGACTCTAATTAATACAAGAGGCAAACCCTCTAGTGATACGTTTAGGATCCAGGGAGACGGATTTCAATCACAGTCGCTGAACAAATAGCTCCAATTAACCCATTTCCGTTCAATACTATCTTTAAAAAATGCAAAATATTGTTTAAATTGTCCACGTTTTGGATTGGATATGTGAGGATGGCTGAGGGAAGAAATGTTGGAGATTTTAGATCGGTTGTGTATAACCATGCAATCTGCTTTGGATATGGGAGTAATGCCAGAAGTTTATCAGAACAAAAACATAAATATACTCCAGACTATCAGGTTGTGTCATTGGCTTTCAAGTTTGTCAATATATTCAATTCAAACTTGATTGGAGTTTCATATATTTCGGTTCGAATTTAAATTGATTGGCCGAATTCGAATTTATTTTTGTTTCCAAGCAACAAACTAATCAAGTTGTTCGACTCAATGTTACATTATTACCTTTTTGATTACACTTGGAGCGCTGATCGGTAGATGGGCTGCATTTAACTTTCTTAAAGGTACACCCACATCTTTATAACACACCCTAAAGAAGAAATTGAACTGTCATTATGCCAAGATGGCTTCATGTTTTTCTACCTTTTAAACAGATTACCATGACAAACCGGTAACGTCCATGTAAGTTCACTTTTACATCTTCCCATAAGCCTATACATACAATGTGTTATAAAACAAATACAAATCTCATCTAAACTCTATCAGTAAAACAAACGATATCGAGTCTGCGATTACATACTTCCGATGTGCAACATGTATGACTTCTAAATTAAAATTCTGTAACTTTAGTCTCCAATGAAATAGTCTCATATTCTTATCTTAAATCAGTTCTAAGAACACAAGCAAATTGTGTTCAGTGCAATCATCACCAGCATATTGTTTGTGACATACACAGCAGAATGCTGGATGGCCAGTCCCTTTTTGATCCTGGAATATTTCCTCTGATGGATGTTGATCCTCTTCGAAAAATAAATAACTGGAAGTTCAATCTTATCCTCATTTTCCAGGAGGATACAGCTCCACTTCAACTGTCAGTGGAATCGATGGTGACTTCAAAAGGATTCGAAACGTTTGGTGTAGCTGAAACTGGTTTGGTGGTTTGTATTGGTTTAAAATGATCGAATAACTTCTGGCATAGTTCTGTTCAATGAAACTTTGTGTTCATTTTCAGCCAATCGGTTAACGGGGTCAATACACTTCTGAAGTTTGGAACAAACCTCCGATCGAATCCACTGAGACCTCAGATTCAAAGCATTGTTTGTTCGGGATTGGTAGTGGAAATACCTCATTGGTCTTCGTCTTTGTGTTCAGTGGGGCCCACATTCATGACCGATGTTATGTCCCAAAAAACGTCACCTCTGCTTTCGCGAATACAGTTTTGTTTATGTTTATCATTGGTTTTGCTTCACAGTCGCTCAAAGAGCGCTGACAACTGTACCATGTGATCTTTCGAGGGCTTATGAAAGATCACATCATCGTCCAAATGGAGTGAACGGTTTCTTAACCCAATCACAATTCTGTTAATGATTCTTTGGAATGTGCGAGGCGCGTTCTTCATTCCAAAGGCCGTCACTCTATTGGCCATTTAGGGTGAAAAACTGAGAAATTTATTTTGGCGTCTTTGATAAAAATACTGCCAGTAAACATGCATTAAGTAAAACCTGGGGATGTAACGAGCTTTGAGGAGAAATTGAGGACTGCAGATGCTGGAGATCAGAGCCGAAAATGTGCCGCTGGAAAAGCGCAGCAGGCCAGGCAGCATCCAAGGAGCAGGAGAATCGACGCCTCGGACATGAGCCCTTCTTCATTCTACACTCTCCAGCTGCTATTTAGCTATCCCACCAACTCGATTTAGATTCGCCCTCACCTCCGATAGGTGTTCAAAGTGTGAGAACTCCGAATTTGGTCCTGTCAATTTTTCTTTAAATAACGTCAACTGATCTCTCACTTCATGACCGGCTATTAATTTAAAGAAAGTGAACTGAACAGATTCATGTGGGGCATCTCTAATGGCAAACAATACGAATGGGATACCATTATGCCAATCGTTCATGTAATCCTCACAGTATGCTCTCAACATGGGCTTCAAGGTCTGATGCCACGACTCTAAAGCTCTTTGGGATTCAACACCATTTGCATTTGATTTAAAGTGTCATATACATAACTTATCCATAATATTCTTAAACAGGCTCCGAGTAAAATTTGATCCTTGGTGCGATTCTATCTCTTTGTGTCGCCCATAGCGTATGCACAAATTCCTCTACCATTCTTTTTGCATTCTTACACAGTCATGGAATTGCCTCCGGAAATCTGGCAGACACATCAATCATGGTTAACAAATACTGGTTCCCAATTTAGTTCTCGGGAGGGGACCTACACAATAATGATAACCCCCGTGAAAGTTTCTTGTAATGGAATTGGCAAAAAAGGTGCTGGTTGTATTACAGCCTGTGGCATACCTACTTTTGGCATGTATGGCAAGTATGGCAAATGTTAACCACATCCTTGTGCATTCCAGGCCAGTGCAAATATATTTGTACCTGAGCCTAAGTCTTCCATTACCCGAGGTGATCACCTCCATACAGTTCACGTGCTACCTGTAATACTTCCTATCAGTATGCTCTCGGCAACAGAATCTGGTGCACTTCAGCCCATTTCTCCTCTGAACTAACCTGCCGTCGTCTCCATGTCCGTGTGAGGATTCTACCTTTTAAATAATAACCCTCTGGAATATTGTCTGCCTCCTTTACGGCATATGAATCAACATGATTTTTTTTATTGTCTTGTCTTGTTGTTGCAAGTCTCTTCGGCTGTCAGAAATAAACACTTCTGCCTGACGTTCTGCCTGTTCAGGTTTATCCTGCACCAATGCAAATACAGCGTATCTGCTTCATGAACCTCGACTTCTTCATCTTTCTCTTTAGTTTTCACTTCGTGCTGTGACTTATGATGGTGGAATCAGGTTACCACAGAGTCTGGTAAAATACCAGGATAATTCTGTTTAAGTCCTGATTTTCTTGGTCTTCTTTGGGCTTCTCCACGGCAAAGGATGTCATTTCCACTTTGGATCCTGCTAATTCATTCCAAAGATCAAGCTGAATTCCTCAAACTGACGTTACACACTCTCACCTATCTTCTCGCCAGCCCCACCTTTCCCATTTATCTCTCCACTCCTGAGGCTCGAAGCCCCATTGCTGATGAAGTGCTTTTCCCCGAAACGTCCATTTTTCCTGCTGCTCAGATGCTGTTGTGCTTTTCCAGCAACACATTCTCGACTCCGACAATAACTTTCATTCTAACTTCCCCAGTCTTAAATTGGCACGCCAACCTGATCTTACATGTGAAAATCTAAATTTCTGTCAATATATCCCACCAATTACTACACATCCGGGTAACAAATCAGAAGCAGTGCATATTTGCGACCCCACCTCTACTTACTATCAGCGACTGGCTAGATCCTTTATCATTCAAGATTATATTTTCTTGTCCTCCTCCCCCTGTTCTTTGAGATTAAACTTTACACATAGAGGCGTATTCTTTATCGAGGTCAGGTGCTAACTCCACACACAGCCACTGCCGAAGCTGTGCACTCTCCTGTAGCTCCTCAGCTCTTATTGTCCGAGGAGGTTTCCTTTAATACCTACACTAATGCCACTGGCTGAGCTTCTTTTATCACAGCACCTTTCTTTCACGACCAGCAGTGTGTATTTACATGCCTCATCTTCTGCAGTGGAATACGTTTTCCTTATACGTTTCTGTGTCCCACTCCATTATAGTGAAAACACCTGAGGCCTTTCACCTCCTGTCCATTCTCTTGTGTTGCTTTAACCTGGGACAAAATCTTACCAGTGTTATCCATTATTGTTTTAGTCGTGTGGGACATTTCATTCTCCCAATTTCTATCCTTCACAGGACGAAATTCCTCCTGGAAGCTGCAGCAACACGTACTCATCTGTTAATTCTGCTGTACTTCTCACTTCCTGAGCTTTCTATTTCCTTCACGTGAATCGTTAACATTTCTGGAAGTGAGTTTATTTAAACTCCTCCAGAAGAGTAATCTCTCTGATAGCCTCAAATGTCTTATCTCTTTTCAAAGCATGCAACCATCGTTCAAAATTTCTATGTTTAAACCTTTCGAACTCAACCTCAGTCTAACCTTTTTCCTTCTTTGTGTTTCTGAACCGCTGTCTATATACGTCTGGAACCAATTCATAAACACTTAAAATATGCTATCTAAACGTTTCATCATCTCTTGTCACCACATCTGACATCGTGGCAATGACATCTTTGGCTCTGCTTCCCAGTTTAGTCTGAACAAACGTTCCCCATAAATCCTTGAACCACTCCATTTGCGTCACCAATTTTTCAAATGTCTCTGAGTACCCAGCTGAACCTCTTTCACATTCTACAACTCTCTGTTCATGTCCTTCTTTTACAATTTTTGCTCTTTGAAACCCTGTCTCTCGGAGGCAGTTTCTGAATAGAGCTGCTGAGAGAGTTTCTTTCCCGCTTGCTGAACTGTGTAGAACGGAGCTCAAATTCTCCTGATCATGTATCTGTCACTTCTACCTAACGTAAGGACACATTTGTTACTCAACAAATTTCGAGTTGGAAATAGAATTCTTAATCGACCAGAAAAAAATGCAATTGCATTACATCTATCAGAGCACAATGATGTATTTACTGTTGGTGTAAAATGAATGAAGTGTGACAGCAGAGAATGATTGCAGTAACCTCATGGTGTCTACGCCGTTATCACAACATGCCACGGCAAATCTGCAGTGTTTCCTGCCTCACCTCGCTACTCGCAACAAACTGGGATGAAGCAGGGAAAAGGAAAGAGAAGGAGAAACAGCAGTACTTATGGGAAAACCGCAAGCAACTCAAGATTGAGTTAATTGTTCAGAAGAAACAACATTGACTGCTTGAACTAAATCAGGGAACAGAAGTGCGATCACCAAAGCAAATCAGGTCGAAACTCAAACGCGACATTGAATTTGCCTAATCTAATAGATAACTGCATGGACTGTGTATTTTAAAGCAAGTTTATGGGCGGCACGGTGGCACAGTGGTTTCCACTGCTGCCTCACAGCGCCAGATGCCCAGGTTCAATTCCCGCCTCAGGCGACTCTCTGTGTGAAGTTTGCACATTCTCCCCGTGTCTGCGTGGGTTTCCTCCGGGTGCTCCGGTTTCCTCCCACACTCAGGTGAATTGGCCATGCTAAATTGCCCGTAGTGTTAGGTAAGGGGTAAATGTAGGGGTATGGGTGGGTTGCACTTCGGCGGGGCGGTGTGGACTTGTTGGGCCGAAGGGCCTGTTTCCACACTGTAAGTAATCTAATCTTATCTAAAAGTTGCAACGAAACCGCGACAGAGCAAAGGGAACATAGCCAGAAAGATGGGAGAATGCAATGCTGAATCAGTCAGTGTTTGTAGTGATATAAACAGAGGTCTTCCTATCTAGTCTACTCAAAAGAATTCAATGCTTTCACTTCCATGGCCTGTTAATTGTTAATATTTCAAGTAATAAATATGAAATACTGCCTGATCATTCGAGGCAGGATCATGCCATCGCACAGTCCGAGTGAATTCCCGGTATGTTAGCATCCCACATCAGTAATGCCAAATGCTATTGCCTCACGTGCAATCGGTTTCAAACAAGAACAGAGGGGAAGGCAGAGAAGGATAGGGCAATGGTGGTTTGTGACAGGTGACTGTGGGCCTCATGGAGCCCGACTCAATGAGGGTGTTGAAGACTGCTTTTCCTGTATCACCATAATAACTCTACTTTGTGTGTTGTCATTTGCACATTTCAGCTTTGGTTAAGTGCGCCGAAGGGAAACACTCATTTCTTCGTTCATCAACTTTACTCAGGCCAGTTTTGAAGCCTCATATTAAGATAATACTTTATCTGAGCAGAAAGGGACCAATTCCGCAATTCAAAGAGCTAATTTCTGATCTTCCCATACTGAACTGTCCTTTCGTGCCTTTCTTGCGAACTATACATATCTTTACTAATTATTAATCAAACGATCTAAGCTTTGGATAAACTTAACTCATGTTCATTTTCCAGAGTTTGTACAGGCAGATTAAATCCTTATTCTCTTACTGGGAGTCAACTTCAGGAAAGAGAAGTGAGAGGTGTGAATCACTATAACGAGAGAACCAGAGAAGAAGCACACAATGCTTGCAGCTTTTCTTCTTGACACTGCTTTTGATTTTTTTGTTCAGTTGCAAAATGATAGAGAGTCACTGAATTTTAACAACAATGGGACAGACCCTTCGGCTCATTATGTCAGTGTCTGTCACCAAACATCTTACTTCTAAACTCAGTTTGCAGAACTGTGGCGTGCTCTGTTCTAATGTTGTAACTGCTCGACGAAATAGCTATTCGATGTCTTAAGGCCGTCAATGGAACAAAAACCGCTCATTCAACTAATGACTGGAAACATTGCTGTTTGATTGAACATGAACTCTACTTTTTTTCTCTTTGAAGACCATTCCGAAAGCCAAACGTGATCTCAAAGCTGTTTGCCATGTTTCCACATGATGCAATAAGTGTGGGTTTACATCTGTGAGATAACAGGTAATGACATTCCTTTTCAACCCCTCCGTTCATCTGTGGTGTGGTATCCCTCAACGTAAACCACCAGCAGTTGCTACTCGATAATATCGATCCAGAAAGAGTTTGGTGACTTTTACGTTGATTCTGTGGCCTGACATCAGACTTGGTGATATTATATCAGTCATGCACACATGGATAATTTATTCTCTTTTATCAGCATTGTATAGATCAAGTGTACTTGTAGGAAATAAATAGAAAGATTCTTTTCACTCTGAACGGCAACAATGTTGAGCATTTAAAATGGCAGCTATATAGTCCAGAGCGGCGGCTCAGTTGTTAGCCTAAAACTTAATACAAACGAACTGTGGATGCTGCAAATTAGAAACAAAAGCAGAAGTTGCAGGAAAGACGTGGAAGGTCTGGGAGCATCTGTGAACAGAAATCATGCTTAACAATTCAGTACTGCAGAACTGGGGAAGGGTCACCAAACCCGAAAAAGTACCTCAGACTTCGATTCACAGATGTTGCCAGACCTGCTGAGACCTTCCTTTCACTTATGCATTTGTGTCAGTCGTTCGCATTGTTACCTCACAGCACAAGGGACGTGGCTTCAAGTCCAGCCTCGCGTGACTGTTGAACCGTGAACATGTTCACACTAAGGAGAGACCATTTCAATGCCAAAATGTGGAAAATGTTATAAAATCTCTCGGGATTTGATGTCCCATCAAAGTTCTCACACAGAGGGGAAGCTTTTCAAATATACAAGCCGTGGGATGTGCTATTAACCTCCCAGTGACCTAATGTCGAAGCAACTTGCTCCTATTAATAAAAGGCGCTGAACTGCCCAGCCGATGTGAAATGTTATAACTCCTCCACTTACCTAAAGTTCCACTAATTTGTTCACTGTGAGGTGAGAGCGTTCAGGTCCTCTCTGTGTGTCACTGCTACACGTGGTCATTCTGTACGACTGTGTTCATGTGCTTCAATGTGGGACTGGAACAGGTGATCGCTCTGTGGGACTGGGTTCAAGTTTTCTCTCTGTGCTTCTCAGTAGAGGTGCTCTCTGTGTGGGACGAGGTACAGTTGCTCTCTCTCTGGAGCTGGGTACATGTGATCACTCCGTGGGATTGTTTTCAGGTGCTCACTCTGTTGGATTGAGTATGTGGGCTCTCTCTTGGGTTCAGATGCACACTCTGTGGGACAGGGATCAGGTGTCCTCTCTGTGGGACTGGGTACATCGCCTCTCTCCGTGGGGTTGGGTTCAGTTGCTTTCTCTGTTGGACTGTGTACTGTTGTTATCTCTGTGATACTGGGTTTAAGTGATCTCTCGGTGGGACTGATTACAGGTGCTTTGCCTGTGGGACTGTCTTCAGGTGCTCTTTCTATGGACTGCATACGGGTGCTACCTCTGTGGGACTGGGTGCAGTTGCTCTCTGATGGGGACTGGATACAGATGCTCCCTCTGTGGTACAGGGTTCAGGTGCTCTCTCTTTGTGATTTGTAACACATGCTCACTCTGTGGGATTGGGTTAAGGTGCTCTCTCCGTGAGTCCGAGCACATCTCTGTTTCAGGAAATCTGTTCAAATTGAAACATACTGTTGAAATCTTGGTCTTATCAGGAGGTAATTGTGTACTTTTACTGAAACTGAGAGAGTCATGCAGATAATGTTCTCAGGATAAAAATGTTGACGACGAAATTTGAACTCAGTCCAAATGTGAGATCCAAATCCAACATTGTTTTAAATATAAACGCCCTTTAGGGACTGTATTCCACCATCCTTTCCGAAAGGATGACTCTGGACCTACAATTCACGCGTTTCTGAATTTTAACTTCTCAAAGAAATGGCCCAGCAAAGCATTCAGTTCCATCCACTACCAACATGATGGACACAGCAGAGGGAACAGATTCGAGTGGTGCTTGAAAAGCACAGCAGGTAACACAGCTTCCGAGGAGGGCGAAAATCGATGTTTCGGCAAACGCCCTTCATCAAGAACATTCCCTTAGCAGAGAGAACAGCACAGGGGTAAACAGTGAGGAGGACACTGCCCTGGGAGTCTTCAAACTTTCTACCGAATCCTGGATGTATCATTGCACCAGGTCTTATATGGTCAAGACAATATCCTGCTGATTACCAGGTACAGCCAACACTCACCCCCGCCGTGACCACATAATCTGCTGCGGATGAGTCTGTGCTCCTCTGCGTTGGCCAACATTTGGAGGTAGCACTGGGGGGTGACAATGGTGTAAAATATCTTCTGTTTTCCCAGCAGCAACACGTACAGTCCAAGCACATTAAGTCCTAAAAGAACATTGCTGCTGCACTGGTGAAGAGCAGCAGTTGGAGGCCCGGGAAACGAATTTCGTGAAAGTGGTGGAGTGTGTGGGTGTGGTCCTGAATAGATGTGGGAACAGGATAGTGTCAATGCATGCTGACACATTTTCTGTGGGGCACGAACAAGCTGAGATAATCTGTCGATCAGGGCAGTCAGGTTTGTGAATTTTAGGTATGAGATAAAACCGGGTGGTGCAGGGTTCCCCGACCCTGAGGTTGGCGACTGGAGATGGGAGGTTCCCAAAAGTGATAATGTTGTGGATGGTATGGGATGAATACTGTTCTATGTCTAATGTTTTATGAAAGTATTTAAATTGGGTGTAGATGGAGTTTGACCTTCAGAAAGGCGAGGGCTATGAAGAATCGAGCATTAAAGAGGATATGAAACTGACTGCAGTTCAGCAATGATCTTATAGAAAGGTAGGGCAGGCTTGGGAGTGTGAAAGTGCTGTTCGTTTTTCTAATGTTGTCACACTCTGTCATTGGAAAATTAGTCGGTGTTATTTTCCTGGAAGGTCTGTTATTGAATGTTGCAGTTAATGCGAACAGAGATTTTGTGAGCCATCTCTGGGTGAGGTATGGATCTGGATTCACAGTGGATCTGAGACTGCAACATGAGCAACAAATCGAGCACAAGTCGCAGAGAGGGGAAGCTCTGTAAAGAAATCAGCGGCGTCTTTCACACCCAATCTGTTTTTCAAATTACATTTTCCAACTCTCCCATACTATGTGTGACTGTTATGAAGGGCTGAATGGTCTCCTCTGTTTCTGTGCACCAAGTGATAGCAGTAAGTGGCCTCCCACTGTTCCAGTCGAGCGGTTTTGAGGGTCTGAATGGAACATCGGGATAGTGTACGAAGCATCAGGACTGGATATTAGGCACTTTTAGTCTTCACCAGTCACTAGGATTGTGGATCATCAGGTTATGATCTCTCTCTGACCCTTCGTCCACGGCTCACTTCTCTGTCAAATATTTAACTCAGCTTTGAATAAATGCAAACAAAGAAACAAATGTAAACAAAACTTGTGGGGAAGACCGTTTTTTAGAATTTTTCCTCAACCCTCTTATAGATTCACACAGTCATACAGCATGCAAACAGACCTTTTATTCTAGAATTCCCACGCCGACATGTCTGATCTAGTCCCATTTTGCCATCATTTGGCCCATGCCCATTTGAATCATTCTTATTCAAGTACCAATCCAGGTATATTTTAAGCGTGTAACGGTACCTGCTTTAACCACTTGCCTTCACAGCACTTCCTGTACACACATTACCTTCTTCGTGAAAAGGTTACTCAAAAAGGTCTATTCTAAATCTTATCCCCTCACCTTCAATCTATGCCATCCAGTCCTGGACTGCTCTACTATGGGGAAAATACTTTGGCCATTCAGAATATGAATGCCCTTCATGATTTTATCAACTACTTTCAGGTCAGCACTCACTCTCCAACTTTCCAGAGGAAAAGGCTTCAACCAGTCCATCCTCTCCCTGAAGCTGAAGTCGTCCTGCATCCGAAAATCCTTGTAAAACTGTTCTACGCCCTCTCAACATCCTCCCACCAACACAGCCAACGGAATGGTGTGCAGTATTCTAAAGTGACCTCACCAGCGCCATGAACAGGTGCAACATTCCACGTCAACTTTATATCAATGTTCTGACCGATTAAAAAAGCGGGCCAAACGTGTTCTTCACCACCCTGTCTATCTGCGACTCCATTTTCAACGAATTCTGAACCTGCACCTGAAGGTCTCCTTTTTTCTGTAACATCTCACAGGAAACCACACTGATTTAACTTTAAAAAATGCAAAATCTCACAAATAGCTAAACTAAACTTCATCCACCCAGCCTTGGTCGGTTACTGGTCGAGGGTACCGTTGTGCTCTGAAATAATCGTCTTCACTGTCCACTGCACCACTTTTTTGATGTTACTTGTGAACGTAGTAATCATGTCTCCGATATTCATATCCAAATCATTTATATGTATGATGAAAAGAATGAACTCAGTACTGATTCTTTCAGCACACTGCTGGCCACAGGCCTCTAGTCTGGAAAACCATCCCTTACCTTCAAGCCAATTATGCATCCAATTGGTTAGCTTTTCGTGCAGGCCATGTGACCTAACCTTCGTAATCTGACTATGACGCTAATCGTTATGAAACACCTTGCAGAAACCAATGTAAACATTGTATGACACCGTGCCTTCAACAATCTTCTTTGTCGCCTCTTCAAAATACACAATCACATGAATGAGACGTGATCTCCATCGTACAACGCCATGTTGCATACCGCTAATAAGTCATTGCCTTTCTAAATGCACGTAAATCCTATGTCTCAGTATCCCTTCCAACAACCTACCCTATACTGGCGTTAGGCTCACTGAATATATAATTTCCTCTGTTTTTTGAGCACTCTTCCCTTTTCTAATCCCACTCCTCCACTTGTCGCAAGAATATTACTGGTTTAGAAATATGGCAAATGGCATGGTTCTCAGAGTATGTCAGAGTCGGTTTTGGAACAAGTCAGGCAGATTTCTTTAATCTGCTAAACCAACACGTTATGAACAAACCAAAGTTATTAAAACTAGGATGGAAAGAAGAATGTCGAGTAATTATTCCAAATATGTGCATTGACGTTTCCAGTTGAAAAATACTGTGGAACACACACGCAGGCGTGCACACACACACAGGCGCGCGCGCGCACACACTCACACGCACACACACACACACACAGGCGCGCGCGCACAACCACATCGCACACACACACACACACCCACACATGGACGCACACACACACAGGCGCACGCATACACACACAGTCGCATGCATGCACACACACAGTTAGTTACAAGCTGTAAAACAAAATCTCTGCAGTGCTAACTTGAAAGAAATTTGTTGCAGTATTATTCAAACTCATGAGAAAAGGGAATATGAGAGTTTTACTTAAATGCTATTCTCGTGGGAGAGTTATAGCATCATACATCATGGAGACAATCCCTTTGGCGAACTCATTCATTCTCACCAAATTGTCCAAACACACTAACCCCACTTTCCTTGCATCTGAATATTTCTTATCCATGAACTGTTCAAGTGTCTTTTATATATTGTGAATGTAACCGGCTCTACCACTTCCACTGACAACTCTTTCCATATGCGTGCCACCCTCCCTGTAAACAGTTGGCCCCCAGGTTTCCTTAATTTTTATCCCTCTTACAGTGATGCTCGAATACTCGATTCTCAAAATCCCGGGAAAAAAAGGTTGATTCCAATCAGCACATGCATGCCTCTAATGATCTTGTACACTTTATTTTAAGAAACCCTCTCAGTCTCTTATGCTCTGAAGAAAAAACGTGCCAGCTTGTCCAAGCTCTCCCTGCAACTCAGACCATTAGGTCCTGGCAACATCCTGAAAGAATCTCTCCTGAATGCTTTCCACTTTAATATCATGCTTCATGTAGCAACGTAGCCAAAACTGAACACAACGCTACAAGTGAGGCCTTACCAAAGTTGTGTATAACCGTAACATATATTCTCAACCTGTATACTCAATCCCCTGAATAATGAAGGCCAGTGTTCCTAAAGCCTTCTTCACTGCTCTATATACCTGTGACTTCATTTTCAGGAAACTGTGCACCCGAACTTAAAGGTCCCTCTATTCCGCATTCCTTAAGGCCTTACCATTCACATGAAACTCCTACCTTTATGTTTCTTCCCAAAATGAAATATCTTATACTTATCTACATTAACCTCCCTTTGTGAATTCTTGGTCGACTTCCCCCGCTGATCCTGGCCCTGCAACAATTTCTGAGAAATTTCCTCACTGTCCATGATACTGCCTATTTTATTGTCATCAATAAACTTACTAACCGTGCCTTGCACATTCTCATCCAAATCGTTGATATAGATTACAAACAGTAATGGGGCCAGCACCAGCCCTATGGCACGCCACTATTCACAGGTCTCCAGTCCGACAAGCATCGTCCCACTATTACATGCTGCTTCCCACCATCAACAAGTTACGTATCCAATTTGCCATCGAACGTTCCAGGGCAGCCTATCACGTGGAACCTTATCACAGGCCTTACTGAAATCCCTATAGACTACAGCTCCCACTCTGCCTTTTTCAACCTTCCTGGTCACTTCATCAAAGAACTCAAACAAATTTGTATGGCATGATCTCTCATTCACAAAGCTACGTAGTCTTTGCAGTTTCATTTCAATTACTATTAATCATTATTAAAATAAATAAAATATTCCTAATAAATTTCTTTATTTCCAAATACACGTATATCTTATCTCCAAATCTTCTCGAGAAACTGATATTCCATAGTCTATCAGGTTGAGTACGCACGTTTTTTGTTTGCTTTCGTTCGTGGATAAAGGCTCAACATTTGCCACCATCCAGTCTTCTGGGACCTCACCCATGGCTCATGATGATGCATGAATACCAAACAGTGTCTCCGTAAATTCTGCTCTAGCCTCTTACCGTCTCGTCATGATTAGGAGATGTATCCACCTTTTTACCTTCTAATACATTCAAATCCTCCTCTATTGTGATATCGACTGTATCTTAGATATCACTACTAACCTCCCCAATCTCCAAAGTCTTCAAATATTTCTCCATGGTAAACACCGAGGAGAAATATTCAGTGAGAGCATTGCCCATGTCCTGCAGTTCTACATATACTT
This sequence comes from Chiloscyllium punctatum, assembly GCF_047496795.1. NCBI lineage: Eukaryota > Metazoa > Chordata > Chondrichthyes > Orectolobiformes > Hemiscylliidae > Chiloscyllium > Chiloscyllium punctatum. The sequence goes on from NC_092757.1 coordinate 33,711,193, forward strand.
GACCAGTTTCGTCCCTGAGGGGTCATACTTATTCTCTTTTCTTTAATATACTGAAAGAACTGGATTCACTCTAATCATCTCAGCCAAACTATGTCGTACACCAGTTCCGTTTTCCTGATTTCTTTCTTCAGGATACTCCTCGATTCCCTGTATACCTTCAGGGATTCCCTTGACCAGCTGTCTGGACTTGAGCCACACCTCCTTTTTTATAGTTAAATCCCCAATACCTTTTGTCATCCAGTGTCCCCTCTTCCTGCCAAGTTTGCTCTTTACCCTCAAAGGAAAATATAGACGTTGAAGTCCAGCTATCACACTCCTGAACTCCTCCCACTTGCCAGCGGTCCCTTTGCTTGCAAACAAACTACTCCAACCAACTCCTGCAAGCTCTTGTTTAATTCCATCAAAATTGACCTTGCCCAAAGTTAGAACTTCAACCTGTTGACCATTGTTGTCCCTCGCCATAAACATGTGAAAAGTAATAGAACTGTGATCACTAGACACAAAGTGCTCCCCCACTGACACCACCGTCATCTGTCTTGCCCTAATCCCCAAAATTAGTTCGAGATTTGCCCCTTCCTGAGGAGGACCCTCGACATACTGCTTGAGGATTTTTTTCGTGAATGCACTTAATGGATTCATCATATCTAAGTCCTTAATTGTATGTCATTTGCAATCAATTCTGGGAAAATTAAAACGTACGACTATAACTCTCTAATTGCCCCTGCAAGTCTCCCAAATCTCTCTATATATTTTTGCTCCTCTAATTCCCGTTGACTATTTGGGGGTCCTATAGGACAATCGCAATAACGTCACCATCACCTTCTTATTTCTTAGTTCCAACCACAAAGCATCACTGGATGATCGTTCAATTCTTTCATCTCTGATCATTGCTGTAATACTCGTCTTAATCAAAACTGCAACTCCCCCTCACCTCCTTCCACCATTTCTGTCCCAACGGAACCACTTGTAATCTGGCACCTTAAGGTGCCAGTCCCGTCTCTTCCTTAGGCGTCTTTGAGAAATGTCTGTAATATCTGAGTCCCACGTAACTATCCATGCCCTGGTTCCTTGGTCTTACCTATCAGACATCTTGCAATGGAATTGATGACATTTAACCCAAAAGGCATTTATTGATCTCTGTCGTGTTCCAGCCTGACCTGACAATTAACTTCACCTTACTGTTTTTGATTATGTATCTCCTTCCAGCCGCGCTTTGTCCACTGCTGCTAATGACCCCACGCCCCACTATCGCTCACTCCTTAAACCCTTAAACCCACCCTTTCAGCACCTTCCGACCTGTCCTCCAAGGTATTTGACACCTCCAGTTCAGGTGCAACTCGTCCCACTTGAACAGGTCACTTCTGCCGCAGTAAGGATTAGAATATCCATCCCCTTCCCCAATTCTTTAGCGATGCATTCATCTGTCATTTCCTCCTGTTCTTACTCTCACTAGCACGTGGCACTGGAAGGAATCCGGATATTTCCTCCATCGTGGTCCTGGTTTTTAGCTTCATTCCTAGCTCTCCCGAATCATTCTGCAGAACCTTATCCCTATTTCTACCTCTGTCGTTTCACCAACATGAAGAATGACTTCTACCTGCTCACCGCCCCCCTGAAGAACGTTCTGGAGTCCATCTGAGATATCCTTGATCGTGGCACCTTAGTTGAATACACCATCGTGGATTCCTGTTTGCAGCCACGGAATCTCCTGTCAGTCCTCTCACTATCATTTCTGAATGATAACTTTTGAAGTTATTGTGCCTACACGAGCTACTGGCAATAGAATTCCTTCCTGAAACAGTTGGATTTGGCTGAATTTCTTTGCTTCGTGCAATGGCATACAGACAGGAGTGTAGTGAGAAAACCTTCGACAAAAAAATGTACAGTGTGAGTGTTGGGAAGTTTATGTTTTGGGGTAATGATAAAACAGCAGAAACCTTCATGAGTGGTAAAGACGAATTGGCTTTATTTTGTGGCTCGCACATATTTTTTTGATGAGGGATAGGGAAAGAGAAAGGAAGCAATAGACTGTTCCTTCTCAAATATATTACATTTTCCCTCTCTAAGATGAATCAGTAACGTTATCAGACTGCAAACTGGACCATGTGAGGACTTCTAGAACTTTGTTGGAACTATATGATTCCAACACATTCTCTGCTCCAAATAAATGCATCAGTACTACTATCGTGCATAGAATCGTTTACTTATAAAAATGGCCCTACTGGATGCGAAGGTATGTTAATATGTGCCTGTGGAATATAAAAATACAACGTTTAATGTTTTCACAATATCTGAATTAAAATGAAGGTGTCTAATTCTAAACTAAGTACAAAAATTGCTGGAAAAGCTCTGCATGTCTGCCAGCATATATTAAGAGAAATCCGAGTTAAACTTTCTGATCCAGTGACCTTAACCCAAGAACCTCTCCTATTTTTAAATTATTTCCCGTTTTATTCTCTCACACAAAAGGAAATATCCATCAAGTATTCACTCGCTACATCCTCTTCATGATCTTATGTGGTCAATTCGGCCACCTCTCATTCTCAGGCATAAACAGTTAATCGTTGATTACGTGATGACTTCATCTCAAGAACGTGAACATTGAAATATATCTGGAAGTTTTGGATCACAATTCATGCTATTATTAAGTTGAGGGAATTATAACTGCACGCAATGCATCAGATGGGATCTCAGCAATGTCCTATACTGATGCAGAAATTATCCCTATGATCATACAGGACACCCCGACCACGAAACAGCATCATGCAGTCTTCCTTCACATCACGTGACTGCACCAGCAGAGTAACTTGACGTAATTCATGGAGAAGGACGTAAAAATACCTTCTGTACCACGGGTTTCCGCATTCTGCTTCCATTTAAGTAATTTTCTGCTGTTTTGTCATGTGTACAAAACACAAACTTCCCAACACCCACGTTGTACTGCTTTTATGTTGAAGGTTTGCTCACTACCCTCCTGTCTGTATGCCATAGCAGACACTCTGTCTCCTATGACATTGTATTTGATTACTAACCTGGTGTATGAGCAAACTGAGGGCCAATCCATTCAGCCCCTTCATCCAAATAATTAATCAAGATTGTAAACTGTTGATGACCTCACTCTGATTCCTGATGATTTCCACGACTTACCGATTTCCATTTGGAAAATAAGTAATTATCTCATCTGTATATCTTTGTCAACCAGCAGCGCTCCACAAGTCCTATGTAACATCCTAAAACAGTGACATGGCCTCTGCCTGTGCTGTGTAATTTACTCACATGACTGACTACTTCACTCTATTCTGTTTAACACCAAAGGGGGCAAAATTGTATCCTCCTGCCACAGTGTAACTATACTGAGTGGCTGAATCGGATATTCCTGCCCCTCTGTTACTGCCTTGAGAGGTTTATTAAGAGAAAGCCATGTGGGGTAGGAAAAGCATTTGGCCATTCTGTTCCAATTTGGAAAGTTCATGGCTATCTGGTTGTTATTGAGCACCCCCCAAATGTCTGTTCCCAATAAATGTTGACTGTTCCATGAAATATAGATCATTTAAGATTAGCCTTGAATATTTTCAATGACCCAGTCTTCACTGTTCCCTGTGAATGACAGCACCACAGATCACACAGTCCGAAGGAAAAAGGAGCAAACTTATATCAAAGTTAAATAGGAGACCACTTAATTTTAAAGTGTGTTAACCTTACAGCAAGTCACCTCCTCTTTTGAGAAATAAAGGCACAGCAAATGGGAATAGACGTAGAACATTGAGCCCCTCAAACCTATCTCAAAGTGCTATTTTTTCTGTTCAGTAAAGAATTCATCAAACTCAGCCTCCACCACAACTTTGGGAAAGTATTCCTCATACCTTCAGGCCATACAATATAGGAAATTGCAATTAGGTCATTTTGCCAGTTAAGTCTACTTATCTATTCGATCATGACTGAAATGTTTATGAACACAATTGTCTCGCTTTCTCATTGTAACTCTTGACCACTGTTTAATCAAAACTGGTCTGTTCCTGTATTGAAGATATTACTGTCGCTGGGTCTCTATATATCTCTCTGTGTGTTTATGTGTGTGTGTGTGCGTGCGTGCACGGGTATGTGTGTTTCTGTGTACATCTGTTTAATGGCAGAGGACAGGCTGGTGTAGAGGGTGCTTTTCGGACTGGAAGCCTGTGAGCAGCGATGATCCACAGGCAAGATCGTTGGATCCAGTTTTGTTTGTTAATTATGTAAATGATTTAGATGATAATTATAGAAGGCAAGATCAACAGATTTGCGGATGACATCAAGGTTGGTTGAATATTGGGCAATGATTGTGTAATGGTTACCAATCTAAGATTTTAAAAGGAAAACTTGCCCTTTAGATCCCTTAAAATCTTTCTTTGCCCTCCTTAAACCCATGTCCCCTCGTTTTGGACTCCCCCAACGCTGTCAAAACAGACGTCGACCATTCACCCTATCCAAGATTTCATTGACCTCCAGAATGTGCACGTTTGACTGCAATAATTACGAATGGCAGTGCTTTCAGTCAGCCTCGGCCTAAACTGTCAAATTCGACACTGACAAGTCTTCCTTCTCATCAAGTAACAATTCTAACATATAATCAATGTGTTCAGATACATTATGAAACATCACTGTTGGGTTTGCATCCAAACAGTAATGCTCAGAGGTAGGGACACTAACATGACACAGCATTAGCCCCAAAATCTGCAACATGATTCTCCTGCATGTTTGTACATCAGCTTGTTCGACATGCTCCGAGACACCACTGTGACATCAGTATTTGAAACCAGACAATGTGCATAAGAGATAGGGGCACTATCCTATGTTCATGAACTCGAATCACACCCAGAATTCTGGTTAAAAGGCTTGAGTGGTGCACACGACATACAGCTTAAAACATGTCCAGAGTTTGGATCATATTTAAGGGTCAGCATTCAGCTCTGCTTTGATGTGCTACAATCTGATTAAAATTACTAAACTATACGAATCCAACTCAAGCTATGTCCCTCAGCTATAGGATGTTGAGTGCATGTGTCTTGTCAAAGAGATAAACTACGAAAATCTTTAATTTATTGGCTCTACTTGCCACTTAAGATGGCTGTTATCTTTAGTCTGAAATATGAAGGACAGAAATCCTGCAGACACATTCTGCATTATGAAGGATCTCGAATACATACTATTACTGAACACCGGAGATCACGAAAAATTTCTGGCCAAAAAAAAACAATACCTGTCACGATTCCTACACTCTAACATGTGGCTTCCCTCTTCCTAAAATCATCCATTGACACAAGGCAATTGTTTACTTTATAGCCTCTCCTTATCCACTCCTCCCTCTGCCTTTGCAAGTCAAACCAAGCTCTGCGCTTTTGGGAAAATCAAGATTGGTATTTGTCGGGCTTCTGGACAGGGGAACACATTTTGAAATTGAAGGCGGAGGGTAAGGCGGTATTAAGAACACTCACTGGGCTGAGGTGAGGCAGTCGGAGTTTAACTTGGATAAATGCGAGCTATCGCACTTTGGCAAAACAAACAAGGCTAATGCAATTAATGGTCGGGCTTTGTTAGTGTTGTAGAAAAAAGGGAAACAGTGATGCAGTTCTAACATTTTGAAGTTTGCAACGCAGGATGATTAAGGTAATTTTGTTGCTTAGACGATTGAGTTTAGAGTAGAGAAGTCATCATGAGGTTGTGCAGGACATGGGTGAAACCTCTTCTGGAGAAATGTGTGCAGTTCTGATCACCTTGTTAGCAGAAGGATATTATAACGCTGGAGGGGGTTCAGAAGAGATTTTCCAGGATTCTAGCAGTATCACCTCATCTTCCATCTCCGAAGCCGACAAACACTTGTGATGAACATTGCATTCAACCGTTTGCAAAACGCCAATCCACAGACACATCCATATCCATCCCTCCGACTCAGATCTGCCCTCTACAGGAGACCGACCAGTACATTTTCTTTCTCACCTGTCCACTCCACACTCACCTCCGTCCTCTCGATATCACCACCTATCTTTTCACAATTGTTGCCTACTTTAGCCAGACCCACACTCAAACCCCATGTATCTCTGAGCCTCCTTCCGCCTCTCCAGTCCTGATGAAGTGTCTTGCCTGAAATGTTGACTCTCGCTTCTCGGACTCTGCATGACCTGCTGTGCCTTTTTCATGTCCAATCTTTTTCTGTGCAGAATACTCCAGTATTTGCATGCCCAATTGTCTCCGAGGTACAAGTCCCGATTAACATTACCATGTCGTCTGTTTCTTATAACCCCACGTTGTCTTCAGCGCATTTTCACCTCAGATCATGGCCTGTAAAAGATTTCTCAAATTTTTCCGAGTATCAGTAGGTTCAGGATTTATATTTCCATGTAAAAACAGAGAAGCATATGCATTTTCCGAAAACTTCTGGTATTACTACAATACCCGAGGCAGTTTGAATGTTTACACACAACTGATTTACCATCCCCAACATTCCTTCCCTGTGTCACCCTCGCATTTCCCATCCAGAATGTGTAAATTACAATCATTGTTTTGAATTTTAATAAAACAATATTGAATTGAAAGGGGGTAACTGGAGGTTTTGTTCACCGAATGTGATTAATGTTAGTTTCCGTAAATCGTATATTATTCACTGCAGGTTTGCATATTCTATTAATAAAGGATTTGGTTCAATGTGTTATTCCATACTATGAGCGGGAGCCACACTTCCAGCATTAACAGAGATTTAAAGCTCCAGAGAGAGGAGAGATTTGAATCTGAGAACATTAGACTGGACTGTTCCAACAATGGATCAGAATATGGGAAAGTTCGAATGGAAGGTTCCAACAAAGGATCAGAATCTGTGGACCATAGACTGGAATGTTCCAGCAATGGGCATGATTCTTTGATACAAGTAACATTCCGGATTCGTAGTATGCTGATGCTTATTCAAGGTGGTTACTATCCCATCCTTGCTATAATTGGTGTGTCTGGTACGTCTTCCATCTGTCTATTAAAACAGGCTGAAGTGAATTGCTGCTTATATTATTTAAAATTTGGAAAGTTGGATGTCAATAATTCAGTTCCAATCAAAAATCAATTCTTTGCAATTAGTACTGGGAAATTACTATTTACAAATTACTCACCGATATGCGATGATGAACCAAACTTTTCTAAAACTCCGCAACCCTTTTAGTCCTGAACAGATTTAAAATTTCAATATCCTCTCCATTCACTATTCTTATTCATTAGCACCATGGTAATATCTCAGTCTCAATCTCACTCCCGGTTTAATTTCGGGAAAACGTCGATTCTCCTGGTCCTTGGATCCTGCCTGACCTGCTGCACTTTTCCAGCAACACATTTTTCAGCTATGATCTCCAGCACCTGCAGTCCTAACTTTCTCCTTAGATTATCATAATCCCAAACTAACCGAGTCCCACCTACCGACGCTTGGCCCATATACCTCCAAACCTTTCATTTTCATGTTTTTTTTAAGTGTTGTAACCGCAAGAAATCATTATTGAATCTCCTTCAAGACTGTTTATATTGAAAATTCTACTTCTTGCCGACTGCAAACTACCTTTAATAACCGAAATGTTAAAGACGGTCGGGAGAGGGTGGACAAATCAAATCTAAATATTGGACAACTTGATGCCAGTGCTGACGAAATTATTGTAAACTTTAATAAGGAATGTGATAACTAGAGACTTGCGGAGTCAAGATATGACTTGGCAGAATCAGCTTATCTTCAGGAAAGGGAAATAATCTTTGGGAAACCAGTGCAGTTGAGGCGTCCACTAATGAGAACTCAGTCAAGGGGTGCATTTGATTTAGCAGAATACTTTCGACGTGGTTGATGACAGGTGAGCGAAAGTCCATGAGAAAATGTAGATATACTACATGGATTGCGAAGTTCACAGCGGAGACATTAAAGGAAGCACTCTCGTTTCTTGACTGAAAGCCGTTACTCACGGGTTATCACCCGGATCATTATTGTACAACAGCAATTTGCAAAGTAGACACATGATTTCGATGTGGGTAACAAATAGCATAAATCTCATTTTGTACTGATTAAATGCTGTGAGGTTATTAAAGGACATTGGTCTTGAGACACGAAAGGGAATACATCCAGGGGTCTTCAAGTCATCGACTCTTAGAGCACGTAAACTCCTGCATACAGAAGTCTTATGAAGCTGAAAGCCTATCTGGTCACGTGAGGACAGAATGGGTTTTGCTGAATTTCATGGAAATCCGCAGCTACAGATCAGGCCGTTCCAAATGTAAAAATTGGCTGGTAAATGAATACCTGAGTTTTGGTTGCTCCTTTGACAAAAAAAGTCGAATTTAACCAATTAGTTTTAATCATGCCCAGGATATCAGAAAGCAAATGGAAGCTGAACTTTATTGATTTGACACGTTGAAACCAGTCGAATTATCAGAATTCAATGTGTCATGGGAAGAATTTAAACAGGATCTTTTGAAAAATTACAGCAAGAGCAACTGCTGTAAAGAAAGAAAGTTAATTGGCCATCTAACATCTTGGTCTTAACTAAAATTTTTAAAAGTCTATCAAAGATACTTTCTCATGTCAAACATACTTGCAGTAAAATAAAATAAATAAGATTATGCAGAATACCAGCAGCTGGAATATTGAAGACAGGGAGAAAGACAGAGACTGTGTGGTGTTGAGATTAATCTAATGTAATATTTAATGAATGGGTTATTGGAACAGCGTATTTTAAACATTTGGAGTCATATAGTAATCAGTTAAGCAAAGGGGGCTTGTAGTTGTGAATAATCGCCGTTTATTGTTACTATTCGAGTTCAGAAAGTAAATTGATCCACCATTTTTCTTTAATGGTGGACATTGGGAGTTCTCTGTCACTCATTGTTTACTTGCTTACAAGGCGAGCTGAGCTTTTTTGGTGTTTGGTTATAACTCTCAGAGAGGTTCGGCATTGACGTAATAACTGTTTGGAGGCCTATCGTGATTTAGACAGATGTGAACAGACTTGTGGTACAAAAGATCCCAGCAGATCCAACACTTGGCAGTTATTGTCCTGGGTCTTTGAGTAAAGGTTAGGTAAGAAAATGTGTTTAATTTAGGACACTTGTGGATGATTAAGTTAAAAAGTGATAGAAGTGGATCTTGACATTGTGAAAGAAGTTCTGGGGTTTGAAGATTTGCAAAGAAATGTGACAAAGACGGAGGAAGGGCACACTTGTAGAATGAGCAGATAGGTTGGGTTTAACCTGGAAGAAAAGGAAATTGGAAATTTTAATCGATTTTGACAAGCACGTACGTGTATTACAGAATTAGACAAGCGCAGTAGACATCGAAAAAGTTTTATCGCAATTGAAATACGTGGAGTTAGATGATAAAGAGAGAGGAAAAGGAGAGGGAAGATTCTTAACTGAGCAAAGAGAGAGCAGAAAGAGAGAGGAAAAGAGTAGAAAGAGATAAGGAGAGACAGTTTGAACTTCAGATGTTGCAAATTGGTCAGGAAAGTCAAGAGAACAGGACGGAGACGAAGAGAGAAGATAGTGATGTACAGAAATATGTTAAAACTATTCCAAAGTTTGATGAGAAATTTGTCGTAGACTTCTTTAATTCATTTGAAAAATTGGCTGGGCAATCTGAGTGCTCAAAGAACTTACGAGAAATGCTACTTCAAACTAAGTGCGGTAATCGTAGTGGGATGTGAGATTTCGAAACTGGTGAAGTCCACATTGGCACCGTGTGGTTTGAGTGCCCCAGCCGTCCTATCACATATCCACTTCACCCTTCCTTCCGACACATCATTATCTTCCCCAACTACATCCACCTATCATATCCCAAGCTACCTTTCACCCTTCTCCACCCTCACCCATCTATTAATTCCCTCAGCCCCCTTTCCACTTCCCCTCCACGCCTACAATTCTGATAAATCGCTTGTGCTCGAGATGTCAAGTCTGCTGCTCCTCCGATTCTGCCTAGTAGACTGTGCTTTTCAAGCACCATACTTTTAAACTCTGATCTCCAACATCTGCAGTCCCCCCTTTCTCTCAGCCTCGAATAGTAAGAGACAAAGGTATTTTCACGCTTTCTGACATGTTACTCGAGCGGGTGTTGATTTGTGGAATGGGGAAAGAAATTTTTCAATCCTTGTGTAACATCATATTGGAGATCTAAGTCAAGTCTGAGGAAGGACTAATGAGTACTAGTGACAGAGTGCCAGTTCCAGGTATGCAGTTTTTTCTTCGGAACAATTTAGCAGGACCCAAGTTGGGTTGACATGCCTTGTGGTGATGAATTCAAATGAAGACCAGGTAACTGAGGTGATAAAAGAAGAATATCCAGGAATTTTCCAGACTGTCTAGTGACACGACCCACTGTAATAATTTACAGCAAGAAGGAAAAACTAAAACAAAAGAAAAAGGAATTCGCTGACATCCTGTTTGATATAACGGTGGAAAGAAAGACTGAGCAGACAGGTCAGGCAGACATGTTTAGCCCTGAAAGGCGACAGTCCTTACAGCAGAAATGTATGTCAGGAATTAGAATATATTGTCGAGTGTTATTAACCTGAAGATAGAATTCTAAATGAAAATGGAGACCATGTCAGGCTAGTGCAGAAGGGAAATGGGCAGAAGTGCACCAGATTGTTTTGCCAGTAGCATACAGGAAGTGGTCCGGCTTGCACATGAACTACCTGCAGGAGGTCACCTCGTTGTGAGGAAGTCTCAGGCTAAGGTACAAAAGCATTTCTGTCAACCTGGATTGCGCATTAACGTATTTCTTTCTTTCGTGCATACCACACATGCCAAATATTAGGTAAACCACATGCAATAATAAAACCAACACCTTTCTAGCGAATTCCTCATATGACGAGACTTTCACGCGGGTAATAACCAAGTCCTCTGTCGGTTGGTCCTTTTTCTAAAATAAAAGTCGAAAACATTATTTGCTGACCATAATGGATGTTTCAACCAGATTTCTCGAGACAATTTCATTACAGAGTGTGATGTCATAACGTTGGTGGAGGGGTGGCAGCTTTCTTTACTCAGTATGGACTACCCAGAGCGATTCAATTAGACCAAGGGTCTCATTTTCCTGCTCGGCTGTTTAACTAAATCATGGATAGCTTGTCATACAACACTTCAAACCAAGTGTGCACCATCCTGAATCCCAGGGAGCATTGGAAAGTTGGCATCAGACACTGAAGACTATGTTAACAGCGTACTGTCAAGATTGCCCGAAGTATTGGGATAAAGGTATCCCATAAAATTGTCCGACATTAGAGATGCCCAAAGGGAACTACTCAGTTTTCTCCCTTCAAGTTAATAATCGTAGCAGTAGTGAGAGGTCCATTGCAATTGAGAGAGAGATAAGATCGAGTAGTTTAGTTAACTGAACAGTGCATGAAGAGGATGCAGCGTAAAATGAAGCATGTGACAGATAAAAAGTCTGGCACTTTGACGTCTTCTCGCCGGGATGATATATTAGCATTGTCACCACAGGAAGGAAATCCCTTCAAAGGAAGGTTTAGTGGTCGCTTCCGAATTGAAAACAAGTTGAGTCAGTTAAATTATCTCGTAAATATACCGGTTACCAAAAGGTTGTCTGATATGTCATGAGAATATGTTGAAGCCTTACTCTAATAGAGACAGGGGAATGGAGAAACAAGTGTTTTGCTAAGTGCCCCGCAGAGTGAGGAATAAATTACAGATGTCATGGTGTGTGATGTGCGTCAAAATACTTTAAATAACAAGGAAGATCTTGAGCCGATGGAGAAGATAGTGAGCTATATGTTGCAGTAGCAAAGAACGCAATTTCTTGTTTGTTGCAATAAGATGAGGACATATCCAGCAAAAAAGATGGGAAAAATGTCACGACTGTGCATGAGGTGGAAGTAGGGGTGCTGCTCTGATAAAGCAACAACCCTACAAGATTAATCCTCTCAAAGCCACATAGGTCTAGATGGAAGGAGATGTGATGCTCAACAAATATATCATCGCCGAGTCAAAACTAGTGGAGTTGGCTGATCGTGTCAGTTCCCAAAACTAACGGAACTCAACAACTTTATGAGGACTATCTGAATGTTAACACGATAACAAAATCAGACTCCTATGCAACACCAAGATTGGCGGACGGCAAACAGAAATTTTGAAAAGTTACACGCATTACGAATGTCAATTTACAGCATGGTTATTGGCAGACATCATTATCAGAGAAAGTGAAAGAAGTTGTGGCGTTTGTAACTCCAAATGGGCTGCATTAATCCAAAGTGATGCTCCTTTGAATGAATAATACACCAGCAACATTTAAAGTCTAATGAACAATGTTATGCTCAGATGAACACATTGTGCAGCTTATCTGTATGATGTAGTGATCTTTAGCAATTGATTGAAAGATCACGTGAAACAGTTGGCAGAGCAAGACAACAGAATTTGCAAAGATAGAGTTGACGTTCTATCGGAAGATTTTTCCAAACTTCAACAGTGTTGTGTCGCAATTGATGGATTAACTAAAGAAGAACACAAAATGTTGATGTACAGAACACTGCCCAGAGGCAGTTGAGAATTTAAAATCAATACTATCCACCGCAACAGTTTTAGTTCACTAAATATTTTGAAACCCTTCAAAATTGCGTTTGATGCTAGCGATGTAAAGGTTGGAGATATATTGATACAGGAAGATGATGATTGAATGAAATGGCACATTGGCGACTTGATAAAAAAAAACTCAAATCTGCCAAAAAAAAAAATCCACTATTGATAAAGAATGATTGAATTTGGGACTGGCATGACAACATTTTAATGTTCATGTAACAAGCACAGTGTCAGAGCTGGTTGCGTCCAATAATGACAATCCGCTCGCAAATTTGGAACGAAATGAAGACTGAAATATAACAATATTTCATTGGAGCCTTCTGCTACGTGCTTTCAAATTGCGAAATGTACATGTTGCATTCGTAAAATGTGAAAGCACATGAGTTACCGCGGAATTAATGGAAACAGTATTGGAGAGATTTGGCTTATCCCAATGTTATGTCCTTGTGCAGAGTTAATGGGAAATGTATAATGAAGATTAATGACATAGCTAATTCATTGTAATGGGATTAAGAATTAGAGACGGGAAAGCTTAATCTTCACTCTGATAGTTATTTATTTTCTATCTGAAGTGGGGGAGATGTCATAAAGCTGAAAGCATGTCTTGTCGCGTTAAAACTGCAAGTGTTTTGCTCAAGATAAAGTACAACCGCAGTATCCAGATAGTGGACAGTCTGTTCTAAATGTAAGAAGTGGCTGTTAAATGGATACCTGAGTTTTGGTTGCTGTTTTGACAACAATTGAATACAACCCAACAGTTTAAATAATGATCAGGATAACAGAAGCCAATGGACTTTGCATGCAATTGCTTTAAAATCTCGAAACTAATCAAATTTGATAATTTAATGTGTCATGGGGCTATATAAACCCGGTACTTTGAACTTTAGAGGGAGACCAACTGCCATCCAACAAAAATTGCTGCAGAAGAGGAGAGCGAAATGGCCATCCAAAACACTCTCTATCAAAGATCCATTTTCATGTAACTATGCGCCTGCTGCCTTCGTTCTCTTGGTTCCGTAAGATGCCCCAGGACCTTACCTGCACTGATATAATTCCTGAACTGATTTGCCTTTAAAAATGCAAAACCTCATGGTTAGGAAAATAAAATTTATCTGCCACTTCATGCCCCTTTGGCCTATATAATTATGGTCTCGTACTGCTCTGAGATAATTCACTACACCACTGTCATCTGTAAACTTACTAACTATGCTTCCGATGGTCACACCCAACTCCTTTCTCTAAATGATGAAGTCCCATGAACTCAATCCTGATTCTTGCAGCACACTGTTGGTCACAAGCCTCCAATCTGAAAAAAAAGCCCTCTTCCTTCAAGCCAATTGTGAATCCAATTAACTGGCTTCCTATGTATGCCATGTGACCTAACCAGACTAATCTGTCGACCAACCAAAATGTTATGAAAACCTTGCTGAAGTCCATATCGTCTGCAAAACTGCATTAAACAACCTTCTTTGTCACCTCTTCTCAAAACTCATTCAATGTAATGAGACATGAATTCACGTTGTAAACCATGTTGACCACCCCTGATCGGCACTTGCCTCTTCAAAGGCAAGTAAAACCACACCCTCAGGGAAACTCCAACAACTTACCCATCACTGTCATCAGGCTCAGCGGTCTATAGTCCCCCGGTTTTTTGGGTTACTGCTTCCTTTTCTAGTCCCCGTATTATACTGCACACAACAAACGTTAAAAGCAAACAGGTTGGTGATATGGCCAATGGTAGAGGTCTCAGAATGGGTCAGGGTCAGATCTAGGAACAAATTCGTTTGGTGTCTTTAATCTCCAAAAGCAACACATTTATGATCTAAATCAATGTCATTCAAACTATGATGAAAACATGAATGGCAGACTATTTGGATTATGAAAATATATAATCATATTTCTCTTTCTCAAAAACACACACATGCACACAGACAAACTGATTAAAAAATCTCTGCAAATTTAACTTCAAAGAACGTTGTCCAAATATTAGCTCATGACAAAAGGAAAAATTGAGAGATTGTCTAAAATGGTATTCTACTTCTGAAGATATTCTGTTCACACAAGGTGCTAGCAAATGGGACTTAATCCTGAAACAGCGGAATATGGCTGAATGCCATTTGCTTTCGTCAGCAAAGAGATTACAATGAATTCTGGTCAGGAATCCAACACGAGGGTGGCGCGTTGACTCAGCCGTGAGCACTGCTGCTTCACAGCGCCAGGGACATGTATCAGGCGACTGTCGGTGTGCAATTTGTATATTCTCCCCTGATCTGCGTGAGTTTCTAATGGGTGCTCCGGTTAACTCCTGCAGTCCAAAGATGCATAGGTTAAGTGGATTTGTCATGTCCAATTGTCCAGAGCGTTCAGGGATTTCTGGATTAGGTGCTTTAAGGATAAAGATAGAACAGAGGAATTGGTCTCGGAGTTTTACTCTTCGGAAGGTTAGTGTAGACTTGTTGAACCGAAGGGCTTGTTTCCACATTGTAGAGACTCTGTAAAAAAAACCGTAAAGATGACTGAGGAGTTTTTTCTAGCACTCACATTTTGCTGTGAAGAGGAACAAGGAAGCAGAGAGAGTAAAATAGGCCATCCCTTCTCGGGCAGATTACATTTTCTTCCTCTCTGCGTTCAAACACACAATAATGACATCTGCTCCCAAACTGGACTATGTGACATCTCCTTGTACACTATGACTCCGTCACATTCCCTGCACTATGTAGGTGCATCGTTACTGCTGTCATACACAGCGCCATTTCATTAGCTTAAAATGGCCCCACTCGATTTGAAGATGTGTTTATTGGTGCCTGTGTGAATTAAAAATAACATGTTTAATATATTCAGAATACCCGAATTAAAATGATGCATTTCTTTTAGCAAAAACAGAAATTGCTGGAAAAGGTCAACAACTCTGACAGTATCCAGATGTCTTTTAAATGCCGTAATTTTACCAGCCTCCGCTGATAGCTCATTCCATTCACACACCACCCTCTGCATGAAAAAGTTGCCCCGTGAAGCCTCTTCCATATCCTTTTGGTCTTACTTTCAACCAATGCCCTCCTGCTTTGGACGTCCCGATCCTGGGAAAGAAAAAATATGCCTACTTACCTTATCTATGAACTTTCTCAATTTATGAACTTCCACTGCTGCGAAATGTGACTCCAATCAATACGAATGACTTTGCTTTCAGTCACCCTGGGCCTAAAATCTGAAATTCAATACTGACAACATTTACTTCACCATCAGTTTTTTTTATGACATAGTATGAAACACTTCTGTGGAATGTAAAATGAGTACTTTCTGCCCGGAGATCAGGACACTGCCACTACTCGGCAATAGCCCCTAAAAATGCAATATTATTCTCTTATGTGTTTGTTCATCAGCCTGTTCTGACATGCTGTGACACACCTCCACAACATGCAGCACCAGATCGTCTGGCCTGGAGCTGGTCAGAATACCACACCTTTTCAGTAATTCATACCAAATCCAGAGTTTTGGCTCAGAGGCAAGGACATTACCCACGACACAAGATTTTAACCATGCCGAGAAATTGATCACCATTTACGTGCCAACATTCAGCTCAGCGTGGATTTATTAAACTCTGTTTAACATTACTGAACTAAACGAATTTGTTTTTAATTGTTAAGGAAATGTAAGGTATTTCTCTCAACGACCGTATGTTGAGCGCATGTGCTGTGCCACCGAGATAAAACACGATCATCGTTAATTTCTTGGCTATGATTTCAATCGTAAATCGCCATTTTCTGTAATTTAAATATTAAAGGAAAATCCTGCAGACACTATCTGCACAATCAAGGGTCTTGACTAGATATTTTTACTGATCACCAGACACGAAGAAAGACAATAATCTCTGGCCCCAAAACACGGATTCACTATTTCCAGCCGCTGGTGTGTGACTTCACTCTTCCCAAAACCACGAACCCTTACAAGGCAACTGATTACTGTCCAGCTTCTCCTCCCGACTGACTGTGCCTGTAATCTGTCCCTCCTCACCCAACCACGCAAGACAAACCAGGCTGAGGACCTGTGTGAAAATCAAGGCTGGAGTGAGCAGGTTTCCTGAAATGAGCTGGGTACTTTTAATATTGAAGGAAGAGCGTGAGTAGGCGGTATTATCACATACTGGGCTGAGGAGGGGCAGATGGAGTTTCTTTTGGATTAATGCAAGTTATTGGATTTATCAAATCAAACAAGAGTTTGACTTGTACAATTAAAGTTAGTGTATTTGGTAGTGTTGTACAGCAGAGACCTCGGCCGTCAGGTATAAGGCTTTAGAATTTGTACCACGTAGAGATAGCATAGTTAAGAAGGCGTTTAGTACACTTTTCTTCATTGGTCAGCATTATAGTATCGGAATTGGGATGTCATGTTTAGGTTGTATAGGACATTGGTGAGGTTCTCTTCTGGAACACTGTCATGTTCTCGTCGCCCTGCCAGCACATTCCATATACAAATCACTCTCTGGTGCAAAAGTTCCCCGTTACGTCACATCGAAATTTTTGTCTTCTCACCTTAAACTTATGCCGTCTAGTTTTGGACATCCCTACTCTTAGAAAAGACCTTGACTATTCAACTCTTTATTAATAATTTTGATATTATTATGCTGAAGAGAATTCAGAATAAATTAACCTGGATGTTGCTGGGAATGGAGGTATTGAGCTATAAGGAGAGGCTGGATAGGCTAAAACATTTTTTTTACTGGAGAGGATGAGATTCAGGGGTGAAATTACAGAGGCTTGTAAAATCACGAGGAGTACGGGAGAGTTGAAGAGCAGTTGTCATTTCTCTTGAGTGGTGGATTAAAGCCGGGGCGTACGTTAAGATGAGAGTGCAAAGCTTCACAAAGGTCGTGAGAGGCAATTAGTTTCAACTGAAGATTGCTTGTGGAATGAACTTCCAAAGGAACTGTAGGAAGTAGGTACAGTTACAACGATTGAAAGTTGTTTAGACCAGTGCATGGATAGGAAATCAGTCTGGATGGTGGTGTGAGCACCTGGTCTCCCCATCTCCTTCTATAAATGAACCTCTGCGAATGTCTGCCCAGTGGCGTGGGAAGTCCAGCAGTGAGTGTCATTGCATTAGTTAAAACACTGCAGAGACTGTCAGACCTGTTCCAAACAGAGACACACATTTTCAGACAAAGGAATTGTAGGACAAGGCGTTCAGCCCTTCTGGCAATGGAAACTAAATGCAGAGAAAAGCTCAACTCGCTTCATAATCTAGTCAAATATGAGCACAGATTATTGAAGTTGTCAGGACAAGTGCAGAGAACAGTGAATATCGCAGAGTCGTTTCAGTATCTGAGCTGTTTACAAGAGGAGGTGTAGAATGGAGTGTCCATGCTCCCTTCCTCAGAGGTGGCAGAGACAATGTATTTTGAGCCCACCCTCCTGCCCACCCTCGTGGGTTTCAGTTTCTACCAGCTCGATGCAGAAGAGAGATTATATCAGGGCCTTTTGTTTCTAAGTTTTACTGTGGAGAAACGTCACTGACAGAGTGTTTAAAGTGACAATTGCGCTTCACTAAACATTGCTCCTTATTCGGTTGGCGGGAAGTGAATGTTTCAGAATCTCCACACGAGGCATACCGAACATATTTGGCTCGTACCAGGGTCCGCCCGACATTGCAGCGGGAGGCCCTGATGCGGAGAACGGGCTGTCCAAAATCTGGCTTCACCCTGCCTGTCCTATTCCAGGAATTGTCTCCTGAAATGGGAGAAACAGACGGAGGGAGTGACGGTGGGAATCGGTGGCCATGCTGTTCCTGCTGGTGGGGGAGATATTGTGAGGGGCCAGGAGGGTGTCAGTCCATAATGTTGTATCTGTGCAGTGTTATAAGTGTGGGGTATAGTAGAGGGGAGGGGGGGAGAGAGAGGGAGAGAGGGAATGTGTTGCGTGCAGCAGTGAGAGTTGAGGAGCATGAGCCTTGTTCGGGGATCGATGCTGTAAAAGATATACAGTGAGTGTGAGGAAGCAGAGAGCAGATGGTGACCCTTATGCTGGCAGAGCTGGGAAAGTTATTAATGCTTGTCCTTTATTGCTGGACATTTCTTCAAACCACAGATACTACACAGAGCTGAATGGTGAATTCAGACCACGCTTGGCGAGTCTGGCATTGTGGACACTTCCGCGAAAAGAATGGTTCCCCTCTATACGATCCCATGCACCAGAATCTACGTGCATCTGTCCACAAATCCGTGCTATAATTGCCCATTATGTGCCTTGGTCGGGTTAAACTTTGCAGCGCAGCTCTGAACTGAGAAAGCTCAACCATGTGCCATCGGCCATTTAAAGTTGGCACCAGTGCCAGTGATCTGAGAATATCCAGGGACATCCAGGCGATGGTGAGTACCTGCAGCCACAATTGGTGGGAGATTCCAAACAGGCCTTGTGGGCCGGGAGGGTGAGAGATGAATGAGAGGGGGCTGGAGCTGGAGCAATTGGTATAATGTGGGGGGAAGTGAATTGACAAAACTGGTGAAATCCACATTAACCCCTTGTAGTTGCGATGTTCCATGGCGGAAGATGATGCGGTATTCCTCCAGGCGGCGGGTTTGGCGATGGTGTAGTCCCAGGACCTGCATGTCATTGGCGGCGTGTGGGGTGGAGGTAATGTGTACAACCACTGGGTGGTGGGATTGGTTCGTGCAGGTGTCTCAGACATCTTCACTGAAACGATCTGCAAATTGGTTTCCGGAGTCCATGCATTACAGGAGATCACATCGAGTGCAACAGATTGACTGGGTGATGTGTGTGGAGGTACAGGTAAATTTCTATCGGGTGTGGAAGGTCCCTTTAGGTCCTTGGACGGAGGTGAAGCGAAAGCAGTGGGCTCAGGTTTTCGAATTCCTGCGGTGGCAAGGGAAGGTGCAGGTCGTGTAGGGGGTGCTGATGGGGTGGCGTGGGGGGAGTCATGGAGGGAATGGTCTCTCTGGACCGCTGACGGGGAGGTAGTGAAATCCCTTTTCGTGGATTCTATTTGTTGGTGGTGGAAGTGGCGGATGAAGGTGCAAAGTATATGGAGGTTGGTGTGGAGCAAGATGTGGACCAGAGGGCTTTGGTTTTGCTTTTGTTGTTGCTGGAAGGATGGGGATCGAAGGCAAAGTTGCGGGAGTGGAGGAGATGTGCTCGAGGCCATCGCGGGCCAAGTGGGATTAAACATTACAGTGTTAGAAGCAGAAAGCCATTTGCGCCTTTCTGAGGTGGAATTGGTTATCCTGGGAACAGATGCAGCACAGGTGTGGGAATTGGTTTTAAGGAGTGCGCTTCTGTATGAGGCAAGGTAGGAAGAAGTAGCTGTGGGAGTCGGTGTGTTTAGTAGTGGTTTCCGTGTTCAGTTCGTCGCCGGAAATGGAGACGAAGAAGACCAGAAACGAGGAAGACGTTTCCGAAATTATTAAAGGAGATGAAGGTGTCAGGGATGCTCCAGGAAGAGGAGGAAGATGTCACACATGTTCCTGGAAGGGGAGGGAGGCGTCACAAATGGTCCAGGAAAGCGAGGGTCGAGTCTGAGATTGTCCAGGAAGAGAATGGAGGAGTACAAAATGTTCTGGAAAGGGAAGGGAGGTGTCTGAGATTGTCCGGGAAAGAGCAGGAGGTGTGTGAGATGGTCTGGGAAGCCTGGGGGTGGGGTTGGGGGCGGTAATATAATTAATATGGTCCTGAAAGGGGAGGGGTGTATTGGAGATGTTCTAGGAAGGTGAAGGAGATATCTGGGTTGGTCGGGGAATGGTATGGAGGAGTCTAGCATGGTCCAGGAAGGGGAGGCTAGGTGTCTGCGATAATACAGGAGGTGAACGAGGTGTCCCAGAACGTGGAAGGGGATGGAGGTATGTGAAATGGTCCAAGAAGGGGTAGATGTTTCTGAGGTAGCCTGCAAAGTGGAGGGATGTGCCTAACGTGGTCCTGGAAGTGAAGGGTGGTGCCATAGATGCCCCATGAATGGGAAAGAGGTGTCTGAGTTTGTCCAGCAAATGGGGGAAGCCGTCCAAGGTGCACCAGGAATTGAGCAAAGCTGTCAGGGATGGTCTGAGAAGGGGAGGGAGGAGTCTGAGATTGTATGGTAAGGGATGACTGGTGTCTGCAATGGTCCAGGAAGTGAAGGAAATGCCTGAGATTGTTTGTGAATGGGAGGGAGGCAACTGCAATTGTTCAGAAGGCGGGGAAGGTTCCTGCGATGGCCTGGGAAGCGGAAGAAAGTATCCAACATGGTTCAGTAAGGGGGGAGATGGGTCCAAGATGGTCCAGAGGATGGTGCGAGCTGTTGGAGCTGATCCAGGAAGGGGAGGGAGGTGTCCGAGATAGTCTGGGAAAGGGAGGCAAGTGTCTGAGGTGTTCTGAGAAGGTGAGGGAGTTGGCCACGATGGCCCAAGAAGAGGAGGGAGCTGCTGAGCTGACCTGGAAAGGTGACGGATGGGTCTAAGATTATCCGGCAAGGGGTGGGAGATGTCAGCGTTGGTCCAGAAAGTGGGGGAAATGTCCAAGATTTCCCAGAAAGGGGAGGGAGGTGCCCAAGATGGTCCAGGATGGGAAAGTAAATGGTTGAGATGCTCTGGGTAGGGAAGGTAGGTGTTTGAGATGGTCTGAGAAGGCGAGGAGGCATCTGAGGTGGTCTAGTAAGGTAAGGGATATGTCCAAGATGTTCCGGTATGGGAGGAGATTTCCAAGATAGTTCAGGGCGGGAAAGTAAGCGTCTGAGATCATCTGGGAAGGGGAGGGAGCTGTCTGGCATGGTCTGAAAAGGGGAGGAGGTGCCAGTGTCAGTCCTGGAAAGGGAGGCAGGTGTCCTATATCGGCCTGGAAGGGGAGGGTGGTGTCTGAGATTGTCAAGCTAGGCGATGGAAGTAATTGATATTGTCCAGGAAGGGGAGGGAAATGTCCCAGATGGTCCAAGCGAGCCTGAGGTCGGAGTGGAATGTGTTGGTGACGTTGATGGTCTGTCAACCGCCTCAAGTGAGCATGGCATGGCGCCGATACAGACGTCGATGTGGTGGAGGAAAAGGTGATGAGTGGTGCTATTTGAACTGTAGAACATGTCTCGGAGCATTCTGTACCCAACATTCTATAAGCGATATTCTCTGGAGGATTTTGGACCTGACATTAGATAACTGGAACATTATGTTCCCAACATTTTATAACAGATATTCCCTGGAACATTCTGCATATGACATTCCATAGCTGACATTCACGGGAACATTCTGCACGCAGCATTTTGCAACTGAAATGACTTGATGCTTTCTGTACCAGAGATTCGATAACTGACATTCCCTGGAACACTGGATTAGTGGTGCTGGAAGAGCACAGCAGTTCAGGCAGCATCCAATGAGCAGCGAAATACGGCGTAGCCAGGAGGACCAGTTCCACCACAGGACACACCAGATGGCCTCCTTCTTGAGAGACCGCAATTTCCCTTCCCACGTGGTTAAAGATGCCCTCCAACGCATCTCGTCCACATCCCGCACCTCCGCCCTCAGACCCCACCCCTCCAACCGTAACAAGGACAGAACGCCCCTGGTGCTCACCTTCCACCCTACAAACCTTCGCATCAACCAAATCATCCGCCGACATTTCCGCCACCTCCAAAAAGACCCCACCACCAGAGATATATTTCCCTCCCCACCCCTTTCTGCCTTCCGCAAAGACCGTTCCCTCCGTGACTACGTGGTCAGGTCCACAACCCCCTACGACCCACCCTCCCATTCTGGCACTTTCCCCTGCCACCGCAGGAACTGTAAAACCTGTGCCCACACCTCCTCCCTCACCTCCATCCAAGGCCCTAAAGGAGCCTTCCACATCCATCAAAGGTTCACCTGCACATCAACCAATATCATTTATTATATCCGTTGCTCCCGATGTGGTCTCCTCTACATTGGGGAGACTGGGCGCATCCTAGCAGACCGCTTTAGGGAACATCTCCGAGACACCCGCACCAATCAACCAAACCGCCCCGTGGCCCAACATTTCAACTCCCCGTCCCACTCTGCCGAGGACATGGAGGTCCTGGGCCTCCTTCACCGACGCTCCCTCCCCACTAGACGCCTGGAGGAAGAACGCCTCATCTTCCGCCTCGGAACACTTCAACCCCAGGGCATCAATGTGGACTTCAACAGCTTCCTCATTTCCCCTTCCCCCACCTCATCCTAGTTTCAAACTTCCAGCTCAGTTACTGTGTCCTTGACTTGTCCGATTTGCCTATCTTCTTTTCCACCTATCCATTCCACCCTCTCCTCCTTGACCTATCACCTTCATCTCCTCCCCCACTCACCCATTGTACTCTATGCTACTCTCTCCCCACCCCCACCCTCCTCTAGATTATCTCTCCACGCTTCAGGCTCACTGCCTTTATTCCTGATGAAGGGCTTTTGCCCGAAACGTTGATTTCGCTGCTCGTTGGATGCTGCCTGAAATGCTTTGTTCTTCCAGCACCACTAATCCAGTATTTGGTTTTCAGCATCTGCAGTCCTTGTGTTTACCTTATTCCCTGGAACATCCTATCCCTGAAATAATTTGTGAACGGTTGGACGTCATTGAATTGATCAAAAGATAAGACCCAAGGGAAGTGATGTCGTTCCAGGGGCAAGGAGACACTGTTCCAAAGTCCCATCAGGCAGTTAAACGTTTTATCTGCGTGTCCAATTCTTCGTGACACAGGATTAGCCACAATTTAGTCTAAAAGACAGAAATTTCCAACCTCGGGATTGTCTTCAAGGAACTGGGAGAGAATCCTTAAAGACAGCAACATTTTCACCCTCCGTGTTAGGAACTGGGGTGAAGTGACCAGTGTCTACTTTTGAGCGATGAAGTGTGTGGGAATGCTCTAGAATCCATCTGTTCTTATGGGTGTGTATCTGTGTGTTTGGGGAGGAAGAGTTTCTGGTAGTTTATGACACATTTTTGTCAGTAATTCAGACCTTCGCATTTGCTATTCCATTTCCAATTATTTTAATAAATCTCTAAATGCAGTGACTCATTTGCAAATGTCATTCTGTCCTCAATCAAACTGGTCATTTTCCCTCCAGGCTTATGTATCATATGTTTGTTTTACTTCTTCACAGTTAGCGTAGTGACGATCTGCGTCCTGACTTATAATGATTGTGGATTGTTTTTGTGTGCCAGACGTTACCTGTGGCTCATGGCTGGAGCAGATCTATTGGTAATTATCTTCGATCTGGCACTCAGATAAATTCCCATGATTTATTTGGAGCAGTTTTATTTCCCGATGGAGTTCCCCGTGTGTAATATCCATTCCATCCTGCTTCATGTAGCCACTGGCTATTATATCTGGATCACCGTCGCTTTCACCTTTGATCGATCTGTGGCCGTTTGTTGTCAGAAGCTGAAAAGCATATATTGCAGTGTGAAAACGGTGGCTGTGGTTCTGGGAGCAGTGACTGTGCTGAGATGTTTAAATAACATTTTTTGGTATTTTGTGTTCACAGATTGGTATCGGCTGGGAAACGCCCCCTGATTTTGTTATGCAACATGAAGTCTTGATTTCTTCGGTGTTTGGGTCATAATCGAGATCCTCCACAACATTCTAACCCCTTCTCTCCCATTTCTCCTGATTCTGCTGCTCAATGTTTCCATCGTCAGACACATTTTAGTGACCAGCAGAGCCCGCAGGAGACTCCGGGCTCACCGCAATGGGGACGCTCAGTCTTACACAGAAATGAAAAAAACAACAAAACAAGCCATCGTTTTACTGTTTGTGATCTCATCCAATTACATCCTGTTATGTTCAACATTAATTGTACATTCTATATCGTACCGGATGTGGTGGACTTTGGACACCCGTATGCTTCTCCATTACTTTGTGCAGTAATTGGGCTTCATGCTGCAGCTCCTCAGTTGCTGCACAAACACCGCAATTTATGCCGTGACTCAGACTAGATTCAGATAGCAAATGAAGAATGTGCTGAAATAGCCCTTTGCCAAATTCATCAAATCAATCAATCAATCCATCCAGCATTGACTTGTTTGAGATTAATGTTTCAGCGATGGAGCTGGCTGTCGATATGGTAACAGAACTGAGCGTAGCTCTGGTTTGTCCAACCTCAATCCGCAGCTGGTTACAGGACAACATTTCAATATTTCTCTCAACTTCGGGACCAGTGAGAAAAAGCAGGTTCGCACTGACGGTATTCATCACTTCAATTTGTAAACAACAAAGTGTTCATTAAAATGTGCAGCGGAGCAGAGTGAACGGCATTGTTGTCTGTTTTTTGTTGAAGGCTTTGAGCTGGAGAAAGACATACTCAGTCCCAAGTCCTGGTCCTCAGGGAAGGGAATGGCACTGGGTCCTGAACTCCTGAGCAGAATGAGCATGACGGTGGGGGTGGGTGTGGTGGAGTATGCCTAACGGTTGGTGAGTGCACCCCGAGTAAGTGTGACGGTTGTTGAATGTGACAGAAATATATGTGAGGCTGGCGGGGTGTGTGGGGGAGTAAGTGGATGGTGAAGGAATGTGACGGGAATGTGTGTGATGGTGGTGGAGTGTGCCCGGAAGTAAGTGTGTTGGTGGGGGACTGAGCGGGAGGGTGAGGGTGACGGGGGACTGTGTGGGCGATTAGCGTGACAGTGTGGGACCGTGCATGGGACTGTGTGATGATGGGAGAGTGCACGGGGTAGTGTGCATTACTGTGGGGCATTGTGCAGGGGAGTGAATGTGACTGTTGAGGAGTACGTGGGGTAGTGTGCTGGTGGGGGAGTGTGCGTTAGAGTCAGTGTGATGGTGGCAGATTGTGAGGTCTGTGAGTGTAACGGTGGGTGATGGTGGGGTAGTGAGTGTGAAGGTGGGGCTGTGTGCGGGGCACTGAGCATGACGGTAGGGGAGAGTGTAGAGGAGCATGTGTGACTGTGCGGGTGTGTGTCGGGAGGTGAGTATGACAGTCGTGGAGCGTGTGGGCAAGTGAGGAAGATGGTGGTGAGGTGTGTGGTGAGTGTAACACTGGACGCATGTGTGGGGCACTGATCATGATGGTGGAGGAGTGCTCAATGGGAGGAGTGTAACAGTGGAGGATTGTGCAAGGCAGAGAGAATGACCATGGGGGAGAGTGCGGGGAGAGTTGGCATGACAGTGGCCAAGTGTGATGGGTAGTGAGCGTAATGGAAGGGAATGTGCAGAGGAGCGAGCATGACTCTGGGAAAATGTGGGGCAGCGTGAGCATGAGGGTAGGTAGTGTGGGGTATGAGTGTGATGGTTGTCAAGTGTGTGAGGGAGTGAGCTTTAAGGTGGGCAAAATGCGGGGGAGTGAGAGTGATTATAGGGATATGTCGGTGTATTGAGAGTGACAGCAGTGGATTGTGTAGAGGGATGGCCAACCCATGGTGGAGCATATGGTGGAGCGAGAGTGATGGGGTACAGGAGAGTTCGTGTTACAGTGGCTGTGTGTGCACCAGAGTGAACGTTAGGGGGGAAGAGTGTGGGGCAATGAGTGCAATGCTGGGGAAATGTTGGGGCATTGAGAGTGACTGTAGTGGATTTTGCGTTGGAGCGAGATAGACGTGGGTGTCTGTTCAGCGGAGTGGAATTGACGGTTGGGGAGCTCTGTGGAAGAGTGAACACGATAGTGGGGGTGTAAGTGCAGAAGGGAGGGTGATGTGCGAATGTACAGTGAGTGGTGTTATGGCGGGGAAGTGTGTGGGAGAGCAAACATGATGGTAGAGGTGTGTGCAGTGGTGTCAGCAAGATGGTGGGGCTTTCTGCAGCGCAATGAGTGTGACAGTGGGAGAGTCTGCAGGGAAATGAGTGTGGCAATGGTATGGTGAGTGCGGGAAGTAAGCATGGTGGTGTGGGAGTGTGCGGGAGAGTGAGAGTGACAATGGGAAAGTGTGGTGGAATGAGCATGATGGTGGAATGTTGTGCGGTGGTGTGAGAATGATAGTTGGGGTGTGTGTGCAGGACAGTGAATGCAACACTGGGGTCTTGTGCGTGGAGTGAACGCGATGGTGGGAGTTGTACAGGAGTGTTTTTGTGACAGTGAGCGAGTGTGCAGGGAGTGAGTGTGGGAATTAGTTGTGTGTGGGTAAGTTGGTGTGACAGTGAGGGAGTGTGTGGTAGAGTGAGTGCGACAGGTGAGGAGTGCGTGGGTGACTGAGAGTGACAGTGGGGTCGTGTAGGGGAATAGCATGATGATCAGAGACTGTGTGGCAGACTGTGCTTGATAGTGGGAAATAGTGCAGCACAGTGAGTGCCAGGGTGGAAGTGCATGTGGGGAAGTGAGTGTGATAGTGGTCGTGTGTGAGAGGGAGTGAGTATTAGGTTGTGTGAGTATGCGGGGGAGTGAGAGTGATGGTGGGGACATGTCGGGGGAATTCAGATTGATTGTAGTGGATTATGTGGAGGAATGACCGTGACGTGGGGGAGTCTATGGGAGGAAGAGTGACTGTGGGGGAGTGTGCAGGCGAATGAAAGTGTGATGATGGGGGAGTGAGTGAGGCAGTGAATATGATTGTGCAGTTCATGTGCAGTGGAGAGAGCATGACTCTGGAAGATTGTGGGTGCAAAGTGAGTGTGACAGTGGGGTGGAGTTCAGGGGAGTGAACATGATGGTGGTGTTATTGTGCAGGTGGGGAAGTGTGCAGGGGTCTGATGGAGATGATTGAATATTTTGAAGGTGACTGAGTGTGACAGTGGGTAAGTACGTGGGGGAGAGTGCATGATGGTGTGTTGGTATGCGGGGACCGAGCTAAACAGTGGGGGATTATGCACATAAGTGAGCATCAGAGTGGAGGAGAGTGTGGGGGAGTGAAAGTGACATTGTGCGAGTGTGTGAGCAAGAGAGCGTGACAGTGGATGAGTGTGTAGTGGAATGCGTTCGATGGGGTGGGAGTGTGTGGGGGAGAGTGCGTGATGGTTACAGAGTCTGTGCGAGCGTGAGTACAAGAGGGACTTTTGCAGGGGAGTGACTGTGCCGGTGGGGAAACCCGTGGGTGAGTGAGATTAAACGTCCAGAATGTGCAGGTGAGTGAACACGACGGTGGGTGGGTGCAGTTTGATAAACGTAGTAGATTTTGAGTCTGCAGAGAGTAGGTGTCAAAGTGGGGAAGTGTGCGAGCCGTGAGCTGGAAAGTGGGAGAGTGTGCACAGTTGTGAGAGTGGTGGTAGGGGACAGTGCGGGGAGTCAGTGCGATGGTGGATCTGAGTCTGGTGGAGTGAGTGTGACCGTGGGCGAGGGTGTGGAGTGATTGTGTTCTTGAGGAGTGTGAGGTGGGGACAGTGTGACAGAGGGGATGTGTGTGTGGGATTGAGCATGATGGCGGTGGAGTGTGTGGTGCAAAGAAAACGATGGTGCGAGAGAATCCATGCAAGTTTCTGTTAGAGTGGGGCAGTGTGCGGGGGAGTGACTGTGACATTGGGTGAGTGTGCGGAGGATGACTTCAATGGTGGAGTTGTGTGAGGGGGAGTCAGCATGTCAGTGTTGAGTATGTGGATGAGTGGGCATGACACATGCGATGTCTGTGGTCGCGTGAGTATGACAGTGGGAGAGTTTTGCAAGGGAACAGGTGTGATGGTGGGGAAGTGTGTGGGGGAGGGACAATGACGCTGGCGTGTATGCAGGAGTGTGAGCACGACGGTGCGGTGTGTGCATGGCAGTGTGCATGATGCTGGGTGAGAGTGTTGGGAATGAGTGTGATAGTGGGTGTGTTTGCGGGGAGTGAGCTGAATGGTGAGGGAGTGCGTGGTGGAGTGAGACTAATGGCAGAGCGTGAGGCATGGAGTTAGCATGACCGTGGAAGAGTATGCAGAGGGGTAACCATGATGGTGAGGGCGTGTACAGGGAGTCACTGCGACGGCGGAAGGTATGTCTGGCGGAGTGAGTGTGATGTGGTGGTATGTGCGAGGGAATGAATGTGACAGTGGGGTGGTGGGTGTAGGAGTTGTCATGAGACTGGAGGAGTGTGCGGGGTAGTGAGTGTGTGTGGGAGTGAGCATGATGGCGTGGAAATGTGTGCGGCAGTGGGTGAAACAGTTTAATAGGTGTAAGGAAGTGTTTGTGATGGTGGGGTGGGTGTGGGAGAGTGACTGTGATGGTGCGGGAGTTTTGTTGGGGTGTGCGTGTGACGGTGGCGTGAGTGCAGGAAGTGTAACGCTGGTGGAGTGTGATTGTGCGGTAGTACGTGCAACGATTGAGGTGTATGTTGGGCAGGGACCACGATGGTGGGGCAGTGAGTGGCAGAGTGTGTGGGGAGTGAGTTGGGATGTGGTTTGGGGCAGTGAGAATGATGATGATGCAGTGTTGAGGGGAGTGAGCGTGACAACGGAGGTGCGTGCGGACAAGTCCGTGTGACAGTAGGGTTGTGTGTTGGTGAGTGAGCATGACAATTAAGCAGTGTTGCTGGAGACGAAGCATCACGATGGGGGAGTGGGCACATCATTATATTGACATTGGTGAGTCTTCAAAAAGTGAGAGTGAGACAAGGGAAGCATACGGGGCAGTGAGATGACAGTGGCCTAGTGTGCTGGCCAGTGAGGATGAGATTAGGGAATGTAATAGAGAGTAAGCTTGGTAGTGAGGGATTGTGCCGGGGAGTGAGTGTGATGATGGGTGAGTGTGCGAGAAAGTGAGCGTGGTCATGAGGGAGTGTGTGAGGAGATAGTGTGAGGGAGCGTTAGTGTGCGGGAAATTGAGCACGATGGTGGACGAGTGTCTGGGGGAGTGATCCTGACATAGGGCAGTGTGCAGGGCTGTGATCATGGCAGCAGAGAAGTGTACAGGAGCGTGTGCGTAATGGTAGTCTTGTGCGGGGGTGTGTGTGTGACAGTGGGGGAGTGTGCGGCAGAGTGAGCATAGTGGTGGGGGAGTGTGCAGAGAAATGAGCGCGATGATGTCAGAGAAGTTAGTGTGTATTGGGAAGGAGTGTCACTGTGGGGGAGTGTGCAGCGGAATGGGCATGACAGCGGGGGAGTGAGTAGCCGCATGCGCATAAAGGTATGGGAATGTGCAGCAGAGTGAGCAAGGTGGTGCGGGAGTGTGTGGTGGGGTAAGAGTGATGGTGTGGGAGTGTGCGGGAGAGTGAGAGTGATTATGTGGAAGTGTGCAGGGGCGTGAGAATGACGGTTTGGGAGTGATGGGAGAGTGAGAGTGACAGTGCGGGATTGTGTGGGGAAGTGAGAGTGATGGCAGAGGTGTTTGTGGTAGAGTAATCGTGAGGGTGGGGGAGTGTGCAGGGAAATGAGCATGACGGTGGTGGTTATTCGATGAAGTGAGCATGAATTTGGAGTGTGTGCAGGAGAGTGAGTATGACATAGGTGTGATGTACGGGGGATTGAGCACAATGGGGGGAAGAGTGCATGGGAGTGAGTATGAAAGTGGTTAGTGTGCGGGTAATGAGTGTGAAATTAGGGAATTGTCGGGGAGCAAATGCGATGGTGGGGGAGTATTTGTAGGAGTGAGTGTGAGATTGGGTCAAAGGGAGTGTGAGCTTTATGGTCAGGAGTGCGTGGAGTAGTGGGCATGATGGTGGGCGCCTCTGTGAGTAACTGTGACACTGGGGTAGTGTGCAGGTGAGTGCGAGTGACCGGTGGTGTGGTCTGCAGGGGAGTGAGTGTGATGATTGGTGTGTGGGTGGTGAAGTTAGCGTGATGATGGGAGAGTCTGGTTGAGTGAGCCTGAGGGTGTGTTAGTGTGCAGGAGATTGAGCAACATGGTGGAGGAGTGATGAGGGGACTGAGCGTGAAAGTGGTGTAGTGTTTGAAGGAGTGAGCGTGATTGTGTGGAATTGACCGTGGGAGTGAGTGCGACGGTGGGGCATTGAGTGAGATAGTGAGAAAGATGGTGCGGTAGTGGACGAAGGAGGCAGAGTTTGGTGGAGGACTTTGTGGACAGAGTGCAGTGTTGTGAGTTTGATGGTGTGTGTGTGTGTGAGGAATTCACAATGACAGAAAGGGAAGAGTGAGGTTTATGATCAAGGTGTGTGCGGTTGAGTGAATCTTACGATGATGGAATGAGCATGAAAGCATGAGTATGGGTGGCATGGTGGCACAGTGGTTAGCACTGCTGCCTCACAGCGCCAGAGACCCGGGTTCAACTCCCGCCTCAGGCGACTGACTGTGTGGAGTTTGCACGTTCTGCCGTGTCTGCGTGGGTTTCCTCTGGGTGCTCCCGTTTCCTCCCACAGTCCAAAGATGTGCAGGCCAGGTGAATTCGCCATGCTAAAATGCCCGTCGTGTTAGGTAAGAGGTAAATGTAGGGGTCTGGCTGGGTTGCCCTTCGGCGGGGCGCTGTGGACTTGTTGGGCCGAAGGGCCTGTTTACAAACTGTAAGCAATCTAATCTAATCTAAAGCGTGCGAGTTGCGGCGGAGTGAATGTAATAGTGTAGGAGTGTGCGGCAGAGAGTTCATTATGGGAGAATTGTGTGTGGCGTGGGAGTGTGATGATCAGCAACGGTGTGAGCAAGTAAGCTTTGGTTAGGCGAGTGTGCAAGGTGTGAGAGTAATGCAGGGGAATATCAGGGGAATTGAGAGTGACAGTATTGGAATGTGTCGTGGTGCGACAGTGACATGGATGAGTGTGTGGGGAGTGAGTATGACGGTGGGGGACTGTACAGAGGAAGGGAAGTTCGGTGAAAGACATTGTGGGGGAGTGAGCATGACTTTGCAGGTTGTGCAGAGGAGTGACCATGACAGTGGGAGTGGACAAGGAGAAAGCTTGATGATGAGGTGTGCACGAGAGAGTCGGCGAAATGGTGGAGGAGTGGGCAAGGAAGTGTGTGTGACAGTGGGGGTGACTAAGAGGGAGAAAGCAGAACAGTGGGCGTGTGTACCGGGGAGCGAGCGTGATGGTGGGTGAGAGTGCAGGGAGTGAGGGTGATGATGGAGTGCGGTTGATGGACTGAGTGTGATGGTGCCAAAGGGTGTGTGTCAGTGATCGTGATCTGAGCGTGGGAGTAAGGTTGACGGTGGGGAATGGTTTGGGGGGAGCGTGACAGTGTAGGACTGTGTGGGGGGTGAGCATGAAGTTGGGAGACTGTGTGCGATTGTGAATTTGATGGTGGGCAATTGTACAGGGGGGTGAGTATATTGGCAGGGAAACCTTTGGAAAGTAAGTGAAACAGTGGCGAAATGAGTAGGGCAGTGAGTGTGGGGAGTAAGTGTGATAGTGGGAGATTGTGCAGGGTAATGAGCATGACCGTGACGGAGTGAACATTATAGTAACCGTGACTCGTGAGAGTGAAAAGGGGAGTGAGCTTGACAGTGGCGTAGAGTGCGGTGGAGTGAGGGTGACAGTGGGTGCGTGAGCGGGGCTGTAAGTGTGATGGTGGGGGAGTGTGTTGGAGAGTGAGCATCACAGTGGGGGATTGTGAGGGAGAGTGAGTTTTATGGTTGATGAGTGAGTGCAGAAGTGAAAGTTAACGTGAAGGAGTGTGCAGGGCATGAGCGTGATGGTGGGTGTGTGCAGGGTAGTGAGTATGACAGTGGGGGAGTGTTTGAGGCTTATAGTGAGACCATGGGGGACTATGAGGGGGAGTGAGAGTGACAGTGCAAGAGTGTACAGTGGTGGAAGGGTGCCAGTGAAGGAGTGTGTGGTGATGTGAGCGTGACAATGATGGTTTGTGCGCTGGTGTGAGCATGATGGTGGGTGGTGTGTACAGGGAATGAAGAGTTAAGGCAGACGACATGTGTGAGGAGTGAGCATGATGGTGGGGCGTTGTATGGAGGAGTTTCCATGATGGTGGGGGCGTGTACAGGAGAATGAGTATGAGAATGGGGGAGTGTGCAGGGCAGTGATTGTGACTTTGGAATGGATGTGCTTGGTGTAGTGAGGCTCACGGTGGGGTAATGTGCAGTGGATTTAACCTGACTGTGGGAGATTAAGCATGATGGTGGGAAAGTTTGCGCAGCAGTGAGTGTGACAGTGACGGTGTTTGTGGGGCGGTTAATATGATTGTGGGGAGTGTGCATGAGTTTGAGAATGACAGTGGATCATTGTGCAGAGGTGTGAGACTGAGGTTGGTGTTCGCCTGTTGGGCGAGTGAGGATGACAGTGGAGGAGAGTGTGTGGGTGTGAGTGATGAAGTTGTCGTTGTGTGCGGGAGTGAAGGTGATGTTGGAGGAATGTGCTGCGATTGAGAGTGATGGTGTGGGAATGTGTGGGAAAAGTGAGTGTGTTGCAGGGGGCAGTGTGGGTGAGTGAGTGCGATCGTGGTGGATTATGTGGGGAGGAAGAGAGATTGTGGGGGAGTTTGTGGGGAAGTGAGCGTGATACTGGAGTAGTGTGTGGAGGTGTGAGCATGCCATGGGGGAGTGTGAGGGGGACTGAGTGTCACGGTGGGTGAGTGTGCCAAGTGGGAACATTGGTGGAGGAGTGTGTGGGGGAGTGAACTTGATGTTCTGGTGTATTTGAAAGAGTGAGTATGATGATGGGGGAATGTGTGAGGGGTGAGATTGACAGTGGTTGAGTGTGTGGGAGAAGTGATTGCGTGGCGGGGAGCGTGTGGGCGAGTGATCATGACGATGGGGGAGAGTGTGGGTGATTCAGGGTGATGGTGAAGGAATTACTTCCGGCAGTGAGATCGATGGTGAGGGAGTTTGCAGGCTGGTGAGCATGATGCTAGGAGAGTGCGTGGGAGTCTGAGTGCGCCTAGGATTCTCTGGGAGGCAAGGGAGGAGATTGCAGAGCCATTGGCCTTGATTTCTATGTCCTCGTTGTCGACAGGAACAGGGCTAGAAGACTGGAGGATAGCAAATGTGGTTCCCTTGCTCAAGAAGGGGAGTAGGGATAACCCTAGCAACTATAGGCCAGTGAGTCTCACTTCTGTTGTGGGCAAAGTCATAGAGAGAATTGTAAGGGATAGGTTTTATGAACATCTGGATAGGAATAGTGTGATCAAGGATAGTCAGCATGGTCTTGTGAAGGGAAGGTCATGCCTCACAAACCTTATTGAATTCTTTGAGAAGATGACTAAGGAGGTGGACGAGGGGAACGTGGTAGATGTGGTGCATATGAATTTTAGGAAGGCGTTTGATAAGTTTCCCCATGGTAGGCTACCACAAAAAATTACGGAGGTATGGCATTGAGGGTGAGTTGGAGGTTTGGATTAGGAATTGGCTGGCTGGAAGAAGACAGAGGGTAGTAGTTGATGGTAAAGCTTCATCTTGGAGTGTAGTTACTAGCGGTGTTCCGCAAGGATCTGTTTTGGGACCATTGCAGTTTGTCATTTTTATAAATGAGCTGGAGGAGGGGCTAGAAGGTTGGGTGAGCAAGTTTGCGGATGATACGAAAGTCCGTGGAGTTGTTGACAGTGAGGAAGGATGTGTCAGGTTACAGCGGGATATAGCTAAGCTGCAGAGGTGGGCAGAAAGGAGGCAAATGGAGTTCAATGTAGCTCAGTGTGAGGTGATTCATTTTGGTAAGAGTAACAAAAAGATGGGGCACTGGGCTAATGGTCGGATACTTAGTAGTGTGGATGAGCAGAGAGATCTTGGTGTCCATGCACACAGATCTCTGAAAGTTGCCGCCCAGGTAAATAGTGTGGTGAAGACGACATATGGTGTACTGGCATTGATTGGTGGAGGAATTGAGTTCCGGAGTTCTGTGGTCATGTTGCAGTTGAATAGGACTCTGGTGCGGCTGCATCTGGAGTATTGTGTGCAGTTTTGGTCGCCATACTATAGGAAGGATGTGGAGGCATTGGAACTGGTGCAGAGGAGGTTTACCAGGATGTTGCCTGGTATGGTAGGAAGATTGTATGAGGAAAGGTTGAGGCACTTGGGGCTGTTCTCATTGGAGAAAAGAAGGTTAAGGGGTGACTTGATAGAGGTGTACAAGATGATTAGGGCTTTAGATAGGGTTGACCATGAGAACCTTTTTTCCATGTATGGAGTCAGCTATTACGAGGGGGCATAGCTTAAATTAAGGGGTGGTAGGTATAGGACACATGTTCAGGGTAGATTCTTTACTCAGCGAGTCCTGAGTTCAAGGAATTCCCTGCCAGTAGCAGTGGTGGACTCTCCCTCTTTATAGGCATTTAAACGGGCATTGGATAGACATATGGAGGATAGTGGGCTAGTGTAGGTCAGGTGGGCTTGGATCGGCGCAACATCGAGGGCCAAAGGGTGTGTACTGTGCTGTATTCTTCTATGTTCTATGGGCCACTGGGGCAATCTGGGCGGAAGTGAGCGGTGATGCTGGGGGAGAGAGAGGAGTCGTGAAAGTTGGTGGGGGTTGCGTGGGGGAATGAACATGACATTGGAGAAGTGTGCAGGAGATTACGATTTGGAGGGACAGTGTACAGGGGAGTGAGCTTGATGGTGTAGTTGTGCGAGTGCCTGTGTTTTTTGGTGTACGACAGTGCAGGGAGTGAGTGTAACGGTGAGATTGGTGATTTGTGAGTAAAAGTCACGGTTGGACAGTGTCCAGGGAGTGAAATTGACGATAGGGTTGGTGTGTGGTGAATGAATGACATAGTGGTGGGGTGTGTAGGGAGTGAGAGCGACCGTGGTTCAGTGTGTGGGGCAAGAGATTGTGACGGTCGGAGAGTGTGCGGGGGAGTGAGAATTGGTGGGGGTGTGCATGTGAGAGTGAGCTTGATGGTGTGGTGTAAGTGATGGAGTGTATGTTATGTTGGGGAGTGTTTGTGGAGTGAGCATGCTGGTAGGATTGGCGAGTGTGGGAATGTACGCGACGGTATGTAAGAGACTGGGGGAGTAATCTCATAAGTGTTATTGTGTAGGTAGTGAGTCTGTTGTTGCTGAGATTGCAGGGAATGAGCGTGACATTGGTTGAGTGTGCATTGCAAGTAATTGTGTCGTGGGAAGTGTGTGGAGGAATGAGCATTACAGCATGGGAGATTGTGGGGACTGAGGATGAGGGTCATGGAGTGTGTGGAGGGAGTGAGAGTGACGTTGTGATAGTGTGCGGGGGAGTGAACATGATGGTGGGGGAGTGTGTGGATGGGTGACCACGATGGTGGGTGAGAGTATGGGGGAGTGAGAGTGACATTGAAGAAGTTTGTGAGGGAGTTATCGTGAGATTGGGGTAAGTGAGAGTAGTTGGTGGTGTGCGCAGGGAAGTTACCTTCATGGTGTTGTATGTGCGAAGGCGTGAGTGTGGTGATGGGAGAGTGCAGAGAATGAGAATGACAGTGTGGTTGGTCAGCAGGGGAGTGAATGAGATGGCTGGGGAGTGTATGCAGGGGTAAAAGTAATGATATGTTGCTGCGTGGGGGAGTGGGTGTGTTGGTGGGAGAGTGTGCTGTGAGTTGGAGTGACAGTGGTTGAGTGAGCAGGGCAAGTGTCTGTATCACGGGGGAGCATCTGTCCAAGCGAGCGTGACTTTGGGGGTCAGATTGGGTGACTGAGGCTGATGGTGTGGGAGTGTGCGGGGGAGTGATCTGGACAGTGCAGGAGTCTGTTGAAGAGTGAGCGTGGCGCTGGTCAGTGCGTGGGGGAGTGAGAATGGTGGTGGGGAGTTGCAGTGAAGGGAGCGTGGTGATGGGGCAGTGTGCGGCAGAGTTAATGTGATGCTGGGTTATTGTGCACGGGGTGTGAGAGTGATGGTGGTTGAGTGTGCAGAACAAATGGGTGTGTCACGTGGGAGTGTTTGGGGAGAGGGCGTGACAGTGTGGAAGTGTGTACGAGAGTGAGTGTGATGGTGGGTGAGCATGTGGGAGAGTGAGTAGGATGATGTGTGAGTGTGCGGGGGAGAGAGAGTGTGAAGGTGGGCGGGTTTGCGAGGGAGTGAGTGTAACACTGGGGAGTGTGTGGGGAGTGAATGTTAGTGAGGAGTAATCGGGGAATTGATGTGATGTGTGTGAGGGAGTGAGTGCGATAGTGTGGGGTGTATTTGGGGAGTGAGTGTGACTTTAGTTGAGTGTGCAGGGCGTGTGACTGCGTGGCAGGAGGAGTGTGTGTCTGAGTGAGCGTGACGGTGGGGACAGTGTCGGTGACTGATAGTGATGGTGGGGATTGACGTGGGTGTGTGGGAGTGACGGTGGAGGAGTTTGCTCAGTAATGAGTGTGCAACTGGGAGATTGTGTATGGAGGTTCAAGCATGCCAGCGGGGGAGGCTGTGGGAGCGTGAGCATGGCATTGGGGAGTGGACAGGGGAGTGAAATCTGGTGGGGGAGTGTGTGGGACATTGAGCGTAATAGTGTGGGAGTGTGCAGGTGAGTGAGAGTGATGGTGGGGGTGTGCTGCGGTCAGTAACCATGATGGTGGCAGAGTGTGTGTGGGAGTGTGCATGACAGTGGTGGAATGTGTGAGGGAGTGACATTGACAGTGGTGGCCTTTGTGGCGGCGGAAGCAAGACGTAAGCCGAGTGTGTGAGGAACTGAGCATGCAGTGGAGTGTGCATGATGGTGCGGGTATGTGTGATGGATTTAGCATGACAGTGGAGGGGTTTGCACAAGAGTGAGTGTGAGGTTGGAGTGGTGTTCAATCGATTAAGTGTGATGGTGTGGAATGTGTGGGGGAGTGAGCGTGACAGCAGGGGAATATGTGTGGGCATAAGACGGACAGAGGGAGACTGTGATGGGAGTGTGGGGGAATTGTCAAGGGACTGAAATTCACGATCGTTCACAGTGTGGAGGAGTGAGTATGACAGTGGGGGACTGAGCAGCAGATTGAGAGTGATGGTGGGTGATTGCACTGCTAGAGCGAGTGACGATGGATGAGTGTGTTGGGTGCGTAAGTGCGTCACAGGGCAGTGTGTGGTGAACTCAGAGTGATAGTGGGGGAGTGTCCATGTTGTGAGCTTAAATGTGAAGGAGTTCGTGGGAGGGTGATAGTGACGGTTAGTTAGTGTAAGGGGCCATGAGTGTGAAGTGGGGAGTTTTATGTGGGAGTGATAGTGACAGTGGGGTTGTTAGTCGGGTCGGGAACGTGATGGTGGGGGATTGTGCGGGG
Organism: Chiloscyllium punctatum; assembly: GCF_047496795.1. Classification (NCBI taxonomy): domain Eukaryota; kingdom Metazoa; phylum Chordata; class Chondrichthyes; order Orectolobiformes; family Hemiscylliidae; genus Chiloscyllium; species Chiloscyllium punctatum. The sequence goes on from NC_092757.1 coordinate 33,748,637, forward strand.
GTTGAGAGTTGGTGGTGGAATTTGTTGGGTTGTGAGCATGATGCTGCGGAAAAGTGTTGTGGAGTGATAGTGGGTGAGAAAGTATGTGGGAGAAGGAGTTTTAAGATGGGATGTATGGGAGGGACTGACAGTCATGGCGAGGTACTGAGTGTGATGATGGGGACCACATTGGGCATTTCGTGTGACAGTGATGTGTTGTGTGAGTGAGTGAACAGGAGGGTAGTGGACAGTGTGAGAGTTTCTGAGATAGGGGGTGTTCGCAGGGCAGTAAGTGTGATCGTGGGTGTGAGTATGGGGACTCAGTGTAACAGTGGGGTCTTGTGCAGGGGAATGAACGTGATGGTGGCTGAATGTGTAGTGGAATGATTGTGAGGAGAGGTCGTGAGTATGAGAGTAGGTGAGTATGCAGAGGAGTGAGAGTGATGTTGGTGGAGTGTGCGGCACAGTAAGCATTAGGTTGGGTGTGTGTGTGGTGGAGTCACTGTGGTTCTGGGCGAGTGTGTGAGGGAGTGAGTATTGGGGGCTTTGTGTTGGGGAATAAGCCTGATGGTGTTGGAGTGAGCGTGACAGTGGTAGATTGTCTGGAGGAGAGAGTGTGACAGTAGGGGTGTGTACGTGGGTGCAAGAGCTTTGGTGGGGATCGTGCTTGGGAGTGAGTGTGATGAAGGGATACTCTGTATGGGAGTGAGCATGATGGTGGGGCAGTGTTCAGGGGAGTGAGCATGATGGTTGTGTAGTATGCAGGGGAGTGTAAGTGAGGATGTGGGACAGTGTGGCGGAGTGAGTGTGTCAGTGTGGGAGAGTGGAAGGCTTGAGTTTGATTTTGGAATGATGCACAGGCGAGCGAGCATGATGGAAGGGGAGTGCGGGGGAGTGAGTGTTGCAGTTTAACAGTATACGGAAAGTGAGAGTGATGGTGGAGGAGTGATCGGTCGAGTGAGAGTCACCGTTGGGTACTGGGTGAAGAAGTAAACGCGATTGTAGGAGAGAGGCGGGAATGTGCATTATGGAAGGTTAGTGTGCGGGGAAATGAATGTGATGGTGGGATAACGAGTAGGTGACTAAGCATTACGCTTGTGTGTGCAGGGCAGTGTGTGTGACGGTATGTACTGTGCATTGCCGTTCGTATGATGCTGGGAGAGTGTGCGACAGAGTGAGCGTTATGGTGGGTAATTGAGAGGGTGAGGGAGTGTGGCAGTGGTGGCACATACAGGGGAGCAAGCTTGATCGTGGGAGAATATGCGTGGGTGTGAACATGACGAAGGTGGACGGAGTGGGGATTGAGAATGATGGTGGGACAGTGTGCTGGGGAATGAGAGTGACTGGTGGAGTGTGCGGATGAGTGACAATGATGGTGATGGACTGTGCTGGGGGAGAGAAAGTGACAGAGGGAGTGTGCGCATAGGAGTGAGAGTGGCAATGGGTTCGGTGTGTGGGGGCCTGATTGAGACGGTGTGGACATTGTGGGCAGTGAGCGTGAAGGTGTGTTGATGTTTGGGCCATTGAGTGTCAGAGTGGGAGAGTGTGTGCACGTGTGAGAGAGACAAAAGTGTCAGTGAGTGCATGAGTGAGCATGATGGTTTTGTTGGTGAGTGGGGTTGTGAGCATGACGGTGGTGGATTATGTGTGGCAGTGTGTGTGATGGTCAAGGAGTTGATGGAGATGTGAGTGTGATGGTGGGGGGACGTGTGGCGTGTGAGCATGCCAGTGAGACCGAATATGGGGTATGAACATGACATGGGGCAGTGGGCAGGGGTGTGAGTGTGACAGTAGGCTGTGTGCAGGCCAGTGAGTGTGGCATTGGGAATAATGCTGGGCTGTTGGGGCGGTGTGGGCGGGTGTGCATGTGACTGTGGGCGTGTATGGTGGGGAGTGAGTGTGATGGTGGTGGTGAATGCAGTAGATGGAGTGTGGCGGTGTGGGAGTCAGCGTGACAGCGGTGGACAGTAACAGTGGAAGAGTGTGCTGCTGAGTGAGAGTGACATTGAGGGAGTGCGTTGAGAGTGTAATTGATGACAGGGATGTGCTTGGAGGAGTGAGCATAGTGGAGTGATTCGTGTGTGGGGGAGTGAGTGTGATGGTGGCAGAGTGTATGTGGGAGTGAGCGTGAAACTGGGTTTGGTGTCTCAGGAATAGAGCGGGACAGAGGGCGAGTGTGCAGGGGAGTGTAAGTGATGGAGAGTATGTGCGGCAGGAGTGATAGTAATGGTGGGATTAGTGTATGTCAGTGAATGTGACGGTGAGGGATTATGTTTGCAGTGTGTATGACGGTCGGGGAGTTTCTGTGGTTGTGAGCGTTGCGGTGGGGGAGCGTTTGTGGGTGTGAGTGTGCCAGTGGGACAGTATGTGGGGGAATGAACGTGACATGGGGCAGTGTGCAGGGGTGTGAGCTCGACAGTGGGGTGTGTGCAGGTCAATCGGTGTGACAGTGGGGAGAGTGCAGGTCTATTGGTGGGATGATGGGTGTGTGATCCATGTGACTGTGGACGAGTGTGCAGGGGAGTGAGCATGACGGTGGGGGTGATTGTGATGAAGTGAGCGTGACAGTTGGGGAGTATGCATGGGAGCAATTGTGATGGTGGGGGATTGCGTATGGTTTGAGAATGACGGTGGGAGAGTGTTCTGGGGAGTGAGAGTGACGTTTGGGGAGTGCGTTGGGGAGTGTATTTGATAGTGTGAGTGTGCATGGAGGATGGGGAGTGATGGTGTGATTGATGTGTGTGTGGGAGTGAGCATGAAGATGGGGTAGTGTGTGTTGGAGTAAGCATGAGAGCTAGTGTTGGTGTGTCGGGGAGTCAGCGTGACAGTGGACATGTGTATGGGGGAGTGCAATTTATAACGGGCATATGCACGGAGGGGTGATAGTGATGGTAGGATTGATGTGCGTGGGAATGAGCGTGACATAGTGGTAGTGTGTGATCTTACGAGAGCAATGAAAGGATTGGTAGGTGGGGTGTGACTGTGATGATGGAGTAGTATGAGTGGATTGAGCATAATGGTGGAAGAGTGCGTGGGGGTGTGAGAAAGGTATTAGAATAGTGTTCTTGGCAGTGAGCGTGACGGTGGGAGAGTGTGCGCTGTGTGAGAATGATTTTGGGAGAGTGTGCTGGGAAGTGAAAATGATGGCAAGGGACTGTGAGGAGGAGTGAGAGTGGCGATGTGTTACATGTGTGGGGAAGTGAGCGTGATGGTGAAGGAGTGCGTGTGGGAGTGTGCGTGATGATGGGGAAGGTGTGTGGGAGTGTGCGTGACGGTGGGGTTGGTGTGTGGGGTTTTGAGTGTTACGATGGCGGACTGAGCAGGGAGACAGGGTAACCGTGGGGAAGATTTCGAGGTTGAGTGTGATCGTGGGAGAGTGTGGTGGGTTTGTGCCTACCAGTGGGTGAATCTGTGTGTACGTGAGCGTGACGATGTGTCAGTGAGATTTGCTGGGGAAAAGTGTTGGGGAGTGACCATGACGTTGGAGAAGTGTGCGGAGGAGTGAGCTTGATCGTGGGTGTGTGCGAGGGCGTTAATGCGATGTTGGGAGAGAGTCTGGTGTGATGCTGGGGAATTGTGGAGGCGATTTAGTGTGACAGTGAAGTGTTGTTTTGGTGAGTGAGCTTGCTGGTAGGGAGGGTGTGACAGTTTACGAGATGGTGGATTAATGCATGTGAAGTCAGTGTGACAGTACTGGAGAGTGCGAGGAGTAAGCGTGACGGTGGTGTAGCGTGCAGTGGAGTGATGCTGGTGGTGGTGTAGTGAGCACGAGAGTAAGGCAGTGTATGGGCGAGTGACTGCGATGCTGCGGGAGTGTGTGGGGAATTATCGTGACAGTGGTGTCTTGTCCGGATTAGTGAGCATGACAGTGGGGAGAGTGTGGGAGTATGTGAGACAGTGGGGTAGAGCATGGGGAACTGAGAGTTACGGTGAGGGAGAGTGAGGTGAGTTGGCATGACTATGGGGTAGAGTGCAGTGGAGTGACCTGATTGTGGGGTAGTGAGCGTGAGAAAGTGTGGGAGGGAGTGAGCATGATGGTAGGGGAGTATGTGCAAAGTGAGCATTAAGGTGGAGGTGTGTGGGGGGAGTGGGTGTGATTGGGTAGAGTGTGTGAAGGAGTGAGCATTAGAGTGTAGGAGGCTTCGGGAGCTTGAGCCTGGTGTTGGGAGAGTGAGTGTGGCAGTGGGAACGTATCTGAATGAGAGTGTGAAGATGGTGAATTGTACGGGGAGCGAGAGCGACAGTGGTGGAGTGTGCGGGGGGTTGAGAATGACTGTGGTGGACAGTGTAGGGGAGTGAGCATAATGGTGAAGGGAACTGTATGCGTGTGTGTGTGTTTGTCGGTGTGGGAATGGGCAGGGGAGTGAGGGTGACCGTGGAGGCATATGCAGGGCAGTGAGTGTGACTTTGGAGTGGTGTGCTGTGGAGTGAGCATGAAGGTGGGGAAGTGTGCGTTGGAGTGCGTGCAACGGTAGGGATGTGAGTGGGGTAAGTGTGACAGAAAAGAAGTGTACTCGAGGGTGAGAGTGATGGCGCAGAACGATTGGCAGAGTGAGCGTGACAGTGAGGTAGTGGACGCAGGAATGAGCGTGACGGAATGGCAGTGAGTAGGGGAGTGAGGATGATGTTGAGGGAGAGTGTGGCACGGTGAATGCGATGATCGGGTAATGAGTGAGTAGTGAGCATGACAGTGGGGTGTGTATAGGAGTGTCAGCGTGTTAGTGCGGTGTGCGCAGGGCAGTGAGTGTAACGGTGTGGTAATGAGTGGGGGAGGGAACGTGACAGTGGGGTGTGTGCAGGTGAGTGAACATGATGGTGTGGGAGTGTGCACGGCAGTGCATCTGGTGGTGGGGGAATGTGGTGGTGAGGGAATGTGCAGTGGAGGGAGTGTTACAGTGGTGTGTATGCAGGGCAGAGAGTCTGACGGTGGGAACTGTTTGGGGATATTATTTTGATGGACCAGAATGTACAGGTGTGTGCACGTGACTGTGGACGAGCGTGCAGTGGAGTGAGAGTGATGATCGGGCTGGTGGGTAGGAAAGTCAGCCTGACTGTGGGGCAGTGTGGGGGGCAGTGAGCTTGGTGGGGGATTGTGTGATGGAGTAAGACTGTTTTTGTAGGGGGTGTGCATGACGCTAGGAGATTATGTGGTGCAGAGACATTGACGGTAGTGTTGGGGTGTGGGCGGGTGAGTGTGACAGTTGGTAAATGTGCACGGGAGTGAACATGATGGTGGAAGATTTTGTGGGATTGAGCTTGACGTTTGTGAATTGTGCAGGGGGGTATGTGGGATGATGGGGATCATGCGGCGAAGTGACCGGAATGGTGGGGAAAATGTGTGTGGAGTTTACCGTTACAGTGGATGAGTGTCCAGTAGGGGAGTTTGTGGTCGTCTTTCAGGGTGACTGTGATGGGTCAGTGTTACGGTGATAGAGTGTGAATGGGAGGACGTAGGGTGATGGAGAGAGTAGGAGGGGGCAGCATGACGGTGAAGGGCGAAGTATGAGGGTGACAAGGTGATGGTGACAGAATGAATATGAGGTGGTCAGGGTGACGGTTACGAGGTGAGTTGGAAGTGGTCATGGTGACAGTGATCGAGTGAGAGTGATGTGTGAGGATGATGGTGATGGAGAGAGTGTGAGGGCCTCAGAATGACAGTGACGTAGTGAGTGAGAGGGGTCAGGGTGACGGTGACAGAATGAGTGTGAAGGCGCTGGTGTGACAGTGATAGAATGATCGTAGGGCGTCATTTGTGACAGTGATAGTGAAAGTGATGGGGAAGGATGATGGTGACGGAAAGAGTGTGAGTGTGTCAGGGTGAAGGAGTGAGTGTGAGGGAATCAGTGTGACTTTGACGGGTTCAGTGTGATGGTGACTAAGTGTGTGACGGGTCAGGCTGACAGTGATGGAGCGAGTGAGAGGACGTCAAGGTAACGCTGACAGAGAGCGTGATGAGATCAGAGTGACAATGACGCAGCGAGTGTAATGATTTCCCCTGCACCATTACGTCAAACAGGGTAGCAGCTAACTGAACCTTAACTCATTCATCTTTGTCTGTAGTTTGTGCTTCATGCTTTGACTTATGAAAGTGGGATCTGGTTACTGGACAGAGGGAAAATACAAGGATATTTCTGTTTTATTTCCTCAGTTTCTTGGGCTTCCTTGGGCTTCTCCACAACAAGGGTGTCGCTCCCAACATGGACCCTGCCAAATCATTGCTGAGAACAAACTAGATTCCTAGAATTGACACTCTGTCAGTCACTCCCACGGTTACTTCCACAGATTTGAGTAAGCACTCCAACCTAATCTTATGTACAGAAAAGCTAAATTTCTTTCCATCTATCCCACAAATTACGACATTCTTGGGTAACAGCTCAGAAAGACTGCAAATTTGCTGAGTTTTTTACTATTAGAAACTGGTTAGATCCTGGATCTCTCAAAATCATAACTTCTTCTCCTTCTCCCCCTGTAGTTTTTGAGTAAATTTTACTCACAGAGGTGAATTCTTCATCGAGATCAGGTATGAACTCCGTTCCCAGCCTCTGCCTAAGCTGTGCACTGTCGTGCAGCTCCTTAGCTCTTGTTGGAATTTCCTTTCATACATCTACTAATGCCACCAGCTTAGTTTCTTTTACAACATCTTCTCCCATAATGCCTTTCTTAACAAACTGCACTGTGACCTTATTTATCCCACCTTATGTCAGTGATACAACTTTTCCCAGTGCCTTTTTAAAACCACCAGCACTATAATTTTCTGTGTCCCACTCTATTACAGTGAAAGCACCTGAGGCCTTACACCTCCATTACATCCTCTTGGGCATCGTCTTTAACCTGTGGTAAACTCTTATTCTCTACTGTTTCTTTCATAGTGTAGCATCTCCACTTCTCCCAAATTCGATCCTTGTCAGGACGAAATTCTGGCTGAAAGCGTGTCGTATACAGCAACATGTTTTCATCTGCTAATTCTCCTGCCCTTAATTTCTGAACTTTCTGTTCCTCCACGTGAATTCTTATCATCCCTGGAAGTGAGTTTTTCAACTCCTTCAGCAGAATAATCTCCGTTAGAGCCGCATAGGTCATATCGATCCTTAAAGCAAGCATCCATCTGTCAAAATGCCTATGTTTTATTATTTCAAACTCAACAAATGTCTGACCCGATTTCTTCTTTATGTTTCTGTACTGCTGATGATATGATTCTGGTGCCAATCCGTGAGCACTTAATATAGCTTGTTTGACGTCTTCAGAATTTCTTGACCCCTCATCTGACAGCGGAGAAAATACCTCACTCGCACTGCCTACCAGTTTAATGCGAACTAGCATTACCCATAAATCATTGGACCACTCCAAATACCTAGCCAATTTTTCAAATGAGATTAAGAAGGCTTCAACATCTTTATCGTTAAAATGTTGCAGAGTTTTGACATAGTTTTTATATTATATTACCTTCCCTTTTAATCTTGATCCTTTTAATCTGACTTTGCTGACTAAATCGCAACTTCTCAAGTTGAAATTCTCTCTCTTTTTGGTCAGCTAAGAAATTTCTCCTTCTCTCATTTTTCCTCTCTCTCTCTTCTGTCTTGTTTTCTGTTTCTTCTCTCTCTCTTTCATTCTCCCTTTGTTTATCTTTAAACTGCATTTTCCTCAATTGTAATTTAACTTTTTTAAAAATCTACTGCACTTGTCTGTGTTTCTGACACACCTTAGTGTTTGAGAAATTCCCGGACAATTTCAGCTTTACTTTTGTCCTTACTAAAATCCAAATCAAAATTGTTTGCTAATTCTAAAAGTTTGGCCTTTATCTTCCTTTGTAAAATTTCGTCGCAAATTTGAGAATCGTCTTCAAAGTCCTCTTAACATTTCTAACAGCCATTTCTCTCGCTTTTAATTTAAGCTACCACAAGTCATCGACATTAGCAAGTTGTCTCACTGACTGTTCATTTTAAGATCTCGAACACGAAATTGAAAATGTTTAAATAGACTGTGTTTTTTTTGCATACATCAGATCTCCCCAAATCTCAGACTGGATCTGTCTAAACCTGTTAAAATCATGTACGAAAGCCCCAAAGTATTACGACACAGAGTTAACCCCTCTCCTAATTTAAACAAAACCACACAGAAAAGGTTCACCTCATGCCGTAATCTGTTAAATTTCAAGTGGCAAAGATCCATTTGCAGAGGTCACCATTTAAAGTAAAATTAACAATTTTATTATTTAATTTTAACAGAGAATAATAAAACAAACAACAATTTGAAAGTCCCTTCGGTTAAACATGTCTTTTATCTCCCACTCTACAATATTGGTCAGATAAAACAAAAAAAAAATAAGGTTTACAAAAATTTTTATCACATTTGAAAACCAGTCAGCTTTTTTGATTCTCCTTTGCAGACTTCCCTCTGTTGCGTTTTCTCTCGTATGTTTTGATGTTCTGCTGTGCAAAAACTCTTATAGACAGGTACCTTTCAGGAAGCTCTTCAGCTCGCAGTCTATCTTTGTTGATATCCTTGGAAGTTCTCGCTCTAAATGTTCAAAATGTCCGGTTTTATACCTCGAAACATCGCATCACTTAATTGATTTTGATGTCATCAAGTATTTCAAATAAATTTGATTTTAGTGTGTTCGGCCAAAATTTGAACTGACTGGCCGAATTTGAATTGGTTTTTGTTTCGTGGCAACGGAGCTATTAGCGTCACAGTCAAATGTTACATTTTAACTTCTTTCAGAACACATTGTGCCAGCTTCCAGTCTATCTTAAATGTGCCATATATCTCTATACCTTCATAACAATATCTTTTATCTGCCATGCATAGTTTTCCATAAATTTGATCAACTTAGTAATTTCACATAATAGTCTTTCCTGTTCGAAAAAGACCCATTTTCTCTCATCCTTCTTTCAGTTAAATCCTTCTTTGCAGTTATCATTTCAATTACTTACAATGTTACTGGCATTCTTCGACGAAGTATTACATTGTGTGTGCATGTGTGTGTGCGTGTGTTTGTGTGTGTCGGTGTATATGTATGTGTGTGTGTGTTTTGTGAATAATTCTCTGTAATTGGTATGAAAAGAATGAATGTGGTGTTATCACATTCCCATATGAAGGAGTAAATGTACAACGTTTCCAAACTTTCTGATATCAAATATACGTAAAAACCTCCTTTAATCATGGATTGGGAAAGTGAACAAATGACGTTCATATCCCGAACAACACAGATGTAATGCACCTTTACTGGGGTCATTGGACGACCAAATATTTAGTTTTCTTTTGATAGTTTAAATTCAGCTTTATTTGCAATTCTGTGTTGCATGCGTTTTTATGAATAAACAATCATCATTGGTGACACAACCAGAAGTTGCTGAAAATGCTCAGTAGTTATGTCAGTATCTTTAGCGAAAAAGCTAACTGAACATAGTGTAGCGGATTGGGTCTGGGTTGTTTATGTTTTGCCAATAGTGTTCAGCGATGTGCCAGTTAGGAGCATTAGTCAGCGGTAAATGCAGAGTAACAGGGTAGGGGAATGGTTCCGAATGGTTTACTCTTCAAAGGGTCAGCATGGACATTCTGTGTGAAATGGCCTGTTTCCCCACCGTAAGGATTCGATGATTCTATGATTTCTTTATAAAAAGGGTGGTCGGTACCTGGATCAAGAATGTCTTCGAGCACACCCAGGTCATAGAGAAGTGGGATGGTGAACAGACAGCGGTCGTGGTTCACATTGATACCAATGATATCGGAAAGAAGAGTGAAAGGTTGAAAGGTCCTGCAAACGAAGTTCGGGGAGTTAGGAGTGAGTTTAAAAGCAGGAACTCCAGGGTTGTAATCTTGGGATTAGGCCCAGGGCACCTGGAAGTGAGACAAGAAAGAGAAAGAGAGTCGAGTTGAATCTGTGGCAAAAAGCTAGATTCGGAGGATGGTTTCTGATGATTCAGATCGCGTCCATGTCAGGTGGGACTGTACAAAAAGAAGTTTGCACTTTAACGGGAGGGGCCTCAACATCCTGGAAGGGACGTGTGATCATGCAGATTTAAGATAATGATACAGGAGGCTGGGAACCAAAGCAACAGGTCAGAAACTGGGCAGAAAGTAAAGGTTTGTCAAATAAACATGCAGAGCCATTTTAATTACCATGCTGAGAGAAGGAATCATACAAATTTTAAAAATGTGAGTTCAAAGTTGGAATATATGAAAGGCTCACTATTATCGGGGATCAATAAATAAGGATGGAGAGCCTGTGAACACAAGTATTAAAAGAGAAAGTTAAATCAGTAGAACTGAAGCAAAAAAAAGTTTTAACTAAATGTGTGCAGTATTTTGGATAAAATGAATGAGCTGATAGCGCAAACAGAGAAAAAACAATTATGGCATTGTGGGCATGACTGAAATGTGGCTACATGAACGTCAGGACTGGGGTGTTAAATGTCCAAGGCTACGCAGTATTCAGACAAGAAGGAGCAGCAGGTGGAGTGCCTGTATTGGGTAAGAATTATGCCAAGGCTGTATTAAGAAATGATGTTAGCACGTGGGAAAAAACTTATGAATCAGTCTGGTTTGAAATAAAACACATGAAAAGAAACCCATTGGGATGAGCATTTCCAGCCCACAAACCACTCCCCCACCTCACAAATTACTTTCAGTCGAGGGAATATCATGAACCAGGGACTAACGATTGCTTGAGACAAGGGCACAAGAGTGATTATAGGAATTTGAGCATGCATATTGACTGGATTAATCAATTTGGCAAAGCGAGCCTCAAAGAGCGATTCGTCGAATGTGTGACAGATCATTTCTTTGATTGTCATGTATTGGAACAAAACTGAGAACTAGCTTTGGTATTACGTAATGAGGAAAGAGTGATAAATCATATTGTAATACAGTATCATCTTAGAAAGTGTGACCACAACATGCTGGAGTTTCACATTCAGACTGTGCCAGAAAAGACAGAGTCACATAGGTGAGATTTAGTGTTGGACAATGATAATTTTACTAGCCTGAGGAAGGGCTTGGCTTGATTGGACATGATAAAAAGATTAAAGTACAGGACATTTGAAGAACAGTGGCAACTACTTCGAGAGATAGTCAAAAGCTCTCAAATAAAGTGTAATCCTGTGTGGAAGAGGAATTGTAAAAGCGATCCATGTCTTAACAAGGACGTCAACAATAACATGGAGGTACTTGCCTGGTGGTATTATCGCTGACTGCTCATCAAGATAATGTTCTGAGGACTCAAGTTCAAATGCCGCCATGGGAGATGGTGGAATTTCAATCCACTATGAATCTGCAATTAAGAGTATATTGATGATAATGAATCCATTGCTCATTGTTGGCAACACCCATATGTTTCATGAACGTTCTTTAGGGATGGAAATCACCATCCTTACCTGGTCTGACCTATCTGTGACTTCCAACCCATACAAATTTGATCGACGTTTAACTGCCCTCCGGGCAATTAGGGACATACAATGAGTGCTGTCCAACCAGCGCCACCCTCATCATTTAATGAATTGAAGAAAAGTACTTGACTTGTCAGCAAACGGTTATTAAAAACAAAATCAAAATGACTACGAAGGGAAATGAGTAGAAAACTTAAGAAATGATTAACTAAAACACTTCTCCGAGTAGACAAAAAGTAACAGAATGCTTGAAGTAAATGTTGGTCTTTGAGAGGATAAAAATGACTTGGTAATAATGGGAAACTCAGAAATGGCAGAGGTAAAACCAACACTTTCTGTTTTCACAGTGCAAGATAATTTCTTCCCAAAATTTAAAACAACTGCAAAGGATCATGATGGAAGTACGATGACGAGGAAGAAGATATTAAATACATTGATGGGATTATAGGCAGGTCAGACCCTCGGCCTGCAGTCTTTCACAGTAAAGGAGGTAACAGCAGAGATAGTCGATGTGTTCGGATATTCAAAACAATCCTTGGATTCTGGAACGGTATGAATTTTTGGAAAAGTAATAATGTGGTACACTTACTCAAAAGAGGAGATAAGAAAAATTCACAAACTACAGACCAGTGCATTTAACCTCTGTCGTGGGGAAGTTTCTTCAGTCAACCAGAAAGTAGGAAATAATTGAACATTTGGAAAAACAAAGATTAATTCACCATGACAGCACGGTTTCATGGTGGGCAGGTAGTGCTTGACATACCTGCTGGAGTTCTTCGTGAATGTAATCAACAAACTGGGTAATGGGGACGCAGCAAATGCTGTGCGTCTGAACTTCAGAAGGCATTTGACAAGGTGCTGCGTAAAGGACTGATCTGACAGGTGAGATCCGAGGGGTTAAGGGTTGAATATTGAATTGGATGGAGGATTGGCTGACGAACAGAAAGCAGAGCATTAAGATAAATGGTCTTTCTCTGGCCAACAGAAACTAGTGAAGATTCAGCTCTCAAACGTTAATTGTTTGCAATCTTCCCAAATGACCTGGAAGGGGAGACAGAGAGTAGTAACTAAATTCACAGATGGTATTCAACTAGGTTTTCAAACAGGCTGTAATGAGGAGCTAAAGATTTTACAGATGAATATTGATAGGCTTAGAAAATGGGGCAGATTGCTATATCTGGTAGACAGTGTTTAATGTGGATAATTGCACAGTAGAATTTCCTATCGCCACTCCATTTTCTATTTTCTTGTCTGGTCCATCTACAGGTCTTTGGATTTTATTCACCGTTCGTAGCTGGAGTAACAGGGGTCGACGGGTTTGTTGAGGGAGATGCAGTTTGCTCTGTGTGTAAGGAACATAACATCAGTGTGGAGAAAATATCAGAGTCCAGACTTGTTGGTTACGACAACAGGCCTGGAAGTCAAATAGCCTATCCCTGTTCTTACCTCCTGATGTTTAATTGCCTGAAGTAAACCACATCCAAATTTTTCAGTCAGACGGACAATCCATAATTAATATGCCCATTTCGTAATAAAGGGACAAATGACCATTTAGACCAGAAGTAAAGACTTGGCAGTTATTTTGAGATTTAATGACTATTTGGTGCAACTGCTGGCTGGAACTGGGTGATGGGACAACAAAATACCTCAGCATTGTTGCAACTTTATAGATTAAATATTGAGTAGAAATATTACATTATGAATTCTGTTAGAAGTTGTCCACAATCTATATGTATTGTGGGACAATACAAACATTGAAAATGTTAGAAAAGGAAAATGTGGAGCGTATATAAGCCTTCAGTAAGTTCTAGGCATGTCAAGGGACCGGGAAAATATTGATTTGTGGATCATAGTTAGGAGAATGTGTCTGTGTTTGAGCACAATGGCGAGTTGTTTGGAAAAAGAGTGTATTATTTCAATGAACAGACTGCAAAACTGAGGCACGAGGAACAGGGAACCTGGATCACATAACAAAACCACTGCTTCAACATCACATTTTTCAGGAGGCAATATAAATCTTGAAATATTTAAAAACCAAATACAGTTAGAAATAGGAAAGTTTTTCTACAGTTTACAGATTAATGGTGAGGCCACTTTCACTTTAAATGTGTGTCTCCTTATATTGAGCCTTCGAGTAAGGGGAAGAGCTGCTCTCTGTTCAGTCTCTGCAGACCCTCATGCTGGTAAACACCTCCATCAGGAGCACCTCTCAACGTTCTTTGCGTAAAAGTGAAATCAAGTAAATCTGGCCTTTCTTCAGTTTGAGTACGCTCTTGTTGGTTACCTCAGAAAGGTATCACATTTATCAGTGTTAAATTTCATGAGTGATTGATCTGTCCACCTGAACAACCAGTTTATACGCTCCTGTTGCATCACACGTTCCTCCTCACTGTGAACCACCAGCTCATCTTTGTGTCATCCACAACATTATTTATCATTCCCCCCCAAACTCCATCCCTCCATCCCTCCCATCTTCATCATCATCTTTTATGAAGTTCAAAACTAAGCCTTGATTTTATCCCGTTCTTCAGATGTTGTTCACAGGGAAAACATTGAGAATTCCATTCACTTGCTTTCCCTATTTTGTTGAATTTGCAGCATGATGCAGGTGGGTGTTATTTTACGAGGGAGCCACAAATTTTATTTTGGACATGGAACTGAATTCTCCTTTTATACTATGCGCCTCTGTATGTTTTATTATTAAGCTTGTACGTAATTGGTATTGAATTGGGTTTTGGTGGCTTTCACTGCAACAGTTGTGTTCTTCGTGGTCCTGGATAATTTTCATTGTATCTTTCCCTGCAATGGGCAGAGCTGAAGAAACCTTCCCTCGACGACAGATACAAATTCATAATTTTGTTTGAAAGAGCTGGAGTGATGAGATTCAAACAAATTCTACATATAGACTCACAGCAGGAGTTCAAATCATATCGGCAAGTCTGTCTTAAATTGGAAACACTTTATGAAAACATACACCCAGTTTTCTCCATATTGTAAAAACAGATTCAAAAAATGTTCTTGGAGCAGCATGGATCTTACAGCTGCTCCTGGGATTGCAGGCAGTTAAATATTTAATGTTGCCTTTTTTTCCAGTTGATATTATAGTTTATTAATTTAACATTATTTCTTCTATTTTGTTTTATTTACATTCAAAACCAGTCAAAAAAGCAAAACAAACTCAATTTTCATTCAAACGAATATTTTCTAAGATAACTTTTTAAGGGTGGTGTACAAAAAAAAGGAAAAAGTCTATTTATGTTTTAAATGGTTTCTTTTATTACACTATGAACTTTTTTTGTTTTGTAAAATTAATCAGTTTCTTTTTTTAAAAATAAGGAGTTATACCTTCCTTCTGAAAAGTCCTACACAGTTTCAGCTCCGGAGAAGTCTACTTTCTTGTCGGAGTTCATTAAACAGGAATAATGTAAATCATTTAATTAGATAAATGTTTGATTTTGGTTAAGTTTTCTATGTTTGATACGCATATGAGTAGATTTTTAAATTTGAATATTATTGTCTGTAGGTCATCAAAGTTAACATAAGGTGTCATAAAAACGTCCTGCTTTCGGCATAACATTATTCAGGTCATAAAAACGTCCTGCTTTCAGCATAATATTATTAAGGTCACATATAAGGGACAGAGAGGATGGCTGGAGGATCTAGAAAAAAATGTTATCCAGCAAATCATTCATATAGATGGGTAGCTGTAGGGAAAGATAAGAAAGTAGTTCAGAATTCTCCGGTGCCTCTTCGTCTATCGTATCGTTCAACTTTCAGAACAACAGAAGGGATTGTCTTTCTGAGGAAAATGGAAGAGCAATCAATTATTGGACACTTGGAATTATTCTCATATTTAGCAGCGTTTGAGAAGATTTTGTAGAATTGTTGCTTCAGTGGACTTTTCTATCAGGGGCATCAACAGGAGATTCTGTGGCAATGATAGTTAATGTAGGATGGAGTATTGTTTTCACTGTGCGAGGATTAAGAACGTCTCGAAACATTTCAAGCACGTTGTTAAAGGTGAGATTGAGTAGCCATACATTATTGTAGATATTGGGTTGAAAGACTTTTTTTTAGGGAAAGATTAATGCTGTACAGAGTGTAGTTAGGAGATGAGGCAGAGTTTTTAAAACAAAAACCTTTAAAGCAACACTTTCTGATTTACTCCCAATGCCAAACTCAGCTGGGAAGGAATAAAGGGATAAAATAGAAAAATCAACGGCTGAAGTGTTACTGTGTTGTTGAGGGATTTAGATTTGTGGAAATTGGAATCTATTTTAGAATAGAAATGTCCTGTTCCGAATAGATTGGTCTAATCAAAACTGTAAAGCAGCGAACATCTTAGCAGGGAGATTTGCTCATTCTATGTAGTGAGACATTATATTGATAGAGACGGCAATGGGGATATTCCAAGTAGCTGTACAAATGGTAGGATGGTTAGAGACGTTTATGAATATGAGGAGAACACGTCAATTAGAAAAGAAAAACGAGAGAGTCAAGAGTATATTGCAATTCTGAAGCACGAAATTTCCTTTATTTCAATGTCAGGAAAGTTTGGGTGGTGAAGAATTTGTTAAATATTTTCACGAAAACATACTTCATCAATATGCGGATGATTCTAACAGAGAAGGTGCAAAGCCATGCCTTCTTTTGTGCAAGAGGCAGGGCAAGTGACTTAAATAAACGAGGAACGTTTTTGGATATTGCAATCATAACTCGATTAGTTTTGTAATGGTTATGGAAAAGAATAACGTGTCATTATTTTTTATTTAATTGGAATACCATAAATGTTAATGGCATGGGACAAGGACCTATCAAGTTTGATTGGGGTAGACTGTTAGCAGGTAAAACGATGTCTGACAAGTGGGAGTCGTTCAACAGTCTGAAGACGGGAGTTGTGAGGCACTATATAAGTGTGAAGGGTAATGCTATAAGATTAAAGAGCAATGGTTAAGTACAGTTACTGAGGTTTTATTCAAGAATCAAAGAAAACCTTACTTTCGATATGGACAACTTTATTCAATTTAATCTCTTAGTCAATATAAAGAGTGTATGGCATTATTTCGAGAGAAATCAGTAAAGCAAGAAGGAGATATGAGATAGCATGGGCAGATAAGGTTAAGGATAAAACAAAACCATTGTGCAACTACATTAACAACAAAAGGGTAAGGCCTATCAAAGATCATGAAGGATATTGATGTTTTGAACCCAGGAGATGAGGATTAAAATCATCCCATTCCTCGTGCCTCAGATAGCAGCAAACACACACTATTGCCTGCCCCACATTCATCCAGCTTTAACTCAATCTGCTTTTTGTCAGTCCATTGATGCATTTCATCAAGATCTTTTTGTATTCTTAGAAACCGTTGTTCACTGTCCACGATGCCACCAATTTTGGTGTCATCCACAAACTTATGAACCATGCCTTCGATATTCTCACACAAATCATTTACATAAATGACAATGAAATCCCAGAACCAACCTCTGAGAAACACTGCTTGGCACAAGCATCCAGTCCAAAAAGCAACTACCCACAATTACTCTCTATCTCCTACCATTGCAACAAATGACATTGCTGGATAGAAACCCAGCAGTTCAGGTAGTATCGCAGCACAGAAAAATGGAATTAACTCTTTCTGAGTCCATCATAACTTGTTCAGTTTAGGTTCATGTCAGACTTGATATCATAACCATTTGTCTCTGCCCAGATTCTGCGTCATCTGTTGCGTTTGTCCATAATTTTGCAATTGTATTCGAGATTTCCACTATCTACAACATTTTGCTTTTTCTTGATTGATCTGGATGTTGACCCCGGTTATGTTTGGACAATATGCTCCATTCCTGTTCCCATCACTTGTACCAGTGACACATGTATCACACTGGAGTATGTTTCTTCTTTAAGTTTTGAAAATAAACGCGCAGATCTCATCAAAGTTTATTTTTCCTGTCAAGGGCCTTTTAGAGACAGCTACACTTGATGGACAAATAGGAATAGTTTATAAATTATGACATTGTCTGCGCGTTTTATGTCTAAACTTGTCTCCTCAGTCTCTGAACATTTTCAATACATTTCGTTGAATAGTTTCAGCAAAGATGGTTGTCATCCTGCCCATCATCTTTGTACCAGCTCGGTATGAGCTGTATCCTCATTTTTACTCTGCTGTAACTCACAGTAACCCAACATATTTTGCTATCTGTGTCTGTTTTTATTTCTGAATATCCCGTCCAGATATAAAGAATCTTAACAATCTGTATAACCTGTGATTAAACAGTCTGTATATAGGATATAATTCTGCATCACATTTAAAATTGTCCTGTTCTATTCAAGTTGTTGTTCAGCATTCCATGTAACAAAGGTCATCTGTTATCTTGCTCTGTGTTGCAATTCATTCCTTTTGTCAGAAACAGTGATGGCTGAATACTCGTGACTGGGAGATATTAATGTACTCCCTTTAAGTTTCCTCAGTCACTGGCCACAGCCCTTTCTGTCTCATAGCCATTATCATCTTCATTCTGTCACTGCCTCATTAATTCATTACTGTTAATTATCAGGGTTATTGTACGTTGTAATGCACCATGCTTGACCGCACAAAACATTCTTAAGCACGTTTCCCAGACCATAATGTTGCCATTTGTTGAAGTTAAATGTATAGTGGATATTCCCAGAGTGAGTTCACTGGTCCGACTGCCGACTTTTAAATAAACAGAATTTATTTACAAAAATAAGGAACGAAACAGAACGAACTGAAAGTGCTGTACCTGAATAATTCATCCAATCCTATAATCTCCAATTAATAATGTTGATCCAAATTACTTACACCAATCCCAATAAACAAACCCCTAAGCACAAAGAGTAAAAATTACACAAAAAAGCTTACAGGTTACGAAGTCAGAAGACTGAAGGAGGGGGAGTGCGTCCAGTTTCAACCGTGAACCTCATTCAACTAACACTCGAACTGAACTGACCTGTGCAACTGGAGAGCTGACCACATCTCCTTGATTACACCAGCTTTTTTTTAAAGTTTTGAAATACTTCTTCCCGAAGCATTATCTGTTAGTTAAAAAATGACCCCAATGAAGCATTCAAAATTGAGACATGTTGGAACATTGGGTTGGTTAGAGCCTATCTGGAAAAAAATGAAGGACAACATAACCTGGTAAAGAGACCACCTGTGTGACAACTCCCCCTATATAAAACTGAATCTTCAATATCCAAACGTGGCTTCAGTTTTCAAAACCTCCAAAAATAGTAGTTCATACTCTACAATGCGCATGTACATTTGTTTATTATAAACATGCAAACATGCTCAACTATATCCAGATTCAGTGTGTGGTAAGTCCATCACTGAGTGCCTCCATTTGTCACTCAAGTCTCAATAATGCATTGGAAATCATATTTTCAAGACCTGCCACGTGCACAAATTGAATGGCTGTAACAAGAGGCTCCAGCGAAACGGTCTCGCATTTTTGTACTAAAATTTCTCAAAAAGTCTTCATTGAGTTATGATCAGTGTGAATGTTTCTTTCCGTGACGTTGCTGGTAATATAAACACTGAAATCTTGTCATACCAACACAAAGTTCACAGTCTCTTTCTCAACTGTTGAATATTTCTACTAATGAACATTCAACGTCTTGGAGAAATACCCTGTCTTCCCGTCATCTTCCTGCAAGAGCCCAGCACCGATATCCACATCATTCGCATTTAAATCCATCTTGAATGGTTTTGTATAATCAGTTGTGTGTCATCGTGGGTAGTTATTAACACATATTTCTAATGCTGTCAAATGCCTTCTGACAGTCCTCTGTCCACTGACATTTCTTGCCTTCCTTGAACAATTCAGTGGGTAGAGCAGTCACACCGCGAAAATGAGGCACAAACATTCGAGAAAATCTACTTAGTTTCAGGAATTGCTCCCAAGGTAAATTCTCCAATTACCTTCACTTTTAAGTCTCATGGTACCGTTTATCTATGTCCAATAGCATGGCCAAGAAAGGTGAGTTTTGCTTTGGCAAATTCACTTTTCGCGAGGAGTCCCACCAAGCCTGCCTTCTGAAGTCGATCGAATAAGTCTGATAGATGCTGCAGTGTTCCTTCCATGAGTCACCAAAAATCACAAGGTTATCAATGTACACCACAGGTTGGATAATCCGGCAATTTATTGGTTAGTCCCTGAAATGTGGCTGCATATTTTTCATACCAAATGTAAGTTGCTTGACCCACATTTTCAACGCAGTCTTCCAACCATGGAACTGGGTATACACCAATGTTTTTTAACTGTATTGACGTTACGATAGTCCACACATAATCGTTGGGTACCATTTGGCTTCGGCACCATGACTATGGCTGCGTTCCAGTCACTGTAACGCACATTGATTATGTCAGCTTAGAGCATGCATTGAATCTCATTCTGAACCTGTGCCAACTTAAGAGGATTATGCCTGTAAGGATGTTGTTTAATCGTAACGACGTCTCCTATAGCTACATTATGCACAATTAGTTGAGTGTGTTCAAGATAATATCTGCATATCTCCACATGTGATCATAAAAACTCTTTCTGATCATTTCAATTTTTCTCATGAAGGTAAACAAAACGGTCCCAATTTTAGCCAAGTACCTCATTGTCCACTTTAATTTGAGGAATGTCTGATTCAGAATCCTCTTAACTTGGTTCCTCCTACTGTGCCGTAATCATTAACACCTTGTCCTCTGGCTTTCCTTTCCTCTCATTGTACATTTTGAGCATATTCACATGACATACGCTGTGAGATTTCTTTCTTTCTGGAGTCCCTATCAAGTATTTATCCTCACTCTATATCCGTTGTATTTGTTAAGGTCCACAAAACTTGCTTTAAAAGGTTCACCTATAACTGGAAGTAACCTTATCCCCGATCATAAAAGTGCAATTTTTAAATTTCCTGTCCACTTCCTGTTTTATTGCATGCTGCAATACTTTTAAATGCTGGCTAAACAACTCCCCAGCACTATTAATTGCTTCCTAAAATTTGAGACCTAGTCCAAATGTGTGGCAATTGAATTATGATTTAAATTTTTTCCTTAATCAATATTAATGGTCCTCTCACTTAATGCCCAAAAAATAATTCAAATTGATTGAGTTTGCGCAGTTAATTTGGTGTATCCCTGATCATAAAAAGCGCAAATGGAATTCCCTTACCCTTATCATCTGGATAATCCTGATCATAAGCCCTCAACATGGTCTTTAATTTTCTAGCGCTCCCTGCAATTTTGGATAATATGCAGTCGATTTGAATTGCTTTATTCCGAAGACATCATAGTGAATAAATTAGATGTGAAGTTTGAACCTTGACCTCACTCTCTCTCTATTGGTAGTCCGTGTCTATTTTTTAAAAAAAGCAATTCCTTTGCAATTCTTTTCGTTGTGATACTACATCTTGGGATGGCCTCTGGACGTCTCGTCGATGCATCCAGTATTGTTAACAAATACTGGTGCCCACCTTTTTATTTGAGGTCGGAGACCTAGCCAATCAATTAAGCCTCTAGTAAAAGAATCTTCAAATGCAGGAATAGTAAAGAAAGGTGCAGGTTTGATTATCACTTGCGTTTTTTTTCCAATTACCTGACATGTCTGATTCGTCTTGCAACTTCAACTACATCATGTTGCAGTCCAGGTCAGTAATATGTCTCTGTCTTTCAGCCTGTGTTTTCCTCACTCCTAAATGACTTCTCGATAGTAGCTCATGCACCGTTCACATCACCTCTTTTCGTTATCCCATTGGCAATACGATGCGATGAGCGTCTGCCCAATTATCATCTCCTTGAGTATGTCATAGTCTCAATTTCCTCAGTCGAACATCATTTTTCGGGTAATAAGACTCAGAGATACATTCAAAATTCCTAAAGTATATGCTTTTTGATAAAACTGCTTTATCCTTTTTTCTTTCTGCTGTAACTCAATTAGTTTAAATGAGCTAAAATATTTGCATGATGCCCTGTTTGGTCAATAGTTTTTTTCACAACTATCTGATGGAACAGAGTCTCTGTAAATGGCACTCCCGCCTCCTTATCTTTACATTTTTGATATCTCCTGTTTTAAGTAGTGACATTGGGGCTTCGTTGCCCACACTCAGGAAACTTCCAGGATAACACTTCTGCATTGTGTCAGTTGCCTGCGTCCCCACTGGCTTTTCAACCAGAGTTGGCAGCACTCGTACTGGTGATTCAGCTATTTTTTTTGCAAGGATAGATTGTATTCCTGGAGCTGAGAGTTTATCCAATACTCGCACCACAATTTCCCCACACCTTTCTGGACACTCTATCCTCACTTTGCATCATTATGCGCTTTTTGTCTCAAGGTGAATTCCCTTTAGCAGTACCTTTTCTGGACATAGTCTTTCTGGAGTATATATCTCCTGATCCATAAGCATAATGGACTAAGAGGATCCTGTGTCCCTTAATATTGCATCCTCTTTACATGCCCTATGTCAATAAACTTTCCATTTGCAGGTATATTTTCGAAGCAGATCTGCCACTTCCTCCTTAACAAATCTCTGATCAGCTGTGAAGCAGCATTCTAGCTTTCACTGTGCTTTCTGTTATCACTCCAACAAAACGTTCAAGCTTGTCCTGTTTTCCTGCATCTGTATTTTTTTTCCCTGAACCCACCAACACAGTGCTTTCATGTGACATAATTTATTGCAATGAAAGCGCTGGAGCTTTCGAACTTCATTCAAGTGTTTCCTTTTTAGACTGTGCTAAGTTATCCTCATGATCTTCATTGAGATCTACCTTTCCCTCCCACGTAAGGATTTCTCTTTGCCCAGTTTCTATCTCTCATGGATTGAAATTGATTGTAGAAGGCAAACCATGTTTTATGGACCAATTCGTAATCATCAGCCACTTCAGCTGCCAGCCTTGCCGTTTTAACTCTCTGTTCTTCCAACTGTGTTTGTATTATGCCAGGCAGTGAATTTTGAACTCTTACAAAGTAATTGTATCTCTCAGAGCATCGTAGGTTTACTGTATTTTTAAAGCTGTTTCCAGATCTCAAAATTACTTTCCTTGATCCTTTCAAACTCAATATAGGGTTTGACCAGGATCCGTCCTTATATTCCAGAAACGTTGTCTGTCGGATTCTGGCACAAGCTCATATGCACTTACTTTACCTCCTCATACACCCCAGATCCCTCATCTGATAGTGTGGTGTTGCGATTACTTGCCAAAGTCAACCTACAAGTTTTGTTTGGATAAACAAAACCCACATGGTCACTGGCCACTGCAATTGCTTAGCCACTTTTTCAAAAAAATGGAAAAGGTTTCCAAATCCTACTCATCAAATTTAGGTAAGACATGAATATAATTCAAAAGGTTTCGCACCAGGTGTTTGACTGCCATGGGTTTGCTCATCCTCACTCTGATCCTCACTAAGCTCACCTTCACTCTTCATCTCCATCCTTTTAAGCTGACTTTCCATTCTCAGTGTATATCTCTGAAGCACAAACCCTCTTTATTTTTCTTTCACTCCTGCTGAGGACATTCATTGTTTTTTTCTTTCCTCTGCTAAATCTATTCATTCTCTTTCTTCCTCTACTGATATTAGCCGTAACTCAAACTGCTCCATTTCCGCTTTTAACTCAAGCTGCTTCATTTGCAATTGAAGTTTGTTCATCTCTATAGGTCTTGATGGAGTTTACAGCAAATTGAAATGCTGAGCTACAGCTGCAACCATCTCATTTTTCCTCACTTTAGGAGGTAGCCTCACTGCAAGCTAGTCCGCTAATTCCTGCAGCTTGCACTTAAGTGCATTCTGTAAAAAAACCCAAGGTCACTTCTTCCACCTCCAAAACATCCTTGGTTCCTGCAAAAGCCATTGCTATCTGAAGCTCTGTGTCTCCACCAAATCAACACGCGAATTAGGAGACACTAATACTTGCTACTCTCTGCCTAAATCCGGCAAATGGCCCCCATTCTGTTATGAAACAGGTCCGGAACCACAGAACATTTTAAGCAGCTCACCCAGACCGTAGCTTTGTTAGTTTTTAAATGGTAGAGTAGAGTGGATCTTCCCGGAGTGAATTAGCTGGTCAGACTGCCGAGTTTTAAACAAATAGCATTTATTTACAAAATTATTGAATGAAACACAATAATCTAAAAATAGAATACCTGAATATCTAATCCTGTATAAACCCGACAGGGTATCCAGACTTAAGGATCCTATTCCAAAATACTTTCAACAATCCCAATAAGCAAACCCCTTAGCACCAAGAGTAACATTGACACAAATGCTTACAGGTTATAATGTCAGAAGGACAGAAGGAGGAGGAGAGAGTCCAGTTCCAACAGTGACACTAACTTAACTAAACCCAGAACTGATCAAACCTGTCCAGCTAGAGAGTTGCCCAAGTCCTCTTGATTATCCAAGTTTCTTCCTAAAAACTAGAAAGCCTTCTGGCTGACGCATTACCTGTTAGATATACAGAAAATCATCCCAATGAAACTTTCAAAGTTCAGACATATTGGAATCTTGGTTCATCTAGACTCCCTGTAAAAAAACCTATGGTCAACATAACCTTGTAAAAGGACCGGTTTTGTCTCATGCCACATATGGCTTGAGGCTGAATTCATTAAATGTAAGTCTTCCTGCTTTGAAGCCAATAAAGTGTATTCAACTGTTTGTGAGTTTACATAAAACAAAGCTGAATCGCATTGTGTGTTGAAGAGTTCAACATTGTTTTATTAGAGCAACGAGAGAAATATCCAGACAGCTCACACTTCCTGTGTATGGTCAGGAAAAATAGGCCCAATGAGAATCTATTGGCTGGTGTCTGGTCTAGTTGAGGAGAGATCAGCAGTTTACATACATCGAGGTCGCGTATTTTGTAGGTGGCTGTGTTCTGGGGGGGGGGGGGGGGGGATCAGGTGTCTACAGCGTTGCAAACGTCTACACAGCAGAATCATCTAGCCTGTGATAAGGAAACATCCATCATTCCCCCTCACAACTAACTTCACAAGAGCAATTGGCGATGGGAGATGTGACCAATAGTCAGCGATGTCTACATTCAATCAAGTCCAGTTGTTGTTTGTGATCTGAAGGTACCATACTGAAAGGGGCAAACTGTATTTGCTTGTTCAGTGACTGTGTTTGACGTCTGTCTCCATGGATCCTAATGATCTCGCTGGATGGTCTCCCTTTTCTATTAGTAAGGGGCTTCTTGCAATGATTTATACCATTGCAGCATCAGATACATCACCCGCAACACTAACAGGAATCAGCAGTTGCAGAGGCGGGAAGAGGAGAGGTCAGAATCTGTGAGTAGACTGGAATGTTCTAATAATGGATCAGAATCTAAGAACAGTAGACTGGAATGTTGCACCAATGGTTCAGAATCTGAGTACCCTCGGATGGAATGCTGAAACAATGGACAGGAGTTTATCCGAGGGTCTTTCCTATGTTTCCTGGTATTGGAACATATTACCACTTCGGATTTATAGTGTACTACTGATTATACAGGCTGGTTACGATCCCATGCTTGCTACTGTTGGCGTTTCTGGTAAGTCTCCCCATCTCTATCTATTTATTAACTCCATGAACCATGGTGAAATTCAGTGCTATTTTTGTTCAATATATTTGGCAAACTACTGTCTTCAGTTTCAAATGCAAATCCATTCATTTCCACCAATTTCAAAACCGCCCTCACCCCCGCCCACACACATATCTGAGAACAAGACTGTTTACAATCCGGAAGTCCCTATTTGCCCTGAATTGATTTATGTCTTCACATTTTTTCCATCACCAAACAGACCCACTACCAGCTCCATGGTATCCCTATTTCACAGCTTGACGTTTGTGCAGTTGCTAAATACACCATTATCCAGGCCTTGGAAAATTTCAGACTTTATGGTTCCAGCTCTCTTCTTATCATTCTTTCCAAAACAATGTTTCCATCATGACCTTGTTCTTGTCTCTAAAGTAAATGCATGTCGGGACACTATGTCAGAACAGTAATGTCGCTGGCCACGTCATTCAGTGGTCCAGGTTACTACACGAAAGACACTGTTTCAAATCCTATCTCAGACGATGAGAGAACTTAAACTCAAATGACAGGAACTGGAAATAAAAGCGAATGTCACCAGAATAACCCCACTGGCATTTTGTCAATAAAGATTGTGAGAAGGTTTATAGCTCGGGTGCTCATTGTTGTGGTTCTGTTCGCCGAGCTGAGAATTTGCGCTGCAGACGTTTCGTCCCCTGTCTAGGTGACATCCTCAGTGCTTGGGAGCCTCCTGTGAAGCGCTTCTGAAACCACACTACCATACATCAAGAGCATTTCCGAACATACAGCCAGACTACTGCGACCAATAGGACTCATAACAGCATACAAACCAACAGCCACTCTCAGACAACAACTCACAAGAACCAAGGACCGGATACCGAGCATTAGCAAAACCAGCGTAGTGTGCAAAATCCCATGCAAGGTCTGCATAAAACACTACATAGGACAAACAGTGAGACAGCTAACTATCCGTATCCATGAACACCAACTAGCCACAAAACTACGCGACCAGGTATCCTTAGTAGCCACACATGCTGATGACAACTAGCATGAGTACGACTGGAACAACACTACTGTTATTGGACAAGCCAAACGGAGAACAGCCAGGGAATTCCAAGAGGCATCGCACTGATCCACAGATTCACTCAATAAGCACATCGATCTGGACCAAATATACAGAACACTGCAACGAACAGCTGGAACTGACAACCGGAAGCGGCAGAGACAAACCACTATAAATGCCGGAGGAGACATCACAGAAGTGCTTCACAGGAGGATCCAAAGCACTGAGGATGTTACCTCGTCAGGGAACGAAACGTCTGTAACACAAATTCCCAGCTCAGCAAATAAAACCACAACATTTTGTCAATAAGTTTATCTATTTCACTTATGTTCTTTGGTAAAGACGTCTAACATTATTACCTGGTCTGGATAAAGACGACGTCAGGTCCACAGCAATGTGTTTTGCTCTATACTGCCTTAAGGAGTGGCCTCACAGGAAAGGGCATTTCGTAAGGTCAACAAACGGTGCCCTTAACAGCGATGCAGACATCTTATCGAATAACAACACATGAAGTTTGGGAATAAAAGGAATGATGCGAGATATCAGAAGAATGAGGTCGTGCTAGAGTAGCTGAGCAGGATTGGCAGCCTCGGATCGAGATAAAATAGAATTCGCATTTCGAGTCCAATGACCATCCATCAGAACTGCACACAACTGGGAAATCGTGTGATTGATGTTGGTGACAGGGACGTCTGTTGTGAAGCGGAGAAGGAGGGAGTTGAACAGGTATAGAAAGAGAGCAAAAGAGATAAAGAAGCAAGTTGATGGATTGTTGATGACAAGCTGGATTGGAAATAATAAACAAGATTAATCTTATTTATTTTTCTCCTGCCGCCATATTAACGAAAACCCTGTCCATGTAATGTATACATCTTATAACGGTTGGAAGTGAGTTATGTCCCTTTGTCTCCCTTTCCTAAGAGTATTTTATTTTAATTCATTAATGGGACATCATGTAATTCCCTTTCCACGTTGTCCTTGAGTAGCTGTTGGTGAGCTGCCTTCCTGACCACTGCAGTCATTGGGCTGTAAGCACTTAATGCTTAGCTCCGTCTGGTTTACTTTCTTTGAGACTTTATAGTGAGTGATTGGTCTTGGACATTTCAAACGGCAGCCGGGAGGTGACAACATTGCTATGGGTCTAGGGTCACATGTAAGCCCGATTATTTGAAGATGATAGATCTCATTGCTTGAAGGGCATCAGTGTGTCAGATGGGGGTTTCTGACAATCCTTTCATTGTTTCTTAAGTCGTGATATTTCATTGAACTCAAATTCCAATATTTGCCGTGTTGGGATTCGAATCTGTGCTCTCGGTCATTGCCTGAGTCGCAGCGTCAATAATTCGGAGATAATACAGCTAGGCCATCGCCTCCTCAGCATCTTCAAACAACTCCAAAGGCAATAGTGGTGTTGCTGTTGGCGTGGTTGTGCTGGAAATAAAGCGTTTCGCAAAGCAAAGAAATGATTTGGCAAAACATACCATCCTTCTCATTTTCTATTTGTGAGAATGTGAGATGATGTGAAGTGCTCTTTGTGAAAAGGAGCTAAATGCCCTTGGTCACGAGTCACTGACAGAATTCATACATAGCAGCAAATCATCAGCACAGTAAATTGTATACTGTCCTTCATTGAAGAATGATTCAAAAGTAGGCGTGAAGACACCTCCCTGCAGTTGTCGAGAGATATTAAAACAGCACGTGGGGCACTGTGGACAGATATTCTTTCCATTATAAGGAGTGATCTCCTTGCTGCATTGAGATAGTGTAAAGGAGTTTGTCCAGACTAATCCCTGCA
The DNA here is from genome assembly GCF_047496795.1 of Chiloscyllium punctatum. NCBI lineage: Eukaryota > Metazoa > Chordata > Chondrichthyes > Orectolobiformes > Hemiscylliidae > Chiloscyllium > Chiloscyllium punctatum. Next base: position 33,776,392 of record NC_092757.1, read on the forward strand.
GTAATGGTACCATGAGGAGAGTGTGAATGAAATGAGTGTTTAATTTGTAATGCTGCAAAAGATTAAAAAGTGATTGCAAGATAACTTGAGTGTTTTGAACCATGACTCATTATGCCCAAAACAAAACAATAGCGTGAAATATGACATGTGTTTACCTGCAGTACATGATTTCGTATGTGTCCAGATACATTGATAGGAAATATTTAGCAGGATATGGGCCAAGTGCAGGGAAATGGGGTTAGCATGAATGGACATTATGGATGGCATAGACCAATTTAGGCTAACATGTGTCTCGATCCTGTTAAACTCTATGACTCTCTGATAGATTACACTCTTTGTGGAGACCCCAGGTTGGTTGCGAGAGAGCTGCAGATTCTGAATGAACTCTCTCCATCTCAACGTACAGTTGGAGGGAGACCCTGCACTGAGCAACATGTTGTTCACAAACATGTCAGCAGCTACACTCTGATAGAGTTGGCCATTCCCAAAAGTTTCTGATCTCCATGCAGAATACGAGCCTGTCTTGTCGGAGATGGCAGATGCCACCTTGCGACTTGGGACATGCCATCCCCTCCAATCCATTAGCAAACCACATTAATGTAACACGTGTGCATCATTAGCACACATTAGCACCAGGAGGAACAGCTTGGGGTAGTCTGTCTGGGCAGTCTCTGCTTCATTGGTTTGTCGTGTTGCAGCATCAATGACATCCTCCTATTTCAGTGCAACAGTTTGGAGGGGCTGAATGGTTCCTTCTTTTTGTGTGTCAGCGTCTTGAGGGGTTGCATGTTCTCCTACTATGCTTGGAAAAAGGTTCTCATGGTCAACCCTATCTAAACCCCTAATCATCTTGTACACCTCGATCAAGTCACCCCTAAACCTTCTTTTCTCCAATGAAAACAGCCCCAAGTGCCTCAGCCTTTCCTCATACGATCTTCCTAACATACTAGGTAACATCCTGGTAAACGTCTTCTGCACCCGTTCCAGTGCCTCCACATCCACAAAGCCATTCTCAATATTCTTAATCAAACCCTGTCATTACAAATTAGTGTACATCTTATCATTCAAAACTTTCTCAAGTAACATACCTACCAGAGATGTTAAACTTACTGCTCCATAGTGTCAAGGCTTTGTTTTCAGTCATACTTAAGTAAGGGCACAATATTTGATATCCTCCAGCCTTCCAGGATCTCAACTCTGGTTAATGATGATCAAAATCATCAGCCAGGTCCCCCGCAAATGCTTTTCTAGCTGCTTACCATATTATTGGATATATCTGGTAAGGGACGTGAGATTTATCCATACTCATGCATTCTACTACGTCCTGTACCTTCTATACTGTGATATGGACTGTCCCTAAGAAATCACCAAGAACTTCGCCAAGTTAACAAGTATTCATATCTTTCTACATGTTAAACACAGAGGAGAAATATTCGTTGATGATCTCGCCCATCTCTTATGGTTCCACACATACATGTCACTCTGGTCTTTGAGGGGTCATATTTTCTAAATAGTTATGTTTTTTTCCTTTAATATACTGAAAATACCATTTTGGATTCATCTTAATCTTCTCAGCCAAGGCTTTTTTCATGTCCCCGTTTCGCCCTATTGATTTACTTCTTCAGTAAATTCCTGTATCCCTTATATACCTCCAGGGATTCACTTGATCCCAGCTGCCTGTAATGGAGTTGTTTTTTTTCCTGTCAAAGCCTAAATATCTCTGGTCATCCATGGTTCCTCATTCCTGCCAACTTTCCTTTCACCCCCACATTAACAAATAGACCTTGAACTCCAGTATCTCACCTTCAAAGGACACCCACCTGCCAGAGGTCCCTTTGCCGACAACGAACTATTCCATCAAACCCCTGCAAACTCCTACGTAATTCCATCTAAATTCGTCTTGCCCCAATTTAGAACTTGAAGCTGTGGACCAGTTTTGTCTCTCTCCATCAATATGTGAAAATTACTAGAACTATGGCCATTGGTTCCAAAGTGCTCCCACACTGTCACCTCCATCACTTGTTCTGTCTTATTTCCTAAGAGGAGGTCGAATTTTGCTCCTTAACGAGTAGGCGCAACTGCATACTGCTTGAGGGAATTTTCCTGGCGCAATTAATGGATTCGACCCTACCAAATCCTTTAACGCTCTGGCAGTCCCAGTCAATGTTATACAAATTAAAATCCCAAATATGACAAACCTTTTGCTTCTGCATGTCTGCAAGTATATTAGTTACTCTAATTCCTGGTGACGATTTCGGGGCCTATAGTACAGCCGCTATAACATCGCCATACCCCTTCCTATTTATTAGCTGCTTCCACAAATCCTCGCTGTTTGATCCTTCAGTTATTTCATTTCTGATTACTGCTGTGACACTCCCCTTAATCAGAAATGCAACTCCCCCTTCCCTCTTTCCATCATTCCCTGTTCTGTCCAAATCTATACCCTGACATATTAAGTTGCTAGTCCTGTCCCTCCCTTAGCTATGTTTCCGTAATGCCTGAAATATCCCACATAGCTATCCATGCTCTGAGTTCTTTGGCCTTACATGTCAGTCCGGCAATTTAATAAAAACAGATATTCTTGCTCCCTGTTGTTTTCCAGCCTGATGTATCTTTTCACTTTACTGTTTCGGATTGCTGTATCTCCTTCCAGCCTTGCACTAGGCTCCCTGCTCTTGAGGATCTCACCCCCTGCCAATCTCATTTAAACCCTCCCTTGGTGCACGAGCAAACCTGCCCACCAAGATATTGGTTCCCCCTACAGTGCATTTGCCACCTGTCCCTCTTGAACAGATCAACTCTGTCACAGAAAACACCCCATTGACCTAAAAATATGAGTGCCTACCACCACCCCCCCCCCCCCCGCACCAAATCTTCAGTTATGTATGTATTTGCCATATCATGCTATTCTTACTTTCATGAGCTCATGAAACAGAAAGTAATCAGAAGATTACTACTTCGAGGTCTTGGTTTTAAACTTTTCTCCTAGCTCTCTGTAATCACTCTGGGGGACGTAATTGCTATATTTACAAGCATCATTTGTGATGCCAAAGTGCACAATGACTTCGGGCTGCTCACCCTCCCCCTTACAGCCGCTGGGAGACATCCTGCAACCTGGAACCTGGGACATAGCACAACTTGCTGGATTCCCGTTTGAGGCCTCAGAATCTCCAAAGTGCCCTCCAACAAACGACTCTCCTATCTCTAAGATTCTGTTTAAATTTACCCTTTCCTGCTGTGCTCCAAAAACAGTGGTAGTGCCACCAACTTGGCTACTGCTGCTTTCCATTGAACGGTCGTTCCCTCCAACAGTATCTGAAGTGGTATACTTGTTTTCGAGGGGAATGGCCACGGAGGCTGCACTCTCTGCCTACTCCCTTTGCCATGCCAAACCTACTCATTGCCTGGAACACGATAGGGAGCAAAGACTGGCTGTTGGATTAAATAATGTTTATTTAAATGCAACAGGGCAGACAGGTAAGACTGATGAACTCAGGGCATGGATGTTTATCTGGGACTGTGCCATTATAGTCACTACAGAAACATGGCTAGGGGTGGGTCTTGGGCGTGACCACCACACTAAAGCAGTTATATATAAAGTTTGCAGCATCTCGATAATCCTGAGTGCATCCAGTTCCAGCTCCCAAACCTGCTGTCGCAGGAGCTGCAGCTGGGTGCAAATTCCACACGTGTAGTTAACAGGGACAGTGGAAATCTCTCTGAGCTCCCACAGGAGGAACGTGCAACTCGTCTTACTGCCATCTTGACTGCTGTAATAATAAATTAAAATGACTTTATTTGAGCTTGCCTGTACGTTTTTTCTGAGCTGCTGCTGTCTGAAGCCTCTCATACCAATGACTTACGACTTACTCTGCTACCAACAGCATTTTCTCAACTCCTCCACATGTACTTTTGTTTAGGGAAGAAGGAATACACTACAGTAATGCAATGCTTGTGCCTTAAACATTCCTTTACACCAAGCCCGTGGCGACCTGCTCTCCAGAGCACGTCATTACTTGTACTTGGAGGTGGTCTTGCTGAATCGTCCTCCTGCTGGTGGTGACTGAGCTGAGGCAAATATTCAGCCCAACAGCCAATCCACGTTGTCGCAGTCCACTGGTCCTGTCTGTCTACTAGTACTGCATTTATGAAATCCTTGCATCCGTCGATTGCACTCCAAACTGTGTCTCACTCCAAAGGGAGAGAAGTTATGTTCCAGTGAATATAGGGATGTTGGAAGAAGAATTGCATTAGACATTGGAGCAACATTCTGGCTATCTGCGCAGTGACTCTGCTTTTCTGTTCAATTCCGTTATATTTATTCTGATAATGCCACATTCTACTTTCCTGCATTTTCTCTATAACCAACCATTGTTTAAAAATCAGACTGCCTCAGCCTTCAAGTTGTTCAATGACCTATCCTCAAAAGCCCTCAAAATTTTCTACAATTGTTTCCCTATTACTGTTGGGAGACTTGGTGGGCTTTAATCCCATGCCTTATTTCTAGCACAGTATGTGAGAGTTTTGCCAACATTGGATGTTATCATATCCCAGCACACCTTCGCTGCGGCCTGAGGCAAAGAAAAAATAAACATGTCAGAGCCTGTGCTCTTCTCCCTCATCTTCCACATCAGCCTAAGTTACAGTTCACCCGGATCTGGAGATTTGCCCATTCTTTAACCTGCATCAATTTCAAATTCTTCCTTTGCTTCTATATCAAATCGTTCAAGGGGCACACTGTCACTCTTCCTGAAACAAGGAACTGCTTCTCCCAACTGAAGACCAGTATGAAGCCCGTGTTTAACATATGATGTGGCTCAGTGAACAGGCTGTCCCCTTTGTCTCCAATACCCCACCCCCCTTCTTTCTGCTGTTACCTTCTTCCTCTTAATAAACTGATATAATGTCTTTGGATTCTTGTTAATCTTACCCACTAATATTTTATCACGATCCCCCTTCTGCTCTTCCACTGACTTTTCATGATTAGTCCGACAGTTTCTATATTCATTTCGTGCATCCATTGACCTGCTCACTTTGTACCTGTTTTAAGCTTGTCTTTTGTTTTTAATTCTGTTCTGATTTTTTTGTTGACACCCGAGGTTCTCTGGGCTTGTTTTCCAAATTTTCATCTTTCGTGTAACACGTTGGGCGGACACTCTCATTAATTCCATTTTGATCAAGTGATTCCCCAAACCCCCGCCGCGCGGTGTTCTGCTACAGTTTCACCTTGAAGGCACTGCACTCTGGCCAGATTCCGTCATGTTTATTTCATAAAATCGGTCTCCCCAATGCAGAAACCTTTTATTTACCAGATAGTGCGTTTTTAAAAATCTTTTCCTTACCAAACATAAAATGTATGATGTAATGGTCACTGGCCGTTTACTGGTCTCCCAATCCTGCCTGAAATATCCTGACTTCATTCCCCTCAGTGAGGCACATCACTGCCCCACCGATTGTTGTATCTGCTCCATGAAGATACAAGGAGCTTTCCTGGAATAAATTTCAAGGCATTTGTCCCCTCTTAAAATATTATCACTGCCCTAATTAATGCTTGGAAATGAAATGCATGTGTATAATAAACCTATTATTGTTTTTACACACCTCAGTAAATTGGTTTTATATCTGCTCCTGTACTTTCTTTTACCTGGGGGGTCTATAATACGTCCCCAGCAGTGCCTCTGCCATGGTTCTGATCCTGAGCTCTAACCACCAAGCCTCATTAGAAGATTTTTCCAAGGTATCGCTCTTCCTTACTGTAATAACTGACTCCATAACTAATAATGCAGCACCACCTCCTCTTTTACCCCTCTCTTGTCCTGCCTATAGTTCTTGTACGACAGGACCTTGAGTTGTCAGCACTGACCTCCCTCAAACGCATCTCAGTAATGACAACAATGTCACATTTCCACATGTCACCTTGTTCCCTTATCACGTCTGATTGTCCGATAATATTCCCAGAATTATGTAAAAACAGTCACCTTGGAATATAACACCTGGAATGCTCTGTACCTGGGAGTCCTTCAGTCATTCCCTGTTCCTTATTAAGCTGCCCAATTCATGAACAAATCTGTAACTCAGGGACTGAATTAGTATTTGTTGAAATGCAATTTCGTTTTTAATGAATGTATTAACTTAATGCAATTTTACAGAACTGAACAGTCTGCTCCACATACAAGGAGTTTCTGCTGATTAATTCCCTGCTCAGTGTGCAGACTGGACAGCCGTCAGTCTAAGGGAAAATGAGGATGGCAGATGCTGGAGGTCAGAGTGGAAACGTGCGGCACTGAAAATGAACAGCCAGTCAGGCAACATCTGAGGAGCAAGAGAGTCAAAGATTTGGGCATCATCCCTTCATCAGCAGCGCATTCGTTTCTTCCTATATTTTTCATTCATGGTTCACAGGATATTGGGAACCATACATGCTAAGTGAAGCAGCACGGTATATAGCCCTGAAATGGATAACAGTCATTCAGTTGGTTGGACAGGGAGTAGACAATTTCAGGTGAAGTACAGACTAATTGAAGTACAAACATAAGAATAGATGAAACCCCTGGGCCAGAGGGGAAACACCCTAGGTTGCTCCAGGAAAAGAGGGAAGAGATTTCTGCACCTTTGGCGATGATTTTTACGTGCGTCTTTACTCTCCATTGGGGTAGTGCCAGATGATTGAGGTTGGCAAACGTTACTCCCTTGTTCGGGAAAGGGAATTAGGATAATCCTGAGAATTACAGTTCAGTCAGTCTTACATTAGTATTGGGCAAAGTAGTGGAGAGGATTCTGAGAGACAGACTTTATGATTACTTGGAAAATCATAGCAAGATTATAAATAGTTAGCACGGCTTTGTGAGGGGCAAGTCATGCCGCCCAAACCTTATGGAACACTCTGACGATGGGATCAAACACATTAAAGAAGGTAGAGCAGTGGATGCGTAGTGCATGGATTTTAGCAAGGCTTTTGATCACGTTCCCCATGGTAGATATATTCAGAAAGTAAGGAGGTTTGGGATACAGAGAAACCTGTCTGTCTGGATACAGAATTGAGTGGCCCATGGAGACACAATGTGGTAGTAAATGGTAAGTGTTCAATCTGCAGCTCGGTGAAAAGTGGTGTTCTGTCGGATTCGGTTCTGGGAACTCGACTGTTTGTGGTTGTTATATATGATTTGGATGAGGGAGTGGAAGGGTGGGCTATTACATTCTTCGATGGAACAAAGGTTGGTAGAATTGTGGATAGTGTGAAGGGCTGTTGGAGTTTGGACTGGGACATGGGCAGGATGAAGAACTGGGCTGATAAGTGGCAGGTGGATTTCAACCAGGAAAAGTGTGAAGCGATTCATTCTGGACAATCAAATGTGAATGCAGAATACAGGATAAAAGATAAGTAGTGCTCATCAGGTGCGCAACAATTCACCCTCCTGTCTAGGCACCTTCCCCTGCTACCACAGGAATGGTAGACCTGTGCCCACCACCACCCCCCGGCCCTAAAGATCCTTCCACATACATCAAGGTTTCAATTGCAGTTCCACACATGTCAGCTACTGTATCCGTTGCTCCCAATGTGGTATTCTATACGTTAGGGAGATAGGGCTTCTACTCACAGAGCATTTCAGACATCATCTCTGGGACATCCGCATCAACCAAACACTCTGCCCCGTGGCCAAAAGCTTCAATAACTCCTCCCACTCTGCTGAGGACAGGAAGGTCCAGGGCTTCATCCATCGCAACTCACTTCCCACCTCAACTTCAACCTCGGGGCACTCCAACCCCATGGCATCAATGTGGATTTCACCAGTTTCCACATTTCCCCTCCTCCCACCTTATCACAGTTCCAAACGTTCAACTTAGCACCGACCTCAGGACCTGTCCCAACCTTTTAGTCAAAGTGGGAAAGGGTTTTTTTTTTAGATTTCCTGGGGAGTGGAAGCAGGCCCTTTGTCCCAACAAGTCCATCCCAAACCTCCGAAGAATAACCCATTTCACTTTGACTAAGGCATCTATTATTATGGGCAATTTAACATGGCCAATTCACCTGTAGGAGAAAACCGGAACACCCGGAGTAAAGCCATGCAGACACATGGGAGAATGTGCAAATTCCACGGAGAGCGTCGCCTGAGGCCGGAATCGAAACTGGTCCCTGGCACTGTGAGGCAGCAGTACTAACCACTGATCAACCGTGCCCATATGTCCATCTTCCTTCCCGCCTATCCGCTCCACCCTCCCCTCCGATATATCACCATTACCCATACCTCCATCCATTTATCGCACTCTCAGTTCCCTTTCCCCAGCCCCAACCCCTCCCATTTATTACTCCATCCTCATGGATCCCATTCTTATTGCTGACTGAGGGCTTTTGCACTAAACGTTGATTTTCATGCTCCTTGGATGCTACCAGTGCTACCGTGCTTTTCAAGCTGCAGCCTCACGACGCGAGCTTCCAGCATCTGCTGTCTTCGCTTTCGTATTGTTGACATCTCCACTCAGTGTCTGTCCAGGTTACAGATGTATGAAGTCTGGGAGGTAGGCCAGATGTCATCACTGTAAGTAATTTATGTGGTGTACTTCTGACACTCCATGTCCTCACATCTGCTCTCTAGGACAGGGTCTGACTGAAAATGAATTTGTAAAGCATGGTTGCTAGCCAGTCACTGATGTCTAATTTGGACAGCATTTGTACTTACATAGAGACCAATGGTAGCCTCGTGGCTCGTTTCTCACCGGCCCAAGGTAGATTCCAAATGGTTTGTTGTGAAATAATGCTTGAATGACTTCCCTAAATCACGTGGTCGTGCTCTGGATATATTTAGGTACAGGCCAGTATCTCTCTGAGTGCCACAGGCAGCTATGAGGTTCAGTAACACTCTGCCTGAATTCAGATCCTTTTGAATCTATTTTCAACGAAGCTTATGATTGCAAGGAGATGAGTTTAGTGATCCGAAAAGTAATCTGATATTTGCTATTTTTCATGAATTGTGCAAAGATAAGATGAGAAGTATGATTATTCAACCAAACAGTAATTGCATCAGCTCTGAAAACAGTGAGGTTGATGTCATATTTATGGAACAAAAATACAAACTCCTGTCAACATTTAATTATTCAAAAATAAAGAATGTAAATTTTGTTTTATTTCGAACAAAGAAAATGCTATCTGACTATAGACGTGATTACAATTACATACTCACTGTCGGTATTCAAATAAAAACATTGTCACACCAACATTTGGCATCTGACCGATTATATATTAAGATTGAGAAAATAATTGAACAATCATATGGAAAAAAGCGTTCTTATATATTTAAATAACCATCAGTTTAATTTCTCACTTAAATGTACGAGCTTCAGGTATTTACCAACAATTGAGAAATTACAATAATTCAACATGCACAGTGAATGTTAACTTAAATAAATGATTTGTGATATTACAATGTAGCGAACAATAATTTGAAATTTTACTTTTTTAAAGAATGAATGGCATTTAATGCGAAATTTGGTTAGTGATAAAAAACGATGAACATATTTCCGTTTGAGAGAAAAGTCAAACATTTACAAAGTGTTTGGTGGCAAAGCAAAGAAATATTTTTTTAGTAATTGGGATACAAGAATTAAAATAGTTATGTGCTGACTAATAATTAGACTTCATCATCAAGCTGACATTGCAATACTTGCATTTTAAATGGCTATGCTGCAGCAACGATGATCAAATATTTGTCAGCATTTAAAAACAGGAAATAAACAGATACTGACGTTGACTTGCATCTGTACATGATAGAGTACAGAACCTTAATGGACAGAAGGAGGTTATTGGGTCACAGTGTATGCATTAGCTCTGGAAATGTCTTCCAAACTCCTCCCATTTTCCACCCGGTCTCTGTCGGTCTTCACATTCGTAATTTACAAATTTATATCCAGTTCCCTTTTGAATCTTCATTCACAAGGCTCCCAGGCAGAGCATTCTAAATTCTAACAAATCTCTCAATAAAGAAGTTTTTCCTTATCTCACTCCTAGCTCTTGTGCTGCCAATCTTGACACTTGGACTCAGAGACGCTGTAATGCCAATGTACTTATTTTTTGAACACTGCAATAAGTTAACAGCTTTATCTTTTCTGCTTAATGAAGCGTAACCCTAATTGCTTGCATCCTACCTTTAACTAATTCGTTAATTCCAGTTGTCATTCTGATTATTTATAAGGTTACTGGTATTCTTCTACAAAGTAATGTGGTGTGTGTTTGTCTGTGTGTTTCTGTGTGTGTATGCTCATGTGTGTCTGTGTGTGCTTTTGTGTGTATAAGTCTGTCTGTGTGTGCACATGTGCATGAGTATGTGTGTGTATGAGGGAGAGAGACACAGAGAGAGAGATCAATCCGCTGGAATGTCTGAATTACTCCAGTCGACACGTGGAAAAGAGGTAATGATTGGGAAGGTGGCATATTTTAACATTTGGTTAAAGAACTAGTACAGGGGTGAGGGTTTCAATTTTTGCATCATTAGGTTCTATTCCAGGGCAAGTGAGAGCTTTCAAAAATTGGCAGATTGCATCTAAACTGGAGGAGAACAAACATCCTTCTGGGGAGGATTGCTCGTGGAAATTGGGTGGATTTAAACTAATAAACCAGGAGACTGGGAACCAAAGCAGCAGGTCAGAAACTGAGCAGAAGGTAGATGTGAATAAGACAGCAGGCATGGCCAGTCTCATTACTATGTTGAAGGATGGGTCATGTAAATGCAAAATGTGATTTGAAGATTGGAATAAATGGTAGGGATGAGGAGCATAATTATAAGGGATAAACAAATAAGGTTGACCAGTGTGGGGGATGTAAGGAAGTGAAGTGTGTGATGTCAGAAAGCTAGTGTACAAAAAGTATTAGAAGGGAAAGACAAACCAATAAAACCTATTTAAAATCTTTGTACCTAAAAGCACAAAGTATTTTGAAAAATATTGAGGAGCTGACAATAGGTACGGAGACAAATGGGTATGACCTGTTTCGGATTGCTGAAACATGGTTACACGGAGATCAGTACTGGGCAATGACATGTCCAAGGGCACTCACTATTCTGGAAGGTTAGACAAGGAGGAGCAAGATGTGGAATTGACAAATTGGTAAAGTAAGCTATCAAGGCTGTATTAGGAAATGATATTGGCACGAAGGAACGACATGTAAATGAGCCCAGGCATAAACAAAACGCAAGAAAACCAATCTCTTGGGAAGAGTAAAGTTCAGTCACTGTTCACCCAAAACATTTCTGAGTTTGGAAATAATGACAGCTGGTGACAAGGGCACAACAGTTGGACGAACATGCATATTGACTCAATTAATCAACATGGCAAATGTAGCCTCGAAGAACAATTCGTAGACTGTATGAAGGATTGTTTTTGAGAGAAACATGACATGGATTCAACGAGAGAACGGGTAACTCCGGATTTGAATTCATGTGACAATGAAGGATTGATAAATGATCTTGCAGTTAAAGATCCTCCTGGAAGCAGGGACCGCAACATTATATTGGGCGAAGGAAGGAATTGGCTTGGGTGGACTGGCCAGGAATAAAACAAAACTATCACGGGCAGGACAGATAAAACAAAGGTAAAGACACAAGGAGGTACTAAATAACCTCTCAATTAAAGTAAATTGTTGAGAGGAAGAGGAATTGCGTAATGGAAAAACATTCCATGATTTGACACGGAAATCAATAATAGCATGAGGGAAATGTCTCAGTCAAATCAAATTACACAAATTAGTCACACTTTGGAGGACTGGGCAAGGCAGTGGCTTGGTGATGTTTTCGCTGAACTGTTAAGCGAGAGGCCCAGCTAATGTTCTGATGACCTGGATTTGAATTCTGCCATGGTAGATGGGGGAGCTTGAATTCAAAAGTGGAATTAAGAGACTGATGGTAATCATGAATCGATTGTAAGGGAAATCTCGTCTGGTTCACTAATGTCCTTTAAGGAAGGAAACTTCCATCCTTACTATAGATTCATCCCTCTATGGCTGAAGACGTTTCTCCTTATCTCCGATATAAAAGGTCTTCCCTTAACAAAGTTACTATGCCTTTGGGTCCTTTGCTTCCAAACAATTGAAGCATCTTTCTGACAGCTACTCTGGCCAGGCAGTTAGTATTTTGTATGATTCAGTTATATCCCCTCATCCTTGGGGTGAAAGTGAGGACTGCAGATGCTGGAGATCAGAGCTGAAAATGTGTTGCTGGAAAAGCGCAGCGGGTCAAGCAGCATCCAAGGAACATGAGAATCGACGTTTCGGGCATCAGCCCTTCTTCTATCCCCTCATCCTTCTCAACTTCCACGAGTTTAATCGCAAAGACCTCATATGTTAGGCTTTTCATTCCAGAGGTCATTCCTGGTAAGTGCCTCTGAACATGCTGCAAGGGCAGTATATCATTTCTGAGATATGGTGCCCAAACCACCACACAATAATTCAAATGTAGTCTGATTAGAGCCTTAATAGAGTCTCAGAATTACATCCATGCTTTTATATTCAAGTCCTCTCAAAATAAATGTCATCATTGTATTTGCCTTTGTGACCAGTCTTGCCACTTGAAATAATGAACTTATGATGCACAATAACAAATTACCATGGAGTTACAAAAAGTAACAATGATTAAAGCATCATGGGAAATGGATCCCGGCCTTGAGTAAACTCGCTGTGTTAATCCACATGCTGCAGAATCCAGATAGGCTGCAGCTACCCACAGACAGTTTGTAAACAAACCTGACAGTGACAGACCCTGCAATACAAACCTGGAGTTGAATTGGAATGGGACAACGGAATGCCGTCATTGTGCAATCAATGTGCCAACCCTTGGTTGGGTCTAATTGATCAGAGTTATCCAACATGGTCATTCTGTTGACAGATCCGCCATGCGTTCTAAAATGAGGTGAAGACACTGAAGAATGAGAATCACCGCCAAACCCCACTTAGCGCAGTAAATCGAGAATAACGACCAAAGGAGAAGATACCTCCAAGTCCATCGTAAGAAGGAGAAATCAGCACGTGGAGCCGGCAACGTGGGTGGTATACCATCATACAATGTTAAGTTAAAGCATAAGGTAGTTTATAGTATGTTTCGTTACATTATAGTACAAATATTTGTTCTAATATCAATTGTGTTCAATAAACAGATGTTGTTGTTTATGAGTCGACTCAAGTTCTTTTGGTGAATATAAGATTTTAAAACACACTGTGTCGTGATATAAAAGTTTCCTTTCAATTGGTTCTCCTGCAAGATTATCTTGAGACAATTTTGGTCGAGAACTCCCAAGTCTCTTTGCACTTCTAACTGAAGAATTTTCCCGCATTTAGAAAATAGTCCATGCCTGTATTCTTCTTACCAAAGTGCATGACCTCACACTTACCCCCATTGTACTCCATCGTACTTCTTTTCCCACCCTCCTAACGTGTCTAAACCCTTTTGCAACCTCTCCACTTCCGCAATTCTACCTGTCTCTCCACCTAGCTTTATATCATCAGAAAGGTTAACCAGAATGACCTTCGAACACTTATCTAGATCATTAATTTAAAAGTAAAAAAGTCGTGGTCCCAACACTGAGCCTTGTGGAATATCACATGTCACTGGCTACCATACTGACATGATCATTTTTATCCTCACCCGCTGTTTTCTGCCTTTTTAACCTGTGTTGTTTCTCAATTCCACCCACACAGATTCTACACCATCTCTCCGTATTTCAGTGATGGGAACCGAGTGATGGGACTGCAAAACACTTTAGCATTGTCTCTAATAAATAGCTTGGACATAACTTTCCAAATGTGTTTTTTTAAACAAGTGAAAAACTCCTTTGAAACTGCTTAAGACATTAGATAATGTCGAATAGACGTCTGAATAGTGCAGCTTCCTTGCAGTTGTTGTTGTGAGGTGAGTTTCGTTAGCAAAGCCACCGAACTCTTACCGATGTCTAATTTCCACTCATAATATTTTAGTGAACCCCAGTGGTCCTCGTGGTGCATGAACACTAACATTTTTATTTCAGAGAACGTTACAGGATTCTGAACAAGTGACAGTGGAGGGACAATGGTTTCGATTCAAGTCAGGATGCAACGTGACCTTGGAGATTATATTCTTCACCAATCGATTCTCACAAGCTATGGAAATGGTGAGACTATTTTCTGTTTTCAAGAATTAAAGTGATAGAGTCTTATGGAACACAAACAGGCCATTCAGCGCAACATGTCTACACCAGCTAGTTACCTACTTCATGAAAGTTACCTCAAGGTGCATGGCCGATTCTGCTCTGGCATTTTGTGCTCATTCAGCTGCTGATTAAATGCTGCATTAATATGTGTTATTCGTGACCTGGGCTGTCATTTGGCATTTTATTTCAATATATTCACGAAATGATTTCGAAAAATGCATCACACTACGTCAAAGTCCGCAACAAGCTCATCAGATTAATAAACATGGTTACATTGCTCAATATTAGGAAAATTGATTTTTCAAAAAATAATTTGGGATTTTAATGGAGCTAGTCAAACATTAATTACCGTTGAGAAGGTCCAGTCCAGTTGGTGTTGGCCCATCCAAGTGGCTGTTGGGAGGGAGTGCCAGCTGTGCATCTCATGTGTCAGTTTAGCTGAGAGTAAGTATTACTGGTGGTGGACGTAGTGTTAAACAAGCCGCTGTATTGTGATGAACAGCTGGCAGGAAAACACAGGAAAACTGACTCTTTGTCAAAGCGAATATGTGGCAAGGAGTTTATTATTCTGCAGAGAAATAACAACCTTACGAATGGAAGTCTATATAATAATGAGGGAAAGTTTGTTTCTATGTTATTGATGTCCTTAAAATAATCGTGTCAAACAGCTGGAATAATATTGGTGGGCTTAGTGAACGAAACTTACATTGAGCATGTAAATTATCTTGGATATTTTCAGAGATGGCTGGGCTGTCATTGAATTAGTAAGTGCTGATGCTTCATGGGATGATGCTGATTTGTAATCTCCCCACTTACTGAACACAGTTCGATGGAACAAACCAACAATTACCATTGGGTGGTGTTTCACAATATATCATGGAATCGTATGATAAAGAAGATACCTAGCAAATCTGTCACAATCAAGTGCAGATACAAGTCCTTTGCCACGTTTGTACGGTTTCCTTTGTCAACCACCCTCACAGGCAATAAATTCCAGAAGCATATCACCCTGTGGGTTCACACAGATTCCACAAATCCTCACTCAATCTCCTGTCTTTCCCTTTAAACGTGTACACCCTTGTATCTAACCGTTTCACTAAGGGCAACAGTTGCTGGCTGTTCACTCTGTCTCTACCTCTTGTGCTGTTACACACCTCTGTCAGGTTCACCCCATAACGTTCTCTGCTCCAAAGTAAAGAAAAAGCAAATCTAGCTTACCTTCATGGTTTAGCAACTCTCTTGTTTTGTTACTTCTTTCAAAGTGCAGCATCTCACACATTGCAGTGTTAAGTTTTTCGGTCATTAATCTGGCCATTTGAATAACTCCTTTGTACCCTCCTGTAACCTTACACTTTCGTCCTCACTGTGAACCACGGGAACAGTCATTGTGTCATCCACCACATTGTTTATCGTGCTCTAACCCCTACACCCCATCTTCCACATTCTTATCATCAACGTTTATGAATATCAGAACCAAAACGTGATTTTCAACCTGTTCTACAGACGTTGTTGCAGAGGAAGAATTGATAATCCCAGTCTCTAGTTTTTCCTCTTTTAGTGAATTTGCAGCATGATGCAGGGGAGGACTTTTCTTAGGGAGCCACAAATGCAATTTTGGACATAGAACTGAATTCTACTTTTATACTCCTGTCCTCTGCATGTATTATTCATAAGGCTTGGACATCATTCATCTTGGACTAGAGTTTGGCACTGTGATTGCCACATTTCCATTTTATGTGGTCCTGCAGCACATTCTTTATAAAATTCGCTGCAAAAGTCAGTGCAGGGGGATTTTGTTTTAATCTGCAGGATGGCCGCAGACTCATTCATTAAGTTTGTTTGAAAGAGCTAGGCTGATGAGGAAAAATATTAAATTAAATTCTGCATTATAAGCAAACAGTAGAAGATCAAATCACATTCTCATTTCTACCTTGAATTGGAAGCAATATCATAGAATAACACCCACCGTTCTGGATATTGTTAATTAACATAAAGTGACATAATGGTGAGATAGTTAATTTGGGAGAACAGAAAATGTTTGCGTTTGATGGAGATACAGATATGCAGAGTGGATGTACAAGATTCCTGTACATAAAGAAGTACACCAAACCTTTTCCTAATTTTTAAAGGATACCATATTCCAATTTTCTTCAACAGTGATGTTTGATTTCCATCAATCTCAGCTTTCCAACTGCATGCTTTTCCCTGCCACTGATGCTCATTGTGACAGACCTCCTCCACTCCCTTCCTACTCTATCCTTACCCACCTACTTCCCTTGCATTGCCCCTTCTGCTGTGACATACCCTTCCACTGACCATTTCCCTTCACACTTCTCGCACTGTGTATCACACCGGTTCCCTATCACTCTCACTTTCCCTGAATCTCCCTTTAGCTTTTTGCTCTCACATTAAATGCTGGAAATTGCTGACTTCTGTGCTACTGCATGTCATCAGTGAATGGTGAATTTGGAATGATCACTGTCCAACAGCAACAGAAAACAGTATGGTTGCCTTTGGCTGATGCACCATGAACAAAATGGCTTTGTTTACTATTGGTACAGAGTGGAGTTTCTTCCTGTCCCTCTATCACAAACCTTAACCAAACAGCCTCATCGCCAACAGGACACACATCTTGGGAACGAATTGTAAGTCCATGTATCAATTTTCTTTTGCATATTGTGAGAATGTGGTTCAAGCAAACAGTATATTTGTCTTTTGCTCCTTATTCTTTCAACTGATCTTCCAATACAATTTGAGGTGAGATCAGAGAGACTTTCCTTTCAATCGAAGTAGGACTTGACTGAGGGTGGAATCAATGACCCTGAGCATAACTGTGATTAATGGGAATTAGAGAACATTCTGCACTTGTAATGGGAACAATGGGAAAACAATCTCTACAAGTTATCTTCCAAGTTACGTGTCATACTGACTGGGGACTAATTTGCTGTTCCTTCCTTACCAGTTGTTAAAACCTCTTGGAAAATGCTTACAAACAGCTCTGTGTGCTTGTGCATCACTTGGACAGAAGAGATTCAAGTAGCCTGCTCTCTGTCACCTTCTCCGGAGTGATTGTGTTTGACAAGTAAAATCTGCCCATGGTAGTTCCTTTCAAAACTCGTGGTTGACTCCGTCCTGTACCAATGTACCTTATGTTTCTCCAGTTTCATCTAAAGTTTCAGAAATGTAACACTTTGCTGAATGTCATATCATGCTCCAGTAAAATCAGGAGCATGATATGACATTGAGGTAAAGACTGGGATCCTGAATTCAATTGGTTACTTATAGAGGATTGATCATGTGATTCATGGTCACTGAGTTCAACATTTTCATGGTGATTTATGACATGGAAAATGTTATTGATATTTGTGGCACTGTCGAACAATTTTTTTTAATTTTCATTCAATGACCATAAGCTAATGGCAGCTCCACTGCTCCCTTCAGATCAGATAAATATCCACATTCCAAAAGAAAAAGGATGTTGTAAGTGCTGGAAAACTGCAACAAGTCCAGCAGCATCTGAGCAGAAAGGGAATTGAGGTTTTGAGTCCAATATGACATTTTTAGAACAGAGTCATGTTCGTCTCAATATGTTTGTACTTATCTAGAAAGGAATAATTTGATTAGGGATCTTCAACATGGTTACTTGAAGGGTAGGTCGTACTTCACAAACATATCAGATTTCTTTGAGAAGGTGACTAAAGAGGTGGATGCGGGTAAAATGTTTGCTAAAGTTCCCCACAGTAGGCTATTGCAAAAAACAAAATGGTGGCATGGATTTGTCGGTAATTTATCGGTTTGGATCAGGAAATGGCGAGCTGAAAGAAAACAGAGGGTGGTAGCTGACGGAGTATGTTCATCCTTGAGTTCAGTTACTGTTGGTGTATCGCAAGGATCTGTTTTGGGCCCACTGCTGTTTGTCAATTTTATAAACGATCTGGATGAATGCGTAGAAGGATGGGTGCGTAAGATGCAGTTGACACTAAGGTCACTGGAGTTGTGGATACTGCCAAAAGGATGTTGTGGGTTACAGCAGGACACAGATAATTTGCAGGCTGTGCTGTGATATGGCAAATGGAATACAATGCGGAAAAATAACAGGTGATTTACTTTGAATGGAGCAACAGGAATGTAGAGTATTGGGCTATTGGTAAGATTCTTGGGAGTGTAGATGAGTCGAGATTCCTCAGTGGCCATGTACATCGTTCCCTGAAAGTTGTTACCCAGTTTTATAGTGTTGTTCAGAAGGCATAAGGTGTGTCTGCTTTTATTAGTAGAGCGATTGTGTTTCGGAGCCCTGAGGTCATGGTGCAGCTGTACAAAACCCTGGTGCAGCCGCATTTGGACTATTTAATACAGTTCTGGTCACCTCATTCATGGAAGAATGTCGAATCTTTAGCAAAGGGTTCAGAGGAGCTTTACTAGGTTGTTGCGTGGTATGGAGATAAGGTCTTACCAGGAAAGGCTAAGGGACTTGAAGCTGTTTTCGTTTGAAAGAATATTGAGAGGTGACTTAATTCAGGTATGGCTGGATTGCGAGAGACTTTTTGCTTGGATTGTAATGGCTAGCACGAGGATACTTAGCTTTAAACTGATGTTTAATGGATATAAGACAGGTCGTTTCTTTACTGAGAGAGTAGCGGGGTGTGGAAAGCACTGCCTGCAACAAGAGTAGTCTCGCCAAAGGCTAAGGCCATTTAAGGGATCATTGAATAGTCATATTGCTGAACAATGGAGTAGTGTAGGTTAGATGGGCTTCAGATTGGTTTCATAGGTGGTGCAACATCTAGGTCAGAAGGGTCTGTACTGCACTATAATGTCTTATGTTCTATATGTGCACAACCCTGTCACACTGTGTATCCAGTGATTAAAATACTTATATAGCATACTATTCTTTCCATTCGAAGTTGCCCTGTTCATATTCATCGAATGTATGTAGTATGGAAAAAGGTTCTTGAAGAGTAAACTGACCAAACCAATTCGTCTACCCCCGATATTGACCCCTCACTATTGTGCCTAACCTACACATCGGTGAACACAATGAGAAGATTAGCTTGGCCATTTCCACTAATCTGCATATCTTTGAACTGTGGGATGAAATACATGCAGATCTGGGGAAATATGCAAACTCCACAGAGATTCGCTTGAGGTTGGAATTGAACCAGGCCCTAGCACTGTAAAAGTGCATCAGTAATCACTGATCCACAGAGCCACATCAGCAATGAGCGCTTTTTTCAACCCAAATGTAATCAGTTTCGTTGCTCTGCGTTGCATTTCATTCTGTCTGCTGGAAAGTATGATGGTGACTGGCGTATTATCCCCTCAACTCTCCACAACCACTGCTCCCATTCCTTTCTGTCCCCTAAATAATGTTATTTTCATTCTGTCCCTTGCTCATTAATCCAGGGTATTTAATGAACAAGGACTTTGTACATTCCATTTATTTTCTGTGGACTGTAGTGAAAAAAATGTAAATCTCACTGTTTTAAAGCGAATAAAACAGCAATAAGTTGCTTGTCGATTTAAAAAAAAAAACCCTTAAGCGCATTGTGCGTTGACATTACAGCGTTGCCAACAGACAGCAGTCAGTGTCATGTCCTTAAGAATCCAAGCTTCTTCTGTAAGTCTACAGCAACTATGCCCAGTGACAATCTTTTGTTTTGCAGTTGTTCTCGCGGAAGAGAGAACAGAACAATAACAACAACTTCATTGTGTGATTTTTGGGGCTGCAAGCCATTACAACATTTTACATGAACAGCACAGCACAATAATCTAACCTGCGAAAATAAAGCATCCATCACTCCCACTCCGCCCTCACCTCGCCACTGACTTTGTTAGAGCAATTATTGTTTGGAGATGTGGTCAATAGCTAGAGATGTCGACATCCAAACCAGTCCAGTTGTTAATGTGAGCTGCAAGTGTGGTCGTGAAAGGGTTAACTGGAACTGTTTGTTCAGTAACTGTGATTGATGTCAGTCTCCATGGATTCAACTGTGCCAATTGAGGCCTTCACTCTCCTATCAATAATGGACTTCTTTCAGTGCCTTTTCCAATGGTAACAGCAGATACACCACCTCCGACACTAACGGAGTCAGCAGCTACAGAGACAGGGAGAGGAGAGATCAGAATCTGCGAACAACAGACTGGAAAGTTCCAGTAATGGATAATAACCTGAGAATATTAGACTGGAATGTTACAACAATGGATCAGAATCTAAGAAAGTTAGACTGGAATGCTCCAATAAACGACCAGAATGTGAGAGCAATAGACTGGAATATTACAGCAATGTACAGGGGTTTATCCAATGGGCTTTTCTGGTTTTCCTGGTCTGGGTCAACATTACTATTGCAAATATTGGGTGTACTGATGATTATTCAGGCAGGTTATTATCCCATCCTCGCTATTGTTGGTGTTCCTGGTAAGTTTTTCAATCTCTATCTATTTATTAATTACATAAACCATGTTGAACATCATTGCTTTTTTTGTTAGCTATATCTGGTAAAGACAGAAACTTTTGTATTTAGTTCCATTATAAATTCTATTCATTATCCACAAATTTCAGACATCTCCCTCACAAATATCTGAAACAAAACAGCGAGGACTCTTTTTTTGCGTTGGAATGATGTATGTCGTGGTATTGTCTCCATCACCAAACCTGCTCACTACCAGTTTCATAATAGCCTGAGTCTCCACCACTGTGTCAGTGCTGTTGCTGAATAAACCGTTATCTATGCCTTGGTAAAGCTCAGACTTTACAGTTGTAGTTATCTTCTAGCCACTGCTCCAGTTACAACTAGATCGATCACAAACTTGTAATGTCTCTAAAGTGAGTTCCTGACTGGAACACTGTGTTAGCGTTGTAATGCTGCAGGATGGGTAATTCAGAGGCACAGGTCAGAATACAAACGATATGTTTCGAATCCTACCACAGACGATCACAGAACTTAAATTCAAATGTTAAGAATCTAAACAAAAACAAATGCACAAACTGTAACCAGAAAGCGAGGAGCATTTTGTCTAACAATCTACCGGTTCCACTGATGTCCTTTGCGAAAGAAATCTAACATCGTTACTGGGTCGGTTTTGAGAGTGATTTCAGACCCACAACAATGTGCTTGGGTCTGTGCTGCCTTGTGCAATGGTCACAATTAAGGGCAATTAGCGATGGTCATCAAATGCTGCTCTTGGCAGTGATGCTGACATCCCATGAAATACTAAAAATAAACATTAAATCAAACAAAGAAAGCGACTGAAGATCTGATTCAAAAAGACACAAAGTGCCGGGGAAACGGAACAGGTTTGGCAGCTTCTGTTGAGAGGAAAACAGAGTTAACATTTTGAGTCCACTCACCATGCATCAGATCTGAAAGCAGCTGGGAAATAGTGTAATATGCGTTGGTTGAGTGAGCTGAATATATGGAGAAAGAGAGAGATAGAGAAAAGTATCAAACAAAGGAATTATTGATAAGCAGTTCGTATGGAAATAAAATTTGATATTAATCTCGTTGATTTTTATTGTATTTTCCCATATTCCGGAATATCATACCTATGGAGATATATATCCAAGTCCCTGCTTAAAACGAGGTATGTCCCCTCCTTCTCTCTTACATAAGTGTGGTTATCTTGTTTTATTCAATTATGGGGCATGGGGGTCACTGCCTGGGCCAGTATATATTTCACTTTCCGGGTTGCCCATGAGAAGTGGTTGGTGAGCTACCTGTTTGAACCAATGCAGTCCACATGCTGTAGGCTGCCAGTGCTTAGATCTGTCTGCTTTCATTTCTTTGAAATCTTGTAGAGATATAACTGAATGGCTGGCTTGGCCATTCTAAAGGGCAATTGAGAGTCAATCACATTGCTTTGGGTCTGGTGTCACATGTTGGCCTGACCACGTGAAGATAACAGATTTCCTTCCACGAAGCAGACAAGGGGGCCAGGTGTTTGTTTTTATTTGACAATTGACAATCTTTCCTTAGATTGTTAACCCAAATACTCTATTGAATTCAAATTCCACCATCTGATGTGGCGGGATTCAAGTCCAGGTCTGAATCATTAGCTGGGTCCCTGCATTAACAGTCTGGAGATAAAAACACTAGACCATCGGATCTCCAGCATCTGCACTGGTAAAGGTAGTGTTGCTATTATTGTGACTGAGGTATAGAAACTTTTTCAGTTACTTTGTCAACTACTTCCATGGAAACAGAACCGGTAATATTTCAGTTCACAGGGACTGTGAAGAGCTGCAATGGTTTTTCAGCCAGGGATAGAGGAGAGAAAGCCATTTCTTAACTCTGAGTGGGTGTGACACGTATACAGAGATTTGACTTATACCCGTCACTGGAAAGTGAGAGGAGGTTCACTGCATTGGTTTATTGGGTTTGTGTTATCAACTACTACAATGATTTATGGAAACCTGAGGGTCTGGTGTTCCCACTATGGACAAGGTTTGGGCAATGCATTTTGGAATGAGTCTGGGTCTGCAGAGACTTCATAGAAAGGAGCAGGACTCTACACTATCCTTTCTGAGATTTCAGCAAATATTTCCAAATGATGAACCTTTTCAATGTGCAAAGTGTGAAGCCAGTTAATTTCAACAATGAAGTCACAGAGCTGTGAAACCTGTTCCAGTCGAACCTGTAATCTCACAGCAGGAAGAGGACAGTACTCAAAATGCCCATCAACTGCTTTGATTCTGGAACTTTCCAGGCAGGAGTGGGTGAAGCATCCATTTTGCCAAAGTGCGATCCTCTCATGTACTCACAAGGTGACAGAGGCCATCTCCATCCTGTTCTGTCTCCATAGAGGAAGGAATAGAAAATCTTCCCGAAATGTTAGAGAACATGGTGACTGGCGAAAATGTAGAACTGCAAGAAATTAGAATTATTAAAGAGAAAGTACTGGGAAAAAAAAACAAAGCTCATTGTATTGAATGTTTGTACGTTGCTGGACTAAATGAGTTATGAACCGAGACGGCAACAGAGTCAGAGCTGGATAGTTGTGGTTGCTGGGTAGCTCTTTCGGATGCAGGTACAGAATGGCCAGATTCTGTAAAGTCAATTCCTTAAATCTTTGAAGGAGGGCAAAGTTTGGCATAGCATCTTATGTTGTGGAAAGGATACTGCAGACTTGGAAGTAGCTACTGCGACCACAAATATTTAAAACAGGAGACAGAGGGAAAACAGAATACCAACTGATGAATAAATCGATCTCAGATGTGAGGGGAAATATTAGAATTTTTTTAGTAATTCATAATAACTAGATCTTTGGAGGATAATGATATGATTTGCGGAGTCAGCCTAGATTTTAGAAAGGGAAATCTTTTTTGATAAACTACTTTGAGTTTGTCGAGAATGTTGATTGTGACATCGACAAATGAGAATCAATGGGAACAGTGTAATTGAATTTTCAGGAAGCTTTTGACAGGTAAGTGAAGAGCGTTAGAGGTGAATATACTACATGGATTGAGAAATGGATAATGGTGAGAATACAGCGTGTAAGATTCTGCTCTGGCCTAAAAGTCATTGCACATCGGGTATCCCATGTATCAGTGCTTGGAGCACAGCTACTCACAAGGCAAAGAAATCATTTGAATGTGAGCAAAAAAGTCCTTTTCATTTTGAATTTATTAAAAGATGAGAGATTTGGAACTGCAGATATCACATACATAACTCACATGAGCTAGCAAGTAATCAGGAGAGTTAGTGGTATGTTGTCCTTCATTATAAAATGATTCAAGTGTTGAAGTAAATTCATCTTACTGCAGTTGTAGAATGTTGCTTGGACAGTATTTCGGCCACTGAGTACAGATTCTCCCTCCTTTATAAGGAATGATTTCATTGCGACTGAGATAGTGCGAAATAGTTTCACCACGTTTATTCCTGCGATGATGGTACCATGAGGAAAGTGTGAGGAAAATGAGTGTTGAATCCGTGGCGCTGAGAGCGAATAGCAGGCCTTTACATTTAATCTTGAAGATTCGGCACTAACACTCATATCGTCAAGAAAAAGTCAGTGATCATGTGAAACATTACGTTTCTCCATGATATTTGATTCCCAATAGTTCACATACCTGCCCGGAGACCCATGTTGGTTGAGAGGTAGCTTCAGGCTCTGAATGAACTCTTTCTGTCTCAATATGCAGTTGGTGTGCGAACCTGCACTGTTCACAAATCTGTCAGCAGCCAGAAAACCTTACTCCTGAAAGAGTTAGCCATTCCAACCAGTTTCTAATCTCCATCGAAACACCAGTCTGTCTTCTCGGAGACAGAAGCTATTTCGTTGAGACTTGGCAAGAACCATCCGCTTTCCTTTCTCACCTTCTGTAATCCAAGTTAAAGAAACACATGTACCACGAGCAATGGATCCAGTAGGAACAACATAGAGCAGTTTATCTGTGTAGTCTCTGCTTCACTGCTTGTCACGTTGGGGCATCAATGACATCTTACTATTTATGTAGAATTGACTTAACAGACTGAGTGACTTCTTCCTGTTGACATGGAAGAGACTCAAAGACCTGACTTGGCAACTCCTGACTCCTGTTTAACACCTCGATGTGCTGTCTACACTCCTTCCCTCCTTGCGTAATAGGCAGGAGGGTCTGAATGGGCTATCCTTCTTCTTGTCCAAAAGTGTCAGTGAGTTGAATACATTTCGTTGCAACCAGCTTGAGGTGCTGAATGAGCTCCACTTCTTTAACTGTGGAATACTAAAAAGAGACATTTATCGTATGAATGTTACCTTCACTTTAACAACACAGTTTGGATGCTATCCAGGTCTTGCTGCACATGGACACGGACTACTTCAGCAGTGGACAGGTGAAAAATTATTCTTAACATTCTGTGACCTTCACTGAACATCTTCCACTTCTGACCGTGTGATGTGGGAAAGACGTTGACGCAACTGAACAAAGCTACCTTGAGGATGCGCCCTGAGACGTCCTGTGACAGAAATGATTGATCCTCATCAACCACAAATATCTTCCCTTGCAGTCAGGGAGAGCAGAGCATTTTTTGGGCATTCGCTGGGTGAGGTATGGCGGCTGTATTTAAAGTGAATCTGGATGGACAACGTGACCAACAAATGAAGACAGTTCTGTGAAGACAGAGGAGTAAGATGTTTCACACCGTCACCTAATCTTTCTATTCGCAAGAATATTTTCCAACGCCATGTCAAAATGTGTGTGACAGTCTTCATCCGCTGAATGGTTTCCGCTGTTTCTGTGCACCAGGTTATTTGGGTAAATGGCCTCCGACTGTTCGTACCGAGCAGGTTTGAGAGGTTTAATGGAACATAGGAACATGGGACTGAGGAGAAGGGTTAGTCATTGGACACTTTGAGCCTTCTCCACCATGCACTAAGGTTGTGGCTATCAGGTTGTGGCTTCAGCCTCACTTGCTTGTCTGTAGTACATTGTCCTTTACCATCCAATATCGTAGTAATATGGCATTGAATAAATGCAAACACGAAAGCAACACAAACTTCTGGGGAAGAGCACTGTGAATTTCTCCTCATCCCTGTTCAGACTGGGGCTGGAGAGGACTCTGATTCATTTTCTAATCCCTCTCCTCCATTGGTCATGACACATTTGAAATACAACTAGGTAGGTGATATGACCAATGATGTAGTTCTCACACTATATTAGATGCTTTGGTAGGGAAATTCAGGTAAATAGCTTAAATTTGGAAAAGTAATTTACCAAAGTAAATTACTTAACCTATGATGGAAAGATGCATGACAGGTAGTGTGGACAAATATGTACATTAATATTTATCTTTCAATGTGTATTGAGACGCAGGTTGTATACACAGAAACATACACAGACACAGACACACTCACAGTGTCACACACACAAGTGCACACAGACACACACATACACATGCACGAAGACAAATAGAAAGAAACCCTGCAGAATATCAGCTTGAAAGATCTTTTCCAAGCAAAAGTTAAATTCAAAACAAAAGGAAATATTAAATTGTATTCTGCCTCTGAGATCATTCTGTTCACACAAGCTGCTGTCAATCGGATTCTTTCCTGGAACATTTGAATTTGGCTGAATTCCCTTTGGTTCAGGCAGTGTGGCGATTCCAATGAATCCTGAACAGGAATCCTTCACGAGTGTTTAAGATGCCTGATGAGTTTTCACCTCTCATACTTCCTGTGAGAAGGAACAAAGAAACAGAGGAAGCAATAAGCCGTGACTTCTCTAGCATGTTGCATCTTCTCCAACTTTTAAATGAAACATACAATAATGTTGTCTGACAACATAATTGGACCAAGTGAAGCCTCGTTGAACATACTCGGGATTGTTTCACTTCGTCCCTGTTCCCTGATCCATGTTGGAGCAATTTATAAGCTATAATTTGAAGATACGTTTGTACGTGTCCTCATAATTTTGTCAAATATATTAATGCCTTTGTACTACCTGTGTTAAAATGAATATATTGTTATCTTAACTTTGAATCCTGAGTTCTAGTTTCCCACACCAGAGCAAATGTCCATCAGCCAAGCACCTGTTACGCTCTCTTCAAGTTCTTATATGGTTCAGTATGAAAATCTCTCATTCTTCAACCTGAAGTGCGCTGGCCTTGCAGAGGTTTATAAAATCATGAAAGGCATGGAAATGGTGAATAACCAAGGACATTTTGTGAGGTTGAGGGAGTCCAAAACTAGAGCACACAGTTTGAAGCTGAGGGGGAAAGATTAAAAAGAGATAAAAGTGGTAACCTTTTCTCGGAGTGCATGGAATGAACGGCCAAAGGAAGTGTTGGAGGCTGGGAAAATTACCGCACTTAAAGCCATTTAGATGGGTACTTGAATGGGAAGGGCTATGGGCCAAGTACTGGCAAATGGGACGAGAGTAATTGAGGACATCAGGTCGTCATGGACAAGGTGAACTGAAAGGTGTGTTTCTGTGCTATATGACTGAACAAGGCCTTCTTTCGTGGAACAAGTACATTGAAACATCTTTACAAAGCTTCAGAATCAATTGAGTATATTTATTTTTCAGTTTAGGGAATTATCACTACATGCAATACATCAGATGTGGCCTCAGAAAGCCCCTGTACCGATGCAGTAAAATATCCTGATAGCCTTTGCATGGAGTAGAATTATTCCATATACTTTTCTAACCACTTACTGCATCTACATAACTTTGTTTGATGCATGTGCCAGGATGCACAAATCCCTTTGTACTACTGAGTTTCGTGATCTCTCTCCTTTTAAGTAGTTTACTGTTGTTTTACCCTTTTGTCACAGCATAAATTTAATTCCCGCAGGTTATACTTTTTCTGCTGAAGGTTTACACACTAGCGTCCCCTGTCTCTACACCATTTCAGACTTTCTACCTCCTCTCGACATCTTATTGAATGAACATCTTGGTTACTGAGCTAGAGCTCAAATCCAATCAGTCCCCACATCCAAATCATTGACAGGTTCGAAATCGTTGTTGATCTTGCACTGATCTCTAAGGTACTCCACCACGTTAAAGTTTTCTAACCTGAAAACCAACATCAATCGCTACTGTCTATTTCTTAATGGTTACCCAGTGATCCCTGTTCCTGTGTTGCAGCCTAGAAAGGTTGGATGGCTTCCTCAGGTGCTGTGTAATGTACTCAAATGTCTGAATGACTTCATCATCTTCCTTTGTAAATCCTTAGCGGGCTAAAAGGTCTCCTCGTGACTCATTGCTGACGGGCTGAATTGGATCTTCCTCTCCCTCTGAAACAGAATCGAGGGTCTGGGTGAGAGAACAAGACATGGGTTAGGAGCAGCAGCAGGCCATTCAGCCCTTCGCGCCTGCTGCTCCGTTCAGAATGTGCATTGTTGATGTGATTGTAACTAAACATCCCTTTCTTGTCTGTTCCCAATAAACATGGATTCTTTTGTTCATCAACGATCTATGGAACCCAAGTTTGAATGTTTTCAGTAACCCAGTCTTCACTGCTGCTTGGGCATGGGAACACTACAGATCACACAGCCCTAAAGGGAAAGGAACATCCCTGTCTCAGTCAGAAATGGGAATGCCCTTTTGCTTAAAATGTGCCCCTCTCAAGCCAATCACCATTCTTTTAACACAGGGACACAACAATTAGAAACTGATATAGGCCATTCTACCCTTCAAAACTGTCCACATTTCCTTCAACAATCGACAATCAAATACTTACCAAATTTAGCCTCAACTGAGGTTTGATGAATTCCAGATACAATAAGCTCACAAGAGTGTAGGAAATTGGAACATAGAATAGTGCAGCACAGCACAGCCCTGTAGCCTTCAATGTTTATCATAGTCTAAGGCTAAACTAAACTTCATACCCTTCATTTTATTATCAGCCATGTGTCTATCCAAGAGTTGCTTGAATGTCCCTAATGTATCTGATTCTCCTACCACCGCTGGCAATGCATTCCACGTACCTACCACTATCTGTAGAAAAACACCTGCCTCTTACATCTCCCTCAGCCTTCCTCCAATCACTTTAAAATTATGCTCCCTGCATGATAGCCATTTCCAACCTCGTAAAAAGTTTCCAATTGTCCACTCTATCTATGCCTCATCATCTTGTACACCTATATTATGTTAGCTCTCATCCTTCTTCACTCCAATGAGAAAAGTCGAGCTCCCTTAAACATTCTTCATAAGACATGCCCTCCAGCACAGGCAACATGCTGGTAAATCCTGTCTGCACCCTCTGGAAAGCTTCCAATTTCTTTCCGTAATGGGGTGACCAGAACTCAACACAATACTTCATGTGTGGTCTAACCAGGGCTTTATAGTGCTGCAGCATAATCTCGCGCTCTTAAACTCAATCTCCCCGTTAACGAAAACCAACTCAAAATACTCCTCTTAACACCCCTAACAACTTGAATGGCAACTTGGAGGTATCTAAGGAAATGGTCCCTAAGATCCGTCCTTTCGTCCATACGGCCAAGAATGCTAACTTTCACCTTAAATCTGCATTTGAATTCAACCTTCCAAAATGAATCACTTCAGAAAATAGGAAATTTCAGCAGAACTAAGCCATTGAGCGAATCGGATCTGCTGTGCCATTTGATCACGGGTGAAATGTTTCTCAGCTGCATTATTTTGCCTTCGCCAACTAATCAAATGATTACCTTATTAAGGAAATAACGCATTTATCTCTATCTTAAATCACCTACATTTTCTGTGTGCAGGAGTGTGCATGCGTTAGTGTGTAAGTGCTCATATCTGTATCTATATGTGTTTGTATTTAACGTGTTTATGTATGTTTGTTTGTATCTCTGTCTGCATCTCTGTTAAACATGGTCTTTGTAGTTTTCGGGGTAAATCCACTGACATTGACATCAACATCCTTCCCCTTCCTCCACCTCTATTGTCTGTCAATGTTAATTGTAGAGCCACACAATGCCAACCTCTGCAGGCCTCCCCTACACAATGTCAGATTTTCCTCTCTTCAGAGGACATCAGGTTCTGTGAATCTCTCAGATGGCATGGCTGTTTGGGTTTTCAAATGACGCATTTTTTAGCACAGAGCAGTTTCGTCTGATACCTAGTGATATTGTTCCTGAGATATTACCAACATCACTGGGTCAGTTTCAGGACTTTTCAATCCTTTCTCACTTATAATTTGTAAGAGTGCATTACAAAAGATTTCAAGTTAACGAACGTGCAATAAATGCATTACGTCACTTTACAAATGTATCAGTCGACCTTCATTGGATACAGCTGAAGTGGAAACACTCTTTATTGTGCACACTCCGTGTCACGAAAAAACTTCAGACACAAATCACTTCCACGTTGCAGAAGGAGCGCAGACATTACTCTACATGAGCATTCTCCACTCTTCGGTTTCTCGGTACAATGACGATGCTCCCTTTACCTGCCTATATGTGTGTGTGCGTGTGTGTGTGGTGACGGTGTTGTCAGTTTAGATGGTGCTGTGAGCTGGCTCCCTCCCAGACGGAAACTCTAATGTGAGAAAGTAAGGTCTGCAGATGCTGGAGATCAGAGTGCTGGAAAAACACAGCAGGACACGCGGCTTCCAAGGAGCAGGATAATTAACATTTTGGGCCAGAGCACGTCACCAGGAATGCCCTCGTCGTAGTAGAGTGTGAAGGCCAACCGAGGGGGCATTGCTTCACTTTAAACACACAGAGTCTGACATATTCGCTATGCATATGGATGTACACAGAGACACGCAGATACACACAGAGACGAATACAGATACGCAAAGACACACATTATTGATTATAGAAACACAAACACACTGAATCTGATGCAGTAACACAGATACTAATACAGACATACAGAGACACAGACCAATACACTGATCTATATGCACACACAGATACACAGTCATCAATACAGGCATACTATATACACACTGGCACACTGATGTTTATACAGTAATGGAGAATCTGCCAGAATATAATTTTTCGCGTGGTGACACTCTCAAAATTTCACTTGCTGTGTGGTATGTGTCAATATTTCCGTTGCACTGCAGGAAATCCTCTGCATCATCTCTGTAGCTTCCACATTTTTCTATGACAAGGCGACCAGAACACAACACAATGTTCCATGATGAACCCATCCGCTAATGTTACCAAACAGCCAGAAAAGCTGTTAAGGTGTTAAAGTACGAGTGCCAAATCTCAAAATTCACTCTTTGAGTATAAATAATATTAATTTATTCCTGCACTCAAAAAGTGAACATTGAACAACAACTATTCACATCGCTAAGCCCCTCTTCCTCTGAACTGATTGGTATTTGCCTTCAACGTTATAAGCACATAATGTTCCAATAAGAAAAGTCCATATTAAAATCGCTTCAAATTAATTTCAAAACCACATAGCATCTGTCATCTCCAGTGTCCTCCTTCCTTCAGCTGCAGATCTTGCTGGGTTGTCTTCTGAATTTTAGTGCAAGGATATTTCATACAAACACGGTATCTTTGTCAGAGAGAGTTTTGCATGGCAGTCTCTCTGTAGATGGCAGTTACTCTCAGCCTAACTCGCGAACTGCCTGCCTCATTTATGCCACTCAATATTTGATCCTCTCATTGGTTGGATGCTGGCAAAACAATAAATTCAAAATCGACTTTTGTATACTGGGTCATAATTTATACTGAATGGTTAAATTCGAATTGTTGTCTAACAGCAACCAAAACTCAAGGTAGCTGTTTCACAGCCAAACGTTGCATGCTTTATATTTTCCAGTATACTTTGGGATTTGCTAGCTAGTCACACGAGAGGTGCTTGCAAGCCCAAAGTGCAGAACAACATTCACTCTCTCTTAAAAGGTACTATACACACGTTTAACTTCATAACAGTGGTTTAATCCGGGCTTTATAGAGCTGTAGCATAATCTCACAACTCTGAAACTCAGTTCCCTAGCCTGTGAAAGCCAACACATTATACATTTTCTTAACAACCACATCAACCTAGGTCAAGACTAAGGTGGTGTTTTAAAAGAACAGCAGGTCAGGCAGCATCCGAGGAGCGGGAAAATTGATGTTTCGGGCAGGAACCCTACATCAGATGATGAAGAGCTCCTGCTTGAAACGTAGATTTTCCAGCACCACTTTAATCTTGACCCTGATCTCCAGCATCTGCAGTCCTCCCATTTGCCAATTTGCTTTCAACCTGGGTGGCAACTTTGAGGGATCTCTGGACATGTACTCCAAGATCCCTCTGTTCCTCCGCACTGCCAAAAATACTGCCATTAACCCAATATTCGACGTTCGAATTCGACCTTCCAAAGTGAATAACTTCACACTTTTCTAGGTTTAACTTGATCTGCTTCTCATCAGCTCCGTTCTGAATCCTGACAATGTTCCATTGTAACCTACAACATATCTCAAAATTATCCAGAACTCCACTAACCTTTGTGTTTTGGGAAAACGTACTTCCATGACGCAAATTCCCTCCACAATCTGTGATGAGCCCTACCTTCACTCTGGCCATCCTCTTGTTCCTGACATACGTATAAAACGTCTTCGATTTTACCTTCATCCTACCCATCAGGACTTTTTCATGCCTTCTTATTGCTCTCATGAGTTCATTCTTCAGTTCCTTTTTAGCTAACGTGTAACCCTCTCGAGGCCTGTCTGATCCTTGGCTCATCAACCTTCAATAGACTTCCTCCTTCCTTTTGACTAGATGTTTTATATTACTTGGCACAATGGAGATATGAAGCTGTAAATGGAGGGGAGCTGCATATTCAACCACTTCCAGCATAGGCTGCAAGTTTCCCCACACTGGGCAGTGATCTATCTCAATGTCACTGAACAATGTACTAGGGTGATGGACACAGCTCTACATGCTGGGAGGGTAACTGCTCCTGCTTTACAGATCAATGCACTGTGGTGGCGGACACAGTCGTACATGCTGGGAGGGTAACTCCTCCAGGTTTACTTTTCAATGCACTAGGGTGGTGTACACAGTCCTACATGCTGGGAGGGTAACTGCTCCTGGTTTACAGTTCAATGCACTGGGGTGGTGTACACTGTCCTACATGCTGGGAGGGTAACCACTCCTGGTTTACAGATCAATGTACTGAGTTGGTGTACACAGCTCTACCTGTTGGGAGGGTAACTGCTCCAGCTTTACAGAGCAATTCACTGTTATACACTGCACAGCTCCCCACGGACTGGTATGGTCCACACTGTCTGTACAGAGTACTGGGTTGTATTGAACAATACACTAGCCTGGTCGGCACTGTGCTCCATGCTAAGCAGATATCTCATCTGGATTATGGTGTCTGATTCTGTGTGGCGGTTTGAGCATCTGATATAACTGACCATTTGAGCTTATCTCTCAGCATATTTATTTTATGTTGTTATTCTTGTTATTGGAGGCTGCCTCTAGCATCTGATATCTCCACCTTGTCCTATTTCTCTGAGAAGAGCCACGTTTATTCAATTTGTCAGTCAAGTAATCATCCAATTATAACATGAATGTCCGTCCTTCTGTACCTTAACCTAGCAGTTGGTGCTCATATCCCTGGATTCCCAGGGGCATCATTGTCAAGCTCAGAAAAAATTGCTAGATGTATGGCTTGAGCTCTCCTGTATGTTCCAGCTGTTGGTGCCAATTGCCTCCTTAGTTTATCGAGAGCTGGCATTGTGAAGCCGTGTTTGTTCAGAATTCTTCCTCTCATGGGGCATCTGGGATACCAGACACCATTGTTATGGTTAAACAAAGGCCCTGACCAATATAGCCAATTAATCCGTGCCTACATGTTTCAAAAAGGGCCGCCACGTCCTAT
Organism: Chiloscyllium punctatum; assembly: GCF_047496795.1. Lineage (NCBI taxonomy): Eukaryota > Metazoa > Chordata > Chondrichthyes > Orectolobiformes > Hemiscylliidae > Chiloscyllium > Chiloscyllium punctatum. The sequence goes on from NC_092757.1 coordinate 33,809,796, forward strand.
CAAAATGTTCAATTTTCTGGTGCATGTTAATTGTAAGGAAGTCCAGGGGGATATTCTCCATAACTAACCTAAACCACCCCGAGAATCCTGGGGGATATTCAGACACCCACCTCATTAGAATGTTCTTTCCCGCACAAAATGAAAAAATACTAAACAATCTCTTCCCAAAGATAGGTGAATTGGCAAACCCAAAAGGCGTGACATCAGATCTACCTTGACCTCGTTTCCCAAGACCCCTTCCAAAACACTCGCTATAGGTCCCCAATACCTACGAAGTTTTTGGCATGACCATAAGCAATGGGTAAGCGTACCAACATCTGTTTTACATTTGGGTACATTGGGGACGCTCGTTTCTTAAATTTGGAAAGCCGCTCCGATGCCAAATAAACCCTGTGGAGTACCTTCAGTTGCATTGCTTGCGTCCTATTGCAAATCGAAATCTTTCGGACATTCTTCCAAATATCTGCCCACTCCTCTGGTGAAGATATCCACCCCCAATTGCTGAAGCAAAATTCCACACAGTTGTTCAAGGTGCTTTGAGACACTACCTCCGATTAAATGCTAGAGAGTGCTGACCAAGATAGTGCACGTGCACTGAAGCGCTCTCACCTCCATAGTCAACTTATGGGGACTTACCATTAATGTGGTCTTTTTCTGCATAAAATCCCTAATCTCCTAAATAGCTCATATTTCTGGCTCAGCTGCACGAAAGACATCATGACCTCCCCGTCAAATAAGTCTCCCAAACAGAAAACACCTCTGGACTCCCAGAGCCAAAAGCCAGATTCCATCAATCCTACAATGGGAGTAAAAGGGGAAGTTATTTTTTGTAAATTGCCCTCACTTTGTTGCATCATTCTCCATGCTTTAAATGATTTAAGGACAAGTGAATTTCTGCAATCGTCCATAACAGTCCTCATCTTGTCCATGAACAACAGATTGATGAGGGGACATTTTGCCTAGGAGGCAGCGATGTCCAGCCACATTGGCCACGGTCCTTGGCGAGCCCAATCGGCCACATCGTCGAGGAGGGAACTCAATTGGTATTTCTTAAAGTGTGTAAAATCCAAATTCCTCAGCCCCCGCGGAAGCTGCAATTGGGTGAGCTCCATAAGAGGCCGCCCGTGATGCTGAATGAAATATCCAAGCCAACGGTAAAGCTCCTTAGAGGCTGCCTGGGCAGCATCAAAAGGTGCATTTGCATGGGATATAACAAACGAGGAATTACCTTCATTTTGACCGGAGCTATTCTACCCAACCATGGTATCAGAAGATCCTCCCAACGCTCAAGGTCCTGCCTAAGTTCTCGAGCAACTGCAGGAAGTTGGCTTTATCTAATCGATTGAAGGTCGGAGCGATAAAAATGCCTGAATACTGGAAACCTCCATCTGACTATCCGAAAGGAATCGGATTCCACCTTCAAGATTGGGTACTCTCATAAGACCCGAGACAGCATGGCCTCTGATTTCATAAAAGTGATTTTATACCCCGTGAGAGATCCAAGTAAATGAATCACTTGTATTAAACGCGCCATAGATATCATCGAGCTAGTTAGAAAGAGAAGAACGTCATCTATTTAAAGAGTGATCTTACGCCATCCTGATCCTACCTCCAGGGCAGTTACATTATGGTCCCTCTGGATGGCCTCTGCCAACGGCACGATCACCCATCTAAATAGTAATGGTGAAAGGGGACGCCCTTGTCGGCTGCCTCAGCCATTGCTAAAATTGTCAGACCTTATACCATGAATGAGATCCGCTGCTTTAGGGTCTCTATATAACACTGTCACCCACCTGACAAAGGCCCCTCCAAGGCCAAATCATTCCACGACATAAAAGAGGTATGGCCATTCCACCCAGTCAAATGCTTTCTCTGCATCCACGACCAAGCCTGGAATCGACCCTTGCTTGCACACCTGAACCATATTAGCACTCTCCTAATATTATTAGACGACCTGTGACCCCTAATGAAACCTGTCTGATTCTATTTCTCAATGAACGGCAAGACCGTCTCCAGCTTTAACGACAGCATTTTCACCAAAATATTTAAGTCCACTTTTAATAGGGATATAGGCCTACATGAAGTGGCAGTCCTCTGGAGAATAAGATAAATATTTATTTCTGTCAGAGGGGATGGGCGTCAGTCTTGGCTGTACGAATAATTTTACATATCCAATATTGGCCAAGTTAGCATGTCAATAAACTCCTTTTAAATCTAACTCTAACATCCATCTGGGCCCGGTGCTTTACCACTCTGGAGCTGCCTCACCGCTTTCTGTTTCTCTTGGATTGTCAGAGGGGCATTCAAAAGAGATGCCTGCTCTGAAGTTACACTTGGGAGGTCCAGGGTCCAATCAAAAGGCACCAACGTCGCCAATCTGTCCTCACAGCAGTCTGACTGGAACAACCCTGAAAAGAACTTCCTGAATGCTGCCTTAATCTTTCTGGGATCGTAGATGATAGTGACAACACACTCACTAATGCATGTGATAGACTGGAGGCACACTTCTTTCTGGCCATGTATGCCAGATGTCTACCCGTATTATCACCATAATCAAATAAACTCTGTTTCGCAAATGAAATCGCCCTCTTTGCTCTCTGGCTGAGGGCAGTGTTCAGAGCAGCCCGGAAAATTGTAATCTGCTGTAACTTAGTTACAGACGGTCTATCAAAATACGCTCTTTCAGCTGATGCTCTCGCTTCTACCGCTTCTCAGTCGTCGAGTAAGAAATAATCAAACCCCTTGCATAAGCCTTGAGAGTCTCCCAGAGCACCGTCGGATTTCTCGCCGTCCAATTTAATGATTTTTTTTAATTCCATGAAAAATAATAAACTAGCTGTCCTTCAGAAGGAAAGTATCCATGCACCAGTGCTGCGAACCTGTCCCATCGCCACTATCCTTCACCTCCATTTACACTGCCACATGATCAGAAAAGGCTATGTTCCAATTCAACAAAACAGCACTGAATTCGAAAAGGCCAATGGGGCAAACACATGTTAATCCTAGTTTGGCACTTATGTGGGTTAGGAAAAAAGGTGAAGTACCTCCCCTTATTGTGAATCATCTCCAAACATACACCAAGCCAAGCTCCCTGTTCAGATCCACCAGCTGCCTGGATTGCAGGGAAATATCTGCGAGAACCCGAAACCACCTTGGGATCCATATGTCGGTTAAAGTCTCCCCCTATAGTTGTATGACGCGCACCAAGGGACATCAACCTGGAGAACGCATCCGTAAAAAAACTGAGGGGTGTACCAGGGGCAAGATGGTGGACGGGAAAAATTTCTGGCTGGAAGACCGCTGCTCGTTTTGAGGTATTTTAGGGGCTGGAGGTGATTTACTCGAATTCCAGGCGCAGCAATGACTGTTTTATATGCTGTTGCATTGTTATGGAACTTTGGGAAAATAAAGTCAAAACAACAGTAGTTTTAAAAGGAAGAAGAGCAGACAAAGGACCCACATTGTGAGGACAGTGCAGGAGGGAGGGAGAGAGAGAGATAGAGAGCGAGAGAGAGCGAGAGAGAGAGAGAGAGAGAGAGAGAGAGAGAGAGAAAACCTGCACAGGTACTGCCTTTTTTGGTTTTGAATTCATGTATTGCTGGACATCGGAGTGCGTCGGGGAAAATTAACAAACTGAATGTCACGACTGATCCTGGAGAAGCCTGTTTGGGCGAAGTTCACAACGCAGAATCAGATCAGTTAGTCGTTGTTTTAAGTCTGTCCAGTAGAAAACCTGCGGTAGTCAGTAGTGGGCTCTTCCTTTATTATATGTTTTTGGAGATAAGTCTCTCGAATAAACTTAAAATATAAGGCATAACTATTAATTAAAACTGGTGCAGTGTTTTGTAGAGATTTAAGACAGCGTTATTTTCTGGGTCTGCAGATTGTGAAGGAGCAAAAATGGCCTTTGCAACGATATGTACTTCTTAACAGATGTGGGAGTTAAAAGAGAGTTTAAGGGTGAATAAGGATTATATTTGCCATAAATGCTGTTGGACGCGAATCTTATCAGATCGAGTGGGGCGGTTGGAGAGACCGATAGAAGAGATGAGGAATTTTCAACAGCAACAGTATGTGATGGATGGCAGTTATAGGAAGGGGGAGAGTCTCAGATACAGTCACTTAGACGGGTTAACTCTAGAAAGTGTAAGAGAGGTAGGCGCCTTAGGGCAGGAATCTTTTGTGGATATACCCATTTCAAACAGGTGTGCTGTTTTGGAAAATGTAGGGGGTGATGGATTCTCAGGGGAACGTAGCACGAACAGCCAAGTTTCTGGTATTGAGACTGGCTCGAATGCAACGAGGGGTACGTCGGCTTCCAAGAGATCAATTATGTTAGAGGATTCTGTAGTTCGAGGTACAGACAGACATTTCTGTGGCCAGCAGAGAAAAAGCAGAATGGAGTGTTGTTTCCGTGGTGCCAGAATCAAGGATGTCTCAGAGATGGTGCAGAATGTTCTCACGGGGGAGAGGAGCCAGCAAGAGGTCATTGTCCACATTGGAAACAACGATATAGTAAGGAAAATGTTGAGATTCTGAAGGGAGATTACAGAGAGTTAGGGTTAAATATAAAAAGGAGGTCCTCAAGGGAAGTAATATCTGGATTACTCCCTGTACTACGAACTAGTGAGGGTAGGAATAGGAGGATAGAGCAGATGAATGCATGGCTGAGGAGCTGGTGTATGGGAGAAGGAGTCACATTTTTGGATCATTGGAATCTCTTTTGGGAAAGAAGTGACCTGTACAAGAAGAACGGATTACACCTAAATTGGAAAGGGACTAATATACTGGCAGGGAAATTTGCTGGAACTGCTCGAGTGGATATAAACGAGTAAAGTGGGGTGTGGGGGACCAAGTGAGATAGTGAGGAAAGGGATCAATCTGAGACGGCTACAGCTGAGAAAAGAATTGAGTCGAACAGTCAGGACAGACAGGGACAATGTAGGAAAAATAAATTAAACTGCATTTATTCAATGCAAGGGGCCCACCAGGGAAAGCAGATGAACTCAGGGCATGGTTCGGAACACAGGACTGGGATGTCATAGCAATTACGGAAACATGGCCCAGGGATGGGCAGGACTGGCAGTTTCATGTTCCAGGATACAAATGCTATAGAAATGATAGAAATGGAGGCAAGAGAGGAGGGGGAGTGGCATTTTTGATCAGGGATAGCATTACAGCTGTGCTGAGGGAGAATATTCCTGGAAATACGTCCAGGAAAGTTATTTGGGTGGAAGTGAGAAATAAGAAACAGATGATCACCTTATTGGGATTGGATTATAGACCCCCGAATAGTCAGAAGGAAATTGAGAAACAAACTGGAAGGAGAACTCTGCTATCTATTAGAATAATAGGGTTGTTATGATTGGGGATTTTCAACTTGACGAACATCAACTGGTACTGCCATATTGTTAAAGGTTTTGATGGAGAGAAATTGCCTAAGTGCGTACAAGACAATTTTGAGATTCAATATGTGTATGTACCTACCAGAGAAGGTGCAAAAGCTGACCTACTCTTGGGAAATAAGGCAGGGCAGGTGACTGAGGTATCAGTGGGGGAGCACTTTAGGGCCAGCGACTATAATTATATTCCTAATAAAGTAGTGAATGAAAAGGATCGACCAGATCTAAAAATTGAAGCTCTAAATTGGAGAAAGGCCAATTTTTACGGTATTAGGCAAGAACTTTACAAAGCTGAGAGGGCAGATGTTCGCAGGAAAAGGGATGGCTGAAAAATGAGAAGCCTTCAGAAATGAGATAACAAGAATCCAAATAAAGTATATTCCTGTCAGGGTGAAAGGAAATGCTGGGAGGTTTAGGGAATGCTAGATGACTAAAGAAATTGAGGATTTGGTTAAGAAAAAGAAGGAAGCGTATGTCAGAAACTGACAAGACAGATCGAGTGAATCTTTAGAAGAATATAAAGGAAGTAGGAGTATAATAAAGAGTGAAATCAGGAGGGCAAAAAGGGGATATGATATAGCTTTGGCAAATAGAATTAAGGAGAATGCAAAGGGATTTACAAATATGTTAAGGACAAAAGAGTAACTAGGGAGAGAATAGGGCCCCTCAAAGATCAGCAAGGCGGCCTTTGTGTGGAGCCGCAGAAAATGGGGGAGCTAATAAATGAGTATTTTGCATCAGTGTTTACTGTGGAAAAGTATATGGAAGATATGGGCGGCACGGTTGCACAGTGCTTAGTACTGCTGCCTCACAGCCCCAGGATCCCAAGGTTCGATTCCCACCTCGGGAAACTGTCTGTGTGGAGTTTGCACATTCTCCCGTGTCTGTGTGGTTTCCTCTGGGTACTCCAGTTTCCTCCCACAGTCCAAAGATGTGCGAGTCAGGTGAATTGGCCATGCTAAATTGCCCATAGAGTTATTTGCATTAGTCAGAGGGAAATGGGTCTGGGTGGGTCACTCTTCGGAGGGTCGATGTGGATTGGTTGGACCGAATGGCCTGTTTCCACACTGTAGGGAATCAAACTTAATGATAGAGAATGGAGGGAAATAGATGATGACATCTTGCAAAATGTCCAGATTACGGAGGAGAAAGTGCTGGATGTCTTGAAACGGGTAAACGGAGATAAATTCCCAGGACCTGATAAGCTGTACCCGAGATCTATGTGGGAAGCTAGAGAAGTGATGTCTCCTCAAATAGTCACAGTTGAGGTGCCAGAAGACTGGAGGATGGCAAACGTGGTGCCACCGTTTAAGAAGCGCGTTAAAGTCAAACCAGGGAACTATAGACCGGTGAGCCTGACATCGGTGGTGGGCAAGTTGTTGGAGGGAGCCTTAAGGACAGGACGCACATGTATTTGGAAAGAAGGAGGGCTCATTCCCGAAAGGTCGATTCTCCTGCTCCTTGGATGCTGCCTGACCTGCTGCGCTTTTCCAGCAACACATTTTTAGCTCTGATCTCAAGCATCTGCAGTCCTCACTTTCTCCTATGTATTTGGAAAGGCAAGGACTGATTAGGGATAGCCAACATAGCTTTGCGCCTGGGAAATCATGTCTCACAAATTTGATTGAGGTTTTTGAAGAAGTAACAAAGAGGATTGATGAGGGCAAAACAGTGGATGTGATCTATGTGGATTTCAGTAAGGCGTTCGACAAGGTTCCCCATGGCAGACTGATTATCAAAATTAGATCTCATAGATTACAGGGGGATCTAGCCATTTCGATACAGAACTGGCTCAAAGGTAGAAGACAGAAGGTGGTGGTGGAGGGTTTTTTTCAGACTGAAGGCCTGTGTCTAGTGGAGTGCCACAAGGATTGGTGCTGTGTCCCCTACTTTTTGTCATTTACATAAATGATTTGGATGCGAGCATAAGAAGTACTGTTGGTAAGTTTGCAGATGACACCAAAATTGGAGATGTAGTGGATAGCGAAGAGGGTTACTTCAGATTACAACTGGATCTTGACCAGAAGGGCCAATGAGCAGAGAAGTGGCAGATGGAGTTTAATTCAGATAAATGTGAAGAGCTGCATTTTAAGTGACTTATACATATAATGCCAATGTCCTCGGGAGTGTTGCTGAACAAAGAGTCCTTGGAGTGCAGGTTCATAGCTCCTCGAAAGTGGAGTCGCAGGTACATAGGATAGTGAAGAAGGCTTTTGGTATGCTTTCCTTTATTGGTCAGAGTATTGAGTACAGGAGTAGGGAGGTCATTTTGCAGCTGTACAGGACATTGGATAGGCCACTGTTGGAATATTGCGTACAATTCAGGTCACCTTCCGATCGGAAAGATGTTGTGAAATTTGAAAGGGTTCATAAAGTGTCAGGGTTGGAGGGTTTAAGCGATAGGGAGAGTCTGAACAGGCTGTGTCTGTATTCCCTGGATTGTCGGAGGCTGAGGGAAGACCTTATAGATGTTTACAAAATTTTGAGGGGCATGGAAAGGGTAAATGGGCAAAGTCTTTTTCCTGGGGTCGGGGAGTCCAGAACTAGAGGGCATAGGTTTATGGTGAGAGTGGAAAGATATAAAAGAGACCTATGGGGCAACTTTATCACGCATAGGGTGGTGTTTGTATGGAATGAGCTGCTCGAGGAAGTGGTGGAGGCTGATACAATTGCAACATTTAAGAGGCATTTGGATGGGGATATGAATAGGAAGGGTTTGGAGGGATATGGACAGGCTGCTGCCAGGTAGGATATCTGGTCGGCATGGACGGGTTAGACCGAAGGGTCTGTTTCCATGCTGTACATCTCTGTGACTCTTTGACTCTCTCCAATGTTGCTCTCTATGTATTAAAACTTTAAGAATCAGAAACAGCTGATATTCGTCCTTAATTTGTTCAAACAACTGATATAGAAGGTCCTTCTGAATGAGAAAAGCTGCTCCTCTACATCTTAAATTAAAGGATGAAAATAACACCCAGCCGAACACTCTCTTCTGTAACTTTAAAGGTTCCTTATCAATTAGTTGTTTTTTTTTCCTGGCACCAAGGCTACATCGACACTTTCCTTTCTAAGGCCTGAAAGCATAAATTGTTGAATGACACCCCTTAACATTCCAGATGCACCATTTAAACGATTGGTTAGCCATAGCCATTTGAAACAATCCGTGGCCCCCTGTGAGGAATGACCCCTTTTATTGCACACTGAGCGCAAGTGGTAAACAGTTCATATAAACATGAAAATATAACTGCAAAACATACCAACTCAAAACTCCTAACAACTCCTTGTACAATGAACGAACATATAACACAAATAAGAGGAGATTTTCCCCCCTTCCCCATAGGGAGCGCTCATACTACCCACTAATCTCCCTTGGTTCCAATTAGCTGAAGCTGCATCCCAAACCCAGACAAAACAAACTTTAAAAAGTTACATGTGACTTACAACGAAAAAATGAAGAGTGAGCACTCAACCCGTCCAATCCGTATCCAAGGCAGTCCTGGTGAAAACAAATGCAACCACCATCACCCCAACGAACACTGCTCCAATTCCGTACTAAGAGAGTGAAACGAAAAGAAAATGATAGATAAAAACCATAGGATAATGGGAGGGGAGGAGCAAATGAGAAAAGATTGAAAGAGAAATGAATGGGACCCCCACATATTATTTAAAAAAAAACAGGTAAATAAGGCAAACCATAGAAGAATCGAAGAGAACATGATAGTCCACATTATTTGAGCCAGCCAATCTATCTTAACGTGTCCATGAAGTCATTTGCATTTTCTAGCTAGTCAAAATTAAACACGGAAACGGCGTGGTTGAAACGTAGTATTGTCAGTTGACTTCCAGTATACTGAATATTCAATCCCCTCAGCCTCCTTTTTACCCTATCAAAAGCCTGCCTCTTGTGGAACCTGGCCATAGAAAGGTCCTGGAAAAACATAATTCGTTAGCCTTTGGATATAAGAGCCTGTGAATCCTTCCCCAGTGCTGGAGAACCATTTGCTTCTTTCCATCGTGCTGGAGTTGCACAAGGACTGGGCGGGGGTGCTGCTCTGACCTGACCTGATCCCCTGACCTGGGATAAATGTAGAGGTATGGGTGCGTTGCGCTTCAGCGTGTCGGTGTGAACTTGTTGGGCCGAAGAGCCTGTTTCCACATTGTAATGTAATGTAATCTAATCTAATCAAAGCTCATCCACGCCTGGTACCGCTATCCCATGGCCTGGACCCGACCTACTGAGGATTCCACGACAGTTTCAGAGGACACAGTCCGCTTCTCCACCTCCATGACATATGTCTGAGATGCTGTATCTCCGACTCATGCTTCTGCAGCATGGCCGAGATCGGTTCCAACCTGGTATGGGTCTTCTCCATCTCTGAATCGACCTTTTCTCGGAGTTTTACATATACCAGGACCAAGCTCTGCTCTAATGTTAAGTCCCCTGGCGGGTTCACAGAGGCTGACGCCACGGCCGCGGGGGTATCCGTTGCTGCAGGGCAGTGCCTGCTAGTTACGATCCATGTGGTCCTTTCCCTTAGTCATTTTCCTTACTCACTTCAACTGATACACAGCAATACAGGGGATCAGTATTTTTACTATAATGGTTAAGAAAGAGAAAGTGAATGCACCACTCTGTCTGGTTACTGGTGTAGAGCTGAGCAGGGCAAACCTACTGGCTCGGCAATATCTTGGATCTCCCACAAAAAGAAATCACCGTTAATGACTTTTTAAAAAATGATTTGAAGCTGTTTCATGTAGACAGAGGCAATGGAAAACCAATAGATGTGATATCGTTAGATATTCAGGTTTAAGAGCTCAGACGTGAGCAGCAAATAATATTAAACCAAAGCGGTTCAGGAGGGACATTTGGAAATGGAAAGGTGAAATTGAAGTTGGCCTTAATTTAAAGGGAACGGGAACATGGAAGTACAGACGTTCTGCACAGGCTGCATGGAGTGCGGATGAGATTATACCTGTGTTCCAGAGGACTGGATAGCAGCTAATGTGGTCCCACATTCCAGAAAATATGGTGGGGATAGGCCAGTGGATTTTTGTGTATCACAGGGAGCAGTGCAGTGTACTTTATTATTTGTGTTATTCATAAATGATGTAGATGTGAATGTGTAGGGGTCGTGTGAGCGGAGAATTGGGGCATGTGATAGGTAAGTTTGTGTTTGACACAAAGATTAGCCAGCTGGTACTCAGTTGGAGGAAGGCCTTATTTAACAGGAAGATACAGATGGAATGGTCAGATGGGCAGATCAATGGCAGATGGAATGTAACCCTGATAAATATGAGGTGATGCACTTTGGAAGAAGGAGTCAGACAGGGGAATACTCAATGAATGGCAGCAAATTAGGAAGGTCAGAGGGTACTTCTCCACACATCTCTGAATGTGATTGGACAGGGTAACAAGCTCGTAAACAAAGCACATGGGACTGTAGGCATTTTGTTTATTCATCGAGGCGTACATAATATGATCTAAACACACCATTGGTTAAGCCATAGATAGAATGCTGCGTGCAGTTATGGGAGCTACATTACAGTAAGAACTTGATTGCACTGGAGGGGGTACAGTGGAGATTCACCCGGATGTTCCCTGGGATGGAGCTTATCAAGGATGAAGCTCGGGTCGTTTATTTTGGAGCAAATTGGGCTGAAGGGGACGTGATTCAGAAGGATAAGATTACAAGGGACATGGACAAGGTGATCAGAGAGTAGCTGCTCCTTTTATTCAAAAGGGCAATTCAAGGGAAAAGACATTTAATGTGTCGGCTTTGAGGTTGAGAGAGAATTTGACAATTTTTTTTCACGCAGAGTGTTGTGGTCTGGAATGCACTTCTTGAGGGGGGTGTTGTCGTGGGTCACTTCACAACAGTTAAGAAGTACGTGGACCAGCATCAGACTCTCTTAACATTTCCAGCTACAGGCTGCATGTAGGAATGTGGGAATAATGTATATCGTGCTGTACTTCTGATGGTGCTGAATATCTCCTTCTCTGATTGGATTATTGTGGAAGGGTAGTCATTGAGCAGCGTATGGCAGAAATTGCTGGGTTCTGAAAACACGTATTAATAAAGGTTATACGACTCAACTACAATAGTATGTTATTGTGAAAGTAAACGAAAAGTGGCAGCTTATTACAATCTGAAACCAGAGAATGGAGAATGGAAAACAGGGAAATGGCAGAACTGTGAAGCAAGTACTTTAATTCTGCCTTCACAGATGAAAGTATCAGCAAAACAAAAAAAAACTTCCCATCACGACTAGAAAACCCAAGTCAGGTTAAAAAAAAAGGAATGAAATTAGTAAATACATAGTTTTGTAGAAAATATTGGGACTGAAAGTAATGAACAGAGATAACATCAGCATAAATTTATGAAATGGGAATCATATTTGAGATGCGGGCTTGTAAGTTAATTATGGTGAAGCAATGGACGTAATGAATTTAAATTTTTGGAAAGATTTTCGATTATTTCCCAAAACTAGTGTGCAGCATCACATATGATGGAACTGGGGCTAACGTATAGACATGGCCTTAGCATGGCATAGCTGGCAGGAAACAATGAGTGGAATATTTTGATATCGATTTTGAGTTTACTCTCAGGTGTATCTTACAGGGTAAATACAGGACATTTCTGCATCAAACTGGTCCCGTTTTAAATAATTTGAATAATAAATATTGAAAAAAAAGGTATAGCTGGAAGTCCATGCGTCCTGAGTTAGCTCCTCACTATCGGTGACGCCTGCATCCAAAATCACTGGACACCAGCTTCATCACCATCTACACCAGAGGCCACCAACATCGAAGTTGCTGATCCTCAGGTGCCATCTTTGCCGTTGGGCCAATACTCTTCCATCACTGCCTCTTCGCCCCCAGTGCGAGACCCTCCAATGTCAGAGACATGTCTCTTACTGTTGTGCCCACCTCATCAATGTTGCCATGATGTCCTTCCAACGTCTACTTCATCAGCACCAACTCACCGACCAACCAACAACGAAGTCCCCGATCCTCTGGCATCACCTTTTGCGATTGGGTCTACAATTACAAGTCCTGTGCTTGTTCTGGAAAAGTAAGCAGGGACACACTCTCCTCTGCACTGAGCCCAGCTCAAGGTCCATACACCGTGCTCCACTTGAGACCGCTCGAGGGCCATGCCCTGAGTCCATTCAAAGTCTGCATGTTTGGAATCTCGTTGCTGCTGATGTTGTCCAAGCTGCAAGGTCAGTAAGTTTCAGAGAGAAAAGAGAGTGGGAGAAAATAAAGGGAAAGAAAGCAATTCAGAGTGTACAAGCTTCAGCAAAGAAGACCTTAAACCAGACACACCGGCATAAAAGGAATCTTTTCATGGAGACAAAGGCTCATGGTGTATCACAGGGATCGGGTATTCGGTCCCAGCTGTTCCTCACACACATCCAACATTTGGTTGAGTGAACCAAATGCAGTATTTCCCAGCCTTCTGACAGCACTAAACCATGTTGGATTGTCAGTGGGTGAGGAGGATGTAGAAAAGCTCTAAATTGATTGAGACAAGTGGAGTGAATGTTTGGCAGATGCGGAGCAGTATGGATAGATGTGACGTTGTGCACTTCGTTGGATAAATAGAATAGCAGCTGATCATTTGAAAAGGGATTGGTTCAAATTTTTGATCTATAAAGGGACTTATGCTCCTTTATTTGTTTCCATCTGCGCAGGCCTCTGAGGTTCATGCAGGGCAGTGAGTTCTGAATTCAGAAGTCAATACTGGGAATGGCATTGGCACGTTCACCAGTGTCTATTGACCCAGCAAGTCGGGAGCTGTAACATTGGAAATTATCTGGATCTCCCTGTACACCAGTCACTGAAAGCAATATTGCAGTAACAGTAAGCAGTAAGATAAATAATGTGTTGACCTTCATTTCAGGGGGATTTGAGTCCAGGAGTAAGGTTGTCTTACTGCAACTGTACAGGGCCTTGGTGACACCCCATCTCGAACTTTGCATAGTATTGTGTGCAGTTTTGGTCTCCTTCTCTAATAAAGGACAAAGCTGACATTGAGGGGGAGCAGTGAAGGATGACCAGACTGTTCTCTGGGATGACAGGTTTGTTGTGGGAGCAGAGCTTGACGCAACTGGGCCTGTATTCCTTGGTGTTTAGGAAAGTGCGCGGAGATCTCTGTGAAATATATAAGACTCTGACAGGTTGAGACAGATTGGAAGCACGGATGGTAATTCCCCTGGCTGAGATGTCTAAAACCATAGGCCACAGCATCAGGTGCAGACTGGCCACACTGCATTGAGATGAGAATAAATGTCTCCACTCAGAGATAGGTGAACCTAGGGAATTCTCTCCCAGATCAGGCTGTGGAAACCAAACCACTGATTATACACAATGATTTATAGACAGTAAAAGAGGGGCGATAACAGGCTTATGGTGTGGAGATAAACGATCAGCTGTCATTGTATTGAATGGGGTAGAACATTCTACGACTGTAGTTCATATTTTATATTTTTCAGATGTTTAATCACGTTGCGGGATATGAATATTGTTTGGGAAAACTGCATTGAGGAGATTTCCTTCATGAGCTGAAATGGGGGAAATCTCAGTGTGTTGATTGACCTATTCATTTTCCGATGTTTCTGTGCAGTCTGTGGAAAAGCTCTGTCAATGTTGTCAGAAGCTCTCAGATGTTAAGAAGGAGGTCTCTGCAGGGACAAGACGACTGTGTTTCCCATTCCCTTTTCTGATATTGATGCTGGTGCCGAGTGTTCTGTCCGGGGTTATCCTTTAAGACCTCAGAGCAGTTTGATGCTATTGAGTGTCTTCCTTGGCCAATTTAGAGACCATTGAAGTGCCTATCACATGTCTGTTTGTTCGGAGTCAGTTTTAGACCAGACCAGGAAAGCACGCGAGATTCTCTTCCTCAAAGTACATTGGGGAAGGAAATTGATGTTTATAAATTGGCTTCAAGTTTACTACTACTGACCAGAATTAACAACTCGATGTGTTATTAATTGTTGTTAACTTCCACCAGCTGCCAGAGCGTTGGCCTGGTCTGGATTAGTAATCCAGTGACATTTCCACAACTCCATCATCTTCATATAGGGACCTATCAGAAAACACACTGAGCAGGTAATTTCTGTGCTGCTTGACAGATCAGTCGGAAATGACTCCCTTTGATTTGAATATCGTGATAGGACAGAGGGAGTAGTAATTGGACAGATTGTAATTATTCCCCTCTTAGGGGACTGTACATAGCTGACTGATTTTCCACATGGCCAGGGAGATGTCAGAGTTGGACCTGGAATGAAAGAGCTCCCCCAGGTACACGGCTTGTTGTGCAGCACAAGTCATCAGTCCTATTGCAGGAATGGTGTCAGGGCCCATTGCCTTTGTCGTGTCTATTGTCTTCAGCTGTTTCTTCCTGTCAACTGCAGCGAATCGAATAGGTTAAAGACTGGCATCTGTGATTCTGTGGAAATCATGGCGAGGATGAGGTGGATCATAAACACCACGCTCTTAGTGGCTGAGGATGTTGTCAATACCACATCCTTGTCTTTTACACAGATGTACACGGCTGTTCCGTTATTTTGGATGGGGAGATTTCAGGAGTCCTCTCCGCCAGTTAGTTGTTCAATGTTCCATTGACATTTATCCCTGGATATGGCAGTACTGCAGAGCTCAGATCTGAACTGACTGAATTGTTATCAATTCTCCCTCTCAATCAGATGTGAGTTCCGCTGTTTGGAATGTTAACAATCCAGTGCGATAGCTTTAATGAGTTATCATCAAGTTTAGGTACACATGACTCTGACTCTGGCATGTTCACACACACTCGTCACTTAACTATGGATTGGCTTGATGGTAATAGTAGACTGAGGGATTATCCTGGGGAAAATGTTGCAGATTATGATTGAAAAAAATTCTGATTCTGCTGCTGCTGTGGTTTTTCACCATCATATGTTAACCCAGTTTTATCTGTAATATTTCTGATTTAATTCTTCCAGTGACCCTTCTATAAAGCTCCCAGTCTGTTTAGAAATGTTTGCATTTTCATGTCCAGTATCTATAATCATTTTCTGAGTTGAACATTTGTGCTGTTTCTATTCATTTCTGGAGAAATTCCACAGGTCTGGCAGCATCTGCAGAGACAGAGAAAAAGAGTTAGCGTTTCACGTCCAGTGTGGTGCTCCTTCAGAACTGAAAACGATTGGAAAATGAGCTTTTGATTCTTTGGCAGAGGTGGGGAATGGATGACAGGGAAAAGAGGGTGTGGCAACAGATAAACTGACCTTTAGCAGTGGTGAACGAGAAGATGATGTAAAACGGGTGTAAATTAAGATATGAATGGGGAAAGGGGTTCCTTCTCTTGAGTGCAAGATAAAGAAGACATAACCAGTCAACGTCAGGGGGAGGCCAAGAGGGTGACTGTTAACTATGTGGTATTATGTACATCTGGCCAGAAGTAAGCTATCACTGTAGAGATCATCGCCCCCTTTAGATAAAAGGAATTCAGGTGTTTGACTGCTTATTGATACTAGTAAACGTTTCATGCTGCCTTAGCATTGTAACATGTCGAAAAGCAAATCACAATATGAAATTTGGACTGTGTGTTGTTTACCAGCCACTTATCGTATTGTTCAAATTTGTGATGTTTATTTTGAAATACTTGATCTTGAAGTTAGTATGAGATGGAGTGTTGGAGATTGATGTGTGACATTATAGCAATTAGAAAATCTTGGGAGGCATGGATAGGGTGAATAGCCAAGGTCATTTCCACAGGATTGATGGAGTTCAAACATAGAAGGCATAGCGTTAAGGTGAAATGGGTAATATTTAAAAGGGACGAAGGAGCAACGTTTTTACACAAAGTGTGGTGAGGGCATGGAATGAGCTGCCAGAGGAAGAGTGGCGACTGCATCTACAGCCTTAATATTGAAAAGGCATTTGGACAGACATATGAATGGGAAACATTGAGAGGCATTTGGGCCAAATGCAAGAAGATGGGACTAATTTAGTTTGGAAAACTTGGCCAGCATGGACATTTAGAAAAGCTTCACGCAGAGTCAGTGTGGTTTTGTGTACGGGAAATTATATTTTGCCCTTTAATTTCATGCAAAGTGTTTCTGGAGATCCCTAAGAACGTAGCAATCGGAATTAATAAAGGGGATCTGGTAGACACAAGGCTTTCCAGAGATTTTCCACAAGGTATCACAAAATAAAGCTTGTTACACAAGACAGAAGCTCATAGTCTAATGTATTAGCATGGGATGACGATTGGTTAATACATAGAAATCTGAGAGTCAGGATTAATGGATCATGATGACAAAAGTGTATCTGCTGGAGTACCACAGATATGAGTCCGATGGCATCAGTTATTTACAATCTATACTAATAGCCTGAAGGAGGACATCACAGAGAGCACAATACTATTTCATTGCAGGACCCGTTATTTTAAACTTTGTTAACCCAACATCAAATCGCCACCTCTTTTCAGATAAAAAGATACAGTAATTAGCAATAGACAACGCCAATCCGCATTCCAAACCTGTCCCACACTCCCACTGTCTCTTTCCGATTAAGTACTTATCAAACCCAGCCTCGGCTGCTGTCTCAAGAAGAGAATACCTGAATGTATAACACTACACTAGAAATAGAAAAGGAGCAGAATTAGGCCATTGGACCATCGTGTCTGATACGCCATTCAATAATTTCTTATATGTTCCTCAACCTCAGTCTTCTGCCTTTTGCCTAGAATCCCTGACCCCCTTCTGAATCAAAAACAGATCTATTTGTGTCTTAAAGAGACGAGTCTGTGTGCGCGTGTGTGTGTCCATCTGCTTGTTCTATGAGTATTTGTTAGCCTACGTCTGTCTGTGTATCAGCCTGTGTATTTCTACCTGTGTTTGTTTCTATTGAGTGTGATTGCGTGTGTCTTTGTGTGCTTCTGTGTTTGTGTATGCTAGTCTCCTTGTACATATTGTACATGTTAGTATATTGGGGTATTTACTAATATCTCTATGTAATTCTATGCGTGCATCTCTGTGCAGTGAGTTATTTTGTTTTTGAGAGTGAGAGAGCTGACGCTGGAACTGCTAGTGGGTTTAAAGTGAGAATTGCCCTTCACTGATCATTGCTCCATACTTGGTTGGTGGGACGTGGATGTTTCAGAATCTCCACACAAGTCGTCCGGGTCCTGTTTCGCTTGTACCAAGGTCCTTCCCACACGGCGTGGGGAGGGGGGAGGGAACAGATATCAGGCACCCCACCACCTGGGTTGGCCTTTTTCTGTCCTATTCCAGGCTGTTTCTCCTGGAATGGGAGAAAGGGAAGGATGGCGTGAGCGTGGGAGTGGGTGGCCCTGCTGTTAGAGCTGGTACAGGTGGGGTGACATGGTGAGGTGTCCTGAGTGAGTCAGTGCACAGTGATGCATTCAATCGTGTTATTAGTGTTGAGGTTATTGCATAAGTATCAGAGAAAGTGAGGGAAGGAAGTTGCTGATTTCAACACTGAGCCTTACTGGAGATAGAGCTTGAGCCTTGTTCGGGATTAGGTGCTACAACAGGCATACAGTGAGTGTGAGAGAGCAGACAGAATACAGTGACACTTATCCTGGCAGAGCGGGGAATATTGTTGATGCTTGTCCTGTATTGTTGGACATTTATTCATATCATCCCAGCGTCGAGGTGAGCCTCCCCGAATGCCTTATCCATGTCTATCAATAATAACGACACAGACCATATCCCTCAGCTTTCACAGCATCAACTTAGGCAGAGATTATAAATAGCAAGGAGAAGATAAAATTTTTGTTTTATATATCTAAACCAAAACGGAAGCAGAAAATCTGAACATACATGTGCTTTGGAAATTACACATGCAAGTATTGTGAATACTGCAGTCTTCTTGGATGGTCTCAAGTTGTATCTAAACTGCGTTAACTCAGTGACTGCTTATGCTGTGAAAAATAAATTCCTCGAGGTGGGTTGAAGTGTGTTTTGTGAACCAAGCTGGAGAGCAGGTTATTTCGGAGTTGGTGTTGCGTGGTAAGAAGGACTAATTACTAACATTACTCTGAAGCAGCTTTTGAGGAATAGTGACGTTAATAAGATGCATTTACATGCGTGCGCATGCATTCACAGGAGGCTCCCAAGCACTGAGGATGTCACCTAGACAGGGGACGAAACGTTTGCAAGACAAATTCCCAGCTCGGCGAACAGAACCACAACAACGAGCACCCGAGCTACAAATCTTCTACCAAACTTTGCGCATGCATTATCAAATGTGTGAACATTCTGATCAAACATCATGTAAGCATGGAGGGTAGATGCTCAAGTTCGCTCCAGTAAATTGGGAAAGTACAACACAACATTCAGTGGCAGAAAAGCAATGGTTGTTCGAGTCATAGCGACCTAGAGCACAGACACAGGTCCTTCAGCTCAAAGTGGTCCATTCTGAACAAAATGTCCATTCACACAAACCCATTTCCCTGCCATTGCCCTGTATCCTTCTAATTTTATCCGATACATGTAATAGACCAACTGCCTTTTAAATGTTGTTAATGTATCCACCTCAACCAAATCACCTGGCAGTTCATTCCATATGCATAACAAGATGTGTGTAAAGATCATTGCAAAGCCAATTTATATCAGTAACAGGGCAGTACTTGAAAATGTAACTAGATTGAGCATTGCTAAGTCTGAAAAAAAAACAGATTAACTTCGTATCAACATGTCATAAATAGGGCACCAATGGAATTCTTAAGTGCACAGTCAATGACTATATTTTATTTTCCTGTACATTCTGCAGAGGCCGGAAGCCATTGTAGATTAATAGAAGGTGGTAAATGTGTTCCAAGCATTTTAGACGAATGGAAGGGATCCAAGCAAATATTTGCGATTCTGCGGAGCTGGTGTTAGATTGGGCTCGACAACGTTTAAAATCACACAACACTAGTTATAGTCCAACAGGTTTAATTGGAGGCATAAGCTTTCAAAGTGTACAACTACCTGAGAAAGACCATTCAGTCCAACTCGTCTATGCCGACCAGATATCCCAACCGAATCTATTCCCACCTGCCAGCACCTGGCACATATCCATCCAAACCCTTCCTATTCATGCATGCATCCAAATGCCTCTTAAATGTTGCACTTGTACCAACCTCCACGACTTCTTCTGTTCATCCCATACACGTACCACCCTCTGTGTGAAAAAGTTGCCCCTTAGGTCTCTTTTATATCTTTCCCCTCTCACCCTAAATCTATGCCCTCTCGTTCTGGACTCCCCCACCCCAGGGAAAAGACTTTGTCTATCCTGTCCATGCCCCTCACAATTTTGTAAACCTATATAAGGTCACCGCCCAGCCTCCTCCACTCCAGGGAAAACATCCCCAGACTTTTCAGCCTCTCCCTATAGCTCAAATTCTCCAACCCTGGCAACATCCTTGTAAATCTTTTCTGAACTCTTTCAAGTTTTGCAACATCTTTCTGATAGGAAGGAGACCAGAATTAAATGAAATATTTAAACAGTTCCCTAACCAATGTCCAGTACAGCCGCAACATGACCTCCCATCTCTTGCACTCAGTACTCTAACCAATAAAGAAAAGCATACCAAACGGATTCTTCACTATCCTATCTACCTGTGGCTCCACTTTCAAGGAGCTATAAACCTGCATTCCAAGGTCTCTTGGTTCAGCAACACTACCTCGGGCCTTACCAGGACCTGGTCAGGTGTACCCGAGAACTCTGTCAGAAGCTAGGGAAGTGATTGCTGTGTCCCGTGCTGAAATATTTGTATCATAGTCAGAGGTGAGGTACCAAATGACTGGAGGTTGGTTAGAGTGGTGCCACCATTTAAGCAAGATGGTAAGGAAAAGCTAGGGAACTACAGACCGGTTCACCTGACGTCAGTGGTGGGCAAGTTGAAGGAGGAAATCATGAGGGACAGAATTTGCATGTATTTGGAAAGGGAGTTTCTAGTTTGGGATAGTTAGCAATGCGTTTTGCGTGGGAAATCATGTCTCAAGAAATTGATTACGGTTTTTGAATAAGTAACAAAAAGGATTGACGAGAGCAGAGCATCGATGTGAGCGATATAAGTTCAATTAGGTGTTTGAAAAGTTTCCATATGGGACATTGGTGAGCAACATTAAATTTCATGGAATACAGGGAAAACCATCCATTTGGATACAGAGCTAGCTCAAATGTAGAAGACAGAGGGTGGTGGTGGAGGGTTGTTTTTCAGACTGGAGGCCTGTGACCAGTAGAGTGCCACAAGGATCGGTGCTGGATCAACTATTTTTATTATTTATATAAATGAGTTGGATGGGGATACAGGAGGTGTCGTTAGTAAGTTTGCAGATGACACCAAAATTGGAGGTGTTGTGGATAGTGAAGAATGTTACCTCAGATACAACGGGATCCAGATCAAATGGGTCTCTGGGTTAAGGTGTGGCAGATGGAGTTTAACTTAGATAAATGTGATGTGCTGCATTTTGGTAAAGCAAATCTCAGCAGGACTTACGTGCATAATGGTATGTTCCTGGAGAGTGTTGCTCAACAAAGAAACTTTGGAATACAATAGACAATAGACAATAGATGCAGGAGTAGGCCATTCTGCCCTTCGAGCCTGCACCGCCATTCAATATGATCATGGCTGATCATTCCTAATTAGTATCCTGTTCCAGCCTTATCTCCATACCCCTTGACTCCACTATCTTTAAGAGCTCTATCCAATTCTTTCTTAAAAGAATCCAGAGACTGGGCCTCCACTGCCCTCTGGGGCAGAGCATTCCACACAGATACAGGTTCATAGCTCCTTGAAAGTGGAGTCGCAGGTAGATAGGATAGTGAAGAAGGTGTTTTGTATGCTTGTGTTCACTGATCAGAGCATTGAGTAGAGGAGTTGGGAGGTCATGTTCTGGCTATACATGACATTGGATGAGTCACTTGTGGAATATTGTTTGCAGTTCCTGTCTCCTCCTGATCGGAAGGACGTTGTGTAAATTGAAAGGTTTCAGAAAAGATTTACAGGGATGTTGCCAGGATTGGAGGATTTGATCTACAGGGAGAGTTTGAATGTGCTGGGGATATTTGAGGCTGAGGGGAGACCATATAAATGTTTATAAGAGAGGTATGGATAGGTCTAACAGACAAGGTCTTTTCACTGAGATAGTGGAGTCCAGAACCGGACAGCCTAGGTTCAGGGTGAGAAGGGAAAGATATGAAAGGAACCTAAGGGACAACTTTTACAGGCAGAGGGTGATGTGTGTATCGAATGAACTGCTCGAGGAAGTGGTGGAGTTTGGTACAATTTGGTACAATTACAGTATTTAGAAGGCATCTGAAGTGGTATGCAAACAGAAAGGATTGAGAGGGCTTTGGTCCAAGTGCTGGCAAATAAAACGAAATTATGATAGGATATGTGGGTGGCGTGGATGAGTTGGACCAAAGGGTCTGTTTCTGTGCTGTGCATCTCTATGACTGCAAGTGCTTTCCACTCTCCATTTCCAGCCACACATTTCACTGTTGGCCCTGTTTACCTAGGTCAGTTCTCCTCTCGAACACGCATAAATTGTTTTGGTTGTGATTGTAGGGTGTGCTTTATGGTCACTTTAAAAATCCATCATCTCACTGAATTCCACTATACTACAATTTCCCAGAGGATATCTCATTGTAATAACACTCCTTCACTCAGCGTCATCACCCAACGGTCGAGCTGGGATAGTCATGTCCCTGGCCATTTGCACAATATGTTATTCAAAGAAACACTGACAAAAACATTCCAAAGATTTAAGTATCCCAAAATTAACACGGTGCCTTTGCATTACACGGGAATTCGTTCGAACGTGTAACAGCGTTGAGCAATGAAATGCTGCTCGGCATCCTAAAAAAAACATTCTCCTGCACTGTTTTTGACACGTGTTGCCCAGTCACATGTAGGCCAGACCTGCAGTCGATAACAGATTTCCTTCCTTAAAGGATATTAAGCCGTTAGATGGTTATAGCTGACACCAGTATTAAATCCTGGATTTTCAGTCTAGTGAGAATAACACGAGGCCATCACCTTTCGCATTCATAGCTCAACCGTCACTGAGTACTGATCCTACTGCATCATGAATCAAAAATCTTTCATCAAGACCATTGCTTGAACCTGAAATCATTCCTGCATGCTGGTGATATCACTCAGTATCTCTCCATTTGGTATCCATCACTGTGTGGGTCTAATTGCTGCCTCTGTCAATGTCTCTCAATCTTGTTGCTTTTCCAGATCCTGACCCAACAGAATTCTGCATTCCAGAGAGATGCAGCAGCACAGGTCAGGGATGCAGATTGTGATTTTTCTGATCTCTGTGGCACTCAGTACCATTATCCCTGTGTAACGCTCACTGCATGAGTCAAATTTCCCATTCTCTCTATTTCTCTGTCTCCTCTAGGTACTCAGGAATTTCCTGACTCAATAGACTTCGCAACTGCTGGATGTCTCATCAATCACCACATTAAAGATGGTTAGTCGGCCAGAGAGACAAAGGTAAGGGTGATCTGGAATCCTCAATAATTCCTGCAGTGAGGTAAGATCATTCACAGGGAACAGAGAAGAGAGCATTTAAATAGCTCGAAACATCGGCCTTCAAGACAAGGCGTAGATACAGTGCCAAAGGGTGAACACAGAGCATGAAGATTCCAGGCACAATCCCCACCCTTTCTGAGAGGATTACTTTCAGTTCTGCTGTACTGAGCCTGTCTGAGACAGCATCAGCAGTGTCACAGTTATCAATCCAGGCCTATACTGTCTTCGTGAGCATCAGGACAATGGAGGGGAAAGCAAGCCGAACGCGAGAAGGTGCTATTAAAGACTGAGATCTTTTTTGTTCTCTATTTACACTCCAACATTCTCTATTGTCGCACCATAGAGTCATAAGGCAAGGAAACAGACCCTTCAGTCCAACTCACCTGAGCTAGTGCCTTGAATGCTTCTAACTCTGAGAACAGTCCCGAGCTGTGTAACCTCCTCCCCTCCCTACGATCCCTCTGCAAATTTAAAACCTACTTCAATGCTGACTATCTCCCCGTGACTGTAAAATGCACCAGACCGGATGACATGCCAAATCTCAGGAATCCCCTCCCCTCGTCATTACAATAATCTCTCTTTCTGCCATCTTGCATAATACCTCAAGCTCACCCTGTCTCTGTAACAACGTCCAGCATCAACCATTTGTATACCCTCCTCCAGTTCCTAGAGCACACGATATCACTGTAACCTTCAATTCGTATAACATTCCTGCCTCCCATCCTACACCACCACAGGACCTCTAATCATCCACCATCCTGACAGAC
This sequence comes from Chiloscyllium punctatum, assembly GCF_047496795.1. Taxonomy (NCBI): domain Eukaryota; kingdom Metazoa; phylum Chordata; class Chondrichthyes; order Orectolobiformes; family Hemiscylliidae; genus Chiloscyllium; species Chiloscyllium punctatum. Next base: position 33,833,511 of record NC_092757.1, read on the forward strand.
CTCCCTATCTTTATAAATTCCTCCAGTCCCTCCAGCCTTTCCTGCCTGAATAACCAGCTCCTATCCCAGCGGCCCTCCTTGTGTACAGTGTCCTGAAGCCACAATAACCCTCCCAATGTCTGCAATCTCCTCTATCGCTGTGACCTTTTCCCGTCACGACACTGCTCCTTAACTCTACCGCCTGCCGTCACTACCAGCCTTCCTATCTCTGTAACTACATGTGGTTACTAAAGCTGCATCCATGTACATGAAACATCCTCGTTGCTGCTCTATCCAAGCCCAGTCCTTACAGCTCTCACTTTCAGTAACCTCCTTCAGTCTGAAGAACCATTCAGTGTCTATACCCCTCCTAATTACTAACTTTATCCAATCGCAAAACCATCACCACAAACCTCACTATCGCAGTAAACTCTTCCAGTTCTTCGCTATCTCTGTACACCATCCTTTCCCTACTACTCATTCCTGATGAAGGGCTCCAGCCCAGAATGTTCCTGAACCTCGGATGCTGGAAAAGCACAGTGGGTGAGGAAGCAACACACTCTTGATTCTGATTTCCCTTATTTCTGTGTAGCACTCCCTGGCTCTGTATCACTGTCAGTCCTCACTATCCCCACTAACTGTGTAAACTATACTGTTCCTGAAGAAGGGCTCATGCCCGAAATGTCGATTCTCCTGCTCTTTGGATGCTGCCTGACCTGCTGCGCTTTTCCAGCAACACATTTTCAGCTCTGATCTCCAGCATCTGCAGTCCTCACTTTCTCCTAAACTACACTATCACCAATCACTTGAATTTTCTCAGACCGTGGAATACTCCCCAACTGTCCAATCTCTTCGAGCCTCTCCAACCCTCCAAATCTGATTCCTCCTCCAGCCCGATAACCCCGCCTATCTTTGTAACTTCCGTTAGCCGCTGGAACACTCCCTATCTCAGGAACATCATATCCTATAGCATCCCTCCGTTTGTGTTTTCCTCTAATCACTAGGTCGTCTCCTGCCTCTGTGACATTAGCCCACACACTGAATCCACTTCAAACACTGAAACCTGCACTGTCTCTGTTACCTTCTCATGCATCTACAGACCTCCCTGTCCGTATGAACTTCTGACATTCATCAGTCCACCCTTTCTCTGCAATCTCCACCAGCCTCCAGAGCCCTCCTTACATCGGTCACCTGCTCCAGTAGCTATATCACTCCCCATCTGTCAGTCCTACAGTGTAACTGCTCCAGCAGTTATATCATTCCCCATCTCTCAGGGCTACTCTGTTGCTGCCCCTGCAGCTTTATCACTCCCCATCTATCAACCCTACTCTGTATCTGTTCCAGCTACTATATTACTCACCATCTGTCAAGCCTATTCTGCATCTTCTCCAGCAGCTATGTCAATCACCGTCTGTCAGGTTTACTCTGTAACTGCTCCGGCCGCTATCCCACTCACCATCTGTCAGGCTTACTCTGCAACTGCTCCAGCAGCTCTATCACTCCCTAGCTGCCAAGGTTACTCTGCAACTGCTTCAATAGTGATATCACTCCCCGTCTCCCCAACTTTGAAACTGCACCAGTTATATTACTCCCCCTCCAGCAAGCCTACTCTGTAAGTACTCCAGCAGCTATATAACTCCCTTTCTGTCAGACTTGCTTTGTAACTGCTCCGGTAGCCATAATGCTCCCCATTCGTCAGGCCTACCGTGGAACTGCTCCAGCATTTATAACACTCCCCATCTGTCAGGTGTAGTCCATTCCTCACACACTGTGGAGGCCATTGTCTCAGTAACCTGTTCCAGGCCCTGAAAGTCGCTCTGTCCTCAAAGTACTTCTCCAACCACAGCAACAATCTACATCTCTGTTTGCACCTCCTCTCCCTCCAGCACCTCAAACACTCTCTCATTATCTGACTTGGCAACTCTCCTTTTGCGTTCCATATTTCTGTCCCAAAAATCTCCCTTTATCTGTAACTCTTTGTGATATATATATTGTATATATATATAAAACCCACCCCGTCCTCCAGTATCTCCATCAATCTACTCATCTCCATCACCTTCTCCAGTTCTTATTCCCCCTATCTGTGTTAACATCACCCTCCCTTACAGCCCTCCCTACCGCAGGAACCTCCTCCAGTTTGTGCAATGCTCTCTATCTGTGTTAGTGTCTCCAGGCCTTATTGCTGTTCCTGTGTCTGTAAGCTTTGCTATATTCTCCAGCCTTCCCATTGATTAAATCTCCAGAACCTCAGCATCTGATATCATTCACTGCAGCCTTCGGTATCTCTGATAGTGCCTCAATTCTATACAAATCTCTTAGTCTCTGTAAATAGCAACATTCCATAAAATACTCCCTGTCGGCGTAAGCTACCTCCATCCTGCACTGAGAAGCCTCACTGTCCTTTTGATCACCTGTAGTCCATTCAGATCTCCCTGTGTCTTCCCTGACTCCATTACCAACAGCGCATCTCATGTTCTAACTCTTCTCGCTCATATGTTACTTCCCATCTCCGTGATATTCTACAATCCCTGCAATTCTCGTTCTTTTTCTCCAGACCTTCCAATCCCCCTGATCGATGGAAGGTTATTGATCCCTTGCAGCATGTTTAATACCTGAAGCCGCTTCCAATTCCTGAATGCATCCTGCCCCTGTAACCTCCCCAAATACTACAGCTTTGTAACTGTCTTTGGACTATCTTCCAACATCTACAATCCTCTAGATTTCTGTAACTTGCTCCACAACAGCATTCCACATCTCTGTGTAATTGATGGGAATGCTACAAACCTGTTTTCACAGCTCTCACTAACAATCTGAACTCCTGCAGCTTTACAACCCTCAGTATCTGTGGATCCTCCAATCCTTACAATTTTCCCTGGCTCTGAACTGATCCAGCCCCTTTGAATCTTCCTAACTCAGTAAACGCCTGCACAGCCAACGAACATTTTAGATTAGATTAGATTAGATTACTTACAGTGTGGAAATAGCCCCTTCGGCCCAACAAGTACACACCGACCTGCCGAAGCGCAACCCACCCATGCTCCTTCATTTACCCCTTTTTACGTAACACTACGGGCAATTTAGCATGGCCAATTCACCTGGCCTGCACATCTTTGGACTGTGGGAGGATACCGGAGCACCCAGAGAAAACCCACGCAGACATCCTTATCAGTGTATTGCCGAGGTCTTACAACACTCCTTACAGCTCCAAATACCACCCTCCCTATCTTTGTAACTCCTTCAGGACTGGTAACCCTGTATCCTCTTGTCATTTTTCATCCCGACAGCCTGTCTGATCTCTAACCACCAACAGTGACCTTAAACCACCCCAACTCTGTAACATCTTCCAGTCTCTACAAGGAGAAAGTGAGGACTGCAGATGCTGGAGAAATTTCCTGAAGAAGGGCTTATGACCGAAACGTCGATTCTCCTGTTCCTTGGATGCTGCCTGACCTGCTGCACTTTTCCAGCAACACATTTCCAGCTCTGATCTCCAGCAACACATTTTCAGCTCCAGTCTCTACAACCCAGCTTTTCTCTGTAAGCTTCCCGAGTGCCTATATTTCTCTTGATCTCCGGTTACTGATCCTCGCTCAGGGAAACAATGTCTCAGTTCAGATCCTGTAAGAAGACCAAATAATCTTCGATGTATCAGTAAATGTGCCTCATTTTCTAAATTCTCATCAGTTCAATTTCAACCTTCTCCAGCTTTTCTCATCAACATTCCTCCATTTTGATGAACAGTCTGTTGAACCTTCTCTGGGCTGCCTCCAATGCAAGAACATTTCCCTCCAGATAGGGGAACAAACCTGTTCACAGTATTTTCATTGTGAGCTGACTGGAACCCTCTATAGTTATTACAAGCCTTCCCTATTTTTCTTTATTCCCTTTGGAGTCAATCCCAGCATTCCATTTGCCCTTTCTATGACCTGCTGACTCTGTATACCACCGTCCTGAGATTTATACACGGGAATTCCCAAGTTACTTTGTGATGTAGCTTTCTACAGTCTATCTGAAACCAAGAGGTGATGGTATTAATCAGGAAAATGTTGGAAGGTATGATAAACGATATGGCAGAAATGAAAACTGCACAATTCGAAAGCAGATGAATAAGCACGGCCCTTAAGCCCATCCGAAATGCACAGAGGTAGCGCGGTGGCTCCGTGGTGAGCACTGCTGTCTCACAGCAACAGGAATCAGGCTTCGATTCCAGCCTCGGGCGATTGGCAGTGTGGAGATCTCCCTGTGTCTGGTTTTTCTCCAGATATTCCTATTTCCTCCCACAGTCCAAAGATATGCAGGTTAGGTGAGGTGGCCATGGGACATTGTCCACACTATCGGGCTTCTGTGATCAGATATAGAAGTAGGCCACTTGGACCATCGAGTCTATTCCACTATTCGATGATGGTGGATTTTTTTTCACTCACCTAGTCCCTGTAATCCTTCATCCTCTTACTCATTAAGAACCTATCCATCAGGCGAAAGTGAGCGTTGCAGATGCTGGAGATTAGATTTGAGATTGTGGTGCTGGAAAAGGACAGCAGGGCAGGCAGCATCAACGTTTCGGGCAAAAGCCCTTCATCAATCCTTTCCTGATGAAGGGCGTTTGCCAGAAATGTCGATTCTCCTGCTCCTCGGATTCTGCCAGACCTGTTGTTCTTTTCCAGCACGAAACTCGTGACAAGAACCTATCTCTTTCTGAGTTAATACATTGAATTACTTCGCATCCACAGCCCCCGTAAGCAGTGAGTTCCCCAGATTATTTACTCTGGCTGAATAAATTGCTCCACATCTCCATTCTGAAGGGGTGTCCCTTCAGTCTGAAGCTCTCTCTTTGGGCCCGAGTCTCTCCTAATCATGGAAACATCACTCTACCCAGGTCCCGCAGTATTCTGTACGTTTGAATCAGATTCTGCCACCGCTGCCTTAACGTCATCGAGTGCAGACACAGAATCTCCAACTGCTCCGCATATGGCAAGCATTTCATCCGTAGGATGTTTCAGAGAAAACTGTTTCCGGTACCCCCTCACATCCTTTGTCCAGACGATTAATGTGTAGCGTGTACATTGTGATCCCAATGCTGCCCCCTATGGAACTCCACTTGTCACTGGCTGACTCCTTGATATCCGCTCTCTGTATTCTGACAGTGCCAAGCATGTTGCTCTGAAAGCGAGATGTCAGTTCATAAACACTGCTGGCTTTGTTTTCCTGTCTGCCTGTAGACAGCAGAGTAGATAAAACCGAGTCATCGTTTATTGGGATTTTCAGAAACCTTTTAACAAGGTCCCACTTAAGAGCAAAATTGGCACATGTGGGATTGGAGGGAATGTAATTGCATGGATTGAGAATTCTTTAACAGACAGAAAACTAAGTGGAAGAAAATGGATTAGTGCTTGACATTCAACTAATCTCAAATGGATTTGATGTATTTGATGGTCAGACAAAATCTAATGTTCCACATTCGTTGGTGACACAAATTTAGCTGGGAATGTAGTTTGTGTGGAGGAAACAAAGAGAACACGAACAGTCTGTGAATTTCAATTTTTTTAAATTCAGTGATGGGATGTGGTCATCACTCGGTCGGCCATAATTACCTTCCCATCTGCAATTCCCTGGAGAAGGTGGCGGTGAGCTGCCTTCCTGATGCATTGCAGTCCTCTGGGTGGAGGGACAGACACGGTGCTGGGAGGATGGAGCGTGGCTTGGAGGGCACCTTGGAAATACTGGTGTTCCCGTGCACTGGAATTGCTGTCCTTCCAGGGAATACTGGTTCCGGGTTTGTGAAGGTCTGCTGAAAGAGCCTTCCTGAGTGACCTCAGTGCTGCTTGTTGATATTTCTACAAATTCCTTCGTTCATCCATTCATTCATTCACGGGCATGTGCATTGTTGGCTGAGTCAGCATTTTTAAAAATAGATTTTGAGTTGTCCCTGAGAAGATGGTGGTGAGCTGCCTTCTTGAGTGACCGCACCAACCGTTGGAACTGTTGTTATCTGTGGACTCTCCTGCAGGCGGTCAGACACTCTTCATGTCTGTAACATATCCAACATGTGCCACTGTAACTGCGTACAAACAATGCAGCTCTCCCTTTATAGGTGACATAATCCACGACGTACAATCTTATAGTTCCTCACAATATCTCACCTCCTCCAGGTCTACGCTGTTGATCTTGCAAATTGTTTTTATTCCTGTTTAAATTTCTGATCACCATTCAACTCTTCCTTTTGAAATTTGTAACCTCTCATTATCTATAACCCTCCATATCACTGTTACAAATTACATCACAGATTCCCCTCCTTAAATCTCTGTGAATTATAGTGGCTGGATGTGTTTAATTCACACTTTTCATCCTCCTTATCCATCTCACCTCGTACAGCTCCTACAATCCCACCATTTCAGAATGTTCCCATTCTCTGTACCTCCTCATGACCTGAGGGTCTTTGAAGACCACCCGTGCTCCAATAAACTTTATCCCCCCCGCAGTTATTGCATGTCTTCTAACTCTGTAACATCCAACAGTGTCCAGTACCTTACCACACTTCCTGGCTGTCAGTTTGCATTCATTGAAGTCTTTCTCTGTCTGTAACCAGCTCACAAAAAGCCCTTTAGACTCGACAAAACTCCGTCACCAACAAACCACCATCTCTCTATTTCCTTTGCCTTATTCAGTGCCTGCAACTCTCGCTGTGTCTTCCAGTAACCTGCTTTAGGCACTGCAGGTCTGCCTACCTCTCCAGATAGCCTGTTCCATCCCCTACAGCTCGCTCAATCACTGTAACACCTTCTGCCCGCTCTAATCCTCCTATTTTTCACTATCTACCAGGCACAGCGGCGATCCTCTGAGGGAGCAGTGCAGAATGGGATATTCGAACTCTCAGCTAAAGCTTGAGGAACACAATTACTTGGGAGTCACAAAGGGAGAGAACCGGAGAGCGAGCAGCACAGAGCGGGAGAATCAACAGCGAGGATCGAGGCCGACTGGGACTTGGAGTTGGAGTAACGGCAGAGCAGGAGGCACAAGACACAGTGCTGGGAGGATGGAGCGTGGCTTGGAGAGCTCCTTGGAAATGCTGGTGTTGCCGTGCACCTGGAATTGCTGTCCTTCCAGGGAATAGTAGGTTGTTCAAATGGAAAACGTTTTCTGTTACATTGGGAAGTCATAGCCATTGCTGGTGTTCGAGACGATCACAGGGTCATTCAGCTCAGGTCATGACTGGAGATTCTGTGAGACATCGATGATGCTGAGAGTTAGGTGGAAGTCACATACAGGGAGGGGATCACACTGCTGTCATAACGGCCTTTAAGAAGGAAGGGGATGGGTGATCAGTCAAGAGATACAGCCAGGGAATACAGGATTACCCTGGAGGGGAGGGGAGGTGAGGGTCCCTCCCCATTCAGTTTCCCAGTTTGGAAGCTGATGAAGGTGCGGGCTGCTCAGGGGAGGGCAGCCAAAGCCATGTCTGTTGTACCACAAGCAGCCTGACTGTACAAGAGGGGAGGCAGAAGGAAGAAGGAGTAATAGTCACAGGGGAGTCATTAAATTGAAGAATGTGTCAGTGTTTCTGTGACTGTTAATGTAATTCCAGGTTAGTGGGGTCAAGAATGTCACTGTGTCCATCGCGTCTGCTCCACCATTCAATTTTGACTGATAGGTTTATCAAGCCCATTTTCCTTCTTCACCCCTTTGATCCCCTGGCAATCAAGAACATTTCGATCTTTGTTTTAAATCGACTCAATTACCTTCCATCCACAGCCTTCTTTGGCAATGACTTCTTCAGATTCCCCACTCTCTGGCTGAATAAGTTTCCACTTATTTCCGAACTAAAAGGTTTTCCCTTTACTCGAAGGCTATGCCCTTGGTTACTCGTCTCTCCTGCCAATGGAAACATCTTCCCAACGTCCACTCTTTCAAGCCATTCTGTAAGTTTCAATCAGAACTCCCCTTGTTCTTCTTCATTCCATCATGTATAGTCCCAGAGCCCTTAAACATTCCTCATCTGTTAAGCCTTTCATTCTGATATTTTTCTTGTGAACTTCTTCTAGACCGGCACCAGGTCCAATGCATCCTTCCTGATTTATGAAGCCCAAAGTATAAGAAATGATATAAAAAAAAAAGGATAAAGTGTAGAAGTATTGGTTCAGGATAGTGTTCGTTAATGAGTCTGAGAGAAACTGGATGCCTCCAAGTTCAGAAGAAATTTGGCTGGAGCTATTAGAACATAAAGTATAAAGTTACGCTGTGAGGGACCGTCTGTGGGCTGCCAACGCATGGAAAGGGGACAGAGATGGCAACCTCCTCGTGTTGAGAAACTTGCATTATCCAGATACAGACTGGCATACTGACAGTGTCTGGGCGGTGACGGATTGCATGGAGGAGAGCTTACAGCAGGAGTATGTGCCCACTCCAAGGGACAATGTACAGTTGAATCTTGGAAAAGAGGTGGGGAAAGTGGAACCAGTATCAGGTGGGAACATTTTCAGGCACGATGATCATTTTATTGGAACGTTCTGAATGATGTTAGAGAATGCTGTGCATTGACTGTGTTTGAGAAAAATCAATCGACTGGGAGCTACCTTCAGTGGGGCTAGAATGAATCTGGGAAGGTTAAACTAGAACACCAAATTGGTGAGAAAAAGAAAAAAAATAACAATGGGCTCCCTTCAATGGCTTGGGTCAGTTCGAGGAATAGTTCGTCACACAGGAAAGGCGGGGTAAACAAGCCCAATGCTCCCTCGATGACAATGGAGCAAAAGGTTAATAGGAAGAAGAACAATTGAATAGCTGTCAGATAGAGAACAGAATTGTGAACCAGGAGAAATGCTGAAGGTTTAGGGTAGAGATGGTAGGGCGGAGGGATTTATGAGGAAACGGAGAGCCAACATAAAGTTGTCACACCTCTAAGGGAGTGTGCGAAAAGGTGGATTAAGGCTGATCCAACACTTGAAAGAGGATTTGTACTGAGAATAAGGGGAATGGCTTTACCAAAATGGCCGAACCCACCCAGGCCATGGTGACAGAGGAGGAAACACTGTCACGAGAAAGGTACAAAATTGATGAGGAATATCTTTGTGGCACAGGCAACAAACGTGTTTCACGGTTTTTTTACCTCGATATATGTGACATTAAATCATCCATTCATTCATTCAGGGAATAAAAGGGAGTGTATCAATTTGGAAACAAATTGATTCTGATGGGTAGGAAATCGAGAGGAATGGTCACGAGATTTTCTAATTCATGCTGGAGAAAGATTTTCAGTGAAGTTCCGCAAGATTCAGTTTTGGGGATCTCATTCATTTTGATGTGTATGAACGATGCACATCTGGTGTGCAGGGACCCATTCAAAGTTTACAGTTGAGACAGCACTTACATAAATTGTAAACTGTGAGGAAAACATTATAGAACTCTGAACTTATATTGCCATAATCTTAGAAACAGTAGAGAGGTGATTGATGAAGTTTGGCACATTGAAATATGAGACAATGCAAATTTATAGCAAGAACATTAAAAGACAATATAAAATAGGCAGGAATACAGGAGCACAGGACGTGCAAAGATCATTGAAGTTTGTAGGACATTAAACATAGGGAAAGGATACAGTGTTCCTGTCTTTATAAATACTGATAGTTCAAGAGTAAAGAGGTGATGTTGAACTTGCATCAAACACTTTCGACTTCAGCATATGAACACATTGGAAAGGATGAAGAACTGATCTAAAAGAATATTTCCAGGAATCAGTAAGATCAGTTATGAATTCAGATTTTTGCAACTGATCTCAGTGAAGTGAAGGTGGCTAAGAGGAGATCGGATGTAGTTTTTCAAACTCATAGGCAGACTGAATAGATTAGATTGGATAAAACTGTGCCCACTCACAAAACAAGAGGACACAGATTTCAGGTTATGTACAACAGGAGAACTATGATAGAAGTAAGAACCTTTTCACTTGGCGAGTAGTTAGGATGCACTTGGATGTGTTGTAAATGGATGTTCAATGGAAATGTTCAAGAGGGGATAACATGATTATTGCGACTGAAAGAAATGTGCAACGATATGGGGGAAAGTAGGAGATCACTACTCTGTAACGAACTCAGATGAAGAGCTAGCGCACACATCATGGGTCAAATGACACCTTTCTGTGCCTTAAGATTTCTGTGTGGATTGGTGCGATGTCTCAAGAGTTCTCCAACTCTGAAAACACTGTGTCCCCATAACCTCATTGGTCCGGTGCGATCCATTCTTATCTTTGAAACATCCATCAGTCAAAGCACCCCTCCTTATCTCTGAAACTCATACAGGCCATTTTATAAACCTTTTTTTTCTCTGCAATCTTCTGTAAATATTCCTCTCTATGTAATAGTTCTAAAGGCCTGAGAGCTCTCCCTTTGTCTGTAATTACTCCGATACATAGAAAGCTCCAAATCTTTACAATCTCCTCCAGCTCACACAATCATCGGTCTATCAATGTCACTAACTCCCTCCCGCCCTGATCAATCTCATAATCTCCTCAAACCACTACACTGTTCATTATTCAGTGCACCTTTCGCAGTCACTTACAAATCTGCCCAAATCAAGTCCCTACAATTTTCCATGTTGTCTAATGTGCTCCAATGTGTGATCTGCTGTGTAAAATCCTCTTGTTCCTACAGCACTCCCGATTCTGTAACCACCTTCTGTACCTACACAGCTCCCTATCTCTGCAGCCTCCACATTCTAAATCCCACCCTATCTGTGTAAACACCTCCAGCTCCCATTATTTCTGTAATCTCCACCAAATCAAAAGAACACACTATGTGTCTCGAATCTTCATTAGCTCCTTCAAACCTCACTGTCTCTGAAATTCCTCCCGCTACTGCAATACTCTCCATGAAATATTGCAAGAAAAGTCATATTCTTTTCAGGAGAACCTCGTCTTATTAATCTCCTGCAGTGCCAAGGTTTTCTTTTGACTTCTGCAAGCTATCTATCTCAAAAACCTTCACCTATAAAGTCCTTATTATCTCTAATCTCAATCACAAACTCGATCTGCCTGTATGTCTGTGACTTTCTCCAGGAGGAGGAATGGCTTTTCGGGAGTTTGGGTAGATTTTGAGTTTGGAGGATACATGACTGTTTGTAGAAAGTAGAAGATTTATAGAGATAGGAAGTATGAAAGAACATGAGGAATGTCACAGGGAAAGATATTTGTAGGCACAGAGAAAATAATCTGTGGTTTGCCTGTTCGGCTATAATTTGAAGAGGGAAAAATGCAATTCAACTGCAAATGTATGGGTTTATTATTGAGTTTGGGATCTGCCTGTTCTAACTGTGGGACTCTATGTTGGAATAGATGCGAGAAGCTGACACCGCAAAGGCTGGGCAGAGTCTGTAACTTTCCAAATCGTATTTGGGAGATCAGATTCAGGATAGGTGAGAGCAGCTGACGATATTCAGGCATGGCTGGAAGCAGGGGGTTTTCCTGATCTGACTGTGGGACTCATTTCACATATCTGCATGTGATTCCGAACTGACATTGTTGCAACAGAAGTGACTGCTTAAAGACAGCAATTACCAGGTAGGAATTCTTGACCAGGGTCAACTCAACAGAGCCTCACATAAGATTAAGTTTTCATTTCCTGAAACGTTACAATTGAGAAGTATTTTATGAAAACAAAACTTGTTTCATCTGATGTGAATGCAGTCTGCATCATTGACCCGAATCGCTATGGCAGGACAGATCGGTTCACGTGTCACAGTGTGAGCTCTATCTGTAGGCCTTGTGTGCCGTTACCACTTCTCACAACACAACCTAGCCCTCCCACATCCGTTGAATTCTTTTTCTGATACAGACACAGGTATCATTTTCATCAGGTTTCATGGAGAGTCCAGCTCATTTTTCAGTTCAACCAAAACGTGAAACTATAGTCTTGTCCTTGTACTCTCCTTCAGCAACCAGAGCAATCCATATCTCTGTAATATCCCACTGTCTTCGCACGCCTTCCTATCTCTGTAAACATTTCCCAAATTTACATTAAGAATGGTTTCTGGCACTTGCTCTTATCCCCAAATTCCTTCCTGTTTTTTCAACCAGGCCGATGAAATAGTCGAACAAAGAGAATGAAACAAGACCAATATGGCTGCAGTGTGACCAAGACTGAGATCCGGATAATCAAAGGCTTTCAGCATTTATTCAAGAAGGAGAAAAAGTCCACCAAAGTGAAGTAGCATTGTGTATAAAGGCTGGGAGCAGTATTATCGTGACGCTAATGAATTTACACACTACTCCTATCTGTCCTCTCCCCCATTCCTTTACATTGATTCCCTAGATATTGTCTAAATATCAGAAATTTCTACAACACAGAGACGATTACCCTCGAAATTGTCTGCACTGACTGAAAAGAAGGTGCCACCCGGATTCATCCTTTCCAAAAAAATATTATTATTATGGTACCACAGAGACTGAAGGCCTTCAGGTTCAGATACAGTCACATTTTAAAAATTTTCCAGAGTGTCTGCCTCGACTCGGCTTCCATGCATGACTCCTAGATACCTTCCTTACTCTGGGTGCAATAACAACTTTCCTCACCACTTCTCTAATATTTCAACCAATTACATTAAGTTTCTGCTGCTGGTAACTGAGCTCTCCAATAAGAGCAAGACAGTCTCTCCCTCTCTATTCAGGCTCTTGACAGCTTGTACAGGTATCAAATCTCAACTCAGCATCGTCCACTTCAACCTTTCCTCATAATTACATTATCAGTTTCCCAGGATAACTAATATCTTCTGCACCATCTCCAAGAGTGAAACATGCTCGAAACGCAAATTCTCCTGGCACTCTGATGCTCCCTGACCTGCTGTGATTTTCCCACACCATACTCTTTGACTCTAATTTCCAGCATCTGCAATCGTCACATTCTTCCTGTACACTCTCCATTCTAATTCCATCCTTCCATGTGATATAGTGACCAGAACTACATGCAACACACAGTCGGTGACTGAACTAATTACTTATACACTTCTAGTATAAGTTTCCTGCTCTTACATTCCGCACTTGAACTGAGAGAGGAAATGGTGCCATTTGCTGCCGCATCTGGATTATTGATGAGCCCGGCTACCTTCAGGGTGCCGGAATTTGAAACCAAAAGTGAAAATGCTGGAACATCTCAGCAGGTCTGGCCGCATCTATAATGAAAGAAAAGAGCTGACGTTTCGAGTCTAACTGACCCTTTGTCAAAGCGAACAAAAGGGAGAAATAGGGAGGTATTTATACTAGGATCTGTCCACACTGACAGTATGCTCATTTATTGTGTATTCTTTCTGTCCCTAAATGACTTGACTTGCACTTCTCCAGTTTGCTTGCGACATTCAACTGGACCTCATAGCTTCCATTTTCAAGCAGACTGCTATGTTATCGCTCATCAAATCAAGTAAGTCACATCAACTGTACGAGTCTTTGTATGAAAACCCAACAGCCGGATTAATTACACACAGCTTTCCCGGCAGAAATTCAGGTTTACAGTCCTGGGATTTTCTAAGGGACCATTCTTCATGCCTCGCAGAATTCTGATCTGTAAGTATTCAATCTGACCCTTGCTTCATACTAAACCAAGCTACAATACCAGCAAGTCTCTGACACTTTGCCTCTATCCAGTGAGGAATGGAAAATGATGGACAATGAGCTATTATGACAGGGGATTTTTCTCCCCAGCTTTTTTTAAGAGTCTGGATCAGTGTGTTCGTCACTCTCAATGATGTGAATCTTTGTTTTCGTCCTCTGTCTCACTAAGTTTGCAACTTACAATATTTTGCACGACAAAATCTGCACAAGACAAGGGAGTGAATCTTTTAACTTGGCCAAACCCATTCATGGAGGTTTTGTCTCCACAAGTCTAAGTGAATGGTCCCATGATAACATCCTCAATCTGCCTCATTAACTACCTTCCCTACCTCTATGTCTCTTCTTACATCTGATCCGATCCCAATGATTATTTTCCGGTTTGTTATAGGCATACAAACTACCCACTGCCTGGATATCCCACAATGCACTGGATTCCCTGTCACAGATGCCACTTTTAAAAAGTCATTACACTCTTGAATTGTCAATCCGAATCTACCCTGGACATGGTGGTGGAGGGGGAGGTGGGGGTGCGGCGATTGGGAAAGGTAGTAAACTGAGTGCTCCACTTTATGGCTGAGCACCTGAGGTTCTGGTGGATGGCATGGTGCAGGACAGGGACATTATCTTCCTCCAGGATGAGTAGACAAAGTCTTTTCCCTGGGGTCGGGGAGACCAGAACAAGAGGGCATAGATTTAGGATGAGAGGGGAAAGATATAAAAGAGATCTAAGGGGCAACGTTTTCACGCAGAGGATGGTACGTATATGGAATGAGCTATCAGAGGATGTGGTGGAGGCTCGTACAGTTGCAACATTTAAGAGGCATTTGGATGGGTATATGAATAGGAAGGGTTTGGAGGGATATAGGCCAGGTGCTGGCAGGTGGGACTAGATTGGGTTGGGATATCTGGTCGGCATTGACGGGTTGGACCGAAGGGTCTGCTTCCATGCTGTACATCTCTATGAATGGCAGGGGAAGCCATGACACAAGACCTGCTGGCTTGTCTGAGATTGTCCCGTGGGCCAGTGAGGTGCCAGCGTTCTGGGTGAATGCCCAACAGTGTAGGAAGGACGTCAGTGACCAGGGTTAAGTGCCATCATCTGCACTTTGTGACCTTGCCCTCTCTCTCTCTCTCTTTCTCTGTTAATGCACCCACCTCCCACCACGACTCATGTTCTCCCACTCTTACTGAATGTAGTACGTTCTCTCGCTCTTTCTCTAACCTCCTCTCTGTCCCGTTCGCCTGGTGTCTGCAGCCCAATCACTCACTCAGGACACCTCCGCATCTTTCCCTCAGCTGTCCCAGCACTAACAGCTCTACCAACCACTTCCACCTCCCTAATACCTCTTGATAATTCTCTCATTTCAGAAGGAACTATCCCACAATAAGGCAGAAAGAACCAAGAGCGGTATGAGACAGCCCAACATTCAGCTCCTCTCGCACTCACAGGGGAAGGATCCTGACCCTGACAACCACAAGAGGCTGAGTGACTGTACCCAAACCCCCAGACTGGGATCTGAGACTCCCCTTGAGTCATTGTGCTGGGCACCGTGACCGTGACTGACTGTGGACAATGATATCAAGCTTCCTGGGTTTATGTCTGTGCTAAAAACCAAGACAATACAGCAAGTCGGAGGGCCTAGTACCTCTGGCTGAGGGGAAACACTGCTGAAGGTAGGGTAAGACAAGTCAATAATTCTGTGAGCATTAAAGACAGCTCAAAGTGAGTGGGTAAGGAGTGTGTACGGAGTGTATACGGAGTGAGCATCACAGAGGGCCAATCCATGAGCTGGGCGTGTGTGCCTGAGCACAGTGTCCTTGCAGCGGCATTGAGTGTGTACAAACACGGAGTGAGCAGCCCAGAAGGACAGTCCATGCGCTGGGTGTGTGTCCCTGAGCACAGTGTCTTTGCAGTAGCATTGCAATGAGAGTTGTCATTGCACCCTGAGCTGCAGCATTGAAGTACAGAAGCGTACTGTCAGTGAGTCGGCGCTGTGCTGGCAATGCATGGTGAGACTGGCATGTGTCATTGGTGGGAGTGGAGGACATGCAGCTTCTGTTCATGCAGTGTCCCCCGAGACGTTGGTGTCCAAGATAGAAGTCTGCAGGAGCGAGGGACGAGATGGAGTCACCACGTACCAGGTCTGACTTTCATGTCAAATTCTCCATAATGAGTTTCCCCACAGTGGGGGAGGATATGAAGCTTCAAGTTGGTGGCGGGCGGCGGGGGGTGGGTGGGTGGGGGGGATCCACAATAATGTGGCTGTTGATCATCAGTAATCATTCAGTGAGCATCTCGCCTCTCACGTGCTCATATCTTGTCTTAACGAACAGTCCAGCTCAGGAACAGGCCCTTCATCCCAGCAAGCCCGCACTTACACATGATGCCTTTCTGAAGTTAGAACATAGAACATAGAACAATACAGCACAGAACAGGCCCTTCGGCCCACGATGTTGTGCCGAACTTCTATCCTAGATTAAGCACCCATCCATGTACCTATCCAAATGCCGCTTAAAGGTCGCCAATGAATCTGACTCTACCACTCCCTCGGGCAGCGCATTCCATGCCCCCACCACTCTCTGGGTAAAGAACCCACCCCTGACATCTCCCCTATACCTTCCACCCTTCACCTTAAATTTATGTCCCCTTGTAACACTCTGTTGTACCCGGGGAAAAAGTTTCTGACTGTCCACTCTATCTATTCCTCTGATCATCTTATAAACCTCGATCAAGTCACCCCTCATCCTTCGCCGTTCCAACGAGAAAAGGCCGAGAACTCTCAACCTATCCTCGTACGACCTACTCTCCATTCCAGGCAACATCCTGGTAAATCTTCTCTGCACCCTCTCCAAAGCTTCCACATCTTTCCTAAAGTGAGGCGACCAGAACTGCACACAGTACTCCAAATGTGGCCTAACCAAAGTCCTGTACAGCTGCAACATCACCTCACGACTCTTGAATTCAATCCCTCTGCTAATGAACGATAATACTCCATAGGCCTTCTTACAAACTCTATCCACCTGAGTGGCAACCTTCAAAGATCTATGTACATTGACCCCAAGATCCCTCTGTTCCTCCACCTGACCAAGAACCCTACCATTAACCCTGTATTCCGCATTCTGATTTGTTCTTCCAAAATGGACAACCTCACACTTGGCAGGGTTGAACTCCATCTGCCACTCCTCAGCCCAGATCTGCATCCTATCTAAGTCCCTCTGCAGCCGACAACAGCCCTCCTCACTGTCCACAACTCCACCTATCTTTGTATCATCTGCAAATTTACTGACCCACCCTTCGACTCCCTCCTCTAAGTCATTAATAAAAATTACAAACAGCAGAGGACCCAGAACTGATCCCTGCGGAACTCCACTTGTAACTGGACTTCATGCTGAATATTTACCATCTACCACCACTCTCTGACTTCGACCGGTTAGCCAGTTTTCTATCCAATTGGCCAAATTTCCCTCTATCCCATGCCTCCTGACTTTCCGCATAACCCTACCATGGGGAACCTTATCAAATGCCTTACTAAAATCCATGTACACTACATCCACTGCTCTACCCTCATCCACATGCTTGGTCACCTCCTCGAAGAATTCAATAAGACTTGTAAGGCAAGACCTACCCTTCACAAATCCGTGCTGGCTGTCCCTAATCAAGCAGTGTCTTTCCAGATACTCGTAAATCCTATCCCTCAGTACCCTTTCCATTACTTTGCCTGCCACAGAAGTAAGACTAACTGGCCTGTAATTCCCGGGGTTATCCCTATTCCCTTTTTTGAACAGGGGCACAACATTCGCTACTCTCCAGTCCCCTGGTACCACCCCAGTTGCCAGTGAAGACGAGAAGATCATTGCCAACGGTACTGCAATTTCCTCTCTTGCTTCCCACATAATCCTAGGATATATCCCGTCAGGCCCGGGGGACTTGTCTATCCTCAAGTTGTTCAAAATGTCCAACACATCTTCCTTCCTAACAGGTATCTCTTCTAGCTTATCAGTCCGTTTCACACTCTCCTCTAAAACAAAAGTTTTTGCTCCCACACCCTCTATGCCATTCTGTTCCCAACTTACTAATATTTGTGCCAAGGTCCCTCTTAAAACTTGCTATATTGACTTCTTCCCCTCTATCAGTGCATTTCCGGCACTTTCACATTCTGTCCAAAAGCAAATAAAAGCTTACCTATCACATCTCCTGAACTTTCTCACTTTAACCTAAAACCTACGGTCCTGAGTAATTGATATTTATACTCTTGGGAAAAAAAGCCTCTAACTGTCCTTGTATCTCTGCCTCTGGTAATTTTGTAAATATCCATCCGGTAGCCCCCATACCAATGATGCCCAGGTGCAAACAAACTGTGTGTGTTCAATTACTCCTTCTGGCTAATACCCTCCAATCCGACAACATGCTGGTAAAACTTTTCCGTATCCTCTCCAACACGTCAACATCGTGTGGCAACCAGTACTATACAAAATATTCTAAATGTACCTTGAACAAAGTTTCTCTACAGCTGCAATATTATCTGCTAATTTTCATACTGCATGCTCCAATGCCTGTCTGCATGTTTGCCAACAGTCTTTTTGATCACCCTATCCACCCGTGATGCCACTTTCAGGGAACTGTCGAGCTGTACACCTTGATCCCTTCGAATGTTGATGCACAAATATTTTTCCATCCACTTTATACTTCTCTCCTGCATTAGCCCTTCCAAAATGCATCACGTCACAATTGTCCAAATAAAGTTACATCTGTGTTTTCTCTCTCCAAATCTGCAGCTGACATATATCCTGCTGTATTCTCTCGCAATCCTCACAATCTGCAACTCCGCCAATCTATTTACAGATCCCCAGTCACAAAAACACTGTTGCACCACTAATCTGTCTTCTATGGAAGCAGTTCTCTATCCATCTTACTAACTGACCGCCGATCCCACTTCACTTCACCTTGTGTATAAGCCTGCCATAAGGATCCATATCAAAGGCCTTGCTAAGGTCCAAACGGCAAACATAAAGCCTCATGCCCTCATCAATCAATTTTGTCACTTCCTCAAAACATTCAATCAAGTTTGTGAGACATGACCCTTCCCATGCAACTGTGTTACCTGTTGCTAGAAAGTCCATACTAGAATACTGTTGGAGCTGTACTCATTCAGACAAGTGATTTTTCCATCATATTCCTGACATGAACATTGGAGAGTAGAATAGATTTCCTACAGTGTGGAAACAGGCCCTTCTGTCAAACCAAACCACTTCAACCCTCCGAAGAGTAACACCCACCCATTTCCCTCTGACTAAAACACTGAGCAATTGAGTGTGGCCAATTCACCTGGCCTGCACATCTTTGGACTGTGGGAGCAAACACATGTAGATATGGGGGGAATGTGCACACTCCACACAGTTAGTCACTCAAGGTCAAAATCGAACACAGGACCTTGGTGCTGTGAGGTAGTGGTGCTAAACACTGAGCCACCAAGCCCGCGCTTCATGGCTCCCATAGACTGGGAGGATTGTTGAGCCGTGACCGTTACTGAACAGTGGGAAGTATAGCGGGCTGTGATGGTTATTGTACAGTGGGAGGTATGCCGGGCAGTGATTGTTACTGTACAGTGGAAAGTATGTCAGGCCGTGATGCTTACTGTACCGTGGGAGGAATGTCCGGCCGTGATGGTCACTGTACAGTGGGAGGTATGTCGGGCCGTGGTGGTTACTGTACAGTGGGAGGTATGCTGGCCCGTGATGGTTACTGTACAGTGGGAGGTATGCTGGCACATGATGGTTCCTGTATAGTGGGAGGAATGTCCGGCCGTGATGGTCACTGTACAGTGGGAGGTATGTCGGGCCGTGGTGGTTACTGTACGTTGGGAGGTATGTCGGGCCGCGATGGTCACTGTACAGTGCGAGGTATGCCAGGCCATGACAGGTACTGTACAGTGGGAGGTTTGTCGGTTCATAACATTTACTGTACATTGAGAGGTATATCGGGCCATGATGATTACTTTGCAGTGGGAGGTATGATGGGACATTTAATGTTCCTGTATAGTGGGAGGTTAGCCAGGCTGTGATGGTCACTGTACAGTGGGAGGTATGTCGGGCTGTGATGGTTACTGTGCAGTGGGAGGTATGATGGGCCATGATGGTTACTGTTAGTGGGAGGTTAGCTGGGCCGTGATGGTTACTGTACAGTGGGAGGTATGTCGGTACAGGAAGTTGCAGACTGTATGAGTTGTACAGAATATGATGCTGCTGCCGCCGCCGATGGGCCATTGTACTTCATGGATGCATCGTCATTAGTTGCTTAATCTGTTTAATGTCTGTACCATTCAGTGCATATCATTGTGTGGAGGGTCTGCAAAATATGAAGATAGCCTTTGCTCCCTATAAGGACTGTGTAGTGACCATTCGTACCGACATATGAAATGGAGAGGTGTATCTGCAGCAGGCAGATCGTTGACGATGTAGTCAATTATATGTTTCCCTTTTATGCATTCCCCCATAACCTGCTGAAGAGCAGTCTAGCAGCCTTCAGGATCCAATATTAATGCTGAGCACTATCATGAGAATAGATTTCCTAAAGTGAACAGACCTTTAGGCCCAACCAGTCCACTTTCAAACTGCAACCCACCACCATGGCCAATTCACCTGAGCTGCACATCTTTGGACTGTGGGAGGAACCCACCCTGCCGACATGGGGATAACGTGTAAACTCCACACAGGCAGTTGCCGAAGGCTGGCATCAAACATGGATCCCTGGTGCTGTGAGGCAGCAGTGCTCATCACTGAGCCACCATGCTGCCCTATGCTGACTATATGCCAAGGAGCTGCCCTCTTCTGGTTGGTTGTGAAGTTGCAGTGGGACAGAACCTTCCAGAGAAGGTGGTGATGTTTTCTGGGACATAGTCCTGTTCACATAATCTTGCTTTCCAGATAATAACTGATTGTTGCTTGATGAGTCTGTTTGAAATATGCAACAAGTCAATTTTACATTTTGTATAGTGAAGAGTTAATATCACTTTATTTCTTGCATATTTTAAAATAAACCAAACATCAATATTTTTCAGTTTAAAACAATTGAAGTGAACAATAATTGATTTACCAGAGCGAACATCTAGCTATTACAGTTCAGTGACTGTCGTAAACAGCCAATTCATGTTCAGATCAGTGAATCCACCGTCTTGCAGGCGGCAAAGCTGTTGAAAATGACTTTGAGAAATAGCCTTAATTCAGAAACATTGTTACTGGCCCTCACCATGACCTCTAAAACATGGGCAATCTCCAAAATCTGTCCAGAGAGCTTCCAAACTGGAGTTGGTCAGTTACTCACACAATCCCTCACAATAGACTCGTTACAGACATACCTGAACAACAGGGAGATGCGTGTGGGGCAGACTGTTCAATGGACTAGCACATGGTGCTGGTCCAGACGCAGTTCAACATTTATAACAATTACCTGTAAACAACCATGTCTTGCAAGGATATTTCTTCTGGTGTGTCCCTAAACTCTGTAATTCTGCCCCTTGGACCGGATCCTGAATGAAGGTGTTATAAAGTGATGGGCTACTGCAGCACATGACATCATACATTGAATCCCTCACAAACGATATCCAATGCATGTTACTTCCACAATGTCAGTATGCAAACAGAATTGTGCAGCTCCAGTGATGGCCAGTATGAACCCAGCCCAACGTCCTTGTGTATGACTTGAGCTGAAAATTTCTTTTTACATGTTTGCAGCATTTTTCTAACCGTTAACAGCAAAGTCTCTTTACTGAAGGTCCGACATCCTTTCATAGTACCAACATTTAGATTGTCTAATATGCACAAAATCCACTCATTTATTCCGTTCACTTTTATAACAACAATATGATGAAAACAGTGCACGACTCACAGTAAGGAGCATTGAAATGATGAATCTCATTCCTACATCCAAGAACACATTACTATCAAGTGCACGAACTTTGAAAATATGCAATTATTTTCCTTTGTATTAATGTTGTGAACTCATAGTCGACTCTCCTGCTTCTCAGACGCTGCCTGAATGGCTGTGCTTTTTCAGAACCACGTTTCTTTACTCTGATCTTCAGCGTCTGCAGTCTTCACTTTCTCCCTGGTAATGTTCACTCATTATCATTTTTGTGTTAACAATTCCACTGTGTGTTTAAACATGTTAGTCAGATATGAGTACATTTTGAGTTGCTTCAGTCTATCTCAGAGCTCAGTAATGTTGGGTGTGAATGTCAATGTCTACGTGATGTTCGGTATGTAGGCCATGCCTCTGAGAGAGCGACAGATTAACCCTTCAGCATTTCACAACAAGCAAGTTACGGACTGAACCCAACCAGTCTGAGCTCACAAAACCCAAAGCACAGTGTCCAGCATTGGGCATGTTTGGACAATATTTGTCATTTTAATTTATTCATCGAAAATGTTTGGGCCAGTATTTATTTTCTGTCCCTTGTTGCCCTTGAAAAGGTGGTGGTGAGCTGCTGCACTGAACCACTGGAGTCCATGTGTTGTAGTTAGACTTACGATTCGGGAGGGACCTTGAAACAGTGACACTGAAGGAACCGCAATATACTTCCCAATCAGGATGGTGGATGGCTTGGAACAGAACGCGAACGTGGTGGGGGTCCCATGTATCTGCTTCCCTTGTTCCTCTTGATGGTTTTTCTTCAGAGGTGCATTGTAAGGAGTCTTGGTAAAATTCTGCAGAGCACCGTGTAGATGGCAGGAATTTCTACTACTGAGTGTCAGTGGACGAGGGGTGAAGCTGCACTCACCCAAGGAAATGGGGGGTATTTCATCACACCCATATTCAACATGTGTCTTATCGAAGGGGGACAGGCTTTCGGAGATCATGAAGTGAGTTATTTCTGCAGGATTCCTAGCTCCTGAACATTTTCTGGTGGCCAGTTAATTTACATCCGTCAAAGTGTGGCTCTGGTAAAGCATAACTGGTCAGGCCACATCTGAGGTACAGGAGAGTCGATGTTTTAGCATAAGCCCTTCACACGAATGGGTAATGAAATTATATGGTCAGTCCAGTTCAGGTTAACGGTCATCCCCTGGATATTGCAACTTGGGTGTTCAGTGATGGTGGTGGCATTGAACGTTCGAGTATACGTTCAATTTTCTATTGTTAGAGGAAATCGTTGTCTGGCACATGTGTAATGGAAATGGTACTTGTCACGTTTAAGCACACACCTGCATATTTCCGGGTCCTTGTTTCATTTAGACAAGGACTTCTTCTGTATCTGAGTAATTCCTGAAGGCATTGAACATTGGCAAACATCAATGGCAAACATCCCCACTTGTGAATTTACACTGTCGGGATGGTCATCTATGATTGGGCCTAGGGCAGAGATCACTCTGAGAGCTCACTGATCCTGTCCCTCTCTCTGATTTAGGAAGTTTGCTTCGAGTTCCGCCTTCTCAGGAGGTGTTTAATAACATATCTGAATGGGATAATATTACAATATCGACCACAAGGAACTGAGTGAGGACTTGGTTAGCTCAATCAGTTGGATAGCGAGATATTAATGCCAAAAGTGTGGGTTCAATCCCTGCACTGACTGGGCTGATTGAAGGACTGTCCTACCCAACCTCTCCCTTACTTGAGGCATCAATTAAACTACCACCAGTCGTCTCTGTCTAACGAGAGAGCAGCCCTACCAACCTATAGGGGTATAGTGCCTTACCTTTACATTTCTGATTTACAGGCTTACCCAGAAACTCCTCCCCTGGGGAACTGCTGCAGAGCTGTCCTGGAGCTGAGATGGCTGCTCTCCACCAACCCCGACCACCATCGTTTGTGACAGGTATAACTTCAGCCAGTGCAGACGAGACCTATTTGCTCTGGTTTTGCCGTTAATCCTGGATACGACACTTGGTCAAATGCAGTTATGCTGATGTTAAAAGTACAGTCACTGTCGCCTCACCTGTAGAATTCAGCTGTGTGTTTTCTTGTTTTACATCGTTAACCCAAGGCTTCAATGAGCCAAAGGGATGAATGGCTCTGGCAGAGCCCAAACTGAGCTTCAGTGAGCAGGTTGTAGCAGAGGCAGTGCTGCTTGGTCCCACTGTAGGTGACATCTTCCATCCCTTTATTAATGACAGGGCTTAGAGCAATGGGGCACTCATTGATTGTCTGATGTTTTGTCTGTGTGTGTACAGGCCACACCCGGATCGTTTCCCACATTTTCAGGTCGGTTCCAGTTCAATATCCCTGCAGGAACAGCTTGAATGGCATGTTCTCAGGGCCCACAGCTTTTGCATTATCCCATCCATCCAGCCACTTGGAGATACCAAACTAAAATGAATTGAATTAACTGATAACTGCCAACTAGAGGAGACTAAAATAGATCATCCCATCCATACTTCTGTCTGAACATTGTTGTGAATGTTTCAGCCTTATCTTTTCTATTGTTGTGCTGAGCTCTTCCATCACTGAGGAAGGTGATATTTATGTATCCTTCTCCTCCAATTAGTTGTTTGATTGAACACACAATTCACCATGACTGTATGTGACAGGATTGCAGAGATTAGGTCTGATTTGTTGGTGAGATCTGTCAGTCACTGGCTGCTTATGCTATTTGGTGAATAAGTGCTCCTGTAGGGTAACGTCGCCTCATTGTGAGGTTTAGCTGGTGCTGCTCTTGTCAGACCCTCCAGTGTTCTCCATTGAACAAGGGTTTATCCCCTGGCCTGATGGTCAGGGTAAAGTGGAGCATATGCCAGGCAGTGACAGTGAAAATTGTTCTGGAGTACAATTCGGCTGCTGTTGGTAATGACTTTAATCACCTCACACAGGTCAGTGCTGAGTTCTAGACCTCTTCGAAATCTGTCCCATTTAGTCTGGTGGTAGTATCTCTCACACGTGTGTGCATGTATGTGTGTGTATATAAACATACAAGTAAATGTTGGACTTTGTCTACAGGAAGACTGCGCGTGGAAGTCACCATTCCCAATATGGTCATCGATCAATGTGTCTGCAGCAGTAGATTGGTGAAGATGAGGTCAAGTATTTTTCTCCCTCTCAGTCATTCCCCCCTGCCCCGGTGCAGACTCAGTCTCGCAGCTATGTCCTTTTGGACCAGACCATCTCGATCAGCAATGCTGTTGCTGATCCCCTCTTGGTGGGGTTTCAAATGGCCCACGCAGCATACATTCTCCAGCTCTGTCACACTCTCAGTGCGTCCTCCAAGTGTTGTTCAATGTGGAGGGATACTGATCCATCATCTGAGGGAAGGTTGTCAGCAGGAGGTTTCCGTGTCAGTGTTTGATCTGACACCGTGAGGCTGAGGGAGGAGAGTAAGTAGGATGTCTCCGTGTCTGTGTTTAATCTGACACTGTCTGGTTTTGCTACGTCACGTTGTTGCTTGAGCAGTCTATAGGACACCTCTCCCAAATATAGCTTTTGCCCCCAGACGTTAGGAAGGAGGCGTTTTCGCTTTTTATTTGTGTCGCTGTCAACCGAAGGGCCTGTCCTATACTGTATGACATTGACTCTATCCCTCTTGTGTTTGGACACTCCAAGGCCCCACTCCTTCAGTTCCTCCCAGTGCCTTCTCTATTCCAAAGATTTCTATAATACTTTCTCTGTTAATACATTGCTCAATTCCATTTTTAAACTATCTACGTGTATATCTGTATCTTTGTCATATTCTCCAGCCGCTACATCCATCTGTGTCTCAGTAACCCTCCATATCTCCACAATCTTTATTTCATACTCCAGACCCAACTATCACTGCAAATTCTGCCAGACCCTACATCCTTCCCTAGCTCTATACCTTCCAGCTGCTACACTTCTCCCTATCTCCTGTGACTGAGTTTAAAAATATCTCACTAACCTGTTCTAGATGCACAGGCCACGCTATCTCTCGGCCATCTCTCGCCGTGCTTTCCTATACCTGTAACATCTCCAGCCTTGCTTTCCTACCTCGGTAACATTTCCAGCCTTGCTTTCCTCTCTCCGTAACATCTCTAGCCTTGCTTTATTATCTCTGAAACATGTAGAGCCTTGCTTTCCTATCTCTGTAACATCTCTAGCCTTGTTTTCCTATCTCCGTAACATCTCCAGCCCTGCTTTCCTATCTCTGAAACATCTAGAGCATTGGTTCCTATCTCTGTAACATCTCCAGTCTTGCTTTCCTATCTCCGCAACATCACGAGCCTTGCTTTCCTATCACTGTAACATCTCCACCCTTGCTTTCCTATCTCTGTAACATCTTCAGCTTTGCACTCCTACACACCTCAGTGAATTAGTTATATATCTGCTCCTGTATTTACATCTTTCTGGGGCTATATAAAATATCCCCAGCAGTGTGTTCTGTCATCGCTTTTATCCTAACCTTGGCCGATAAACCCTCATTTGAAGACACTTCCAAGATATTGTCACTCCTTCCTGCTGTAACTGACTCCTTAATTAATAACACAACACCACCTCCTCTTCAATACCCTCTCCTATCCTGCCCATATTTTACAGTATAACAGAATATTGACTTTTTGGCGATGACCTCGCTCAAACACGTCTCTGTGATGGCAAAAATGTCACACCTCCACATGTCAACTCATTCCGTTACCACATCGGTCTGTCTGGTCATACTCCCAGCATTAATGTGAGCTAGAATATAACATTTGGAATACTCTGTACCTTGGAGTTCTTCAGTCATTCACTATTTCTTACCAAGCTTCTCAAACCATGAACCAAAATTGTAACTCTGGCACTGAGCGAACGTTTGTTGAACTCTAATTTCTTTTTTAAAAAAAACGTATTTATTAAGTGCAAATTTCCAGAACTGAGCAGTCAGCTCCACATACAATGAGTTTTTGATGGTTGATTCCCCGGTCAGTGTACAGAGGGGTCAGCCCTCAGTAATAGAGAAAGTGAGGACTGCAGTTGAAAGAGATCAGAGTCGAAAAATGTGGAGCTGGAAAAGCACAACAAGTCAAGCAGCATCCGAGGAGTTGATGTTTTAGGCATAAGCCCTTCATCAGGAAGGCATTGGTGCATTCCTTCTTTTTTCATTCTGTGATTCACAGGGCGTTGGGAACCGTACTTACTCAGGCAGGCAGCACTGTATATAGCATTGAAATGGAAAGCAGTGAATCAGTTGTTTTGACAGGGAATATAAAAGATGACAGGAAGTACAGACTAATTGAAGTACAAACATAAGGATAGGTAAATGACCTGGGTCAGAAAGGGTGTACCCAATGTTATTCCAAGAAGTGGTGGGAGAGATTGGTGTGCCTTTGGCGATGACCTTTTCGTCCTCATTGTCCACTGGAGTCGTGCCAGATGATTGGAGATGGCAAATGTTATTCCCTTGTTCAGGAAAGGGAATAGGGATAACCGTGGGAATGACAGAACAGTCAGTCTTACATCGGTGTTGGGCAAAGTATTGGAGACGATTCTGACAGGCAGGATTTACAATTACTTAGAAAACCATAGTTTGATGAGAGGTAGTCATCATGGCTTTGTAAGGAGCAGGTCATCACTCAGAAACCTTATTGAATTCTTTGAAGATGTGAAAAAATCACGTTGCTGAAGATAGACCAGTAGATGTGGTGAACAAGAATGTTAGCAAGGCGTTTGATAAGGTTCCCCATTGTAGGCGCATTCAGAAAGTAAGGAGCAATGGGAATCAGGAAAATCTGGCTGTCTGGATATGGACTTCGCTGGCCCATACAAGACAGAGGGTGGGAGCAGTTGGAAAATATTCAGCCTCGACATCAGTGACCAATGGTGTTCCACAGGGATCCACTCTGGGACCTGAGCTATTTGTGATTTTTATAAATGACTTTGATGAGGAAGTGGAATAGCGGGTTATTACGTTTACCGATGACATGAAGGTTGGTTGAATTGTGGATAGTGTGGAAGGTTGGTATGGGTTACAAGAGGACATTGACAGTTTGTCGATCTGGACTGATAAGTGTCAGATACAGTTCAACATTAAAAAATGTGAAGTGATTCATTTTGGAAGGTTGCATGTGCATACACAGTACCGGGTTAAAGGCTAAATTCTTGGCTGTGTGGAGTGACGGGGAATATTGGTCTCCATGTCCATAGATGCCACAACGTTGCCACCCAAGTTTGCAGGAATGTTAAGAAAGCATATGGTGTGTTGGCTTTCATTAACGGGGGATTGAGCAGTGATTTCAATGCTTAGCTCTATAAAGCTGTGGTTCAACCACACTTGGAATATTGTGTCAAATTCTGGTTGCCTCATTATAGGAAACATGTGGAAGTCTCAGAGAGTGTGCAGAGCAGATCTACCAGGATGCTGCCAGGACTGGAGGCCATGTTTTAGGAAAAAAGATTGAGAGAGCTCGGGCTTTCCTCACTGGAGCGAAGAAGGATGAGAGGTGACATGATAGAGGTGGACAAGATGGAGAGAGATATTGATAGAGTGGAAAGCCAGAGCTTTTTCCCAAGGCAAAATTGGCTGTCAACAAGAGGCATAACTTTAAGGTGATTAGAGGAAGGTTTAAAGGAGATGTCAGTGGTAGGTTCTTTATTCAGAGAGTGGTGCGTGGGCGGAATGCAGCACCAGCGGTGGTAGTAGAGTCAGATACATTAGGGATAGTTAAGAAGACTCTTGGATAGGCACATGGGAGTTAGCATGTTGAAGGTTATGTCGGTTCGTCTGATCGAAGAGTCGGATAAAAGGCCAGCAAAACATTGAGGGCTGAAGGGGTCTTAGAGTTTGCTGTACTGTTCTGTGTTCCAAATTTCACTCAGTTTGTGGATTCTCGTCAGTTGGTGATTGTTTGAGGGAGTGAGGTGTGCGAAGGAGTGAGGTGTGCGAGGGAGTGAGGTGTGTGTGGTCAGGAAGCTGGGATGGGGCGTTAGACCAAGACTTCCAGTTTTGATGTGCATTGTTACATTCACCGATGTGCCAGCACAATATGCGTGGTTACCTTGGCCAGAAAAATCCATCAAGTTCAGTCATTAAAATGATTCTTGTCTTGCCGATTGCTCCTGGATTCTTCAGAAACATTCTGTTGGGTGTCCTATGAATTAGTATCTGAAAAACCAAAATATATACGATTTTATTTTGATACTGGTGAATATGAAGTTACTATTTGATATAGTTTCAGAGGGTTCACTGTGAGACACAAGATGCTGCAATAGACTGTCAATTATGAACATTTTCACACAGTGTCTGGTCCAGGAGGCAGATGTATGGAGTCTGGAGGACATGCCAGATGTCATCACCAGAAGGAACTTGTGCAGTGTGATTCTGACACTCCATGTCCATACATCTGCTCCATGGACCAGTCTTTGTCTGAAGATGAATTTGTAATACCGAATTCCTGGTCAGTCATTGGTATCTAATTTAGACAGCATTTGTACCTACACTGAGGGCAGTGATAGCCTGTTGGCTTCTTTCCTCCTGCTCAAGGTGGATTCCAAATGATTCTCTGTGAGGGAATGTTTGAATGACTGCCCTGACCCAGGATGGAAATTCTCTGGACAGATTCATGAGCAGGCCAGCGTCTCACTCAGTGCTACATGCAGCTGTGAGGTCCAGTAGCACTGTACCCGAATTCACCCTTTTGGAATCCACTTTTAATGTCGATCATGATGCAAAGTAATGGGTTTACTGACCTGAACAATAATCAAGGGTTTACCATGTTTGTGAATTGGGCAATATTAATGTATAAGCTGCAATTATTCATCTGAACAATAACTGCATCATCTCTGAAAACAATAAAATTAATTCTATATTGATGGAATTAAAATATAAACATTGAACAACCTTTTATGATACAAAAGTAAAGAATGCACATTTTCTTTTGTACTATTTTGGTGATCACAATTACACTTTGAATCTCATGATTCAAATTCATACACTGTCGCTCTATCATTTGCAAAATGGTTGACCTATAACTGATTGAATATTCAGACTTAGTCAATGATTGAACAATCAAACAGAATTATAACTCTTACACATTTAAATATAATCAATCGATTTAATTTCTCATCTGAAATGTGTGAGCTTTAGATATTTGCCAAAAATTCTATTAGTTTTAAAATAATGAGGGAAAAGAATAGACTAGGTCTAAAAGTTGAAATTCTAAATTGGCGAAAGGCCAATTTTGACGGTATTAGGAAAGATCTTTCCAAAGCTGATGGCGGCAAATGTTCGCAGTTAAGCGGATGGCGAGAAAATTGGAAGCCTTCAGAAATTAGATAGCCGGAGTCCAGAGACAGCGTATTCTTGTTAGGGTGAAAGGAAAGACTGGTAGGTATACAGAGTGCTGAATAACTAAAGAAATTGAGGGTCTGGTTAAGAATAAGAAGGAAGGATATGACAGGTACTGGCAGAAAAGATCGAGCGAATCCTTAGTAGAGTATAAAGGCAGGAGGAGTATACTAAAGAGGGAAATCAGGAAGGCAAAACGGGGACATGAGTTAGCTTTGGCAAATAGATTTAAGGAGAAACAAAAAGGATTTTACAAATAAATTGAGAACAAAATGTTAAATAGAGAGAGAATAGAGTCTTCAAAGATCAGCAAGGTGCCACTGTGTGCAGCCGCAGGAGATGGGAGAGATACTAAACGAGTATTTTGTATCAGTGTTTACTCAGGAGAAAGACATGGGAGATGTAGATGTATGGCAAAATAGATGGTGACATCCTTAAAATGTCCATATTATAGAGGAAGAAGTGCTGGATGTCTTGAAATGCATAAATGTGGGAAAAAAAACCAAGGTCTGATAGATCATTTGAAACTTGAAAGGGTTCAGAAAAGATTTACATGCATGTTGTCAAGGTTGGAGGTTGAACAAGCTGGGACTGTTTTACCTGGAACGTTGGAAACTAAGGGCTGATCTTAAAGAGGTTTAGAAAATCATGAGGGGCATGGATAGTGTAAATAGGCAAGGTCTTTTCCCTGGCATGGTGGAGTCCAGAACTAGAGGACATAGGTTTCAGTTGGGAAGGGAAAAACGTAAAATAGATGTAAGAGACAACATTTTGACTCAACGGGTTGCACGTGTTTGGAATGAGATGCAAGAGGAAGTGGTGGAGATTAGTCCAATTGCAACATTTAAATGGCGTCTGGTTGTGGATAGAAACTGTTAAGAGGGATATGGGTTGAGTGCTGGCAGGTGGACCTAGATTGGGTTAGGATATCTGGTCGGCATGGACAATTGGACCGAAGGGTCTGTTTCCATGCTGTCCATCTCTTTGACCTTGTGACTGTAATTTAGAAATGACAATAATTTGACATGCACTATCAAATAAATAAATCGTTTATATTCTTAAAGTGTAGCATACAAATAAGTAGAAAACTTGCTATTTTTAGAATGAATGATAAAGAACAAAGAACATTCCAACACAGAAACAGACCCTTCGGCCCTCCTAGCCTGTGCTGATCCAGATCCACCTATTTTCTAAACCTGCCACCTATGTTCTAAGGGTCTGTATCCCTCGACTCCCTGCCCATTCATGTTTCTGTCCAAATACATCTTACATAACGCTATCGTTCCTGCCCCTACCACCTCCACTGGCCACACGTTCCAGGCTGTCACCGCCCTATGTGTAAAGAACTTCCCACACATATCTGCCCTCAACCTTTCCACTTTCACTTTAAACTCATGAGTAGTTGAGTTCCACAATCTGGGGGAAAAGCTTCTTGCTATCCACCCAGTGTATATCTGTCTTGATATTGTAGACCTCAACCTTCGTCTTTGTAATGATTTTAGTCCTAATCTACTCAAAATTTCTTCATAATCAGCACCGTCCGTCCCAGGTAGCATCCTGGTGAACCTACTCTGTACCCTATTCAAAGCATCCACATCCTTTTGCTAATGTGGTGACCAGAACTATACGCAGTATTCAAAATGCAGCCAAACCAAAGTCCTTTGCAACTGTAACATGACCTGCCAACTCTTGTATTCAATACCTGATCCAATGAAGGAAAGCATGCCGTATGTCTTATTTACCACTTTACTGACCTGCGTTGGCATCTTCAGGAAACAATGGACCCAAACACTCAGGTCATGCTGTACGACAATTTTCCCCAAGACTTTTCCATTTACTGCATTGTTCATTCTTGAACTGGATCTTTCAAAATGCATCACCTGGCACCTGCACAGATTGAACTCCATCTGCCATGTCTGTGCACATCTCTCCAATCTATCTATATTTTGCGGTATTCTCTGACAGTCCCCTTCACTATCTGCTACTCCAACAATCTTGGTGCCATCTGCAAACTTGCTAATCAGGCTACCAATACCTTCTGGTCCCAGCGCAGATCGCTGTTGCACACCACTGGTCATAGGTCTCCATTTTGAGAAATCCCCTTCCACAACTATTCTCTGTCTCCTGTTGCCCAGCCAGTTCTCTATCCATCTAGATAGAACACCCTGGAGCCCATGCGACTTCAACTTCTCCATCAGCCGACCATGGGGAACCTAATAAAACACCTTCCTCAAGTCCCTCAGTATCTTCTCCAGCAGCTTCCATATCGCTGATGTCAGGCTCACTGGTCTACAGTTACCTGGATTATCCCCGCTATTCTCTTAAACAAGGGGGCAATATTAGCAATTCTCCAGTCCTCTGGGACCTCACCCGTGTTCAATCATCAGGCATATATATATATATATATATATATATATGTTAAAGCCCCAGTTATTTTCAAACTCACATCCCTCAGTAACCTGTTGTTGATCCCATCCGGACTTGGGGCTTATCTACCTTAATACCTTTCAGAGTCTCCAAATCTTCCTCCCTCTTTATGTCGACTTGACCCAGAGTACTCAGAGATCTATACCCAACCTCAACATCCGTCATGTCCCTCTCCTTGGTGAATACAGATGCAAAGTACTCACTAAGAATCTCACCCTTTTCCTCTGACTCCATGCATAACTTTCTTCCTTTGTCCTTGTGTGGGCCAAACATTTCTCTAGTTACCGTCTTGCTCATTAAATATGAAAAGAAGTCTTTGGGATTTTCCTCAAATCTGTTTGCTAAAGATATCTCATGAGAACTTTTAACCCTCTTAACTCCTCGATATTTACTGTGAAATGTAGCTAGTGAAAATAAAATAAAAAATTGATCATGCGAGTGAGTATTCAGCTTTTCAAAGTGTTTTGTGAAAAAAAAAATCCGAAAACCATCGCAGTTCAAATAAAAAGCAAGAGAAGAAACCTCTTGGGAAGCGCCACTGTCCCCACAAAGTACTACTGAGGTAGAAAAGAGTGCTGGTTTGTAACAAAGGCACGCCAGTAACTATGGGTGTTTTGAACATGCAATGTGGCTCAATTAATCAACTTGACAGTGATATCCTTGAATAAAGATTCATAGAGTGTATGAGAGATTATTTCTGAGAGCAGGACGTCATGGAAACAACCAGGGAATGGGGCGGCATGGTGGCTCAGTGGTTAGCACAACACCAGGGTCCCAGGTTCGATTCCAGCATCGGGGGACTCTCTGTGTGTAGTTTGCACATTCTTCCCCCAGTCTTCGTGGGTTTCCTCCCACAGTCCAGAGATGTGCAGGTCAGGTGAATTGGCCATGCTAAATTGCTCATCGAGTTAGGTACATTACTCAGAGGGAAATGAGACTGGGTGGCTAACTCTTTGGAGGGTCGGTGTGGACCTGTTGGGCCGAAGGGCTTGTTTCCATACTTTAGGACATCTAATCGAATTTAGATTTGATATTATGCAACAAGGAAAGATTGATAGATGTTCTTTGCCTTGGAAGGAGTAACCACAACATGCTGGAGCTTCACATTCAGATTGAAAGAGTGAAGACTTAGTCATACATGAGAGTTTTAGTGCTAGGCAATAATAATTGTACTGGCCTAAGGAAGGATTTGGCTGTGGTGGTCTGGCGGGAGAAAAGAACAGTCAAAGGCAGGACAGCTGAAGAAATTTGGCAAATAATTAGGCAGATACTAATGACTGAAGACGAATTACATAACGTAGAAAAATCATCTATATCTTGATAAGGAAATCAAGGATCACGTGAAGGCAAATCCCAGTGCATATCATACTGCACACGTTAGTCACACTGTGGACGATTGGGCAAGTCAGGGGCCTCGTGGTGTTATCATTGAATTCTTATGTGATAAACCCAAATAACGTTCGAGTGACATGGGTTCAAATCCTGCCACAGCAAGTGGCAGAGCTTGAATTCAAATCTGGAATTAAGAGACTGATAGTGGTTATGTTTTGATTTCCAAGAAAATACTGACCTGGTTCAGTGATGTCCTTTAGGGAAGGAAACTACCATTCTACCATCGATTCACAACTCTCAGGCTGAAGACGTTTCTCCTTACCTCCGTTCTAAAGATTTTCTCTTGACTCTCAGGCTATGTCCTTGAGTCCTTTCTCTCCTAATCGTGTAAGCATCTTTCCAATATCTACTCTTACCAGGCAACCAGTAATCTGTATGTTTCTATTCGATCCCCCTTCATCCTTATAGACTCCAGAAGTATAGACCCAGAGACCTGATATGTTGAGCTTTTCATTCCTTGGACCATTCTTTTGAAGTTCTCTGAACACATTCCGGGCTGTACATCCTTCCTGAGCTATCGCGCCCAAAACAGTACACAATGCACCAAACGTGGCCTGACCAGAGTCTTATAGAGCCGCTGAAATCCATCCATTCAAGTCATCGCAAAAGAAATGACATCAATGTATTTGCTGTTCTGACCAGGCGGGCCAGATGAAATAATATACCTACGCTGGACAATAATAAATTTACCATGGAGTTACAAAAATGAACAATGATTAAAGGATGCTGGGAAGTAGAACCCAGCCTTGACCAAATTCTCTGTGCTCATCCACAAGCTGCTGAATCCAAACAGGCTGCAGCTACCTAAAGATGGGTTGCAAACAATCCTAACAGCTACAGACCCTGTCATACATACCGGAAGTTGGACCTGAATGGGAGAATGAGATGTCGCCATTGGGCCATCAATGTGACAACCCCAAGTTGGATCTGATTGATCAGGGTAAATGAATCCGTTCATTCCATTGGCAGATTCTCCACACCACCAAAGACGTGAAGAATAGGGAGGATAAGAATCACCATAAAACCGCTTAGAGAGTGGTAACTCGAGAATAACCACTGAAAGAGAAGACACCTGCAAGACCATCAGAAGAACAAGAAGACTTCACGTGGAATCCGGTCAACTTCCAGTCGGGTGGTATGTGATCATTCAAAGTTAAGTTAAACTATAAGAAAGATTGTAGTGTTTTTCATTACATTGTAATACATTTTATTGATCTAATATTAATTGTGTTCAATAAACAGATATAATTGTTTATAAGAGTTGACTCAGTTCTTTTGCTGAATATAAGATTTCAAACACACTGTTTGGCAGATACAGCACCTTCCTAGCTACTGACACAATCTGCGCATTTTCCTTGAGATGATCCTGACTGGAACTCGCAACACTCTGCACTTCATATTTCTGAAATTTCTCCCCAGTTAAGAAATAGTCCATGCCTCTCTTCTTCATACTAAAGTGCATCACCTCGCACTTTCCCAAGTGTTCTCCATCCGCCAGTCTTTGCCCACTCTCCTACCCTGTCTAAATCCTTCTGCAGCCTCCCTGCCATCTCAATGATACCTGTCCCTCCATCTACCTTTGCATCATCTAAAAACCTCCGTGGATTGCCCTCAGTTTCTTCATCTAGATTGCTAATGTACAAAGTAAACAGTTGTGGTTCCCTTGTGGAACGCCAGTTGTCATTGGCTACTATCCCGGGAAGGACCCTTTTATTCCTACTCCCTTCCTTCTGCCAGACAGTAAAGCTTCTGTACAATCTATTACCTTGTGTCCGACACCATAGGCCCTTATCGTACTCAGCAGCCTCTTTTGTGAAGCACCTTGTCAACGTCCTTCTGAAGTCCAGACACATAGTATCCAATTAGCTCTCCTTGGTCTAACCTGTTTGCTTCTTCATCAAAGCGTTCTAACAGATTCATTAGCATGGCCTTCCCTTGATGAAACCATACTGACTTCGGCCAACTTGACCATGCAACAGCAAATATTCAGAAATGTAATTCTTCACAATGGATTCCAGGAACGTACCCACGACCGGGGTTAGGCTAATCAGTTTGCAATTTTCTGTCTTTTACATTATTCCCCTTTTAAACAGGGGGTCAGCGAGATCCAAGATGGCGGCGACCCAGTAGGTCTGAGTCTGCAGAGCATCTGCCCACTTTTACCTCACCTGCTAAATTGCTAAAATAGTTTTTGCCCAGCATCTTTGGCCATTCTACATCAAACTTTAGCATTCTGATGCTTTTTGAAACGACCAAAGTGAAGGCTCTCGCAGTTCACAACAGGCAGGGACTTCTCCCCCACAACCCCTAAGCAACAGACACGTCTGCGTCCGCCCCAGGGGCCTGACCGGCAGGGGCCAGCCTAATCTCGGAGTTTCTTAAACTCTGAGAGACGATTGATGAGTCAATTGAAGTGACACACTTCAGGTTGGAGTTGATCTCGGTCATGCTGCCGAAACATGATGGAGAAATCGAGGAACTCGGGCAGCGTGTCAGAGTGGGGCAGAGCAATGGGCCGCGGCCTCCGAGACTACTGTTGAGTCATCCATGGGTCAGGTCTGGGCTCTGGACCACCGAAAATCGAGGTCATCGGAAAAATATTCGGTTGCTGGGCCTTCCCGTACGGGAGGAGGAAGGGCAGCTTGTTGATGTCCTGGAGCAATAGCTCTCACAGCTGCTGAAACTGGAGTCGGAGCTGGGCTGGTTGCCGGTTGAGCGGGCCCATCGGGTGCTGTGCGCCGGCTCGGGTCAGACCAGCGCACCCTCCAGGTGATAGTTAACTT
This sequence comes from Chiloscyllium punctatum, assembly GCF_047496795.1. Taxonomy (NCBI): domain Eukaryota; kingdom Metazoa; phylum Chordata; class Chondrichthyes; order Orectolobiformes; family Hemiscylliidae; genus Chiloscyllium; species Chiloscyllium punctatum. The sequence continues at coordinate 33,869,885 of NC_092757.1, forward strand.
CAACATTAGAGGGAAAAACTGATGCTGCTGGAGTCCACCAGAGTGTTGGGGAAAGATCCCCATGCCATGATATACAAGGGCTTCAGGATAATGTTGTTTCTGGCTGTGGTCCGGAAGAGGAAGGTATTTGATGAGGCGTAGAAGCGTCTGAGGGATTTCAATTTTCAATATTCCATGCAATATCCGGCAATGCTATGCTGCAGTCATGGAGGATCCGTATATGACTTCAGATCAACGGAAGAAGTAAAAGATTTCCTAGATGCTCTCAAAAAGACTACAGGACTTGAACTGTATGAATAATGAATTTATTCCCCCCCCCCACTTTCTTCTTTTTTCCTCCTCCTTTCTTCCATTTTTTCTCTTCTTTACCTTTCCGTGGTGGTGGGGGAGAGGGAGTGTTAGTTCCTTAACCTTTCTATGGACTTTTATCGTGCGGTTTATTTGAGTATTGGGGGACGTTTCTGATTTTTTTTATTTGTTTGATTATTACTTGCTGAGATTGTAGTTTTATATATTTTAATCTTGTCCTGTTTTGCTAAGTGTATCGAGGTGTTGGTGTGGGGCGTCGCCCATTTTTAACTTCTGTCTTATAATATGCTGGAATTTATTTACACTACTTTGTAATGCCTGGGCCGATGGCATGCCTCTGGCTGGGGGAAGTTATGGTGGAATTATTGTAAGGTAATACTGCCTCCTCTGAACAAGGGAGAAAATCTCCTTTTCAATATGTTTAGTATTAATTGTTTTAAGGGAATAGTTCTTATTTGCTTTGACTTAGATGTTTTAAAGAGTGTTTTATGTGCGAATCATTTTTAGTTTTTATTCAATGCCTTTTAGGTGGGGATCTCCCTCCTGGGGGCTCTCGGGCTTGCTTGTATTATCATGGCTAGTTATCCGTTTAGGTGGTGCACCTGGAATGTCAAGGGGGGCCACTCATTAATCAAAAGGAAAAATATATTATCAAATATTTAAAAAGAAGGGGTGGATGTAGCCCTTCTACAGGAGACACTTCACTTGATAAGGAGCATTCAAATTTGCAACAGGGTGGATTTGGCCAAGTGTTCTTTTCATCTTTCAGCTCAAGAAGTAGGGGAGTTGCCAATCTTATTGGGAAGAATCTTCCCTTCCAAATGCTAAGCCAGATAAAAGATGAGTCTGGATGGTGTATATTAATTAAAGGCTTAATATATGGAGAGGAATATAGGATGTTGAATCTCTATTGTCCCCTGGTGCACTCTTTTAAATTTGCAATGAAAGCTTTCTCCAATTTGATGGCACTCGGAGTACACCACACAATTATAGGGGGAGATTTTAATTGCATCATCAACCCAGGAGTGGACAGAATACCTAAGATCTCTGCGGGCATATCTATGAGATCTGGGCAGTTGGCGGATCTGAGTCGTTAGTTGCAGCTGGTAGATGTGTGGACGTGTCTTCACCCTGAGGGTAGAGACTACTTTTTATTCTAAGCCACACAAGTGCCACACCAGAATCGATATGTTTCTGTCCCCTCGACCCTTTCGAACTCAATATTGTTTTCTAAAGTAGGTAATTTAATGATTTCCGACCATGACACTATATATAGAGGTTAATACTAGTGATGATGAGAAAGGTTCCCGACATTGGTGGATAGACCCTTTTCTATTGAAGGATAGCAAGGACATAAAATATTTCTCACAGGAATTTAAAACCTTCTGGTATATCAACTCAGGCACGACCAGTATCCCTTCGATGATGTGGGAGACTGCTAAGCCATATGCGTGAGGCTTGGTTAATTCATATTCTGTGACCCGAAAAAGACAAAAGGGTGAACAGAGTCTGCTCGAGTCTCGCCTGAAGGAGGCTGAGACAGCATATGTGCATTACTAAACTACAGCGGATCACAGGCCTTAGCGCAACATTGAAACCAACACTTACTCAAACAGCAAAGAGGGAGATATTATTTGCGAAGCAAAGATTATTTGAATACAGTGACAAGCCTGGCAGGTATCTAGCATACCTTGCCAGAAAGAAAAAGGCTCCCCAAGCCATTATATCTATTAGAAAGAGTTTTGGTTCCCTGACTTGAGATTATAAAATGACCAATGTAGCCTTTAAAAATTTTTACTTCGAATTGTATAGGTCACAGGCCTATGAGGATAGAACGAGGAAGATAGTCTTTTGGAAAAAACATCTGGCCCACCCGGGCCTAACCTCGGAGCATGTGTTGTTCGTGAATGCCCCTCTGGCAACCCAGGAAGTACAGGAGACAGTGAGGCAGCTCCAGAGTGGCAAAGCACCCTGACCAGACGGATTCCAGGCTGAGTTCTATTAAGAAAGTATTGGGGAATTGATCATACCATGAGGCGGCAGTGCTCGCCTCTGAGTTTCATGATTGGTTTCCGACAATACTACACTCTGCTGGGCTCTCCACACTACAGCATCAGTGGCACAGTTTTTAGCTTTCGAAGATAACGAATCCTTTACTGTGAATCTCTCAAATTGCATGGCCGTTTGATTTTTCAAATAATATCTTCAGATGCACAGAGCAGTTTTGCATTATACGAAGCCATGTTGTTCCCGCACATTACCAACACCACTGGGCCTTTTTTTGGGACTTTTCAATACATTCTCACATAATTTTTAATCATTGCTACTCACAAAATGAGAAATAAATTCATCTCATTGCCTGATAAAACGGTTCAGTCAGAGGTGAGCATTTCCATTCTGACAAGTCCAAGTATATTTGCAACCCTCCATCTCCCAGCATTGTGTGTGGATGTGTGTGTGTTGACAGTGCTGTCAGTTTGGATGGTGCTGTGAACTGATGCCATCCTTCTCTCCCTCCCAGATTAATTCCTCGAAGGTTATCACCCTCTGCCACTGTAACTGCAGAAGGGTGGGAAGGCCAGCTGAGGGAGAGATTGACTCATTTCCAGCACCACAGAGACTGTCAGATCTGCGCCCGCATAGAGATACTCACAGAGTAAAATACAGACACACAGGTACAAGGTTTGGTAGGCGAGATGGACATCGGGACTCCAGCAACTGGTTTGGCCCTTTCTGTCCTATTGCAAAATGTTGCTCCTGGATTAGGAGACGGGGATGGATGGAGTGAGGGGGGGAGTGGGTGATCCTGCTGTTAGTGCTTGTACAGGTGTTGGAGGCGGGGAGATGGTGACGTGTCCAGAGGGAGTCAGTCAACAGTGTTGTAGAGGGGAGAGAGAGGGGGAGGTGTTGCATGCAGCAGTGAGCGTGGTGGAGCATGAGATTGTTTTGGGGTAGGTGCTGCAACAGATATACAGTGAGTGTGAGGGAGCAGAGAGAATACGGTGACCATTACTCTGACAAAGCAGGGAAGGTTTTTGATGCTTGTGCTATATTGCCGGACATTTCTTCAGACCACAGATACTGCCCTGAGCTCTGACCACGCTCGGTGGGTCTGGTGCTGTGGCCCTCTTTGCGAAGAGAATGATCCCCCTCTGTACTCGCCCATCCACCAGGCCCTCCGTGCCCCTGTCGATAAACTGTGGTGCAATTTCCCATTATCTGCCATGGTCAGGGTAAACTGTGCAGGGCAGCTCCAACCTGAGAAAGCTCAACCACTGGCCTTTTAAAGATGGCATCATCACGGAGTCATAGGGGCATCTGGACGATGATGAATACCTCCAGCCATGATGGGTGGGAGAATCGCGCTGGCAATGAATGAGAGAGACACCACGGAGTGTGTTGGGTGGTTACTGAAGTGAGTTTGATACGTTAGCACCAGGAAACTAGCTTAGCCTCGTGTACACAATCCATCTGCCACACTTAATGAAAATGTCACTGAGATTAATTGTTGTTAGATTCAACCCAATGAATCGAAGACTTTGCTGACCCCAATCACAGTGAAAACGCAGCAGCTCCTTGATCAGTGCTCTCCATCACAGAGAAGGAGCTAAACGTCACCTTACCCTTGGGAAAAAAGGCAATGGGGAGCGGGTGATTGAGGTATCAGTGGGGGAGCACTTTATGGTAAGTCATCATAATTCTATTAGTTTTAAAATAGAGATTGAAAAGGATGAACCAGGTCTAAAACTTAAAGTTCTAAATTGTTGAAAACCAATTTTGATGACAATCAATAATTTTCTGAAGTCGATTCAGACAGATATTCGTAGAGAAGGCGGTCAGTTGAGAAATGGGAGGCCTTCAAAAATGAGACGTCAGGAGTACAGAGACATTATGTCCCTGTTGGGGTGAAGGGTAAGGCTGGTACGTGTAACGAATGCTAAGGATTGGAGAAATTGTGTTTCTGGTCACGGATAAGAGGGAAGGGTATGTCAGGATATAGACGGCAGGAATTGGGTTTTTTTTAATTCTTGATTCATTCAAGGGATGAGGGTGTCGCTTGCTAAGCAAACATCTATTAAACATCCTTAATTGCCCAGAGGGCAGTTAACAATCAACCACATTGCTGTGGGTCTGGAGTCACTTTAAGATAAAGATGGCAGTCTGTTTCCTTCAAGGGTGTCAGTGAAGCACCAGAAAAGTCTGAAGGCCACAGGAGAATACTTAAGAGGGAAATTGGGAGTGTAAAAAGGGGACACGTGATAGCTTTTACAAATAGAGTTAAGGAGAACCCAAAGGAATTCCACAAATATGTTAAGGACAAAACAGTAACTGCGTAGAGAATAGGATATCCTTAAAGATCAGCAAGGCTGGCCATATGCAAAACCAAGGGAAATGGGGGAGGTTGTGAACGAATATTCTGTCTCTGTAATTACTGTACAAGAGGATAATGGAAGGTCGAGAACTTGGGAAATACGTAATGGCATCTTGGAAAGTGTTTGTATTACAGAGGAGCTGCTGGAGGAATTAAAACATGCAAAGGCAGGAAAGTTTTCTGACTTTTATTCGATGTACGCTAGCTCTCTGTGGGAAGCTAGGGAAGGGATTGCTGGGCCCCTTGCTACCCACAATAGCCACATGTAAAGCGCCAGAAGACTGGAGGTTGGCTAACGTTGTGCCAATGCTTAAAGGATTTAAGAAGGTTAATAAGGAAAAAACAGTGAGCCTGACGTCAGTGGTGGATAAATTGTTGGAGGGGATAATGAGTCATGGATTTTCACGCATTTTCAAAAGTAACAGCTGATTAGGGATAGTTAGCATGGCCTTGTGCAAGCAATATTGTGTCTCATTGATTTGACTGAAATTTTTTGAAGAAGAGACTATAAAGATTGATTGAGATACAGTGATGTACATTGTCGATATTGACTTCAGTAAGGCGTTGAATAACATTGTGCATGGTTATCTGTTTAACAAGGTTGGTTCATATGAAATACATGGAGAAATAGCCATTTGGATACAAAACAGAAGGTGGTGGTCGAGGGTTGCAATATCCTGGCAAAGGTTTGCAATGCTCGTCATGCTGTGCAGCTAGCACAGTTTATGGAGTAATCCACTAGCACGGCCTCACAGCTCTCCATCTTAGCTGTGACATTACCCCAGTTTATGGTGTCTGAGCTGGTTCTGTGAAGCAGATTCAGAATTTGAGGCAATGGACCATTCTAGCGGATCTGGCAATGTCTCTATTCAATGTTTGCTTTATTTGGATTGATTTCTCACCATTGCCTTATTTATTCCGTTATTCCAATCCCTATCTCCTTATCCATATTATCAGTAAGTTATCAGTTCATAAATTGTTTTTTTTCTGTGTCTTTCCCTGACCTTAGTTTTTGACTCCCTCGTGCATCGAGTGCTGGCATGGTGAAACTCTCAAACATTGAAGTGGCATGTGTCAGGCTGTTGTACACTTCCTGATGTATCCAGTGTGGTGCCCCAAGGACAGGGGTATTCCTGCAGCTCTGACTGTCATGTTTGAAACTTGGTATGCTCCTACTCACGGAACGCCTCTGTTTGTCGCTCTCAGTTGATTGTGCAGACAGAAACACGAGGAAAATCCTGGAGTATAATTGTAAAGGAACAGGTATCTAACTTGTAGCTGAGGAGCTTCTGACTGACCCTTGTTATTGAAAAGGTAGTGAAGGTGTTAGGGATGAGTTGCTGGAGGTTGTGCTGTGAGGTCCTCAGACATTCAGGGAGACCTGAGGATTTGGTAAACCAACTCTGGATGGAACATGGGGACTGTAGTTACTGGGTCTGTAACTTGAACAACATTTGGAGCAGAGACTGCAGAGAGGGGAAGCTCTGAACCCACGGAGGGAGTGCGTGGGGAGAAAGGGATCTGCTGTATCTGTCTGTGTTTTTGCCTGGACAAGCACACCCTCTCATTCTACCTGTTACATACACGAATGCATACTTTCCGTTTCTGCTCCACTCACACTCTCCCTCTCTCACATGCGCACACGTGCTCTCCACTCCGTCACTCGCACGCATGCACACGTAGCCTCTCTCTCTCCCTCCCACACTCACACACACACCCCTCACTTTCTTTCATGTACACAGTGTCTTTCTCTCCCCTTCACGCAGACACGCCCTCTCTCTCACACCTATGCACACACAGTTGAACAAACATGTATGCACATATACATCTGCGGGTGAATTTGCATTTGCCCATTTGTATTTGCAAATGCATTTTATTTTGTACCAAACACGTACAATTTGTAGACAGTCAGTCAGTGTGATATTTTATAAACTCCTACTTTGTAAATAAAACCAGTCTGACTCCAGACGAAGACACAGAGAGCGTCCAAACAAGGCCTCACGCTCAGACTGCATTGTCTGACCGCAAGTGTTACTTCATTTACATGAAGGTATCTCCATGCAGTGACTTGAAGAAAATTCTGCGATTTGCATATTAATCAATCAAACCTGCACCTCCAGTCTAACTGATTAAGTATTTAAGAGTCATCGTAGGTGTAGGTGTTTACAGTTATAAGGAAAAGATCAAAGGGTTGTACAACTTATGTACAACCCTTTGATATTTTCCTTATAACATCTGTGTTTCAGGTCTTCCTCTCTCTTCCACCTGATGAAGGAGCAGTGCATTTAAAACTAGCGTTTACAAATAAACTCATTGGGCTATAACCTGGTGTCGTTTGATTTTGGCCCTTGTCCAACTCAGTCCAAAACCAGCGGCTCCATATTATGGTTTATACTGGTTAGCTAATCCTCTCCCCTCGCATGCAAATTGTTCCTAACCCCATGTGTTATTGATACATATTAATCTTTTGCGAGGCACATTATGCACTGATGTCTGGAAGTCCAGACATAATATACCTCTTTGATTCCCATTATCCACCTTGCTTGTTACGTTTTTGTAAGAAGCTGGAAAAGCTTGCGTTGTTTACTTTGGAGTAGAGAAAACTGTGGGGGATGTGAGTCAGAAAGATAAGATTACAAAGGGCATGGGCAGGGTGGATAGACAGCAGCTGTTCTTTTTAATCAAAGGGGCAAAAACAGGGGAACACACTTTCAAAGTGAAGGGTTTGACGATTAGAGAGAATTTGAGGATTGTTTTTCACCCAGATGATGTTGGGGTCTGGTATGTACTTCCTGAGAGGGGAGTTGTTATGGTAACCCCATAACAGCTAAATAGGACTTAGGCGAGCTCATGGAGTGTCATAACATGCCGGCCTGCAGGCTTCATGTCGGACAGTGGGTCTCGTGTAGACTATGCTGTATTTGTGACGGTACAAAGACAATGCTCCTATGACTTGATGGTGTGGACATGAATTGCTGTGTTTCTGAAGAGAATATTAGCAAGAATTAACAAGGTAAACTGTCAATGGAAAGGGTTAGAAAAAACAAGCGCAGCTTCATTACAGTCTGAACCCAGAGATGGAGAACAGAGAACAGGGCAACCGCAGAACTATGAAGCAACTACTTCACTTCAGTCTTCACCGAAGGAAACAAACCAAACCAATCAAATTTCCCAGCAAGATTGGACAGCCTAAGTCTCGAGAGAAAAAGTAATGAAATTAATAAATAAATGCTTTAGGAGAAATTATTGGGATTGAAAGTATGGTTGAATTTAGAATACAGATGGAAGGTGAGAAGATAAAGTCCAATACAAGGATTCTGTGCTTACACAAAGTAGATAATAATCGGCTGAGGGAAGATTTGGCTAAAGTTGACTGGAAGCAAATACTTTACCGTGGAACCATTGATGAACAGTGGATGGCTTTCGAAGAAATATTTCCAAGTGCTCAGCAACTTCATGTAATAGTGAAATGGAAGGACTGTAGGAAAAAGGGTAATCTTCCATGGATGTTTCTGGAAATAAGGGAGGCTATCAAAATAAATAAATGGCATAAATAATGGTAAAGACCAGTGGGAAACTAGAAGATTGTGAAAACTTTAAAGGTCAAAAGAGAGCAACAAAAAAGCTATCAAGAAACAAGATAGATTATGAGAGTAAACTACCTCAGAATATAAAAATTCAAACAGCTGCGGTTTGATCGCTTTTAATTTCCTTCCCTCTCACCTTAAACTTATCCTATCTGGTATTGTACACCTCCACCCTGGGAAAAAGACCTTGTCTATTTATCCTATCCATGCCACTTATGATTTTATAAACCTCTGTAAGGTCATCCCTGCCTCTCCATATATCTCAAAACCTCCCATCTCTGTCACATCCCATTTTAAATACTTTTGTCCCCTTTCCAGGTTATAACATCATACCTATAGCAGGGCGACAAGACTTTTACTCAGTACTCCAAATGTGGCCTTACCATTCTCTTGTACAGCCACAACATGATGTCCCAATTCCTAAAGTCAATGCTCTGACCGATGAAGGTAAGCGTGCCCAATTCCTTCTTCGCCGCCCTGTCTACCTGCGACTCCACTTTCAAGGAACTATGTACCTGCACCTTAGGTTTCCCTTTCGAATATACTCCCCAATGTCCTACCGCTAACTGTATAAAACCTGCTCTAGTTTGTCTAACAATCTGCAACACCTCACATTTGTCTGCATGAAGCTCTACCTGCCAATCCTCAGCCCTCTTTCCCAGGTGATCAAGATCTCATTGTTCTCTAAGATAACCTTCTTCACTGTCTACTATTAACACCAATTTTGGGGGCTTTCTCTACTATCCATGGTTCCTATATTCTCTTCCAAAGCATTTACAATAACAATGAACAGCAGCAGCCTGGTCCTTGTGGAATACCACTGGTCAAAGGCCACCAATTTGAACAATAGATCTCTCCCGGCACCATCTACCTCCTACTGTCAAGCCAATTTTGCATCTAATTGGCTTGCTTTCCCTGATCCTCTGCTATGTAACCTTATTCATCAGGCTACCATAAGGAACCTTGCTGAGCCACACTAATGTCCATGTAGATAATGTTTGCTGCTTTACCTTCATCTATCTATGGGGTGCTCGTTGGCTCAATGGACGGCGGGGTCGCTCAGTGGTTAGCACTGCTGCCTCACAGCATCAGGGACCCACGTTCAATTCCCACCTCGGGTAATTATCTGTGTGGATTTTGCACATTCTCCCTGTGTCTGCATGGGTTTTCTCCGGATACTCCGGTTTCCTCCCACAGTCCAAAGATGTGCAGGTTAGGTGAATTGCCCGTAGTGTTAGGTGGATTATAGTCAGGGGTAAATATAGTGGGGTTGTGTTTCTCTTTGAAAGGTCGGTGTGGATTTGTTGGGCCGAAGGGCCTATTCCCACACTGTAGGTAATCTAATCTAACTTCCCGATCACCTCTTCAAGAACTGAAATCCAGTTTTGAGACATGGATTCCCAGACACAAAGCTGTGCTGAATATCCCGAATCAGTCCTTGCCTTTCCAAATGCATGTAAATCTGCCTCTCGGAATCTCCTACAAGCACGTACCCACCCTTGATATCAAATTCACTGGTCTGGAGATTCCTGGGTTTTCCTTGCATTCTTGTTACACATAATGCAACGACATTAGCTGTCTTTCTGTCCTCCAGCACCTAAACCCGTGGCTGACAACGATACACAAAAGAAAGTCAAGAGAACTACAGATTTCGTAAACCAGAAACGAAGACAGAAATGTGGTGGAAAAGGTAAGCACGTCTGTCAGCATCTGTGCAGAGAAATCAAAGTTAATCTGTTACAACACGGGGTAAAACCCCCGCCCTTCCCCAACCCCCGCGCTAATTTAAACTTGCAGCATAGAAAAGATTTAGCCCCTGCTGTAACCTGTAAAAATTCGGAAGGCCAAGAACCATCCTTAAGGTCAGTATTTAAAGTAAAAATTAACAACTTTTTAAAAGTCTTACAGAGAATAATTAACTCACAACTATTTGCAACCTCTTTCTCTGACTATCTTTTACTTTCCCTTCTACAATGCTGGTCCGATAAAAACACCCCAATTAAGATTGACCAAAACATTCAAATTTCAGAACCAGCCAGCTGTCGAATCGCCTCTTTGTATCATCCTCTATCCTGTTTGCTTCTCCTTCGTGTTTCTGCATCACAGGTCATTGATAAATAAAGGTACATTTAAGAGAGCTATTCTCTGGGAAGTCTGCCTATGCTGCTGGCATGGCAGTTCTCCCCCAACTTTTCAATTTTTTTTGGCTTTATACCCCAAAACAGCGGGTCAATTCATTTAAAAAAATATTTTCAAGATACCAAATTCAAACTTGATTGCACTTTAGTTACTTGGGACATAATCTATACTGATTGATCGAATTTGATTCTATTTTTGTCTCATAGCAAACCAGGTTCTGCCAGCTTCTGTGCCAAAAGTTACATTCTAAAGATTGCAGAGCTCACTGTGTTTGTAAATCCTTCAACTCCCTTAAAGGTACAGTACCCTTTACACGTTCCTAGCACCTTCCCTCTCAAAAAAGAACCATCATACTGAAAAGTGGCATCATTTGTTTTTCTATTCTTTAAACACATTACCATAACATAGAGATAACTTAAACCTAAGTTCACCTTAACTTCTTCCCAAATGCCTATATTTATCATTGGATCAATATAAATCTTGTCTAAACTTTATCAGCTGAATCTGTGAGAACACATCTGTGATTACATTTTCATGACATGATATATGTACATTTTTTAGATTAAAGGTCTGTAATATATGACCCCAATGTAATCGTCTTTAAAGCGTTCAAAAAATATAAGCAGATTGGGATCCGTGTACACAACCGTCTCCAACATGCTGTTTGTGAGTACACATTAAAATGATATAAGGCTAGTACCAAACTCAATAGTTCTTTCTCAGTTATGGAATATTTTTTTCTGGTGGATGTGTGCGTTTCTTTGAAAAGTAATATCCCATCTCATCGTCCTGTTCCAGTATAGCTCCAACTCCTATGTCACTAGCGTCGATGGCAACTTTGAAGGTTTTGAAGCGTTTGGTGTAGCTGAAACTGGTTTCGTGGTCAATATTTCTATTTAATGGTCGAATGCCTCCTGGCATTGTTATATCCACCAAAAATTTGTGTTCTTCTTCAGCAAGTCGGTTAATGGTGCCACTACACTGCTGACGTTTGGAACAAATTTCCAATAGAGTTCCTCGGAACATTTTGTCTTTGCATTCCATGGGGTCAAGCTTCCATGACCGATATTTTGTCCCAAGAACATCACGTCTGCTTTCGCGAATTCAGTTTTGTTTTATTTTATCACCAGGTTTGTTTCTTGTATTTGTTCAAAAGGCTCTGCCAACTGTACCAAGTGATCTTTCCAAATCTAACTAAAGATCACTACATCGTCCAAATGGACTGCACAGTTTAATAATCAGGTCACAATTCTGTCCATGAGTCTTTGGAATGGTTTGGGTGTGTTAGCCATTCCAAAGGGCATCACTTTGAATTGATACAGTCTATTTGGTGTTAAAATTCAGAAATGTCTTTCCCATCTCTGATAAAGGTCGCTGACAGAAACTACGCATTATGTCCAACTTGGTGATGTAACCGACTTGTCCAACTTTCTCGATATTGTCCTCCAATGCTGGTATTGGATATACGTCTAATTTTGAAACAGTGTTCACGTTCCAATAATCCAGCCAAAATCAATGAGTCCCATCAGGTTTGGGAACTAAGATAATCAGCGAGCTCCACTCACTGTCTTGGTTCAATGATGACCTCATTGAGCATGACCTCCACCTCCTTCTGGACCGGTCTGACTTTGAGAGGATTGAGACGATATGGATGCTGTTTTATCGGAACAGTATTCCCAAGTCCACTTCATGTCTAATAGCATTAGTCCTCCACATATTATTCTTACATATATCCTCATACTGCAGTAACAAACGTTTCAACTGCGTTCTATCCTCCTGAGACAGATAGTTTATCAACCTATCCCACTGCTCAAGGAGTTCTATTTTTAAACATATTTTGAGGCACATCAAAATTCACAACATTTGGATTTGTTTCCTTACTCTGTGGGGCAGTAACTAACACCTGTTTTTCCAATTCTTTCTCTCCTCTACTTTTCAGAGGGAGACGTACACACTCAGTTATCACCCAAAAGAGGGATCTTCGAATGTGGGAATTGGCAACAGAGGTGCGAGTTTCATTACTGCCTGTGGCCTACCTACTATTTGGCATGTATTACATGTTTGCCAAGAGTTAACCACATCTGTGTGCATTCCAGGTCAATAAAAATATTTTTGTCCCTTAGCCTGAGCCACTCGGTGACCTCCCACAGGTAGTTCATGCGCTACCCGTAACACTTCCTGTCTCTATGCCACCGGCAACATAATCTGATGCACTTCATCACATTACTCCTCTGCACTAACCTGCTTTAGTCTCCATTTCCGTCTTAGGCCGCTATATGTCTGGTAACAACCCCCAGGAACATCTCTGCCTCACTCTCAGTGTGTGCATCCACCGTGGGCGCCACTGCCTCACAGCGGCAGAGACCCGGGTTCAATTCCCGTCTGAGACGACTGATTACGTGGAGATTGTACATTCTCCCCGTGTCTGCGTGGGTTTCCTCCGGGTGCTCCGGTTTCCTCCCACACCCCAAAAATGTGCAGGTTAGCTGAATTGTCCATGCTAAATTGCCCGAAGTGTTAGGCGCAGGGTAAATGTAGGGGAATGGGTGTGGGGTGGATGCGCTTTGGCGGGTTGGTGTGGACTTTTGGGACGAAGGGCCTGTTTCCACGCTGTAAGCAATCTAAAAAATATATCTTTTATCATCTTGCCTATCTATTGCAAATCCCTTAGCCTTTCAGGACGAAACACCTCTGTCTGACCCTCTCTTTGTTCATGACTTCCCTGCACCATTACGACAAACAGAATGTCAGCTAACTGAACCTTAACTGCTTCATCGTTGTCTTTAGTTTGTGCTTCCTGCTGTGACTTATGATAGTGGAATCTGGTTACTGTAATGTCTGGGAAAATACCAGTATATTTCTGTTTTAACTTCTCAGTTTCTTGGTCTTCCTTGGACTTCTCCACAACTAGGGTCATGTCTCCCAACTTGGACCCTGCTCAACCATTCTCATGAACAAACTGGCTTCCTGGACAGTCCGTCAGTCACTCTCACGGTTACTTCCCCAGATTTGAGTAGACACTCCAACCTGATCTTATGTAGAGGAAAGCTAAATTTCTGTCCAACTATCCCAGAAATTGCGACACTCTTGGGTAACAGATCAGAAAGACTGCAAAATTGCTCATCTCTTACTATTAGAAACTGGTTAGATCCTGTATCTCTCAAAATGCCAACTTCTTCTCCTTCTCCCCCTATTGTTTCTGTCTCAGAGGCGAATTATTTATAGAGCTCAGATACTAACTCCATACCCAGCCCCTGACTCGGCTGTGCACTTTCCTGCAGCTTTTCGGTTCGTGTTGGGGTTTCCTTTAATACTTTCACTAATGTCACTGGCTGAACTTATTTTACCACATCTTCTCCCACAATGCCTTTCTTAATGACCAGCACTGTGACCGAACAGATCCCATCATATGACAGTGAAAATACATCTTACCAGTGCCCTTCTGAAACCACCGGCACTGAAATTTTCTGTGTCCCACTCTATGACAGTAAAAGTACCTGATGCCTTTCACCTCCTTTCCCTTCTCTTGGGCATCTTCTTTAACTTGTGGTAAACTCTTATTCTCTACTCTTTCTTTTATACTGTAGCATCCCTCCTTCTCGCAAATTCTATCTCTTACAGGACGAAATTCTGGGTGGAAGCTTGTCTTATGCAGCAACATGCATTCATCTGCTAATTCTCTTGCCCTTCTCAATTCCTGAACGTTCTGTTCCTCCACATGAATTTTTATCATCTCTGCAAGTGAGTTCTTCAACTCCTTCAGCAGAATAATCTCCATTAGAGCCTCATATTTCATATCCATCTTTAAAGCAGCATCCATCTATCAAAATGCCTATGTTTAGTTATTTCAAGCTCAACATAAGTTTGACCTGGTTCCTCATTTATTTTTCTGTACTGCTGTCTGTATATTTCTGGTACCAAATTGTGAGCACTACAAATAGCTTGTTTGACGTCTTCAGAATCTCTTAACTCCTCATCTGACAGTGGTAAATATATTTCACTCACCCTCCCAACCATTTTGTTTCGAGCTCACATTCCCCTTAAATTCTTGGACCATTCTATCTGCCTAGTCAAGTTGTAAATGAAATAAGATTAGATTACTTACAGTGTGGAAACGAGCCCTTCGGCCCAAAAAGTCCACACACACCAATCCACCGAAGCGCAACCCACCCAGACCCATTCCCTTACATTTACCCCATTACCTAAGACTACGGGCAATTTATCATGGCCAATTCATTTGAATGGCACATCTTTGAACTGTGGATGGAAACCGGAGCACTTGGAGGAAAGACATGCAGACACAGGGAAGAATATGCAAACTCCACACAGACAGTCGCCTGAGGCGGGAATTGAACGCTGGTTTCTAGCGCTAGGAGGAAGCAGTGCTAACCACTGTGCCACCCTGGGTCGCGACTGCTTCAACATTTTTCTCATCAAAATTTGCCACAGTTAAAACTGTCTTACCACAAAGCATCGGATCATTTTATTGATTTTGATGTCAACAAATACATTATCTTTCCAACTCAAATTGATTTCAGTATGTTGGGGCATACGTTAAACGGACTGGTCGAATTTGAATTGGTTTTTGTTCCATGGCAACTCAGCATCACTATTAATTTCAATGTCAAATCTTACATTTTAACTTCTTTCAGACCACTTTGTGCCAGCTTCCAGTCTCTCTTAAAGGTAACATATACCTCTACACGCTCATAAGAATGTCATTTATCTGCCCTGCATGGCTTTCCACAAATTTGATCAACTTAGTAAGTTCACATCATCGTCTTTTCTGTTCCAAAAAAGACCCATTTTGTCTTATTCTTCCTTTACCTAAATATGGTAAAAAAAATGACTGCAGATGCTGGAAACCAGATTCTGGATTAGTGGTGCTGGAAGAGCACAGCAGTTCAGGCAGCATCCAAAGTGCAGCGAAATCGACGTTTCGGGCAAAAGCCCTTCATCAGGAACTGTTGAAAGGCTTTTTCCCGAAACGTCGATTTCTATGCTCTTTGGATGCTGCCTGAACCCCATTTACATAAATACATCTTTCCAGTTATCATTCCAATTACTTACAATGTTACTGATATTCTTCGACAAAGTAATGCATTATGTGTGAGATGAAAGAATGCGATGTAATCACATTCCCATATGAAGTAGTAAACGTGCAACATTTCTAAGCTTTCTGATATCAAAAGTGATGTAAAAATCTCCTTTTTTCATGATTTGGGAAAGTGAGCAAGTGATTTTCATGGACTGAACAGCAGTAATTTAATGAAACTTTAATGACATTACTGAATGACCAAATATTTAGTTTTCTCCCTCGAGTTTAAATTCAACTGTTGATTTTTTTTCAATTCATTTTTATCAATATGCACTCATCATCGGTGACAAAACCAGAAGTTGCTTGGAATGTTCAGTAGTTCTGGCAGTATCTGTTGTGAGAAAGCAGATTCAACATAGTGTAGAGGAATGGGTCTGGGTTGCTTAGTTTTATGCCAATAGTTGACGGTAAGATGCATTAGTTAGGGTTAAATGTGGGGTAATAGAGGTGGTGAATAGGTCAGGGCGGGTTACTCTTTGGAAGGTCAGCGTTGACGTGCTGTATGAATTGCCCTGTTGACCCACTGTAGAGATTCGACGGATGTATGATTTCTTCATAAAAAATAGCTGTAGGTGCCAGGTTCAAGAATATCTCTGAGCATGCTCAGGGCATATTGAAGTGGGAGGGTAAACAGCCAGCCGTCGTGGTCCACGTTGATAGCAATGATATCGGTAAGAAGAGTGAAAGGTTGAAAGGTCCTGCAAAGAAGGTTCAGGGAATTAGGAGTAAGTTTAAAAGCAGGATCTCCAGGGTTGTAATCTTGGGATTACTCCCTGTGCCACCTGAAAGTGAGACAAAGAAGAGGAAGATAGTACAGTGGAATATGTGGCAAAGAGCTAGTTTGGGAGGATTGTTTCTGATTTTTGAATGATTCGAATTGCGTCCAGTGCACGTGGGAACAGTACAAACAGGAAAGTGTGCACTTTAACTGGAGGGGCCCCAACATCCTGGAAGGGAGGCGTGTTCGTGCAGATTTAAGATGATGATACAGGAGGCTGGGAACCAAAGCAGCAGGTCAGAAACCGAGCAGAAAGTAAAGGTTAGTCGAATAAACAGGCAGAGCCAGTTTAATGTCCATGCTGAGGGAAGAAATCATAACAATTTAAAAACTCTGAAAGTGGTCTCATCATTAATCTGTAAACTGTAGAAAAAACTTTCCTATTTGTAAATGTATTTGGTTTTCAAATACTTCAAGATTTATTTTGCCTTCGCAAAAAATGTGATGTTGCTGCACAGGTTTGTTTTTTGATCCAGGTTTCCAGTTTCTCACGCTTCAGTTTCGCAGTCTGTTCATTGAGATAATACACTGTTATCCCATTCAACTCGTCAAGGTGCTGAAACACAGATACAATTTCCCAATTATGAAACAAAGACCAATTTTTCGAAAGGACAAATAACAAAGAAAATTTACAGCTCAGGAACTGGCCTTTCGGCCCTCCAAGCCTAAGCCAATCCAAACGTACAATCTAAGCCTGTTGCCCAGTTCCTAAGCATCTGTATCCCTCTGCTCCCTCCTACTCATACCTCTGTCCAGACGCATCTTAATGAATCTACCGTGCCTGCCTCTACGACCTCTGCTGGCATCATGTTCCAGACACCTACCACCCTCAGTGTGAAGCAATTGGCGTGTATATCCCCCTTAAACTTTTCAGCTCTCACCTTGAAAGGGTGACCTCTCGTTATTGAATCCTTCACCCTGGGAAAAAAAAAGCTTATCTCCACCTATTCTGTCGATATCCTTCATGATTTTGTAAACCTCAAACAGGTCCGCCGTCATCTCTTTTTTTTCTACTGAAAACAAACCTAACCTACTGAATCTCTCTTCGCAGCTAACACCCTCCGTACCAGGCAGCATCCATGTGAACCTTCTCTGCAACCTCTCCGGTGGCTATTCCACTATCAAACTGATTTTCAGTTTTCAGAACTGCTGAATAGTGTTGTCTCTCTGAGGGAAATGGCAGACCAATCAATTTTTGGACACTTGGAATGATTCTCATGATCGGCAGTGTTTGAGAAGATTTAGCAGAATTATTGCTACAGTGGACTCTTCTGTCAAGGGCATCAACAGGAGATTTTGTAGCAGTGACCATAGATTTAGGTAGGTTTGTTGCTTTCCCTGTGCGAGAATTAAGAACATCTCGAAACATTTCAAGAACATTGTTAAAGGGGAGATTGAGCAGTCAAAAGTTATAGTACATGTTTATAGAAATGATATTTTTAGGGAACAATTAAAGCAGTACAGAGAAAATTGAAGAGGTGAGGTCGAAGATTAGAAATATAAGCTTAGAAGTAGTAATTTCTGGTTAACTCACAGTGCAAAACTGAACTGAAAGGGAGCAAAAGGTTAAAAGAGAAAAATCGATGGCTGAAGAGCTGCTGTGTTGTTGAAGAATTTAGATTTTTGGGAGATTGCAATCTATTTTAAAATAGAAAAGGCGTTATCAGAAAGGATTGGTCTTCTCTCAACTGGAAAGCAAACAATATCTTAGCAGGGAGATTTTCTCCTTCTCTGTATGGTATTTTATATTGATAGAGAGGGCAAGGGAAATATTCAAAGTAGCAAATGTTAGGACGGATGGGGAACTTATGAATGTGAGGAGAGCATGTCAGTTAGAAAAGAAAGACGAGACAGTGAAAAGTAAATAGTAATTTGAAGCACTAAATTTCATTTATTCTAATGCAAGGGGTCTCACAGGGAAGGCTGACGAACGCAGGGCATAATTAAGAACATGGGACTGGGACATCATATTTCTTATAGAAAGTTGGTTGAGAGATGTTCAAGTCGAGTGTCTAGTGCTGGGAAGGCAGAGCAGGTCAGACAGCATTTGAAGAGCAGGAAAATCGATGTTTCGGGCAAAAGCCCCTAATCAGGAAGGGGCTGATGAAGGACGTTTGCCTGAAACGTCGATTTTCCTGCTCCTCGGATGCTGCTTGACCAGCGGTACTTTTCCAGCACTACACTCTCGACTCTAATCTCCAGCATCTACCGTCCTCACTTTCGCGTGAGAGATGATCAAGACTGGCAATTCAACGTTCCAGGTGTAATTATCATAGAAAAGATAGAAAAAGGCATGCATTGGGCGGGGAGGAGGAGGATTGCTTTTATTTAATTAAAGAATAAATTATTGCTGTAACTTGGGAAGATATTTCTGAAAAATCATCCAGTTAAAGTATGTCGGTCGTATTAAACATAAGAAATTAAATATCACTTTGAAGAGATTGCACAAAATTCTCATAAGTGAAAAATTGTCCAGTGAAAATATATTTGTAGAAATTAAAAATAAGAAAGGAAATAGCACGTTGATTGTATTGTACCATACGCTCTCCAACAGTAAGAAAGAAATTGAGAAATAAACATGCAGGGAAATCTTGGATATATGTTAGCTTAATAAGGTTATAATAACAGCGAATTTTAATTTTCGAAATACTGACTGAGACTACCACAGTGTTAAAGAGTTGGATGGTGAACAATTTGTCCAATGTGTTCACGAAAATATTCTTCATCAACATGTAGATGATCCTAATAGAGAAGGAACAAAACCAGACCAACTTTTGTGCAATAGGCAGGGCAAGTGACTGAAGTAAACGTGAGGGAATATTTTGGGTATTCAAATCATAACTCTATTAGTTCCACAATGGTTATGGAAAAGAATAAGCATTTCATGATTTTCTTTTTAATTGGTGTATCATAAATTTTTATCGCATGGGACAAGGTCTTTCCAAGTTTGATTGGAATAGACCATTGACAGGTATAATGACGTCTGCCAAGTGGGAGGCGTCCAACAATATGACGACATGAGTTGAGAGGCATTATGTTCCTGTTAGTGTGAAGGGGAAGGCTGGTAAGGTTAAGGAACAATGGAAACCTACAGTTATTGAGTTATTCATTCAAGAAACAAAGAAAATAATATTTTAGATAAACACACTTCATTCAATTCAATAAAGTTAATCAATATAAAGAGTGTGGGGCATTATTTCGAGGGAAATCAGGAAAACAAAAAGGAGATATGAGATAGCATGGGCCGAAAAGTTTAAGGATAATCCAAAGAAATTGTGCAACTACATTAAGAGCAAGAGGGTAACTACGGAGGGGATAAGGCCTCTCAAATATCATGAAGGATATCGACGTGTTGAACCGAGGAGGTGGGGAATAAAATCATCCCATTCTTCGTGCATCTGACAGCAGCAAACAAACAATATTGTCTGCACCTCTCATTCATCCAAATTGAACTCTCTCTGCTATTTATCAGCCTATTGCCCCATTTGATAAAGATCCTTTTGTAATTATAGAAAACCTTCTCCACTGTCCACTGTGCCACCAGTTTTGGTGTCATCCGCAAACTTACTAACTATGCCTTCCATATTCTCATGCAAAACATTTACACCAATGACAAACAATGAAAACCTCGAACCGACCTCTGTGGAATATTGCTGGGCACAAGCCTCCAGTCCAAAATGCAACCGCCCATTATTACTCTCTGTTTCCTGGCATTGCACCAATTGAAAGTTCTAGAGAAAAAAACCACAGTTCTGGCAGTATCGGGGCAGAGAAAAAATGGAATTAACATTTTTTGAATCCAATATGCCTTGTTCAGAACAGGTTCATATCAGATGCGATATGTTAAATCTGTGTCTCTGCCCAGATCCTGCGTCATCTGTTACATTTCTCCATCATTTTACATTTGCTTTTCAGAGTTCCACTATCTCTAATATCTTGCTTTATTGTTTGAATGGTCTAGATGTTGAACCCTGTTATATTTGGACAATATGCTCCATTCCTGTTCCCATTACTTGTGCCAGTGACACATGTGTTACACTGGATTCGGTTCCTTCTTTAACTTTTGAAAATAAATGCGTGTATCTTATCAAAGTTATTTTGCTTTAAAAGGCCTTTGAAATACAGCTACACTTGAAGAAAAAAATCGGAATAGTGTATTAATTAGGACATTGTCTGTGCGTTTTATGACCGAAATTGTCTCCTTAGTCTCTGAACATTTTCAATACGTTTCTCTGAATAATTTCAGCAAAGATGGTTGCCATACAGCCCAACACCTCTGTCTCAGCTCAGTGTGAGTTGTATCCTCACTCTCAGTCTGCTGTAACTCCCTGTAACCCCACGCACTTTGTTATCTGTGTCTGTTTTTATTTCTGATTATCACATCCATTAATAAACAATATCAACATCCTGTATAAAATGTGATTAAACAGTCTATATTAAAAATATAATTCCGCTCATCACATTTAAAATTGTCATGTTCTATTCACATTGTCGTTCAGCATTCCATGTACAAAAGGGCACCTGTTCTCTTGCTCTGCATTACATTTCATTCCATTTGTCAGAAAGAAATACTCGTGACTGTGAGATATTACTGAACTTCCGTCAGGTCTCCGCAGTCACTGCCCCCAGTCCTTTCTGTTTCATAGCCATTATCATATTCAATCCGTCACTGACTCATAAATCCATGCCTTTTTTATACATATTTTTATTGAAGAAAAAAGAATTTATTAAAACATTTTTTACAAACTTACAAAAAACATAAACAAATATAATTACTAATATACCATTAAATATTAAATGCGTAATTACCAAAACACAACACATCAAAAACAGAAAGAAAAATAGCACTCAACTAAGAACTAATCTCACCTACAAATAACCAAAGCATATAATAGAATATCTTAGATTACTCCAAAAAAAAACCCCACAGGAATTAAATAATGAAGTACATGCTGAGAATGAATTAACATCAAGTCATAATAAAACCGGTATTCACAGGGGATTCCTCTCCCGGGGGGCCGCCGGACCAGCCAGATCCACTACCACACCTAGATAAAAGCCCCTGATAATATGGCCAAAATATTTATTCAGGAAGGGCTGCCATATTTATAGATTAATTCAGGTTTTTCTGGTGCAACATATTCGTAAGGAAGTCAAGGGGAAAACAGGGCATGACTAACTTGTGCTAATTCGAAAGGCCTGGAGGGCCTTCAGCTACCCAATTTACCAAGATGTCTTTCCTTGCACAAAAGGAGAGAATGGAAATTAATTTTCTCCCCTGCACATCCAGGGAGGGCAGGTTCGAAAAGCCCAGGAAAAGCCCAGGAAAAGCGATACTAGATCTACTCCAATTTCTGCTCCCAAGATTTCTGTCAGCGCATTATAAGGTGAGGATTTTTTGTGAATTACCTTCGTCATGCCGCATTATCTTTCAAGCGTTAATTGTATGAGCGAAACGACCCATTGGCATGGCCTCCAATTTTACGAAATTGATTTTGTAACCTGAGAACGCACTGAATAAATTTAATACTTGGATCAGGTGGGGCATAGGTATCAAAGGATGATGAAGAAAAATGAGAATATCGTCTGCGTTCATGGTAATTTTATGTTTACCCGAACTAACCGTCAAAGCCATTACATGAAAATCAGCCTGTATCGTTTCTGCTAGTGGTTCAATTATTAGCGTGAATAATAACGGTGAGAGAGGACATCCCTGACGACAGCTGCTACCCACACTGAAGCTACCCGAGCATAAACCATGAGTAATCACGGCTGCTTTGGGGTCATTGCACAATATCGAGACCCATTTGGCGAATACCTCTCCGACACCGAACTTTTCCAGTGTGTAAATCAGATATGACCAATCAACCCGATCGAATGCCTTTTCTATATCTAAAGATACTACTGTTCCCGGTATTCTTTCGTGATGACAGACTTGAATCACATTTAAAACCCTTCTAATATTATTAGATGATGTACGGCCCTTAATGAACCTTTCTGATCCTCTATTATGATGTGTGGTAAAACCCTCTCCAGCCTTAATGCTAATATTTTAGAAAGAATTTTAAAATCTAAATTTAGCAAAGGTATTGGTCTGTATCATGTGCAATCTTCTGGGGCTTTTCCTTTTTTTAAGGATAAGAGAAATACTTGCTTCTCTCATCGAAGACGGGAGGCAGCCCTGACTATATGAATATTTATATATGTCTATAAGTGGACCACGCAGTTCCCCTACAAAGTCTTTGTAGAATTCAGCCTAGAATCCATCTGGGCCAGGTGCTTTAACGCTCTGAAGCTGCCTGATTTCATCAAGTACTTACTAGGTTTTCAGGAGAGCATTCAAGACCGACACCCTTTTCGGGATTAAGTCCGGAAAGACCAGGCGTTTAGAAAAGGACTCCATCTTCTTAGCTCTGTCTTCACAATCCTGTGATTTATACAGATCAGAATAAAACTTTCTGAAGGCTGTCTTAATCCTTTTCCGGTCATGAGGCAAAGTAGCAGCACTTTTCCTAACGGACATGATCGCTTGAGGGGCTTTTTTTTATCATTGCAAAATATGCAAGTTATCTACCTGACTTATCGCTGTATTCTTATAGTCTTTGTTTTGCCAATAATATTTCCCTCTTTGCTGATTGGCTAAGTGCATTATTCAGAGCTGCCCTATGGCTGTAATTCTTTGTAATTTAGCAATAGAGGGCCGATCAACGTAGGTTGTCTCAGCTGCCTTCAAATGAGCCTCGAGTAGACGCTGTTGTTCTCCCGTTTTTTCTGGGTGGCCGAGTATGAAATGATGAGACCACGTGCAAAACTCTTAATGGCCTCCCACATCATCGACGTGTTACTGGCCGTGCCTGAATTTTTTTTCCAAAAAGGTTTTGAATTCTTGAGAAATATTTGACGAATTTGCTATCCTTCATTAAGAAGGAAACCATATGCCAATGTAATGGGATTGTCTCATAGTCCCTAGTATTAACTTCTATATATACTGCAGCATGATCAGAGATTATCATATTACCTACTTTGCAGGATAATATGGAGTTCAGAAAGGTCCAGGGAGCAAGAAACATATCAATTCTAGTATGACACTTATGTGGGTCAGAGGAGAAAGTAAAGTCTCTGCCCTGTGGATGAAGGCACCTCCACACATCTACTAACCCTAGCTCCTTATTCAAATCGGCCAATTGTCTGGATCAAAGAGATATACCCGCAGTACTCTTGGGTGCCCTGTCTATCTCTGGGTCCATAGTACAACACAATTTCTTCCTATAACTGTGTGATGAGCCCCAAAAGCCAGCAGTTTGGAGAATACTTCCATTATAAATTTGAACGGGTGTGCCAGGGAATAACAAGGATTCAAAATTCCATACTCCTCTCCATTTATGTGGACTCTAATCTGTATATACTGTCCAGTTTCATCTTTTATCTGACATAAGATTTTTACAGTAAGGTTCTTCCGAATGAGAATGACCACTCCCCTACTTTTGGAAGTAAAAGATAAAAAGAAGGCCTGATCAAATACTCCTTGTTGTAATTTTAAATGCTCTTTATCCGCTAAGTGTGTCTCCTGTAAGAGAGCTATATCAACCCATTCATTTTTGTGGGTGGATAGTATTTTCTACCTTTTGATTGGTGAGTACTTCCCTTGACCAGCGAATCAAAGGATTAACCATGATCGTCCAGGCAAGTCCGGGACCCCCGGGGAGGACCAACCCGCACCCAAAACACCCCAAGCTCAGACCGTAGAAAATTCTCTCAAGTAGAAATTCTTTAGCAGATTAACGACAATATAGTTAAAAACTATTTCTAAATAAGAAAAATATAAAACACATTTAAAAGGAGATTTTCCCCCTTGTTCCCAGGGGGCATCACTATCTGTGAATCACCCCACTGTATCCTCTCCCAACCAGCGCCCCGCCCTCGACCACATAATAGAGTAAATCAATTCACGTGAACCATAAAAGCAAAGTTAAAAGTGAGTTCCCCACCCCCACGCCCACGAACACTTGAATACGTTTAGTACAGATAATGCAAAGTATAAACACATGAAACTATAAAGTTACAATCCCGGCAAGTAATAAATAACTAAGTATAATTAGAGAAGGAGAAAAACAATCCTGCTCTAAAAAGAAATGAGGAATGACAGAGCAAACTCGTCCGCCCACACACCCCCACCCAGACACAGACACACACACACACACACGCACGAATCAACTAAGCCACCCGGCCTGTAAAACATAAGAAAGTCACACAGTGGATAACAAATAAGCCCCCATCCAAAACCTCTGGAGGCGATATTAAACAATAAAGGGGATGAAAAGGGAAACAAAAGGTAAACCAGGTTGGTGGGGGTGGGGTTGGGGGCTGGAAATCAGCATCATTAGCCATACAGTTTAATTCTTACAGCCTATTTAAGAGAGCTCAAACATTATTTACCCTTCTCCGGTGATGCAAAGTTATAAATGGATCCTTCACAGCTGTAGCGCAGCGTTGCTGTCTTACACAAGGAATATTGGATGTTTAAGTCCCTCAGACGCCTCTTCTCCTCATCAAATGCCCTCCTTTTGCGGACCACAGCTGGAGAAAAATCCTGAAATGGCATAATCCTAAAGCCCTTGTACACTATGGCCTGGGGATCCTTCCCCACGACTCAGGAGGCTTCCAGGAGCACATGCTTCTCTCTCTCGCATTGGAACCAGAACAGGACCGGGCAGGGGTGCTGGTCCGACGCGGGCCTGCGGATTGCAACCCGGTGGGCCTACTCAGTCCACATCTGCCCTGGTCCAGACTCCACCTTTAATATTTCAGGGATTCATTGCTCCAAAAAAAACTGCCAGCTGACCTTACCACTTCATGTTCAGGAAGGCCCAGCAACCGGATATATTTTCGATGACCCCGATTGTCGAGCTCGTCGATGTGCTCCTCCAAGGTCCAAACTCATTGTTCGAGAGACCGGACCCGGTTCACGGTCAATTCAGCCGCAGTCTCTCACGTCGCGGCCTTTAGTTCCACCCCTCCAACACGATGTTCTTGCTTTTCAATTTCTCGATCGTGCTGCGAGCGACTCCCACCTGCTCCTGGATTCATCGATGAAGGCTTTGATCCTTTCTTGCAGCTTATTAATCACGGAGACCAGGCCTGCCTCTGCAGGTAAGTCCCCCGAGGCGGCCGCGGACGTCTCTGCCACTGCTGCTGGAGAGGGTTAGGGAGGGGTCTTCACCTGTTGAACTGCAGGCATTTTTTACCTTTAATCATTTTAAGCACAGCACCAAACTGTTCAAGCTTCGTGCAAAATGACTAAATATGCTGGGTAAAAGTTATTTTAAATGGTTTAGTGGATGTGGTGGAGGCGTGTACCCAAGTTTGCCTGAGTCTTGGGCAGAGTACTACAGACTCACACTTGCTGGGTCGCCGCCATTTTGAATCTCTATTCATAATTTTGAATGAAAAACGTTACTGTACAATGTTATGTACCAGGCCCGACCCGTCAAAACATTTTTAAGCACTTAGCCCAGACTGTAATGTTGCTATTTGTTGAAGTGGATAGTGGATATCCCCAGAGTGAATTATCTGGTACGACTGCCTACTTTTCAACAAGCTGAATTTATTTACAAAAGTAAGGAATGAAACACAACGAACTGAAAATCCAGTACCTGAATAATTCATCCTATCTGGACGTGACAGGCTATCACAACTTAATGATGCTGTTCCAAATTTCGTGCAACAATCTGCATGAACAAAACCCTGAGCAGAAAGAGTAAAACTTACACACATTAAACTTTTCGGGTACGAAGTCAGAGGGCTGAAGGAGGAGGAGGGGGTCCAGTTTCAACAATGTCCCTGACTCAACTAACACACGAACTGAACTGACCTGTGCAGGTGGAGAGCTGGCCACGTCCCCTTGATTACACCATTTTTTCCTAAAGATTTGAAAGCCTTCTTCCCGATGCACTATCTGTTAAGTAAAAACCAAAGGACCCCAATGAAGCATTCAAAAATGGGACATGTTGGAACCTTGGTTCGTTTAGAAAATCTCTGAAAACAACTCAAGGACATCATAACCTTTTCAGTGATCAGCTGTGTGACAGCTCCCTTGATATAAAACTGAATCATCAATATCTAAAGATGGCTTCAGTTTTCTAACCCCTCAAAAATAGTGGTTAGTACAATAAAATTCGTATGTATATTCATTTACTGTAAACATGCAAATATGCACAATAACATCTGGACTCAGTGAGTGGTTCTTCCATCACTGAGTGTCTTGATCTGTCATTTAAGTCTGTAAAATGCATTGGCAATCATTTTTTCAAGACCTGCCACGAGCACAATTTTGAAATTGAATCGCTATAACTGCAGGGTCCAGCTAAACAGTCTCGCATTTTTGTCCATAACTTTCTCCAAAAACTTCAATGGGTTATGGTCAGTGTACATTGTTGCCTCAAATGTGTTGTTGGTAAAATAAACATTGAAATGTTGTAGTGCCAACACAAAGCTCACAGTCTCTTTTTCAACTGTTGAATAATGTACGTTGAACTTCTTGGAGAAATACGCAATAGATCTTTCTGTCTTCTTGCTGTCTTGGTGCAGTAGTCCAGCACCGATACGCAGATCACTCACATTTAAAGGCACCTTGAATGGTTTTGCATAATCAGGTGTGTCTGATAGTGGGACAATGGTTTACATATATTTCATGCTGTCAAATGCCTTCTAACCGTCCTCTGTCCACTGAATCTACTTGCCTTTCATTAACAAGTCGAGCAGTCATGTTGCGAAAATGAGGCACAACCCTTCGATAAAATCCACACAATTCCACGAATTATGGTACTGCTCATTTTGTCAACATTATGGGAAATTCCCCAATTACCTTCACTTTTACATCCCATGTCACCGTTTATCGACGTCTAATAGCATGGCCCACGAAGGTGAGTTTTGCTTTGGCAAATTCACCTTTCGCTATGTTTACCACCAAGCCTGCCTTCTGAAGTCGATAGAGAAAGTCTGATATATGCTGTAAGTGTTCTTTCCACGAATGACTAAAAACCACTAGGTCATCAATGTACACCACACGTTGGATATTCTGGCAAATTATTGGTTAGTTCCTGAAAGGTGGCCGGCACATGTTTCAAACAAAATTTAAGTTACTTCTCCTAAAGTTTCAACAGTCTTCCAAACGTGGAACTGGGTATACATCAATCTTTTTTTAACTGCATTGACTTATGATAGTCCACACATAACCGTTGGGTGCCATTTGGGTTTGGTACCATGACGATGGGTGAGTTCCAATCACTGTAACGCATGTTGATTATGTCATCTCAGAGCATGCATTCAATCTCTTTCTACCCCTGTGCCAACTTTAGAGGATTATGTCTGTAAGGATGTTGCTTAATCATAACAGCAACTCCTCCAGCTACATTATGCACAGTTGATTCGTACTTCCAGGTTAATGACTGCATATCTCCCCATGTGATAATAAGAGCTCTTTCTGGTCATTTCAATTTTTGTCGGGAAGGTAACTGAATAATGTATCTCAATTTGAGCCAACTACCTCATTGTCCAATTTAATTTGAGGAATGTCCGATTCAGAAGCCTCTGAACTTGGTTCTTCCTTCTGTGTCACAATCATTCGAAGCTTCTCCTCTTGCTTTTGCCCCTATCAAAATATTTTTGAGTGTATTCACCTGACAAACGTCAAGACTGGAGATCTTATCAAGAAATTACCCTCACTCATTATCCTTTCTACTTCATAAGGTCCACTAAACGTTGTTTTTCGAAGTAAGTTTTAAGACGATACGAAGATTTGTGGAGTTCTGGATAATGAGGAGGGCTGTTGTCGGCTGCAAAGGGACTGAGATATGATGCAGATCTGGGCTGCGGAGTGGCAGATGGAGTTCAACCCTGTCAAGTGTGAGATTGTCCATTTTAGAAGGACAAATAAGAATGTGGAATACATGGTTAACAGTAGGGTTCATTGTAAGTTGGAGGAGCAGAGGGATCTTGGGGTCTATGTTCATAGCAATTTGAAACTTGCCACTCAGGTGGATCGAGCTTGTAATAAGGCCTATGGTACATTAGCGTTCATAGCAGAGGGATTGAATTCAAGACTCATGAGGTGTTGTTGCAGCTGTACAGGACCTTGGTAAGACCACATTTGGAGTACTGTGTGCAGTTCTGGTCGCCTCACTTTCGGAAAGATATGGAAAATTTGGAGAGGGTGCAGAGAAGATTGACCAGGATGTTGCCTGGAATGGAGAATAGGTCGTGCGAGGATAGGTTGAGAGTGCTAGGCCTTTTCTCATTGGAACGGCGAAGGATGAGGGGCGACCTGTTAGAGGTTTATAAGATGATCAGGGGAATAGATAGAGTAGACAGTCAGAGACATTTTCCCCGGGTACAACAGAATGTTACAAGGCGACATAAATTTAAGGTGAAGGTTGGAAGGTATAGGGGGATGTCAGGGGTACGTTCTTTACCCAGAGAGTGGTGGGGACATGGAATGCGCTGCCTGTGGGAGTAGCAGAGTCAGAATCATTGGTGACCATTAAGCGGCAATTGGATAGGTACATGGATAGGTGCTTAATCTAGGATAAATGTTCGGCACAACATCGTGGGCCGAAGGGCCTGTTCTGTGCTGTATTGTTCTATGTTCTATGTCGTAAGATTCACCTATCGCTGGAAGTAACAGTAATGCCTTATCCCCGATAGCAAAATTGCAATTGTTTGATTTTCCTGCCCGCTTTCTGTTTTATTACATGCTGCAGTACTTTAAACTGCTTTCTTGCCAATTCCCCAGCGCTATTAATCATTCCTTATAGTCTGACCTTTAAATGCTGATTTACTGTTTTCTCCTGAATCGATTTTAATGGTCCTCCCACTTAATGCCCATAAAGTAATGCAATTTGATCTGCTAATTTGGTGCATCCCTGATCACAAAAAAACCACAAATGGAATTCACTGACGCTAATCATCTGGATAATCCTGAGCATAAGCCCTCAACATGGTCTTTAATTTTTAATGTCACCTTTCTAGCGCTCTCTGTAATTTTGCATGGTACACAGTAGATTTGAATAGCTTCATTCCAAAGACATTATAGTGAATAATTTGAATGTGAAGTTTGAACCTTGATCTCACGGCATCTCTATTGGTAGTCCTTTTCTTTTTTTTTAAATAGAGTAATTCCTCTGCAATTCTTTTAGTTGTTATATTGCATCTTGGGGTAGCCTCTGGAAATCTAGTCGATGCATCCAAAATTGTTATCAAATGCTGCTGCCCAATTTTTTGGTTTGAAGTTGGAGAGCTGGCCAATCAATTAACATATTGTAAAAGGCTCCTCAAATGCAGGAATTGTTATGAAAGGTGCAGGCTTTATATTCGCTGTGTTTTTCCAATTGCGTGACATGTATGACAAGTGTGCCAAAATTCAACTACATCATTTGGCAGTTCAGGCCAAGAAAAATGTCTCTGTATTTAAGCCTGTGTTTTCCTCACTGCTAAATGCCTTCTAGGAGGTAGCTCATGCACCATTCGCATCACCTCCTTTCTGTATCCCATGGGCAATACGATTTGATGAACTTCTGCCCAATTATGACCTTATTAATATATGATAGTCTAAATTTCCTCATTTGGACATCATTTTAAGGGTAATAACACTCAGGGATACATTCAAAATTCCGAATATATGTGCCTTTTGATATAATTGATTTAACCTTTTATCTTTCTGCTGCAACTCAATTATTATGGCTGAGCTACAAATAATTGAACTCGTCCAAATTAATTGTCTCTCGAAGAGCATCGTAGTTTTGCTCTCTTTTTAAAGCTCTGATCCATACATCAAAATTATTTTGTTTCGTCCTTTCAAACTCAATATGTGTTTTCCAGGATCCCTCCTTAGATTCCTGAAACGTTGTCTGTAGGATTCTGGCACAAGGTCATATGCACTTTCTTTACCTCCTCATATTCCCCAGATCTCACCTCTGATCGTGTTGTGAATACCTCACGAGCTCAACCTACAAAGTTTGGTTTGGATGAACAATACCCACATGGCCACTGGCCACTACAATTTTTTTTACCATTTTTTCAAATTAAATGAAAAAGATTTCCATATCCTATTTATCACTTTAGGCAAGTCGTGAATATACTTAAAATGTTTCTCACCAGGCTTTTGACTACCATGGGTTTGCTCATCCTCACTCTGTTCCTTACTAAGCTCACCTTCAGCCTTCATCTCCATGCTTTTAAGCTGACTTTCCATTCTAAGTGCCCATCTCTGAAGCTCAAACGCTCTTTCCTTTTTTTTCTTTCCGTGAAAGCTATTTGTTGTTTTTTTTTTTCTCTTTCCTCTGCTAAACCTATTCATTCTCTTTCTTCCTCTTCTGATTCTCGTCGTAACTCAAACTGCTTCATTTCTGCCTCTAACTCAAAATGCTTCATTTGCGATTGAAGTTTAGTCATCTTCACAGATCCTGATGGAGTTTCCAGCAATTTTGAATGCTGAGCTACTGCTGCAATCATCTCATCTTTCCTCACATTAGGAGGTAGCTTCAACTCCAGTTCGTCTATTAATTCCCGCAGCTTGAACTTATGTGCATTTTGTAAAACCCCCCAAGATCAATTCATCCACCTCCAAAACATCCTTGGTGACTGCAAGAGACATTGCTATTAAAGTTCTGTTTCCCCACCAAATCAACACACGGAATAACACGCACGAATACTTTCCACTCACCGCCGAAATCCCACAAAGGGTCCCCAATCTGTTATGAAGCAGGCCCGATCCCTCAAAATATTTTAAAGCAGGAATCCCTTGCCACAACTTTGCTATCTGTTGAAGGTTATTATATAGTGGATATTCCTAGAGTGAATTAACTGGTCAGAATGCCGAGTTTGGAACAAACAGCCTTTATTTAACCAGTTATAGAATGAAACATAAGGAACAGAAAATAGATAACCTGAATATGTTATCCTATCCAAACCTGACAGGTTATCCCGTCTTAAGGATGTTGTTCCAAAATACTTGCAACAATCCCAGTAAACGATTAGCTTTGCTCAAATAATAAAACTGACAAAAAGGCTAACAGAATATAAAGTAAGAAGGGCAGAAGGAGTGAGAGAGCATCCAGTTACAACGGTGACCTTGACTCAACTAACACCAGAACTGCTCCG
The DNA here is from genome assembly GCF_047496795.1 of Chiloscyllium punctatum. Lineage (NCBI taxonomy): Eukaryota > Metazoa > Chordata > Chondrichthyes > Orectolobiformes > Hemiscylliidae > Chiloscyllium > Chiloscyllium punctatum. Next base: position 33,901,324 of record NC_092757.1, read on the forward strand.
ACCTGTCCAGCTAGAGAGCTGGCCACGTCCTCTTGATTTGACAAGTTTCTGTTTAAAAATTTGAAAGCCTTGTGGCTGAGGCATTATCTGTTTTGTATAAACAAAAGTACCTCAATGAATCTTTCAAATTCTGGCACGTTGGATCCTTGGGTTGTTTAGGTCCTCTTGAAGGAAAAAAAACAAGAACAACATAACGTTGTAAAAGGACCGACTTTATGACGACATGTCACGTTTGGTTTTGGACTGCAGTCAAAAAATTGAAGTCCTACTAATCTGAAGCCAATGCAATGTACTAAGGTGTTTGTCAGTTTACATAAAATAGTGCTGACTCGCATTGTATGTTGAAAATACCAAACTGTCTCATCAGAGCAAGCAGAGGAATGCTCAGGTTTATCCACACTTCCTGTGTACTGGAGTGCAGATTTGCCCACTCAGAATTTTGGAACAACATCCTTAAGACGGGATAACCTGTCAGGTTTGGATAGGATAACATATTCAGGTTATCTATTTTCTTGTCCTTATGTTTCATTCTATAACTTGTTAAATAAAGGCTGTTTGTTCCAAACTCGGCATTCTGACCAGTTAATTCACTCTGGGTACTTTTGTTTATACAAAACCGATAATGCCTCAGCCACAATGCTTTCAATTTTTTAAACAGAAACTTGTCAAATCAAGAGGACGTGGCCAGCTCTCCAGCTGGACAGGTCGGAGCAGTTCTGGTGTTAGTTGAGTCAAGGTTACCGTTGTAACTGGATGCTCTACCACTCCTTCTGCCTTTCTGACATTATATTCTGTTAGCCTTTTTGTCAGTTTTATTCTTTGTGCAAAGCTAATCGTTTACTGGGATTGTTGCAAGTATTTTGGAACAACATCCTTAAGACGGGATAACCTGTCAGGTTTGTTGGTAGGTACCTGTTCTAGTCGAGGAGATATCAGCACAGTAGCAACATTTAGACTGTGTTTTTTTTGTGGATGGTCACGGTGGGAGGTTTAGACGGATATAGCATTGCAAACGGACAACACTGCAGAATCATCGAGCCTGCTGTAAGAAAACATCCATCATTGTCCCTCAGAACGAACTTCAGGAGAGCAATCGGTGATGGGAGATATGACCAATAGCCAGCGATGTCAACATTCAATTCAATCCAGTTTTTATTGTGAACTTAAGGTACCATATTAAAAGGAGTTAACTGGATCTGTTTGTTTATTGAGTGTGACTGATGTCAGTCTCCCTGGATCCTAATTGTGTCACTAGACGGTTTGTCTTTTCTATTAGTAAGGGGCTTCTTGCAATGCATGATCCCAATATAGCTTCAGATGCCTCACCTCCAACACTAACAAGCATCAGCAACTGCAGAGACAGGGAGACGAGAGATCAGAATTTGAGGATAGACGGCAAGTTCCAGCAATGCATCAGAATCTGACAACAGCAGACTGGAATGTTCCACCAATGGATCAGAATCTGAGAACAGTAGAGTGGAATGCGGTAACAATGGACAGGAGTTTAGCCTGGGCTAATTTCTATCTTACCTGGTTTGGGTACATGTTATCATATCGGATATACGGTATACTGATGATTATTCAGTTGGGCTACTATCCCATGCTCGCTATTGTTGGTGTTCCTGGTAAGTCTCTCCATCTCTATCTATATATTAATCCCTTAAGCCATGGTGATCTTCATTTTATTTCTGTTATCTGTATTTGTCAAGAATGGAAACTATTGTCTTCAGATTCACATGCAAATCCATTCATTACCGCAAATTTCAGGACTAACTGCATCCCTGCCCTCACAAACATCTGAGAACAAAACTGATCACAATCCCGAAGTACCGATTTGCCCTGAATTGAATTATGTCTTGGTATTCTCTCCATCACCAAACCTACTCACTACCAGCTCCATCACATCCCCAGACCCCAGCTTGACATCATTGTGGTTGCTAAATAAACCATTATCTATGCCTCAGTCAAGCTCAGACTCCATGGTTCCAGCTCTTTTCTAAGCACTATTTCTGTTACAAATGTTTCCATCACAACCTTGTTATTGTCTCGAAAGAAAATCCATGATCGGGACTGTGTGTCAAAGAAGTAATGTTGCTAGACATGTAATTCAGTGGCGCAGGTTACTACACTAAAGACACTACTTAATTCCTACCTCAGAGGATGTCAGAAATGAAATTCAAATGACAGGAATTAAAAATAAAAGTGAATTTCACCAATATCAACCATAACACCACCAGCACCTTGCCGCCAAGTTTATCTATTGTATTGTTATCCTTTGGTAAAGAAATCTAACGTTATTGCCGAGTCGGGCTTAAGACTGAATTCAGACTCACAGCAATGTGCTTGGCTCTATACAGCATGAAAGAATGACCTCACAGGAAAAGGTATTTAGTGATTTAGTGAGGTCAACAAATGCTGCCCCTGTCAGCGATGCCGACATCCCATTTAATAACAACATTAAAAGTTAAATATAACAAATAATGATGCAAGAGGTCAGAATGAAATAGAACGTGAAAGTGCCAGAGAAACTGAGCAGGTTTATCAGCGTCGGATAGAGAGCAAAGCAGAATTGGCATTTCATGTCCACTGACCATACATCAGAACTGAACATGACTGGGGAATAGTGTAATTGCGGCTGGTGGCAGGGATGTCTGTTGTGAAGAGGAGAAGGACTGAGTTGAATAGATCGAGAAAGAGAGAGATTTTAAAAAGGCAAACAAGGGAATCGTTGCTGATCAACTGAGATGAAAGTAAAAATCAAGATTAATCTTGTTTATTTTTCTCCTGTTCCCATATTAACGAAAGTCATGCCATCTAAGGTGCACATCAAAGCCCAGGTTTAAAGTGAGTAATGTCCCTTTTTCACTTCCCTGACTATGATCATCTTCTGTTATCCATTAATATGATGCTGGGACAACATTTAATTTGCTTTCCTCATTGAACTTGAGAAGGCATTTGGAAGCTGCCTTCATGACCACTTCAGTCGGTGGGCTGTAAGTAGTCAGTGCTTAGTTCTGTCCAGTTTAATTTCTTTGGGACAATATGGTCTTTGAAAGAACTGAGCGGCTGGCTTGGCCATTGCAAACGGCATCTGAGACTTAAAAAACATTGCAATGAATCTAGAGTTACATGTAACCCCGGCGAAGATGATAGATTACCTTCCCTGGAGGGCATTACGGTACCAGGTAAGGTTTTTTTCTGACAATTGACAATGGTTTCATTGGACACTTAATTCCAAACATTTTGTGGAATTCAAATTCCACTATTTGCTGTGTTGGAATTCAAATCTAGGCTCTCGGTCATTACCTGGGTCCCTGGATTAATATTCCAGAGTTAATACAGCTCGACCATCACGTCCTCAGCATCTCCAACAATCTCCAATAGTAATAGTGGTGTTGCTGTTGGCGCGGCTGTGCTTGAAGCATAAAGGTTTGTAAAGCAAAGAAATGATTTGGCAAAACATACCATCCTTCTCATTTTGCATTTATGAGAAGGTCAGATGTTGGGAAGTGCTCTAAAGAAAAGGATCTGGATGTCCTTGGTCATGAGTCACTAAACGAATTCATATGGATCAGTAAGGAATCAGCCCAGTAAATATGTGCTGTACTTCATTGCAAACTGATTAATGCATATGAACGTTGATACCTTCGTGTAGTGGTAGTGATATTGAGAAAGTACTTGGGGCGCTGTGAACAGATTTTCTCTCCTTTATAAGGAATGGTCTCCTTTTCACAATGAGACAGTGTAAAGGAGTTGCACTAGCCTAATCCCTGCAGCGATGGTACCATGAGGAGGGTGTGAAGAAAATGAGTATTTAATCTGTAATCTATAGAATAATAAAAAGTGATTGCGATAAAATTTGAATGTTACGGACCAAAACAAAACATTGATGGCATGAAATATAACGCGTTTTCCTGCAATGCATGTTTTCATATTTGAGCAAATACATGGATAAGAAACGTTGAGAAGTTTATGGGCCAAGTGCAAGGAAATGGATTTAGCATGGATGGACATATTGGTGGGCATAGACCAGTCAGGCTGAATGGCCTGTCTCTGTGCTGAAGGATTCTATGAATCTATGATTATTTACATATCTCTGTGGAACCGCTATTTGGTTGCGAGAGAGCTCCAGATTCTGAATAAAGTCCCACCATCTCAATGTACAGTTAGGGTGAGACCCTTCACTGAGCATCGCATTGTTCTCAAACGTACCAGTAGCCACACTCAGATAGAATTGGCCATTCCCAAAAGTGTTTGATCTCCATGCAGAACACAAGCTTGTCTTCTTGGAGATGGAACACGCCTCCTTGAGACTTGGTACAAACCATCAGCTGTGCCTCCTTACCATCTTCAAACCACGTTAATATGACACTTGTGTACCATTAGCAATGGAGCCATGAGGGAAAACATGGAGTAGTCTGTCTATGCAGTCTCTGCTTCATTGAATTTTCGTGTTGCAGTATTAATGTCCTCCTCCTATTGCAGTATAACAGTTTGGACGGGCTGAAAGGCTTCTTCTGTTCACGTGTCAGTGTTTCGAGGGTCTGAATGTCCTCCTTCTTGTCCCAGGGAAGAGGGTCATTGTTGAGCAACCCATGTTTCCAGCTTACCAGCGTGTTGTGCTGACTGGACTCCATATCTTGCTGTGCAATAATAGACAAACAGGAGGGTGGAATAACACGGCAAACTAGGCAGCAGGTAGAGAAGTCAACATTTCAGGTATAACTGATCTTCAGGACTGTGGTGGAGGTAGGGGGAGCTGCAGATGAAAGGGACGGGAGAGGTTGGGCTGGGGAAAGTAGCAGGATGATGAGGTATGGATTGGTGGACACAAGTAGTGAATACAAACTGCTTGGTCGATGGGAGGGATGAATCCGGTTGGTAACTGAAAGGCAGGGTCGTTAGGCGGAATAGAAGAGTGGGGACGGGCTGGAAAGGGAGCAGGAGTATGGCTGGGAAGTTTAATAAAAATTGTAGAACTCAATGTTGAGTCCTCCAGGCAGTACGCTGCCCAGGCAGAAGACAAGGTGTTGTCCCTCCAATTTGCGGTCTGACTCACGGTGGCAACAGTGGAAGCCAAGGATAGTCATGTTGGAAAGGGATTGAGAAGGGGACCGAAAATGGATGGTAACTGGGATATCAGTTCGGCCGCTTTGTATCCAGCTGTGATGCTCAGAGAAATGTACCCTTAGTTTATGTTTGCTCTCCCTAATGTAGAGAAGACACATTGGGATTACCTGATGCAGTAAACTGGGTTGGAGGAACGGCAGGTGAACCTCCGTTTCACCCGGAAGCACTGTTTGGGGCGCTGGACGGATGTGAGGGAGGTGGTGTGCAAGCGGGTAAAGCACCTTTTCCTATTGCAGAGGCAGTGCTAGTGGGGATTGGAGGATTTGGTGAAGAGTGTGGCACGAACCAAAGATTCGAGAAGGGAATGGTCCTTGGTAGAAGATGTGCCAAGTGATGAGATCCACCCCAGTTTTCTGTATCTTGTGCTCCCGATGTAGTCTTCTCCACATCGGGGAGACCAAATGTAAACTAAGGGAATGTTTTGCTGACCATCTCAGTTGGGCCTGTAAGGGCTGCCATGACCTAGCAGTCACTGCCTATTTCAATTCCCCCTCCCACGCCCTTTCCAACATGGCCATCCTTGACTTCCTCCATTGCCACAATTGAACAAACCGCAAATTGGACGAACAACACTTCATGTTTCGCCTGGGCAGCCTACAGCCCGGGGGACACAACACTGATTTCCCCAGTCTCAAACTACCGCCCCTCTAATTCCCCAAATACATTCCCAGCCCCTCCTCCTCTCTCCCATTCCTCTGATCAGCCCTTCTGCCAACTACCGACTAGGTTCATTCCTCCTATTGACCAAACCGGTCATACCCTCTACCTGTGTTTACCTATCCCCACCTTACCACCCTGCCGCCTCCTCCTCCCCCACCCCGCCTATTTAAATGTAGACCACCTTACCCCTCACGCACAGTCCGGAAAAAGGCTTTTACCAAAGGCGTTGACTTCTCACCTCCTGAAGCTGTCACTCCTGTTTTGTTGTTCCGGCTTCCTGCCTGTCTACTTTGAATTCCATCCTTTGCAAATTTTTAAAAGATCTCTTCTTGTGTATGAAGCAACAGAGAGTGAACGGGCTGTTTCGATGGGCTGAATGGCTTTCTCACATTTCGGTGAAACTAGCTGAACGACCTCCTTTTTCATTACTACGGAAATGTGCAGTGTCCAGCAATGTGATCACACGAATGTTACCTACACGTTAACAGCATGAACTTGACTATTGTCCAGGTTTTGATGCTTTCGGTGATCTTCACTGAACATCTTAACATCTTATCGAATGACGGAAGGTAAGACATCCATGAATCAGCTGAAAATGTTCATGCGGAGGAAGCTACCCTGTTGATCGCCCGCAGAGATATCCAGGGACAGAGAGGATTGATGTCCAACAGCCACATTGTTTCAGAATGATCCAAATTATGGAGAGATTTCTACAGATTCCCATTATGTACCAACCTTGTTCAAACCCTTTGACACATTGCTCAGTCAAATCTTTCAGTGATGTCAGGGCCAGTCACTCTGACGCTGTGTTAATATCATTTGTTCATATCAATAGCCCAAGGTATATGTGTGGGGAGTGTTTCCTTCTCTGAGAGGATAGTGACTGATGGGGCCTCACTATCCCAGACAGCTGCATCACTGAAATGTTTGGGAGGGGGTGAGGAGTGTGTCAATGGATTTTGTGAGAGTCGAGTGCTACAAATAATGTACATGAAAGAGAAATTTCCGCAGACAGCAGATCATCCCTGACCTGACTGAAGGGAAGGGCCGGCTTGAGGAGCTAAATAACCTCCTGTTATTCCAGTACATCCCAGAGTCCAGTCAGTTTGTGGTGCTAACATTCCTGTGTTACTGCCCTTATCTAGATGAATAAACTGATTCTGTTGCTGCATAACAGGATACTGATGCTGTATGATCTACTCTGGGTGCAGTGTTATAAGCTCGAGGGGCTGATTGGCTTCCTCCTGCAACTATATGTCAGGCTCCAGGGGCTGAAAAGTCTTATTTTGTCCTGGCGCAACTGAAATCCATATCGACTAAATCTACCACCCGAGGAGAAAGTGAGCACTGCAAATTCTCTAGATCAGAGTCGACAAGTGTGGCGCTGCAAAAGCATGGCAGGTCAGGCAACATCCGAGGAACAGGACAATCGATGTTTTGGACATTCGTGATAAAGGGCTTACGCCTGAAATATCGATTCTCTTGTTCCTGCCTGACCTGCTGTGCTTTTCCAGCGCCACAATTTTTCACGTCTAGCGCCTAGTCAACCTTCCAGGTCATGTCATTACATAACTTTGAGAAATTTGTGAAGCATGATCTCCCACGCACAAAGCCATGCTCAATATTTCTAATCAGATCATGTCTTTTGAAATTAATGTACATCTTATCATTCAGAATTTTCGCAAGTAACGTACCTACCACAGATGTTAAACTTACTGATCCATAGTTCGAAGGCTTTTGCTCCCTGTCCTTCTTAAATAAGGTCACATTATTTGCTAAAATCCAGTCTTCCTGGATCTCAACTATGGTTAATGATGATCAAACTTATCAGCCAGGTCCCCCATAAATTCTTCTCAAACTGCCGACAGTGTTCTTGGATTTATCTGGTAAGGAACGTGAGATTTATCCAAACCCAAGCATTCTAGTATGTCCAGTACCTTCTCTACTGTGATATGGACTGTCCCTAAGAAATCACCACGAACTTCGTCAAGTTCCTCAGTATTCATTTCTTTCTCCATGTTAAACACAGAAGAGAAATATTCGTTGAGGACATCTCCAATCTTTTATAGTTCCACACATACATGTCCACTTTGGTATTTCAGGGGTCCTTTTTTCTTAATATTTATTGCTTTTCCTATAATATACTTAAAATACCTTTTTTTATTCATTATAATCTTCTCAGCCAAGGTTCTTCATGCCCCCCTTTACCACCACTGATTTCTTTCTCCAGTTAATTCCTGTATCCATTATATACCTCCAGGGATTGACTTGGTACCAGCTGCCTGAGACTGAGCTGCCTTTTATTCAGGTCAAAGCCTAAATATCTCTTGTCATTCAGAGATCCCCATTCCTTCCAACTTTCGTTTCATCCCCACAGTAACAAGTACACCTTGAACTCTAGTATCTCACGTTCAAGGGCCTCCCACCTGCCAGCGGTCCCTTTGCTGGCAAACAAACTTTCCGACAAAGATCTCCCAACTCCTATGTCATTCCATCCAAATTCAACTTGCCCCAATTTAGAACTTGAAGCTATGGACCAGTTTTGTCGCTCTCCCGAACTACGTGCAAATTACTAAGACTAAGGTCACTGGTTACAAAGTCCACCCCCACTATCACCTCCATCACCTGTTCTATCATATTTCCGACGAGTAAATCGAATTTTGCTCCTTCACGATTAGGCCCCTCTATATACTACATCAGGAAATTTTCCTGGCACAGTTAATGGATTCGACCCCACCAAATCACTTTTCGCTCTGGTAGTCCCAGTTATAAATATTACAATCCCCGATTATGACAATCCTTTTGGTCCTGCATACCCCTCCTCTTTGCAGGTATATTTGTTACTCTAATTCCTGTTGATTATTTGAGGGCATATACTACAACCCTTATAATATCACAATTCGACTTCCACCTCCATTTATGAGCTCCATCCATAAATCCTCGCTGTTTGATCCTTCCGTTATTTCATCACTCATTAGTGCTCTGATACTTCCCTTTATCAGAAATGCAACTCCCCCTCCCCTCCTTTCACCGTCGCTGTCCTGCTTAAAGCAGCTAAACCCTGGCACACTAAGCTGCCAGTCCTGTCCCTCCCTCAGCCAGGTTTCTGTAATGACTTTAACATCCCACTCCCGCGTTCCTATCCATGCCCTGAGTTCAATGGCTTTACCTGTCAGCCATCTTGCGTTGAAATAAATCCAGCAGGCATTCCTTGTCCCTATCGTATTCAGGCCTGACCCGTCTCTTCACTTTACTGCTTCTGATTACTATATCTCTTTCCAGCCTCACTCTTCCTTCCCTGCTCTTGAGGATCCCACACCCTGCCAATCTAGATTAAACCCTCCCTTGGAACATCAGCAAACCTGGTCTCCAAGTTATTGGTCCTTCCTCCAGTGTATGTGCCACCTATCCCTCTTGAAAAGATCAGCTCTGTCACAGAAAAGATCCCAATAATCTAAAATTCCGAGACCCTATCCCCTGTACAAATTCTTTAGTCATGTATGTATCTGCCAAATCCTCATATTCTTACTTTCATGAGCTCATGAAACAGGAAGTAATCAGGAGATTACGACTTCGAAGTCTTGGTTTTGAATTTTTCTCCTAGCTCTCTGTAATCACTCTGTCGGACCTTATCCATATTTCTAACTGTATCATTTATACCCATATGCACAATGACTTCTGGCTGCTCACCCTCCCCTTTGACAACGTTCTGCAGTCGCTCTGAGACTTCCTGGGCCCTGACACCTGTGAGGTAACACACCTTGCTGGATTCCCGTTTGAGGCCCCAGAATCTCCAATCCGTTCCTCCAACAATCGACTCTCCTATCTCTATGACGCTGTTGATATTTACCCTTTCCCGCTGTGCCCCAGAGTCAGTGGTATTGCCACCAAACTGCTTACTGCTGCATTCCCTTGAACGGTCTTTCCCCCCAACAGTATCTAAAATGGTTTACTTGTTTTTGAGAAGACTGGCCATATGGGATTGCTGCACTCTCTGCCTACTCCCTTTCCCATTCCAAACCTACTGTCTGCCTGGAACACGATAGGGAGCAAGGACTGGCTTTTGGATTAAATTGTGTTTATTTAAACGCAACAGGGCGGACAGGTCAGGCTGATGAACTCAGGGCGCCCATCTTCATGTGGGACTGGGCCATTACAGTCATTACAGAAACATGGCTAGGGGCGGGTCTTGGGCGTGACCACCACACTAAAGCACTTATCACTGAAGTTCATATCATCTCCGATGATCCTGAGTGCATCCAGCTCCAACTCCCAACCATGGTCTCCCAAGAGCTGTAGACAGGTACTCTTTCCACACATGTAGTCATCAGGGACGGTGGAAATTGCCCGGAGCTCCAACGTCCCACAAGAAGAACGTGCACCTGGACTAACTGCTATCTCGACTGCTGTAATACTAAATTAACAGGACTTTATTTGAGCTTGCCTGTACTTTTTGCTGAGGTGCTGCTGTCTGAAGCCTCTCAATCCAATGAAATACTACTTACTCTCCGACCAACAGCATTTTCTCTACTCCTCCATATTTACTTTTAGTCAGGAAAGCAGGGAAACACGACAGTGATGTAATGTTTGTGGCTTACACACTCCTTGACACCAAATCCATGATAACCTGCTCTCCAGGGCAGGTCTTAATGAGGTCTTCATCCTGGTAGAGGTGATTCTGCTGATGCAAATCCTCACCCCAATAGCTAATCTGCGTTGTCACAGTCCTCTGGTCCTTTCTGTGTCTCACTCCAAAGGGAGGGAGGTTGATGTTCGAATACCGGGCTTTTGCAAAAAGCAAAAAATAGACGTAGGAGCAAAATTATGCAGCTCTCTGAGTCTGCTTTCCTGTTCAATTCGGTGACATTTATTCTGATAATGCCCCATTCTATTTTCATGCTTTTTCCCCATAACTAAACCTTGTTTAAAAATCAGTCTAACTCAGCCTTCAAGATATTTTATGATCTCGCCTCAACAGCCCTCAGGAATTTCTATAATTGTTTCCCTCTCACTGTTGGGAGACTTGGTGGTTTTAATCCCGTGCCTTATTTCTGGCACTCTTTGTGAATTGTGACGACATTAGATGTTATCGTGTCCTATCACACTTTTCTGTGGCCAGAGGCAAATAAAAAGGAAAATGTCAGAGCCTGTAATCTTCTCCCTCATCTTCCACATTAGCATAAGATGCAGCTTATTCGGATCTGGGGATTTCCCCACTGTTTACCATGATTAAACTTCCAATTCTTCCTTGGCTTCTTTATCAATTCGTTCAAGGATCACACAGTCATTCTCCCTGAATCCAGGAGCGGCTTCTTCAAACTGAAGACGGATATGAAGCCCATGTTTAACATATTCCGCTGCTCCGTGCACAGGCTGCCTCAATTGGTCTCTAATACTCCCCCTTCTTTCTGTTGTTATCCTCTTCTTCTTAATAAAATGATAAAATGTTTTATGCAGATCCCCCTTCTGCTCTTCAAATGACTTTTTAAGTTTAACCTTACACTTACTATATTCTTTTCGTGCATCCATTGCCATGCTCACTTTCTACCCACTTTAAGTCTATCTTTCGTTTATAATTCTGTTCTGAATGTTTGTTGACATCCGAGGTTCTCTGGGCTTGTATTCCAAATTTTCATCTTCTGTGTTACATATTGGGAGGATACTCTCATTAGTTCCATTTTGATTAAGTTATCTCCCATGCCCACCCCCCCCACCCCCACACACACACACGATCCTTTTTTTTTCATAAATTCAGTCTCCCCAATCCATTCACCTTTTATTTTCCAGATGATTTTTTTTAATCTTTTCCGTAACAAACTTAAAATATATGTTGTCACGGTCACTCTTCCAATCCTGCCTGCGATATCCTGACTGGCTTCGTTCCCCACAATGAGGCCCAGCATTGATCCACCCGTTGTTGTACCTGCTACATGCTAAGAAGCTCTCTGGAATAAACGTCAAGGCCTCTGTCCCCTCTTGAAAAGTTATCACTGCCCGAATGAATGTTTGGAAATTAAAAGCCTGCATGTAACAATCGTATTACTGTTTTTACACACCTCATTAAATTGGTTAAATATTTTTTCCCGTATTTTCTTTTATCTCAGGGTCTATAATATATCCCCAGCAGAGCCTCTGCAATGGTTTTGATCCTGAGCTCTATCCACAAAGCTTCATTAGATCATTCCAAGATATTGTCCCTCCTTACTGATGTAACTGACTCCATAACTAATAATGCAACACCACCTCATCTTTTACCCCTCTCGTGTCCTGCCTATCGGTCTTGTACCATAGCATATTGAATTGTCAGCCCTGACCTCCCACAAATATATCTCTGCAATGGCAAAAATGTCACATTTCCCTATGTCACCTTGTTCCCTTATCACACCTGTCTATCCGATAATATTCTCAGCATTAAGGTAAAGCACATCCACCCTGGAGTATAGTACCTGGAATCCTCTGTACCTCGGAGTTCTTCAATCAATCAGTGTTCGGTAAGAAGCTGCTCAATTCATGAATCAAAACTGTAACTCTGGGACGGAATTCGTATTTGTTGAAATACAACCTAGTTTTGAATAAGTGCATTAATCAAATGCAATTTTCCAGAACTGAGCAGCCTGTTCCACATAAAATGAGTTTCTGCTAATTCCCTGCAACGTGTGGAGGTGGAATAGCCGTCATTATTCGGGAAAATGCGGACGACAGATGCCGGAGATCAGAGTTGAAACGTGTGGCACTGATTACGAACAGCCCGTCAGGCAACATCTGAGGAGCAGGCGAGTCAAAGATTTGGGCTTCACCCCTTCGTCAGGAGCGCATTCGTGCCTTCCCATCTTTTTCATTCCATGGGGCAGGCATCAGATCTTGTGGTGGGAAAGCATTTTGGTGATGGTGACCACAACTGCCTCACATTCTACATCGCTATAGAGAAGGAGAGGATTAGGCAAAATCGGAGTTTATTTAATTGGGAAAAATGAAACTGTGATGCGATTAGACGTGAGTTAGGAAGCATGGATTGGGAGCAATTGTTCCATGGTAAAGGCACTATAGACATGTGGAGACTGTGTAAGGAACTGTTGTTGCAAGTGATGAATAAAAATGTCCCTCTGAGACAGGCAAGACAGGGGATCTAATTGAGGTACACAAGATAATGAGAGGCATATATCGAGCCGACAGCCAGAAACTATTTCCAAGGGCAGAAGTGACTAACACGAGGGGTAATAGTGTTAAGCTGGTTGAAGGAAGGTATCGAGGGGATGTCAGAGGTGGGTCCCTTACACAGAGAGTTGTGAGAGCATGGAAGGCGTGGCCAGGAGCAGTTGTGGAAGCAAGGTAATTGGGGACATTTAAGAGACTACTGGACATGCATATGGTCACAGAAATTGGAGGGTGCTTACACGAGGATCAATGGTCGGTACAACGTCGTAGGCTGAAGAGCCTGTTCTGTGTTGTACTGTTCTATGTTCTATATTCTATGTTCTATGGTTCGCAGGATATTGCGAAACATACATGCTCAGTGAAGCAGCACGATATATAGCCCTGAAATGGAAAGCAGTCAATCAGTTGGTTCGACAGTGGGTAGACAATTTCGGACGAATTATGGACTAATTGAAGTACAATCATGAGGAGAGATAAATCCCCTTTTCCAGAGGGGAAACATCTGAGGTTGCTACAGGAAGAGAAGAAAGAGATTTCTGTCCCTTTGGCAATGATTTTTGCGTCTTCACTCTCCACTGGAATAATGCCAAATGATTGAGGGTGACAAATGTTACTCCCTTGTTCAGGCAAGGGAATAAGGATAATCGAGAGAATTACAGTCCAGTCAGTCTTGCATCAGTATTGCGCAAAGTAGTGGTGAAGATTCTGAGAGATAGACTTTATGATTACTTGGAAAATCATAGTTTGTATAGAAATAGTCAGCATGGCTTTGTTAGGGGCAAGTCATCCCTCACAAACCTTATGGGATTCTTTGAGAATGGGATCAAACACATTGAAGAAGGTAGAGCAGTGGATGCGGTGTGCATGGATTTTAACAAGGCATTTGATCACGTTCCCCATGGTAGGTACATTCAGAAAGTAAGGAGTTTTAGGATACATGGAAACCTATCTGTCTGGATACAGAATTGGCTGGCCCATAGAGACACAAAGTGGTGGTAAATGGGAAGTGTGGGAAGTGGGCGGCACGGTAGCACAGTGGTTAGCACTGCTGCCTCATAATACCAAAGGAGAAAATGAGGACTGCAGATGCTGGAGATCAGAGCTGAAAATGTGTTGCTGGTAAAGCGCAGCAGGTCAGGCAGCATGCAAGGAACAGGAGAATCGACATTTCGGGCATAAGCCCTTCTTCAGTCTGCTTGAACTGCTGCGCTCTTCTAGCAACACATTTTCAGCTCATAATACCAGAGACCCAGGTAAAGTTTCCGCCTCAGGCGACTGACTGTGTGAAGTTTCCAGGTTCTTCACGTGTCTGCATGGGTTTCTCTTTTTGCTCCGGTTTCCTCCAACAGTGCAAAGATGTGCAGGTGAGATGAATTGGCCATGATAAATTGCCTGTTGTGCTAGATGGAGGGGAATGGGTCTAGGTGGGTTGCGGGTTGGTGTGGTCTTGTTGGGCTGAAGGGCCTGTTTCCTCACTGTAAGCAATTTAATCTATTCACTCTGGAGCTCGGTGGAAAGTGGTGTTCTGTCGGGTTCGGTTCTGTGAACTCTTGTTTGTGTTTTCTGTAAATGATTTGGATGAGGGAGTGCAACTGTGGTTTATTACATTTGTCGACGGAAAGTAAACGCTGGTGGAATTGTGGACAGTGTGGGGGCTGTAGTAGTTTGCACTGGGATATTGACAGGATGAAGAAGAACTGGGCTGATAAGTGAAAGGTGGATTTCAAACTGGAAAAGTGTGAAGCGATTTATTTTGGATGATTGATTTGAATGGTGAATACAGGATACAAGGTAGGTAGTGGTCGTCAGGTCTCCAACAATTCACCCTCTTCTCCAGACACCTTCCCCTGCCAACACAGGAATTGCAAGATCTGTGCCCACACCTCCCCACCCACCAAAAAAAGCCTCAAAGATCCTTCCCCATCCATCAAGGTTTCACCTGCAGTTCCACACGTCAGCTACTGTATCCATTGCTCCCAATGTGGTATTCAATACCTTGGTGAAATAGGACATCTACTCGCAGAGCACTGCAGGGAACATCTCAGGGACACTCGCAACAACCAGCCCCACTGACCTGTGGCCGATTGATTCAACTCCCTTCCCACTCTGCTGAGGACATGCAGGTCCAGGGCTTCATCCATCGCCACTCCCTTGCCACCACATCTTCAACCTCGGGACCCTCCAATACCGAGGGTCAATGTGGATTTCACCAGTTTCCTCATTTCCCCTCCTCCGACCTTTTCACAGTTCCAAACTTCTAGCTTAGCACCGCCCTCACGACCTGTCCCATCTTTTTATTCAACGTGGGAAAGGGTACTTCATTTATATTCCCTTCAGAGTGGAAGCAGGCCCTTTGGCCCAACAAGTCCATACCAAACCACCGAAGAGTGACACATTTCCCTCTCACTAATGTACCTACAACTATGGGAAATTTTGAATGACCAATTCACCTGGCTTACATATCTGTGGAACGTGGGAGAAAACCAGAACACGCGGAGGAAACCCATGTGAAACATAGGAGAACGTGCAAACTCCACACGGAGAGTCGGCTGAGGCTGGAATCGTAACTGGTCCCTGGCACTGTGAGGTACCGTGCCCACCAGTCCATCTTCCTTCCCACCTATTCACTCCACCTCCCCTGCCTTGTATTACAATTATCCACACCTCCATCCAACTATCGCACTCTCAGTTACCTTTACCGAGTCCCACCCCCTCCCATTTATCTCTCCACACTCATGGCTCCCTGTCTTATTGCTGATGAAGGGTTTTTGCCCGAAAGTTTGCTTTTCCTACTCCTTGGATACTACCTGAGCTGCTGTGCTTTTCCAGCTCTACCCTCACGTCTCTAACCTCCAGCATCTGCTGTCTTCTCTTTCACCTTGTTAACATTTCCACTCAGTGCCTGTCCAGGTTGCAGATGTATGGAGTCTGGGAGGTAGGCCAGATGTCATCCCCCGAAGTAATTTGTGTGTTAATCTTCTGACACTCCATGTCCACACATCTGCTCACTGGGGCAGGGTTTGACTGAAAATAAATTTGTCAAACATGGTTGCCAGCCAGTTATTGATATCTAATTTGGACAGTGATAGCATGTTGGCTAGTTTTCACATGGCCCAACTTGGATTCCAGATGATTTGCTGGGAAATATCGCTTGAATATTTGCCCAGAACCACGTGCTAATGTTTCGGATACATTTAGGTCCAGGCCAGTATCTCACTAAGCGCCACAGCCAGCAATGATTTCAGTAACACTCTGCATGAATTCAGATCCTTCTTAATCTATTTTCAACGAAGGCAATGATTGCAAGGTTGATGAGTTCAGTGATCTGAAAAACAATCAGATATTTGCCATGTTTCATGAATTGTGCAAAAGTGAGATGTGAAGTATGATCTTTCAACCGAACAATAATTGCACCCTCTCTTCAAGCAATTAGCTTGATGTTATATTTATGGAACTAACGCCTGTCAATATTTTATGATTCAAAAATAAAGAATGTACATCTTGTTTTATATTGAACAAAGAATATGCTTTCTGACATCGACGTGATCACAATTACATATTCATTGTCGGTATTCCAACAAATACATTGTCGCATTAACATTTAGAAAGTGGTTGGTGTCTGACCGATTATAGAGACAGATTGAGAATACGATTGAACAATCATATAGAAATAGCGTTCTTATATATTTAAGTAGCAATCAGTTTAATTTCTCACTTAAGTGTACGAGCTTAAGCTATTGACCAACAATTGAGAAATGACAATAATTCAACATGTACTGTAAATGTTAACGTAAATGAAAGATTTATGATAGTACATTGTAGACAACAATAATTTGAAATCTTGCAATTTTTAAAGAATGAATCGCATTTAATGCAAAATTTGGTGAGTGAATAAAAACGATGAACGTATTTCAATATGAGTGAAAAGTCAAACATTTACAAAGTGTTTTGTGCCAGTGTAAAGAATAATTTGTTTTAATAATTGGAATACAAGGTTTAAAATATTCACGTGCTGACTACTAATTAATCTTCATCATCAAGCTGACTTTGCAATACTTGCATTTTAAATGGTTATGCTGCAGCAAATATGATCAGTTAATTGCTAGCATTTACAACAGGAAATAATCAGATACTAATGTTGATTTGCATCTGTATATGATAGAGTACAAACCTTTAATGGACAGAAGGAGGCTACTGGGGCTCTGTGTATGCATCAGCCCCGGAAATGTCTCCCATTTGCCACCCGGTCTCTGAAGCCCTTTACTTTTATTACTTACAAATATATATCCAGTTCCTTTTTGAATTTTCATTCACAAATCTCCCAGGCAGAGCATTCTAAATGCTAACAACTCTCTCAATGAAGAAGTTTTTCCTTATCTCACTTCTAGCTCTTGTGCTAACAATCTTGAAACTACGACTGCTAGACGCTGTAATGCCAATGAACAGAAACAGAGTATTTGTATTTTAACCTGTAATTTTTTTCCATAATTTTGAACAACGCAATAAGTTCACAACTTGGTCCTTTCTGCTTAATGAAGAGTAACCCTAATTGTTCGTAACCTACCTTTAACTAAATCGTTCATTCCAGTTGTCATTCCGATTATTTATAAGGTTACTGGTATTCTTGTACAAGGTAATGTGACGTGTTTTGTGTGTTTGTGTGTGTGTGTGTGTGTGTGTGTGTGTGTGTGTGTGTGGATGTGTGTGTGAGAGAGAAAACAATCCGCTGTAATGTCAGAATTACTCCCAGTCCCACGTGGAAAAGAGATAATGATTAGGAAGGTGTTACAGTTTAACATGTGGTTAAAGAGCTAGTACGTGGTGAGGGTTACAATTTTTGTACCATTGGGATCTGTTCCAGGACAGGTGAGAGCTTTCAAAAATGGACAGGTTGCATCTAAACTGGAGGAGCACCAAAATCCTTGTAGTGAGGTTTACAAGTGGAAATTGGACAGATTTAAACTAATAAACCAGGAGGTTGGCAACCAAAGCAGCAGGTCAGAAACTGAGCAGAAGCTAGAGGTGAATAAGATATCAGGCATGTCCAGTCTCATGACCACGATGAAAGATGGATCATGTCAATTCAAAATGTGAGTTGGAGATTGGAATAAATGATAGGGATGAGGGGCAAAATTATCAAGGATTAACAAATAACGTTGGACAGTGTGGGGGATGCGAGCTAGGGACGTGTGTGAGATCAGGAGGCTAGTGTACAAAAAACTATTAGAATGGAAAGACAAACCAAGAAAACGCATTTAAAAACTTTGTACCTAAAAGAACACAGTATTTGGAAAAATATCGATGAGCTGAAAATAGATACAGAGGCAAGTGGGATGACCTGGTGCGGATAACAGAAACATGGTTATAGGGAAATCATGACTGGGCTGTGACATGTCCGAGGGCACTCACTATTCCAGAAGGTTAGACAAGAAGGAGCAGGAGATGAAATTGATGTACTGGTTATGGATGATATCAAGGCTGCATTAGGAAATGATATTAGCACGAGGATATTGGCATGTTAATCAGTCCAGGCGTAAATAAAAAACAAGAGAAGAAACCTCTTGGGAAGAGTAATGTTTTGCTACTGTCACCCCTAAGTATTTCTGAGGTCGGAAATAATGACGGCTGGTGACAAGGGCACAACAGTGGGATGAACATGCATATTGACTCAATTAATCAACTTGGCAAAGGTAGCCTCGAAGAACAATTCATAGACGGTATGAAGGAGTGTTTCTGAGAGCAACATGGCATGGATTCAACCAGAGAACGGGTTACTTCAGATTTGATTTTATGTGACAAGGACGGATTGATAAAAAGATCTTGCAGTTTAGGATCCTCTTGTAAGCAGTAACTGCAACATGCTGTAGTTTCATCGTCAGATTGAATGAATGAGGACAGTCACATATGACATTTTAGTTTTTAGCAATGATAATTATATTGGACAATGATAATTATATTCGGCAATGATAATTATATTGGGCAAAGGAAGGAGTTGGCTTGGGTGGATGGCCTGGAAATAAAAAATGAAGGGCAAGAGAGATTTTAAAAAAGGCAAAGACGCAAGGAGATATTAAATAACCTCTCAAGATAAGTATATTGGTGAGAGGAAGCTGAATTGCGAAATGGAAAAAAAGTCATCCATGATTTGACAAGTAAATCAATAAGAGCATAAGGGAAAAGTCTCGGGAAATTCTTATTACACAGTTTAGTCACACTCTGCAGGACCATGCAAGGCACAGACTTGGTGGTGTTATCGTTGAACTGTTAAGCGAGAGACCCAGATAATGTTCTCTTGACCTGGATTTGAATTCTGCCATGGTAGATTATGGAACTTGAAACCAAATGTGGAATTAAGAGACTGATAGTGATCATGAATCGATTCTAAGATAAAACTCATGTGGTTCACTAATGTCCTTTAAGGAAGGAAACTTCCATCCTTGCCATAGATTCATCACTCTCTGGCTGAAGGCGTTTCTCCTTATCTCCGGTTTAAAATATCTTCCCTTAACTTTAAGACTGTCAGTGGGTCCTTTACCTCCTAATAATGGAAACATCTTTCTGACATACACTCTGACCAGGCATTGAGTATGTTGTATGATTCAATTGGAACCCCCTCATCCTTCGCAACTTCAGCGAGTTTGATCCCAGAGACTTCATACGTTGGCTTTTCATTTCTGAGGCCATTCCTGCATCATGGAAATTAAATCGACTTGACTCAATTATTAGCATGAGCAAGGAAAGTGTCTTTTTTAAAAATCCTGCAGGATTTTGACTCATTACAGTAAGTCCGATGCCTCAATGCAAGGAGTACTGAAACATTATACAGACGCCTGCCTTATAGCGTTCCTTATCACACTCTCAAGGGCAAAGACTGGGGAAACTCAAGTTGTTATCCTCTCATTCCCTGGTCCGAGACATAACAGTTCTTCAGCTTTCACAGAGTTCGACTATTGCAAGGTCGAGTTGAACGTTTTCAGAATCCAAACAGAGATATGCTTATTGCAAACCTTCATCAAAAGATCGTTTACTAAATTCAGTGCAGCATTGATTTCAATAAAAGCATTCTCTTTCAAATTTCACAGTAAATGTTTTATTAATTTCACAGTAAGTGGATAATTTCCCATTACATTTTCCCCTTTTTGTCATTTTACGACAACACGGACAACTACAGCAACATTAACAAACGAGCCAGACGAAATATAAATCAGAAAATGTTTAGGAAACACCAAGCCTTTCCTCAGACACTATCTACCCGAAACACAGCTTTGTGGTGCTTTCATCACTTGCTCTGGTATGCCCCGTACACAGCCCATGTTCACACGCCACATTCGTTAAAGCCATGGTAGGGTGGAGTCCACGCAATGCCCCTTCCCTTACGAATAGTCCTACGAGGTGTTTGCTAAAAGTGAGAGCTGGAGCAGGCCCATATTCGTATGAGGCTTCCACCCATTTGGAAAACATATCAATTATTATCAGACAATACAATTTCCCTTCGCTGTGTGTTTGTTGAACAAAATCCATCTGTAAATGTTCAGAAGGTTTTTGTGGCTGAGGGTGTGCTGCCTCTTTACCATAACGCTTCACGATGGCCCCTGAGGGGGCAAAAGACGGGGTACGGCCTGCACAACGGAACAAAATTGAACTGTCCTGGGGGCTGGCGCTTCAGTCAGTCCCATCGATACTCACAAACCGATCGCCTCAACCCGGAATCGGAAACAATGACCGATAAACAACGAAACAAAACAAGACACACAAAGACAAAGAACTTTACAGTGCAACTAGCAACGCCGCAACTACTCCCCAAGGTCCTTACAGAAGCAGTGTTCTGGGCCACAGGCTGTCTTCCTTCTTGCCCCGAGAGATCAGCCTGCAGAGCTCAAGGCATTTTCTATATCCACATCAAAGGACCATTTACTGTCGTGTGGAATTTGAGCCAATATTTTATTGGATTTGGCAACATGTGGGGCGCGCGGAACAACAGCATAATTGACAGCTTGCAGGTCTAGAACAAACCTCCATTCCTCCGGTTGACCGGGAATGTTTGCTTTTTTGACAGGAAAACTGGGGGTTCTCACCGGTGAGTTTTCACAGGGGATTATCACTGCAGCCTTTAGGAGGGATTCAAAGACTGGAGTAATTCTTTCTATGGCTTCAGGTTTTAACAGGTATTGTGCTCGGCAAGGACAATACTCAGACTTCTGGCTTATTCTTATGAGCTCACAGCCCCGTATTCGCCCCACATCATGTATACACTTTGCCCACCACTCTGAAGGGGCCATTTTTAATCTTGGTTCTGAAATTTCCATCGGAGGGAAACGCCAGGTGATCTCCCTAGGATTTTCAGGGCTAGTGGTGTTTCCCTGGACTGTCCTATCTGCCTGAGTTAGCCAATTCAGTTTCTTCTTATATGTTCCCATATCTGCATGAAACAAAACACCAAATCGTCCCTGAAGACCCAACCTTTCACTATTTGTGCCTTTAGCATCCATGCTGCCAAATCCTGGCACGTGTCACCAGATGCCTTCGCCAGTGATGAGCGGAAAATTCCACGTCAAAAAGGTATGGTCTACTTGCTGTTACAGATACCTTAGATAAGTTCACACTGACTGCACATTTGTGACCACTTCAATAAAAATCGCAAAGTAACTACTCTAACCCATCTCCTGAACAAATCTTTCTCAGATGGTTGGTCAGGGCCATCACGGTGTATGCGTGCTGTGCATTGCATCATATATCCAGCAAGCAAATCGATGTTAATAAGATTAACATGGTTGTTTTCTTCCAGTGTGAATGAACTGCTCACTGAATTTATTGCTCTCTGGCTTAATCGCACTCATAGACATACATGAGGAATTGAGGGTCATATGTTACAGGCTGTACTGTTAAATCTTTCCATTGAATTACCTGAAAGCCTGTCGGAGTACTGATCAAGTTCAACCCCAGTTTCACGACGAGTCACGAGCTATCAGATTTAAAGTAAAATTCCAATAACAAGAAGGAGAATTGGCAGGTTTCCCCGTTAGTGGGCTGCCCACCTCCACCTCAGCCTTCCCCTGTCAATCACCCTGGTGTCCAGCTTCCAGGGCCGATTGGGGCTGTCTGTGTGGGCACTGGCTCGCCCAGTGGGCCATTGCTCTGCAAAGAAATTACCCGCCAGATCTACCTTTGCCAGTGCTTCTTCTGCGGACTCTTTGTCTTCTGTGACCTCCACCTCTGCCTCTCTCTCTCTTCCTGTTGCACCTGCCTCCAACGGTTGGGCGACCATTTGCATCATACTGAGCTGAGCTTTATGTGCATGTTGTTTCAACTTTAGTTTCCGCTTATCCTCCTCTTGGGTAAGCAATTTTTCAGCATGTATCACATGTTGTTCTATCAAATTCAGCTTTCCTGTGTCCCAGTTAATACATGTGCCTTTTACGTTTTTCGCTCTTGCTTCCTTCATTCCATTGATGAAGCTCTTACTCAGGTGTGCCTCATGCAGCGTGATTTCCGCTGCCGTTATCTTGTCAGGTGGTCTCCGTCCACTATGGGCATTATGGATTTCAGTGAGGTGCGTAAGATACTGGGATAGGGTCTCACATTCCCATTGTTTACACATTGTTACTTTGGCCAAGTCAACTCACACTGGGAATGCCTTCCTGCATGCGGTTGCCAGCGCTGCAAAAAAAGTATTTACGTCTCTGTTCTGCTCTGCTTGCGGGTTAGCTACTCTGGTATTGACATTTGCAGCTGGCCAGGTATTCTTGATTTTGGTGATATCGACAACTCGATTTCGTCCCAGGAAACGGCTGACGTGGAACTTCCACCAGGCTGATCTCGTAGAGGTCTGCAGGTCTCTGAGAGCAGTCATCAAGGTCAGGAACTGAAACAGACATAAGACAATGTACAGCTTCGTTCGGTTATTTGCCGGACGCGTCCGCATGTGTGCTGGTGTTTGTATGTGTATTTGGTCTATCCTTTACTTGAGATTTCCTTTCACTGATATCAGCCTCAACCTTCCACATGTTATAAGCACTCCATTTCATAAGTTCTATTTTTCCCATCCTTTTCTCCTTCTCTCTCTCTTCCTATCTCGAGCTCACCATTTCCAGTTGTCTTTTCCTAAAACTTCCTCCCTCTGGAAAACCACATTCCTTTATCCACAATTCTAACTACTTTACACATTCTGTGCCGTAATTATTTAGCATGTATTGTATTTTTGGTTGACCATTCGAAGTCCTGTGTGGACTCTCCCTTTGTTTGCTCTTGCTGGAGCCCATTTTTAGTGTAACTGGATACGTGTTCAGTTCTCTCTCTCCCTCTCTCTCTCCCCAAGTCAAATCCACCATTAACCTTGCTGTCTCCTGAACACTGTAGAGACCGTAATCCACTTCGCTTGGGGTTTTACTCGAATACCACACGAGAGTTCACAGAATCCTTTTTCTGCTGTATATATTCTCTTATAATGAGTCTCGATGTCTGATTACTTACGCCACGACTCTTACCCCGAGCCTATTCGATTAGAACTCCCAGCCCTGGGGTGATCCACCGATTCCCAGTCTTCGCACGGAAAGTGAACGGCCTTCAAGGCGCTAGCGTCTTCACCTCCTGGGAATCTTCAGAATTTCACCCAGTCATGGGATCCCGGACAATCCCCCAAGTTTACTGTTGTGGAAATTAAATCGACTTGACTCAATTATTCACTGAGCACAGAAAGGGTCTTTGTAAACAAACTCCTGCAGTATTCTGTCTCATTACACTCAGTCAGATGCCTCAGTGCAAGGTGTACTGAAACATTATACAGACGCCTACCTTATAGTGTTCGTTATCCCACTCTCAAGGGCAAAGACTGGGGTAATTCAAGTTGTTATCCTCTCGTCCCCTGGTCCTAGACATAACAGTTTTTCAGCTTTCCCAGAGTTGACTATCGCAAGGTCGATTTGAATGTTTACAGAATTCAAACAGCGTTAAACTAACTGCAAACCTTCATCACAGCAGTGTTTACAAAGGTCAGTACGGCATTGATTTAAAGAAAAACATTCTCTATCAAACTTCACAGTAAATGGAGAATTTTCCATTATGCTTGGGAACTGCCTCTGAACATGCTCCAGGGGTGGTATATCCTTCTTGAGATATGGTGCCCAAAACATCAAACAATAATCCAAATGTGGTCTGATTAGAACCTTATGGAACCTCAGAAGTACATCCATGCTTTTCTATTCAAGTCCTCTCAAAATAAACGTCATCATGGTATTTTCTTTGTGACCAGTCGAATCACCTGAAATAATGAACTTATGATGGATAATAAAAATTATCATGGAGTTACAAAAAATGAACAATGATGAAAGCATGCTGGGAAATGGATCCCAGCCTTGACGAAAGTCTCTGTGCTAATCCACATGCTGCAAAATGCAGACAGGCTCCCCACAGACGGTTTGTAAACAAACTGAGAGCGACAGACTCTGCAATACAAACCTGGAGTTGAACTTGAATGGGACAATGGAATGTCGCCCTTGGGCCATCAATGTGTCACCCCCTGTTTGGGTCTGTTTGCTCAGGGTAATCCAACCCTCCCAAAAGAGGGTGAAGAATCGGAAGAATGAGAATCACGGCAAAACCCCACTTCGTGCTGGAAATCGAAAATAACCACCAAAAGAGAAGATACCTCCAACTCCATCGTAAGAAGAAGAAATCAACACGTGGAGCCCGGCAACGTTCTATAGGCGTGGTATACGATCATACAGAGTTAATTTAAAGCATAAGATAGCTTGTTGTGTGTTTCGTTACTTGATAGTAAAATTTATGGTTCTAATATTAATTGTGTTCAATAAACAAATATTGTTGTTTAGAAGTCGACTCACAGTTCTTTTGGTGAATATAATATATTAAAACATACTGTCTCATGGTACAAAACTTTCCTAAATATTGGTTCAACTGCAAGTTTACCTTGAGACCATCTTGGTCTAGAACTCCCAAGTCTCTTTGCACTTCAGGCTGAAGAATTCTCCCGCATTTAGAAAATAGTCCATGCCTGTATTCTTCTTACCAAAGTGCATGACCGCACACTAGCCCCCATTGTATTCCATTTGCCACTTCTTTGCCCACTCTCTTAAAGTGACTAAACCCTTCTACAGCCAGTTAATTCAGACGCAATTAGGAATGATAACAAATAGGGCCATTGCCAGTGACACCCAAATCACATGAAAGAACAACAACGTTGGCATCTGCATGTTAGCTCTCTTGTAAATTGGACTAACTTGGGTGTGTTGGAGCCTAGTATAATTATAAAGGCATCTGGATGGGCAACTGGACTAGATTAATTTAGGCTATCTAGTGACCATGGATGAGTTGGACAAATACATCGCACTACTTCAAAGTCCACAAAAAGCTCATCAGATCAATAAACATGGTTACATTGTTCAATTGTTATGAGGAAATCGGATTTTTCAAAACTTCATTTGGGATTTTAATGGAGCTAGTCCATCATTAATTGCCGTTGAGAAGTTCTAGTCCAGTTGGTGTTGGCCTATCCAAGTGGCTGTTGGGAGGGAGTGCCAGCTGTGAATCTCATGTGCCAGCATTGCTGGGAGTGAGTATTACTGGTGGTGAACGCAGCATTAAATAAGCCACCATATTATGATGAACAGTTGGCAGAAAAACGCAGAACATCTGACTCTTTGTCAAAGTGAATGTGTGGCAAGGAATTTATTATTCTGCCGAAAAATAACAACCTTACAACGAGAAGTCAATATATTAATGAAGGAAAGTTGGTTTCTATGTTTTTGCTTTCCTTAAAATAATGGTGTCAAATAGCCGGAATAATGTTGGTGGGCTTATTGAACGAAACTCACATTGAGCATATGAATTATCTTGGATATTTTCAGGGAGGTCCGGGCTGTCCTCGGTTTAGTGAGTGCTGATGCTCCATGTGATGATGCTGATTTGTAATCTCCCCACTTACTGAGCACAGTTCGATGGAACAAACCAACAATTACCATTGGGTGATGCTTCATGGAATCGGGTAATAAAGAAGATGCCTATCAAATCTGGCATCAGCAAGCGCTGATACAAGTGCTTTGCCAAGTTTGTACGGTTTCCTTCCTCAACCACCCCCACAGGCAATGCATTTCAGAAGCATATCATCCTCTGTGTTCAAAACATTTTTCACATATCCTCACTCAATCTCTTGTCTTTCACTTTCAAAGTGTATCCCCTTGTACTTATCCGTTTGACTAAGGGGAACAGCTGCTGTCTGTTCACTTTATCTATACCTCTCATACTGTTTTCCACCTCTGTCAGGTTCACCCCATAAAATTCTCTGCTTCAAAGTGAAGCAAAACCATATCTAGCCTATCTTCATGGTTTGAGTACTCTCTTGTACTGTTATTCTTTCAAAGTGCAGCATCTCACATATTGCAGTATTAAGTTTTTTGGTCATTGTTCTGGCCAACAGAACACCTCTGTAACCTAACACTTTCGTCCTCACTTTGAAGCAAAGAAATAATCATTGCGACATCCATAACATTGTTTATTATGCTCTAACCCCCACCTCCATCTCCCACATTGTTATCATCAACGTGTATGAATATCAGAAACAAAACTTGATTTTCGACCCGTTCGACAGTCGTTGTTGCAGAGGAAGAATTGATAATTCTAGTCTATAGTTTTTCCTCATTTGGTGAATTTGCAGCATGATGCAGGAGAGGGCTTTTATTAGAGAGCCACAAACACTATTTTGGACATGGAACTGAATTCTGCTTTTATAATCCGGCTCTCTGCATGCATTATTCATAATTTACGTATGAATAATGATAATGCATCATTATTCTTGGACTCGCTTTTGGCACAGTGCACTGCAACACTTCCACTTTATGTGGGCCTGCATCTCATTCTTCATAACATTCACTGCAATCCCATCAGAGCACAGGGACCTTTTTTTAAATCTGCAGGATGGACGCAGGCTCATTCCTGAAGTTTGTTTGAAAGAACTAAGATGATGAGGATAAATTTTCAATTAAATTCTGCATTATAAGCATGCAGCAGAAGATCAAATCACATTCTCATTTCTACATTGAATTGAACGCAAAATCATAGAAGAAAACACCGACCGTTCTGGATATTGTTTAGTTACATAAAGTGACATAATGTTGAGATAATGAATTGGAGAGAAAAGAAAATGTCTGCCCTTGATGGAGATACAGAAATGTTGAGTGGAGATGTACAATATGAACAACAATCCTGTTCATAAAAGAAGTGTGACAAACATTTTCCTAATATTCAGAAGAAACCAGATCGCAACCAGTGGTGTTTCATTATCCATCAATCTTAGTTTTCCAACTGCATGGTATTGCCTGCCACAGATGGTCCTTCTGACAGACTACCTCCTCCCCTTCCTACTCTTTCCTTGCCCACCTATTACCTTTGCATTGCCCCTTCTACTGTGACATACCCTTCCACTGAACACCTCCCTTCACACTTCTCGCACTGTGTATCACACCAGTTCACTATCACTCCCACTTTCCCTAACTCTCCCTTTCGCATTTTGCTCTCACACTAAATGCTGGAAATTGCTGACTTCTGTGCTATTACATGTCATCAATGAATGGTGCATTTGAAATTATCACTATCCAACAGCAACAGAAAACAACATGTTTGCCAATGTCTGATGCCCGGTGAACAGGATGGCTTTGTTAACTATTGGTACAGAGTGGAGTTTATTCTTGTCCCTCTATCACAACACTTAACCAAACCGCCTCATTCCCAACAGGACAAACATCTTTTGGACAGAATTGGAAGTCCATGCATCAATTTTCTTTTGTATATTTTGAAGGTATTGTTCAAACAAAGAGTATTCTTGTATTTTGCTCCTTGTTCTTTTAACTGATCTTCCAATATAATTTGAGGTGAGATCAGAGAGACTTCCCTTTCAATCGAAGCAAGAATTGACTGAGCGTGGAATCCAGGACCCTGAGCAAAACTGTGATTAATGGGAATTAGAGAACATCCTGTACTGGTAATGTGAACAATGGGAAAACGATCTCTACAAGTTATCTTCCAAGTTACATGCCACCCTGACGAGGAACTAACCAGTTGGTAAGACATCTTGGAATGTGCCTACAAGCAGCTCTGTGCGTATGTGCATCACTTGGACAGAAGAGATTCAAGTAGGCCGCACTCTTTCACCTTTTCCAGAGCGATGGTGTATGACATGTAAAATCTGCCCATGCTCGTTCCTCCCAAAACCCGTGGATGACTATGCCCTGTACAAATGTATCTTATGTTTCAACAACTTCATCTAAAGTTTCATAAATTTAAGACCTTGCTGAATGAGTATGACCGTCGTGAAACCTGGAGCATGATATGACGTTTTGGTAATGATTGGGATCCTTAATTCAATTGGATACTTCCAGAGGATTGATCATGTGATTCATGGCCACTGAATTCAACATTTTCATGGGGATTTCTGACACGGAACATGTTATTAATATATAGGGCTCTGCCAAATAAAAAACTTCTAATTTTTCATTCAAGGAACATAACCAAAGTCATGAGAGTTCACTGAAATGGCAGCTTCACTGTTCCCTTTCATATCAGAAAAATGTCCAAACTCGAAACGAAAAGGGAAGTTGGAAGTGGTGGAAATCTGTAACAAGTCCAACAGCATCTGAGCAGAAAGAGAATTAACGTTCTGAGACCAATATGACTTTTTCAGAACAGACTCATGTTCGTCTCAATATGTTAACTCTCTTTCACTCTCAAGATACTGACTCATGAGCTGTGTTTCACCAACATTTTCCAATTGTATTTGAGATTTCCAAGTTCCCTCGTATACGTTAGCACAGTGACATATTTGGATCGGTGGCACGGTTGCTCACTGGTTAGCACAGCTGTCTCGAAGCACCTGGGAACCGGCGCTCAATTCCACCCTTGGGTCACGGTCTGTAATGAGCTTTCTTATTCTTCCTGTGTCTGCAAGTGTTTTGTTCAGGTGTTTCTGATTCCTCCAAATTGACCATGAAAAATTGTTCATCTGTGTCTACTTGCTTAAACTATGGGTGATCAAGGAATCGTGTCGGAGGTGTATCTGTGTCCAATATTCTTCAGAGGATCAGTGTCAACTCGATGGACCGAAAGTTTTATTTTAACACTTTAGAATTGTACATCATTATTACAACAAAGGCGGTGGTTACTGGGGCAAAAATCTCTGTATCAGCACGTAATGAGCTATATTTCTACTGACGTTGTTCCATATTCTTTCCATGGCCCTGCACATTTTGTTATCCATGTCGTGATTTTTAATTCTGTGCATCGAAGAGCCAAGAGTGGACATGAGAAGACGTTGGTAGATTCTGTCAAGGAAAGCCTGAAGACTTTCGATAACTACATCAGGAATGAAACAATGTCTAAGTAAGATCTGGGCCTATCACGCATAGTAGTGTAAGTTGTGCTTGGAGTCAGAGGAGATGGGGAAAGCGCTAAGTGAATTTTCTCATCAGTATTCACACTAGAAAATAGCTAATGTTATCGAGGAGACTCCTGAGAGACATGTCAGTAGATTAGATAGGATAAAGGTTCACAACGAAGAGGTTTCAGCAATTATGGAAAGTGTAAAAAAAAACTCCACTGTGCCGGATGGGATTTATCCGAGGATTCTCTGGGAAGCCAGTGAGGAGATTGCAGAGCCTTTGGCTTTGATCTTTAGGTTTTCATTGACTACAGGCATAGTGCAGAAAGCTGGAGGATAGCAAATGTTGTTATCTTATTCAAGAAGGCGATTAGAGTCTAATTATAGACCAATAAGCGTTACTTTGGATGGGAGTAAAATGCTGAAATTGTTAAAGAGATAGGGTTTAAACTCGTCTATAAAGGAATAATGGGATGAGGTATAGTCCACACGATTTGGTGAAGGGTAGGTCGTGCCTCACAAACTTTATTGAGTTTTTTGAGGAGGTGAACAAACAGTTGGATGCGGGTAAAACGATTGATGTAATGTATATTACATTCAGTAAAGCGTTTGGTCAGGTTCCCCACGGTAGACTATGGCAAAAAAATAATACGGAGGCGTGGGATTGAGGCTAATTTAGCGGTTTGGATAAGGAATTGGCTAGCTGAAAGAAGACAGTGTGTGGTAGCTGATGGGAAATGTTCATCCTGGAGTTCAGTTACTAGTGCTTTACCACAAGGATCTGGTTTTAGCCCACTGCTGTTTGTCATTTTTATAAAGGATCTGGATGATGGCACTTAAGTTGCTAGAGTTGTGGATAGTGCCAAAGGCTGTTGTGGTTTACAGCAGGACACAGATAATTTGGAGGCTGGGCTGTGAGGTGGCAAACAGAATGCAATGCGGAACAATGTCAGATGATTCACTTTGGATGGAGCAACAGGAATGCAGAGTGTTAGGCTCTTGTGAAGACTCATGGTCGTGTAAATGAGTAGAGATTCCTCAGTGTCCATGTACATAGATCCCTGAAAGTTGCTACCCAGTTTGATAGTGTTGATCAGAGGGCATATGGTGTGTTTGCTTTTATAAGTAGAGGGATTTTGTTTCGGAACCCGGAGGTCATGCAGCAGCTTTACAAAACCCTGGTGCAGCCGCATATGGACTCTTGAATACAGTTCTGGTCATCTCATGCGTGGAAGAATGTGGAATCATTGGAAAGGGTTCAGAGGAGCTTTCCTAGGTTGTTGCCTGTTGTGGAGGTAAGATCTTATGAGGAAAGGCTGAGGGACATGAGGCTGCCTTCGTTTGAGAGAATGTTGAGAGGTAACTTAATTCAGACATTTAATATAATCAGAGATCAGATAGGTTGCAT
The DNA here is from genome assembly GCF_047496795.1 of Chiloscyllium punctatum. Classification (NCBI taxonomy): domain Eukaryota; kingdom Metazoa; phylum Chordata; class Chondrichthyes; order Orectolobiformes; family Hemiscylliidae; genus Chiloscyllium; species Chiloscyllium punctatum. The sequence goes on from NC_092757.1 coordinate 33,932,061, forward strand.
TGCGAGAGCCTGTTTGTTTGGATGATAATGGCTAGCACGAGGATACGTAGCTTTAACTTGAGTTTTAATGGATATAAGACATATATCGGAGGTCGTATCTTTACTCAGAGAGTAGCAGGGATGTGGAAAGCACAGTCTACAACAGTAGGAGACTCACCAGCTTTAAGGCCATTTAAGTGATCATTGGATAGGCATATGCATGTAAAATGGAGTAGTGTATTTTAGATGGGCTTCAGATTGGTTTCATAGGTTGGCGCAGCATCGAGGGTCGAAGAGTGTTTTATGTTCTATATGTGTACAACCCTATCGAACGGTATATGCAGTGATTTAAATACTTATGTAGCATACTATTCTTTCCATTTGAAATTGCCCTGTCCACATTCATTGAATGCCTGCAGTGTGGAAACAGATCCTTGGAAGAATAATCTGACGATGCCCATTCTTCTATCCACCCCCCCCCCTCCCCGATATTGACCCCTCACTTTTGTGCCTAGCCTACACATCTGTGAATCCAATGAGAAGATTAGCTTGGGCAATTCACCTAATCTGCATATCTTTGAACTGTGGGATGAAACACATGCAGACGTGGGGAGAATATGCAAACTCCACGCAGGGATTCGCCTGAGGTTGGAATTGAACCAGGCCCTAGCACTGTGAAAATGTAGTACTCAACCCCTGACTCACAGAGCCACATCAGCAACCAGCGTTCGGTTGCCCAAATGTAATAAGTTTCGTTGCTTTGTTTTGCATTTCATTCTGTCTGCCAGAAAGCGTGATGGTGACTGGGGAAATATCGTTGTATTCCCCTCAAATCTCCACAACCACTGCTGACATTGCTTTCTGTCTCCTAACTAATGTTATTTTCATTCTGTCCCTGTCTCATTCATCCAAGGTTTTAACGAACAAGGTCTTTGTACATACAATATTTTTGTCCACTCTGTCTCTCTTCCTTGAGTGTGGTCATCTTCTTTAATTCATTAATGTGACATGGGTGTAACTGGCTGAGCCAGTATATATTTCCCTTTCCGGGTTGCCCATAAAAAGGTGTTGGTGAGCTGCCTTCTTAAACTATAGCAGTCCATGCTGTAGGCTGCCAGTGCTTAGATCTGTCTAGCTTCATTTCTTTGAGACTTTGTAGTGATATAACTGAATGACTGGCTTGGCCATTTCAGAAGGGCAGTTGAGAGTAAATCACAATTCTTCGGGTGTGGTGTCACATGTAGGCCTCACCACGTGAAGGTAACAGGTTTCTTTCCACGGAGGACACAAGTGGTCTCGGTGTTTGTTTTTATTTAACAATTAACAATCTTTCATTAGATTGTTAACCCAAATACTCCATTGAATTCAAATTCCACAATCTGATGAGGCGCGATTCAAGTCCAGTTTTGATCTGGGGCCCTGGATTAATAGTCTGGAGATAATAGCACTGGACCATTGCATTCCGAGCATCTACACTGGTAATGGTAGTATTGCTGGTATTGTGACTGAGGTACAGAAAATTATTCAGATACATTGTCAACTACTTCCATGGAGAACAGAACCATTAGTATTTCAGCTCACGGGGACTGTGCAGATCTGCAATGCTTTTTTTTTCAGCCAGGAGTAAAAACTGAGGAGAGAAAGCCATTTCTTAACGCTGAGTGGGTGTGACATGTTTACAGATATTTGACTTGGACACGTCACTGGAAAGTGAGAGGAGATTCTCTGGATTGTTTTCTTGGGTTTGTGTTATCAGCTACTGCAATGACTTAGGGAAATCTGAGGGGCTGGTGACCCCACTCTGGACAAGGGTTGGGCACGACATTTTGGAGAGAGTCTGGGTCTGCAGTGACTGCATAGGAAAGTGCAGACACTACACTATCCTTTCTGAGATTTCCACAAATAGTTCGCAATGTTGAATGGTTTCCATGTGCAAAGCGTGAAGCCAGTTAATTACTACAATGAGGAGGTCACAGAGCTGTTAAACCTCCTTCAGCATTCCCTGTAGTCTCACACCAGGGAGAGGACTATACTCAAAATACCCACCAATTGTTTTGATTCTGGACCTTTCCAGGCAGGTGTGGGTGAAGCATCCATTTCGCCAGAGTGCAATCGTATCTTGTACTCACAAGGTGACAGAGGTCATTTCCGTCCAGTGAGGTGAATATGTTTGTTCTGTCTCCACAAAGGAACGAAGATAAAATCTTCCAGAAATGTTAGGGAAGATAGTGACTTGCGAAAATGTTGAACGGCAAGAAGTTAGAAGTATTAAAGAGGAAGTACTGGGAAAAAAAGAAAGCTAATTTTCTTGAATGCTGGTACGTTGCTGGATTAAATGAGTTCTGAAGTGAGAGGGTTGCGGAGTTAGGGCTGGAGAGTTGTGCTTGCCGGGTAGCTCTTTCGGGAGCAGGTACAGAATGGCCTGATTATGTACAGTTAGTTCGTTAACTCTTTGAGTGAGGCCAAAGTTTGTCAAAGCTTTTTGTGTGATGGAAAGGATACTGCAGACTTGGAAGTAGCTACTGAGAACAAAAATACTTAAAACAGGAGAGAGAGGGAAATCAGAATACCAACTGATGAACAAATCTATCTCAGATGTGAGGGAAAATATTAGATTTTTTTTAGGAATTCGTAATAAAAAAGATCTTTGGGGAATAATGATATGATTTGTGTAGTCAGCCAAGATTTTAGAAAGGGAAATCAGTTTTGATAAATCATTTGGATTTTGTGGAGATGTTGATTGTGACATCAACAAATGAGAACCAATGGGAACAGTGTATTTGAATTTTCAGGAGACTTTTGACAGGTAAGTGAAGAACGTTCAAGTCGTTGTGTAAGGGGTGAATATAATACATGGATTGAGAATTTTATAATAGGGAGAATACAGAGAGTAAGATTCTGCTCTGGACTAAATGTCATTGCTCATCGGGTAGCCCATGTATCAGTGCTTGGAGTACAGCTGCTCACAAGTCAAAGCAATGAATTGAATGTGAGCAACAAATACAGTCATTTTCATTTTGAATTTATTAGAAGATGAGAGATTGGGAACTGCAGTTACACAATTCACACTAGTCAGCAAGTAATCAGAACAGTAAATGGTATGTTGTCCTTCATGACAAAATGATTAAAGTGTTGAAGTAAGTTCATCTTCCTGCAGTTGTAGCGTGTTGATTGGATAGTAGTTCGGCCACTGAGTACAGATTATCTCTCCCTTATAAGGAATTATTTCATTGTGACTGAGATAATGCAAAATAGTTTAACCAGACTTATTCCTGGGATGATGGTACCGTGAGGAAAGTATGAGGAAAATGAGTGTTTAATCTGTGGCTCTGAGAGTGAATAACAGGCTTTTTCATTTTAACGTGAAGATTAAGTACTGGCACTCATATTCCCAAGAAAAAGACAGTGGTCAGGTGAAACATTACATTTTTCCGTGATATTTGATTCCCAATGGTTCACATATCTGTGCGGAGCCCCCATGTTGGTTAAGAGGCAGCTGCAGGCTTGGAATGAACTCTCACTGTCTCAATATGCAGTTGGTGTATGAACCTGCATTGTTCACAAATCTGTCAGCAGCCACAATACATTAATCCTGAAAGAGTTAGGCATTCCGACCAGTTTCTAACTTTCTGCCTTCTCGGAGACAGAAGCTATTTCATTCAGACCTGGCACGAACCATCCACTTTCCCTTCTCACATTCTGTAAAGCAAGTGTACCACGTGCAATGAATCCAGGAGGAGCAACATAGAGCGGTTTATCTGTGTAGTCTCTGCTTCATGTTTGTCATGTGGGGCATCAATGACATCATACTTTTTCTGGAAAATTGACTTGACAGGCTGAATGCCCTCTTCCTGGTTACAAGGAAGAGACTCAAAGACCTGACTTGGCAACTCCTGGTTCCTGTTTAACACCTCGATGTGCTGACTACACTCCTTCCCTCCTTGTGTAATAGGCAGGAGGGACTGAATTGGCTGTGCCTGTTCTTGCCAAATATTTTCAGTGTGTTGATTACATTCCGTTGCAACCAGCTTGAAATGCTAAATGAGCTCCTCTTATTTAACTGTGGGAAAGAGAAATTTCTAGTTGGACTGTTACAAGAATGTCATCTTCAATTTAGCAACACAGTTTAGATGCTATCCAGGTCTTGCTGCACATGGACACGGATTACTTCAACAGTGGCCAGGTGACAAATTATTTTTATCAATCTTCAGTGAACATCTCCCACTTCTTACCGTATGATATGGGAAAGACGTTGAAGCAGCTGAAGAAAGCTACCTTGAGGATGCGCCCTGATATGTCCTGTGACAGAGATGATTGATCCTCACCAACCACGAATACCTTCCCTTGTCCTCTGAATGCATCCAACCACGACTCATTCTTATTGCATTCAATTTTGTTCGGGTTTCTTGAAATTCTGCCTTGATATCGGGGCCAGCCACTCTTACCGTGTGTACATATATTTATTCATGTGAATAGGTCACAATATCTTTTTGAGCAGCGTTTCGTTCTCAAAGAGGGTAGTGACTGTCGGGACTTCTGTATTCCAGAGAGGTAGGGGAGGTAGATCACTAAGATGTTTAGAAGGGGCACAATGGATATATGAGGCATCAGAATGTTGAGGGATGCAGTGTTTGAGCATTAAAAAAGTTGAGGATTTTGCAGATTAGCTATTATCATATTGAAGGGAAAGACAGGCCAGGAGGGCTGAATGACCGATTCGTGTATCTGACGTTCTCTCATTTTGTTATTGGGAAATTACTTTCCTAAAAATTCTGTTATTGGATATTGCAGTCAGGGACAACAGAGGATTTTGTGGGCCATCTCTGGGTGAGGTTTGGGCGCGGTATTTGTAGTGAATCTGAATCGGCAACATGACCAAGAAATGAAGACAGTTCTGTAAAGACCGTGGATTGAGATGTTTCATACCATCACCTACATTTTCTTTTCCCAAGAATATTGTACAACATTATGTCAAACAGTGTGTGACAGTCTTCATCTGCTGAATGGTTTCCGCGTTTCTGTGCACCACGTTACTGGGGTATATGGCCTCCGACTGTTCCTGTCCAGCAGGTTTGAGAGGTTCAATCGAACATAGGAACTCGGGACTGAGGAGAAGGGCTGGTCATTAGACACTTGGAGCCTTCTCCACCAGGCAATAAGATTGTGGCTGATCAGGTTGTAGTTTCCTTTCAGTAGTTCATCGTCTTTAGCATCCAATATCGAAGTAGCATGGCTTTCAATAAATGCAAACACACACAAGCACCACAAACGTCTGGGGAAACCGTTTCCACTCAAACAGCCCTTTTTGATATTCTCCTCATCCCTGTTCAGACTGGGTCTAGAGAGATCACTGTTTCATTTTCTAGTCCCTCTCTTCCATTGGTTATGCCACATTTTAAAAGTGACTAGGTTGGTGACATAATAAATTATGTCGTTCTCAGACTAGGTCAGGTTCTTTGTTCGGGACAAGTCAGGTAGATAGCTTAAATTTGGAAAAGTAATTTACCAAAGTAAACTTACTTAACCGAATGGAAAGATACATGACAAGCAGTGTGGACAAATATGCACATTAATATTTATCTTTCAATGAATACTGAGACGCAGTTTGTATACACAGAAACATACATATACGCAGACACATACACTGAGACACTCACAGTGTCACACACACAAGTGCACATAGACACACACATGCACATGCATGGAGACAAACAGAAAAAATCTCTGCAGAATATCAGCTTGAAAGAGATTTTCGTACCAAAAGTTAAATTCAAGACAAAAGGAAATGTTAAATTGTATTCTGCATCTGAGGTAACTCTGTTCACACAAGCTGCTGTCAATCGGTTTCTTCCTGGAACATTTGGATTTGGCTGAATTCCCTTTGCTTCTGGCAATATGGAGATTCCAATGAATCCTCAACAAGAATCCTTCACGAATGCTAAAAATGCCTGATACGTTTTCCCTTCTCATACTTTGACTGTGAGAAGGAACAAGGAAACAAAAGAAACAATAAGCCATGACATCTCTAGCAGGTTGCATCTTCTCCAACTTTTAAATGAAATGTACAATAATTTTATCTGATCACCTAATTGGACCAAATGAAGCCTCCTTGAATATGCTGTGGATTGTATGACTACGTCCCTGTTCCCTGATCCATGTAGGAGCAATTTATAAGCTATACTTTGAAGATGCGTTTGGATGTGTCCTCATAATTTTGTCCAATAAATTCATGTCTTTGGGCTATCTGTGTTAAAATGAATACATTGTTCTCTTAAATTTGTATCTTTAGTTCCAGTTTCCCACACCAGAGCAAATGTCCATTAGCCAAGCACCTGTTACGCTCTCCTCAAGATCTTATATGGTTCAGTATGAAAATCTCACATTCTCAAACCTGAAGTGAGCTGACCGTGTAGAGGTTTATAAAATTATGAGGGACATGGAAATGGTGAATACCCAAGGACATTTTCTGAGGTTGAGGGAGTGCAAAACTAGAGCACCTGGTTTGAAAGTGAGGGAGAAATATTTAAAAGAAATAAAGGTGGTAAACTTTTCTCGGAGTGTCTGGAATGAACTGCCGAAGGAAGTGTTGGTGGCTGGGTAAATTACAGCATTTAAAAGCCATTTGAATGGGTACTTGAAGAGGAAGGGTTATGGGCCAAGTGCTGGCAAATGGGACGGGATTAATTGAGGACATCAGGGCGTCATGGACAAGGTGAACCGAAAGGTCTGTTTCTGTACTGTATGACAGAATAAGGCCTTCTTTCCAGGAACACGCACATCTTTACAAAGCCTCAGAATCAATTTAGTATATTTATTTTTCAGTTTAAGGAACCATCACTACACGCAATTCATCAGATATGGCCTCAGAAATCCCCTGTACAGATGCAGAAAAGTATCATGATAGCCTTTGCATGGAATAGAATAATTCCATATATTTTCTTAACCACTTACCACATTTGCAAATAACTTTGTGTGATGCATGTAACAGGACGCACAAATCACTTTGTACCACTGAGTTTTGTGATCTCTCTACTTTTAAGTAGTTTACTATTATTTTACCCTTTTGTCACAGCATAAACTTCATTCACACACGTTATACTGTTTCTGCTAATGGTTTACACACTAAGCTCCCCTGTCTCTATCCCATTACAAACTCTCTATCTCCACTCGACATCTTATTGAATTTATATCTTGGTGGCTGAGATAATTGAGGTCCAATCCAATCAGTCCCCACATCCGAACCATTGACAGGTTCGAAGTAGTTGTTGATATTGCACTGATCTCTAAGGACCTCCACGACTTTAAAGCTGTCCAAACTGAAAACAAACATCAATCCCTACTGTCGATTTCCTGATAGTTACCCAGGGTTCCCTGTTTCCGTGTAGCTGCTTAGAAAGGTTGGATGGCCTCCTCATGTGCTGTGTAATGTACTCAAATGGCTGAATGACTTTATCATCTGCCTTTGTAAATCCTCAGAGTTCAAAAAGGTCTCCTCATGTCTCTTTGCTGACGGGCTGAATTGGATCTTCCTCTCCCTCTGGAACATAATCGAGGGTTTGAGTGAGAGAAGAAGACATGGTTTCGGAACAGCAGGAGGCCATTCAGCCCTTCGCGCCTGCTGCTCCATTTAGAATGTGCATTGTTGATGTGATTGTAACTAAACATCCCTTTCCTGCGGTTCCCAATAAACATAGATTCTTTTGTTCATTAATGATCTATGGAACTCAATTTTGAATGTTTTTTTTATTAACCCTGTCTTCACTGCTGCTTGGGCGTGGGAACACGACAGATCACACAAACCTAAAGAGAAAGGAACATCCCTGTCTAAGTCAGAAATGGAAATGCCCTTATTCTTAAAATGTGTCCCCCTCAAGCTAACCACAACTATTTTGACACAGCGACACAACAATTAGAAACAGATATAGGCCATTCAAAACTCAAACCTGTCTATATTTCCTTTAACAACTGACAATCAAATACTTAACAAATTTAGCCTCAACTGAGGTTAGATGAACTCCAGATACCATTATCTCACAAGAGTGCAGGAAATTGGAACATAGAACAGTGCAGCATAGCACACTTCTTTAGCCTTCATGTTGTGTCAACCTTTTATCCGAGTCTAAGACTAAACTAAACTTCATATTCTTCATTTTATTATCATCAATGTGTCTCTCCAAGAGTTGATTGAATGTCCCTAATTTATCTGATTCTACTACCTACGCTGGTTGTGCATGACATATCACTATCTGTAGAAAGAAAATACTGTCTCTGGCATCTTCTCTCAGCCTTCCTCCAATCACTTTAAAATTATGCTCCCTGCGTGATAGCCATTTCCACACCTGTAAAAAGTCTACAGTTGTCCACTCCATCTATGCTTCATCATCTTGCACACCTATATTATACAGCTCTCATCCTTGCTCACTCCAATGAGAAAACCCAAGCTCCCTTAGAAATTCTGCATAAGACATGCCCTCCAGCACAGGCAACATCCTGGTAAATCCTGTCTGCACCCTCTGGAAAGCTTCCAATTTCTTTCCGTAATGGTGCGACCAGAACTTAACACAATACTTCATGTGTGGTCTAACCAGGGGTTTATAGAGCTACAGCATAATCTCGCGGCTCTTAAACTCAATTTCTCTTCTCACGAAAACCAACTCACCATACTTCTCTTAACACGCCTATCAACTTGAATGGCAACTTGTAGGAATCTAAGCACGTGGAGCATAAGATCCGTCTGTTCCTCCACACGGCCAAGACTGCTATCTTTGACCCTGTAATCTGCATTTGAACTCGATCATCCAAAATGAATCACTTCAGAAAATAGGAAATTGGAGCAGAATTTAGCCATTTAGCCAATCGGATCTGCTGTGCCGTTTGAATACGGGTGAAACATTTCTCAGCCACATTCTTCTGCCTTCGCCAAATGATCAAATGTTTCCCTTATTAATGATTAACGTACTTATCTCTATCTTAAATAAATTACTTTTTCTGTGCGCAGGAGTGTGCATGTCTTAGTGTGTAAGTATTGATACCTGTATCTATTTGTGTTGTGTGTTTAATGTGCCTATATATGTTTGTGTGTATCCCTGTCTGCATCTCTGTTAAACATGGTCTTTGAAGGTTTTGGGGGACGTCCACTGAAATTGACACCAACACCCTCCCCTTCCTCCATCTCTACTCTTTGTCAATGTTCAGTGTAGAGCCGTAAAATGCCACCCTTTGCTGTCCTACCCAGGCTAAATGTCAGATTTTATTCTCTCTCAGATGACATCAAATTCTGTAAATCTCTCAGATTGCATGGCTGCTTGGGTTTTCAAATAACGCCTTTTAAAGCACAGAGCACTTTCGTCTGTTACCTCGTGATATTGTTCTTGAGTTATTACCAATATCACTGGGTCAGTTTCAGGACTTTTCAATCCTTTCTCACTTATACTTTGTAAGAGTGCATAACAAAAGATTTACAGTTGAAGAACGTGTAATAAGTGCATTACATCAATTTACACACGTTTCAGTCGACCTTCATTGGATGCAGTTACAGTGGAAATACTCTTTATTGTGTACACTCCGTGTCACGAATAATCTTCAAAGACAAATCACTTCCAAGTTGTAGAAGGAGCGCAGACATTACTCTACATGAGCATTCTCCACTGTTAGGGTCCTCAGTACAATTATGATACTCCCTAAACCTGCCTATACGTGTGTGTGCATGTGTGTGTGTGGTGACGGTGCTGTCAGTTTGGATGGTGTTGTGAGCTGGCTCTCTCTCAGACTAAAAATCTGATGTGAGTAAGTGAGGTCTGCAGATGCTGGAGATCACAGTACTGGAAAAGCACAGCAGGTCAGGCAGCTTTCGAGGAGCAGGAAAATTAACGTTTTGGGCTAGAGCACTGCATCAGGAATTCCGTTGATGTAGTAGAGTGTGAAGGCCAACCGAGGGGGCATTGCTTCACTTTGAACATCACAGAGGCTGACATATCCGCTACGCACATGGATACACACAGAGACACGCAAGTACACACAGAGACGAATGCAGACACGCAGACACACATTATTGATTATAGATACACACAAAAAAACTGACGTAGTAACACAGATACTAATAAAGAGGTACAGAGACACATACTGATACACTGATTCGCATGCACATACAGATTCACTGTCATCAATACAGACATATTATTCACACACTGACACACTGATGTTGATACAGACATCGAGAGTTTGCCAGTATTTACTTTTCGCGTGGTGACATTCCCAATATTTCACTTGTTCTGTGTGGCATGTGTCAATATTTCTGTTGCACTGCAGTAGATCCTCTGCACCCTCTATAGCTTCCACATTTTTCCATGACAAGGCGACCAGAACTGAATACAATGTTCCACGTGTAGTGTTACCTCACGGTGATGAACCCTTCCGCCAATTAAAGCAAACAGTGAGAAAAGCTCAACTCGCAACGTAAGCTGTTAAAGTACGAGTGACAAATCTCAAACTTTTCTCTTTAAGTATAAATAATTTCAATTTATTCCTTAACTCTAAAAGTGAACATTGAACAACAGCTATTCACAACTCGAAGCCCCTCTGTTAGAAACGAAAATCGCTTCTTAATAATCGCTCTAGACAAATTCAGGAAAACAAAGCTTTATTAGCAAGTCTGCAGAGTCGGGCAGCCTTCTGAGTAAAAGGCGCGCTGAGGCTTACAAAGTTTCTCATTATATACAGCACAAGTCCCTCCCCTCCTTGGTTCTAACGAGCCATGGGGTTCACATTCTTAAAAACATTATTATTCTCCAATTTGCACCCTTATCACAAAGTCTGCAACAAATGTCTCCAGACCCTCCCCTCCCTGGCTCTAACGAGCCATGAGGCTCACATTCTTAAAAACATCATTATTCTTTGATTTGCACCCTTATCACAAAGTCTTCAGAGTCTCCAAAGTTGTTTCTCTCACCCTGCAGTATTATCAGTCAAGGACTCATCCTTCCCTGCCTGTGTTAATGGTTTCATCAATCAAGGGCCTGTTTGTTTTTACTCTGCTCACAAATTGTCAGCATTCTGCACAATTTAAACTATTCTACTTTTGAGTATACAAAATGTTTTAGAAAAGAAACAAAAGTTTTGTCATTTATTATAGATCAGTCTGTGGTCCAGGCACATCTTAAAGTTTAAACCGAAATTACCTCTCACAATTCCACCCTTTTCTTTCTTTAAGATGTGCCTGACCAAGATAGCCCCCCCTCCTCAAGGGCCCGGGAAATCCTTGGTCTTTCGCAGCAACATCACTTTAAGTTCCCGCGTCCCATGTTGTGGAACCACCACTGCCTGGAGTCGGGAAATATTTTTCTGAATTAAAAACTGAATACAGGGAGTTAGGCAGGGTAATACGAGAAGAAGAATCATGCCCCCCCCCAACCACCAGCAACACCGTGCGCCACCAACTACCACCTAGGAGTCCATCCCACCATCCGATGCCACTAAGAGGACGCCAAGATTGTACTGGCACATGGGCCAATTTCCGAATTTCATCGGAAATTTCCAAAACCGCTTTACCATTATCGTCAATTTCTAGGCAGCAGTTAGTCAGGTTAAACTTCCCGTACACACCCCCCTCCGAGGCCAACAGATAATCCAAGGCAAGTCGGTTTTGATATATAGCAGCCCTCATCTGATCCTGCTGCTTAGCCAGCAGCTCCAGGGCCAGGGCAGTCCGGTTAGTAATAACCTCTACGACTGCTTGGAGCCTGATAATTCGATTCAACATATAGATAGGAGTACGGTATCCCCATGATCCGTCCTGTGCCCATGTAGCTGGCCCGTAGTATGCAATAACCCGGGCCGGTGGCCACTCATCCCCCCAATCACCGACTTGGATATCCCTTGGCGACCTACGGAGAGAGTCAAATAGTTTAATTCCCAAATCGTTGCCTTCCTTCCGGGGTAATAGGAAGAACGCAGGTCGTATTAGACCCAGGAAGCATACCCCAGCCCATCCCATGGGTAGTTTGGAGTATGCCTGATTACCGCATATCCAAAATAGGCCATCTGGAGCAGGCCCTCCCTGCCTCACAACATCATCCCACAGTTCCTTTACCCCAGGGACGCCCTCATAAGGACCAGGACCACTACAATTCCAATATTCGGGCTCCTGGCCCCGTGCCAGAGTCTGGACAGGAGTATCCCAGCATCGACTCCCCTGAGAACCACCACCCCAGGCTCTCATCATGTCATCGGAAGAATCAGCACCTAGTTCGTCAGAGGAGGAATCAGTACGTAATGGAACGCAATTTTGATGACCTCGGTTTGCAATGTACCAAGTAATATCCTCAGGCCACCATACTCGTGTGGTCGCATCCAATACACTCTGACAGGGACTAATTCCTACCTCCACGGTCCCCTTTCCTTCAACACATAACTGGCCCTCAGGGCTATTTGTCAGTCTCCACCCCTGGCTTTTCCTTTCGTTGACATGTGTCCAAGTGGTTTGAAGCAATTCCCATATGTCTAAGCTGTGACCAGTCCATGGCCATTGTTCTGACATATGCGGCCCCCCACAAACCCAGCAATTGCTAATATTTAAAACAGTGGCTATCCTCGAGGTAAGATCAATAAACAGGTTTTGTGTTACATCAGGGAGCTCAATCCTTTCTTCTACCTCTTCGTATACAGATGGCACTTTAGAGAGTACGACCGTTCCCTGACGGTCTTGCTCTTTCTCCAACCCCCGATCAGTGATCTGTATCTTGGTCTCCTTGACTCTGTCAACCTGTTCCCTGCGCAACACGGAGGATAGGTCCCACCTCCCAGTTTTGCTAATACACACCCAGCGGTCATTTATAGGGCATCCACGGATTTTGCCACCGTATCCTTTATTATATACCTGATAATAGGGTCTTCCACCCTCCCAACATTCATGGCGTGCACTCACATCGTAACACCAATCGTCCACATAGGAATGGGACACAATGTTCCCGAGTAGATTCGAATCCCAAGTCTTACTGTAGTTCGACATTTGTCACATCTTCCCTCACCCTCCCCCACATACAGGAATAAACTGATCAATATCCCCACCAATACAGTCCAAGTAGAGTTCATTATTGCTGTCTTTTCAGTTTTACCACCAACGGCTTGTCCCCTTGCTCGCATGTCCAAGTGCTTTCTCCTTCAGATGGAACAGGCCCCTTTATCCTCGATGCGTGGACCCACCCTTTCTCTTTCGTCCGAACAGCTGCTTCAGTTGTTAACAGAACCAGGAACGGTCCTTCCCACCGCGGCTGGAGCTTTTCGGCCTTCCAGGTCTTAACAAGTACCCAGTCTCCGGGCTCCACCTTATGCAAGAGGAAGTCGAGCGGCGGAGTGTGAGCCAGGAGACCTTTCCTCCGGAGTTCTCTTGGGCAAATTTGACCTCAGTGGGATCCCTCCTGCGCCACGTGGTGTACCACAGATTGAGGTCACCTTTGATATTGACGCAAATGGCATCTTGAATGTCTCTGCTGTGGACAAGAGCACTGGCAAAGAGAGCAAAATCACCATCACCAATAACAAGGGCAGGTTGAGTAAGGAGGAGATCGAGAGGATAGTGCAGGAAGCGGAGAGGTACAAAGGTCAGGATGATATGCAGCGTGAGAAAATTACAGCCAAGAATTCCCTGGAGTCGTACGCATTTAACATGAAGAGTTCAGTGGAGGAAGAGAAAACGAAAGGCAAGATCAGTGAGGAAGATAAGAACAAAGTCATCGAAAAGTGTAACCAGGCCATCTCCTGGCTGGAGGCAAACCAAACAGCAGAGAAGGAGGACTTTGAGCAGCAGTTGAAAGATTTGAAAAAAAAAAAAATATGCAAGCCCATCATTGCCAAACTTTACCAGGGAGGTATGCCCGAAGGGCCATTCTCAGAACAAGTCAGAAAGGACCCTTCTGGTGGACCAACAATTGAAGAGGTTGATTGAAACTTTAACTCTCTTCAAAGTAATATCATTTTCAGTTGGTCTCTCTTCTCCACCATTCCATCCCCCCACCTCCCTGAAATTGCAACAGTCCTTTAGAATTTCTCGGGGCTTCTGTAAACCCAGTTGATTTGGACATTTGCACAGTTAGGTAAATGATGGCCTACATTTCTGAAGTTTGGGTGTTTGAATGGTAGCAATTAAACGTGTCAATGGTGAATTTTTCTGCAAACTGTTTCCTGTATGTTTTATACATTGAGTAGTTTACACCCTTTTAGCTGCTAATGGAGTTCTTTCTCAGTTTTCTGCACACTACAAGAATGCACCGTATGATTCAGAAATTCAGTCAGTTGTCACTAATCCTGAGAAGTTATTGTTTAGACAGGTTATACTTACAGTTAAGCAAGCCAGCTATCCTTTCTGTCATGTAGTTGGAACAGTGTTCCCTTATAATAAATAGTATACAACAGAGATTCTATTTTCATACAGACCACAAGAAGGTGGTGTTATAACAATTGGCAGCCTTTGCAGACTTAATTTGTATGCAATTATTGGGGAAAGTAATCACAATTAAATATCTTTGGTGGAAAATGCATAACATCCGAGCAGTGACTATCAATAATACAATTTCTCTCCGTGCACAACCAATTTTCAGATGATGTCCTTTGTGTTCTCCAAAAGCTTGTTTAACCATTTGAATCATTAAGTGGATAGGACCAATTTTCATGCATTGTGTGTCTGTTGCTGTCATAAATGTTTTTTTGTTTGCAGCAAAATTTAAGTTTTTTTTTGATACCTTCCAGACATTGATTCTCTCACAATCTTTTCCATTTTTATGACTTTTCTTTCAACTCTGTCTGTTTTTTTTTTCCCTTGGTTAATCATTCTTTGATATTCCCTTCCTGGAATCATTTTTCCTCACTGAGGAAACTGGGAGTCATGAACTATTTTCATAAAAGTGTGCAGTTGTTCATTAGTTGTCTTTTCTATTAAACTTCTTTCTGAGTCCACTCCAGTTAACTCTGCACAATGCCTACCTTCTTCGAGTTTATAGCACAGTTGTTTTCAACCCAAGTTTCTTACTCTTAACATGAATGCTAACTTCTATCATATTATGGTCACTGTAACCTTTAGAGTTTATTTTTACTTTGTGATCACGTATTAAACCTTCCTCAGTATATATTATCAGACGCAAAATAGCTTGATTCCCATTTGGATGTAGAACATATGATTCTAGAAAAGTGTCCTTCTGACTTCCTTAGGCAACTTGATTTTCCCAATCTACATGAAAATTAAAATCACCAGTGATAAATATACTGCCTGTTTTTTACACACCTTATTTTCTCCCTGAACTATTCTGTCCCAAAGAAAGCTATTGTTGATGGGTCTGTGGACAACTCCCAGCAGCATCTTTACCCATTATTTTTTATAAGCTCCCACTTATATGGATTTTATAACATATGTTTCCAAGATCATTTCCTGCTACTTATACTTATTCTATCTACAAATAACAAAACATACCCCAGCCCATCCCTTAATCGCCTTAGATCCCTTATTTCCCATTTCCGAGGACTTCATAATTCTCCCGTGATAATCTATCACAATTTAGCCAATTCCCGGACCTTCAGTCCAGTGATCGCCCAGGTTCCTTTGCAGGCACCCCCGGTCTTTGGATTCCTGTGTCCTACGTCTCTGTGACACAGATCACAGGCACCCCGTAGGTACACGTTCCTCCTCAAACACGGTCTCTGCAAAATCCCTCACAGGCAAGCCCCGGTCTCTAGATACCTGAGTCCCACGTCTCTGTAGAAAAATCCACAGGCACCCCGTAGGTCCCCAGGCGTCCGGAAACACGGTCCCCGCAAGTTTTTCTTACCTGGGTTCGGTGCACCGAAATTACTCGATCGTTAACCGTCCCCACTGCCTCGGCCACACCCCTCCTTTGTTTTCCTGAGCCTCCCGGATATCACTCGCTCAAGCCGCGCGGGGCGACAAGCAAGGAATCAGGGACTGCTGAAATCAGCAGGGTGCACCTTCTCCGATGTCCTTCCTCAGCTTCCCCCGCGGCCGGAGTGTTGATCCCGGACAACGAGCCCCCAAGTTGTTAGAAACGAAAATCGCTTCTTAATAATCGCTCTAGACAAATTCAGGAAAACAAAGCTTTATTAGCAAGTCTGCAGAGTCGGGCAGCCTTCTGAGTAAAAGGCGCGCTGAGGCTTACAAAGTTTCTCATTATATACAGCACAAGTCCCTCCCCTCCTTGGTTCTAACGAGCCATGGGGTTCACATTCTTAAAAACATTATTATTCTCCAATTTGCACCCTTATCACAAAGTCTGCAACAAATGTCTCCAGACCCTCCCCTCCCTGGCTCTAACGAGCCATGAGGCTCACATTCTTAAAAACATCATTATTCTTTGATTTGCACCCTTATCACAAAGTCTTCAGAGTCTCCAAAGTTGTTTCTCTCACCCTGCAGTATTATCAGTCAAGGACTCATCCTTCCCTGCCTGTGTTAATGGTTTCATCAATCAAGGGCCTGTTTGTTTTTACTCTGCTCACAAATTGTCAGCATTCTGCACAATTTAAACTATTCTACTTTTGAGTATACAAAATGTTTTAGAAAAGAAACAAAAGTTTTGTCTTTTATTATAGATCAGTCTGTGGTCCAGGCACATCTTAAAGTTTAAACCGAAATTACCTCTCACACCTCTTTCTCTGAACTGGTTGGTATTTGCTTCCAACTTTATAACAACATAATGTTCCAAAAAGAAAAACCCACATTGAAATTGCATCAACATAATTTCAAAACCACACAGCATCTGTCATCTCCAGTGTTATCTTTCTTTCAGCTGAAGATCTTCCTGGGTTGTCTTCTGAATTTTAGTGCAAGCATGTTTCATACAAAAGCGGTATCTTTGTCAGAGAGCGTTTTGCATGGCCGTCTCTCTCTAGATGGCAGTTCCTCTCAGCCCAACTAACGAACTGCATGCCTCTTTTATGCCATTCAATATTTGATCATCTCATTGGTTAGATGTTGGCAAAACAATAAATTCAAAATCGTTTGACTTTTGTATCCTGGTGCAGAATTTAAACTGAATGGTTCAATTCGAATTGTTTTCAATCAGCAACCAAAACTCAAGGTATCTATTTCACAGACAAACGTTGCATGCTTTATATTTTCCAGCATACTTTGGGATCTGTTAGCTGGTCATACGAAGGTGCTTGCAAGCTAATAGTGCAGAACAACATTCACTCTCTCTTAAAAGGTACGATAAACGCCTTTAGCTTCATGACAGTGGTTTAGTCCGAGGTTTATAGAGCTTTAGCATAATCTCATAACTCTGAAACTCAGTTCTGTAGTTTGTGAAAGCCAACACAATATACAGTTTTTTAACAATCACATAAAACTGGGTCAAGATTAGGGTGGTGTTGGAAAAGCACAGCAAGTCAGGCAGCATTCGAGGAGCAGGGAAATTGATGTTTCAGGCACAAGTCCTTCATCAGATGATGAAGAGCTTCTGCTTGAAACGTCGATTTTCCTGCTCCTCGGATGCTGCGTGACCTGGTATGCTTTCCAGCACCACCCTAATCTTGACCCTGATATCCAGATCTACGGTCCTCACTTTTGCCAAATTACCATCAACCTCGGTGGTCACTGTGAGGGGTCTCTGGCCATGGACCCCAAGATTCCTCTGTTCATCCGCACTGCCAAGAATATTGCTTTTATCCCAATATTCTACGTTCAAATTCGACCCTCCAAAGTGAATGACTTCACATTTTTCCAGGTTTCACTTGATTTGCTTCTCATCAGCTCAGTTCTGAATCCTGCCAATGTTCCATTGCAACTTACAACATACCTTAACATTATCCAGAACGCAATCAACCTTTGTGTTTTCGACAAACGTACTAATCCGCACTTCCACATCCTCATCCAAGCCATTAGTAAAAATCCCAAAGAGCAGTAGTCCTAAAATTGATTTTGTGGGACATCATTAATCACAGAGCTCCAGACTGAATGCTTTCTATCTTCTACCAACCTCAGTCTTCTATGGGCCAGGAATTGTATATCCAGACAACCAGATTTCCCTGCATCCCATGCCTACTTACTTTCTGAATGAGCCTGCTGTGGGTAACTTTATCAAATGTCTTGCTAAAATCTATATACACCACATCCATTGAACTACCTTCATAAATGTGTTTTGTCACATCCTCAAATGATTCAAAAAGATTCGTGAGGCATGACCAGCCCCTCACAAAGGCATGCTGACTATCTCGATCAAACGATGTTTTTTTTCCACGAAATCAGAAATCATGTCTCTCAGAATCCTCTCCAATATTTTGCCCACCACTGTCGTAAGACTGATTAGTCTATTATTCCCAAGATTATCCCTATTCTCATTGCTTGAACAAGGGAATAACATTTGCCAACCTCTTTTCATCTGGCCTGAGTCCAGTGGAAAGTGAAGATGCCAGGATCATTGCCAAACGCACAGCAATCTCTTCTCTCGTTTACTGTAGAATGCTTACTTATATTCTGTTTGGCCAAGGATAATTATCTATCCTTGTGTTTCTCAATTTTTTCGTCACACCCTCCTGTTCTAGCATATCAGCCTGTTTCATGCTCTCCCCATAAACTTCAATGCCCCTCTCAGTAGTGAATACTGAAGCAAAGCATTCATTAAGGATCTCCCCTACCTCTTCCAACTCATGATGCAAATTGCCTCCACAATCTGTGATGAGCCCTACCCTCACTCTGGCCGTCCTCGTGTAGAACATCTTCGCTTTTACCCACCAAGACTTTTTCATGTCCACTTCTTGCTCTGCTGAGTTCATTCTTC
This sequence comes from Chiloscyllium punctatum, assembly GCF_047496795.1. Lineage (NCBI taxonomy): Eukaryota > Metazoa > Chordata > Chondrichthyes > Orectolobiformes > Hemiscylliidae > Chiloscyllium > Chiloscyllium punctatum. The sequence continues at coordinate 33,950,819 of NC_092757.1, forward strand.
AGTTGCTTCCTGGCTAAATTGCAACCTTCCAGGGCCCTGTCTGATCCTTGCATCCACAATCTTAAGAAAACTTCCTCCTCCCTTTTGAAGAGATGCTCTACATCCCTTGGCACAATGGAAGTATGAAGCTTAAATAGAGGGGAGCTACATATCCTGTCACTTCCAGCATGGGCTGCATGTTTCCCCACACTGGGCAGTGATCTAACACAACGTTACTGAACAATGTACTAGGGTGATTACACAGCACGACATACTGGGAGGGTAACTGCTCCTGGTTTTCAAATCAATGCACTGGGGTGATGCATAAAGTCCTACATGCTGGGAGAGTAACTGCACCTGGTTTACAGTTCAATGCACTGGCATGGTGTACACAGCTCTGCATGCTGGGAGGGTAACTGCTCTAGGTTTAAAGATCAAAGAACTGGGGTGGTACCCACAGCCCTACATGCTGGGAGGGTAACTGCGCCTGGTTTACAGATCAATGCACTCGGATGGTGTACACAGCTCGACATGCTGGGAGCGTAACTCCTCCAGGTTCAGAAATAAATGCACTGGGTTGGTGTACACAGCACTGCATGCTGGGAGGGTAACTGCTCCTGGTTGACAGATAAATGCACTGGGGAGGGGGGTGTACGCAGCTGTACATGCTGCGAAGGTTCGTGCTCCAGCTTTTCAGAGCAATTCACTGTTCTACACCGCACAGCTCCCCACGGACTGGTGTGGTCCGCACTGTCTGGATAGAGTACTGGGTTGTATTGAGAAGTACTCCAGCCTTGTCAGAAATGTGATCCCTGCGAAACGGATATCTCCTCTGTATTATGGTGTCGGATTCTGAGTGGCGGATTGGACATCTGATATGATTGACCATTTGATCTTATCTCTCAGCATATTCATTTTATGTTCTTATTCTTGTTATTGGACGCCGTCCCCAAAGTCTGAAAACTCCAGCTAGTCCCATTTTCCTGAGAAGAGCCACGTTTATTCGATTTGTCAGTGAAGTAATCATTCAATTAATACATGAATATCGGTCCTTCTGTACCTTAACCTAGCAGTTGGTGCTCATATCCCTTGATTCCCATGGACATCATTATCAAGCTCAGAAACAATTGCAAGCTGTATGGCTTGAGCTCTCCTGTATTTTACGGCTGGGGGTCCCAATTGGGTCCATAGTTTATCGAGAGTTGGCCTTGTGAAGCCGTGTTTTTGTTCAGACTTCTTCCTCCCATTGGGCATCTCGGACACCAGACACAATGCTTGTGGTAACACAAAGGCCCTGACCAAAATAGCCAAAATGCCCGCGCCTACATTGTTCAAAAAAGACCGCCACGTCCTATGAAAACGTTCCATTTTCTGGTGCATGATAATTGTAAGGAAGACCAGGGGGATGTGCTTCATAACTAACCTACACAACCCCGAGTTTCCTGGAGATTGTCGAACACCCACCTCTTTCTAGCACAAAATGAAAGAATACTAAACAATTTCTTCCCAAAGATGGGTGATCTGACAAACCCAAGAGGCGGGGCATCAGATCTACATTGACCTCGGTTCCCAAGACCCCTTCCAAAACACTCGCTCTCGGCCCCTAGTACCTACGAGGTTAGTGACATGGCCATAAACAATGAGTATGCGTACCCACATCTCTTTTACATTTGGGCACATTGGGGGCGTCCTTTCTTAAATTTGGCAAGCCACTCCGATGCCAAATAAACCCTGTGGAGTACCTTCAGTTGCATAGCTTGCGTCCTGTTGCAAATCGAAATCTTCCAACATTCTTCCAAATATCTGCCCATTTCTCTGTTGAAGCTTCCACGTCCAATTGCTGAACCCAAATTCCACACAGCTGCTCGATGTGCATTGAAACGCTACCTCCTATTAAATGCTAGAGAGTGCTGACCGAGAGAGTGAACATGGACTGAAGCACTTTCACCTCCATATTCGACTTATGGGGACCAACTATTAATGCAGTTTCTTTTCTGGATAAAATCCCTAATCTCATAGATAGTTCATATTTCTGGCTCAGCTGCTCAAAAGACGTCATGCCCACCCTGTCAATTAAGTCTCCCAAACAAAAAAAGGTCCTCCAGACTCCCAGAGCCAAAAGCCAGAATCCATCAATCCTACAATGGGAGTAAAAAGGGAAGTGATTTTTTTTTTGTAAATTGCCCTCGCTTTGTTGCATCATTTTCCATGATTTAACTGTGTGAAGGTCAGTTGGATTTCTGCAATAGTCCATAACAGTCCGCAGCTTGTCCATGAACAACAGATTAATGAGGGGACATTTTGCCTGGGAGGCATCGATGTCCAACCACATTGACCGCGGATCTAGGCAAATCAAATCAGCCAAATAGGCTAGGAGGGAACTCAATTGGTATTTGTTAAAGTGTGTAAAATCAACATCCCTCAGCTCCCGCAGAAACTGCAATTGGTTGAGCTCCATAACAGGCCGCCTATGATGTCAAATAAAACATCCAAGCCGACTGTAAAGCTCTGTATAGGCTGACTGGGCAGTATCAAAAGGTGCATTTGCCTGGGATATAATAAACGGGGGAACACGTTCATTTTGACCGGAGATATTCTTCCCAACTAGGATAAAGAAAGATCCTCCCAACGATGAAAGTCCTGCCTTATGTTCTCGAGCAACTGCAGGAAGATAGCTTTACCTAATTAATTGAAGGCTGGAGTGATAAAAATGGCTGAATACAGGAAACCTCCCTCTGACCATCTGAAAGGGAATCTAATTCCACCTCCAAGATCGAGTGTTCTAATAAGACCCAGACAGGTATGGTCTCCAATTTCATAAAGTTGATTTTATACCCCAAGAAAGATCCAAATACATTAATCACTTGGGGCACAGATATCATCGAGTTTGTTAGAAAGAGAAGAACGTCATCTGCATAAAGTGTGATCTTATGCCATCCTGATCCTACCTCCAGGGCAATAACATTGTGGTCCCTCCGGATGGGCTCTGCCAACGGCTCAGTCAACAATGTTAATAGTAACGGTGAAAGAGGACACACTTGACGGCTGCCTCTGCCATTGCTAAAATTGTCAGACCTTATACCATGAGTGACTTGATAATCCTGACACCGAACTGGGATAAGCTATCCAAGTCCAAACTATTCCAGGACATAATAGAGGTACGGTCACTCCACCCGGTCAAATGTTTTCTCTGCATCCACTCCCAAGCCTGGAATCGATCCTAGCTGACACACCTGAACCATATTAGCACTCTCCTGTTATTATTAGACGACCTGTGACCCCTAATAAAACCTGTCTGGTCCTATTTCACAATGAAAGGCAAGACCTTCTCCAGCTTCAACGCCAGCATTTTCACCAAAATATTAAAGTCCACGTTTGATAAGGATAGAGGCCTTAATGAAGTTCAGTGCTCGGGAGAATGAGATAAATATTTCCTTCTCTCGGAGAGGATGTGAGGCAGGCCTGACTGTATGAAGAATTGTACATATCCAACATTGGCTCAGTCAGCATGTCGACGAACTCCTTTTAAATCTCACTCTAAAATCCATCTGGGCCCGGTGCTTTACCACTCTGGAGCTAGCTCACCGTCTCCTGTATCTTTTGGCTTGTCAGAGGGGCATTCGAAAGAGACGCCTGCTCTGAAGTTACACCTGGGTGGTCCGGGGTACCTAAAAAGGTCTTCATTGTTGCCAATCTGTCCTTACAGCCCTCGGACTGGAAGAGCCCAGATAAGAACTTCATGAATTCTGTATTAATCTTTCTGGGATCGCAGGTGATTTTAACAGCACGCGCATTAATGGATGTGATAGACTGGGGCAATCTTCTTTCTGGCCAGGTATGCCAGATATCTACCCTGGTTATCACATTACTCGAATACACTCTGTTTCGGAAATGAAATTGCTCTTTTTGCTGTCTGGGTGACAACAACGTTCAGAGCAGCCCGGAGCATTGTAATCTGCTGCAACTCAGTTACAGACGGTCTGTCCAAATATGCTCTGTCAACTGCTGCTCTCCCTTCTACCGCTTCCGAGTTGCCTAGTAAGAAATATTCAAACCCTTTGCATAGGCCTTGGCAGTCTCCCAAAGCACCATCGGATTACTGGCCGTCCAAGTTGATGTACAAAAATGTTTAAATCCCATGAAAATATTCAACAACAATGCAAATCTTAGCAGGACTTATACACTTAATCGCAAGGTGCAAGGGAGTGTTGCTGGACAAAGAGACCTTGGATTGCATGTTCATAGCTCCTCGAAAGTGGAGTCGCAGATAGATACGAAAGTGATAACGGCGTTTTATATGCTTTCCTTTATTGGTCAGAGTCTCGAGTACTGTAGTTGGGAGGTCATGTTGCGGCTGTACAGGACATTGGTTAGGACACTGTTAGAATATTACGTGTAATTCTGGTCTCCTTCCTATCGGAAAGATGTTGTGAAACTTGAAAGGGTTCAGAAAAGATTTACAAGGATTTTGCAAGGGTTGGAGGATTTCAACTACAGGGAGAGATTGAACAGGCTGGGCTTTTTTCCCTGCAGCATCATAGCCTGAGGGGTGACCTTATAGAGGTTTACAAAATTATGAGGACCATAGATAGGAGAAATAGATAATGTCTTTTCCCTGGTGTCGGGGAGTCCAGAACCAGAGGGGAAAGATAGAAAAGAGACCCAAGGGTCAATTATTTCACGCAGAGGGCGGTACACATATGTAATGATCTGCCAGAGGATGTGGTGGAGGCTGGCATAATTACAACATTTAAGAGGCACTTGGATCGGTATATGAATTGGAAGCGTTTGGAGGGATTTGTGCTGGGTGCTGGCAGTTGGGACTAGATTGGGTTGGGATATCTGGTCGTCATTTATGGGTTTGACAGAAGAGTCTGTTTCCATGCTGTACATCTCTACGACTCTATGACTAGCTATCTTTCAGGAGGAAGGTATCCATGCACTACTGCCTGTACCATTGCCACCATCCTAAACCTCCATGTACACTGTCGCATGATCAGAAATGGCTATATTCCCAATTCTACAGGACAGCACTGAAGTCAAAAAAGGACAATGGGGCAAAAACATGTCAATCCTATTTTGGCACTTATTTGGGTGAGGTAAAAAGGTGAAGTTCGGTAAGGGTGAAAAATCTCCACACATCCACCAAGCCCAGTTCCCTGTTTAGATCCACCAGATGCCTAGATTGCAGGGAATTATCGTCGAGAACCCGTAAGACCCTATCCACCTTGGGATCCAGAAATCGGTCAACGTCTCCCCCTAAAATTGTCTGACGACCCCCAAGGCCCATCAACCTGGAGAGTGCATCCGTTAATTTGAAGGGTGTACCAGGGGCAAGGTGGAGGACGGGAAACCTTTCTGTCTGTAAGAGCTGCTCCTTTTTTTGAGGTAGTTTAGATGCTGGAGGTGATTTCCATGAATTCCAGGAGCAGCACTTACTGATTTATATGCTGTTGCATTGTTTTGGAACTTTGGGGAATAAATGTCAAAAGAACAGCAGTTTCAAAAGCGAGAAGAACAGACAAAAGAAGCACATGGTGAGGACAGTGCAGGGGAAAGAGAGAGAGAGAGAGAGAGAGAGAGAGAGAGAGAGAGAGAGAGAGAGAGAGAGAGAGAGAGAGAGAGAGAGAGAACCTGTACAATTACTGTCTTTGCTGTTTTTGAATTCATGTGTCGCTGGACATCCGAGTGCGTCTGCAAAAACTAACAAGCAGTGAGTTTCACGACTAATCTTGGAGAAACCTGTTTGTGCGAGGTTCACAACACAGAATCAGATCAGTTTATCGTTGTTTTAATTCTGTACAACAGAAAGGCTGCGGTAGTGAGTATAGTGGCATCTTTCTTGATTATATGTTTTTGTAGATAAGTCTCTTGATTAAACTTAAAATAAAAGCCATAGCTATTAATTTAACCTGGTGCAGTGTTTTGTAGATGAATAAGACGTTTCAAGGTTTGCTAGAAGACAGTGTTATTTCCTGGGTCTATAAATTGTGAAGGAGCAAAACGGGACTTTGCAGTGATATGTTCTTCTTGTCAGATGTGAGAGTTTAAAGAGAGTTTAAGGGTTACGACGGATTATATCTGTCATAAATGCTGTTGGATGCGAGTCTTACCAGAACAAATGGATCTTTTGGATAGACATTTCGAAGCGATGAGGAATTTGCAACAGCAACAGTATGTGATGGATGGCAGTTATAGGACGGGGGCAAGTCTCAGGTACAGTCACATACATGGGTTAACTCTAAGAAGGGTAAGAGAGGTAGACACCTAGGGCAGAAGGCTTTTGTGGATGTACCCATTTCAAACAGGTATTCTGTTTTGGAAAATGTAGGGAGTGATGGATTCTCGGTGAACGTTGTACGAACAGTCAATTTTCTGGTATTGAGACTGGGTCTAACGCAACGAGTGTTACATCAGCTTCTAAGAGATCAATTGTGTTCGGCGAATCTGTAGTCCAAGGTATAGACAGACGTTTCTCTGGACAGTAGAGGAAAAGCGGAATAGAGTGTTGTTTCCCTGGTGCCAGAATCAAGGATGTCTCAGAGAGGGGACAGATTATTTTCACGGGGGTAGAGGTTTCAGCGAGAGGTCATTGTCCACATTGGACCAACGATATTGGAAGGGAAAATGTTGAGATTCTGACGTAAGATTAGAGAGAGTTCGGCAGAAATTTAAAAATGGTCCTCAAGGGTAGTAATATCTGGATTACTCCCAGCGCTACGAGCGAGTGAGGGCAGGAATAGGAGGATAGAGCAGATGAATGCATGGTCGGGGAGCTGGTGCTTGAGAGAAGGACTCACATTTTTGAATCATTGGAATCTCTTTTGGGGTAGAAGTGACCTGTACAAGAAGGACAGATTGCACCTAAATTAGAAGTGGAGTAACATAGTGACAGGGACATTTGCTAGAACTGCTCGGGAGGATTTAAACTAGCAAGGTGGGGGGGGGGGCACCCATGGGGATACCAAGGAAAGAGATCAATATGAGACTGGTACGGTTGAGAACAGAAGTCAATCAAACAGTCAGGGCAGGCAGGGACATGTGGGACTGATAAATTAAACTGCATGTATTCAATGCAAGGTGCCGAACAGGGAAGGCAGATGAACTCAGGCCATGATTAGGAACATGGGACTGGGATATCATACCAATTACAGAAACATGGCTCAGGGATGGGCAGGACTGGCAGCTTGATGTTCCAGGAAGGATAGAAAGGGATGGAAGAGAGGAGGGGAGTGGCAGTTTTGATAAGGGATCGCATTACATCTGTGCTGAGGAGGATATTCCCGGAAATATATCCAGGTACATTATTTGGGTGGAACTGCGAAATAAGGAAGAGATTATCACCTTTTTGGGATTGTATTATAGACCCTTTAATAGTCAGATGGAAATTGAAAAACACACTTGTAATGATATCTCAGCTATGCGTAAGAATAATAGGGTAGGTATAGTAGAGGATTTTTAACTTGCCAAACATAGACTGGGAGTTCCAATATGTTAAAGGTTTAGATGGAGAGGAATTTCATAAGTGCGTCCAAGATAATTTTCAGATTCAATATGGGGATGTACCTACTAGAGAAGGTGCAAAACTTGATCTACTCTTGGGAAATATAGCAGAGTAGGTGACTGAGTTGTCAGTGGGGGAGAAATTTGGGGCCAGCGACCACAATTCTATTCGTTTTAAAACAGTGATGGAAAAGGATAGACCAGATCTAAAAGTTGGAGAAAGGTCAATTTTGACGGTATTAGGCAAGAACTTTCGAAAGCTGATTGCAGGCAGATTTTCGCAGGTGAAGTGATGGCTGTAAAATGGGAAGCTTTCAGAAATGAGGTAACAGGAGTTTAGTGAAACTATATTCCTGTCAGGGTGAAATGAAAGGCTGGTAGGTATAGGGAATACTGGATAACTAAGGAAATTGAGGGTTTGGTTAAGAAAAAGAAGGAAGCATATGTCAGGTATAGACAGGATAGATAAAGTGAATCCTTAGAAGAGTACAAGGGAAGTAGGAGCACACTTAAGAGGGAAATCAGGATGGCAAAAAGGGGACATGAGATCGCTTTTGCAAATATAATTAAGGAGAATGCAAAGGGCTTTTACAAATATATGAAGGACAAAAAGGTAACTCGGGAGAGAATAGGGCCCGTCAAACATCAGCAAGTCGGCCTTTTTGTGGAGCCGCAGAAAAGGGGAGAGATACTAAATGAATATTTTGCAACAGTATTTACTGTGGAAAAGGATATGGAAGATATAGACTGTAGGGAAATAGATGGTGACATCTTGCAAAATGTCCAGATACAGAGGAGGAAGTGCTGCATGTCCTGAAACGTGTAAAGGTGGATAAATCCCCAGGTCCTGATCAGGTGTACCCGAGAACTCTATGGGAAGCTAGAGAAGAAATTGCTGGGCCCCTTACTGAGGTGTTTGGACCATCGATAGTCGCACGTGAGCTGCTGGAAGACTGGAGGTTGGTAAACGTGGTGCCACTGTTTAAGAAGGGCGGTAAAGACAAACCAGAGAACTATAGACCGGTGAGCCTGACATCGGTGGTGGGCAACTTGCTGGAGGGAATCCTGAGGGATATGCTGTACATTTATTTGGAAAGGCAAGGACTGATTAGGGATAGCCATCATTGCTTTGTGCGTGGGAAATTATGTCTCACAAACTGGATTGAGTTTTTTGAAGAAGTAACATAACGGATTGATGACGGCAGAGCAGTGGTTGTGATCGATTTGGACTTCAGTAAGGCGTTCGACAAGGTTCCCCATGGGAGACTCATTAGCAAGCTTAGATCTCATGGAATACAGGGGAACTAGCCATTTGGATACAGAACTGGCTCAACGGTAGAAGAGAGAGAGGGTGGTGGTGGAGGGTTGTTTTCAGAATGGAGGCCTGTGACCAGTGGAGTGTCACGAGGATCTGTGCTGGGTCCACTGCTTTTTGGCATTTACATAAATGATTTGGATGTGAGTATAAGAGGTACAGTTAGGAAGTTTGCAGATGACACCAACATTGCGGGTGTAGTGGACTGCGAAGAGGGTCTCCTCAGATTACAACAGGATCTGGACCAATTGAGCCAATGGGCTGAGAACTGGTAGATGGAGTGTAATGCTGATAAATGCGAGATGCTACATTTTGTGAAAGCAAGTCTTAGCAGAACTTATAAACTTAATGGAAAGGTCCTAGGGAGTGTTGCTGAACAAAGATACCTTGGAGTGGAGGTTCATTGCTCCTTGAAAGTAGAGTCGCTGGTAGATAAGATAGTGAATAGGCGGTTGGCGTGCTTTCTTTTATTGTTCAGAGTATTGAGCACAGGAGTTGGGAGGTCATGTTGCAGCTGTCCAGGGCGTTGTCTCGACCACTGTTGGAATATTGTGTGAATTTCTGTTATCCTTCCTATTGGAAAGATATTGTGAAACCTGAAAGGGTTCAGAAAAGTTTTACAAGAATGTTGCCAGTTTGGAGGATTTCAGCTTATAGGGAGAGGCTGAACAGGCTGGGGCTGTTTTCTCTGGAGCGTTGGAGGCTGAGGGGAGATCTTAGAGAGTTGCGCAAGATTATGAGGGGCATGGACAGAGTAAATAGGCAAAGTCATTTCCATGGGTTTGTGGAGTCCAAAACTAGAGGGCATAGGTTTAGGGTGAGAAGTGAAAGATATAAAAGAGACCTGAAAAGCAACTTTTCAAGGGTGGTACATGTATGGAATGAGCTACCAGAGGAAGTGGTGGAGGATATTACAATGCAACATTTAAGAGACATTTGGATGGGTATATGAATAAGAAGGATTTCTAGGTATATGGGCTGGGTGCTGGCAGGTGGGACTAGATTGGGTTGGGAGATCTTGTCGGCATGGATGGATTGGACCAAAAGGTTTGTTTCCATGCCGTACATCTCTATGACTCTATGACTCTCTCCCATGTTCCTCTCTATGTATTAAAGCTTTATGGATTAGAAAAAGCTGACATTCGTCCTTAATTTGGACAAACAACTGATATAGAAAGTTCTTCTGAATGGGAGAATCTACTCCCTTGCATTTTCAATTAAAGGATGAAAATAACACCCAGCCAAACACTCTCTTCTGTAACTTTAAATGTTCCTTATCGGTTAGATGTCTTTTTTCTGTCACCAAGGCTACATTGACACTTTCGTTTCTAAGGCCTGAAAGCATCAATTGGTGAATGACTCCCATTTTATGTTCCAGGTGCACGACTTAAATAAGTGGTTAACCATAGCCATCCGAAACAGCTCCTGATCCCCATGTGAGGAAGGATCCCTTGTATTGCGCATGGCGAGAGAGTGGTAAACAGTTCATAGAAACTTGAAAATACAACTGCAAAAACTACCAACGCAAAACACCTAACTACTCCTTGTACAATGAACCAACATATAACACAAATAAGAGGTGATTCTGCCTCCATCCCCACATGTAGCGCTCATACTAATCAATCTTCTCTCAGAGTTTTACATACTCCATGACCAAGCTCTGCTCTCATGTTAAGTCCCCTGGCAGGTTCACAGAGGCTGATGCCACGGCCGCGGGTGTATCCGTGGCTGCAGGGCAGTGCCTGCTAGTTGCGTTCCACGTGGTCCTTTAACCTTCGTCATTTTCTTTACCCACTTCAACAGACATACAGCAATACGCGGGGGGGGGGGGGGGGGGGGGGGGGCGGCGGTATTTTTTACCACAATAGGTAAGAAAGAGGATGTGAATGCACCACTTTGTCTGGATTCTGATGCAGAGCTGATCAGGGCAAACCTACTGGGTCGCCAATATCTTGGATCTCCCCGGAAAATAAATCACCTTTAATGACTTTTGTAAAATGTTGCCGTGGGCCACCTCACAATCGTTAAGAAGTACATGGACCAACATCAGACTCTCATAACATTCCCAGGCTACAGACTGCATGTAGGAATGTGGGAATAATGTGTATCGTGTTGTCTTTCTGATGGTGCAGAATATCTCCTTCTCTGATTGCATGATTGTGGAAGGGTAGTCATAAGGCATAAGGAAGAAATTGCTGGCTTCTGAAAACACGTATTAATAAAGGTTATACAATTCAACTGCAATAGCTTCCAAAAGTATGTTAGTGTGAAAGTTAACGAAAAATAGCAGTTTATTACAATCTGAAACAAGAGAATGGAGAATGGAAAACAGGGAAATGGCGGAACAGTGAAGCAAGTACTTCAATTCTGTCTTCACAGAAGAAAATATCAACAAAACCAAAAAAAAACTTCCCAGCACGACTAGGAAACCCAAGTCAGGTGAAAAAAAGAATAGAATGAAATTAGTCAATACGTGTTTTTGTAGAAAATATTGGGACTGAAAGTATTGAACATAGACAACGTCAGCCTAAATTTATGAAATGGATATCATATTTGAGATACTGACTGGTAAGTTAATTATGGTGAAGCAATGGATATAACGTATTTAAATTTTTGGAAGATTTTTCAGTAACTTTCCAAAACTAACGTGCAGTGTCACATCTTATGGAACTGGGGCTAACGTATGGACATGGCGTTAGCACAGCATAGCTGGCAGGAAACAATGAGTGGAATATTTTGATATCGATTTTGAGTTTACTCTCGGGTCTATTTTACAGGGTAAATACAAGACATTTGTGCATCAAACTGGCACCGTTTTAAATAATTTAAATACTGAATATTGAAAAAAAATTAAAGGTATAGATAGAAGAAAGTCCATGGGTCCTCAGTCAGCGCCTTACTATCAGTGAAACCTGCACCCCCCATCACTGGACACCAGCTTCATCACCATCTACACCAGAGGCTACTAACATCGAAAATGCTGATCCTCAGGTGCCATCTTTGCCACTGGGCGAATACTCTTCCATCAACGCTAGCACTGCTGCCTCACAGCGCCAGAGACCTGGGTTCAATTCCCACCTCAGGTGACTGTCTGTGTGGAGTTTGCACATTCTCCCCGTGTCTGCGTGGGTTTCCTCCGGGTGCTCCGGTTTCCTCCCACAGTCCAAAGATGTGCAGGTTAGGTGAATTGGCCGGGCTAAATTGCCCGTAGTGTTAGGTAAGGGGTAGATGTAGGGGTATGGGTGGGTTGCGCTTCGGAGGGTCGGTGTGGACTTGTTGGGCTGAAGGGCCTGTTTCCACACTGTAAGTAATCTAAAAAAAATTGCCAGACCATTCAATATCAGAGACATGACTCTTACTGTGTGCCCACCTCATCTATGTTTCCATGATGCCCTTCCATCATCTACGACATCAGCACCAATGCACTATCCAACAACAACGAAGTCCCCGATCCTGTGGCATCACCTTTTGCTACTGGGCGTACCTCACACATGTTGCCTCTGCTGATGTAGCAGTCGCCAATTCCAGGTCCTGTGCATGCTCACTCTCCTCTGCACTAGGCCCAGCTCAAGGGCCATTCACTGTGCTCCACTTGAGACCTCTGGACGGCCATGCCCTGAGTCCATTGAAAGACTGCATGTCTGTGTTGTCGTTGCTGCTGATGCTGTCCAAGCTACAAAGTCATTAAGTTACAGAGAGAAAAGAGGTGGAGAAAATAAGGGGAAAAAGGAAGTCAGAGTGTACAAGCCATAGCAAAGGAGCCTTTGAACCAGAAACACCGGAATAAAAGGACCCTTGTATTGGAGACGAAGGCTCATGGTGTATCACAGGGCTCGGGGATTGGGCCCCAACTATTCCTAACACGCATCCAAAATTTGGTTGAGGGAACCAAATGCAATATTTCCCAGCCCGCAGACAGCACTAAACCATGTTGGATTGTCACTTGGTGAGGAGGATGTATAAAAGCTCTAAATTGATTGAGATAAGTGGAGTGGATGTTTGGCAGATGTAGAGCAGTATGGGTAGATGTGACGTTGTGCAATTCGTTGGATAAATAGAAAAGCTGCCGACCATTTGAAAAAGGATTGTTTCTAAAATGTTGAAATATAAATGGACTTATGCTCCTTGATTTGTTTCTGCCTGCGCAGCCTCCAGGGTCCATGTAGGGCAGTGAGTTCTGAATCCAGAATTCAATACTGGGAATGGCAATGACACGCTGACCAGTGTATATAGGCACAGCAAGTGGGGAGCTGTAACATTGAAAATGATCTGGATCTCCATGTACACCAGTCACTGAAAGCAATATTACAGGAACAGAAAGCAGTTAGTAAGTTAAATAATGTGTTGACCTTCATTTCAGGGGGATTTGAGTCCAGGAGTAAGGTTGTCTTGCTGCAGCTGTACAGGGCCTTGGTGAGACCCCATCTCGAACATTGTATAGTCTTGTGTGCAGTTTTGGTCTTCTTATCTAATAAAGGACAAAGCTGACATTGAGGAAGAGCAGTGAAGGATGACCAGACTGATCTCTGGGATGGCAGGCTTGTTGTCGGAGAAGGGATTGACGTGACTGGGCCTGTATTTCATGGTATTTAGGAAAAAGATTGGTGATCACAGTGAGATATATAAAACTCTGACAGGGTGAAACAGATTGGAAGCACGATTATAATTCCCCTGGCTGAGATGTCTAACACCACGTGCCACAATAGTCGGTGCAGACTAGCCACACTGCATTGAGATGAGAATAAATGACTACACTCAGAGACTGGTGAACCTAGGGAATTCTCTCCAAGATCAGGCTGTGAAAACCAAGGCACTGATTATACACAAGGATTTCTAGACAGTAAAAGAGTGGCGATAACAGGCTAATGGTGTGGAGATAAACGATCAGCTGTCATTGTATGGAATGGGGTAGAACATTCTACTAGTGTAGTTCCTATTTTATATTTTTCCGATGGTTAATCATGTTGCAGGATATGCATATTGTTTGGGAAAACTGCATTGACCTGGAATGGGGAAAGGCTCAATGTGTTGATTGGCCTACTCATTTCCCGATGTTTCTGTGCAGTCTGTGGAAAAGCTCTGTCAATGTTGTCAGAAGCTCTCAGATGTTAAGAAGGAGGTCTCTGCAGGGACAATAGGACTGTGTTTCCCATTCCCTTTTCCAATACTAATGCTGGTGCCGAGTGTTCAGTCCGGATTTATCCTTTAAGACTTCAGAGACGTTTGATGCTATTGAGTGTCTTCCTTGGTCAATTTAGAGACCATTGAAGAGTGGATCCCATGTCTGTGTGTTCGGAGTCAGTTTTAGGCCAGACAAGGAAAGCACGGGAGATTGACTTCCTCAAAGTACATTCGTGAAGGAAATTGATGTTTGAAAATTGGCTTCAAGTTCACTGACCAGATTCTACAACTCGATCTTTTATTAATTGTTTTTAACTTCCACCAGCTTCCAGAGCATTGGTCTGGTCAGTATTAGAATCCAGTGACATTTGCACAGCAGCACCATCTCCACATGGGGACCTATCAGAAACCACACTGAGCAGGGTATTTCTGTGCTGCTTGACAGATCTGTCGGAAATGACTCCCTTTGGTTTGAATATCGTGATGTGACAGACGGGGTGATAATTGGTCACATTGTAATTATTGTCCTCTGAGGAGTTTGGACATAGCTGAGTAAGTTTCCACATTGCCACGGAGATGTCAGAGTTGGAGCTGGAATGAAACAGCTTCCCCAGGGACATGGCTTGATGTGCAGCACAAGTCTTCAGTCCTATTGCAGGAATGGGTCAGGGCCCATTGCCTTATCTCCTGCGTTCAGCTATTTCTTCATGTCACGTGCAGCTAATTGAATCTGTTAAAGACAGGCATCTGTGATTCTGTGGGTACCATGGTGAGGATGAGGTGGATGATCAACACCACGCTTCTGGCCGAGGACGGGGTAGATATTACATCCTTGTCTGTTACACAGATGTATACGGCTGTTCCAATATTTAGGATGGGGATATTTCAGGGGTCCTCTCTGGCCGTAAGTTGTTTAATGTTTCATCGACCTTTATCCATGGATGTGACAGTACTGCAGAGCTTAGATCTGATCTGTTTGAATTTGGACCAATTGTCCCTCTACATCAGATGTCAGTTCCGCTGTTTGGAGTGTAACCAATTCAGTGCGCTAGCTTTAACGTGTTATCATCAAGTTTAGGTACACATGGGCCTCACTCTGGCATGTTCACACACACTCATCAAATAACTATGGATTGTCTTGATTGTAATAGTAGACTGAGGGATTATCCTGGGGGAAACGTTACAGACCATGATTGAAAAAAAATCTGCTTCTGCTGCTGCTGTGGTTTTTCAGCATCACATGATAATCCAGTTTTATCTGAAATATCTGCGGTTTAATTCTTCGAGTGACCCTTCTACAAAGCTCTCAGTCTGTCCAGCAAGTTTTGCATTTTTATGTCCAGTGTTCATAATTATTTGCTGACTTGAAAAATTGTGCTGTTCCTCTTCATTTCTGAAGAAATTCTGCAGGTCTGGCAGCATCTGCAGAGACAGAGAAACAGAGTTAGCGTTTCAAGTCCAATGCGATGCTTCTTCAGTACTGAAAATGATTGGAAAGTGGGTTTTTGATCCCTTGCCAGAGGTGGGGGATGGATGACAGGGAAAAGAGGGTGTGGCAACAGACAAACGGACATTTATCAGTGGAGAACAAGAGGATGATGTAAAACGGGTTTAAGTTAGGATATGAATGGGGGAAAGGGGTTCCTTCCCTTGAGTGCAAGATAAAGAAGACACAAAAAGACAAGGTCATAGGGAGTTCTGGAGGGAGAATGTTAACTATGTGGTATTATGTAGATCTGGCAAAAGTAATTTTTCACTGTCGAGATCATCAACCCCTTTAGAAAAAGGAATTCGGTTGTTTGACGACTTATTGACACTAGTAAAATGTTCATGCTGCCTTAGTATTGTAACATAGAGAAAAGCAAATTACAATATGAAGTTTGGACTGTGTGTAGTTTTTCAGTCTCTTTTAGGATTGTTTGAAATTTGCGATGTTTATTTTTAAATACTTGATCTTGAAGTTAGTATCAGATGGAGTGTAGGAGATTGATGTGTGACATTATAGAAATTAGAAAACCATGGGAAGCATGGATAGGGTGAATAGCCAAGGGCTTTTCCATAGGATGGAGGAGTTCAACCATAGAAGGCATCGGCTTCAGGTGAAAGGGGGAGATTTAAAAGTGAAGAAGGATCAATGCTTTTCCACAGAGGGTGGTGTGGGTATGGAATGAGCTGCCAGAGGAAGATTGGCAGATGCGTGTAAAGCCGTAACATTTAAAAGACATTTGGGCAAACATCTGAATGGGAAACATTTCGAGGCATATGGGCCAAATGCAAGCAGATGGGACTAATTTAGTTTGGAAAAGTTTGCCAGCATGGACAATCAGAGAAACGTCACGCAGAGCCAGTGTGGTTTTGTGAACTGAAATTTATATTTTGTCCTTTAAAATCATGAAGTATTTCTGGAGATCGCTGAGAACGTAACAAACAGACTTGATAAAAGGGAACTGGTGGACACGAGGCTTTCCAAAGATTCTCCACAAGGTATCACAAAATAAAGGTTCTTACACAAGACAGAAGATCATAGTTTGATGGATAATGTGTTAGTATGGGATAATGATTGGTTAACACATAGAAAACGGAGAGTCAAGATTAATGGATGGTTATGACAAAAGTGTATATGCTGGAGTACCACAGATATCAGTCTGTGGCATCAGGTATTGACAATCTATGCTAATAGCCTGAAGGAGAGAGCTCAGTGCAAGATACATCCGAGATTGAGCATAACACTGAGAATCAAAAGGCAGGCTGTTATTCACTGGAGAGAACTTCCAGAAAAGGAGCAGTCCAAAAGACGAGAGTGTTCCTGAGAATGAAACATAACGTCTGCATGCTGAGACAGCAAGTAACTCGGTTGGTACTTTAGGCGGGTTCCTGGGATGAAAGGGTTGTGTTATCGAGAACCTCTACAATGGGGAGGCAATTACTCATTGTGGTTGAAATGAATGAGGAGTAATACTGCTGAAAAATACAAGATCCCGATGGGGCTTGACAAGTTAGATCTTGAGAACGTGTTTTCACTGCTGGGTGTGGTATTGAACTCAGGGACATAGATACCAAATATGGAATATCGATTTCAAACTGAGATGTAGTTTCTTCTCTCAGAAGGTAGTGAATGTGTGGAATTCTGAAACCCAGAGAGGTGAGGAAGGGTACAAGGAGTCGGCAAGAAAGCGGAGTTGAGCTCTGGAGTAGGTCAGCTGTGTTCATATCAAATGACAAGGCGAGCTTGAGTGGCTGAATGGCCTGCTGCTGTTCCTATTTCTTATGTTCTCATGTTATGTTTTTGGAAAGTAACTGGATATTTGACTGGAAGTCATGCAGTACAATGTTGCATTCAGGAGGAGAAGAGGACATGTTTGAGTTTACCCCCGGGCGGGTTAGGAGGCTGTATTCACAGTGAATCTGGGTCTGTAACATGACCCACATCTCGAGCAGAAGTTACAAAGAGGAGAAGCCTGTGCCCGGGGGTGGGGGGAGGTGTCACTTCCTGACCCAGCCTGGATTTTCCAAGTACATTGACGAAACTGCATCTAACAATCGGAGTGGCCTCGACCTGCCCCTGTGTAGCAGGTCTGAAGGGCTGAATGGAACATAGAACATAGGGCTGAGGGACACGAGTGAGCCATTCGACCCTTTCACTCTACTCCACCAGTAATTATGGTCGTGGCTCATCTTATTGTGCTTCTAGCTGCACTGTTCTCTCCATGCACCATTATCCCTGATTCTCCTGTATATGGACAATCAGACGAACAAGCATTGATATAAAATAAAGATTTAGCCATCACCAACTTCTAGGAAAGAGGCTTCCAACTGCAATGAAATCCCATTTTGCGAATTTCTCCTCATTCATGTTCTGACTGAGGTTGGAGGGTGTCAGTTTTGCCTTTCCTAGTTCGATTCCTCCACTGCTCACAACAAATTTTAAATGTAAACAGGTTGGTGATATGGCCAATGTGTCAGGTTCACTGATAGGAACAAGTCAGACAGATTTCTTTCGTCAACTACAATTAACTAGTAGAACTAACGGAGGAACATGTTGGATCTGTGATTACCACTGCTGCCTCACATCACCAAGGAGCTGAGTTCAATTCCAACCTCGGGCGACCCCCTATGTGGAGTTTGAGCGTTCTCTCTATGTCTATGTTGCTTTCCTGCCATTGCTCCAGTTTCCCCCAAAGTCCTTTGATGTGCAGCTGAGAGTGGGTTGGCCATGCGCCATTGCCGGTATTGCCCATAGATATGTGGATTTGTCATGGGGATCGCACGGTTACATGCATAGGGTTGGGGACAGGGCTATGTGGGTTGTGTGGACTCGTTGGACAGAATGTCCAATCTCGAGCGTTTCTATGACAATGACAACAAGTTTAGATGATACAAACACCCAGTGGGTATCTATCTGATCCACTGTCCTCGTGATCTTGTATGTTTCAACAAAACACCTCTCATTCCAAGAGTAACCTGTCAAAGCCCCCTAATATAAACCATTCATCCATGGAATACATGAAGTGAAACATCTCTGAACTGCTTCCAATGGAATTATGGTAAGGAGACAATAAAAACCTCGCACCCCGATGAGATTTGTTTTTTTTTGTTTTCTCGAATTATTTTGAGTCTTTAG
Source organism: Chiloscyllium punctatum (assembly GCF_047496795.1). Taxonomy (NCBI): domain Eukaryota; kingdom Metazoa; phylum Chordata; class Chondrichthyes; order Orectolobiformes; family Hemiscylliidae; genus Chiloscyllium; species Chiloscyllium punctatum. The sequence goes on from NC_092757.1 coordinate 33,969,358, forward strand.
AACTCTCTTCCCCGCAGAGCATTAGAGGCAGTAATATTGAATGGTTTTGAAGCACAGACAGAAGGTTCATAAATAGCAACAGCGTCAAGAATTATTGTGAAATGGGCAGGAATGTGCAGTGTGGAGGAAATGCTGGCAGCGGTACAAATGAAATGCCTGCAGATCATCCAGGAATATAATGCAAAACTAAATTATAATATAAATGACATTTTAAAATGTTAACAGTGACATAATACAGTTCCAAATCACCATGAGACTGCTCTGTCATGAGAGAGAGAACACTCGTGGTGGTTTGCCTGAGAGTTACCACATCTCGGGTGATGGGGTAAGGATGAGAGAGCGTCCCCTTCATGGTAACCTCTGTCAGTGTGAGGAACTGAACGTGCGCTTTGGCCACGTGCTACATCATAAACCAGCAGTCCAGCCAACTGTGTGGGAGACAGTATAACTGTGACAGACAGAAATAGTCATTGAGAAAGTGCAAGAGAAACTTTCATAACAAGGAAAAAAGATGCAATTCAGAATACCGTCCAGATAACGGCTGTGGACAAAAATGTTCTCTGTATTTTATAAGGAGACAAGTGATTTAAAACTGTATTTGTCTGAATATATGAGGTGAGGGAAGTGAAGTAACCAGCGACTAATTGTGATTGGATATCAACAATCATTAACTAAGTGCATATTTTTGATGGGTCTGTGTAAATGTGCTTACCATTACGTAGAAGTACAAAGCTGATGGAATATATTGTTTGCAATGCCCATCCCCGTGGGAAAGGCCCTCGAACAGGCGCGTGAACAAAACCGGGGTAGTAGTGCCTGAGTGTCGTCTGGTTAGCGACAGGAACCCAAAGGGTTGAATGGCTGAACATTCTTGTAGCATGGAGCTGAGAAAACCATCAAATCAGCCGCGATCTTAGTAAAGGCTAGAGCACGTTTGAAGGGCTGGATAGTCTCATGATGAATTTGAATTAGGTGGGATTTGAAAAACGTGCATTTCTACTCCTCCGCTTTATCTATCACATCCGGGAACATCGACATTTTTCAGAAAATGGGAATTATCTGGACGTTCTATAATCGGCATGATACAGAATTTTCTGCCACCTTGTGTGGGTATTGCAAAGATGTGTGTGTGTGTGTGTGTGTGTGAGAGAGAGAGAGAGAGAGAGAGAGAGAGAGAGAGAGAGACCGAAAGAGAGACAGAGTCAGAGAAAAAGGGAAGGTGCTGCATGCAGAAGTGAGAGTGGTAGGTGCTGTAAAAATGAGTGTGAGGGAACAAGAGAATATGGTGATCCTTATCCTGACCGAGTGGGAAGGTTTATGTATGCTTGTCCTGTATTGCTGCACATTTCTTCATACTGCAGATACTGCACTGAGCTGGGTTGGTGAACTCAGACCATGTTCCGTGGATCTGATGGTGTGCCCCACTCTGGGAAGAGAATTGTCCCCGTCTATAGTAGCCCATCCATCTGCCCCCAGCCGATAAAACATGGTGCAATTGCCTCTTATCTGCCTTGCGGGGCAGATCCAAATTTAGAAAGCATAAACATGTGCCCGTTGGTGTTTAAAGATGGCAGCAGTGCAAGGATCACAGAATATCCAGGGACATCCATGCGATGGCAAGTACCTCCAGCCATGATGGGTGGGAGAATCGGAATGGTATTGAATGATAGGTGCATTATCGGGTATGGTTGGTAGTTAATGACGTGAGTCAGATAAGATATCACCAGGAAACTAGCTCAGCCTTGTGCAGACAATCCCTCTTTCACACTAAAAGAAAATGTCACTGAGACAAATTTTTGTCAAATTTATTCCAATATATCGAAGACTCTGCTGAGGCCAGTCCAGTTTGAAAGCTGCAAAAGAAATGGTCTTCAAAATCTCCAACATGAGAACTCATGCTGATATCCCGTTCACCCATCATTCCTGAGCATAATGTCTCATGTTGCAGGATGCTGCCGAAATGTCTTTATTTTAGCATTCTGAAATTTCTGACCTTCCATGAAATTGTCTCTTTACCTCCTTTTTCTCTTTTTCACAAAATTATTTTGCTTATTGGTACTTAAACTCGTCTCCCCCACCCCCACACCCCAAACATCTCTCTGTGTCAGTGATGTTTATACCCACAGCACCGTTTGTCATGGCACAATGGAGATATGGAGCTAGAAATGGATGGGAGCTGCTCATCTTGTCACTTACAGCATGGGCTGCAAGTTTCCCCACGCTGGGTATTGATCTAACACAGTGTTATTGAGCAATGCACTGGGATGGTGAACACAGCACTACATGCAGGGAGGGTAACTGCTCCTAGTTTACAAATCATTCACTGCTATACACTGTACAGCTCTCATACTGACCAAGTACATTGTCCGCGTTTGTAGAGCAAGACACTGGTGTTGGCGGCATACTGCATGTCCATGCTGGACAGACCATTTCGTCCGGTTTTCTGAATCAATGCACCAGTGTGGTCTGTACTGCTCCTCATGTTGGAGGGTTAGATTGTGGACTGGTGAGACTTGCACAGTATTCCATCCTGAACATATTGCTGCTTTGTACTGAGCCTGATCTGTACAATATTCCATCCTGGACGAATTGCTGGTTTTCTACTGAGCCTGGCCTGCCCAGTGTTCCATACGAGCAAATATCTCATCGTGGTTTGTAAGTGTCTGGGCTGGGTCTGTGAGGTGGAATAAGTATCCAGTCGAATTCCTGATAGAGATATCATTCCTCCAGCATGGCGCATTCTGCTGTCAAACCCTATATTTCTGCAACAAGTTGCCCATGAAGTAATTACCCAGGTAATGCGCAAATATCTGTCCCACTTGTTATGCACCCGAGCAGATCCCCTAAAAATACATGGAAAAGTTAGTCTCGACCCGAACATTGTCTCATTTTAAAGGTAAATGCGAGGTGCTGTGTTTCAGATACAATTCGCTTGGTAGAAGTATTCACCAAGACAGAATCTATTCAAACACTGTCGACAAAATACAGCAACAAGAGAAACTTGGAATAATTATTGAAAAACTCACCAGAATAACAGTTTATTTAACTGCTAAACAGTTACTGTTCCAATATGGTAGCATCCCATAAACACACACTTATTAAAAGCACATTCAGGAAACAGATTGTCTCACAAGCAGTGCACCAATTCCAGGAGGAACGCACATCAAAATACAATTCTGAGACAAATCTCAGAGAGTGTGTATAGCATCCGTCCAAACCTGCTGAGACACCAGCAATAACTGGCGAAAGGTAAAACTAAGAATCCTGGTTCTGGGAGAGCTTGACCATCACTCCACAGGACGAGGCCGTGGCTGCAAGGACCACAAGGAATGGACTGTATCTACACTATCTATGGCACTGTAGAAGCCTCTCAAAAATGCCTAATCCACCTACGCCATTAAGTCCTTGCCAGATAAATGTCAAACTCAAACATAAATAAAACGAACGGATGCAGCAGGCCTCATGATCAGGCACAGACGGCGTCGGGAGTCCAGCAATTCCAGTTCTGCCAAAACACAGTAGAAACATCGAGCTTCTGAAGAGAAAGCATCAGCTCTCTGCCTCACCTCTAACTTTACAATTGGAGATGTGCCATTCACTCAATAGTCAGCGATGTCAACATCCCACCCAGACCATGTATTATTGTGGCACATGAGGGTTGTAATGAAAGGAGGTTAATTGGAGCTGCATGTTCAGTGCCTGTGATTGATGTCAGTCTCCATGGACCCGAATTGCGTCACTAGAAGGTTTCCTCTTCTCTTAATGCGGGGCCTCCTTCAACCTTTTATCCAATAGTATCAGCAACAGCGTCATCCTTAAGATGATTTGTGTCTGCAGGACAGAGAGAGGGAGAGAAAGAGAATCTTACAACAACAGACTGGAATGTTCCAACGATGTATCAGAATCTGAGAACATTAGACTGGAATGTTCCAATAATGTATCAGAATTTAAGAACATTCGGCTGGAATATTCTCATAATGGGCAGGGGTTTATCCTTGTGTCTTTACTATCTTGTTCAATATTGGCCATGTTTCGAGTTGCTGATAAAAACCTTACTGATGATGATTCAGGCAGGTTACTACCCCATCCACACTATTTTTGGTGTCCCTGGTAAGCCTACACCTGTCAATTCTAAAAACAATGGTGAAAGTTATTGCTATTTCAGTTATTTATATTTAACAAATACATAAACTGTTATTCTTAGTTTCAGTCACAAAATCCATTTCCACCAATTTCAGACTCCTCACTCATTAACATCTAAGAAGGAACAAGACTGTTCAGACCCTTAAGTCTTACTTTATCCCTGAACTATTATGTGTCTCTGTATTCTGTCAGCCTCAGTACTGTTGCTGAATTAGTTGTCATCTGTCCCCTTGTTAACTTCCGATTTTACGGCTCCATTTTTCTTCCCACCACTCTTCCAGATAAAAATATCCTGCCAATAAACATTTACTTGTCTCTCCAGTTATTTCATAATAAGGACACCATATCAGAGCAATAAAGTCACCGGATGGTAATTCAGAGACACAAGTTGTGACTTTAAAGGCATTGTTTTAAATCCTACCAGATCCAATGATAGAACATAAATTCGTATGACAAAAATTGGAAAGAAATCTCATATTACTTACAGCAACCATATGCCATCAGGATGTATTTTATTATTTCACTGATAGCCTTTGGTAACGAATCTAAGTGTGATTGCAGACCTACAACAGTATGTTTGGCTCCATATTGTTTTGACAAATGTCCTCGCAGTCAAGAGCAATTATTGATGGACTAAAAATGCTGCCCTTGCCAGTGATGCTGGCATCCCGGTAAATAACAACATTAAAGGTGAAATAAACCAAGGAAAATTGGATGATGGAGATCTGAAATAAAATCCCCCAGCATCTGAAAATGTTGGAGAATCTCAGTGAATATGGCGGTCTCTGCCAGGAGAAAAGCAGATAACGTTTGGAGTGTAGTGACCATTCATCCGAAGTGAAAGCAACTGGCAAATGTTATTTTTATATCCGGTATGGCTAGATGAGTGAGGGGGAGATTAGATGAATGGATGGATAAATGTCCAGCGAGAGAGAGAGAGAGCGAGAGAGAGAGTTAGAGAGAGAGAGAGAGAGAGAGAGAGAAAGAGAGAGAAATGAAAAGCAAACAAAGGGAATGATGATGAAGGAAAATAAAATGGGAGCTTATTCTAACATTTTCCCTTTTCCTATATTCCTGAATATCATGCCAATTTAGGTGGGTCCCTATTTACATTGGGTTATATTCTCTCTATCTCTGTTCCCTGAGTACGCTGATCAACTCAATCGGAAATGCTGGTGCTGTCGTAAGAGTTGCTGAGATGCAGAGAAACGTAATTTTACATTGTCAACTGCTTCTTTGGAGAGAGGAACTGTTACTTTCGGACAGTGTAGTCATGTAACGGTTTTTTTTCGCTCAGAAGAGAAATATTTTCAACACCGAATGTGTGCATCGTCTGGCGGGGGGAGGGGGGATGGGGGGGGGGGGGGGAATTCACTTGCTCCTGTCATTACAAAGTAAGGAGAGGTTCTGTGGACGCTTTTCTCGCGTTTGTATTGTGTGCTGCTGGGTTCATTCAGAGATACCTGAGGGTTTGGTGACCCAACTCTGGACGAGATATGAGCACTGAATGGTAAACAAATGGAGCTGAGACTGCACAGAAGGGAAGCTCTGTACCCAAGGAGGGGCGGGGGGCCTGTACTATCCTCCCTGGGATTTCCAGGAATATGTTTCTAAGTTGGACCCATTCCAATTGTAAAGTGTGAAACCAGTTTGTTTAAAAATGAGGTGGCAACTGAGCTGTGTCCTCTCCTTCAGTATAACCTGTAGCTTCACACCAGGGACAGGACTGTGCTGACACTCACCATGACATGAACTGCATTGATTCTGGAACATTCCAGGCAGGAGTGGGTAACATCTGCACCATCTCTGTAGTGCACTCCGCCGATATATCACGAGCTGATAGAAGCCCTCTGCTGATGTGAGGGAGCATTGGTTCTGTCTCCACAGGGGAAGGTAAAGAAACTAACTTTCAGAAATACTAGGGAACGGGAACTGGTCAAAATGAGGAACTGCAGGAAACTAGAATTAATGAATACTATGTTTTTGAAAATCTAATCAAATTGAAGTTTGGTATGTTGCTGCATCTGATGATCTACATCCCAGACTATTGAGGAGGTGGGAACAGAGCTAATGAGATAGTTACTGATTATTCTTCAAAGCTGGTTAGATTCTGGAAAGGAAGCTGCAGACTGGAAAGCAGCTATTGTAAACCTAAATATTTACAACAGTACGGAGAGGGAAAACCGAAAACTACATAGTTTGGTGTCAGCTCCGAGAAAAGCATTGGAATCTTGTACAAGGAATGTGACAGCTGCGAGAAAAGCATTGGAACCTTTTATAAGGAATGTGATAACTAGACACTTGGAGAACCATGATATGATTTGGTAGATTCAGCCAAGATTCGGGAAAGGGAAATTATCTTTGCGAAACCTTCTGCAGTCTGTGGAGATTGTCGTTCTGACATCGACAATTGAGATGCAGTGGGAGTGGGGTGTTTGAATTTTCAGAAGAAGTTTGACATGGTTGAATACAGGTGAGTGGAGACTATTAGACTATTAGATTTTCGAGCTCTGAATACACTTTAATGCGCAGTTACTGTATGACCTTGCACTCAAAGTTACTTTGTTCACAATCCTGTCAGAAGTTATAATACCTTCAGTCTGAAAGAGTTAGCCATTCCTCACCTACTTAACTTTCAGAAAGAACATCACTCATCTGTGGAAGATGCTTTTGTGACTGGTTTAAAAAATGGCTTAATTTCCACTGCCAAACAATCACGCTAACATAACACGGATGTATCATAGGTATTGACACCACGAGGAATAACATGGAACAGTCCCTCTGTGCAGATGCTGCTCTATGTGTTTATGATATTGGAGCGTCTTTGACACCTTTCTGTTCCTGTGTTAGTGATTTGAGAAGCTGAATGACCTCGTCCTGTTCCTTTGTAAGTGACTCCAGTGTAAAATGGCCCCGTTCAGATTCTGTATAAGTTACGTGTGGGGCTAAGCGAAGTCCTTGTCTTTCTGTGCATTCGCCGGGAGGGACTGAACTTGCTGTCCCTCTTCTTTTGATTGGCTGAATGGCTTTCCCACATTCTTGTGAAGGCAGATTTGTGTACTGATTGAACTCCTCCTTTTACTGTAGAAATCTGCAACACTGTTCCATGAATGTTACTGACAGCTTAACAGCATATCTTGAACGTTGTCTCAGTCTTGTTGCAACCAAGACTGAGGGATAATGAAGTGTTCTGAATATTGAATATTGTGCAACCTAGAGTGAATATCCCCACTTCGGATTGATGCCAACTCAATGGACTGAGTAGCCTGCTTCCACACTGCAGGGATTCCCTGTTGACAAACTGAGGATGAGGGAGCTACACTGAGGATATCCTGCAGTGATTTTCCACGGCTGAGATGATTGATGCCCACTGATGAGAAACATCTTCCGATGTGCTGTGAATGATTCCAAACACTGGAGAGTTTGCAATGGAATCTGATGAAGTGTAATGTTGATCAGCCTCCTTGATGTTATCCTCAGTTAAATACTGCCTTGATATCATGGCCATTCATTCTTAGCTGAGACCTTTTATTCACCTCTATCGCTCATATTGATAGGCCATGATGTAGGAACAGGCAGTGGATTCTTCACACAGAGAGTAGTGAATGTCAGGAATTCTCTATTCCAGAGAGCCTGGGGAGATCTGGCAGTACGTTGCCGCCAACTGCTCCTGTCTAGCAGGTTTTAGGGTCTGAATGGAACATCAGAACTTCAGACTCAGAACCAGGATTAGGTCGTTAAACACTATGAGCCTTCTCCACCAGGCACTAAGTTTGTGGATCATCAGGTTATGGTCTCAGCCCCACTATCCTGTTTGTATGCCATGATCCATGAGTCAATCTCTGTCAAATATTTAACGAATACATTTTGAATAAATGCAAACAAAGAAGCGCCACATACCTCTGGGAAAGAGAATTCTCATTCAAAAGACCCCTTTAGAATTTCTTCTCATATCTCTTACAATGTCGTACAGCAGGCAACCCTGTCGACGTTAAGCAATCATTCCAATCTGATGTCAATGCATTTGCCAGAACGAGGCTCATATCCTCTAAATCCTTCGTATTAATATGCACACCCAGATGCCTTTTAAATATTGAAACTTTATCAGCCTCCATCACTTTCTCTGACCGCTCATTCCATACACAGACCACAATCTGCATGAAAATTTTGTTCCTTTCCGATCTTTTTCCTCTCACCTTAAGCCTTTATCCTTTAGTTTTGGACTCCCAGATGCCGGGGAAAAGACTTGCTTTCAGATTGTCCATGTCACTCACGATTTTATAAACCTCTGTTATGTCACACCTTGGCCTGCGTTGTTCCAGAGTAAACAAGCCCTAGTCTGCAAAGACATTCCCTGTAGCTCATTCCCTCCATGCTCTACAATATCATTGTAAACCTTTTCTGCACCCTCTCAAGATTAAAGACATCCTTCCTACAGCAGACAGAACTGAGTTAAACATACTATTCTAAATCTGGCCTCACCAATATCCTGCCCTTTCGAAATATGATCTTCCAACTCGCATACTCAATGCACTGACCAATAAAGGAGGGGAAAGTGAGGACTGCAGATGCTGGAGATGCTGGCGCTTTTCCATCAACACATTTTTCAGCACTGACCAATAAAGGCAAGCATCCCAAACCCCTTCTTCACCACCCTGTCGACCTGCGACTTAACTTTAAAGGATCTATGAGCCTGCACCTTTTTGTTCGACAACATTCCCCAGGGCTTCACCATTAATTATGTAAATCCTGCACTGTTTTATCTTGTCAAAATGCAACATTACATATTTGTCTAAATTTAACTCCATTTGTCACTCCTTGGTCTTCTGATCGATGTCCCATTAAACTCAGAGGTAAATCTTGCTGTCCACTGCACATCCAAGTTTTATATAATCGAAAAACATAATTAAAAGACAAATATTTATATTAAAATAATTTATATAAATTGCAAATGCAGTGGACTCAGCACCTTGTGTTTCACCATTGGTCATAGTGCTCCAGTCTGAAAAGCTGTCCTCTACCACCCTCTGACTCCTTCCTTTATTTTAATTTTGTAATCGATTGGTTAGCTCATCTTGGATCCATTTGTCACCCAACGTTACGAACTTGTCTGCCATGTGGAATCCTGTCGAACACCTTGCTGAGGACTGTGTGGATAGCGTCGACCAAAATGCCTTCATTTTTTTCTTGCCACCTCTTCAAAAAACGCAATCAACTTTGTTCGACACGAATTCCCATGCACAAAGCCGGGACTATTCCGAATCAGTAGTTGCATCTGTAAATGCATGTAAATCCTATCCCTCACTATCCTCTCCAACATCGTGCCCACGTCAGGCTCACCAATCTATAGTTTAGGTCGCTATGCCCTTTCCTCGTCCCATACTTCCACTGATCACTGTAAATGTTAATATAAATGACTTGGTGATATGACCAACAATATAGGTCTCAGACTGGGTCAGAGTTAGGAATAATTCAGTTAGAATTCTTTAATCTGCTACAATTGACAAGTTTATGACCAAACAAAGTTACTCAAACTACGATGGAAAGATGAATGACAAACATTGCAAATCTGAGGACCGATGTTTCCCTCTCTAAAAATACTGAAGCATGCACACATTTGATGACAAACTGAAAAACACAATCTATGCAGAGAGTTAACTTGAAAGAACTTTGACCAAATATTTACTGAAGTCATGATGATAGAAAACATGAGTGATTGTTCCAAATATCATTCAGCTTATGGAGCTAAACTGCTCTTACAAGCTACTGGTAATGGGATAACCTCCTGGAACGGATGGATTTAGCTGAATTCCCTTTAATTCAGGCAGTGTGGTGATTTCATTAATTCTTCGAAAGGAATCCTCCATGAGTGATAAAGATGACTGAGGAGTTTTCAGCTCATACACATTGCTGGGAAAAAGAAGATGGAGAGAGAGGGAGCAACAGGCTGTTCCTTCTCAGGAAGGTTACATTTCCTCACTCTCTGAGTTGAATCACATATTAACGTTATCCAGTTGCAAACTGGACCAAATGAGGTCTCTTTGAACAGTGCCTGAACTGTACAGCTCCATCACGTTCCCTGCGCCATGTCGGTACATCATTGCTGCCGTCGGACACACAGTCATTTCTTTCATAACAAATCGCCCCATTAGACTTGAAGATGTGTTTCTATGTTCCCTTACACTTTTATAATACAACTTTTAATACCTTCACAATATCCGTACGTAAATGAATACATTTTTATTCTAAAATTACTTCCCCAGTCTTATTCTCTCATAGAAGATAAAATATTCATCAGGTATTCGCCAGCTCAAAATCATACATGGTCAATAAGAACATTTTTCATTGTCAGGCCGAAACTTCTGAATGGTCGAAGCATAATGCCTTCATCGCAAGAACGAAGAAAGAGAAACATCTTTAAAAGGTTTCAAAAGCAAATTTGTTTTTTTTTCCTTCAGTTGTATTACAAACCCCACACAGTACATCAGATGCCGTCTCAGAAATGGCCTGTTCAGATGCAGTAAAACAACCTTAAAATCATACCCAATACCCTTTGCAAGAAAAAGTATCATTCCATTAGTTTTCTAAATCACGTTCTGCATCTATCGATGAACTTGTTGCGATGTATGTACCAGAACACACGAATCCCTTTGTACCACCGAATTCGGCTTTCTGCCTCCAGTTATACAATTTTTGGAGGAAGTTTGTTTTATGCTTCCTCCAAAACAAACTTCCCATCACTGACATTGTACATTTTTTGTGCGAAAGGTTTGCTCACGACGTTGCCCTGTCTGTATCTCATTGCAGACTCTCTGCCATCACTTCACATCTTATTGAATGTTTATCCTGTTGTATGAGCAAACTGAGATCCAATACATTCTGCCCCTTCATCCAAATCCTTCACCTAGATTGTAAACTGTTCAGAAACTCATACTGAACCCTCAGGAGTTCCACTAGTTACAGCTTTCCAACCTGAAAACAAGTAATTATTTCTTCTCCATATTTCCTGGCAACTAATCAGGGGTCCCTTAGAAAATTTGCATGGCCTTCAGCTATACTGTGTAGTTGATTGTCGAATTGTTCCTGAGCTAAGCCGTCCTCCATTCGGGTCATCTGTTGTTATATGATCAGGTGGAGTTCGTACCGTCAATGATCCTGATCCCTGACAGTTTAAAAATGAGCACACAATATATACTAATGTTTGAAGGGATTGTTACCAGGTCAAAAATGCTGTTTTTTAGATGCAGTAATAGAACTATTCTGCAATATCAGTAATGTTCTCATATTTCACCAGACAGACACTGTTGAGGTGGGGAGATTTCCTGATAGCTTGATTGGCATTCATCCATTTAACAACACAAACAATAATCTTCATAATTAATTTCATTTTTGGCTGTTTGTTCTATTTTGAAAAATTGATGCAGTCACTAAACATTAAAATAAAATATTGTCTTTGAGAGAGGACCTTATAGAGTGTTATAAAATCTTGAGGGTCAGGAATAGGGTAAATAGGCAAAGTCTTTTTACCTGGGGTAAGGGAGACCAGAACTAGAGGGCATAGGTTTAAGGTGAGAGGGGAAAAATATAAAAGGGACCTAAGGTGCAATTTGTTCACACAGAGTCTGATGTGTGTATGGAATGAGCTGCCAGAGGAAGTGTTGGAGGCTCTATGATTACAACATTAAAAAGTAATCCAGGTGGATATATGGAAAGGAATGATTCAGAGGGGTATGGGCGAAATGGTGGCAAATGAGACTAAATTACATTAGGACATCTGGTTGGCAAGGATGAGTTGGACTAGAGAGTCTGTTTTCCTGATGTGTATCTCTATTACACCATGTCCAAATCCTTCATTCTGTTCGAGTGTATCTCATTAGAGGGGCAGATTGATCTCCTCCTGCCTCATTGCAGAGATACTGACTGGATGAATAGGGTCTCTGTCTCCCATTCTAACAGCCTCAATGGGTGCAGTGAGAGAACATCGGATAGGTGCTGCACCGGCTGCTGAGTTTATAAAGATCCTAGGTGGACTGTTTGCGACTGAAAAGCCCTTTCCTCTCTATTGTCAATGAACACTGGTTTCCCTGTCCCATAAAGGTCAGTCAAGGTCAGACTTGAATATCTTCAATGACCGAGTCTTCACTGTTCCTGGGGGATGAGAATACCACAGACAACACAATCATAAGGAGATAGGAACAACCGTTTCTCAACCTTAAACGGGGGAACCTCTAAATTTAAAAGTGTATGAATTCTGAGCTAGTCACCTTCTCTTTTATTTAAAAAATGAGGGCACAACCAATTGGAAAGATGTAGACCATCCCAGCCCCTCAAAACTATCCCACGTTCCTATTGACTCTGTTCATTAAAGTATTTCTGAAACTCAGCCTCCACTGCTCTCTTGGGTCAACATTTCCTATTGTGTAAACCATGAATTGGACTGTTTGGGCCATCGAGTCTGATCAGCTGTTCGATCATCACTGATATGTTCCTCAACAAAATGTTCCTACCTTCTCACTGTAACCCTTGATCCCCTTATCAATCAAAACGTATCTACCTCTGACTGAAAAAAAAGAACTGTGTCTGTGTCTCTGCATGTCTGTATGCGTGCGAGTGTTTCTCCTTATTGACAGTAGACAGAGGGTGGTGGAGGAGGGTTGTCTTTTGGACTGGAGGCCTGTGACCAGCGGCGTTCCACAGGGTGTAGTGCTGAATCCACTTTTGGTTTACATTTATATCAATGATTTGGATGAGAATTCTAGAAGGTATGGTTAGCATGTTTATGGATCACACCAGAATTAGTTGTATAGTGGAAGGTGAAGAAGGTTACATAAGATTACAAACAGATCATGATTAATTGAATCAGTGAATCATAGAGATGTGCAGCGCGGAAACAGATCTTTTGGTTGAACTCATTCGTGTCAACCAGATGTTGTAAGTTAACTTAGTTTTATTTTCCAGCATTTCTCCCATATCGATCTAAACGCTTCCAATTCATGCCCCCATCCAGATCCCTTTTAAATGTTGTTATTGTACCAGCTTCCACCACTTTTTCTGGCAGCTCTTGGCATGTATGCATCAGCCTCTGCATGGAAATGGTCCCCTTAGGTCCCATTTAAATCTTGTCCATCTCACCTTAATTCTATTTTCTCTGGTTGTGGACTTCCCTATCCTGGAGTAAAGACACTGACTATTCACCCTAATATGGTCTTCATGATGTTATAAACCTCTAGAAGTTGCAAATGTGACTCCAACCAACACGAATGGCTGTATATTCAGTCATCCCAGGCCTAAATTCTGAAATTCAATTATGACACATCTTCCGTCTCCATCACATCACAATTCTAAAGTCATTTTAATCAAATTGTTCAGCCACATTATGAAACACCTCTGTTGGATTTGAATCTAGACTTTTGGGCTTACACTATCAAAACTTGGCAATAGTCCCAAAAGCTGCAAAATTATTCCTGTGTGCGTTTCTTCATCAGCATGTTTTGAAATACTGTGACGTACCTCCGTGACAGGTAGGACTTGAATCTAAACCTTCTGGTCAAGAGTGAGGGACACTATCACTCAAGTTCAGGTATTAGAATCTAACCCAGAGCTCTGGCTCAGCTGCATGGGCATTGCACAATACACAAGTCTTAAACCAGTCCCAGATTTTGGTTCACATTTTAAATGTCAGCTTTCAGCTCTGTGTGGATTCATTAAAATTTAGTTCACTTTTACTGAATTACACAGTTAAAAGAATTACATTGTTTAACAAATGAAAGGTACTTACCTGAAATATAGGATGTTGAGTTCATGTGCTCTGACTTCGAGACAAACTATTAAGATCTTTAATTGTTTGCCGATGATTTCCACCTTAATTGGCTATTATCTGACATCTGCAATATGAGAGAAAGGCATCCTGTAGACACATTCTGTAATATAAAGGATCTGGAACAGGTACTTATCACTGACCACCAGAGATGAAGAAATAGCATACTTTCTGGATCAAATACACCCATCGCTCTTTCACACCTGTAACGTGTGACTGCCATCTTCTTAAAAGCACGGAATGATCAAAGGCAGCGGTCTACTTTCAAACCTTCCTTCCCCAGTACTATCACTCACTGGGCTGAGGAGTGGCAGATGGAATTTAGTTTCAATAAATACAAGGTACCTGAATTTGGTAAAACAAGCAACGAGAGGACATATGGAATTTAATGTCAGGCCATTGGTAGTGTTGTAGAATAGAGGGATCTCGTGGTTTTGGTGTATTTATTTGAAGTTTGCATCATGTGTAGGCAGGGTGGATATGAAAGCGTTTGATTTGCTGTCCTTCATTTCTCAGACGTTTGAGTATTGGAGGTGGAACATTATCTTCAGGTTGTGCTGTAGATTCGTGAGGTCTCTACTGAAGTTCTGTGTCCAGTTCTGGTCACCCAGTCACATTGAGGATATTATTAAACTGGACACGGTTCAGAAAATATTAACGAGAACGTTGCTGGGAATGGAGTGTTTAAGTTAGAAGAACAGGCTCGATGGACAAGGGCCTTTTCCACTGCAGCGTAGGCGATAGAGACCTTATCAACGTTATAGAGTTGTATAAAACAATGATAAGTATAGATAATGTTGAATGGCTGGTGTCCTTTCCTTAGGGTGGTGGACTTCAAGAGAAGGGTATGATTTTAAGATGAGACGAGTCGGTTTTGCGGAAGACATAGTGTCATAGAGTTGTCCAGCATAGAAACAGACATTCCTATCCAACTCGTCCCTACTGACCAGATGTCCTACAGTAATGTAGTTCCATTTGCTAGCTTATGACCCATATCCCCCTCAATGCTTCCTATTCATATCCCATCCAGATGTCTTTTAAATATTGTAATTTTCCCAGCCTCGACAACGTCCTTTGGCAGCTCGTTACAGACACAGCACCCCCTCTTTGAAAACGTTGCCACTTAGATCCCTTTTAGTTAGTTACACTCTCACCTTCAACCTGTGCCCTTTAGCTTTGGAACGTGTTACCCTGGGAAAAAAGATCTTAGCTATTCACAGTATTAATTCCATGAATGACTTTATAATCCTCTAAGATCACCTCACCACCGCTGGTGGTCCATGAAAATAACACCGGCCTATTCAACCTCTCCATATATCGCAAAGACTCCAACCCTTGCAACATCTTTGTAAATCTTTTCTGAACCATTTAAATTGCCCGTAGTGTTAGGTAAGGGGTAGATGTAGATGTAGATGTATGGGTGGGTTACGCTTCGGCGGGGCGGTGTGGACTTGTTGGGCCGAAGGGCCTGTTTCCACACTGTAAGTAATCTAATCTAATTTCACACATCCTTCGTCCGTGAGCGAGACTGTAATTGCATGAAGTATTCAAAATGGCCTAACCAATGTCCTGTACAGTCGCAATATGCCCTCCCAACTCCTTTATTCAATGCACTGAGCAAAAACAAAAAGTATATCAAATACCTTCTTCACTAACTTATATGCCTGTGACTCCACTTTCAAAGTATCATGAACCTGCACTCGAAGGTCTCTTTGTTTCGCAACACTTCCCAGGGACTTAACATTAAATGTATAATCAAGCCTTGATTTTCCTTTCCAAAATGCAGCATCTCATATATACATGAACTAAAATCCATCTGTCACTCCTCAGGTCATTGGCCCATCTGATGAAGATCCTGTTTTAATCCGAGGTGACTTTCCTCTTTGTCCACTGCACCTCCAATTTTGGTGTCATCTGTGAATGTACTAACCATTCCACCTATTTTCACATCCATTTTCCTTCTATAAATGGCCAACAGCAGTGCACCTAGCACCAATCTTTGTGGCACTCCACTGGTCGCAAGTCTCCACTCTGAAAAGCAACACTCCACCATCACCCTCTGCCTTCTACCTGCGAGCCAGTTCTGTATCCAACTGGGTGTTTCTCCCTGCAAATCCGTGAGATCTAACCTTGCTATCCAGTTTCCCATGGGGAACCTTCTCGGACGCCTTATGGAAATGCATATCGATCACGTCTACCACTCTGCCTTCATCAATCCTCTTGGCTAGTTCAACAAAACAAAAATCACGTTTTTGAGACGTGAGTTCCCACAAACAACACCATGTTGATTATTTCTAATCAGTCCTTGCCTTTCAAAATACATGTACATCCTGTCCTTCAGGATTCACTCCAACAACTTGCCCACCTCCGATGTCAGGCTCACTGGTCTATTGTTCCCTGGCTTTTCCTTCCCAGTTTGTTTAATAATATCACCACGTTGGTCATCTCGTATCTTCCAGAATCTTACCTGTCACTATTGATGATAAGAACATGTCATCAAGATTCCCAGCAATCACTTCCTGAGCTTCCCACAGAGTTCTTGTATATACCTGATCAGGATCCATGAATTGCATTTTTATTACACATCACTTGGTTGGTAAATAGAAGGAACGTCCTGAGAAATGATGGATGTGGGAAAAGTCACAACATTTAGAAGAGTTTTTAAAGTAAACGAATACGAGACGTTTTGGAAATTTATGGTACAAGCCCAGGGGTGTGAGGATAGTCGAGTTTCAGATTATCGTCAGCATTGAGTTTATGGGCAGATAGGTCTGTTTCCAAACCCCCTGCATAACTCCATGACACCATGTGTGTTTGTGTGTCCAAGTTTCTATCTGCATATTTCTGTCTGCGTTTGTCCATTTGTGTGTGTCTATATGTCTCTGTGTGTACCTATTTCTCTGTAAATGTTACGTGTGCTCCTCCATTAGTGTGTGTATATATGTTTGCAGCTCTGTCTCTGCATCTCTGAGCAATAGGAACTCTTTTGTTTTGGGGGTGAATCATTGAAAAAGTGTTCAAAGCCTCTCTCCCTCCCTCCCTCTCCCTCGGTCTGTTCCACTTTTGTTTAAAGTGATACAATGCCACACTCTTGGTCTGCCTTCAGACGTTTCAATCCTTTCTCACACATAAGATTATATGGAAGAGTAAGCAACTAAACATTGCATTTTACAGGAAGTGTGTGTGTCAATGTATGCCTGCCTCTGTGTGTGCATGCCTGTGTGTCTGTGTTTGTGTGTGTCAGTGTGTGCATCTCTCTATGTATCTCTGTGTGTCTGTGTGATAATATATGTGTTTGTTTTGTGTGTGTGTGGGAGTGCCTGTGTGTCTGTGTGCATCTGTTATTCTGCGTGTGTGTGAGGAGTGTGGGTGTCTGTGTGTAGGGGGTTTGTAAGGGGGGTTTCTATGTGTTAATGTGTGTATGCCTCTGTCTGTGTGCCTGTGTATGTGCATATTAATGTGTATCTATGTGCCTGTGTGTGTGTGTCTGTGTTTGTGTCTGTGTGTGTTTCGTTGTGTATGTATGTACGTACATGTGCTTTTTGCGTGTCTGCATATGTGTTAGTTGTGTGTCTCGCTGAGTGTGTCTGTCCGTGTATGAGTGTACATGTGCATTTGTGGAGAGGGTGGGTGTCTGTGTGTGTTTGTGTGAATGTTTGTTTGTGTGTATGCCTGTCTGTGTGTGTGCATGTCTGTGTGTGAATATATGCGTGTGTGTGTGGGAATGTGGGTGCCTTAGTGTGTTAGTGTGTGTACGTGTTTGAGTGTGTATGCCTGGCTGTCTGTGTGTGTGTCTGTCTGTGTGTGAGTATATGTGTGTGTGTGTGTGTGTGTGTGTGTGTGTGTGTGTGTGTGGGCAGTGTGGGGGTCTTTGTGTGGGGAGTGTGGATGCTTTCGTGTGTGGGATGCACGGCTGTCTTTGTGTCTGTGTGTGCTTCTGTGTCTGTGTATGCGTCTGTCTGTGTCAAAGAGTTTGGTGCTGGAAAAGCACAGAATTTTAGGCAGCATCAAAAGGGCATGAAAGTTGGAATTTCGAGCATAGTCCCATCCATTAGTAATGAGGCATGTAGACCAAGTGGACTGAAAGATAAATGGTAGGGGCTGGTGCTTGGGTAAGGTAGCTGGGAAGGCGACAATTAAATGAAGGTGGAGTGAAGGTGATAAATTGGAGCAAAGGGTGAAGTGGATAATGGGAATGAAGATGGACAGGTAGTACAGTTAAAGAGGGAGGTGCCGAGTTGGAAGAATGGATCTGGGATAAGTTCTGGAGGGGTGTTAGAATGAAGAAACGAATGACATATGTGCTGTGTGTGCTTTGCGGGTGTGTGTCTGTGTGTGTCTGCGTGAGTGCATGCATATGTGTGCGTGTATGTATATATGTCTGCGTGAGTGTATGCATGTGTGCGTGTGTGTGTGGGTCATGGGCGTGTGTATGTCTCTTTGTGTGTGTGGCTCTCTGCGTCTGAGTGTCTGTCGGGTGTGCGTGTGTTTGTAAGCGCTTGTGTAGGGTGGCTATGAGTATGTGTATCTGTGTGTGAGTGTCTGTGTGCAGCAGGATATGTCTGTGTGCACGTGTCTCTGTGTGTGTGTGTGTGTTTGTAGTGTGTGTGTAAGTGTGTGTGGGGGTGGCTATGAGTATTGTATATCTGTGCTTGAGTGTCTGTGTGCAGCTCTAAGTGTGTACATGTCTCTTTGTGTGC
Organism: Chiloscyllium punctatum; assembly: GCF_047496795.1. Lineage (NCBI taxonomy): Eukaryota > Metazoa > Chordata > Chondrichthyes > Orectolobiformes > Hemiscylliidae > Chiloscyllium > Chiloscyllium punctatum. The sequence goes on from NC_092757.1 coordinate 33,988,018, forward strand.
GTGTTTGTAGTGTGTGTGTAAGTGTGTGTGGGGGTGGCTATGAGTATTGTATATCTGTGCTTGAGTGTCTGAGTGCAGCTCTAAGTGTGTACATGTCTCTGTGTGCGCGTGTTTGTAGTGTGTGTGTGTGTGTCTGCGTATATGTGTGTTGATGGTGCTCTCAGTTTGAAAGTGTTTTGAGTTGATACACTCCCTCTGTCCTTCTTAAACTGAATCCCTGATGATTTTCGCCCTCCATTACCACCTGTAGAGAGGGTGGGGAGACCAACAGAGACTGACAGCAACAGAAAGCTCAGCAAGTCTGTCAGCATCTGTGGACAGAAATGAAAATTAATGTTTTGGGTTGAGTACCCCTTCCTCAGAAACTCATGTCAGGGGGATAGTACATCACAGTAACACCTCAGAAACAGCCAGACTCGCCCCACACTGATACACACAGATATACACACACTAACACAGAGACATAGAGACACTCAGTCATACACTGACACTAATACAGACATGGAGTGTCTGTCAGTATTTCTCTTTCTCCGATGACTTTGTCAATATATCACTTCATCTCTGGTGTGTGTCAGTTTATTTTTTTCAGTCTGTCCTTGGGGAGTATTTTCGTATTGCGCTTGTTCACACGAGTGAGAGAGTCAGTATTTATTGTGGATGCGATTGTTGGACAATTTCAATGCTTGCACAAACCAAATCTGGAAGAATTGTAAAGTGTGTGGAGCACAGTGTGGAACTCCAAATGGGCAGTGAAACATTGGTGCAGTGTTCTGTTTTATGGCAGATGAGCATCAATACAGACCAGTGTGAAATGATGCATTTGGTAGGAATAACATTGACAGACAATATAAAACATCTGTATCGTTATAAAAGGGCTGCAGGAGCACAGGATGCTGGATGTATATGAGGACAGATTATTGAACATGGCAGGACAAGTGAGGAGAGCAGTAAATGTCACAAATTATTTTAAGTATCTGTGCTTTTCAGAGGAGGAGGTCTCGGAGGTAGCCTCCGTGCTCCCTTCCTGGGAGGTCGTGGTGACGATGTGATGTACCCCACCCTCCTGACCACCGAGACGGTGTGGTTTCCATTTGTACCAGCTCTACACGAAAGAGAGATGGCATCAGGGCCACTGCTTCTAAGTTGTGCCAGGGGAAAGGGAACTGCCAGTGGGTTTAAAGTGAGAATTGCCCTTCACTGAACATTGCTCCTTACTCGTTTGATGAGACGTTGATGTTTCAAAATCTCCAAACGAGGCATCCCGGTCCTCTCCGACTCGTACCAGGGTCCTCCCCATGTGGTGGTGGCGGAGGGGGCGGGATGAGGGAGCGGATATTGGACACTCCACCACCCGGCTTGACCCTTTCAGTCCTATTCCAGGCTGTTTCTCCTGGAATGGGACAAAGGGAGGGAGGGAAGGAGGGAGGGAAGTTTGCAGTGGGTGGCCTTGCTCTTAGTTCTGGTGTAGGTGTGGTAGGGGAAATGGTGAGGCGTCAGGTGGGAGTGGGTCCATAGTGTTATGGTCATGCTGTGTTATTAGTGTGGGTTGTATAGTGGAGGGAAATTTGGAGAGAGAGAATGGGAGAGAAGGTGCAAGAGTGAGAGTGGTGGAGCATGAGCCTAGTTCGGTGATCGGTGCAAAAAGAAATATACAGTGAGAGTGAGGGAACAGAGAGAATACAGTGACCCTTATTCTGCCAGAGTGGGGAAGGTTATTGATGCTTGACCTGGATTGCTGGACATTTCCTCAGACCGCAGATACTGTACTGAGCTAGGTGGTGAGCTCGGACAATGCTCAGTGGATCTGGTGGGGTCGTTCCCGCTCGGAAGAGAATGGTCCGCCTCTGCACTCGCCCATCCACCAGGACTTCCAAACCCCTGTCAGAAAACCGTGGTGTAATTGTCCCTTATTTGCCATGCTCAGGGTAAACTCATGGCAACTTCTAACTAAGGATGCTCAACCATGTGCCCATTGGCCTTTTGAAGATGGCACCAGTGCCAGAGATCAGGTAATATCCAAGGGCATCCGAGCGATGGTGAGTACCTCCAGCCATGATGGGTGGGAGAATCTGGCTGGTATTGAATAAAAGGGACACCATGGGGTGGGGTGGGTAGTTAATGAGGTGAGTTTGATAAGAGAGCACCAGGAAACTTGCTAAACATCGTACAGACAATCCCTCTGTCACATTCAATGAAAACGTCATTGAAACAAATTATTGTTTGATTCAGCCCAGTGAGTCATAGATTCTGTTGGAACCACTAACAGTCACAAAGCTGCAGTTGCTTGTCCAATGCTCTCCATCACAAAGAAGGACATAAACCCGACCTACCCTTGGGAAATAAGGTGGGGCAGGCTACGTCATGTAGAAATATCAGGAGTCCATGTTTTTACAGTATTCATTCACGGGATGAGAGTATAACTGGTTTAGCCTGCATTTATTACCCATCACTAATTGCCCAGAGGGCAGTTAACAGTTAACCATATTGTTGTGGGTCTGGAGTCACATGTAACCTAGACCAGGTAGGTTCCTTCAAGGGCATCAGCAAACTATTTGGGTTGTTCAAACAATCAAAACTGGATATATCATCGTCATCAGCCTCTGAATTCCAGATTTAAAATGACTGTCGAGAAGAGTCTATCGCCAGTAAGGGTCCACCTAAAAAGGAAATCCGGAGGCCATAAATGGGGCATGAGATAGCTTTGACAATCAGGGTTAAGGAGAATTCAAAGGGACTGTACAAATACATTAAGGACGGAATAGTAACTCGGGAGAGTTTTGGACCACTTAAAGATCACCAAGATGACGATGTGCAGAATCCCAGGAGATGGAGGCGATACTAAACAAGCACTTTGCATCAGTATTTACTGTGCAGAAGGATATGAAAGCTAAAGAACTTCAGAAATAAACAGTGACATCTTGAAAAGTTTCTGTGTTACAGAGAAAGAGATGCTGGAGCTCGTAAATCCTGTAAAGATGGTAAAATCCCCAGGACCTGATCAGGTGTCCCCTAGAACTCTGTGGGAAGCTGGGGAAGGGATTGCTGGGCCGCGTGCTGAGATTTTGTATCATTGATTGTCACAGGTGAGGTGCCAGAAGATAGGCGGTTTGATAACGTGATGTCATTACTTTAAAAAAATTAAGAAGGATGGTAAGGAAAAGCCGGTGAGCCTGACGTCAGTGATGAGCAAATTGTTGAGGTGGATTATGCGGCACAAGGTTTACATGTATTTTGAATGGCAAGGACTGATACGGAATGGTCAACGAGCTTTAAGCATAGGAAATCGTGTCTCACAAAATTGACTGAGATTTTTCGAAGAACTGACAAAGAGGATTCACTGAGGCAGAGGTGCACATTGCCGATATAAACTTCAGTAAGGCATTTGACAACTTTCTGCATGGTAGACTGGGTAACAAGTTTAGTTGGAATGCAGGGAAAACTGGCCACGTGGATGCAAAATTGGCTCGAATGTAGGAGATAGAGGATGGTGATGGAGGATTGCTTTGCGAACTGGAGGGTTGTAACTAGTGGTGTGCGACAGGTATCAGTGCTGGGTCCACCGTTTTTCACTATTTATAAACATCATGTGGGTGTGAACACAGCAGTAATAGTTGCAAATGACACCAAAACTGATTTTGTAGTGGACAGCACAGAAGGTTTACGTCAGAGTACAAGGAGATCTTGATCAGGTGGGCTGATCGGCTGAGGAGCAGCGAATGGTGTTTAGTCTAGATAAATGTGAGGCACTGCATTTTGGAAATGCAAATCAGGACATGATGTATACACTTAATGGAAAGGTCCTCGGGAGTGTTGCTGAACAAAAAAGTCTTGGAGTGTCGGTTCAAAATTCCTTGAATGTTGTGTTACAGTTCTACAGATTACTGTAGATACCATTTGGTATTATTGCCTTTATTGGTCAGTGCTTTCACTATATGAATTGGGAGGCCATGTTACTGCTGGAGAGCACATTAATTCGGTTCTTTTGGAGTATTGTATTCAATTTTGGTCTCCCTCCAATCAGAAGGATATAGTGATGCTTGAAGGGAGTCAGAAAATATTTACAAAGATGCTGCCAGGATTTGAGCTATCGGGAGAGGGTGAGTAGGTTGGGGTGATCTTTCTTGGAGTTTGAGAGGCATATCCAGGGTGAATAGCCAGGAACTTTTTTCGCAAAAGTAGAGGGCATGGATATCAGTTGAGACCTAAGGACCAACTTTTTCTAACACAGATTGGTGCATGTGTGGAATGAGCTGTCAGTGGAGGTGGTGGTGGCTGTTATGATTACAACATTTAAAAGGCATTTGAATGGGTACATGAAGAGGAAGGGTTTACATTGTTATTGGCCAAATGCTGCCACATTGGGACTAGTTTAATTTGTTATATCCCATTGGCATGGACGAGATAGATTGAAGGGTCTGTTTCTGTGCTGTACATCTCCAAGAGTCTATGATTCTGTCTGAACTCACACCAGTATATTTTCAATTCAGCATTGCCGGAAATACCAGCCTATGTTACTTGATGCGATCGAAATGTCTTCACTTCAGCATTTTGAAACCTGCGAATACACCCTTCCACAACACTGACTCTGAGTCTCTATCCGTCCGTCTATTTCCCAAATCCCTCCCATTTGTTGCTATTGAAACTGTTGGTATTTAAACTGAGCATCAGCTTCCAACATTAAGCAGCTTAGAAACAATGTTCGAAAAGCATAGAGTGTCTTTTATTTGACTTCCCGGTGTCTTGCACTGTGCTCCATGTTGGATAGTGGAGTTTCAGCAGTTTTGATGCACACCTTTCTATCTTGATCTGTACCTATCAATTGAACGCCAGTGTTAATCTCTCTCTACTGATCATGTGTTCAGTAACAAGGTATCACTTCCAATGTTACTGATCCAGACCACACTCGCACTTGAGTGATATTTGACTTAAGTGTAGTTTTGGAGCGTTAGTGGAAAAAGCTGGGACGGTTTCCTGGAGGCTGTGGTTTAAGCTGCAGTGGAAATTCAGGAAGGCATGATGCTTTGGTGACCCACTGGGATGAGTCATGGTGACTGTAGTGACAGTATCTGGATCCGCAACATGACCATAAAAAGGAGCAGAGACTGGAGAAAGGGGAATCTCTTAAAAATGGAATGAGGGAATCACAATCAGATCAGAGAATTACTGCCGCCTATCCCTGTGGCCCAGTCTCGAGCAGTTGAGTGATGGCCTCCTGTTCCTGTGTTCCAGTCTACACCTGCTGCCCTGACTAAGAGGGTCCAATAGCTGTGTGCTCTCCTCCTTCTCCTCCTGAGCAACAGGCTCCAATATCTGTTTCCTGTCCTTCTGCTGCTCCTGAGTAACAAGCTCCAAGAGCTGCGATCCCACCTCCTCCTGCTCCTGAATAACAGGCTCCAATAGCTGTGTGCTCTCCACATGCTGATCCTGAGTTACAGGTTCCAATAGCTGTGTGTTCTCTTCCTGCTTCTGCTGAGTAACAGGCTCCAATAGCTCTGTGCTCTCCACCTGCTGCTCCTGAGTAACAGGCTTCAATGCCTTTGTGCTCGCCACCTGCTGCTCCTGAGTAACCGACTCCAATAACTGTGTGCTCTCCTCCTGCTTCTCTTGAGTAACAGGCTGCAATAGCTGTGTGCTCTCCTCCTGCTGCTCCTGAGTAACAGGCTCCAATAGATGTGTGCTCTCCTCCTGCTGCTCACGAATAACAGGCTCCAATAGCTCTGTGCTCTCCTGCTGCTCCTGTGTAATGGAACTGAAGGACTGAATGGCCTTTTCACATTCCATTCAGTTCGTATTGACTGAAATCCTTTTTGCTGTTTCTGCAAAATGCCATCAAAATCAGAATGTTGCATTTATATTTCTTTTTCTCAGTAATTGAGCAATCATGCTGACTGACTCTCCTTTTGTTATACAGGTCTGAGAAGGTGAACGAGTAACAGTTTCGAGAGGCTGATCAGTTCCTCCTGTCCCTCTGTAATAGTCCGAAATGTCTATGTCTTCCTATGTCTCTATAGCAGGCACTTGGGGACAGATTTGTTTCTCCCTGTTCCCGAGCAGCAATTTCAATGCGCTGAATGTTGCCTCGAGCTTATGAAATGGTTTGATGCCAGGGCATTTCAAACTACGAGCAGCATTACTCAAGGAATCGAGAAACTTACATTCCAGGCATTTTAAGCATCTGGTCTGTTATTCTATCCCTGTCTGCTTTTATAAACAGGGTGGAACGTATACAACCCTGCAATGTTCCAGCAATATTCCGACGTACAAGGAAGAAAGACTAAAAGATTGAAAAATTTATGATCTATCCCTCAGCAACCGTATTCCACACATTCCAGACTCAGTAAGTGTCCCCTTTTATCGGGATCTGTAAAATGATGTAAGGAACTGGTTAACTGAACTTGATTGTTTGGCGACTGTGATTAATGTCAGTCTCCATAGATTGTACATATCCCAGTGGAGGGCTTTCATATTTTAATGATAAAATGGGCACCGTTCAATGTGTTATCCCATAGTATGAGTGGGTATATCACCAATAGCACTAACAGGGATCAGCAGCTACAGAGACAGGGGAATGGGAGATCTGAATCTGAGAACATTAGACTGGAATGTAACAACAATGGACAGGAGTTTATCCTATTATATATGGATTCTTTCTACACCTCGTTTGTGGCCATTTCCATGGCTGATAAATATGCACTTTACATTATTCAATGTTTATATTATCCTACCATGATTATTGCTGGTAAGTTTCACTGTTCATTTTTTATTTGCATTAATCATGTGTGACTCTATTATTGTTATTTTCATTTACTCTACTCTGTAAACATTCACTCTCCAAACCATCCCGAACAACTGTGAACTTGTTCATTCTTTCTCTCCTTCTTTCGTTCTGGCACTGGGCCTTGTCGGTTGACCTAGTCAGTTTCAGCTATGAATCACAATTCAACATTTAAGTAGTGAAAACTTGGAGGTCACTATCTTCTGTTCTGGTTTCAACATCATTTCGTTCCTCTGACTTCATTCCATCCCTGGCCATTATCTGAGGCTGAAACAGACGAGGAACAACTATGGTGATCCCTTTGGCCATGAGCTGATTCTTGACCCATATCTTGAACATTCCTATTTGTAATAGAACATAGAACATAGACAGTACAGCACAGAACAGGCCATTCAGCCCACGATTTTTTTTTAGATTACTTACAGTGTGGAAACAGGCCCTCCGGCCCAACAAGTCCGCACCGCCCCGCCGAAGCGTAACCCACCCATACCCCTACATCTACATCTACCCCTTACCTAACACTACGGGCAATTTAGCATGGCCAATTCACCTGACCTGCACATCTTTGGAGTGTGGGAGGAAACCGGAGCACCCGGAGAAAACCCACGCAGACACGGGGAGAACGTGCAAACTCCACACAGTCAGTCGCCTGAGGCGGGAATTGAACCCGGGTCTACGGCGCTGCGAGGCAGCAGTGCTAACCACTGTGCCACCGTGCCGCCCACGATGTTGTGCCGACCACTGATCCTCTTGTATGCACCCTCAAATTGCTGTGACCATATGCATGTCCAGCAGTCTCTTAAATGTTCAGAATGATCTTGCTTCCATAACTGCTGCTGGCAAAGCATTCCATGCTCTCACGACTCTCTTTGTAAAGGACCCGCCTCTGACATCCCCTCTATACTTTTCTCCAACCTGCTTAAAAATATGACCTCTCGTGTTAGTCATTTCTGCCATGGGAAATAGTCTCTGGCGATCAACTCCATCTATGCCTCTCTTTATCTTGAATATCTCAAATAGGTCCCCTATCTTCGTCCTTTTCACCAATGAAAGAAAGTCCGAGCTCAGTCAACCTCTGTCCATAAGATAAGCCCTCAAGTCCAGACAGCATCCTGGAAAACCTCCTCTGAACCCTCTCCAAAGCATCCACATCTTTCCTATAATAGGGTGACAAGAACTGGGCGCAATATTCCAAGTGCGGTATAACCAAAGTTTTATAGAGCTGCAACAAGATCTCAGAACTCTTAAACTCAATCCCCCTGTTAATGAAAGCCAAAACACCATATGCTTTCTTAACAACCCTGTCCACTTGGGTGGCCATTTTAAGAGATCTATGTATCTGCCCACCAAGATTCCTCTGTTCCTCCACACTGCCAAGAATTTTATCCTTCATCCTGGACTCAGCTTTCAAATTCGATCCTCCAAAATGCATCACCTCGCATTTATCCAGGTTGAACTCCATCTACCACCTCTCAGCACATCTCTGCAGCCGACAATAGCCCACGATACTTTCAATGACACCTCCAACCTTTGTGTCGTCTGCAAATTTGCTGCTCCATCCTTCAATCCCCTCATCCATGTCATTAATAAAAATTACAAACAGTAGAGGCCCCAGGACAGAGCCCCGTGGAACACCACTCACCACTGACATTCAGGCAGAAAATTTTCCTTCTAGTACCACTCGCTGTCTTCTGTTGGCCAGCCAATTCTGTATCCAGACAGCTAAGTTCCCCTGTATCCCATTCCTCTTGACCCTCTGAATGAGCCTACTTTGGGAACCTTATCAAATGCCTTGCTGAAGTCCATATACACCACATCCACAGCTCGGCTCTCATCAAATTTTGTAGTCGGATCTTCAAAGAAATCGATAAGGTTTGACTTATCCCTCACAAAGCCATGTTGACTGCATTTAATCAAGCCATGCTCTTCCAGATAGTCATAAATCCTCTCCCTCAGAATACTTTCTAACACCTTGTAGACGAAAGACGTGAAACTTACTAGTCTGGGGATTTCCCAATTTACTTTCTTGAAGAGAAGAATTACATTTGCCTCTCTCCAGTCCTCAGATGCGATTTCAATGGAGAGGGAGGATGCAAAGATCTTTGCAAGTGTCGAAGAAATAGCATTTCTCGTTTCCCAAAGCAGCCGAGGACAAATCTGTTCGGGGCCTGGCGACTTGTCAATCGTAATGTTTGACAAAATTTTCAGCACATCACCTTCTTCTATCTCTATCCATTCCAGCATGCACACCTGCTTTTCAAAGGTTTCATTCACTACAACGTTCGTTTCTTTCATAAAGACAGAAGCAAAAAAACTAATTTTGGACTTCCGCTATCTCCTCAGACTCCACACACAAATTCCCTATGCTATCCCTGATCGTCCCTACTCTTTCTTTGACCATTCTTTAATTCCTCACGCAAGTGTAAAATCCCGTTGTGTTCTCCCTAATCCGTTTTGCCAAGCCTTTCTCGTGCCCCTCCTGTCTCTCATCAGATCATGTTTGAGCTCCTTCTTCGCCTGCCTGTAATCCTCTAGAGCTGAGCTTGACCCTAGCTTCCTCCACCTTATGTAAGCTGCATTCTTTCTTTAGATGAGAAGCTCCACCACTCTCGTCATCCAAGGTTCCTTTATCTTACCCATTCTTGACTGTCTCAGAGGGACATATCTATTCATCACTTTCAACAACTGTTCCTTAAACAGTCTCCACATGTCTATAGTGCCTTTACCATGGAACAATTGCTCCCAGTCCATGCTTCCTAACTCATGTCGAATCGCATCATAGTTTCCTCTTCCCCAATTAAATATCTTCCCATTTTCCGTAATCCACTCCTTCTCCATACCTATATAGAATGTGAGGCAGTTATGGTTACTATCACCAAAATGCTTTCCCACTACAAGATCTCATACCTGCCCTGGCTCATTTCCGATCACCAAATCTAGAGTGGCCTATCGCCTCGTCGGGGGATTAGCATCTCCTGAATATACTTCATTGGCTTATTCTATCTGCTATTTGTACCCTGAGCTGTGAAATGTGGTCTTAATGACCCAATAATCTTTTGCTGACATTCCCAAATTCAAACCTGCAATTGTGCGTCGATATTCCATGGCTCGGTTCTCGCCTCACGCCAAAATTCCATCATTTCTGTAAGGATCGATTTATATTGTTGCTGGGTCTGGTAATGCCTTTAATTTAATATTTTGAAGCACATCGTTTCCTCTATCTGTGGCACAATCCTCAGTGTCTCTATATTGATTTCCTGAACCCTTGTCAGTTGTTCTGGTTTAAACTGATTTCCTCCATGTGTGTTCTCTCTCAAACAACAATTTTCATATTTATTGCCACCAAAACACGCACATACACACACACACACACACACACACTCACTCACACACAGACGTGCGTGTCTCCTGAACGCCTGTGTTATTCACTCTCAGCTGACTGTGCAGTCAGTAACACGAGGGAATCCCTCGACTATCATTATAAAGGAACAGCTATCTAACTTATAACTGAGAAGTTTCTGACTGTCTCCTGTCCTTGAAACGTAAGTGGATGGGCTGGGGATGGTTTGCTGGAGGCCGTGCTGTGAGCTGCCTGTCACCTTCAGAGATACCTGATGATTTGGTGACCCAAATCTGGATGGAGCATAGGGACTGTACTTACAGCATCTGGGTCTGTAGCATGAACAACAAAATATGAGCAGAGATTCAGAGAGGGGAAGCTCTGAAACCACGGAGTGAGTGTGTGGGGAAAGGGATCTGCCAAATCAGTCTGTGTCGTAACGTAAGTAGACACCCACTCTCGCGCTCCCCAGGCATACACCCATGAAACTCTCCCTCTCCTCTCCACGCACACTCAAACTCGCCGTGTCTCACTTGTACATCCACACACTCCCCTCTCTCATACCAATAAATCATATTTTGTCAACAATATACAATTCATATACAGTCCGTCAATGCGGTATTTAATAAACTCATGCTTTGGAAATAAAATCAGTCTGACTCCAGCAGAAGACAAAGATAGACTCGAAATAAGACCTCACGCCTCAATAACATAGCCTGTCCAGAGGAGTCCCTTCCTTTACGTTGTTCATATCTTAAGTTATCTCCAGGTAGTGATTGACATAAATTCTCAGGTTTTCATATTTATCAATCAAACCCTGCACCTCCATTTTAACTGATAAAAGATTTGGGTGACATCATTGATGTGTTAAATTCATGTGCATGAGCTGTACAACCCTCTGATCTTTTCCTTACAAATTATATGTCTAAGGTCTTCTGCTCTCACTAACACCTGACGAACGAACAGCGGGAACAAAGCTTGTGTTTTTCGAAACAAAACTGTTGGACTATAACCTGGTATCTTGCCATTTCTGACGTTGTCCAACCCAGTCCAAAGCAACACCTCCATATCATGGCTTTTATTTCTTAGCGCCTCTCCAACAAAATTCATTTTCCTTTCCCATTTGCTTTTGCTGTGCATTTTACTCTTTTGTGAGGCACGTTATGCAATGCCTTCTGGATGTCCAGAACTAAGACATCTATAGGATCACCTTAATCCACCTTGTTTGTCATATAATTTTTATAATGTAGGTAAAAAATTCAAACCTGATTTATCCTCCAGTAAATCATGTTGACTGCGATGGATTGAGGTTTGATTTGAATATTTCTGGTTATTAATTCCTTAATTACTCATACTAACAATTTGTATTCCATTCCCAATAGTTTGTTCGTCCCTTTTCATTCCCTAGTGAAGTTGGCTGTTCGAAATTCTGGATTAGTGGTGGTGGAAGAGCACAGCAGTTCATGGAATATTCAAGGAGTTTCGAAATCGACGTTTCGGGCAAAAGCCGCTTCCAGCACCACTAATCCAGTATCTGGTTTCCAGCATCTGCAGTCATTGTTTTTACCTGTTCGAAGTTCTTCCCTTTCTATAACCTCAACATTCCCTTTCAATTCACAAGGTTGTAAATGACCTCCTCCAATTGCTGTGTAAGAAGCATGAGTGGCTGAATGGACTCATTATGTTCCTGCTTTACACACTTGATGGGCTGAATATCCTGCCGGTGTTCGTGCATTATCTTCTCGATGGCTTGCATGTCTTGCTCCTGTTCCTGACCAAGCCGCTCAAGGTCTCAATGTCCTCCTTCTGTTGCTCAGTTACAGTTTTAGGGACTTACAGAATGTCCCTGCTGTTAAGTCACATTTCTAGGGCTGAATTGCGCAGGCATGTTGTGTTGCCCACAATGGGTAGCTCAGTGGTTCGCACTGCTACCTCACAGCACCAGAGATCCAGGTTGAATTTCAGTCTCGAGTCATTGTCTCACAATCTCCCTGTGCCTGCAAGGGTTTCTATCGGGTACTCCAGTTTCCTCCCGCAGTCCCAGGATAGGCAGGTCAGGTGCATTAGCCAAAGAAAATGCCAGGTTACAGAGATTGGGTTAGAGGGCAGGGGGGAATAGTGGGATTTAAATGTGATGGTCTTCGGAGGATTAGTGTGGTGTCGATGGTTCAAATTGCCTGCTTCCACATTGTAGGAATTCTACGTTTTACACCGTCATGGCACAAATCAGTTGCGGGAATAATCTCTGGTTAATTCCAATTTCCCCAGTGAGGAGATCAATTCTGCACAAACTACTCTAGATGTGATCTAACTGAGATCCTGCAAATCAGCAGCAGCAATTCGCCAGCCTGCTGTAAGGTTCCCATCCAGGTTAGAGCAGTCTAGCTGTTTGAGGGAATACACATCTTTGTTGAAAGGTCATTGTCCTTCTTTACTCCAACAGCATAACGGGACATCTGCTGAAAATGTCATCTTGACACTTGAGAGAAATGGGTAAGATGTGGTGAGATGACATCAATGTTGGGATATGCCTCACCAAACATCTCGTCTGAATCTGCCATTAATCTCCCCAGACCCATATCACTCAGATTCCACAGCATCTGGTAAGGTGGAACACAGAAACAGCAAGCAGAAGCATACATTGATGGGAGTTATATCTCAAAGTCAAAATTGTGATACAAATACTGTTTATATTACAAAACAGGAAATTACATATCCAAGTTTGTGGGTACTGCAATAAAAATGGACAGCTTCAAGTTTCATCTGAACAGGGTTAACCCAAGTGAATTTTAATGCTGTGGAAATGGATTTCATGAGGTTGTGTGAGATGGGTTGCTTTAACAGTATGTTGAGCACCGAGCTAGAGGTCAGACTGTTTTGAAATTGGTGTTGTATGAACAGAAGGTGTGACTTATTGTAGAGAACAGAAAAAATGACAGGGAAACTAACCAGTTATTTAGTATCTGTCTTCTTAGAAGAAATACCAAGTGATCATGGGACTTATGTAACTAAACGCTAAAATCATCCATATTAGAGATGAGGTAGTATTTGAAAACATATGTGGGATTGAGGATTGATAAATCTGACAGACCAGATCTAATTCATACTGAAATTTCAGAGAAAGCAGCAGTGCACAGATTGATTGCATTGAGGATCATTGTATTTTTCCATGTCCAATTTAGAAGATTATGCATGCTTTCCAAGGATTTAAGAAGGGAAGAGGAGGGACAGTGGAGACCTACAGACCTGTTATCCACAGTAGCGAATCTGTTGAAATTTATTGTAAAGAATCTGATATTGGACAGTTAGAGAACAATAGCAAACGTAAAGAGAATGATTCCACATTTCTGAAAGGGTAGACAAAATTTGCAAACTTTTCTCTTGAAGATAACCCTTGTGAATGAAAACAATGGAAAACCAGTGAATATGGTATAGTTGGACTCTCAGGAGGATTTTCAAGAACTCATGCAGTAAGTTAACAGAGAAAACAAAACAAAGTGAATTGAGAGAAACATACGCAAATTGAGCAAAGTAAAAATTAGGTTTAATTTTGTTTATGGAGAATCAGTATATAGGCGGTGTAGAGCGCCATGCTCTCTTTCCACGGACTGACTCACTGTGATATCTACCAAGTGTTGGTTTCAGTACAGATTGAAGCTTCTACAGTAATTTATTCCTACCTTAAGTAAAGTCATTTTGCACGAGTTACACAGAGTGTTGGTGAGACTGTACCTGGAGTGTTGTATACAGATCTGATGTCCTTTTCTAATTAAAGTTTCTGACAGAAAAGAGTCTATTCTCCTGTGATTGCATGGTGTGAACATGAATTGGTGGGTTTCTGAAGAGATTATTAACAAGAGTTAAAAGTGTGAACTGTCAAAGGAAAAGGTAAGAGAAAACAAGTGCAACTTCGTTACCATCTGAACCCAGAGAATACAGCATTACAGCAGGGATGTGACATAACTATGAAGCAAATAAATTAATACTGTCTTCACAGAAGCAAAAAAAAACAAACAAGTCAAATCTTCCCAGCAAGACTGGGAAGCCTTAGTCTCGAGAGAAAAAGAATGAGATTAATAAATAATTGCATTGGGAGAAATTATTGGGAATTAATTTATGGTTGCACTCAGCATACAGATGGAAGGTAAGAAGATAAAATCCAATACCAGAGTACTGTGCTTAAACAAAAGAGACTACAATAGGATGAGTGAAAAGTTTGCTAAAGTTGGCTGGAAGCAAAAACTTAAAGTTGGAACCGTTGATGAACACTGGCTGGCTGTCAATGCAATTTTTCCAAGTGCTCAGCAACAGTATATAGCGCGGAAATAGAAAGACTGTAGGAAAAGGGTATTCTGTTGTGGATGTCTCAGGAAATAAGGGAAGCTCTCAAAGAACTGGCATAAATAATGACAAAGACCACTGAGAAACTAAAAGATTTGGATAAATATAAACGTCAAAAGAAAGCAACAAAAAAAACTATCAAAAAACATAAGATAGATCATGACAGTAAACTAACTCAAAATATAAAGACATCTACCAAAGATTCTACAAGTGTATAAAACTAAAATAGTGGCTAAGGTAGGCAATTGTGCTTTCAAGGGTGTGAAGTGCTATTCAGTAATGGGGTAAGAGGAAACGGCCGAGGATTTGAGCACATATTTTGTCGATCTTGTATGTGAAATGCATCTGTAACATGCCAGTAATTGTCAAAGCGAATAAGGTAGGTGAGTACATAGAAACAATCATTCCCACGAAAGAGATAGTGTTGAGCAAGCTAATGGAGCTAGAGGTAGATATGTCTCCTGGCTCTGATGGAATGCATCACAATTTACTAACAGAGGTAGTGGGAGAATTTGTAAATGCATTTGTGGAATTTTTTCTAAATTCATTGGTCTCTGGTGTAATTCCTGCAGATTGGAAAACAGGAAATCAGACACCACTGTTTAAAAAGGGATGTAGACAAAGGTGGGGGACTGTAGACCAGTTAGCCATTAAGTGTAGTGGGAAAAATACTTCAATGTGTACTCATGGAATAAATAGCAATGCACCTTGACAGGAATCGTCCCAATGGGCTGACGCAGCATCAGCTCATGAAAGGAAAGTCATGCTTAACTAATTTACTGGAAATCTATGAAGCCATTATGACCACGGAGACACAGTAGATGCGGTGTACCGAGATTTACAAAAGGCATTCGACGCAGAGCCGCCAAAACAGCTACTGCATAAGATAAAGATGTGTGGCATTACCGGTAATGCATTAACATGGATAGAGAATTGGTTAACTAACAAGAAGCAATGAGTGGGAATAAATGAATATTTTTTTCTGGTTTCTGACCATTGACTCGTGGTGTGCCTCAGGGATCAGTGCTGGGACTGCAATTATGCACAGCTTACATGGACGATTTGTAGTTGGACATCACGTGTGGTGTTTCAAAGATTGCAGATGATATTTAAATGAGTGTCAGAGCAAAGTGTGCAGAGCAATGCGAAACTTTACGAAGGAACATAAATAGTTTAAGTGAGTGGGCAAAGGTCTGGCAGATGGAGTACAATTGTAATAAATGAGAAGTCATCCGTTTTGATCGGAATACCAGTGAAAAGGACTATTACTTGCATAGTCAATCAAATGCAGCATGTTTCTGTGCAGAGGGACTTGGGTGTCCTTGTGCATGAATCACAGAAGTTGCAGGTGCAACAGGTAATTAACGAGGCAAATAGAATTGTTAAAGGGACTGATTTAAAAGCAGGATGTTATGTTGCAGCTGTACAAGGTGCTGGTGAGACCACACCTGGTGTATTGTGTGCAGTTTTGGTCTCCTCACTTGAGAAATGATGTCCGGATACAGAGGAGGGTCACTAGGTTGGTTCCGGAGTTGAAGGGATTCGCTTATGAGGAGGAGAGTGGAATTATATATTGATTGGATTTTGAAAGAATGAGGGAGGATCTGATAGGAACATATATAATTATGAAGGAAATAGATCAGATAGAAATAGAGGGGACGTTACCAGTAGTAGTTGAAACTAGGACAAGAGGGCAAAGTCTCAAAATTAGGTAGAGCAGATTCAGGACTGAATTCAGAAAGAACGTCTTGATCAAGAAGATTGTGAATCGGTGGAATTCCCT
Organism: Chiloscyllium punctatum; assembly: GCF_047496795.1. Classification (NCBI taxonomy): domain Eukaryota; kingdom Metazoa; phylum Chordata; class Chondrichthyes; order Orectolobiformes; family Hemiscylliidae; genus Chiloscyllium; species Chiloscyllium punctatum. The sequence goes on from NC_092757.1 coordinate 34,004,257, forward strand.
GCTGAGTGAAATAGTTGAAGCTTTGTCATCGGATGCGTTTGAAGGTCAGATAGATTTTTTTTGAACAGTAAAGGAACTAATGGTTGTGGTGAGCGGACTGGCAAGTAGAGCTGAGGCCATGAAATGATCAGCCATGTTCTTATTAATTTTCCTAGTTCTTATGTAATGTGTCAACATGAAATGGCAATCACATTTGAGAAACTGACTGGTCTATACATAAGGTGAAGCATTTGGATATTCAGAAAGATTTTGGTAAAGACTCTGGCCTGGTGTGCAAAGTCAAATGATACAGGGTTGGGGCTAAAATATGAACATGGTTTTAGAATGGGAGACCTGACAGGACAGAGCGAACAGGAATAGAAAATTCTGTTTTGAAGTGCAAGGATCTTTGGGTGTGACAGGGATCGGTGCTTTGGCTCCAGCTATTCCCAATACATCACAAATATTTGTTTGGGAGAATCAAATGTAGTATAACCGAGTCTTTGATGGCACTAAATGATGTCGGATAGTGAGTGGGCGAGGATTATAATAAAAAAAAGCTCCAAAGTGATTGAGACAAGTAGAGTGAATGGGCAAATACGTGGCAGATGAAGAGCAATGGAGGTGGATGTGACGGTGTTTATTTTAGTGGAAACCATAGAACAGCAACCTATAATTTGAAAACGGATTGGGAGAAACATTTTGGTTTTTGAAGGGATTTATGCCTTTTTGGTTTCTTCAGCGCCATGGTCAGTTCGGGACAGTAAGTTCTGAAGCCAGAGGTCAATGCTGGGAATGATATTGGCACACTAACCAGCGTACACAGATCCAACAAGTAGGTCGCTGCAGCATTGAAAAGTTCAGGATCTCCCTGTACAACCGTCATGAAAGCAATATTCCATAAACACAAAACAGGTAGGAAGGTAAAGGCTGAGTTGACCATCATTTCAGGGGGATTTGAACACAGGAGTAAGGGTGTATTACTGAAACTCTACAGGCCCTTGGGGAGACGCCTATCTCGAACATTTCGCAGTATTGCGTGCAATGTTGGTCTCCTTACTTAATAAAGGACAAACCTGACATTGAGGGAGTGCAACGAAGGATGCCCAGACTGATCTCTGGGATGACAGAATTATTGAGGGAGCAGAGTTTGGGGCGACTGGACCTGTATTCCTTAGGCTTTAGGAAAATGAGTGGATATCTCAATGAAATATTTAAAACATTGACAGGACGAGACAGATTGGAAGCAAGGATGATAATTAACCTGGCTGGGTTGTCTAAAACAAGAGGTCACAGTTTTGGCTACAGACAGGCCAGTCTGTACTGAGATGAGAGTGGTGCCCTCAGAGAGTGGTGACCCTGCGAAGTCCTCTTCCGCATCAGGCTGTGGAAGCCAAAACACGGGATATAACGATTTCTTGACAGTAAAGGGATCAGGACACAGCTGGGGTATGGCTGTCACAAGGTCAGAAATATTAGGAAGGAGATCTCTGCGGGGTCAACAGGACTGTGTTTTCCATTCCCTTTTCTGATGCTGAGGCTGCAGCTGGGTGTTCTGTCGGTTTTACCCTTCCAAACCTCGGAGCATATCAGTACAATTCAGTGTCTTTCTTGACCGGTTTAGAGACCATGAAACACTTTGTCACATGTCTGTGTATCTGAAGTCACTTTTAGGCCAGGCTAGGAAAGCATAGAATTCACCAGAACTGAATTCCCTTTCATAAAGTATATTGGGGAAGGAAATTGAAGTTTACAATCGACATTGATTTCAGGGTCACTGTTACAGACACCAGATTTCAAATCTCGATATTTTATTAGTTGTATTTAACATCCACCATCTACAAGAGCATGAGCCTGGTCTAGGTTCGCAATCCAGTGCCATTTCCACAACAGCACCACCTCCACATGGGGAACTATTGGAAACCACACTGAGCAGGTTATTTATGTGCTGCTTGTCAGCTCTGTCAAAAAGAACTGAGGGTGTGATAATTGGTCAGATTGTAAGTATTCCCCCCTTAGAGGACTGGACATAGCTGAGCAATTCTCCACATTGCCAGGGAGATGTCAGAGTTGGAGCTGGAATGAAACAGCTTCCCTAGGGACAAGGCCTGTTGTGCAGTACAAGTCTTCAGTCCTATTGCAGGAGTGGTCTCACGGCCCATTGCCTTTCTCGTATCTACTGTGTTCAGCTGTTTCTTCATGCCAAGTGCAGTGAATCAAATTAATTGAAGACTGGCATGTGTGATTCTTTTGGCATAATGATGAGGGTGAGGTGCATCATCCACTCAACACCTCTGGCTGAGGATGGTGCAGAAACTGCATCCTTGTTCTTTCCATTGATATACAGGGCTGTTGCATTATTTAGGATGGTGATATTTGTGGAGCCCTCTCTGACAGTGAGATGTTTCATGGTCCATCGATATTTATGACTGAATGTGACAGGACTGTTGGTCAGTTGGACACGGGTGAACTGCACCCTGTCGATCAGATGTCAGTTCTACTGTTTGGAATGCATGCAGTCAGTTGTGGTAGGTTCAGTGGGTTGCCATCAGGTTTAGGCATACATGGTTCTGAAACAGGCATGTTCACTCATACAGCACTGAAACATAGATTGGCTTGGTGGTAATGGCAGTCTGATGGATTATCCCAGGTGAGAGCTGAAAAATGTCTTGCTGGAAAAGCGCAGCAGGTCAGGCATCATCAAAGGAGCAAGAGAATCGACGTTTCGGGCGTATGCCCTTCTTCAGGAATGAGGAAGGTGTGACAAGAAGGTTAAGAGAAAAGGTAGGGAGGAGGGACTTGGGGGAGGGGCGTTGGGAATTCGATAGGTGGAAGCAGGTTAAGGTGAGGGTGATAGACCAGACAAGGGGTGGGGGTGGAGAGGTCGGGAAGAAGATTGCAGGTCAAGAAGGCGATGCTGAGTCCAAGGGTTGGGACTGAGATAAGGTGGGGGAGGGGAAATGAGGAAGCTGGAGAAATCTGAGTTCATCCCTTGTGCTTGAAGGGTTCCTAGGCAGAAGATGAGTCGCTCTTTTTACAGGGGTCCTGTTGCCATGGTCTGGCGATGGGGGAGGCCAAGGACCTGCACGTCCGTGGCGGAGTGGGAGGGGGAGTTAACATGTTCAGCCACAGGGCGGTTGGGTTGGAGGGTGCAGGTGTTCCAGAGGTGTTCTGTGAAACGTTCCGCAGGGAGGCGGCCCCAATGTAGAGGAGGCCACATCGGATGCAGCGAATTCAGTAAACGATGTGTGTGGAGGTGCAGGTGAATTTGTGACGGATATGGAAGGATCACTTGGGGCCTTGGAGGGAAGTGAGCGGGGGAGGTGAAGGTGCAAGTTTTGCATTTCTTGTGGTTGCTGGGGACGGTACCGGAATTCGAGATTGGGTGGTGGGTTTTGTGGACCTGAAGAGGTAGTCGCAGAGGGAGTGGTCTTTCTGGAATGCTGATAGGGGAGGGGAGGAAAATATATCCTTGGTGATGGGGTGTGTTTTGGAGGCGACGGAAATGACATTGTATCTGGAGGTTGGTGGGGAGGTAGGTGTGGACCAGTGGGGTTCTGTCCTGGTGGCGACTGGAGGGGCGGGGTTCAATGGAGGAGGAGCAGGAAGTGGAGGAGATGCAGTGGAGAGCATCGTCAACCACATCTGAGGCGAAATTGCGGTCTTTGAAGAAGGAGACCATCTGGTTTGTTTGCTGTTGGAATCGGTCCTTTTGGGAGCAGACACGGCGAATGCGAAGGAATTGGGAATATGGGATGGCGTTTTTACAGTGAGCAGGGTGGGAGGAGGTGAATTCTAAGTAGCTGTTGGTGTCGGCCGGTTTATAGTAAATGTCCGTGTTGAGTCGGTCACCCGACATAGAAATGGAGAGGTCTAGGAAGGGGAGGGAGGAGTCTGAGAAGGTCCGGGCAAAATTGGGGTCGGGGTGGAAGAGGTTAGTAAAGTGGATGAACTGTTCCAACTCCTCATGGGAGCATGAGGTAGCGCCAATACAGTCTTCGATGTCGCGGATGAAAAGGTGGGGGGTCGTGCTAGTGTAGCTGCGGAAGATGGACTGTTCCAAATATCCCACAAAGAGGCAGGCATAGCTGGGGCCCCATGCGGCTGCCCATTGCGACACCTTTGGTTTGGAGGAAGTCGGAGGATTGGAAAGAAAAGTTGTTCAGAGTGAGGAACAGTTCAGTCAGTCGAAGGAGGGTGTCAGTGGAAGCCTACTTGTTGGGTCAGCTGGAAAGGAAGAAGCGGAGAGCTTTGATGCATTCATAATGGGGATGGAGGTGAATGGGAACTGGATGTCCATGGTGAAGATTAGGCTTTGGGGGCCGGGGAAGCGAAAGTCATGGAGTAGGTGGAGGGCATGGGTGGTGTTGCGAATGTAGGTGGGGAGTTCTTGGACTAAAGGGGACAGGACTGTGTCGAGGTATGCAGAGATGAGTTCTGTGGGGCAAGAGCAGGCTGAGACAATGGTAAGATGGTGCAGTCAGGTTTGTGGATTTTGGGCAGGAGGTAGAAACGGGCGGTGCGTGGTTGTGGGACGATGAAGTTGTAGGCGGTGGATGGGCGACCCCCTGAGGTGATGAGGTTATGTATGGTCTGGGAGATGGTTTGGTGGTGGGAGGTTCGGTCATGGTCAAGGGGCAGTAGTAGGAGGTGTCTGCGAACTGGCGTTGAGCCTCAGCAATGTAAAGTTCGGTGTGCCAAACGACTACCGCGCCTCCCTTGTCTGCTGGTTTGATAGTGATGTTGGGGTTGGAATGGAGGGAGTGGAGGGCTGCATGTTGCGAGAGTGAGAGGATGGAGTGGGTGAGAGGGGTGGACAGGTTGAGGCTGATAAGGTCGCGGTGGCAGTTGGCTATGAAGAGATCGAGGATGGGTAAGAGGCCAGCACGCGGTGTCCAGGTGGATGAGGTGTGTTGGAGGCGGGAGAAGGGGTCGTTAGAGGGTGGGCGAGATTCCTGGTTGGAGAAGTAGGCGTGGAGGCGAAGGCGCTGGAAGAATTGTTCGATGTTTCACTGTGTGTTGAATTTGTTAATCCGGGAGTGCAGGGGTTGAGAGTGAGGCCTCTGCTGTGGATTATCCCAGGCAAAACGTTACAGATTGTAGTTGAATATAATTCTGCTCCTGCTGCTGCTGTGTTCGACAGCACCACATCAATGTCAGGAATTTTCTGTTGAAGAAAGTTCAGGAAGTTAGATCATTGACAACATTTACAGAGGATATTTGTCTTGGAAATGAATTGAGGAGAATGAACAATTAATGATAAAAGATAAGGTATAGCGTCATCGAGCCTGAGAGTCATAAAATATGCAAACAGACCCTTCTAATAATCCACACGGAGTCAGCCAACACCGTTTAGTTTGGGAACTAAGACTAACAGCGAGCTGTACTCGGTCGGGCTTGGTTTGATGATGTTCTCCTTCAGCAGAGCCTCCAGATCCTTTTGGACCTCTCTGGCTTTGAGAGGATTAAGTTGATATGGGTTTTGTTTTGTCAGAACAGTATTCCCTACGTCTACTTCGTGTACAATAGCATTAGTCCTCCTCATGTGATTCTTACATATGTCCTCATAGTGCAACAACAAACTTTTCAGCTGCGTTCTGTGCTCCTGAGACAGATAGTTTTTGAATCTGTCCCAATGCTCAAGGACTTCTTCATTTTTAACACATTTTGAGACATACCAAAATCCACAACATTTGGATTTCATTTATCACTGTGTCAGTCAGTTATTAACACCTGTTTCTCCAGTTCTCTCTCTCCTCTACGTTTCAGGAGGGGACCTACACACTCATTTATAACCCACCTGAAAGGATCTTCGAATCTGGGAATTGGCAATAGAGATGCTACTTTCATTCCTGTCTGTGGTCAACCTACCATCTGGTAGTATGACACACATGCCAAAAGTTAACCACATCTTTGTGCATTGCAGGTTAATAAATTGTTTTGTCCATTAGCCTGTGTCTTTCTACACGACATGACCTCCCACTGGTAGTTCACGTGCTATCCTAACGCTTCCCTTCTCTATGTTCACGGCAAAACAATCTGTTGCACTTCAGCACATTTCTCCTCTGCAGTAACTTGCCATGGTCTCCATTTCCGTCTTAGGATTCTATCTTTCAGATAATAACCCTCAGGAATATCTTTGCCTTCTTTTCAGAGTATGCATCCACATATCGTCTTATCCACATATCCACGCATCTTTTATCGTCTTGTCTGTGTGTTGCAAGTCCCTTCACCTGGCACGTCTAAACACTTCTGTCTGACCCACTGCCTGTTCAAGTTTTCCCTGCACCATTACGTCAAACAGGGTGTCCGCCAACTGAACCTCAACTCCTTCATCTTTGTCTTTAGTTTGTGTGCTTCATGCTTTGACTTATGACAGTGGGATCTGGTTACTCTGCATTCTGGGAAAATACCAGTATACTTCTATTTTATCTTCTCAGTTTCTTGGTCTTCCTTCGGCTTTTCCACAACATGCAGTGTTGCTCCCAACTTGGATCCTGCTAAATCGTTCCCAAGAACAAACTGGACTCGTGGAACTCACACTCTATCAGTCACTCGCATTGTTTCCTTCAGTACTTCCACTAGTGCCACTGACTTAGCATCTTTTAAAACATCTTTTTCCCACAGTGCCTTCCTATAAGGAAGCACTATAACCTTACGTATCCCAATTTATGGCAGTGATATAACTTTTCCTCGTGCCCTACTGAAACCACCGGCACTGTCGTTTTCCGTGTCCCATTCTATTACAGTGAAAACACCTGAGGCCTTTCATCTTATGCGAAAGGGGCATCTTCTTTAACCTGTGGTAAACTCTTATCCTCTACTTTTCCTTTTATAGTGTAGCATCTCCACTACTACCAAATTCGATCCCTCGCAAGACGAAAGTTTGGTTGGAAGTTTGTCTTATGCAGCAAAATGTATTCATCTGCTAATTCTCCTGCCCTTCTAAATTCCTGAACTTTTCGCTCCTCCATATGAATTCTTATTATCTCTGGAAGTGAGTTTTCAACATCTTCAGCAGAATAATCTCCATTACAGCCTGATATTCATCTTTAAAGCTCGCATCCATCTATCAAAATGCCTATGTTTAATCCTTTCAAACTCAACATATGTCAGATCTGTTTACTTCTTCATGTTTTTGAACTGCTGTCTGAATGTCTCTGGTACCAATTCGTAAGCACTTAAAATAGCTTGTTTTACATCTTCAGGGTATCTTAACCCCTCGTCTGACACTGGAGCAAATACGTCACTCGACCTGTCTACCAGTTTAGTCTGAACTAGCATTACCCATGATTACTTGGACTATTCCAACTACCTAGCTATGTTTTCAATGAAACAAAGAAGGCTTCAAAACCTTTCTCATCAAAATGTGGCAGCGTTTTGACATAGCTGTATGTATCACCACCTTCCCATTTAATCTCCATCCTGTTACTTCGACTTTGTTGACTAAATCGTACTTTCAAGTTCAACTTCTCGCTCTTTTTGCTCAACTAAAAACCTTCTCTCTCTTTTTTCTCCTTTTCTTCTCTCTTTGTTCAGATACGAACATTCTCCTTTCCATTTCCCCTCTCTCTCTTGTTTTCTGTTTCTTCTCTCTCTCTCTGTCTTTCTATCTTCCTTTGTTTATCTTTAAACTCCATTTTCCTCAATTATAATTTAAGTTTTTCTCACTCTACTGCACTTGTCTGTTTCTCTGACTCACCTCAGCGTTTGATTAATTCCCTGATATTTTCAGCTTTACTTTTGTCCTTGGTTAAACGCAAATCTATGTTCTTTGCTAATTCTAAAGGCTTGGCCTTTATTTTTCTAACTAAATCTTCTTGGAAAAATTGGGAATCATCTTCAAACCCCTCTTAATATTTTCAAGTACCATTTCTCTCACTTTTAATTTAACCAACCACAAGTCTTCGAAATTGAACAACTTTTCTTACTGATGTTTTATTTGAAGATCTGAGACACGAACGTGCAAATGTTTAAATATACTGTGCTTTTTCTCATACATCAAACCTATTCAAATCTACCCAAATGTCAGTTTGGATCTGCCTAAACCTGTGCAAACTCCGGATGAAAGCCCCCAAACTGTAACAACACAGGGTTACCCATTCCCCTAATTTCAACCAGCCACACAGAAAGGTTCACCTCATGCCGTAATATCTCAAGTGTCGACAGGCAAAGATCCATTTATAGAGTCACTGTTTAAAGTAAAATTAACAATTTTGTTATTTAAGTCCAACAGAGAACAATAAAATAAACAACTGTTTAGAACTCCCTTGGGTTAAACGTATCTTCAACCTCTCATTCTACAATACTGGTCTGATGAAACAAATACCCCGATAAAGCTTTACAAAAAATATAATCATGTTTCAAAACCAGTCAGATTTGTCGATTCTCCTTTGTAGATTTTCTCTATAGATTTTACTCACGGTCGGCTTTGATGTTCTGCTGAGCAAACTTCTTATAGACAGGTACCTCCAAGAAGTGCTTCAACTCGCTGTCTATCTTTGTGGATGTCTTTAGCAGTTCTCCCCCTAAATGTTCAAAATGTCCAGTTTTATACCACAAAGCATCGGATTATTTCATTGATATTGATGTCATCAAATACATTATATTTCAATCTCGATTTGATTTCAGTGTGTTAATGCATAATTTAAACTGTCTGGCTGAATTTGAATTTGTTTTTGTTCCATGGCAACCCATAATCACTATTGGTTTCACAGTCAAATATTACATTTTAACTTCAAGCAGAATATTTTGTGTCAGCTTCTTGTCTCCCTTAACGGTAAAGTATACCTCTACACCTTCATAACAATATCTTTTATCTGCCCTGCATAGCTTTTCATAAATTTCATCAACTTAGTAAGTTCACATTAAAGTATTGTGTCTTTCTAAAAAAGCCCCATTTTCTCTCATCTTTCCTTTACTTATTTCCTTCTTTCCAGTATTCATTCCAATTACTTACAATGTTACGGGCATTCTTCGACAAAGTATTACATTGTGTGTGTGTCTGTCTGTTTGTTTTGTGAATAATCATCTTTAATTGGACGAAGACGAAATAATGAGATGTAATCGCATACCTATATGAAGGAGTAAAAGTGCAACCTTTCCAAGTTTTATGATATCAAAAAAGATGTAAAAAAAAAGTCTCCTTTATTCATGGATTGGGAAAGTGAACAAATGACGTTCATGGACCAAACAGCAGTAATTTACTGAATCTTTACTCGGGTCATCGAACCACCAAATATTTAGTTTTCTCCTGAGAGATTAAATTCAGCTTTGTTTCAAGTCGGAGTTGCATACGATCTTCAATGAATATACAATCATCATTGGTGACAAAACCAGACGTTGCGAGAAATGCTCAGAAGTTTTGGCAGTATCTATTGTGAGAAATCAGATTGAACACAGCATAGTGGAATGGGTGTGGGTTGTTTACTTTTATGTCAATAGTGTTCAGCTACGTGCTGGTTATGTACATTGGTCATGGGTAAATGCAGAGTAATAGAGTAGGGGAATGGGTCAGGGTGAGTTACTCTTCAGAGGGTCAGCATGGACGTGTTGTGTGAAATGGCCTGCTTCCCCGATGTAGGGGTTCTATAATTCTATGATTTCTTCATAAAAAGGGCGGTCTGTGCCAGGATCAAAAATGTCTCCGATCATGCTCAGGGCATAGTGAATTGGAAGGGGAAACAGCCAGCGGTCATCGTTCACATTGATATCAATGACATCGGTGAGAAGAATGAAAGTTTGAAAGGTCCGGCAAAGAAAGTTACGGGACTTAGGAGTGAGTATAAGCTCACTCTCCAGGGTCTCCAGGGATCTCCAGGGTTGTATTCTTGGGATTACTCCCCGTGCACCTGGAAATGAGACAAGGAAGAGGAAGATAGTCCAGTCAAGTTAAAGAACTTGTTTGGGATGATGGTTTCTGGATGATTCGGATTGCTTCCACGTCAGGTGGGTACTGTACAAAAGTGAAAGTGTGCACGTTAACTGGAGGGGCCCCAACATCCTGAAAGGGAGGTGTGATCGTGCAACTCAGGTGGATTTAAACTCATAATACAGGAGGCACGGAACCAAAGCAGCAGGTCAGAAACTCAACAGAAATTAGAGGGTAGTAGAATAAGCAGGCAGGGCCCGTACAATAACGTTGCAGAGGGAAAGAATCATAACAATTTAAAAATATGAGTAGAAAGTTGGTGTAAATGATAGGCTCACTATTACCGGCGATCAATAAATAAGGATAGAGAGCCTGTGCACAAACGTATTAAAACAGAAAGACACATCATTTGAACTTATGTAAAAACCTTTTAAATAAAAGCGTGCAGTATTTGGAATGAAATGAATGAGCTGACAGCTCAAACAGAGATAAATAAATATGGCATGGTAGTAATTACTGAAACGTGCTTCCAGGAAGGTCAGGACTGGCGTGTTAAATGCCCACGGGTGCGATGGAGAGTCTGTATAGGTCAAGGGTAATGCCAAGGCTGTATTAAGAAATGATATTAATACGTGAGACAAAAATGATGAATAAGTCTGGTTCGAAATAAAACACATTTAAAGTAGGAGCATTTCCAGCCCATAAATTCCGACCCCGGCAAACTCCTGTCAAAGTAGGGAATAGCATGAACCAGGGAAGAATGATGACTTGAGATAAGGGCACACGAGCGACTATGGGTAATTTGAACATGCATATTGTCTGGATTAATCACTTTGCAAGAGGAGACACAAAGAATGATTAATCGAATCTATGAGGGATTACTTCTTCGATTAACATGTCATGGTACCAACCAGAGAACCATCTTGGTATTATGTAATAAGTGAGGAGTGATAAATCATATTGTCGTAAGGACCATCTTAGAAAGAGTGGCACAGTATGCTGGACGTTCACATTCAGTTTGAAACAATGAAGTCAGTCACGTTCGAGAGGTTTAGTTTTGGGTAATGATAACTTTCCTGGCCTGAGGAAAGGATTGTCCCAAGTGGACCTGGCAAAAACATTGAAGGGCAGGACAGTTTAAGAACAGTGGTAATTCCTTCGGGACATAATCAAAACCCCTCAATTGAAGTGTAATCCTTTGTGGAAACGGAATTGTAAAAAGATGAAAAGTGACCCATAGCTGAACAAGGAAGTCAACAATGACATGACAGCGATGGCCTGGTGGTATCTTCGCCGACTGCTTATCCAAATAATGTTCTGGGGACTCGGGTTCAAATGCTGTCACGGTGGATGGGTCATATAAATTCAATATGAACCTGAAATTAAGAGTCTATTGATGAACATGACAACATTGCTCATTGTTGGAAATAGCCATATGTTTCACGAGTGTCCTTTAGGGATGGAAACCATCATTCTTACTTGATCTCACCTAAGTATGAATTCAAACCCACACAAATTTGGTTGCTTCTTAACTGCCCTCTTGGGATGCACAATGAGAGATTAGATTAGATTAGATTACTTTACAGTGTGGAAACAGGCCCTTCGGCCCAACAAGTCCACACCGCCCCGCCGAAGCGCAACCCATCCAGACCCATTCCCCCACATTTACCCCTTCACCTAACACTATGGGCAATTTTACATGGCCAATTCACTTAACCTGCACATCTTTGGACTGTGGGAGGAAACCGGAGCACCCAGAGGAAACCCACGCAGACACGGGGAGAATGTGCAAACTCCACACAGTCAGTCGCCTGAGTCGGGAATTGAACCCAGGTCTCTGGCGCTGTGAGGCAGCAGTGCTCACCACTGTGCCACCGTGCCGCCCAGCGACGCTCTCATCCTATGAATGAATTAAAGAAAAAAAACACTTTAAATGCCACCAAATGGTTACTGAAAACAACATCAGAGAACAGAGAACATAGAACAGTACAACATAGAACAGGCTCTTCAGCCTACGATGTTGTACCGACCATTGATCCTCATGTATGCACCCTCACATTTCTGTGCCCATATGCATGTCCAGCAGTCTCTTCAATGGCCCCAATGACCTTGCTTCCACAACTGCTGCTGGAAACGCTCTCTGTATGCTCTCACAACTCTCTGTATAAAGAACCCGCCTCTGACATCCCCTCTATACTTTCCTCCAACCAGCTGAAAACTATGAGCCCTCGTGTTAGCCATTTCCGCCCTGGGAAATAGTCTCTGTCTACCGACTCTATCGATGCCTCTCATTATCTTGTACTCCGCAAAGTGGCTATGAAGCAAAATGAGTAGAAAGCGTAAGAATTGACAAATAGCATTTCTCCCAGAAGATAAAAAGTAAAAGAATATAAAAATTAAATATTGGGTCTTAGATGATGAAAACAGCGAGATAATAATGGTAAACTCAGAAATGGCATAGGCAAGACCAACACTTTCTGTTTTCACATGTTTTTAAATTTTCTTTTTTAATCCTGCAAAACTTTGTTTTTGTTTAGAACCAATAAACCGTTTTTTTTTAAATAATAAGGAGTTTGCCTTCATTCCGGAGTGTCCTGACTGTTTTCAGCTCAGGAGAAGACTTTTATTCTTGGAAGACTTTTATTCTAGGAATATTCTAGGAAGATGAATATTTATATTGATTTAATTAGCCAAAGGGTTCATTATATTTAATTTTTATATGTTTGATATGTATATGTTTTTACTTCCATTTTAACATTATTATCTATAGGTATTGAAAGGTAACACATATATAAGGTGCTGTGAAAAATCCTGCTTCTCGGCATAATGTTATTTAGGCCACAGTGAGGTTGGCGAGAAGATTTAGAAAAAAAATACTACCCAGCAAAGCAGTCAGATAAATAGTGACTGGCAGGAAAGATAAGAAGTTAGTTCAAAGTCTCCAGCGACTATTCCTCTATCCAACGATTTTCACTTTTTGGAACTTTGAAGGACGGAGTCTTTCTGAAGAAAATAGAAGAGGCGTCAGTTATTGGATTGTTGGAACGATTTTTATATTAGGCAGCGTAAGAGACGATGTGGTAGAATTATTGCTACAGTGGGATTTTCAGTCAGAGGCATCAGCAGGAGATTCAGTGGCAGTGAGCATGAGTTTAGTATGGTTTGTGCAAGGCTTAAGAATGACTATAAACGTTTCAAGTATATTGTTAAAGGTGAGATTGAGTAGTCATAGATTGATATACATATTAGTAGGAATTACGTTTTTAGGGAAAAGATTTAAAGCAGTACAGGGTAAATTTATGAGGTGAGGTAGATTAAAAATAAAATGTTAGAATTAGTGATTTGTGGTTTACTCTCAATGCCAACTCCAACTGGTGGAGGAACGAAATGTTAAAGGAGAAAAATCAATGGCTGAAGAGCTGGCTTGTTGTTGAGGGATTTAGATTTTTGGGAAATTGGAATATGTTTTGGAAGAGAAAACACGTGTTCAAAAAGGATTCGTATAATCTAAACCAATAACTTAGCAGGGAGATTTGCCCACTCTATATAGGGAGAAATGATATTGGTAGAGAAGGCAAGAGGGTTATTCTAATTGTCTGTGTTAATGGACGGATGGGTGGAGAAGGTTATGAATGTGAGTAGAGTACGTCCATTAGAAACAAAGATGAGAGAGTTAAAGTATGCAGTAATTCTAAAGCACTAAATTGCATTTATTCCAATGTAAGGGATCTCATGGGGAAGGTTGATGAACTCAGGGCATGTTTAAGAACATAGGATTCGGATGTCATATTTATTACTGAAAGTTGGTAGAGAGCTGTTTAAGTCGAGAGTATGTAGCTGGAAAAGCACAGCAGGTCAGGCAGCACCCGAGAAGCAGGAAAATCGACGTTTCGGGAAAAAGCCCCTCATCAGGAAAGGGCCGATGAAGGCCTTTTGCCCAAAACGTAGATTTCCCTGCTATTCGGATGTTGCCTGGTCTGCTGTGTTTTTCCAGCACCAAACTCTCGACTCTAATCTCCACATCTGTCGTCCTCACGTTCGCTTGAGAGATGTTCAAGACTGTCAATTCAATGTTCCAGGTGCTAGGTGTCATTGAATGGATAGAAAACGTGGCATACTGTGGGTGTAGAGGGGGAGGCCTGCCGTTTTAGATTAAGGGATAAATTATTGGTGTAGCTGGAGAAGTTATTTCTCAAAGATCATCAGGTAAAATACATGGATAGTTTTATAAATAAGAAAGCAAAGATCACTTTGAAGAGATTGCACAATATGCTCATTTGTGACAAATCGTCCAATGAAAATACATTGATAGAAATTAAAAATAAGAAAGGAAAGAGTACGTTGATATTATTGCACATTTGCTCTCCACCAGTAAGAAAGAAATTGAGAAACAGACATGTAGGGAGATCTTGGATATATGTAAGCCTAATAAGGTTGTATTAATGGGGATTTTAATTTTCTAAAAATATGATAGGAACTACCATACTGTTAAAGGGTTGAATCACGAAGAATTTGTCAAATGTGCCCAAGAAGATTTTCTTCATCGGTACGTGGATCATTCTAATACAGAAGGAGCAAAACGACACCTGTTTTTTTTTAAAGAGGCAAGGCAAGCGACTGAGGTAAACATGGGGGAATAATTTTGGGTCTTGCAATCATAACTATTAGTGGAAAATAATACATCTTCCATTAATATTATCTTTTTCATTGGAGTACCATAAATCTTAATGGCATGGGACAAGGACTGTCCAAGGTTGATGGGAGTAGACTTTTAGCATGTAAAATAATGTCTGACACGGGGAGGCAGTCCACAGGCTGATGACGTGAATTGAGAGACATTAGGTTCCTGTTAGAGTGAAGGGTCAAGATGGTAAGGTTACAGAACCATGGATGACTAAAGTTATTGAGGATCCACTCAAGAATAAAAGAGAATCTTACTTTAGATCCAGACAACTTCATTGAATTGAATCTCTTACTCAATATCAATAGTGTGGGGCACCAGTTTGAGAGAAATAAGGAAAGTCAAAAAGAGATATGGAATATCATGGGCAGGTAAGTTAAATTATAATTCAAAAATATTGTGCAACTACATTAATAGCAAGACTTAACCAGCAGAGAGTAAGGACTCTCAAAGATCACGAAGGACATCGATGTGCTGAACCCAGGAGATGGGGAATATAATCAAACGATTCCTGGTGCATCAGATAGCAGCAAACACACACGACTGCCTGCACCTCGCATTCATCCAGATTGAACTCTGCCTGCTATTTTTCAGCCGATTGACACATTTGATCAAGATCCTTTTGTGATCTGATGAAACATCCTTCACTCTCCACTTAGCCACCAATTTTGGTGTCATATGCAAACTTACAAACCATGCCTTTCATAATCTCATCCAAATCATTTATATAAATGACAACCAATGAAATTCCAGAACCAATCTCTGTGGAATACTGCTGGTCAGAAGCCTCCAGTCCGAAAGCAACCGCCCACCATTACTCTCTGCCTGAATGTGCTGGAGAGAAACTCTGCAGTTCTGGCAGTATTGGAGAAGAAAGAAACCATTTAACTTTTTTTAGTCCAATGTGACTTTTTCAGAACAGGTTTATATCAAACTCTGTATGTGAACTCTGTTTCTCTGCCCAGATCCTGCCTCAGCTGTTGCATTTCTCCATCACTGTGCATTTGTATTTCAGATTTCCACTATATCTCATATTTTGCTTTTATTGCTTGCTCTGGATGTTGAACTCAGTTATATTTGGACATTATGCTCCATTCCTGTTCCCATTAGCTGTACTTGTGCCAGTCACACATGTATTACACTGGAGACTGTTTCTTCTGTAAGTTCTGAAAATAAATGCACAAATCTCAGCAAGACATTAAAAAGTCTTTTTAGAGACTGTGATGTTGATTTAAAAGACATTTTAGAGATAGCTACACTTGATATAAAATATGAATAGTTCCGTAATTATGATACTGCCTGCATGTTCTATGACGAAGCTTGTCTCTCCAGGCTCTGAACTTTTCCAATGCATTTCTCAAAATAATAGCAGCAACGATGGTGGTCACGCTGCCCATCATCTCTTTACCAGCTCGGAATGAGCTGTATTCTCACTCTTACTCTGCTGCAACTCGCTGTAACCCCACACATTATCTGTGTCTGTTTCCAATTCTGAATATACTGTCAAGATATAAACAACCTTAACAACCTTTATAACATGTGAACTGATAGTCTATATATAAAACATAACTCCTCATATCACATTTAAAATTGTCCTAATCTATCCAAATTGTCGCGCGGCATTCCAAGTACCACAGGGCATCTGTTCCCTTGCATTTCATTCCATTTATCAGAAAAAGTGATGGTTGAATACTCATGACTGGGAGATATTACTGTACTCCCCTAGGTGTCTCCTCAGTTGCTGGCCCAAATCCTTTCTGTATCATAGCCAATATCATATTCATTCCTTCCCTTACTCTTTAAATCATAACTTTTGATGAACAAGATTATTTTACATTTCTATGGATCAGGCCCGACTCCTCAAAACATTTTAAGCAGGTAACCCCGACCATAAATCTGCTAATTGTTGAAGGTAAGTGTATAGTGGATATCCACAGAGTGAATTACCTGGTCAGATTGCCGAGTTTTAAACAAACAAAATTTATTTAAAACATTAAGTAATGAAACGCAACGAACCGAATATAGAATACCAGAATAAGTCATCAGATCCGAACCTGACAGGCTTTCCTGACTTAATGATGCTGTTCCAAATTGCTTCCAACATTCCAAGTAAACAAACCATTTGGCACAATGGCTAAAAATTACACAAACCAAGCTTACAGGTCACGAATTCAGAGGACAGAAGAACGGGTAGAGCGCCCAGTTTCAACAGTGACTCTGACTGAAATAAGCTTCGAACTGACTGAACTGCGCAGGTAGAGAGCTGGCCACGTCCCCTTGATTATACCAGTTTTTTAAGACTTGAAAGCCTTTTTCTTGAGGTATTACCAGTTTGGTATAAACCAAAGGACCCCAATGAGCCATTTTAAATTGAGACATGTTGGAACCTTGGGTCGGTTAGAACCTCTCTGAAAACAGAATCAAGCACAACATAACCAACGGAATATATAAAACTGTATTTTTAACATCCAAAGATGTCTTCAGTTCTCAAAATTACCAAAAATAGTGGTTAGTACACTAAAGCACACATATGCATTCACTTAGTATAAAAATGCAAACCTGCAGAGCTACATCCAAATTCAGTGAGTGATACACCGACCACTGAGTGTGTCGATCTGCCATTCAAGTTTCGACAATGCTTTGGCAATCATGTTTTCAAGGCATGCCACATGCACAATTTTCAAATCGAGTGGCTAAAACTACAGGCTCGAGCTAAACAGACTAACAGTTTTGTCCTTAAATTTCTCCAAAAGCTTCAATGGCTTGTGATTGGTACTTACAGTTGGTTCAGATGTGTTGTTGATAATATAAAAAGTGAAATGTTGTCGTGCCAACACGAAGTTCAAAGTCTTTCTCAGCTGGAGAATATTTCTACCAATAGAGGTTTAACTTGCTGGATAAATACCAATACGTCTTTCTATCTTCTCATCGTTTTCCTGCATCGCTCGCATTTATAGCCATCTTGAAAGACTCTGCTTAATCAGAACTAACTGATACCAGACAGTGGTTAACACATTTTGCGAACTGTAAAATGCCTTTTCACAGTGTGTTTCCCGACGTTTCTTGCCTTTCTTGAGCATTTCAGTGAGTGGAGCAGCCATACTGCTAAACGTAGGCACAAACTTTTGAAAAATTCCACTCATTCGCAGGAAGCATAGTACAGCTCCTTTTGTCGACTGTGTGGGAAATTCCCAAAATTCATAAATTCCGACACTTTTACATCTCACGGCACCATTGACTTGGGTTTTGGCAAATTGACTTTTTCGCTCAGTTTACAACCAAGCCTGCCTTCCAAAATACATTAAACATGTCTGATAAATGCTTCCATGATTGACAAAAAATCGCCAGGTCATCAATGTACAGCACATTTTGGATAATCTGGCAAATTATTGGTTAGTCTCTGGAATGTGGCCGGCACGTTTTTCATGCCAAGTATAAATTGCTTGCCCCACCTTCCTCCCCCAGCCTTCCAACTGCGGAATTGGATATGTATCTTTTTTTTTAAACAGCTTTGACTTTGCGATAATCCACACATAACCGTTGGGTACCATCAATCTTCAGTCCCATGACTTTGGGTGAGTTGCAGTCAGTGCAGCTCAGGTCAATTATGTCATCTTGGAGAATGTGTTCAATCCCCTTCTGACCCTGAGCCAACATCAGAGGATTATGCCTATAATAATGCTGCTTAATCGGAACAGCATGTACTTTCTCTACATTATGCACAATTAGGTAGTATTTCCAATTCATTTCCGCATATCTCCCCATATAATGGTAATACCTCTTTCAGGTCATTTCGTTTTTTTTTTCCTCAGGTAGGTTACTCAATAATTTATCCCAATTTTAGACAACTTCCTCCTTGTCCACATTAATTTGAGGAATGTCCAATTCCGAATCCTCTGAACTTGGGTCATCCTTCTGTACTGTAATCATTAACACCTTCTCCTGTTGCTCTCCTTCCCTGTCGAAATACCTTTTGAGTATTTTCACATGACATACTCTGTGAGATTTCTTTCTGTCTGGAGTCCCTACCAAGTCGTTACTCTCACTCAATATTCTTTCTCATTTGATAAGTTTCACCAGTCCTTGCTTCTTAAGATTCACCCATCATTGTAAGTAGCATACATATTTTATCCCCGATAGCAAAATTGCAAGTTTTTTATTTCTTGCCCACTTCCTGTTTAGGTGCATTCTGCAATACTTTTAAATGTCATGGAGCCAACTCCCCAGCGCTTTTTATTCGTTCTGGAAAATTGGAGACATAGTTCAATAGTGTGGCCTTTTAATTCTGATTTACTCATTACTCCTTAATCAATTTTAACGGTCCTAGCTCTTAATAACGTAATTAAAATGGACAGAATTTGGTCGATTCATTTTGTGCATCTCTGATCACAAAAAGCACAAATGAAATTCTCTGACCCCAATCAGCTGGATAATCCTTACCATAAGCTTTCAACATGATCGTTAATGTTTGATGTCACCTTTCTCGTGCTCTCTGCGATTTTAGATTGTTCACAGTCGATTTGAATTGCTTTATTTCAGAGCAGCCCCTTAACTTCGTTGAATAGTTTGGATGTGTATTTGCAACTTTGGTCGCACTGTATCTCTATTGGTAGTCCGTATATAGTTAAAAAAATAAGAGTTTTTCCTCTCCAATCCTTTTCGCTGTTATGTTGCATAATACAATGGCCTCTGGAAATTTAGGAGATACATCCATCATTGTTAACAAATACTGATACTCACTTTATTTTTCTTTGATGTAGGGGACCTAGTCAATCAATTGAACTCTTGGAAAGGGTTCCTCAACTGCAGTAATAGTTACTAAAGATGCAGGTTTTATTAACACCTGTGGTTTTCCAATTACCTGACGTTTGGCAAAATTCAACGACATGCTGGTGCAATGCAGGCCAGTAAAAATCCCTTCTATTTTAGACTGTGTTTTTCTCACTCCTAAATGATCTCCACGTGGTAATTCATGCCTCACTTGCTGTACCTCCTTCCTGTACCCCATTTGCAATTCATTTTGATGAATTTCTGCACATTTTTCATTTCCTTGAATCTGTGATAGTTTCCATTTCCTCATGCAGACACCATTTTTAAGGTAATTACACGCAGGGATAGATTCAGAATCCCGAATGTATATGCCCTTTTGATACAACGACTGAAAAATTTCATCTTTCTGCTGTAACTGAATTAGTTCAACTGAACTCAACATGTTTGCATGATCATCTACTTTCTCCTGGCTTGTCTCAATTATCTGATTCTCTCCAAATGCCATTTCACCTTACATATCTTTGCATTTTTTATCTCTCCTCTTTGAACTCGTGACATTGGGACCTTGTTACCCCACATTCATAAAAGATTCCAGGATAAGGCATTGCTTCAGTTGCCTGTGTCTCCACTGTGTTTAACCAAAGCAGGCAGCACTCCTACTGGTGAAACAGCTACATAATTTACAAGGACAAATTGTATTCCTGGAGCTGAGAGTTTGTCCAGTACTCCTATCACAATTTCGTCATTCTTCACTGAACACTCTATCCTCGCTTAACATAATTATGTGCTTTTTTTGTCTCACAGTGAATTCACTTTAAAAGTACCTTTTCCGGAAATAGTCTCTCAGGAGTACATATCTCTATGTGTTTCAGCATCGCAGAGTGAGAGGATCCTGTGTCCCTTAATATTGCATCATCTGGACCTGCTACTTCTGGCATACGTGAATAAACTTTCCCTTTGAAGGTATATTTTATAAGCAGATTCGGCACTACCTCCTTGACCAACCTCCGATCAGCTTGTACATTCTGTTGCAGCTTTCTCACCTCCACTGTGCTTTCTGTTGCCACTCCAAAAAAACTCCCAGGCTTATCCTGTTTTCCTACATCTGTCTTTTTTTTTTCTAGCGCAACAACAAGAGTGATTTCCTGTGACCGAATGTATTGTCATGGAAACAGCGGAGTTTATTAACGACTTTGCCCTCTTCTCGGGTTTCCTTTTTACTCCTGTGGTAAGTTATCCTTATGATCTTCACTGAGATCTACATATCCCTTTCCACTTGAGGATTTCTCTTTGTCCCACTTTACATCCCTCATGGACTGAAATTGAGTCTGGAAGCCAAACTGTTTTATCGACCAATTCATAATCTTCAGCAAGTTCAGGTGCTAACCTTGCTGTTTTACCTCTCTGCTCTTCCACAGGAGTTTGCATTTCTTCAGGCGGCGAATTTTGGAATTCCTCCAAAATAGTTACTCTCTCAATGCATCATGGGTTTGCTCGATTTTTAAAGCTCTTATCCATCTATCAGAATTACTTTGTTTGCTCCTTTCAAATTCAATATAAGTTTGACCCGGGCCACTCCTTTGATTGCTAAATGTTGTCTATCGGCTTCTGGAACAAGTTCATGTGCATTTTCTTTGCATCCTCATACTCCTCAGATCCCAAAGCGTACCTTCAGCCTTCATTTCCATCCTTTTCAGCTGACTTTCAATTCTAAATGTCTATTTCTGAAACTCAAACGCGCTCTCTTTTCTTTTTCTCCTGCAAAACATTTGTTTATTTTTCTTTTTCACTTTCGTGGATTAAACCTATTCGTCCTCTTTCTTTCTCTTCTAATTTTAGTCGCAACGCAAACTGCTTCATTTCTCCTTCTAATACAAGCTGCGTTATTTGAGATGGAAGTTTAGTCATCTGCACTGATCATGATGGTGGTTCCAGCAAGTTTGAATGTAGAGCTACTGCGAAAGTCATATTATTTTTCCTCACATTAGGAGGCAGCTTCAACTACAGCTTGTCTACTAATTCCCGCAGCTTGGACTTATGTGCATTTTGTAAAATTCCCAAGTTCGATTCTTCCACCTCCAAATCATCCTTGGTTCCTGCAAGAGCCATTGCTATCGAAAGCTCTGTTTACAAAGCCAAATCAACACACAAAATAAGAGACACTGACACCTGCCACTCGCTGCCTAACTCCTGCAAAGTGTCCCCAGTCTGTTATGGACGAGGCCCGATCCCTCAAAGACTTTTAAGCAAGTAGCCCAGACCGTAACTTTTTATTTGTTAAAGGTAAGTGTGTCGTGGATATTGGCAGAGTGAATTAGCTGGTCAGACTGCTATTTTAAACAAACAATGTTTATTACGGAAATTACAGAATGAAGCGCATGAACTGAAGGGAGAATAGCCGAATAACTTATGCTATCCAACAGACAGGCTATCCCGACTTAAGCATGCTGCATCAAAATACTTGCAACAATCGCAATGAACAAACCCCTTAGCACAAACAGTAAATCCGACACAAAATGCTTGCAGGCTATGAGGTCAGAAATGCAGAAGGAGGGGGTGAGCATCCAATTTCAACAGTGACCCTTACTCAACTAGTCTCCAAACTGAACAGAACTGCCCATATACAGAGCTAGACACATCCGTTGATTATGCAGGTTTGTTTTTAAGAATTGAAAGCGTTCTTTCTGAGGCATTATCTGTAATTTATAAACGAAAGGACGCCAATAAACCTTTTAAAAATGAGACAATTTGAAATCGTGGGTCATTTAGGACGTCCCTGAAAATAAAGATCAAGAACAACATAACCCTGGAAATGGACCAGATTTGTAACAATTTGTGACATTTGCCTTTGAAGAGTATTTAAAAAATGACAGTGTTTGTGAGTTTATATAAAACAGTGCTGAAGTGCATTGTGTATTGAAGATACAAGATTAGCTTATTAGAGCAATAAGAGGAATGTCCAGACAGATTCACATTTCCTCTGTATGGTCAGGGCAAATATGCCCACTCTGAATCTATTGGCTGTCGCCTGTTCTCGTGGAGGAGACATCAGTACAGTAACTACATCTAGGTTGTCTGTTTTGCTGGTGATGGTGATGGGAGGTTCAGGTGGTTATAACATTGCAAACGGACAACACATCGGAATCATGTAACTTGTTATAGGAAAATATCGTCATTGTCCCTTACCACTAATGTCACAACAGCAATTGGTGGTGGGAGATGTGACCATCAGCCAGTGATGCCAACATTCAATCCAGTCCAGTTCGTGTTGTGAACGGAAGGTACCACACTGAAAGGAGTCAACTGGATCTGTTTTTTCAGTGACTGCGATTGAGGCCAGTCTCCATATATTTTAACTGTGGCACTGGATGTGGCACACCTCTTCTAATAGTAAGGAGCTTCATGCAATGCTTTATGCCTTTGTAGCAGCAGATGCATCAGCTCCAACACTAGAAGGAATCAGCAGCTGCAAAGACAGGGAGAGGAGAGATAAACATCTGAGAATAGTCTGGAATGTTCCATTAATGGATCAGATTTTAAGAACTTTAGACTGGAATGCTGCAAAAATGGACAGGAATTTATCCTGGTCTCTTTCCTATTTTTCTGGTCGGGGTTCACATTATCACATCGGAGATATGGGTGCACTGATGATTATTCGTGCAGGTTACTATCCGATGCTTGCTATTGTTGGTGTTCCTGGTGAGTCTCTTCATCTGTTAATCCATGTGTTAATCCATAAACCATGGTGAGCCTCATTGCTATTTCTGATTTATATATTTGGCAAAGACAGAATCCATTGTCTTCAGTTGCAAATGCAAATTCCATTCATTACCACAAACCTCTGAACTGCCCAACAAGCTCGTCCTCACAAACATCTGAGAACAAGACTGCTCACAATCCCGAAGTACCTTTTGGAACCGAATTGATTTATTTCTCGGTATTCTCTCTATCACTAAACCTACCCACAGGCAGCTCCATAATATCAGCAGTCCCCACCTTGACGTCAGTGCGGGTGCTAAATAAACCATTGTCCATGCCTTGATAAAATTCAGACTTTATGGTTACAGTTTTCTTACAAGCGCACTTTCCGTTACAAATGTGTCCATCACAACCTTAGTTGGCTTGGTGTCCACCAGTCACACTGTGTTCTGGATGATCCAGCCAATGGGGAGTTCACAACTGATTCTCATTAAATTCAATTTTGCTCAGTCTCCTTGAGACCTTGCTCAGTCAAATACCGCCGTGATGTCAGAGCTAGTCAATCTGACACTGTGTTCATATCAATTGTTCATGTCAATAAGTCACGGTATATCTATGGAGAGTGTTTCGTTCGATCAGAGGGTAGAGAATGTTGGGGCGTCTGTATCCCAGACAATTAGGGGGAGCTACATCTTTGAAATGTTTGGGGTCACGGCGTGGTGTTAATGAAAATTGACAATTCAGAGAGTTGAGTGCTATAAAGAATTGGGCATGAAAGAAAAATTGCGGTCGAGAGCAGATCAGCCGTGCCCTAACTGAATGGAAGGGCAGGTTTGAGAGGCCATACAGCATCGTCTTTTGCCAGTCTATCCCGTTGTCCAGTCACTTGGTGGCCATTTCCATTTCATGTGCTACTAACTTGAAGTAGCTGAATAGACTGCATGATCTACTCTGGGTACAGTTTTACAGACTCAAGTGGCTGACTGGCCTCCTCCTGTTACTGTGTATGTGTTTCCAAAGACTGAAAAGCATCATCCTGTTCTGGTGTAAGTGAAATTCATATAGATCTACTGCCCTTGGAGAATGTAAGCACTGCAGATGCTGGAGATCAGTTAATATTCTATGATGACATAACCGTAAATGTTGACTAGGCCTGGACGGTAGATGCTAAAAATTGTAGTGCTGAAAACACACAGCAGGTCAGGCAGCATCTGAGAGGCAGGGAAATTGCTGATTTGGACATTTCTGATGATAGGCTGATGCCCGAAGCATCGATACTCCTCCCTCCCTGTTGCTGCCTGACCTACTGTGCTTTTACAGCACGACACGTTTCGACATCTACCGGCCAGACCTAGTCAATTTTCCTTGGTACGTCATCATAGAATTTTAACAAATTCGTCAGGTGCAAACTTCCACTCATAAAGTCATGCTGACTATTCCGAATCAAATTCAATTTTCCAATTCAATGTCCATCTTATCCCTGATAATCTTCTCAAGTTACGTACAAATGTTAAGCTTCCTGGTCTATAGTTTCTAGATATTTGCTTTTTCCGTCCTTCTTGAATAAGATACAACATTTGTCATCCTCTAGTCTTCAGGGATCTCAGTTGTGGTGAATGATGATCAAATTTACCAGCCAGGGCCCATCAAACTTTTCTCTAGCCCCTTGCAGTTTTCTTGTATCTATCTGTTAAGGACAATGAGATGTATCCAGCGTCAAACATTCCACTACATTCAAAACCTCACCTACTGTGATATGGACTATCCCTAAGATACCACCACTAACTTCCCCACGTTCCCAAGGATTCATTTCTTTCTCCACAGTAAACACAGAGGAGAAATATTTGTTCCGGTCATCGCCCATCTCTTATGGTTCCACACATGCATGTCCACTCTGAGAGACTTTTATCTCTGCAGTTAATTTTTTTTCCCTTTAATATTCAAAACGAACCTCTTTGGATTCACCCTGATCTTCTTAGTCAAGGCCATTTATCGCCCTACCGACTTCCTTCTTCACTAAACTCCAGTATCCCCTGTGTATCTCCAGTGATTCCCCTGATCCTGCCTGCCTGGACTTGAGCAACACGTCCGCATTTTTTTCTGGTCAAAGATTCAATATCTCCTGTCGTTCAAGTTTCCCTATTCCTGTCAACATTCCTTTCACCCTCACAGGAACATATAGATCTTGAATTCTAGCTGTCTCACTTTTAAAAGCTTCCAATTGCCAGAGGTCCCTTGTCTGTAAACAAACTAATCCAATCAACACCGCAAGCTCCTGTACAATTCCGAACAAATTCACCTTGCCCCAATTTAGAACTGGTATCTGAGGACCAGTTTTTTTTTTCTCCATAACCAATTTAAAATTAATAGAACTATGGTCACAGGTCCCAAACTGCGAATCCACTGTCACCTCAGTCACGTGTCCTGCACTATTTCACAGGAATAGGCCAAATTTTGCCTCTTCCCGATTAGGACCCTCTACATACTGCTGGAGGAAACTTTCCTAACGCACTTCATGAAGTCCATCTCATCAAATCCCTTAATACTCTAGCAGTCCCAGTCGTGTTATAAAAATTAAAACAACTATTATGACAACCCTATTGTTCCTGCAAGTCTCCCTAATCTCTGTACATACTTTTGTTCCTTTAATTACTATTGATTATTTGGGGGCCCATAGTACCACCCCAATAATGTCACCATCGCCTTCTTGTTTCTTAGTTCCACCCACAGAGACACCCTGATTGATCCTTTAGTTATTTCATCTCTGATGCTTTGTGATTAACCCCTTCATCAGAAATGCAAGTCCCCCACTGCTCTTTCCACCATTTCTGTTCCTCCTAATGCACTTTATCCTGGTACATTAAGCTGCCAATCCTATCTGTCCCTCCGCCATATTTCTGTAATAGCTATGGTATCCCAGGTCCACGTACCTATCCACACCTGGAGTTCATCGGTCTTACCTATCAGCCCTTTTGCATTGAAATAAATGCAAATTAATCCAACAGGCATTCCTTGTTATCCGTCTTGTTCCAGCCTGACCTATCTTTTCACATTAGAAATCCTCATTGCTGTATCTTCTTCCAGCATCGCAGTTGCCTCCCTGCTCTTGAGGATACCACCCCCTATGCCAATCTCGTTTCAACTCTCCCTTGTAGCACTATCAAAATTGGCAGCGAAGATATTGATCCCCCGTCTAGTGCATTTCCAACCTGACCCTCTTGAACGGGTCACCTTTGTCAAAGAAAATATCACAATGATCTAAAAATCTGAATCGCTGCCCCATCACCAATTCTTTAATCACATATTGATTTGCCATATTCCATTTTTACCTTCACCACCTCATTACACTGGACGTAATTAGGAGACTACCACTGTCGAGGTCCTGGTTTTTAACTTTCCTCCTTGCTCTCTGTAATCACTCTGTAAAACCTCAATCCTATATCTACCTCTGTCATTCGTGCAAACGTGCACAATGACTTCTGGCTGCTCAGCCTCCTCCTTGAGCACGTTCTGCAGCCGCTCGGAGAAATCCGCGCCTCTGACAGCTGAGAGGAAACACACCATCCTGGATTCCCGTTTGAGGCCACAGAATCTACAATCTGTCCCCCTAACAATCGACTCTCCTACCTCTAAGACCCTGTTTATCTTTAGCTTTTCCCGCTGTGCCCCAGAGCCAGTTGTACTGCAACCAACCTGCCTACTGCTGCTTTCCCTTGAACGGTCGTTTCCCCACACTCACCCACTCCCCCAACTCCAAAGTCAGTATCTACAATGGTACATTGTTTTCAAGGGGAATAGCCACAGGCGATTCCTGCACTCTCTGCCTCCTCCATTTGCCATTCCTATTTGTCGCCCAGCTACTCTCTGTCTGGAACACGACAGGAAGCAAGGAACGCCTGTTGGAATAAATAGCGATAATTAAAAGGCAACAGGGCTGACAAGTAAGGAAGATGAACTGAGGGCATGAATCTTTACATGGTACTGTGATATGACAGTCATTGCAGAAACAAGCTAAGGGAGTGATTTGGGTGTGACCACCTCACTAAAGCTCTTACCTATGAAGTTCTCAGTATCTCGGATGACCCTGAGAGCAGCCAGATCCAGCTCCTGAACACTTCCCACACAGGTGTAGTCATGACGGACAGTGGAGGTCTCCCTGAGCACCCATATTCCGCAGGTAGAACATGTGACTGCCCTAACTGCCATCTCGACTGCTGTCAGACTAGCATTAAAGGGACTTTGCCCGAGCATACCTGCACATTTTGCTTAGCTGATGCTCACTGAAGTTTCTCAAACCAAAGCATTTCTACCTACTCTGCTAATTACAGCATGTCAATCGACCACTCCACGTTTAGTTTTGGTTAGGGAAGGAGGGAAACGCTTCTTTTTATTTCAAAAATATACTTTATTCATAAAATATTTTGATGACCTATACAATTGATGATGCAATTCATATGTGCACATTGCATTTCTTTATGCACAGAGATCGGAATTAATCCTTCGCATTTCGACGTCTGTACGTTTACCATCCATATATTTAACTGAGTTGCCAGCGGATCCCACTTACTGAGTGGGTCCCCGTTCTACTTTGGTCGACAGACATTGCACGGTGGTCTTTCCCCACTGCGCCTTGGCAGCAGCTGCCCCGAGATTCAGCGCATCGCTCAACACGTAGTCCTGGATCTCGGAATGTGCCAGTCTGCAACACTCATTCGGGGGCAACTCCTTCAGCTGGAAGATCAATAGGTTTCAGACAGACAAAAGAGCATCTTTGACCGAGTTGATGATCCACCATGCACAGTTGATGTTTGACTCGGTGTGCATCCCAGTACACAGAACATAGAGGATGAACTCCTGCATCACGGCGCTGCTTGGAACAAACCTCAACAAATACCATTGCATTCCTCTCCAGATTTCCTTTACATGGGCACATTCCAGAAGGAGGTGTTTGACAGTCTTGTCCCCTCCAGAACCGCTTCGAGGGCTGCGTGCGGTGTGGCATAGAGTGAGGGCGTGCATAAAGGATCTCACAGGCAGAGACCTTCTCAACACCAGCCAAGCCATGTTCTGGTGCTTGTTGGAAAGTTCTGGCGATGAGGCATTCTGCTAAATGGCTTTGACAGTCTGCTCAGTGAAGCGCTCAACAGGGTCCGCCCTCTCCTTTTCCCGATGGGTCTCAAGGACACTATGTGTTGACCACCTCCTGATGGACTTGTGTTCAAAGGTGTTATTGTTCAGAATTTTTTCCATGAAGGACACGTGATACGGAACGGTCCAACAACTTGGAGCGTTCCATTGCTGCGAGGCCAGCCCCATCCTTTGCAACACCGGAGACAGGTAGAATCTCAGTACGTAGTGACACTTGGTGTTTGCCTATCGGGGATCCACGCACAGCCACACACAAAGGTTGCCATCAGTGTGAGGGTGGCATTGGGAGTGTTTTCTCCCACGTTGCCCAGATCTTTATACATCGATTCCAACTTTGATCTCCATATAAATTGGAAGATGTCCCAGGTGACTGCGATGGCACAGGTCCTGGGATTAGGCCAGAGCTGTGCCACATATAACAGCAATGAGAGTGCCTCACACCTGATGAACAAGTTTCTCCCGCGATGGAGAGCGACCGTTGCTTCCATCTGCCCAGTTTCTGACTCAGTTTCCTCATACGTTCCTCCCAAGATTGGCACACGCTCCAGTCCCGCCGAAACAAATACCCAGCACCTTCAGTTGGTCAGTCCTGACGGTGATGGGAATGGAGGATTAGTCGACCCAGGTCCTGAAGACTAACCCAGGTCCTTTCCTCGGTTTACCTTGGCCTGCAAAGCCCGTTTGAACTGGTCACATGCACATGAGTCTGTGCACGGACAGCGGATCCGAACAGAAAACGGCGACATCATTCATGTAGAGGGAGGCCTTAACGTGTAGGCCCCCGCTGACAGGAATAGTCACCCCTCTCAGACTCGCATCATTCCTGATGGCCTCCGCAAATGGCTCTATGCAGCACACAAACAAGGCAGGAGAGAGAGGGGAGCCCTGCCTGACTCCAGATCTTACTGGGAAGCTAACTGATTCCCACCCATTGATTGAGACTGCACTGACAATGTTGGAATAGAGCAGTCTGATCCAGTTGTAGATTCCCTACCCAAAGCTTATTTTGGAGAGAATATCTCTTATACACATATGCAATATCCTTCCAAAGGCTTTCTTCTGGTCCAGTCTGATGAGGCAGGTGTTCAACCTTCTGTCCTGCACATAGGCGATTGTATCCCTGAGGCTGACGAGACTCTCAGCGGTCTTCCTGCCCAGTACAGCACAGGTTTGGTCAGGATGAATCACTGATCCCAGAGCAGACCTGACCCGGTTGGCGACGAACTTTGACAAGATTTTGTAATTCGCATTCAATAGTGAGATCGGTCTCCACTTTCTCATTTCCTCCCTCCCCTCCTTCCACTTGTTGATGAGGGTGATGATGCCTTTCCTCATGGATTTATTTATAATATCTGCCAGAAACATACTGATATACACCATCAGCAGGTCCTGGCCAATCAGGTCCCATAGAGCAGAATAGAGCTCAACCGGTAAGCCGTCACTTCCGGGAGTTTCATTCTTTTCAAAGGACTCGAGTTCATTGTTCAGCTCATCCAGAGATAACGGCTCGTTCAGTCTCTCCTGTGTTCTGTCGTCAAAGACCTCCATGATAGAGGACAGGAACGACTGGGAGGCCGCGCTGTCAGTTGGCTTCAAGTCATACAGACTGGCATAGAAGGATTTGCTGATCCTCATGGAGTCATCCTGAGATGACGTTAGTGATCTTCTTCCTTCTTTGTGCACCTCCTGGAAGAACAAAATTGAGCACCTCTCCATGGAGCGAACCCTGGATCAGAAGATTATCTTAGAGGCCTCCGTTGTAAAGAGCGAGTCTTGCTGGTTCTTCACCTCCAGATCGTTCATGACATTGACCACCATCGTCTGCAGCAGGGGCAGGTTCTGCATACTTTCCTGGAGTTGGGACAGTCTTGACAGCCTCTCTCTCGCATCCTGGACACCTTTGAGGATGAAGAGCCTCTTGATGTTCCCCTTTACTTTTTCCCACCAGACTGCTGGAGACTCAAAGAGGGGCTTCATGTTTCTCCAACCTGCGTAGTTTCTCTTGGGTTCCTCAATGTTTCCAAGGGCCAACAGATTTGTGTTCAGCTTCCACGTTCCCTTACCAGACTGCTTCTCGTCCTCTAGGTGACAGTCGGCCAGCAGGAGGCAGTGGTCAGAGAAGCACACCGGCTTGACGTCGGTGGATCTGACGGAGAATGTTCGGGACTCAAACAGGTAATCTATTCTTCAGCACATAGACCCGTCTGTCCGTGAAAATGTATATGTATACTGTGCTCTGTCTGCAGGGGTGCTGAATACGTCATGCAGCTTGGCATGTTTTACCGTTTCCATCAGGGGTCTGGAGGTGGCGTCCAGTTTACTGCCACCCCCTCCCCCCTACACCCTCCCGCCCCCCCCCGCCGCCGGATTGTCCATTTGCATCAATGATACAGTTCAATCTTTCGTCAGAATGACCGACCTGGACGTATCCAGCAAAGTTGAAGCTGTTGCAGGACGGCCAACGGTTCACACTTACCCACTGGAGCGTGCACATTGATCAGTCTCTGGGTAGCATTCCTGCACATGACGTTGGTGACGAGGAGGCGCCTGCCTAACATTTCGTTAACCTCGGGAGATGGTGAAGTTGTCTCCTCATAACAGGATACCAGGCCAGAGGCGCGCTTATCGTTGCCCCCCGACCAAACCGACGGCCCATGGGCCCACAAGCTCTACCATTTCCTGTAGCTAGTGAGGTGCGGTATCCCACACTCCTGCAGAAACAGGACATCGGCTTTAACATTGGCTAAGAAGGCCAACATAGAATGACATCGTATAGCAGATTTAATGCTATGCACGTTAATGCTGGCAATTTTTATACCCATTTTAACAGTTTATGAGGTTATCAGTGCCCATTGGATGTTTGTCCTGCCTCTCTGGGGTAGCTGTCTGCATCCCTGTGGTGTAAGCGAACTGCTGGACCGTTGCAGGGCTGAGATTGCTGTCCGAATCCACGCTGAAGTCATTTCCCCGCTCTAGTGTCATGAGGCTGGGACCAGTGTCTGCACAGTCCAGGTCTCTGTCTGACCACGGGGCTATCAAAGGATCGCTGCAACCAGTTATCTGGGGCTGTGGGGCGGTGTGTATACCTCCTGGTTCTCACTGGGTGGGGGTTGGTCTCTAGCAGTCCCCCCAAAGAGGGTTTATCTTTTCCTGTTTGGGGGGTGCTGCCCTCCTTTCTACCCACGGCGCTTTGTCTCTTCTTCTGGTGACGACTCTCCTTACACCTGTCCTCACCATCCAAAGAGCTGCCCATATCCTCCCCTTGCAGGTGTCGTTTCCCCTTTGCTGGGTGTTTTTCGGGACCTGGAGGGTTTTCCACTTCCTGTTTTTTTTACAGGAATACACTCCTCGCCCCCTTCGGTTCCCTCCTCTTCCATGACCTCTGCCTGACCTGTCGGAGTTTGGATTGGCTGCTGCACCTCTCCGCTGGCTGCGGCCTGCGACGCTCCTGCCTGTCTTTCCTTCTGCGTTCCACCAGACACTGTTCCCTGCTGGTTTGTGGTGCCTTGCTGATCTTTTGCCGTCCACATCTGGCCATCTGTGCGTAGGTGGCAGCCGCTCATCTTGGGCAGGCCTTGTACGTATGTTCCGCCACTCGGCAGAATTACAGTTCTTGTCCTCTTTGCATTCTTTGGTTGGGTGACCCTCCTGCTTGCAGTTTCAACAAATAGTCACCTTACAGTATGCCGCCATGTTTCCTGACATTCTGCAGGTTTGGCACGCTTTCAGCTGCCCTGCGTACACCATGTAACTCGGCGCCCTCTGATTGCAAAGCTGGGGTTTGGATGGAGAATGTTCCCATTGGCATCGACCCTCAGGGTTACGCTGACTTGCTGGTCAAGATCCCGAAATGGTCGACCACATCAGTGCTTTCTCCCTCGACCTGCATATATCTTCTCAGGAAGGTCAGGACTTCAGCTGCTGGGACGTGGGGTTGTACATATGAATTGTAACAACCCTACTCCTCTGTTCAGGAAGCACAAACAACGGGACCACCGACCAGATGGAGAACAGACCCCCCCTCCCAAGTCCTTCTCTTTCAACACCTTCAGGAGCTGCTGGCAATTCTTCACGCTCCAGAAGGTCACATTGAAATAGCCTGCCCAAGGGACATCCTGCAGGCAGTACACGTTTGCTGCCCCAAACCTGCAGCACTCGAGCAGAATCTTCTTGAGGGACACAGTCCGATCGACAGGTGCACATTCCTCCACCTTCTTTACAGTAACCCTGACTGTGCTGTGAATGCCCTGGCCTGGGCTGTGAGCGGTTGCTGAGGCCATAGCTCCGAGGTTGTCAGGTCCCTGATATGGTGTTAGGCTGAAACCAACATGAGGACCCACCAAGAGCAGGTCAGCACAAACAAATGTTGTCCTCCAATCACAATCCAGCGATGATCTCTGACGATTCGCTACTCGACACCAATTCTAATAAAAACAGACACTTGATCCTAGACATGTCTTGGGAAGAGCCACCTTATTGATCATGTTAACTCCCCTGCCAGGGAAGGAGGGAAACCAGCGATGGAATATTTAGGCCTTAAGCGCTCTTTGACACAAGGTTCATGTGTGCCCATGGAAGATGTGTCGCTGAGGTCGTCCCTCTGGTAGAGTTGACTGCGCTGATGCAAATCTTTACCCTGACAGCTAATCGGCATTGTCGCATTCCTCTGGTCTTTGCTGTCGTTCTAATAAAAAACAGGTGTCACCCTTGTTTAAAAATCTGTCCATCTCAGTCTTGAAGATATTCAGTGATCCAGGCCAAGCAGCCTTCACAATTTTGCACAATGGTTTCCCTCCCATTGATGTGTGACTTGGTGATCTTTAGTCCCCATGGATATTTTCTAACACTCTGCATGGAAGTTGAAATTTCATTACATTTTGTCCTGTTCAATCACACCTCCTCTGTGGCCAGAGGCAAAACAAAAAAAAAACAAAATTTAAGAGCCTGTAATCTCCTCCCTCATCTTCCACGTTAGTCTAATTTGCAGTACATCCGGATCTAGGGTTTATACCACTTTTAGTCCTGCATCAACTTTCAATTCTTTCTCAGCATCTGTGTCAATCTGCTCAAAGACACTCTGTCAGGAACTGGCAGTGAATCCAGGAACTGCTTCTCCAAAGCAAAGACCAATATGTCGTACGTGTTTAACATATTCTCTGGTCTGTACACAGGCTGCTTCCTCGGTCCCTAATACACCCAATTTTTGTCTTGTTCCCCTCTTACCCTTAATACACCGATAAAATGTCGTTGAATTCTTGAAAATATTGCCAGCTAATGTTTTTATCATTCCCATTTTTGCTATTCTACTTACTTTCTTGAGGTTATCCCTATACGTTCGCTACTCTTCTGGGATCTCCATTGACCTGCTCACTTTAGAACTGTTGAAGCATATCTATATATTTTTTAATTCCATTCTGAATATTTGCAAATTGAATTTATATCTGCTCCTGTATTTCCTTTTCTGTGGGTTCGATAATGTTTCCAAAGCAGTGTGTCTGTCATGGTTTACACACAAACCGTCATGAGAAGGTTCATCCAAGGTATCGTCCCTCTTTCCTGCAGTCATTGACTCCATTATTAACAATGCAATCCCACCTCCTCCTTTTCCCCTCTCCTGCCCTGCCTCTCGTTCTTGTACCACAGAATATTGAGTTGTCAGCCCTGACCTTCCTAAGACACGTCTCTCTGATGGCAAAAATGTAACACTTCCACATGTCACCTTGTTCCATTATCACATCTGTCTATCTGATAATATTCCCAACATTAAGGTAAAGAACATCAGCCTGGAATTTTGCACGTGGAATACAATGTAACTCGGATTTCATCAATCGTTTACTGGTTGTTATCAAGCTGCATAATCCATGAAACAAACTTTAACTCCTGAACTGTGAAATTGTAATTGCTTTTTAAATTAATGTATTCATCAAATGCAACATTCTAGTACTGAGCAGTCAGCTCCATATGCAATGATGCAAAGATTCCCTGGTGATTAATTCCCTGTTCAGTGTGCGGAGGAGGCAGCCTTCAATAATGGAGAAATGAGGACTGCAGTTGCTGCAGATCAGAGTCGAAAAGTGTGGTGTTGGTAAAGCAACAGGATCGCGAAGAGCTGGACAGTGAAAACTATGTGCAGAAGCCCTTCATCAGGAAGTCATTGGTGCCTTTACGTTTTTTCCATTTCGTGATTCACAGGATATTGTGAACTGTACTTGCTCAGGAGGGCAGCCGTGAAATGGAAATCAGTCAAAGAGTCAATTGGTTGGGCAGGGACTCGACAATGTGAGGTGAAGTGCAGATTGCTTGAAGTACAAATATAAGGATAGGTAAATCTCCTGGGTCAGACAGGAAACACCCGAGTTTATCACAGGAAGTGGCGCCTTTGGCGATGATCTTTGCATCCTCACGATCCACTGAAGTACTGCCGTATCATTGGGGGGCGACAAATATTAATCCCTTGTTCAGGAAAGGGAATAGGAATAATCCTGCGAATTACAGTTTTGGGCAAAGTATTGGAGAGGATTCTGAGTGTGAGGTCATGCAGTTGAGACAATTGGAATGACAGGGCAAATACGTGGTAGATGGAGAGCAATAGGAGAGATGATGGGAACTTTGATGGGAACAATAGAATGGCAGCCTATCATTTCCAAAGGGAGTGGTTGAAAAATGTTGATCTATAAATGAACTTTAGCTGCATTTTTGTTTTATTTCTGTGCAGTCCTCTGAGTCCATGTAAGGCAGTGACTTCTGAAGCCAGAAGTTAATACTGGGAATGGCATTGGCACGCTGAACAGTGTATATAGACTCAGCAAGTGGGGAAGCTGTAACATTGAAAACGATCTGTATCTCCCTGTACTAGAGTCAATGAAAGTAATACAGCAGGATTAGAAAGCAGGTATTCAGATAAATGCTGTATTCACCTTCATTTCAGGGGGATTTGAATACAGGGTTAAGGGTCATTTACTGCAGCTGTGCCGGACCTGAGTGGGACCCCATCTCGAACATTGTGCAGTATTGTGTACAGTTTTGATCTCCTTGCCTAGTAAAGGAGAAACCTGACATTGAGCGAAAGCAGTGGTGGATAACCAGACACATCTCTGGGAGGACAGGCCTGTTGTGGGACCAGAGTATTGGGGTGACTGGGCCTGTATTTTATAGGTATTAGGAAAATGAGTGGAGATATAATTGAAATATATCAGACTCTGACAGTGTGAGACAGATTGGATGCAGGGATGATAGTTCATTTTATAGAAAACAGTCAAATCGTATTTAAAACACAAGCGTTATCAAAGAACTGCGTGATTATTGAATAGAGGAGCAAACTTGATGGGCTGAAAGCACTATGTTTGTTCTCGGTTTATATTTCACAATGTTTAAAGATATTATGGGATATGAACATTGTATGGGGAAATTGCATGGAGGAGATGTTCGGCCATGAACTACCATGTGGAAAACTCACTGTATTGAATGTTGGGGTCAAGGGAGGAAAGACCCTGAATACATATTTTAATTAGAATCTGACCATACGGGAGGTGCCAGAGAACTGGAGCACTGCAAATACGATTTCACTTCACAGTAAGGATGGGAGAGTTGGACCAGGTAACTATAGACGAGCGAGTATTAGATCACCGTTAAGGAAACTTCTGGAGATAATCATCATGACTTTAATGGAAGGAAGTCACATCCAATGCGTTTCATTCAATTAATTTGAGGAGGTCGACTGTTTTGTTAGTTTAGCAAGGCCATTGACAAATTTCCATCTGGGAAACTGAAAAATAAAGTAAAATCTCACAATATGACGCAAAACGTAACAAATTACAACTAAAATTGTCTTAGTGGCAGTCGGCACAGGGTGGTTTTAGAAAGATGTTTGTGTGACTGGAGACCAGTATCCCCTGGTGTACAACAGGGATCAGTGATGTGTCCCTTATTGTTGGTGTTATTCATTAAAAAAAATTACATGTGAATGCGGTGGGGGCTAGGTGGAGAGTGGGGGAGGTGTGATGAGAAAGCGTATGTTTGAAATAAAGATTGGCTGGGTGGTTAGCAGTGAGGAGGAAGGCCTTAAGTTACAGGAAGATGCAGATGGAATGGTCGGATGGTCAGATGAACGGCAGATAGAATGTAACACTGATAAATATGAGGTGATGCACTTTGGGAGATGGAATCAGGCAGGGAAGACTCAATAAATGGCAGCACACTGGGAACCTCAGTGTGTGCTTCTCCACACATCCCTGAATGTGACTGGACAGGTTAATGGACTACTTAAGAATTGGGGAGTAAGTGCGGACGGCAGATACTGGAGATCAGAGCTAAAAATGCTTTGCTGGAAAAGTGCAGCAGGTCAGGCATCATCCAAGGATCAGGAGAATTGACGCTTCGGCATATAGAAGGGCTCATGCCCGAAACGTCGATTCTCCTGCTCCTTGGATGCTGCCTGACCTGCTGCGCCAGTCAAGAATTGGACCTTGGGTGTTGTGTTTCCGAATCAGGGCGTGAATTATAAGAGCAATACAGGGCTTTGGTCCAGCCAAAATTGAGTAGTGCGCGTAGTTCTGGGAGCCACAGTCCAGGAAGGATGTGACTGTACTGGAGAGGGTGCACCGGTGATTCACCAGCATATTCCCTGGAATGGAGCATATCAGCTGCGGAGAGAGGCTGGTTAAGCTCGGGTTGTTTACTTGGGAGCCGAGAAAGCTGAGGGATCCGTGATTCAGATGGATAAGATTATGAGCGACACAGACATGGTAGATAGACAGCAACTGTTCCTTTTAGTCAGAGGTCAAGAACAAAGGAGCACACTTTTAAAAAGTTAGAGGTTCAGAAAGGATTAAAACATTTTTTCACCGAGAGGGTGTTGGGTTCTGGGATTACTTCCTGAGAGGGGAATTATCATGGGCAACCTTACAATCGTTAAAATGTACTTGGGTAAGCAGTTTGAAGTGTCATATCATTCCAGGCTCTTGGCCTGCTGTAGGAAAGTGGGACTAATATAGATCGTGGTGTACTTCTGTTGGCACAAAATCTGTGCTCCTGTGAATGAATGGTGTGGAAGGTTAATTATTGATCAGTTTAAGGCAGGAAGTGATGAGTTTCTGAAGACTATATTCACACGGGTTATAAGAATAAACTGTAATAATGTGTTAGATCACGTCAATGTGAGAAACATGAGAAAACAAGTGCAGTTTTCTTACAGTTTTAAACCAGAGAATGCTGAATGAGGAACAGGGAAATGGCAGAAATATGAAGCCACTAATTCAGTTCTGTCTTCACTGAACTTTATAAAAATGCAAGGATACCTAAGTCTGGTGTGGGAAAATGATAGACTAGATGGAGCATAGAACAGAGTAAGTAAATGGTTTAGGAGAAAATATTGGGGCTGAAAGTAATGGTCATAGACAACACTAACATAGATTTATGTTTGAGAAACAGACTGATAAAAAAATTAAAGAGAAGCAATGGGTCTAAAACACGTGGATTTTTAGAAAAACCTTTGTAAAGCTCCAAGCCCAGTTTGAAATATCAAACTGCGGGACATCTGCAGGTATGGGACATCTGCTACCGGCTTGAAAGGAGGTTGGAGCGGGAGGGGGAGGATCCAGTTGTTGTGGTTCGCGTTGGGACTAACAAAATAGTCAAAGCTGTGGTGGAGGACTTGCTTGGTGATAATGAAGCACTAGGAAGGAAATTGAAGTACAGGTCCTCAAGGGTCATAATCTTCGGATTACTGTCCAAGCCACGTGCCAATTGGCATAGGGATAACAAAATTAAGGAAGTAAACACATGGCTAAGGGATTGGTGTGGGAAAGACGGATTCCATATCATGGGGCATTGGCATCAGTTTTGGACCCTGCGGGATCTGTACCATTGGAACGGTCTCCACCTGAACGGATTTGGTACCAATATTCTAGCGAAGAGGATAAATCGGGTGGTCAGTAAGACTTTAAACTTCTGAATTCGGGAGAAGGGAAAGTGAAAGCGACATGGAGTATGGAGTTAAATGGAAAGATATGGAGCAGGATAGCATATGTGCAGGTGGATTTCAGCTTGAGGCAGACTAGAAATGCTGCAAAAAGGAAGGATAACTTAGGACATCTTATGATTTCCAATATCTCTAATGATAAGGAAGTTAGCATTAAGGGACTTTACCTGAATGCCCGTAGAATTCGTAACAAAGTAGATGTACTAATGGCACAGATCATGGTGAATGATTATGATGTGATGGGCATCACAGAGACGAGGTTGCGGGGTTCAGGACTGGCAGTTAAACATCCAAGGCTTACAACTTATCGAAAAGACAGGGAGGTGAGCAGAGGAGGCGGGGTTGCCTTGTTAGTTAAGAACAAAGTTAAGTCTATGGCGCCGAATGACATAGGGTCGGATGATGTGGAGACTGTGTGGGTGGAATTGAGGAATGTCAAAGGCAAAAAAAAAACATAATGGGAGTTAAGTGCAGACCTCCGAACAGTGGTCAGGACCGGGGTGCAACATGTACCGAGAAATAGAGAAAGCATATCAGAAAGGCAAGGTCACGATGATCATGGGGGACTTCAATATGCAGGTGGACTGGGTAAATAATGTTGCCAGTGGATCCAAAGAAAGGGAATTCATGGAATGCTTACAGGATGGCTTTTTGGAACAGCTTGTCATGGAGCCCACAAGGGAACAGGCTATTCTGGACCTAGTGCTATGTAATGAACCAGACTTTATAAAATATCTTAAAGTAAGGGAACACTAAGGAAGCAGCGATCATAATATGGTAGATTTCAGTCTGCAGTTTAGAAGATAGAAGGCAAAATCGGATGTAATGGTGTTACACTTAAATATTGGTAATTATGAGGGCACGAGAGAGGAACTGACGAAAATCGACTGGAAGCAGAGCGTAGCAGGGAAGACAGTAGAGCAAAAAATGGCATGAGTTTGAGGATATAATTGAGGACACAGTTCAGAGGTGCATGCCCAAGAAAAGTAAGATTAGACAGCCATGGCTGACAAAGGAAGTCAGGAAATGGATCAGAGAAAAAGAGAGATCCTATAAAGTGGCCAAGAGCACTGGGAAATCAGAAATTTGGGAAGGCTACAAAAACAAACGGAGGATAACAAAGAGAGAAATAAGGAAGGAGAGGATCACATATGGAGGTAGGCTAGCCAGTAATATTAGAAATGATAGTAAAAGTTTCGTTCAATACATAAGAAACAAACAACAGGCAAAAGTAGACATTGGGCCACTTCAAACTAATGCTGGAAGACAACTGACAGAAGATAAGGACATAGCTGGAGAACTTAATAAGTACTTTGCGTCAGTCTTCACAGTGGAAGACATGAGTAATATCCCAACAATTGAAGGGAGTCAGTGGGTAGAGTTGAGTATGGGTGCCATTACAAAAGAGGAAGTGCTGGAAAAGCTGAAAGGTCTTATAATTCATAAATCTCCTTGCCCCGATGGGATACATCCTAGAGTTCTGAGGGAGGTGGCTGAAGAAATAGCGGAGGCGTTGGTTGAGATCTTTCAAAAGTCACTGCAGTCAGGGAAAGTCCAGGATGATTGGAAGATCGCTGTTGTAACCCCCTTATTCAAGAAAGGATCAAGACAAAAGATGGAAAATTATAGGACAATTAGCCTAACCTCAGTTGTTGGTAAAATTCTATTATCCATCGTTAAGGATGAGGTTTCTTAATTCTTGGAAGAGCAGGGTCCGATTAGAAAAAGTCAACACGGATTTTGTAAGGGGAGGTCGTGCCTGACAAACCTGTTAGAATTCTCTAAAGATGTGACAAGTAGGTTAGACCAGGGAAACCCAGTGGATGTGGTTATCTAGACTTCCAAAAGGCCTTTCATAAGGTGCCACACGGGAGGCTGCTGAGTAAGGTGAGGGCGCATGTTGTTCGAGATGAGCTACTGGGATGGCTTGAGGATTGGCTGTCTTACAGAAGGCAGAGAGTTGGAATAAAAGTTTCTTTTTCAGAATGGCAGTCGGTGACAAGCGGTGTTCCGCAGGGTTCAGTGTTGGGGCCGCAGCTGTTCACGTTATGTATTAATGACCTGGATGAAAGGACTGGGGGCATTCTAGCGAAGTCTGCCGATGATACGAAGTTAGGTGGACAGGCAGGTGGTACTGAGGAAGTGGGGAGGCTGCAGAAGGATCGAGACAGTTTGGGAGAGTGGTCCAGGAATTGGCTGATGAAATTCAATGTGAACAAATGCGAGGATTTGCACTTTGGATAAAAGAATACAAGCATGGGCCACTTTCTGAACGGTGAGAAAATTCATAAAGCCCATGTACAAAGGGATCTGGAAGTGCTAGTCGAGGATTCCCTAAAGGTAAACATGCAGATTGAGTCTGTGATTAAGAAAGAGAATGCAATGTTGTCATTTATCTCAAGAGGGTTGGAATATAAAAGCAGCGATGTGCTACTGAGACTTTATAAAGCTCCAGTTAGGACCCATTTGGAGTACTGTGTCCAGTTTTGGTCCCCACACCTCAGGAAGGACATACTGGCACTGGACCGTGTTCAATGGAGATTCACACGGATGACCCCTGGAATGGTAGCTCTAACATACGAGGAACGGCTGAGGATCCTGGGATTGTATTCATTGGAGATTAGAAGGTTAA
This sequence comes from Chiloscyllium punctatum, assembly GCF_047496795.1. NCBI lineage: Eukaryota > Metazoa > Chordata > Chondrichthyes > Orectolobiformes > Hemiscylliidae > Chiloscyllium > Chiloscyllium punctatum. Next base: position 34,045,016 of record NC_092757.1, read on the forward strand.
GCGGAGATCTAATATCAACTTACAAGATAATACATGGCTCAGAAAGGGTGGACGCGAGGAAATTGTTTCTGTTAGTCGTGGAGACTAGTACCCGTGGGCACAGCCTTAGAATTAGAGGGGGTCAATTCAGAACAGAAATGCAGAGACATTTCTTCAGCCAGAGATTGGTAGGCCTGTGGAATTCATTGCTGTGGAGTGCAGTGGAGGCCGGGACGCTAAATGTCTTCAAGGCAGAGATTGATAAATTTTTGATGTCACAAGGAATTAAGGGCTATTGGGAGAATGCAGGTAAGTGGAGTTGAAATGCCCATCAGCAATGATTAAAAGGCGAAGTGGACTCGATGTGCCGAATGGCCTTACTTCCACTCCTATGTCTTATGGTCTTATGGTCTAAACCTTAGTGGATTGAGGATAATATATGGACATGTTTCTAGAATGGGACAGCTGGCAGGAAACAGTGAATTGAAGTAAACAGACCCGTTAAGAAACAGCTTGACATTGTCTGTAAGATATTATTCTGTGAATACGACCATATCCCAGACACCCCATCACCTTCCCCGTATATCTCCTGTCTCATCAGCAGGACAGAAACAGCAGAAGTGGCAGCACAGTTGGAAGGGAATTGCTCTGGGAGTCCACACGGTGACTCCATATCCCATGAAGTCTCGTGGCGTTAGTTTACACATAGGAAAGGAAACTTCCTGCTGATTACCATGTACCACCTCTCTCAACTGATGAATCAGGACTCCTCCATGTTGATCAACACTTGGAGGAAGCACTGAGGGTAGCACGGACACAAGATGTACTCTGGGTGGACGATTTCCATGTCCACCTCCAAGCGTATCGGAGCTACAGCATTACTGATAGAGCTGGCTGGGTCGTAAAGGATATAACTGCTAGAAGTATCTGTCCATGACAGGATCAGTAAGAGCGGCCACCGCATAGTCATTGTGAAGACAAAGTTACACCTTCACATTGAGAATAGCCTCCACCATTTTGGGTGGTACTGTCACGGTGCTAAATAGAGCAGAATTCGAACAGATCTGGCAGCTCAAGTCTGGGTGTACATAAGGTGGTGTGGATCATCAATAGCAGCAGAATTAGACAGCCACACAACCTCATGGCCTGGCATATCCCCCTCGCAACAATTACCATCAATCCAGAGGATCAATATTAGTTCAATGGAGTGTGCAGGACGGCAGGAGCAGCACCAGCCAAACCTGAAAATGAGGTGTCAGCCTGTTGAAGCCACCAAACAGGACTATTAGCATGCCAAACAGCATAAGCAGTAAGTGATTGACAGAGCTAAGTGATCCCACAAGCAAAGGATCAGATCTAAGCTCTGCAGTCCTTTGTCACCTAGACGAGAAACGTTGGGGGCAATTACACAATATACTGGAGGAAGATATTCCACAAGTAACCCCTTCCTCCATGATGGAACAGCCCAGCACTTCAGTGTATCAGATAAGGCTGATTCATTCGCAACAATCTTCAGTCAGAAATGCTGAGTGGATGTTCCATTTCAGACTCCTCCAGTGGTCTGCAGCGATTCAGTTGCCAGTCATCAACCAATTCTATTTAGTCCAGACGATATCCAGAAACATTTCGAGATACTGGATATTCCAAAGGCCAGAGTACCGAAAACGTGTGCTCCATAACTTGCCACTCCCCTAGCCAAACTGTTTCAATACAGTTACAACAATGGCTTTTCCCGATTATGTGGGAAAAAAACCCAAGTTTCTCCTGTGTATAAAAAGCAGAACAAATCCAATCGGGCCAATTACCACCCCATCAGTCTACTCTCGATCATCATTAAAGTGGTGGAAGGAATCACTGTGCATCGGGACAACACCCCGCTGGTTAGAATCATACCTGACATGAAGGACGATGGTCATTGTTGAAAAAGGTCAGTCTAAACAGCTGCAGGAAAAGCAGTGGCCTCTGCTGAAAACTTCTTCAGTGCTGCTTCATCAATTACCTTCCCTCCATTTTCAAGTCAGAAGTGGGGATGTTCGTCAATGATTGCACAATGTTCTACAACAATTGTGGCTCCTCAGACACTGAAGCAGACCATGTCCAAATGAGACAAGATCTGGACAGTATCCAGGCTGACAAGTGGTAAGTAATATCCAAGGCCACACAAATGCCAGACAGTGACCATCACCAACAAAATGCAATCTAACCTGTCCTTTCGAACTCAATGGTATTACTATCAGTGTATCCCCCAATATCAAAGTCCTGGTGGGTAACCATTGCTCAGAAACTCACTGGACTCACCAGATAAATACAGTAACTAAAAGAGCAGGTCAGAAGCTAGGAATACTGCAGCGAGTAACTCACATCCTGACTTCCAAATGTCTGTCCATCATCTACAATTCATAAGTCAGAAGTGCGATAAAAGACACCTAATTTGCCTGGATGACTGCAGCCCCAACTACAATTAAGAACTTTATACCATCCAGGACAAAGCAACCAGTTTTACTGTCCCTTCACCCACAATGCTCCACCATCAATGCGCACCTGTAGCAGTGTTTTACCATCTACATGCTGCAATGAAATGATTCACCAAAAATCATCAGAGACCATCTTCCCAACTCACGACCACGTCTATCTAGAAGCACGAGGGCTGCAGATGTCTGGAAACACCATCATCTTTAGTTTCCCGTCCAAGCCATTCACCATGCTGACTTGGAAATATATCACCGCCCCTTCACAGTCGCTGGGTCAGAATCCTGGGATTCCCTTCCTCATGGCATTGGAGGTCAACAAAGCAGGTGGACTGCAGCATTCAACAATGCAGCTCACCACCACCTTCTCAAGGGCAACTAGGGACAGGCAATAAATTCTGGCCCAGCCAGTGACACCCAGATTGACGAAATACATAAATAGAAATTAACAGAGGACGGTTGCTGAGGTGTCACAGGGATCGGTGCTTGGGGCCCAGCTATTCACAATGCCCTTTAAAAATTTGGTAGTGGGAATCAGATACAATATATCCCAGCCTGCTGACAGCACTAACTAATGTGGGATTGTGAGTGGGTAAGGAGGATGCAAAAATGCACCAAGAAGACTAAGACAAGTGGAGTGAAAGGGTAAAGAAGTGACAGATAGAGAACAATGTGGATCGACGTTATAGTGTGCCCTTTGGTGGAAACGATAAATTGGCAGCCTACCATTTGAAAAGGATTGGTGGAAACATGTTGATCTACAAAGGGACATATGCTCCTTGGTTTTGTTTCCTTCTGCTTAAACTTCTGAGGCCCCTGCACTGCAGTGAGTTCTGTAACCAGAAGTCAATACTGGGCATGGCATTGGCACGCTGACCCGTGTACACAGACCCACCAAGTGGGGAGCTGTAACACTGAAAAGGTTGCGCATCTTGTGCACCAGTCGCTGATTGCAATATTGCAGGAACAGAACGCTGTGAAGAAAATAAATAATGTGTTGACTTGCATTTCAGGGGGACTTTGAGTCCAGGAGGAAGGGTGTATTACTGCAGCTGTACAGGGCCTTGGTGAGACATCATCCCGAACATTGTGCAGCATTACGTGCAGTTGTGTTCTCCTCACCTAATAAAGGACAAAACTGACATTGATGGAGAGAAGTGAAGGATAACCAGACTGATCTCTGGGATGACAGGCTTGTTGTGGGAACAGAGTTTGATGTGACTGGGCCAGTATTCAATGGGGTTTAGGTAAATGGGTGGAGATCTCAGTGAAATATACAAAACTCTGACAGGGTGAGACAGATTGGAAGCAGAGACGATTGTTCCCCTGTCTGGGACGTCTAACACAAGGGGCCACAGAATTAGATACAGGCAGGTCACACTGCATTGAGATGAGAATAACTGGCTTCACTCACAGACTGGTGAACATGCGGAATTCGCTCGCACCTGGAAACCGAGACACTGATTATAAGGATGTAGAGACAGTAAAGGGATGATGGGAGAGCAGGGGTACGGTATGGAAATGAAGGGTCAAGCATCATTACATCGAATTGGATTCCAAACTCGATGGACCAAACGTACTACTGCACTTCCAATTTAATAGCTTCCCAAAGTTACTCACATTAACGGATATATAAATCACGTGGGGTAAGTGCATTGAGGAGATTTTTTTTTCCATGAAATAGAATGGTGGAGGCTCAATGTGTTGTATGACCTACTCCTTTCCCGCTGTTTCTGTGCAGTCTGTGGGAAAGTTCGGTAAAAGTTGTCACAAGCTCTGAGATGTTAGGAAGGAGGTCTCTGCAGAGCCGACAGGACTGTGATCCCAGTCCCTTTCCGACACTGATGCTGAGGCCGGATGTTCTGTCCGGTTTCATCCTTTCAGACCTCGGAGTAGTTTGATACAAATGAGTGCCTTGATTGGCCGTTTCAGAGACCATTGAAATGTTTATCATATGTCAGAGTCTTTGGAGTCAGTTTTGGGCCAGCCCAGGAATTCACGGGAGATTCACTTCCTAAAAGTACATTGGAGAAGGAAATTCTGTTTACAATCGGTATTGGCTTCAAGGTCACTGTTACTGACACCAGCTTTTAGATCTCGATATTATATTAATTGTTTTTCACTTTCACCCGTTGCCAGAGCATTAGCCTGGTCTAGATTAGTAATCCAGTGACATTTCCACAACACTATCTCCACAAGGAGATCTATCAGACACCACACTGCGCAGGTTATTTCTGTGCTGCTTGACAGCTCTGTCAAAAACAACTCCCACCAATTTGACTGTCGTGATGGGACTGAGCGGGTGATAATTCGTCAGATTGTAATTGTTCCCCTCTTCGGGGAATGGACATAGCTGAGTAATTTTCCACATTGCCAGGGAGATGTCAGAGTTGGAGCTACAATGAAACAGCTTCCCCAGGGACACGGGTGGTTGTGTAGCACAAAGCTTCAGTCCGATTGCAGAAATGGTGTCAGGACCCATTGCCTTTGTCGTATCTATTGTGTTCAGCTGTTTCTTCATCTCACATGCAGCAAATCGAATTAGTTGAACACTGGCATCTGTGATTCTGTGCGTATCATGATGAGGGTGAGATGTATCATCGACTCAACACTTCTGGCAGAGGATGATGCAGATAAAGCATCCTTCTCTTTTACACTGATGTGCAGGTCTGTTCCATTATTTAGGATAGGAATATTTGTGGAGCCCTCTACTCCAGTCATTTGTTTAATCGTCCATCACCATTTATGACTGAATGTGGCAGGACTGCAGGGCTTCGTTCAGATCTGTTGATCAAGTACGGTAGATTTAATGAGTTAGCATCAGTTTAAGGTTCATGTGATTCTGATTCTGACATGTTCATCCACACTCGTCGCTCGTCATGTCGTTGATGGTAATGGCAGACTGAGGTGTTACCCTGGCAAAAAGTTACAGATTGTGGTTGAATGCATGTCTGCTTCTTCCGCTGCTGTGGTCGACAAAACTACATGAATACGCAGTTTCTAGCTGCAATATCTGCAATGCAATTCTGCTATCTGTTCCCCAATTCTCACTGAGAGCCATTCACCCATCAGCCCTGTACTCAGTGACCCGCACGAAATTTCTTAGAAACATGACATTCTAGCCAGAAGTACATCAACAAACGCATCAATTTAGATCCTATCTACCTTCCCTTGAACAAAAAACTGGAAATGACATCACGAACCTTAAGAAACCAAGACCTAGAAATAGAGAGATGAGACATGCCACCAGTGCGTCACCAGAAACTCTCACTAATGATGTTACCTCGTCATGGTGACGAAACATCTGAAAACATACCTGCAAGCTCAGCGAGTTAACATACGTATTTATAAATACGTATTTATAAATTGTTAATTTTCTCTTACTAGTGGAATTTTCGACGACTTTGTCACTCATGTTTTAACAGATTACGAGGTGAGGTGAGCTTTCCTGTGTGTGTAGTTTTAAATAACGGGGGAGTTCAACATCGACATCGTAACAGTTTGAGGGCTTGTCGTATGGGATTTAGACAGATTTGAACAGATGGGGTACAAAAGGTCCCAGCAGATTCCAACACTTGGCAGTTAATGACCTAGATCTTCAAATAAAACAGGTGAGAAAATTCATTTAATTTTGTTTCCTTCTGGTTGGTTAAATTAAAAGAAATGGCTTTTAACATTATTAAAGAGGTTCTGAGGTTTGAAGATGTCCCCAAATTTGCCAAGAAAGTGTAGAAAGACAAAGGAAGGGCATACTTTTTAGAATTAACATGTAGAATAGAATTGGGTTTCACCAGAGACAAAAGGAAAGCTGTAATCATAATGGAGTTGGTCAAGCACTTTGGTGCATCAGAGAAGCAGGAAACTGCAGTCGAGTTAGAAAAATGTTAAATTGCAAATATGACAACTGGAGTTAGAAGATAAAGAGTGAGACAGAAAGAGAGAGAGAAGATAGACAAAGACAAAAAAAAGGAAGAGATGGAGAATTTGAAATTCAGAAGTTTGGAATTAGATAAGAAAATTACCTTAACAAGATGAAGATGAAGGCAGAACGTAGGGATATTAATACATTGTCATTTTTCGGTGCGAAAAACGACAAAACCGTTTTTTATTTCATTTGCAAAATTGGCTCGGCAGATGGCATGTCCAGTGAACCTATGGGTAATGCTAGTTCAGACAAGGCTGGTGGGTACAGCTTGGGTGGTATGTGCAGTGCTGTCACATGAGAGAGCAAGATTTTATGCAGATGTCAAACAGGCTATTTTGAGTGTTTACGAATTTGTACTAGAAGAGTATAGACAACGGTTCCGAAATATAGAGACGGAACCAAGTCAGAGTTATATTGAGTCTGAAAGAATTAAACACAGTCATTTTGATAGATGGTTGCTGGACTTAAAAATGGATAAGGCCTGTGAGGCTCGAAGGGAGTTTATTCTGCTGGAGGAGTTTAAAGACTCACTTCCAGAGCTGGTAAGAATTCACCTGAATGAACAGAAAGTTCAAGAAGTGAGAAGGACGGCAGAAATGGCATGTAAATATGCATTGGTGCATGAGAAGAAACTGAGCCTCTGGGAGGAATTTCATCCTGTGAGGGATACAAATTGGGAGAAGGGGAGATCCTACACTGCAAAACATAGAGTAAAGCACACTGGCAATCGTTCACCATTGGTGAAAAAACAAGTCCAAGGGGTTGAATGGAAGTGAGAGGCCTCAGGTGTTCTTACAATAACTTAGTGGAACACATAAAAATTACAGTGCCGATGGTTTCAGTAGGGCACTGTTAAAAGGAGTTCTCACTGCAGTAACTGAGAAACACAGTGCTGGTCATTGAAGGAAGATACTTTGGGAAAAGATGTGGTAAAAGAGGCTAAGCCAGTGAAATTAGTGAACCTGGTAAAGGAGACCCGAAATGGAGCCGAGGAGCTGCAGGAGAGTGCACAGCCGAGGCAGGGGCTGCGTATGGAGTCAATGCCTGATCTTTATAAATAGTTCAACTCCGTTGATAAACCTTACTAAGGAAAAACGGGGTGTGGGGGGAGGACAAGTAGTTATAGTTTTCTAAGATACGGGATCTGCTCCGTCTCTAATAGTTGAGAAGTAAAGGGCCGGAAAGGCACAACAGATCAGGAAGCATTCGAAGAGCAGGACAATCGACACATCAGGCAAAAGCCCATCGTCAGAAATGTGGTGGAGGGACAAGGGAGCTGAAAGATAAATAGGAGGGTAAAGCTGGGCTGGCGGGAGAGTCACTGGGAGGGTAATAGGACGATATATGTGGGAGTGATTGTGATATGTCGGATGGGAAGGTGGAGTGGATAGATGGGAATGAAAATGGAGAGTTAGGGCAGTTCAAGAGGGCAGTGCTAGGTTGAACTGTTGGAAATGGGTTGAGGCTGGGGGCGGGGAGATTTGGAAATTGGTGAAGTCAACGTTGATGGTGTACAGTTTGAGGGTTCCAGCTGTCCTACCGCCTATCCACTTCACCCTCCTCTCCGACCATTCACCATCAGACATCACCTGCATCTACTGATCGCCTTCCAAGTTACCTTCCATCCAGCTCCACCCCACCCTCCTATTTAATTCTCAATCGCTTTCCCCTTCCCTTTCCCCCCACTTTCCTGATGAAGGACATATGTCTGAATCGTCAACTCTCCTGCCCCTCGGATGCTGCCTGCCTGCTGTGCTTTTCCAGCCCAACACTTTCCTACTCTGATCTCCAGCATCTGCGATACTCACTTGCCCTCCGCCTCTAATAGTAAGAGATGGAAGTATTTTCACTCTTTCTGACATGTTACTCAACAGTATGATAATTTGTGGAATGGGGACAGAAATTAAGCATTCCCCGTGTAATATTTGGTTGGAGTGCCAAATCAAGATTGGGGAAGTAACCGTGAGAGTGAGTGACAGAGTGTTAGTTCCAGGAATACAGTTTGTTTTTGGGAATGATTTAGCTGGATCCAAGGTGGGAGAGGCACCCCTTGTGGTGGAGAAGCCAAAGAAAGTGCAGGGAACTGGGCAATTAAAAGAAAAATACGCAGAGATTTTTCCATGCTGTGTAGTAACAAGATCCCACTGTCATAAGTTACTACAGGAAAGAAAACCGAAAGAAAAAGCCAAAGGTTTGATATACGGAAGACTCAGGCTAAAGCATTTCTAATGGCCTGGAATGCACAATGACGTGGATAATTTTTCTTTTACATGTCATACACGCCAAATGATAGGTACGTCAGAAGCAGTATTAAAACCAGCACAATTGTTTCCAAATCCTGTATTCGAAGAAACCTTTTCACGTGGGTTATGATTAATTGTGGAGCTCCCCTTTCCAAAATAAAATTGGAAACTAATATCTGCTGATCATAATGAATGTGTCTACCCGATTTCCAGGGATAATTCCATTATGGAGTGTTAAGGCAAAAAGGGAGGTGGAGGAGTTGGTAACTTTCTTTACTCGCTGTGGGCTATGTAATGTGATTCAGTCAGAACAAAGATCTCATTTTGTCGTGCAGCTGTTTAAGTGCGTCATGGACAGCTTAAGTACACAGCAGTTTAAATCAAGTGCATCCCTTGCCGAATCCCAGGGAGTCTTGAAAAGTTGGCATTTGATGCTGAAGACAATATTAACAGCGTACTGTCAGAACTTCCCCAATGATTGGAATAACAGCGTCTCATTATATTGTTTGCCATTAGAGACGCCCCAAATCTATCAACTCATTTTACTTCCTTTGAGTTAATATTCGAACATGAAGGGAGAGGCCCTTTGAAATTAATTCAATATAAATTGACAGGACCGAGGTCGGAGGTCTCACACTTGGATTATGTATCTGAGGTGAGTGAGAGATTGGATGGAGTAGGTGAGTTACCATAACAGGACCTGAAGAGGGCACAGTATAGAGTGATGCAGGTGGCAGATAAAACCTCCGAAACTTTGACGAGTTCCCGTGGGGATGACGTCTTAGTATTGCCACAAGTTTATCTGCATGATGTAGTGAACTTTAGCAAATGATTGACAGCTCAAATGTTACAGTTGGCAGAGCATGTTGAACGATTACAAGAAGCAAACTTGGTAATAAACTTAAAGAAAACAGAATTCGCGAAGGCAGAGGTGACGTTCATGGGACATTATATTGGACATGGATAGTTGGCCCCATGGAACACGAAGACGAAGGGATTTGAGGAATTTCCACGACCATCCTCGAAGCAAGAGGTGTTTCGATTTTTTGGAACTGAGTGGATTCCATCGGAAGTTTGTTGCAAACTTCAGCAGCGAATTGGCACCACTGATGGATTTATTAAAGAAGAAAACAGAATTGTGGTGGACCGAACAATGCCAGGACGCATTTGAGAATTTTAAAGCTGGTTTAATCACCGCACCAGTTTTAGCTGCACCAAATATTTTGAAACCATTTGAAAATTGTATTTGATACTAAGGATATACGGCTCGGAGATGTATTGATACAGAAAGGTGATGATGGAATTGAATAGCCAATTGGCTACTTGTCGAAAAAACTCAATATCCACCAGAAAAAAAACCCCAACATCTCCATTCTTGAAAAAGAATGATTAAGTTTCGCACTGGACTAGCAACATTTTCATGTTTATACGACAAACAAATTGTCAGAGATGATTGTGGACAACGACAGACCTCTCGCATTTTTGGAATATTTAAAGACCAGAATATGAGACAATTCTATTGTAGTCTTATCATACCGACTTTAAACTTACAAAATGTACATGCTGTGGGTCCTAAAATGTGATAGCAGATGTGTTATCGCAGATTTAAAGAAAAACGTTTAGATAAAATATGATTTATTGCAATGTTATATATGTGTGCAGAATTAATAAGTATGGTATAGCTGAGATTAATACTTTTGCAATTCATAATAATGGGATTAAGAATTAGAGGGAAAGAAATGAAGCCATCTTTTCATTTTGCTGGCACATGTTTTTTTTCAGAAGGGGGAGGTATATGAAGCCGAAAGTATGTCAGGTTAAGACAGAAAGGGTTTTGCTGAATAGAAAGTACAGCCACAGTTGCCAGCTGAAGGTCAGCCTGTTCCAAGTATCACAATTAGCTGGGAAATGCATACATCAGTTTTGGTTGCTGTTTGGACAACAATTCGAATGCAAACAAAGAGGTTAAATAATGCTCAGGATACCAGAAGCCAACGGAATGTGTGTATTATTGTTTGGACACCTGGAAAGCAATCAAACTATGAGAATTATTGTACCATGGGAAATATATAAACCCAGCATTTTGGAACTTGAGGGAGAGCCACTGCCATCCAACAACAGAGTAACTGCTGTAGAGCAGGAGTGCTAACTGGCCATCTCAAACACTTTCTATCAAATATACATGTCCATGTAAAAGCTACTTGTAGTAAAAGAAACATGACCCAGGTAGATAAGCAGCTGGAAGAGTGAACACAGCGGGGAAGATGGATTCTGTGTGGTATTGAGATTGCAATGTTTAATATATGGGTTGTTGGAACAGCATATGTTTACAGAGTTGGGAGTTAGATAGCAAGTAGCTCAGAGAAGACGGGCTTATATTTGTGAATAGTTGTTGTTTAGTGTTCACTGTTAAAGTTAAGAAATAAACTTGTTAATGTTTGTTTAAATAGTGGAACGTCGGAGATCTGTGTCACTCATATTTTAACAGATTACGAGGTGAAGCGAGCTTTTCTGAGTGTTTGGTTTTAATTAACAGAGGAGTTCGACTCTACCTTGTAAATGCCCATCCCCACTAACCCCATTTCCCTGCTGTTGGCCCAGTCCAGTCCTTTCCTATCTACACATTTATCCAAATGCTTTTGAAATGTTGCTAATGTACTCCGCCCCCCCCCCCCCCATCACATCCGCTGGCAGCTTATCCACGTACCAGCTTTTTTGTAAAGAAGTGGTCCCTCAGGTTCCTTTTTATTCCTTCCCCTCTAACCTTAAACTGATCCCCTCTCGTCCTCGATTCTCTAAACTTGGAAAAAGACGCAGAGCATTAACCCTATCCATACCCCTCGAGATCTTATACAGCTCTATAAGGACTCCCTTAAAGAAAAGGTCCTAGCTTGTCTAACCTCTCCCTAGAACTCAGACCATTGGGACCTGGCAACGTCATTGTAAATTTCTTCTGCACTCTTTCTAATTTCGAACATCCTCCCTATAACAAGGTGACAAACACTGAACACAATACACCAAGTGCGGCCTTACCAAAGTCCTGTGTAACTGCAACATAAATTCCCAACTTCTAGACTCAATATCCTGCCTGATGAAGGCCAATGTGCCAAAAGCGTTTTTCACTGCCCTGTCTACCTGTGACTGCACTCTTGAGAACCGTGCACCTCAACACCAAGATCTCTCTGCCCACTGCACCCCTTAAGAACCTCCCATTCACCATGAAACTCCTACCTTGATTTGAGTTTCCAAAATGCAAGACCTCACACTTCTATACTAAATTCCATTTGCCATTTCTCGGCCTACTTCCCCACATGATTAAGGTCCTGCTGCAATTTCTAATAACCTTCCTCTCTGACCATGCTCTCACTTACTTAAGTGTCATCTGCACACTTACAAATCATACCTTGTACAGTCTCAACCAAATAATAGATAACAAACAGCCATGGACCCAGCCTCCTGTCTGACAAGCATCCTTCCACTAAACCCTCTGCTTCCTACCATCAAGTCAACTGTGTATCCAATTGGCCTGTTACCCCAGCATTCCACGTGATGTAACCTTCCTGAGCAGCCTGCCATGTGGAAACTTATCAAAGGCCTGACTGAAATCCATAGAGACTACGTCTCCCGCTCTGTCCTCTTCAACCTGACTGGTCGAACAAATTTGGGAAGCATGATCTCCCACTCACAAGTCGATGCTGACTGCTCCGAATCAAACCCTGTGTAAGTGATGGGTGCAGTCAATGGTATGCTGTCCTTCATTGTAAGATAATTCTAGTCCATAAGTAAAGCTTCCGGCTGTTGTAGAGCCTTGCTGAGAGAGCATTTGGGGCACTCTCGACGTATTTGATCTCCATTGCAAGGAATGATCTCCTTACCACAGACACGGATGATAGTAACATGAGGATAGAGTGAAGAAGCTGAGTGCTTAATCGGTAGAGCTGTGAGAGAGGGAGGACATGGCGATGCTGAAACACGAGGTGTGGCAGCGATCACTAATTTCCAAAAGAGACATTGATAGGGTGAGAAATTCCATACTTTACCCAGGATTGATTGGTTTGATTTATTGCCACATGTACCTCAGTACAGGGAAAGACTTTACTTATGAGCAGTGGAGTCAGATCATAGTAAGCATGGACAGACAGATCGTAAGGTGGAAATTGACTTCGACAGAGTAAGGCATACACTTTTCACTGCACAGGACAAACACTAGACAAGATCAACATGAATAAGATCAGTATTATTTGATCTTGGATACTCCATTCATCAGTCTAACGTGACTTTCCTAATAATTTATATGCCTTAATTAACTCTGCCCACATTAATGTGAAGTCAGCACGGTGGCACAGTGGTTAGCACTGCTGCCTCACAGCGCCAGAGACCCGCATTCAATTTCTGCCTCAGGCGACTCTCGGTGTGGAGTTGGCACATTCTCCCAGTGTCTGCGTGGGTTTCCTCCGGGTGCTCCGCTTTCCTCCCACAGTCCAAAAATGTGCAGGTTCGGTGAATTGGCCAAGTTAAATTGCCCGTAGTGGTAGTTGAAGGGGTAAATGTAGGGGAACAGGTCTCTGTGGGTTGCGCATTGGCGGGTCGGTGTGGACTTGTTGGGCTGAAGGGCCTGTTTCCATACTGTAAGCAATCTAATCTAATCAGCGTGTGAACCCGTACTGAACGTTATATTATTCACAATCCCCAACAGCAGCCACAATACCTTCCATCTGAAACAGGTAGCCATTCCCACCAGCTTCTGCCCGACGTAGAGAACACCATGCTGTCTTCTCGGAGATGGAAGATGCCTTCTTGAGACTTCATACAAGACATATGGCTTCCCTCCTCACTGCGAATCAAGCACGTTAAAGTCCCACGTATGTATCATGAGCGATGGTGCCAAGAGGTACAACGTGGAGCAATCTGTCAGTGCAGTCTCAGCTCACATTGTTCATCGTGTTAGAGCAGCTATTCGGAGACAGTGAGGACTGCCGATGCTGGAGATCAGAGTAGACAGTGTTTTGCTGGAAAAGCACAGTAGGAGAATTGACGTTTCGGGCATAAGCCATTCATCAGGATCAGTATCAACCCTCGTTAGTATAGTGGTTAGTATCCCCGCCTATCACGCGGGAGACCGCGGTTCAATTCCCCGACGGGGAGGAGTTCTTTATTGTTGGGCCGAAGGGCCTTTTTCCACACTGTAAGTAATCTAATATATTTAATCTAATCTTACCCCATTCTGCTCCTGTGTAAGTGCATTGAGGTGGGAATGGCCTCCTACTGTTCCTTTCCAAGTGGTTCAACTAACTGAATAGTTAAGTGGCTCAACGGGCTGAATGGCCTCCTGTTGACCCTGTGTAAGTGACTCAAGGGGCTGAATGTCCTCATTCTGTTTCTGTGTAATTGACTCAAAGGATTGAATGACTTCTTACTTGTCTGGTTGGACATGGCCAAGGGCCGGATTGGATTACCCCTGGTTCCTGTTTGACAGCTCCATGTGCTGACACGTGTGATGATGCTGCGGATTTAAGAGGTTATTTTGTCCCGGTTTCTTTTAAGATAGAGATTGAACGATTGTTACCAAGCTGGATAGTTAAGATCACTGGGTAAACAGTGACGGAGGCCTTGGGTTTATTTGAAAGCAGCTTGAATGTGTGCGGCCAACTCTCGCAGATTAGGATATCTGAGTTTTGGTTTCTCAGCAACATCAGAAAATATTGAGGTCTCAACAGAGTTGGAAACTTCAGTTAATGTCTCCGGGCTGCTACTCTCTCTAAATTTTCTCTTGCTGCTGTTTTTAATTCCTGGATTGGAGAAATGTTTGTGTCATTGTGTGTCTGAATATTCCTTTTTACCAGAGGCTGTGTTTATGCGAGTTTCCTATATTGGAACAGTTCATTGGTAATCGCTCCATGATCTATTATTCTGTTAACTTGTCCAATAGAATTACTTTATTCTAAATTCCTCTTTCTTTGGTTTCATTTTATCTTCCGTGTTTAATTAATGGTGTTTGCTTTACACCCAGTAGTTTGAACAGTCACATTGCATCTGGGACAGACACTTGACGTTTCCTTTAAAATATGATAACATTAGGGGCAAGGCTACCTCCTTCAAATACTTTCGAGGCGCTCTGGTGTGGTCCATCACACTAGACTCCTTCTCTTCTTGAGTAATAGGCTAGAGGCACTGAATGAGGTAAAAATAACAACTGCAGATGCTGGAAACCAAATACTGGATTAGTGGTGCTGGAAGAGCACAGCAGTTCAGGCAGCATCCAATGAGCAGCGAATTCGACGTTTCGGGCAAAAGCCCTTCATTAGGCTTTTGCCCGAAACGTCGATTTCGCTGCTCGTTGGATGCTGCCTGAACTGCTGTGCTCTTCCAGCACCATTAATCCAGTATAGAGGCACTGAATGGGCTGTCCCTGTTCTTCTCCAATACTGTCAATGGGCTGAATGACTTCCTCATATTCCTAAGAAACCAGCGTGAGCTGCTGAATGAACACTTATTTTACTGTGGCAATGTGAATGCCAGGCAGTGCTGTTACATGAATGTTACAGACCATTTTACAGCACAAGCCTGAATGGTTTCTGTGTCTTGCTGCACGTGGACAGAGACCAGTTCAGGAGCTGACGGGCGACAAATGTTCCGAACATTGTGGAATCTTCGGTGACCATCCCCACTTCTGATCTTATGTTGTGGAGGGTGGGGTGGGGAGACATTGATGAAGCAGCTGAAGATGTTCGTGAAGAGGAAGCTACCCGGACGATCTCCCACAGAGCTGACGCAGGACTGAGATGACCAACTTCCTTTGTGCCATTTTGACTCCAAACACTGGAGAGTTTATTCTGATTCCCATCAAGTCCAGTTTTGTTCAGCTCCTTGATGTCAACAAAAGCCAACCACTGCCTTGATATCAGGGCCACTCATTTTTACCTGAACCCTTGAGCCAACCTCTTTTGTCCACATCAATAGGCCATGGTATAGGAACAACACGTGTTTTCTTCAAACATTTGGTATTGAATGTCAGGGTTTCTCTTCTCAAGATTGTTCGGGAGCAAGATGACGGAAAGTATTTGAAGAAGAGGTCGATGGATATTGACCTGACAGAGAGTTGAGGGCGATGAAGAATTGGGTATGAAAGAGGATTTCAGAACAAGAGCAGATCAGTCATGATCTTCGTGAAGGACAAGACAGGCTTGGGGAGTGAATGACCTGCCCCTGTTTCTGATGTTCTCCCATTCTGTTATTGGAAAGTTAGTGGGTATCATTTTCATGAATGTTATGTGACTGTATTTTGCAGTCAGGAAGACCAGATGATTTTGTGAGCCATCTCTGGTGAGTAAATGGGCTGTATTCAGAGTCAATCTGCGTCTACGGCATGACCAAAAAATGAAGCACAAGTTGCAGAGAGGGGAAGCTCTGTGAAGAGAGATGAGGGGCCTCTTTCATACCTGCGCCTGGATTTTCCAATTACGTTTCCCAAATCACTTCAAAGCGTGTGTGACAGTCTTGAAAGGTTGAATGGTCTGCTCTGTTTCTGTGCACCAGTTTATAGGAGTAAGTGGCCTCCAACTGTTCCTGTCTCGCAGGTATGAGGTGCTGAATGGAACACAGAAACATGGGACTGAGGAGCAAGAGTGGATCATTCGATACTTTGACCCTTCTCCACCAGGCACAAGATTGTGGCTGAGCAGGTTGTGGACTCAGCCCCACTTTCCTGTTTGTATCCCAATATCCGTGACTCACGTCCCTGTCAAATATTTTGTAATGCAGCTTCCAATCGATGTGAATGTAGACGCACGATAAACTTCCAGTGAAAATAATTCCCACTTGAAAGGTCCTTTCAGCATTTTTCGTCATCCTTCTTATAGAATCAGAGAGTCATGCAGAACAGAAACAGACCTGTTAGTCCAATCTCTTCACTCTGTTCAGATATCAAAGCTGATCTCGTACCATTTGCCATCATTTGGTCAATATCCCTCGTCTTTCAGATACTTTTTAAATGTGCGATTTTTACCGCCTTCAGCACTTCCTCTGACAGCACTTTCTGTACACACACCACTCTCTGTGTGAAACACTTATCTTCAGGTCCCTTCTAAATCATTCGCACTCTCCACTTCTACCTATGCATCTGAATCTGGTCTTCCCTACCCTGAAGAGCAGAACGTGGCTGTTCAGAATATCCACGCGCCTGATGATTTTATAAACATCTATAATGTCACCCTTCAGTCTCTGACACCCCAGGGAGAAACACCTCAAACTAATTAACCTCTCCCTGAAGCTCAAACCTCCCGTCCTGGGACATCTGTGTAAATCTTTTCTGCAGACATCCGCGTTGTATGCAGTTTTCTTAAAGTGGCCTTCACAACACGGTGTACAGATGCAACATGCCATCACAAACCCTATACTAAATGCTCTGACTGATTAAGGCAAATGTGCCAAATGTGTTCTGCACCACACTGTCTTCCTGCGACTCCACTTTCAAGGAACAATGTACCTGCAGCCCTAGGTCCCTTTTTCCATAACACTACCTAGGACCTTACCATTAAGTGTATCATTTCTTCCTAAAATGCAAAACCTTATATTTATCTAAATTAAACTTCATTTGTTACTTCTTGTCCATTTGTCCATCTAATTGTGGTCTTGTTGTACTCTGAGATAATCTACTACATCACACTTCTGATGTCATCTGTAAACTTACTAACTATGGCCCCGATATTCACATCCAAATCCTTTACATATATGATGAAATGCAGTGAACAACTGATTCATGCCACACACTGCTGGTCACAAGCCTCCAGTCTGAAAAATATCCCTCTTCCTTCAAGCCAATTGTGACTAGCTTCTTCTGTGTCCCATGTGACCGAACCTTTCATCTGTCTACCAATTGGAATGTTATGAACACTTTGCTGAGGTCCATATAGACAATGTCTACCAAACTGCCTTCATCAATCTTCTTTTTTACCTCTACATAAAACTCAACCAAATTAATGAGACATGATTTCCCATGCAGAAAGACACGTTGTCTAACCCGATCAGCCCTTGACTTTCCAAATGTGTGTAAATGCTATCCCTCAGAATCCCCTCCAACAACTTACCCACCACTGGCATCAGGCTCACCCGTCTACAGTTCCCTGACTTTTTGGTTCACTGTTTCCTTTTCTCGTCCCACTCCTCCACTGCTCACAATAAATGTTAAATATCACCAGGTTGGTGATATGGCCGATGATATCGGTCTCAGACTGGGTCATTTCTGTTTTAGGAACAAGTCAGGCCAGTTTCTTTCATCTGCTAAAATTGCACGTTTATTATTCAGAGCAATGTTTCTCAAACTATGATGGAAAGTTGAATGGCAAACTGTTTGGGTATTACAAATATATAATCAATATTTCCCTGTTAAAAATGCTGAGAAACACACACACACACACACACACACACACACACACACACACACACACACACACACAATCTCTGCAATTTGAGGTTGAAAGAACTTTGTTCAAATATTAGAATAACCTTTGACAAATGGCAAAATTGAGAGATTGTTCAAAATGTGATTCGGCTTCTGAAGATATTTTACTCACACAAGCTGCTAGCAATGGGATTTCATCCCGGGACAGTTGGATTCAGCTGAATTCCCTTTGCATTCGGCAGTGCGAAGATTCCAATGAATTCTGGTCAGCAATCACCCAAAGGGTAACCCAGTGGCTCAGTGGTTAGCAATTCTACCTCACAGCACTAAGAACGTGCGTTCTATTCCAGACTCGGGCGACTATCTGTGTGGGGTTTAGACATTCTCCCTTTGTCTGCATGAGCTTCTAATCGGTGCTCCAGTTCCCTCCCACAGCTCAAACTGTGTACATTAGGTGGATTGGACATGCTAATTTGCCTTTAGTGTTCAGGCATTTCTAGGTTCGGCGCATTTGTCAGAGATAAATCTCAGGGAACGGGCCTTTGCAAGGTTACTGTTTGGTGTGGACTTGTTGGGCCGAAGAGCCTGTTTCCACACGGCACGAACTCTTTAAAACTGAGAATGGTAATGATGACCGTATAGGTATTTTTTTTTTACCTCACACACATTGCTGTGATGAGGAATAATGAGGGAGAGAGAGTGTAATAAGCCATTCCTTCACAGGCAGATTACATTTTCTCCCTCTCCTTTTTGAAACACACAATAATGTCATCCTCTCCCAAACTGGATCATGTGAGGTCTCCTTGTATAATCTCCAAACTATGTCTCCATCACATTCCCTGTTCCATGCAGATGCATCATTGTTACCGTCTCGCACAGAGCCATACCCTTAGCAGAAAATGGTCTTGGTCAATTTGAAAATATGTTTATATGTCCATGCCCCATTAAAAAATAAAATATTTAAAATATTTAGAATACCTGTGTTAAAATGAATGCATTTTTTAACAAATACAGAAATTGCTGGAAAGGCTCGGCAGGCCTGTCAGTACCCAGATGCCTTTTACATGCAGTAGTTGTACCAGCCTCCACCACTTCCGCTGGCAGCTCATTCCATACGCACACCACCCTCTGCACGAACAGGTGCCGCTTAGGCCTCTTCAAAACCTTTCCCCTCTCAATTTCATCCAATGCCCTCTAGTTTGGAACTCCCCTAACCTGGGGAAAACCCTAACTACTCACCCTATCCATGACCATTCTGATTTTATAAACCTCTACTGCTGCAAGATGTGACACCAATCAACACAAATAACTTTGCTTTCAGTCATTCCGGGTCTAAATTCTGAAATTCAATTCTTACACTTCTTTCTCCATCAGGTCACAATTCTACAACCAGTTTATTCAGTTTGTTCAGATGTATCATGAGACACTTCTGTTGGATTTACACCGAGTACCTTGTGCCCGGAGGTAGGGACACGAGCATCACTGGGCAATACCCAGAAAGCTGTAACATTATTCTCCTGTGTGTTTGTTCATCCACCTGTTCTGACATGCTGTGACATACTTCTGCAACAGGCAGGACTTGAATCCAGTCCTACGAGTCCAGAGCCAGGAACACTACCACACAAGTTCAGGAATTAAAATCAAATCCAGAGTTCTGGTTCAGAGCCAGGGACACTACCCACTACACTACCATATCCAGACTTAGGTCATATTTTAAGTGTCAGCTTTCAAACCAGTGTGGATTTATTATAATCAGGTTACCATTACTGAACTACACAAAACACTTTGTATTGTTAAACAAATGCAAGATAGTGCAGGTGCTGTGAAATCGAAATTAACTATGAACGTCTTTAATCGCTATTATTTACAGTCAGCAATATTAGGGAAAGAGATCCTGCAGACACACTCTGCCCAATGAAAGGTCTCGAATAGATGTTTATCACTGGACACCACAGAAAAAGAAAAAGCATAATTTCTAGTCCCAAACCACCGATCACTAGTATCCACCTCTAACGTGTGACTGCTCTCTTCCTAAAACAATGAAATGACACCAGGCCGCTGAATACTGTCCAGCCTCTCCTCCCCATTGACAGCGTCTGCAATCTGTCCCTCCTCCCCCAAACCACACAAGGCAACCCAAGTTCAGGGTCTTTGTGGAACTCAAGGCTGGAATGTGCAGGCATCCTGGAGACGGGGAGGATGTTTTAAAGGGGGAGAGTGAGGAGGTGGTAATATCACACACTGGGCTGAGGGTTGGCAGATGGAGTTTAGTTTGGATTCATGTGAGGTATTGGATTTGGTAAATCAAACAAGAGCAGGACCTATACAATTAAAAGCAGGGCCTTTGGCAGTGTTGGAAAACAGAGTCCGAGGCCGTCAGGTATAATTCTTTTATATTTGCATCTTAGATAGATAATATAGTTAAGGAGGTGTTTCACACACTTGTCTTCATTGGTCAGACTTTTGAGTATTGGAATTGGGACGATATGTTGATTTTGAACAGGATATTTGTGAGGCCTCTTCTGGGATACTGTGTCCACTCTGGTCATCCTGCCCTTCCATTTCATAGGCACACAAACTCTGGGTGAAAAAGCTGCACCTTAGGTCACTTTTAAATGTTCCTCTCTCACCTTAAACCTGTACTGTCTAGTTTTGATCTCCCCACCCATAGAAAATACCTTGATTATTCACTTTGATATTACTGACCTTGACATTAAGCTAGAGAGGATTGAGCAGACATTAACCTGGATGTTGTTGGGAATGGAAGGAGTGAGCTGTAAGGAGAGGCTGGATAGATTGAAGTCTTTTCAATGGAGAGTATGAGATTAAGGGATAACTTTACAGAGGTTTATAAAATAATGATGGGTACAGATAAGCTGAAGGGCTGATGTCTTTTCCCTACAGTTGGGGATTCAAAACTAAGGGATGTTTTAAGGTGTGAGGACAAATATTTACAAAAGTCATGAGAGGTAATTATTTTAGTCAGAATCTGGCTTATGTGTGGAATGAACTTCCAGAAGAAATGGTGAAAGCAGGGACTGTTACAACGTTTAAAGGACATTTATATCAGTACATGGATAGGACATCAGTTTGGATGGTGCTGTGAGCAGCTGCCCTCTCCCTCCCCCTCTCTGAATGAATCCTTGTGGGTTTTCAACCTCTGCCAATGCCAGTGGAGTGGCGTGGGCAGGCAGCAGAGTGTGGCATTGCATTAGTTTAAGCACTACAGAGACTGCCAGACCTGCCCCACACGGAGACACACAGATACACACACACACGGGAATCGTCAGGGTGTGGCGTGAAACTCATCTGGTAACTTAAACTAAACATAAAGAAATGCTCAATTCGCCTCGCAAACTGTTAAAATATGAGTGACAGAGAACTCCCAAATTCTACTGTTTACATAATAACATCAATTTATTTTTTAACTCTGAAAGTGAACATATTGCACCAAGCAATCTGAACTCTGAGACCCCCCTCTCTTAATTGCTTATTACCACACTCCAACTCTATAACGATTTACTGTTTCAATAAGGCACTTATTAAAATTGCACTCATTTAATTTCAAAATCACACAGCAGCTGATATTTATGTGTCTTCTTTGGCCGTAGATATCCCTGGGTCATCTTCTTTCTTTTTACTGCGAATATGTTCCATATGAAAAAGTACCTTTGATAGTGTTTCCCAATCTCTTGGATCTGTGTTGATGGTATTTATTCTGTATTCAATTTTTTAAAATGCCTGCATTTTCAATATGCACAACGTCGGATCATTTCATTGGTTCAACTTTCGAAAACCAATACATTCAAACTTGATTTGGTTTTAGAATCCTGTGGCATAATTTAATCTGATTGGTAACATTCAAATATTTTTCCAAGGAGCAACCATCTCAGGGATCTATTTCACAGCCAAATGTGATATATTTTCAGTTGTCCTTCACACTCTGGGTCTGCCATTCTCTTATATCACAGGTGCTTTGAATCTCTCAGTTCAGAACAGCTTTCCCTGTCTCTTAAAGGTACAGACACACTTTCCGCTTCATGACATTAATACCCTGATGTCAATACAGAAACTTGGAGCCAATCCGGAATTCTCTTCTTTATGTTTTGTCAATATTTCATTCACTCCGTCAGGTTTGTATCAGGATTTTTGTTGCTCAATTGACAGCATGTCAATATTCGACTCTGTCCGAGGGAATATAGCGGTACTTCACTAGCTCACACGAGTGAGTGTCGCAGAATTTCTGTTGTTGCATGGGAACTGTGACGCGATAGCAATCTCAATGTTTGCAGATGGCACCAAACCTGGAAGAATTGAAAAGGCTATGGAGGACAGTGTGGAACTCTACCAGGACAATCACACGTTGGTGTCGTGTTCAGGTGTATGGCAGTTGGGGATCAGTGAAGAGCAGTGTGAGGTTATGCACTTTGGTAGGGAAGACAATGAAAGACAATCTAAAACAGGCCGTACCGTTAAATAAGGGGTGCAGGAGCAGAAGGTCCTGGGTGTATATGATCACAGATTGTTGAAGATGTCAGGACAAGTGGGGAGAGCTGCAAATATCACAGATTAGTTACAGTATCCGAGCTGTTTACAGGACGAGGTTTATGAGAGAGTCTCGGTGCTCCCTTCCTGGAAGGTGGTGGTGACGAAGTGTTGTGAGCCCAACGTCTTTCCCACCAAGACGTGGGGATTCCAGTTGTGCCAGCTCAACACAAAAGGGAGATGGCATCCGGGCCACGGCTTCAAAGTTGTGCCGGGGGAAACGGAACTGCCTGCGGTTTTAAAGTGATAATTGCCCTTCACTGAACATTGTTCCTTACTCGGTCGGTGGGACGTGGATGTTTCAGAATCTCCACACAAGGCGTCCCATTCCTCTCCAGCTCGTGCCAGGGTCCTCCCCGCATGGCAGGGGGAGGGGGTGAGGGAACGGATATTGGGCACTCCACCACCCGGCTTGGCACTTTCTGTCCTATTCCAGGCTGTTTCTCCTTGAATGGGAGAAAGGGAGGGCTGGGGTGAGGGTGGGGGTGGGTGGCCCTGCTGGCAGTGCTGGTGTAGGTGGGGGACGGTGTCGTGGTGAGGTGTCCGGAGGGAGTCAGTCCACAGTGTTGCATCCATGCAACATTATTAGTGTCGGGGAGTGGGGTAAACTGGAGGGAAGGGGGGGCGAAGGTGCTGCATGCAGTAGTGAGAGTGATAGAGCATGAGCCTTGTTTGGTGGTTTGTGCTATAACAGATACACAGTGTGTGTGAGGGAGCAGAGAGAATATGGTGACCCTTATCCTGACAGACCGGGAAGGTTATTGATGCTTGTCCTGTATTGGTGGCTATTTCTTCAGACCGCAGATACTGCACTGAGCTGGGTGGGGACCTCAGACCATGCATGGTGGGTCTGGAGGTGTGGCCTCTTCTGGAAAGATAATGATCCCCCTCTGTACTAGCCCATCCACCAGGACCTCCGTGCCCCTCTAGACAAACCGCGGTGTAATTGCCATGATCTCCCATGCTCGAGGTAAACTGCAGTGCAGCTCCGAACTGAGAAAGCTCAACCATGTGCCCATTGGCCTTATCAAGATGGTACCAGTGCCAGGGATCACAGAATATCCAAGGGACATCTGGGCGATCGTGAATACCTCCAGCCATGATGGGAGGGAGAATCGGGTTGGTATTGAATGCGAGCGACATCATGGGGTGGGCCGGGTCGTTAATGAGGTGAGTCTGCTACGATAGCACCAGGAAACTAGCTCAGCCTCGTGTGGACGATCCCTCTGTCACTCTCAAGGAAAATCAAACAAAGATAAATTATTGTTAGAATCTGCCCAATGAGTCAAAGATTCAGTTGAAAGCAATTCCAGAAACAAAGATGCAGAACAAATGTTCTTCTGGCCTCACACCAATATCCTTTTTTCCCCATCTTTCCTGGAAGACAGGTTCATGTTACGGGATGCTATCGAAGTGTCTACATTTCAGCATTCTGAAACCGGGGAACATATACTTCCATGACAATGTCTCAGTCTCCCCTTCTCTGTCTATACAC
Source organism: Chiloscyllium punctatum (assembly GCF_047496795.1). Lineage (NCBI taxonomy): Eukaryota > Metazoa > Chordata > Chondrichthyes > Orectolobiformes > Hemiscylliidae > Chiloscyllium > Chiloscyllium punctatum. Next base: position 34,069,071 of record NC_092757.1, read on the forward strand.
CAAACCACTCCCATGTGGTGATACTTAAACTGATTCCCCCGCCATCTCGCTCTGGCAGTGATGTTCACATGTTCAATAAAGATATGGAGCTGTAAATGTTTGGGAGGTGCACATCCTGTCACTTCCAGCATGGGCTGCAAGTTTCCCATACTGCGCAGGGATCTAACACAGTGTGACTGAGTAATGCAGTGAGTTGGTGAACAGAGCTCTACATGCCGGGAGGGTAACTGTTCCTGGTTTACTGATCAATGCACTGGGGTGGTGTACACAGTCCTCCATATTCGGAAGGTAACTGCTCCTGGTTTTCAGATTAACTCACGGGTGATCACTGCACAGTTCGCTGTGCTGGTCACACTGTACGGTTGAGGTGTATAGATAATTCAATGATGTGGTTTGTGTAGCTCCTTATGCAGGATGGATATTTGTTTCAGGTTCACATATTAGTGCACTGATATGGCCTGCACAGCTCCCCGAGCTGAACAGATATGTAGCCTGTTCACAGTACATCATGTTGGTGGGCTGGATAGAGGGGAAAGTTGATGGACAATTGAAGGAGATGCCCGGAACGTTCTGTCTCCAACATTCTATAACTGACATTCCTCAGAATGTTCTGTCCCTGACATTATATAACTGAAATTCCCCGGAACGTTCTGTCCCCAACATTCTGTAACTGCCATTCCCCGGAACGTCCTGTCCCCAACATTCTATAACTGACATTCCCCGGAACGTTCTGACCCCGACATTCTATAACTGACATTCCCTGGAACGTTCTGTCCCCAACATTCTTTGACTGCCATTCCCCAGAACGTTCTGTCCCCAACATTCCAAAACTGACATTTTTTGTCAGTAATTCACACCTTCCTATTTGTTATTCCAGCTCCAATTATTTTAATAAATCCCTGAATTCATGGACACATTTGAAAATCCCACTGAGTCCATGATCAAATGGGTCCCTTTGCCTCCAGGCTGATGTATAATGGGTTTGTTTTCCTTCCTCACAGTTAACGTAGTGACCGTCTACGTCCTGCTTTATAAAGATTGTGGATTGTCTCCATGTGTCAGGCGTTACCTGGGGGCCATGGCAGCGGCGGATCTCCTGGTCATTATCCTCGACCTGATACTGAGACACATTCCCATTGTTTTTGAAGAACAGTTTTATTTTCTGGGACGCTCCGTCCCCGTGTGTAATATCCACGCTGTCCTGCTTTATGCAGCCACTGACTGCTCTGTCTGGTTCACCGTCACTTTCACCTTTGATCGTTTTGTGGCCATTTGTTGCCAGAAGCTGAAAAGTAAATATTGCAGTGAGAAAACAGCGGCTGTGGTTCTGGAAACAGTGACTGTGCTGAGCTGTTTAAAGGACATTTCCTGGTATTTTATACTCACGCCTCAGTATGGGCTGGTGAACAATCCCTGGTTTTGTTTTCCAACAGAGGCTGTTATATTCTCCAGTGTCTGGAGTGCAATCGAGTTCCTCCACCACATTCTAACCCCAGGTGTCCCATTTCTCCTGATTCTGCTGCTCAATGTTCTTACCGTCAGACACATTTTAGTGACCAGCAGAGCCCGCAGGAGACTCCGCGCTCACACCAATGGGGACGCTCAGTCTGACACTGAAATGAGAAACCGAAAAAAATCCATCATTTTACTGTTTGTGATCTCGGTCAATTTCATCGTGTTATGGTCAACATTAATGGTGTATTCCATACAGAGACGGATGTGGGATATTGGGTATAGGTCTGTGTCTCTCCATCCCTTTGTGCAGGAATTGGGCTTCATGCTGCAGCTCCTCAGTTGCTGCACAAACACCGCAATTTATGCCGTGACCCAGACTAAATTCAGGCAGCAGCTGAAGAATGTGCTGAAATATCCCTTCACCCAAATCCATCCATCCATCAAATTCCCTCATTAATCATACCATCCAGGATTTTCTCTTTTCGGTTCAGTGATTCAGCGAGGAGCAGACTGTCGCTATGTTAACAGACTGAGGGTAGCGCTGGTTTATCCATCCTTATCCCGCAAGGGGGTTACAGGGGCACATTTCAATGTTTCTCACAACTCAGCGGCCAGTGAGAAAAGGCACCATCCCACTGACTCTATCCATCACTTCCATTTGTAAACAATAAGAAATGTTCATTAAAGCGTGCCGAGCAGCAGAGTGACCGATGTTGTGTGTGTCTTTGTGTTGGAGAAGCTGAGCTGGGGACAGACAGACTCATCCCCGAGTCCTGGTCCTCAGGGAAGGGGAGGGCACCGCGCCCTGAGCTCAGGAGCTGGGTTTAACTCCCTCGGTCCTTACTTTCCCTTCTGGGTCTCCCAATCCAACTTGGCCCTCAGCAGTATTCAACTTGCTCCCTCCGTACATCCCTCTCACTCTCACACTGCATTGATATTTCTCTCTCCTTTTCACATTTACACACTCAATTCCACTGTCCTTGCCTTCCCAAATCTCATTCACTCTCTCCCCATCTTGTGATCATAAACTCCCAGTGTTGCTGTCTTCCTCGAATTCTTCAGTGCTGCGGGAACAGAAGAGGGTTGTCGATCTTCAGGCAGATGTAATGGAACAGAGATTGGGACGGCATGTCAGGCCATTGCCAGGGCAACCGGATGGAGCTTGGGCCAAACACCATTGCTTGGGGTCATAGTGGGTGTGAGAACACGAGCCGTTACTAGGGGGTAACAGGTGGTGTGGCACCGTAGGCTGTGGCTGAGACTGGTACAACAGATATTACAAGCAGAACACATTGCGTGGGATCCAGAGTTTGTTACTCAGGGAATAGAATGGGGATAGGGTTAAAGGCCATTACAGGGGATCAACTCTCTCGCTCTGCCCCTTTTCTATCTCTCTGTCCCTTTTCTCTCTGTCTCTGTTCCCTTTCCCTCTTTCTCTCTCTCTCAGTCTCCTTTCTCTCTCTCTCTCTGTCCCTTTTCTCTCTCTCTCCCCCTCGATATCTCCCCCCGACATGTCCCCTCGACTTCCCCCTTAGACATCCCCGCCTGACATTCCCCCAACCGACATTCCCCCACATTCGAAATTCCCCCTCGACATTCCCGCCTCGACATTTCCCAAATTCGACATTACCCCCTGTCGACATTTCCCCCTCAACATTCCCCCTTCACATTCCCCCTTCGACATTCCCCCGACATTCTCCCCTCAACATTCCCCCCTCCATATTCCCCCCTCGACTTTCACCCCTCGACTTTCCCACCTCCACATTCCACCCAACATTCGCCCCTTCGGCAGTCCACCTCGACAGTCACCCTCCTCGACTGTCCCCCTCCTTGACAGTCCCCCTGGACAGTCCCGCCCCCTCGACATTCCCCTCCTCGACATCCCCCCCCCCCCCGACATCCCCCCTCGACTTTCCCGGGATTGAATGACGGATTAAAAAGAATATCTTTTTTGAATGCAGCTTTCTTTCTAATTCCAACTACAACTTGACCCTCACATAAACGCCCCAAAAAACACATAAGCCCCTCTTCCCCTCTGTGTCTATATATATCGATATATAACGTTAAACATCACACAATACTAGCTTTTGGAGAATCCTGTTGCACGATAACCTGGTGTTGTCCCAGTCCAACATCGGCATCTTCATCATCGATATAAAACTCACCATTGAGCTTTTAACCAGATGCTTGCTTGAAACACACACGGCAAGATCGCACTAGCAGCAGTGAAACCACAGACAGATCGTGTGTTTCCCTGATGCTGGTTAAGGGTTTGATTCTGTCTCCCGGACAAGATGGAGCAATCCTACTGTTGAACAAATTCCAAACATTTCCCCCTTCCTTCTCTGTGCCCAGCACTCTCTGATCCCCGTCTTGTGCTCTCTCCATCTGAGATCTCTCTCTGTTCTCTCTCTCTCGCTCTCTCTCTCTGTTCCACCCTCTCGCTGTCTCCATCTCGAAGATCTTTCTCCCTGTCTCTCAGATTTCTCACATTTTATCCCCCTGGCCTATGCACATGACTCTGACATTAGAATGGGGCGTTGGAGAGAGTTTCTCATGTTAAGGTATTAATTGCCTCCTCTGGCAGTCCTTCCTCCCAGACCCTGGGGGTGTAACTATTTTGTGTCACAATCCCAAGGCCCCGGTTCCTTTAACCTCAGGCCTCAAATCCATTTAAACCGAACTTTCCACTGGGACACTCAGCGCTCTCTTCCACTACTCTCTGTCTCTCTCTGTCTCTCTCTGTCTCCCACCCCCTTCACACCGCTATTCTCCCTCCATCCCTCTCTCTGTCCCTGGAGCGGGAGTGAGAGATGGAGGCATTGACATCTGTGGTATCAGACTGTGCAGTAGCTCCCCCTCCATCTTTGCCCCCCTTTGTCTCCCCCAATCCAGAACAGAACATACCCCCTTGTTTTATAAATCCCAGAGACGGCTTGAACCCCACCATTCTTTTCCCCACGCGCGCGCGTGTGTGTGTAAATGAACGAAAAGGAGACAGGACAGTTTCTGACTATTCTCTCTCTCTGAGTCTGATGATTCCTCGCAGCAGGAGTGATTTAATTCTCTCTGTTTCTGCCTCATCCCGCGCTTCAGCTCCTGGATCCAATCTCCTCCTCACCCCCAGGGTTGGGGGAGAGTGGGTTGTGGAAACACACTGAGAAATAAAAACAAAATCAGTTTGAAGTAAAATACAAGAGTGGCGCCAAAAGCAAAGCAAGATCCAACAGCTCTCTACCTTCCCTAATCTCCGACGTGACCCTGTGACAATGGTTCAGTTTAATTATTGCAGAATGAATGAATTGCTGACCATCACAGCGACATTGAAATACACAGACATCACCGCAGAGCACATGACCAGAGACTAGAAACATTAATAAGCAAGCACAGCAAGATCCCACAAGCAGCAATCTAACCACACACACATCGTGGGTGAAGCTGGTAAGGGTTGACATATTTGTGTAAAATCACAAGGCCCCAGTTACCTGAGCCCCAGGCTTCAAACCTGTTCAAAAATGACAAGCCCTCAATCCTACAGGACTCGGTTCACCAGAGGTCCCTGTAAAAGTCAGCCCCCCTCCGCAGAGAGAGGAGATTAAACCCCGGGGTAATACACAGACAAACCTCACCTGGGCCCAACAGGCTGCAGCCTGTCAAACAGGCCTCAGGACTGTGTTTGCCCTCTGGAGAAATCTCTTGTTTGAAGGTTTCCTGCTCCCAAACACACTCTTTTCAATTCCTCAAGTGGCCAGGAAGATCCCTTTGGGAGGAAAGAGGCAGCAATAGTCGGAAGGCTGAGCAGGAAAATCTTTCACAGGGAGATAGCCCAGCAAGATCTCAGGTATTCGCCTGTCAATGAGGCAGACAATTTCTCAGCAACATCCAAACACAAACATGTCGGGTGATGAGTTGCGCTTTCATGTTGAAAAATTTTTGAAATGACGGGTTAGCTGATTCAAACCACTCACTGCCTGCAACGATGGCATTAGGGCAATTGACGCACAACAAGATCCCACAAGTGACAGTGCTGCAGAAGCTCGATAATCTGATCATCATTTTTATTTCCTGTTTCATTACTTCCTGTCACCCCAGAAACAAATATTGCAGCTATTACATAATCTCACATTGCCTCTCTCTCTCCTGTTTCTTTGGTCTCACCATTTTCCATTTCTTTCTCTCACTCTCTTTCTCTCCGTGTCGAATTCGATCATCCTGCTCTCTCTATGACCCACTTTCCTCTGATAGTGTGACAATTATTTCCGGTGGGTCAGATATTGTGGGTTACAATTCCCTCCTGAGGGGAGTCCTGGCTCACAGACCCTGGGGGTTTCAACTGTTTTTGTCACCAATGCCCCAGTTACTTTAACCCCAGGCTTCAAAAAGAGAGAAGAGATGAGTTGTTGGGGGTCCGGGGGAGTGAAAGCAGTGTGATTCAAAATTACACAGCAAGATCCCAGTTTAAACACAAACCCACCACCCCCTTTCCCCCATCCCCAATGCAATTCATAACCTCACAGCAACATCAAAATACAAACAAATCATAAGAAAGCAATTAACCAGAGGTTGGAAACATTATTAAACACACCCACACCCCACCCACACACGCACACACACACATACACTCTCTCTCCCTCTCTCTCTCTCTCTCTCTCTCTCTCTCTCTCCTCTCTCTCTCTCTCTCTCTCCCTTCTCTTCTCTCTCTCTCTCTCTCCCTTCTCTCTCTCTCTCTCTCTCTCTCTCTCTCTCTCTCTCTCTATCTCTCTCTCTCTCTCTCTCTCTCTGTCACACAGAGACAGGGAGGGCTGCTCACTCTCCATACAGAGAGAGAACAGGATTTGAGAATGAATCTGACCAATTCCTTGTGAACATTTATTCTGGGTTAGGGTTGAGTGGAGCCCACCCCGCCCTCTCTGACACGTCGCATCGTCTGTCAGTCTGCTCCCTGGGGAGGGCTCTGTCTGATTGACATGTTAATTCCCAGGACAGGAGCCTTGTGGGATCTTGATGCCCACTGAGATGTTAATTCTGGGGCAACAAAGTGTCATCTTTCCCAGTTGATATGACTCTCTTATTTATGAAGCCTTATTATTTGTGTTAGTGCAGTTTGAAAATATTAAAGATTACTCCCCACACTAGCGTCTCAGAGACTGACTGTAGGTTGGCTTCCTGAGACACACACACACACAGCGATGGGAATGGAGAGGGGGATATTTGCTGAGGATTTCTAGGGATTTTCCTGCTGTATGTGTGATTCCCAGATTTAATCTCTGTCTCTGTCCTTGTCTGACTCTGTGTGTGTGTGTGTGTGTGTGTGTGTGTCTCTGTCACTCTCTTTCTCTCTGTCTCTTTCTCTCTGTTCCTCTCTCTCTCGCTTTCTCTCTCTCCCTGTGTGTCCTAATCTCTCTCTCTCTCTCTGTCTTTCTCTCTGTCCCTGTGTCTCTCTCTTCTTTGTGTCTCTGTCTCTCTCTCTCTCTCTCTGTCTGTCTCTTTCTGTCCCCGTATGTTTCTCTCTCTCGCTCTGTCTCTCTCTGTGTGTCTCTCCCTGCCCTGCTCTACATCCAGTAATTCCTAACATGATTTTCAATTTTTTATTTCATTGCCAATTCTCAAAATTATTGGCAGAGTTTGGGACTTTAAATCTTGGATCATGTGCCTGCCTCTCAACACCCACTTTTCAAACTCTCTGCTCCCCTGCCTTCACCCGCCCCCAACTCACAGACACACACACACAGAGACACACACATAGAGACACACACATGCACACACAGACACACACAGAGACACACGCACAGAGACACACACACAAAGACTCACACACAGACACACACAGACGCACACACACAGGCACACAGACACACACAAAGGCACACGTACACAGAGACACGCACACACAACCACACAGAGACACACACACGCACACAGACACACACGCACACAGGCACCCACAGACACACACACAGATACAGACACACACACGCAGACACAGACACAGAGAGACAAGACACGGACAGACACGCACACACAGACACACACACAGTCACAGACACAGACACACGTACACAGAGACACGCACACACAACCACACAGAGACACACACACGCACACAGACACACACGCACACAGGCACCCACAGACACACACACAGATACAGACACACACACGCAGACACAGACACAGAGAGACAAGACACGGACAGACACGCACACACAGACACACACACAGTCACAGACACAGACACAGACACACACACGCAGACACAGACACAGACAGACAAGACACGGACAGACACGCACACACAGACACACACACGCTCACAGACACACACACACAGACACACAAACATTGACATAGGCACACACACAGGCACACTTACAGACACACACACGCACACAGACACAGACACACACAGACACAGACATACACATAAACACAGACACACACACGCACACAGACACACACAAAGACATACACACTCAGACCCAGACACCGAGACACAGACACAGACACACATGCACGCACACAGACACAGACGCACAAACAGACACACACACTCACACAGACAAGACACCGACTGACAGACACGGACACACAGACAGACAGACACACACAGACACAGACAGACATGACAAAGCACATACACACGTTCTGTCACTCATTCTCTCTCTCTCTCTACTCTCTGTCACACACTCGCTTCTACATACTCTCTCAGTTACATACACTCTTACACACACACTCATACACATTTTCTGACACACGCACTCCCACACACTCACATTCACCATCTCATCTATTCTCACTTTCACACGCTCACTCTCTCTCCAAAATCTGTCTCTGTCGCACACACTAGCAAAGTCACTCACACACAATCTAACACAATGTCCTGTCACGCAAACACACTTTTTCTCACAAACACAATCGGTATTTCTCTCATGTAGCCTCATACTGTCTTCCCTCCTCCCTCTCACACACAATCTCTCTCTCTCTCTCCATGCCCCATTTCTCAGGCACACACTCAAACAGAAAGTGTGAAGACAAACCCTTCCACTCACATGCAGACATTCTCTCACACGCACACACACTCTCTCACATGCATGCGCTCTCTTTCTCACTTGGACGCACACTCTCATGCTCTCACACCCTTTCTCACATGTGCACATGCTTTCCCTTGCCCACACACACATTCTCTCGTGCACACTCTTCCACACGCAGACACTCTTTCTCTCACACATGCCCTCTCTCTCACATGCGCACTCACTCTCATTCCCTTGTCCACACACACTCTCTCACATGCACATTCACACTCGCTTGCAATCACTCTTTCACATACACAGACACTTTCTCTCTCTCACTCTCACACTATCTTTCTCTTACACACACTCTCACTCTTTCTTGCACCCCCACACACTCTCACACACATGCAATCTCTTTCTCTTACACACAGACACACACTCTTTCTTGCACCCACACACAATCGCACACATGCAGTCTCTTTCACTTACACACACACACACTCTTGCACCCTTACACACTCTTGCACACATACACTCTCTTTCTCTATCGCATACACTCATGCTTTCTTGCATCCGCACACTCTCACACACATGCACACTCTTTCTCTTACACTCGCACTCACTCTTTCTTGCACCCTTACACACTCTCGCACACAAGCACTCTCTTTCTCTTACGCATACACTCACGCTTTCTTGCACACACACACACTCTCGCACACATGCACTCTCTTTCTCTGACACTCACACTCACTCTTTCTTGCGCCCTTACACACTCTCGCACACATACACTCTCTTTCTCTTACACACACAGTCACGCTATATTGCACACACACACACTCTCGCACACATGCATGCCCTTTCTCTTACACACACTCACTCTTTCTTCCATCCACACACACTCTCGCACAATCGCCCTCTCTCATCGCCTCACATGCTCACTCTCACGTTCGCACATACTTTCTCTCTCTCTCTGTGTCCCTGTATCTCTCGCGGTCTCTCTCTGTCTCTTTCTCTCTGTCTCTGTCTGTCTGACTCTCTTGCTGTCTCTCTCTCTGTCCGTCTGTCTCTATCTCTCTGTTTTTCTCTCTCTCTCTCGATTTCTCTCTGTCTGTCTGTCTCTGTCTCTCTGTTTCTCTCTCTCTCACTGTCCCTTACTTTCTGCCTCTCTGTCCCCCTCTCTCTCTGTCCCTCACTCTCTCTCTGTCCCTCTCTCTGTGTCTGTCACACTCTCTGTCCCCCTCTCTCCGTGCCCCACACTCTCTCTGTGTCCCTCTCACTCACTCTCTCTGTATCTCTGTGTCCCACTCTCTCCCTGTATCTCTCTCTGCCCTTCTCTCTGTCTGTGCCCCTTTCCCTCTGTTTCTCTCTCCCTCTGCTTCTCTCTCTGACACTCTCTCTCTGTCTCTCTGTCCCTATTTCTCGCTGTCCCTCTTTCTATGTCTCTCTCTCTCGATACCTCTCTGTCCCTCTCTCTCTTTGGTCTGTCCCTCACTCTCTCTGTCCCTCTCTCTCTCTTTGTCCCACAGTCTCTATCTATCCCTCTCTCTCCCTCTCTCTGTCTCTCTGTGTCCCTCACTCTCTCTGTCTCCCTCTCTCTCTGTCCCTCTGTCTCTGCATCTCTCTCTCTCTCTGCCCCTCCCTCTCTCTGTGTCCCTCCCTCTTTCTGTCCCTCTCACTCTCTCTGCGTCCCTCAACCTCTCTGTGTACCTACCTCTATGTGCCCCTCTCTCTCTGTGTCACTCACTCTCTCTCTGTCTCTCTCTCTCTCAATCCATCACTCTATGCATCCCTCTCTCTCTGTGTCCCTCGCCCTCTCTGTGACCCTATTTGTCTGTGTCCTCCTCTCTCTCTCTGTCCCTCACTTTCGCTGTGTCCCTCACTCTCTCTCTACCCTCTCTCTCTGTCTCTCTCTCTGTGACCCTCTCTCTGACCCTGTCTCATTCTCTCTCTCTGTTACTCTCTCCCTCTCTTTGTGCATTTCTCTCTCTGACCCTCCCTTCCTCCCTCTCTCTGTCTCTGTATCGTTTTCTTTCTCTCTGTCACACACTCTCTGTCTCTTTGCCCCCCCCCCCCCCGCCCCGTCCCTCTCTCTGTCCCTCAGTCTCTCTACGCCTCAGTCTCTCTGGCTCTCTCTCGATGTGTCCCTCTCTCTCCCTGTCTCTCTGTCCCTCTCCCTCTCTCTGTCTCTGTGCCTCTCTCTGTCCCTCTGTCACTCTGTGTCCCACTCCCTCTCTCTCTCTGTTCCCCTCTCTCTCTGTCCCTCTGTCTCCCTGACGCCCTCTTGGATTCTCTATCTCTGCATCTCTCTCTCTCTCTCTCTGTCCCTCGGTTTCTCTGTCGCTCTCGCTCTGTCCCCTCTCTCTCTGCCCCTCTCTCACTCTGTGTCCCTTACTCTCTCTGTCCTTCTCTCTCTGTCCCTTCTCACTCTCTCTGCTTCCCTCTCCCTCTCTATGTCCCTATCTCTCTGTGCACCCTCACTCAGTCCCTCACTCTCTCTGCCCCTCTCTCTCTGTATCCCTCACTCTCTCTGTCCCTCCCTCTCATTCTCTCTCTATCCCCGTCTCTCCCTGTCCCTTTATCTCTCTGTCCACCTCTCGGACCCTCTCTCTCTGCGTCTCTCTCTCTCTCTCTCTCTCTCTCTTTCTCTCTCTCTCTCTCTCTCTCTCTCTCTCTCTCTCTCTCTCTCTCTCTCTCTCTCTCTCTCTCTGTCCCTCGGTTTCTCTGTCGCTCTCTCTCTGTCCCCTCTCTCTCTGCCCCCTCTCACTCTATGTCCCACACTCTCTCTGTCCCATCTAACTCTGTCTGCGTCCCTCTCCCTCTCTATGTCCCCATCTCTCTGTGCCCCCCTCACTCTGTCCTTCACTCTCTCTGCCCTCTCTCTCTGTATCCCTCACTCTTTCTGTGTCCCACTCTTTCTCGGTCCATCACTCTATCTGCGTCCGTCTCTCTCTGTGTCGCTCAGTATCTCTGTGTCCTTCTCCCACTCTGTGTCCCTATCAGTCTGTGTCCCTCTCTCTCTCTCTGTCCCTCACTCTCTCTGTGTCCCTCACTCTCTCTGTGTCTCTCTCACTCTGTCCCTCCCTATCTCTATCTGTGCCTCACTCTTTCTGTGTCCCTCTCTCTCTCTGTCCCTCACTCTCTCTGTGTCTCTCACTCTCTGTGTCACTCGCTCTCTCTGTGTCCCTCACTCCCTCTGTCCCTCTCTCTCTGTCCCTCCATCTCTCTATGTCACTCTTTCTCTCTGATCCTCTCTCTCTCTGTCCCTCTCTCTCTGTCTCTCTCTCTCGCTGTCCCTCTCTCTCTTTCTCTCTCTATTCCCTCTCTTTCTGTCCCTCTGTCTCTCTGTCCCACTCTCTGTCCCTCTCTCTCTCCCTCTCTCGATCCCTCTCTGTCCATCTCTCTATGTGTCTGTCCCTCACTCTCTCTGTCCCTCTCTCACTGTTCCTCTCTCTCTGTCCCCCTGTCTCTCTGTGTCCCTCTCTCTCTCTCTCTCTGTCCATCTCTCTTTCTCTCTCTATCCCCCTCTCTCTCTGTCCCTCTGTCTCTCTGTCCGTCTCACTTTCCCTCTCTCTCTCTGTCCCTCTCTCTCTATGTCTCCCTCTCTCTCTGTGTCCCTCACTCTCTCTGTCTCTCACTCTCTGTGTCCCTCGCACTCTCTGTGTCCCTCACTCCCACTGTCCTTCTCTCTCTGTCCCTCTCTCTGTGTCTGTCCCTCACTCTCTCTGTCCCTCTCTCTCTGTCCCTCACTATGTCCCTCTGTCTCTCTGGGTCACTCACTCTTCCTGTGTCCCTCTCTCTCTCTGTCCTCCACTTTCTCTGTGTCCCACTCTCTCTCTGTCCCTCTCTCTCTGTCTGTCTCTCTCGCTGTCCCTCTCTCTCTTTCTCTCTCTATTCCCTCTCTCTCTCTTCCTCTGTCTCTCTGTCCCTCTCGCTGTGTCCCTCTCTCGATCCCTCTCTGTCCCTCTCTCTCTGTGTCTGTCCTCACCCTCTCTGTCCCTCTCTCTCTGTCCCTCTCTCTGTCCCTCTGTCTCTATGTGTCACTCACTCTCTCTGTGTCCCCCTCTCTGTGTCCTTCACTCTCTCTGCGTCCCACTCTCTCCCTGTCTCTCTCTCTCTGGCCTTCTCTCTCTGTGTGCCCCTTTCTCTCCGTTTCTCTCTGCCTCTGTCTCTCTCCATGTCATTCGCTCTCTCTCTCTGTCCCCAACACTCACTGTCCCTCTCTCTTTCGATCCCTCTCTGTCCCTACCTCTTTGTGTCTGTCCCTCAATCTCTCTGTCCCTCTCTCTGTCCCTCTCTCTGTCCCTCTCTCTGTGTCTCTCTCTCTCTTTGTCCCACACTCTCTGTGTCCCTTTCTCTCTCCCTCTCTCTGTCTCTCTGTGTCCCTCACTCTCTCTGTCTCCCTCTCTCTCTCTGTCCCTCTGTCTCTCCGGCCGCTCTCTGTCCCTCTCTCTCTCTCTCTCTCTCTCTCTCTCTCTCTCTAAGTCTCTCTCTGTTGCTCTCTCTCTGTCCCTCTCTCTTTGTCCCTCTCACTCTCTCTGCGTCCCTCTGCCTCTCTGTGTCCATATCTCTATGTGCCCCTCTCTCTCTGTGTCCCTCACTCTCTCTATGTCCCTCTCTCTCTCAGTCCATCACTCTCTCTGAGCCCCTCTCTCACTGTGTAATTCACTCTCTCTGTGTCCCTCACTCTCTCTGTGGCTGTCTCACTCTGTCCCTCCCTCTGTCTCTGTGTCCCTCACTCTCTCTCTCCCCTCTCTATCTGTGATCCTCTCTCTCTCTCTGTCCCTCTCTCTCTCTGTCCCTCTCTCTCTGTGACCCTCTCTCTCTGTCGCCCTCTCTCTCTGTCCCTCTCTCTCTTTCTCTCTCTATCCCCTCTCTCTCTGTCCCTCTGTTTCTCTGTCCAACTCTCTCTGTCCCTCTCGCTGTCTGTGTCCATCTCTCTGTGTATCCCTCACGCTCTCGGTCTCCCTCTCTCTGTCTCTGTCCCTCTGTCTCTCTGGCCCTCTCTCTCTCCGCCTCTCTGTCCCCCTCTCGGACCCTCGCTCTCTGCGTTTCTCTCTCTCTCACACTCTCTCTATCTCTGTCCCTCGGTTTCTCTGTCGCTCTCTCTCTGTCCCCTCTCTCTGTCCCTCGGTTTCTCTGTCGCTTTCTCTGTCCCTCTCTCTCTGTCCTTCTCTCTCTGTCCCTCTCACTCTCTCTGCGTCCCTCTCCCTCTCTATGTCCCTATCTCTCTGTGCCCCCTCACTCTGTCCCTCACTATCTCTGCCCCTTTCCCTCTGTATCCCTCTCTCTCTGTGTCCCTCACTCTTTCGGTGTCCCTCTCTCTCTGTCCATCATTCTCTCTGCGTCCCTCTCTCTCTGTGTCGCTCAGTCTCTCAGGGTCCCTCTCTCTCTTTGAGTCCCTATCTATCAGTATGTGTCCCTCTCTCTCTCTCTGTTCCTCACTCTCTCTGTGTCCCTCACTCTCTCTCTGTCTTTCACACTCTGACCCTCCCTCTCCCTCTGTCTGTGCCTCACTCTCTCTGTGTCCCTCGGTATCTCTGTGTCCCTCACTTCTCTGTCCCTCTCTCTCTGTCCATCAGTCTCTTTCTGTCACTCACTCTCTCTGAACATCACTCTCTCTGTGATCTTCTCTCTCTCTGTCCCTCTCTCTCTGACTCTCTCTCTCTCGCTGTCCCTCTCTCTCGCTGTGCCTCTCTCTCTTTCTCTCTCTATTCCCGATCTCTCTGTCCCTCTGTCTCTCTGTGTCCCTCATTTTCTCTGTGTTCCTCTCTCCCTCTGTCCTTCACTCTCTCTGTGTCCCCCTCTCTCGCTCTCTCTGTGTCCCTCACTCTCTCTGTCCCTCACTCTGTCCCTCTGTCTCTCTGTGTCCCTCACTCTCTCTGCGTCCCACTCTCTCTGTCTCTCTCTCTCTCTGTCTGTCCCTCTGTGTCTCTGGCCCTCGCTCTGTCCCTCTCTCCCTGCGTCTCTCTCTCTCTGGCCCTCTCTCTATGTCCTTCGGTCTGTCTGTCCTCTCTTTCTGTCCCCTCTCGCTCGGTCCCTCTCTCAATCTCTGTCCTTCACTTTTTCTGCGTCCCACTCTCTCCCTGTCTCTCTCTCTCTGGCCTTCTCTCTCTGTGTGGCCCTTTCTCTCCGTTTCTCTCTGCCTCTGTCTCTCTCTATGTCACTCGCTCTCTCTGTCCCCATCTCTCATTGTACCTCTCTCTATGTCTCTCTCTCGATCCCTCTCTGTCCCTCTCTCTTTGTGTCTGTCCCTCACTCTCTCTGTCCCTCTCTCTCTGACTCTCTCTCTCTCGCTGTCCCTCTCTCACGCTGTGCCTCTCTCTCTTTCTCTCTCTATTCCCGATCTCTCTGTCCCTCTGTTTCTCTGTGTCCCTCATTTTCTCTGTGTTCCTCTCTCCCTCTGTCCTTCACTCTCTCTGTGTCCCCCTCTCTCTGTCTCCCTCGCTCTCTCTGTGTCCCTCACTCTCTCTCTGTCCCTCACTCTGTCCCTCTGCCTTTCTGTATCCCTCACTCTCTCTGTATCCCACTCTCTCTCATTGTCCCATACTCTCTCTATGTCCCTCTCTCTGTCCCTCTCTCTGTCCCTCTGTCTCTCTGTGTCCCTCACTCTCTCTGTGTCCCACTCTCTCTCATTGTCCCATACTCTCTCTGTGTCCCTCTGTCTGTCCCTTCTCTGTCTCCGTGTCCCTCACTCTCTCTGTCTCTCTCTCTCTATCTGTCCCTCTGTGTCTCTGGCCCTCGCTCTGTCCCTCTCTCTCTGCGTCTCTCTCTCTCTGGCCCTCTCTCTATGTCCTTCGGTCTGTCTGTCCTCTCTTTCTGTCCCCTCTCGCTCGGTCCCTGTCTCAATCTCTGTCCTTCACTTTCTCTGCGTCCCACTCTCTCCCTGTCTCTCTCTCTCTCTGGCCTTCTCTCTCTGTGTGCCCCTTTCTCTCCGTTTCTCTCTGCCTCTGTCTCTCTCTATGTCACTCGCTCTCTCTCTCTCTGTCCCCATCTCTCACTGTCCCTCTCTCTATGTCTCTCTCTCGATCACTCTCTGTCGCACTCTCTTTGTGTCTGTCCCTCACTCTCTCTGTCCCTCCCTCTGTGTCCCTCTCTCTCTTTGTCCCACACTCTCTCTGTGTCCCTCTGTCTCTCCCTCTCTCTGTCTCTCTGTGTCCCTCACTCTCTCTGTCTCCCTCTCTCTCTGTCCCTCTGTCTCTCTGGCCGCTCTCTGTCCCTCTCCCTCTCTCTCTCTCTCTAAGTCTCTCTCTGTTGCTCTCTCTCTGTCCCTCCGTCTCACGGTCGCTCTCTCTGTGTCCCACTCTCTCTGTCCCTCTCTCTCTCTGGGTCCCTCACTCTCTTTGTCCCTCTCACTCTCTCTGCGTCCCTCTGCCTCTCTGTGTCCATATCTCTATGTGCCTCTCTCTCTCTGTGTCCCTCACTCACTCTGTCCCTCTCTCTGTGTCCCTCACTCTCTCTATGTCCCTCTCTCTCTCAGTCCATCACTCTCTCTGCGCCCCTCTCTCACTGTGTCCCTCACTCTCTCTGTGTTGCTCTCCCTCTCTGTGTCCCTATCTGTCTGTGTCCCTCTCACTCTGTCCCTCACTCTCTCTGTGTCCCTCACTTTCTCTGTGGCTGTCTCACTCTGTCCCTCCCTCTGTCTCTGTGTCCCTCAATCTCTCTCTACCCCCTCTCTCTGTGATCCTCTCTCTCTCTGTCCCTCTCACTCTGTCCCTCTCTCCGTGACCCTCTCTGTCGCCCTCTCTCTCTGTCCCTCTGTTTCTCTGTCCATCTCTCTCTGTCCCTCTCGCTGTCTATGTCCATCTCTCTGTGTGTCCCTCACGCTCTCTGTCTCCCTCTCTGTCTCTGTCCCTCTGTATCCCTCACTCTCTGTGTCCCTCACTCATTCTGTGTCCCTCTCTCTCTCTGTCCATCATTCTCTCTGCGTCCCTCTCTCTATGTGTCGCTCAGTCTCTCAGTGTCCCTCTCCCTCTCTGCGTCCCTATCTATCTGTATGTGTCCCTCTCTCTCTCTCTGTTCCTCACTCTCTCTGTGTCCCTCACTCTCTCTCTGTCTCTCTCACTCTGACCCTCCCTCTCTCTGACTGTGCCTCACTCTCTCTGTGTCCCTCGGTATCTCTGTGTCCCTCACTCCCTCTGTCCCTCTCTCTCTGTCCCTCATTCTCTTTATGTCACTCTCTCTCTCTGAACCTCACTCTCTCTGTGATCTTCTCTCTCTTTCTGTCACTCAATCTCTGTCTCTTTGCACACCCCTCCTTTTGTCCCCGCTCTCGGTCCCTCAGTCTCTGTGGGCCACCGTCTCTCTGTCCCTCAGTCCCTCTTTCCCTGTCTCTCTCTCTCTCTGTCATTCTCTCTGTCTCTGTCCCTCTCTCTCTGTTTCTCTGTCACTCGCTCGCTGTCTCTGTGTCCCTCACTCTCTCTGTCCCTGTCTCTGTCTCACTGTGTCCCTCAATCTCTCTGTCTCCCTCTCTCTCTGTCCTTCTGTCTCTCTGGCGCTCTCTCTGTCCCTCTCCCTGCGTCTCTCTCTCTCTCTCTCTCTCTCTCTCTCTCTCTCTCTCTCTCTCTCTCTGTACTTCGGTCTCTCTGTCGCAGTCTCTCTGTATCCCTCTCTTTCTGTGTCCCTCACTCTCTCTGTGTCCCTCACTCTCTCCGTTCCTCTCTCTCTCTGTCCCTCACTCTGTCTGTGACCCTCTCTCTGTCGCTGTCCAGTTTTCTCTCTCTGTTACTCTCTCCCTCTCTGTGTAACTCTCTCTCTGACCTTTCCACCCTCCCTCTGTCTGTCTCTCTATCCTTCTCTCACTCTGTCCCTCACTCTGTCTCTTTGCCTCCCTCCTTCTGTCCCTCTCTCTGTCCCTCTCTCTGTCCCTCAGTCTCTCTGCGCCTCAGTCACTCTGTCTCTCTCCGTCTCTGTCATTCTCTCTGCCTCTGTCCCTCTCTCTCTGTTTCTCTGTCCCTCGCTCGCGCTCTCTGTGTCCCTCACTCACTCTGTCTCTGTCTCTGTTTCTGTCTCCCGCACTCTCTCTGTCCCACTGTCTCTCTGGCCCTTTCTCTGTCCCTCTCTCTCTGCGTCCCTCTCTCTCTCTCTCTCTCTCTCTGTACCTCGGTCTCTTTGTCGCTCTCTCTCTGTCCCCTCTCTCTGTGTCCCTCACTCTCTCTGTGTCCCTCACTCTCTCTGTCCCTGTCTCTGTTTCTCTGTGTCCCGCACTCTCTCTGTCCCACTGTCTCTCTGGCCCTTTCTCTGTCCCTCTCTCTCTGCGTCCCTCTCTCTCTCTCTCTCTCTGTACCTCGGTCTCTCTGTCGCTCTCTCTCTGTCCCCTCTCTCTGTGTCCCTCACTCTCTCTGTGTCCCTCACTCTTTCCGTCCCTCTCTCTCTGTCGCTCACTCCGTCTGTGTCCCTCACTCTCTCTCTACCCTCTCTCTCTGTGATGCTCTCTCTCTCTGACCCTCTCCCTCTGTCCCTCTCTCTGTCCCCTCTCTCTCTGTGACCCTCTCTCTGTCTCTATCTCTCTCTCTCTGTGACCCTCTCTCTGTCGCTGTCCCGTTTTCTCTCTCTGTTACTCTCTCCCTCTCTGTTTACCTCTCTCTCTGACCCTTCCTCCCTTCCTCTCTCCGTCTCTCTATCCTTCTTTCTCTCTGTCCCTCATTCTCTGCCTCTTTGCCACCCCACTTTCTGTCCCTCTCTCTGTCCCTCTCTCTGTCCCTCAGTCTCTCTGCGCCTCAGTCTCTCTGGCTCTCTCTCTCTCTCTCTCTCTCTCTCTCTGTCCCTCTGTCTCTCTGGCCCTCTCTCTGTCCCTCTCTCTCTGCGTCTCTCTCTCTCCCTCTGTACCTCGGTCTATCTGACGCTCTCTCTCTCTGTTTCCCCTCTCTTTCTCTGTCCCTCCCTCTCTCTCTCTGTCCCTCTCTCTCTGTAACTCTCTCTCTGCCCTTCTGTCTCTCTCTGTGAACCTCTCTCTGTCGCTGTCCAGTTTTCTCTCGCTGTTACTCTCTCCCTCTCGATGTACTCTCTCTCTCTCTCTTTGACCCTCCTTCCCTCCCTCTCTCTGTCTCTCTATCCTTTTCTTTCTCTCTGTCCCACACTCTCTGTCTCTTTGCTCCCCCACTCTCTGTCGCTCTCTCTATCCCTCATTCTCTCTGCGCCTCAGTCTCTCTAGCTCTCTATCTGTCCCTCTCCCTCTCTCTCTCTGTCCCTCTCTCACTGTCCCTCTGTCTCTCTGTCTCCCTCTCCCTCTCTCTCTCTCTGTCCCTCACTCTCTCTGTGTCCCTCAGCCTCTCTCTGAACACCTCTATCTCTTTCTCTCTCTATCCCCCTCTCTCTCTGTCCCTCTGTCCCTCTGTCCCTCTCTCTGTCCCTCTCTCTGTGTCCCTCCCGCTGTCTGTGTCGCTCTCTCTGTGTCTCCCTCATGCTCGCTGTCTCCTGCTCTCTCTCTCTGTCCCTCTGTTTCTCTGGCTCTTAGGCGCTCAATCTCTTTGTGTCCCTCTCCCTCTCTGTATCCCTATCAGTCGGTGTTCCTCTCTCTCTCTCTCTGTCCCTCATTCTCTCTGTGTCCCTCACTCTCTCTGTGTCTCTCCCACTCTGTCCCTCCCTCTCCCTCTCTGTGCCTCACTCTCTCTGTTCCCTCTCTCTCTGTTTCCCTCGGTCTCTCTGTGTCCCTTACTCCCTCTGTCCCTCTCTCTGTGTGTCTCTCCCTCACGCTTTCTGTCCCTCTCTCTCTGTCCCTCTCTCTGTCCATCTGTTTTTCTGTATCCCTAGCTCTCTCTGTGTCCCTCACTCTCTCTGTCCATCTCTCTCTGTCCCTCTCTCTCGCTTTGTCCTACACTCGCTCCGTGTCCCTCTCTCTGTCCCTCTCTCTGTCTCTCTGTGTCCCTCACTCACTCTGTCTCCCCTCCTCTCTCTGTCCCTCTGTCTCTCTGGCCGTTTCTCTGTCCCTCTCTCTCTGCATCTCTCTCTCTCTCTCTCTGTCCCTCGGCCTCTCTGTCGCTCTCTCGCTGTCCCCCTCTCTCTGTCCCTCTCTCTCTGTCCCATTCTCTCTGCCCCCTCACTCTCTCTGCGTCCCTCTCCCTCTCTGCGTCCGAATCTCTATGTGCCCCTCTCTCTCTATGTCCCTCACACTCTCTGTCCCTCTCTGTGTGTCCCTCTCTTTCTCTGTGTCCCTCTCACTCTCAGTCCATCACTCTCTGCATCCCTCTCTCTGTGTGTCCCTCACTCTCTCTGTGTCCCTTTCCCTATCTGTGTCCCTATCTGTCTGCGTCCCTCTCTCTCTCTCCCTCACTCTCTCTGTGTCCCTCAATTTCTCTGTGTCTCCCTCACACTGTCCCTCCATCTCTCTGTGTGTCCCTCACTCTCTCTCTCCCCTCTGTCTGTGATCTCTCTGTCCCTCTCTCTGTCCCTCTCTCTCTCTCTGTGACCCTCTCTCTGTCGCTGTCCCGTTCTCTCTCTCTGTTACTCTCTCCCTCTCTGTGTAGCTCTCTCTCACTTTGAGCCTCCCTCCCTCCCTACCTCTCTCTCTCTATCGTTTTCTCTACCTCTGTCCATCACTCTCTGTCTCTTTGCCCCACCCCCCACTCTCTGTCCCTCTCTCTATCCCTCAGTTTCTCTGCGCCTCAGTCTCTCTGGCTCTCTCTCTCTCGGTCCCTCTCCCTCTCTCTGTCTGTCTGTCCCTCTCTCTCTGTCCCTCTGTCTCTCTGTCTCCCTCTCCCTCTCTCTGTCCCTCACTCTGTCTGTGTCCCTCAGCCTCTCTCTGAACCCGTCTATCTCTTTCTCTCTCTATTCCCCTCTCTCTGTCCCTCTCTCTGTGTCCCTCCCGCTATCTGTGTCCCTCTCTCTGTGTGTCTCTCACGCTCTCTGTCTCCCGCTCTCTCTCTCTGTCCCTCTGTCTCTCTGGCTCTTAGGCGCTCAGTCTCTCTGTATCCCTCTCCCTCTCTGTGTCCCTATCTGTCGGTGTGCCTCTCTCTCTCTCTCTGTTCCTCACTCTCTCTGTGTCCCTCACTCTCTCTGTGTCTCTCTCACTCTGTCCCTCCCTCTCCCTCTCTGTGCCTCACTCTCTCTGTGTCCCTCCCTCACTCTCTGTGTCCCTCTCACTCTGTCCCTCCCTCTCTCTCTCTCTGTCTCTCTCTCTATCTGTGACCCTCTCTCTGTCGCTGTCCCATTCTCTCTCTCTGTTACTCTCTCCCTCTCTGTGTAGCTCCCTCTCTCTCTCTCTGAACCACTCTCCCTCCCCCTCTCCCTCTCTATCCTTTTCTCTCTCTGTCCCTCACTCTCTGACTCTTTGCACCCCCCCCACTCTATGTCCCTCTCTCTGTCCCTCAGTCCCTCTGCGCCTCAGTCTCTCTGACTCTCTCTCTCTTTGTCCCTCTCTCTCCCTGTCTCTCTGGCCCTCTCCCTCTCTCTCTCCCTCTGTCTCTCTGTGTCCCTCTCCCTCTCTCTCTCTGTAGCTCTCTCTCTGTCCCCCTCTCTCTGTTTCTCTCTCTATCCCCCCGCTCTCTGTCCCTCTGTCTCGCTGTCCCACTCTCTGTCCCTCGCTCTGCGTGCCTGTCGCTGTCTCTGTCCCTGTCTCCGTGTGTCCCTCACGTTCTCTGTCCCTCTGTCTGTCGTTCACTCTCTCTGTGTCCCTCAGCCTCTCTGTGTCCGTCTCCCTCTCTGTGTCCCTTTCTGTCTGTGTCCCTCTCGCTCGGTGTCCCTCACTCTCTTTGTGTCCCTCACTCTCTCTGTGTCTCTCTCACTCTGTCACTCGTTATCTCTCTGTGTCCCCCACACTCTCTTCCTGTCCCTCTCTCTCCGTCCCTCACTCTCGCTGTGTACCTCTTTCTCTGTGTCCCAAACTTTCTTTCTACCCTCTCTCTCTGTGAACCCCTCTCTCTCCGTCCCTGTCTCTCTATCCGTCTCTCTGTCCCTCTCTCTCTCTCTCTCTATGACCCTCTCTCTGTCGCTGTCCCGTTCTTTCTCTCTGTTACTCTCTCCCTCTCTGCGTACCTGTCTCTCTGACCCTCCCACCCTCCCTCTCTCTGTCTCCCTATCGTTCTCTCCCACTCTCTGACCCACACTCTGTCGCTTTGCCCCGATTCCTTCTGTCCCTCCCTCTGTCCCTCAGTCTCTCAGAGTCTTAGTCTCTCTGGCTCTCTCTCTCTGCCCCTCAGTCGCTTTTTCTTTGTCTCTCTCTGTCTGTCATTCTCTCTGTCTCTGTCCCTCTCTCGCTGTCTCTCTGACACTCTCTCTCTCTGTCTCTCTGTCCCCCTCTCGGACACTCGCTCTCTGCGTCTCTCTCTCTCTCTCTCTCTCTCTCTCTCTCTCTCTCTCTCTCTCTCTCTCTCTCTCTCTCTCTCTCTGTCCTTTGGTCTCTCCGTCCCTCTCACTCTCTCTGCGTTCCTCTCCCTCTCTATGTCCCTATCTCTCTGTGCCCCCTCACTCTGTCCCTCACTCTCTCCAACCCTCTCTCTCTGTATCCCTCACTCTCTCTGTCCCTCTCTCTGTGTCGATCACTCTTTCTGTGTCTCTCTCTCTCTGTCCATCACTCTCTCTGCTTCCCTCACTGTCTCAGTGTCCCTTTCAATCTGGCCCTCCCCCCCCCCTCTCTCTCTGTCCCTCTGTCTCGCTGTCCCTCACTCTCTTTCTCTCTCTATTCCCTCTCTCGCTGTCCCTCTGTCTCTCTGTCCCTTTCTCTGTCCATCTCTCTGCATCCCTCTCTCGATCCCTCTCTGTCCCTCTCTCTGTGTCTGTCTCTCACACTCTCTGTCCTTCTCTCTCTGTATCCCTCTCTCCCTCTGTCCCTCTCTCTGTGTCGCTAACTCTTTCTGTGTCCCTCTCTCTCCCTGTATTTCACTCTCTCTACGTCCCTCTCTCTCTGTATCGCTCAGTCTCTCTGTGTCCCTCTCCCTCTCTGTGTCCCTATCTGTCTGTCTCTCTCTCTCTCTCTGTCCCTCATGCTCTATGTGTCCCTCACTCTCTCTGTGTCTCTCTCACTCTGACACTCCCTCTCTCTCTCTGTTCCACACTCTCTCTGTGTCCCCCTCTCTCTGTCCCTCACTCTCTCTGTGTCCCTCACTCTCTGTGTCCCTCGCGCTCTCTGTGTCCCTCACTCCCTCTATCCGTCTCTCTCTCTGTCCCTCAGTCTCTCGATGTCACTCTCTCTCTTACCCTCTCTCTCTGTGATCCTCTCTCTCTCTGTCCCTCTCTCTGCCCCTCTCTCTTTGTCCCCCCTCTCGAACCCTCTCTGTCCCTCTCTCTGAGTCTGTCCCTCACTCTTTCTGTCCCTCTCTCTCTGTCCCTCTCTCTGTCTCTCTGGCCGTCTTTCTCTCTGTTTCTCTGTCCCCCTCTATGCCCCTCTCTCTCTGCGTCTCTCTCTCTCTCTGTCCCTCGCTCTCTCTCTGTCCCTCTCTCTCTGTCCCTCTCCCTGTCTCTCTGGCCGTCTTTCTCTCTGTTTCTCTGTCCCCCTCTATGCCCCTCTCTCTCTGCGTCTCTCTCTCTCTCTCTGTCCCTCGCTCTCTCTATGTCCCTCTCTCTCTGTCCCAGTGTCTCGCTGTCCCTCTCTCTCTTTCTCTCTCTATTCCCTCTCTCGCTGTCCCTCTGTCTCTCTGTCCCTCTCTCTGTCCCTCTCTCTGTATCCCTCTCTCGATCCCTCTCTGTCCCTATCTCTGTGTCTGCCCCTCACTCTCTCTGTCCCTTTCGCTCTGTCCCTCTCTCTCTGTATCCCTCACTCTCTCTGTCCCTCTCTCTGTGTCGCTCACTCTTTCTGTGTCCCTCTCTCTCTGTCCATCACTCTCTCTGCGTCCCACTCTCTCTGTGTAGCTCAGTCTCTCTGTGTCCCTCTCGCTCTCTGTGTCCCTATATGTCTGAGTCACTCTCTCTCTCTCTGTCCCTAACTCTCTCTGTGTCCCTCACTCTCTCTGTGTCTCTCTTACTCTGGCCCTCCCTCTCTCTCTCTGTGCCACACTCTCTCTGTGTCCCTCTCTCTCTGTCCCTCACTCTCTCTGTGTCCATCACTCTCTGTGACCCTCGCTCTCTCTGTGTCCCTCACTCCCTCTCTCCCTTAGTCTCTCTATGTCACTCTCTCTCTCTCTGACCTTCTGTCTCTCTGTGATCCACTCTTTCTCTCTGTCCCTCTCTCTCTGTCCCTCTCGCTCGCTGTCCCTCTCTCTCTTTCTCTCTCTATTCCCTCTGTCGCTGTCCCTCTGTCTCTCTGTCCCTTTCTCTGTCTCTCTCTGCGTCCCTCTCTCTCGTAATCCTCACACTCTCTGTCCCCCTCTCTGTGTCGCTCACTCTTTCTGTGTCCCCCTCCCTCTCTCTGTCCATCACTCACTCTACGTCTCTCCCCCTCTGTGTCGCTCAGTCCCTCTGTGTCCCTCTCCCTCTCTGTGTCCCTATCTGTCTGTGTCCCTCTCTCTCTCTCTCTCTGTCCCTCACTCTCTCTGCGTCCCTCACTCTCTCTGCGTCTCTCTCACTCTGGCCCTCCCTCTCTCTCTCTGTGCCTCACTCTTTCCCTGTCCCTCTCTCTGACCCTCACTCTCTCTGTGTCACTCACTCCCGCTGTCCCTCAGTCTCTCTATGTCACTCTCTCTCTCTGACCTTCTCTCTCTCTGTGATCCTCTCTCTCTATCCCTTTCTCTGTCCATCTCTCTGCGTCCCTCTCTCGATCCCTCTCTGTCCCTCTCTCTGTGTCTGTCACTCACACTCTCTGTCCCTCACTCTCTGTCCCTCTCTCTCTGTATCCCTCACTCTCTCTGTCCCTCTCTCTGTGTCGCTCACTCTATCTGTGTCCCTCTCTCTCCCTGTATTTCACTCTCTCTACGTCCCTCTCTCTCTGTATCGCTCAGTCTCTCTATGTCCCTCTCCCTCTCTGTGTCCCTATCTGTCTGTCTCTCTCTCTCTGTCCCTCATGCTCTCTGTGTCCCTCACACTCTCTGTGTCTCTCTCACTCTGACACTCCCTCTCTGTGCCACACTCTCTCTGTGTCCCCCTCTCTCTGTCCCTCACTCTCTCTGTGTCCCTCACTATCTGTGTCCCTCGCGCTCTCTGTGTCACTCACTCCCTCTGACCGTCTCTCTCTCTGTCCCTCAGTCTCTCTATGTCACTCTCTCTCTGACCCTCTCTCTCTCTGTGATCCTCCCTCTCTGCCCCTCTCTCTGTGTCCCCCCTCTCGATCCCTCTCTGTCCCTCTCTCTGTGTCTGTCCCTCACTCTCTCTGTCCCTCTCTCTGTGTCGCTCACTCTATCTGTGTCCCTCTCTCTGCCTGTATTTCACTCTCTCTACGTCCCTCTCTCTCTGTATCGCTCAGTCTCTCTATGTCCCTCTCCCTCTCTGTGTCCCTATCTGTCTGTCTCTCTCTCTCTCTGTCCCTCATGCTCTCTGTGTCCCTCACACTCTCTGTGTCTCTCTCACTCTGACACTCCCTCTCTCTCTCTGTGCCACACTCTCTCTGTGTCCCCCTCTCTCTGTCCCTCACTCTCTCTGTGTCCCTTACTATCTGTGTCCCTCGCGCTCTCTGTGTCACTCACTCCCTCTGACCGTCTCTCTCTCTGTCCCTCAGTCTCTCTATGTCACTCTCTCTCTGACCCTCTCTCTCTCTGTGATCCTCTCTCTCTGCCCCTCTCTCTGTGTCCCCCCTCTCGATCCCTCTCTGTCCCTCTCTCTGTGTCTGTCCCTCACTCTCTCTGTCCCTCTCTCTCTGTCCCTCTCTCTGTCTCTCTGGCCGTCTTTCTCTCAGTTTCTCTGTCCCCCTCTACGCCCCTCTCTCTCTGCGTCTCTCTCTCTGTCCCTCGCTCTCTCTGTGTCCCTCACTCTCTCTGTCCCACACTCTCTCTGTCCCTCTGTCTCTGTCCTTCACTGTGTCCCTCACTCTCTCTGTGCCCCTTTCTCTCTGTGTCGCTCCATCTCTCTGTGTCCCTCACTCTCTGTGTGTCTCTCACTCTGTGAACCTCTCACTCTGTCCCTCTCTCTGTCCCTCTCTCTTTGTGTCCCTCTCTCTCTTTCTCTCTCTATCCCCTCTCTCCCTGTCCCTCTGTCTATCTTTCCCTCTCTCTCTGTCCCTCTCTCAGTGTTCTTCTCTCGATCCCTCTCTGTCCCTCTCTCTCTCTGTGTCTGTCCCTCACTCTCTCTGTCCCTCTCTCTCTGTCCACCTCTTTCTCTGTGTCCCTCTGCTTCTCTCTCTGTCCCTGTCTCTCTCTGTCCCTCTCTCTTTCTCTCTCTATCCACCTCTCTCTCTGTCCCTCGGTCTCTCTATCGCTCTATCTCTGTCCCTCTCACTCTCTCTACGTCCCTCTCTCTCTCTGTGTCCCGATCGCTTTGTGTCCCCTCTCTCCCTGTCTATCACACTCTCTGCGTCCCCCTCTCTCTCTGTCCCTCAGTCTCTCTGTGTCCCTCTCCCTCTCTGTGTCCCTAACTGTCTGTGTCCCTCTCTCTCTGTCCCTCACTCTCTCTGTGTCTCTCTCACTCTGTTCCTCCCTCTCTTCTCTGAGTCGCTCACTGTCTCTCTGTGTCTCTCTCTCTGTGCCTCAGTCTCTGTGTCCCTCTCTCTCTGTGTCCCTCCCTCTTTACCAATCCCACACTTTCTCTGCCCCCTCTCTCTGTGTCCCTCTCTCTCTGTCCCTCTCTCTCTCTGTGCCCCTTAGCCTCTCTGTATCCCTCTCCCTCTCTGTTTCCCTCTCGCTCTCTGTCCCTTACCCTCTCTGTGTCCCTCACTCTCTCTCTACCCTCTCTCTCTCTATCTATGATCCTCTCTCTCTCTTTCCCTCTCTCTGTCCCTCACTCTCTCAGTGACCCTCTCGCTGTCGCTGTCTCTCTCTCTCTCTCTCTGAGACACTCTCCCTCTCTGTGTACCTCTCTCCCTCTCTCTGACTCTATCATTCTCTCTCCCTCTGTCCCTTACTCTCTGTCTCTTTGCCTCCCACTTCTGTCACTCTCTCTGTCCCTCAGTCTCTCTGGCTCTCTCTCTGTCTCTCTGTCCCTCAGTCTCTCTTTCTCTATCTCTCTCTCTCTCTCTCTGTCATTCTCTCTATCTCTGTCCCCCCTCTCTCTCTCTCTCTCTCTCTGTCCCTCGCTCGCTCTCTCTGTGTCCCTCACTCTCTCTGTCCCTCACTCTCTCTGTGTCCCTCACTCTCTCTGTCCCTCTCTCTCTCTGTCTCTCAATCTCTCTGTATCCCTCACACTCTCTCTACCCTCTCTTTCTCTCTCTGTGTGATCCTCTCTCTCTCTGTCCCATTCTCTCTGTGACCCTCATCTGTCTCTGTCTCTCTCTGTGACCCTCTCGCTGTCGCTGTCCCGTTCTCTCTCTCTGTTACTCTCTCCCTCTCTGTGTATCTCGCTCTCTCTGACCCTCCCTCCCTCCCTCTCTCTGTCTCTCTATTATTCTCTCTCTCTCTGTCCCTCACTCTTTGAACCCTCCTCCTGTCCCTCTCTCTGTCCCTCAGTCTCTCTGAACCTCAGTCTCTGTCTCTCTCTCTCTCTGTCCCTCAGTCTCTCTTTCTCTGTCTCTCCCTCTGTCATTCTCTCTGTCTCGTTCCCTCTCTCTCTGTCTCTCTGTCTCCCGCTCGCTCTCTCTGTGTCCGTCACTCTCTCTGTCCCTCCCTCTCTCTGTCCCTCTGTCTCTCACTCTGTCCTTCTCTCTCTGTCTCTCCATTCCTCTTTTTCACTCGTTCTCCCACTCTCTAAGTGTGTCGTTCTCTCCCTCTCTGCCCCTCTCTGCCTCTCTCTCGCCGTCGCTCTCTCTCCCTGTGCCTCTCCCTCTCTCTGTCTTTGTCCCTCTCTCTCTGTCCCTCTGTCTCTCTGTCAGCCCCCCCCCCCACCCCCGCAGTCTCTCTGTCCCCCTCACTCTCTAAGTCTCTCTGTCTCTCTGTCCCTCTCTTTCGCTGTCCCTCGGTATCTCTGTTCCCCCGTCTCTCTCTCTCTCTCTGTGTCTCTGCGCCTCTGTCTCCCTGTTCCTGTCTCACGATGTCTCTCTGTCCCTCTCTGTCTCTCTCTGTCCCTCTCTCTCTCTGTGGCTCTCTCTCTCTGTCCCCCTCTCTCTATGTGTCTCGCAGTTCCTCTCTCTCTCTGTCTCCTGTCCCTCTCTCGCTTTCTATGTCCCTCTCTCTGTCCCTATCCCTGTCTCTCTCTCTCTCTCAGTCTCTGTCCCTCTCTCTCTCTGTGTTCCTCTCTCTGCGTCTCTATCCCTCTGTCTCTCTGCCCCTCTCTGTATCTCTCTGTCCCTCTGTTTCTCTGTTCCTCTCTCTGTCTCTGTCCCTCTCTCTGTCCCTCTCTCTCTATGTGTCTCTCTGTCCCTCTCTCCCTCTGTGTCTCTCTGTCCCTCTCTCTTTCTATGTCCCACTCTCTCTTGCTATGTCCCCCCTCTCTCACTGTATCCCTTTCGCTCTGTCCCTCTCTCTCTGTCCCTCTCTGTCTCTCTCTTTCTGTTCCTCTCTCTCTGTGTCTCTCTGTCCCCTCTCTCTCTATTTGTCTCTCTGTCCCTCTTTCTCTCACTGTGTCCCCCTCTCTCTCTCTGTTCCTCTCTCTCTCTCTTTCCCTCTCCCTGTCCCTCTTTCTCTGTTCCTCTCTCTCTTTATCTCTCGCTGTGTCTTCCTCTCTCTCTGTCGCCCCTATCTCTGTGTCCCTCACTCTCGCTGTCCCTCTTTCTCTGTTCCTTTCTCTCTCACTCTGTCCCTCTCTCTCTCTCCGTTCCTCTCTCTCACTCTTTCTCCCACTCACTCTGTGTGTCGCTCTCTCCCTTTCTGTCCCTCTCCCTCTCTCTGTCTCTGTCCCGCTCTCTCTCTCTGTCCCTCGGTCTCTCTGTTCTCCCTCTCACTCTCAGTCTCTCTGTCACCCTCACTCTCTCAGTCTCTCTGTCTCTGTCCCTCCCTCTCGCTGTCACTCCGTCTCTCAGTCCCTCTCTCTCTGTCTCTCTCTCTCATCCTCTGTCTCTGTCCCTCTCTCTCTGTCCCTCTCTCTCTCTATGTGTCTCTCTGTCTCTCTCTCTCTCTCTTTGTCTCTCTCTGACCCTCTCTCTCTTTCTATGCCCCCTTTCTCTGTCCCTCACTCTCTCTCTACCCTCTCTCTCTCTGTGATCCTCTCTCTCTGCCCCTCTCTCTCTCTCTGTGACCCTCTCTCTGCCTCTCTCTCTCTCTCTCTCTGTGACCCTCTCTCTGTCGTGGTCGCGTTCTCTCTCTGTTACTCTCTCTCTTTCTGTCCCTTCGTCTCTCTTTCTCTTTCTCTCTTTCTCTCTCTCTGTCTCTCGGTGTCCCTCACTCTCTCTATCCCTCTCTCTCTGTTCCTCTCTCTGTGTCTCTCTGTCCCTCTCTTTCCATTTTTCTCTCTCACTCTGTCTCCCACTCTCTCTGTGTGTCGCTCTCTCCCTCTCTGTCTCTCTGTCCCCCTCTCTCACTATTGCTCCCTCTCCCTGTCTCGCTGTCCCTCTCCCTCTCTCTGTCTCTGTTACTCTCTCTCTTTGTCCCTCTGTCTGTCTTTCCGCCCCCATCTCTCAGTCTCTCTGCCCCCCTCACTCTCTGAGTCTCTCTGTCACTCTCTCTCGCTGTCCCTCGGTCTCTCTGTTCCTCTCTCACTCTCTGTCTCTCTGTCCCTCTCTGTGTCTCTCTGTCCCTCTGTCTCTCTGTCCCTCTCTGTCTCTTTCTCTGTCCCTCTCTCTCTGTCGCTCTGTCTATGTGTCTCTCTGTCCCTCTCTCTCTTTCTATGTCCCTCTCTCTGTCTCTCTGTCTCTCACTCTGTGTCCCTCTCTCTCTCTGTGTTCCTCTCTCTGTGTCACTGGCCCTCTGTCTCTCTGTACCTCTCTCTCTCTCTCTCTGTCCCTCTATCGATGTGTCTCTCTGTCCGTCTCTCTCTCTCTCTTTGTCTCTCTCTCTCTGTCCCTCTCTCGCTTTCTATGTCACACTCTCTCTTTCTATGCCCACTTTCTCTGTCTCTCAATCTCTGTGTCCCTCTCACTCTGTGTCCCTCACTCTCTCTGTGTCCCTCACTCTCTCTGTCCCTCTCTCTCTGTGTGCCTCAATCTCTCTCTCTACGCCCCTCTCTCTCTGTAATCCTCTCTCTCTGCCTTTCTCTCTGTCCCTCTCTCTGTCCCTCTCTCTCTGTAACTCTCTCTCTGCCTCTCTCTCTCTCTGACCGTCTCTCTGTCGCTGTCCCGTTCTCTCTCTCTGCTACTCTCTCCCTCTCTGATCCTCCCTCCCGCCCTCTCTCTGTCTCTCTATCCTTCTCTCTCTCTCTGTCCCTCACTCTTTGCCCCCCTTTCCCTCTGTCCCTCTCTTGTCCCTGAGTCACTCTGTGTCACAGTCTGGCTCTCTCTCTCTCTGTCCCTTCGTCTCTCTTTCTCTGTCTCTCTTTCTCTCTCTCTGTCTCTCGGTGTCCCTCACTCTCTCTGTCCCTCTCTCTCTGTTCCTCTCTCTGTGTCTCTCTGTCCCTCTCTTTCCATTTTTCTCTCTCACTCTGTCTCCCACTCTCTCTTTGTGTCGCTCTCTCCCTCTCTGTCTCTCTGTCCCCCTCTCTCACTATTGCTCTCTCTCCCTGTCTCTCTGTCCCTCTCCCTCTCTCTGTCTCTGTCACTCTCTCTCTCTGTCCCTCTGTCTCTCTTTCCGCACCCATCTCTCATTCTCTCTGTCCTCCTCACTCTCTGAGTCTCTCTGACACTCTCTCTCGCTGTCCCTCGGTCTCTCTGTTCCTCTCTCACTCTGTGTCTCCCTGTCCCTCTCTGTGTCTCTCTCTCCCTCTGTCTCTCTGTCCCTCTATGTCTCTTTCTCTGTCCCTCTCTCTCTGTCCCTCTGTCTATGTGTGTCCCTGTCCCTCTCTCTCTTTCTATGTCCCTCTCTCTGTCTCTATGTCTCTCACTCTGTGTCCCTCTCTCTCTGTGTTCCTCTCTCTGTGTCGCTGTCCATCTGTCTCTCTGTCCCTCTCTCTCTCTCTCTGTCTCAGTCCTTCTGTCTCTGTGTGTCTCTCTTTCCCTCTCTCTATATCCCACTCTCTCTTTCTATGTCCCCATCTCTCTCACTGTGTCCCACTCTCTCTGTCCCTCTCTCTCTGTCCCTCTCTCTCTGTCCCTCTCTCTCTATGTGTCTCTCTGTCCGTCTCTCTCTCTCTCTTTGTCTCTCTCTCTGTCCCTCTCTCGCTTTCTATGTCCCACTCTCTCTTTCTATGCCCCCTTTCTCTGTCTCTCACTCTCTTTGTGTCCCTCTCTCTCTGTGTCCCTCACTCTCTCTGTGTCCCTCTCATTCTGTCCCTCACTCTCTCTGTGTCCCTCACTCTCTCTCTACCCCCCCCTCTCTCTGTAATCCTCTCTCTCTGCTTCTCTCTCTGCCTCTCTCTCTGTCCCTCTCTCTCTCTGTAACTCTCTCTCTGCCTCTCTCTCTCTGACCCTCTCTCTGTCGCTGTCCCTTTCTCTCTCTCTGTTACTCCCTCCCTCTCTGACCCTCCTTCCCGCCCTCTCTCTGTCTCTCTATCCTTCTCTCTCTCTCTGTCCCTCACTCTTTGCCCCCCTTTCCCTCTGTCACTCTCTTGTACCCGAGTCTCTCTGCGCCTTAGTCTGGCTTTCTCTCTCTCTCTGTCCCTTCGACTCTCTTTCACTGTCTCTCTCTCTCTGTCTCTCAGTGCCCCTCACTCTCTCTGTCCCTCTCTCTCTCTGTTCCTCTCTCTGTGTCTCTCTGTCCCTCTCTCTTCATTTTTCTCTCTCACTCTGTCTCCTACTCTCTCTGTGTGTCGCTCTTTCCCTCTCTGTCTCTCTGTCCCCGCTCTCACTATTGCTCTCTCTCCCTGTCTCTCTGTCCCTCTCCCTCTCTCTGTCTCTGTCTCTCTCTCTCTCTCTCTCTGTCCCTCTGTCTCTCTGTCCGCCCCCGTCTCTCAGTCTCTCGGTCCTCCTCATTCTCTCAGTCTCTCTCTCGCTGTCCCTCGGTCTCTCTGTTTCTCTCTCTCTCTCCCTCTCTCTCTCTCTCTGTGTCTCTGTCACTCTGTCTCTCTGTTCCTCTCTCACTCTGTCTCTCTGTCCCTCTCTGTCCCTCTCTCTCCCTCTCTCTCTGTCCCTCTCTCTCTATGTGTCTCACTGTCCCTCTCTCTCTTTGTGTCTCTCTGGCCCTCTCTCTCTTTCTATATCCCTCTATCACTTTCTATGCCCCCCCCCCCCCTCTCTGTCTCTCTCTGTCTCTATGTCTCTCTCTCTCTGTTCCTCTCTCTGTTTGTCTCTCTTTCCCCTCCTCTCTCTCTGTCACTCTCTCTCACTGTCCCTCTTTCTCTCACTGTGTCCCTCTATCTGTATCCCTCTCTCTCTGTCCCTCTCTCTCTCTGTTTCTTTCCCTCTCCGTCTCTCTCTGTCCCCTTCTCTCTCTGTCCCTCTCTCTGTGTCACTCTCTCTTTGTCCGTCTCTCTCTGTCCCTCTCTCTCTATGTGTCTCTCTGTCCCTTTCTCTTTCTATGTCCCTCTCTCTGTCTCTCACTCTGTGTCCCTCTCTCTTTCTATGTCCCACTCTCTCTTTCTATGTCCCATCTCTCTCACTGTGTCCCTCTCACTCTGTCCCTCTCTCTGTCTCTCTGTCTCTCTCTCTCTCTGTTCCTCTCTCTGTGTGTCTCTCTGTCCCTCTCTCTCTTTCTATCTCCCTCTCTCTGTCTCTCACTCTGAGTCCCTCTCTCTCTGTGTTCCTCTCTCTGTGTTGCTGTCCCTCTGTCTCTCTGTCCCTCTCTCTCTCTGTCTCTCTCTCTCTCTCTGTGTGTCTCTCTTTCCCTCTCCCTTTCAATGTCCCACTCTCTCTTTCTATGTCCCCATCTCTCTCACTGTTTCCCTCTCTCTCTGTCCGCCTTTCTGTCTCTCTTTCTCTCAGTCTGTGTCCTTCTCTCTGTGTGTTCCTCTCTCTGTGTCTCTGTCCCTCTGTCTCTCGGTTCCTCTCTTACTCTGTCTCTCTGTCCCTCTCTGTGTCTCTCTCTGTGTCTCTGTCCCTCTCTCTTTCTATGTCCCACTCTCACTTTCTATGACCCCTCTCTCTCACTGTGTCCCTCTCTCTCTGTCCCTCTCTCTGTCTCTCTGTCTGTTCCTCTCTCTCTGTCCCTCTCTCTCTTTCTATGTCCCTCTCTCTTTCCATCTCTCTGTCTCTCACTCGGTGTCCCCCTCTCTCTCTGTTCCTCTCTGTGTCTCTCTCGCTCTGTCTTTCGGTTCCTGTTTTACTCTGTCGCTCTGTCCCTCTCTGTGTCTCTCTGTCCCTCTGTCTCTCTGTGTCTCTCTTTCCCTCTCTCTTTCTATCTCCCACTCTCTCTTTCTATCTCCCCCTCTCTTACACTGTCTCCCTCTCTCTCTGTCGCTCTCTCTCTGTCCCTCTCTCTGTCTCTCTGTCTCTCTCTCTCTCTGTTCCTCTCTCTCTCTGTGTCTCTCTGTCCCCGCTGTCTCTATTTATCTCTTTGTCCCTCTTTTTTCACTGTGTCCCTCTCTCTCTCTGTCCCTCTCTCTCTC
This sequence comes from Chiloscyllium punctatum, assembly GCF_047496795.1. Taxonomy (NCBI): domain Eukaryota; kingdom Metazoa; phylum Chordata; class Chondrichthyes; order Orectolobiformes; family Hemiscylliidae; genus Chiloscyllium; species Chiloscyllium punctatum. Next base: position 34,101,932 of record NC_092757.1, read on the forward strand.
TCTGCCCCTCTCACTGTCCCTCTTTCTCTGTCCTTCTCTCTCTGTTTCTCTCTCTCTGTCTCTCTCTCTGTCCCCCCTCTATCTCTGTGTCCCTCAATCTCTCTGTCCCTCTCTCTCTGATCATCTCTGTGTGTCCCCCTGTCCCTCTCTCTCTCACTCTGTCCCTCTCTCTCTATTTCACTCCGTTCCTCTCTCTCACTCTGTCTCCCACTCTCTCTATGTGTAGCTCTCTCCCTCTCTGTCTCTCTGTCCCTCTCCCTCTCTCTGTCTCTGTCCCTCTCTCTCTCTGTCCCTCGGTCTCTCTGTCCCCCCTCTGTCTATCTCAGTCTCTCTGTCACCCTCACTCTCTCAATTTCTCTGTCTCTCTGTCCCTCTCGCTCGCTGAACCTCAGTCTCTATGTCCCTCTCTCTCTGTTTCTCTCTCTCACTTTCTCTGTCTCCCTCTCTCTCTCTCACTATGTCTCTCTGTCCCTCTTTCTCTCACTGTGTCCCTCTCTCTCTGTCCCACTCTCTCTGTCACTCTCTCTCTGTCCCTCTCTCTCTATGTGTCTCTCTGTCCCTCTCTCTCTCTGTGTCTCTCTGTCCCTCTCTCTCTTTCTCTGTCTCTCTCTCTGTGTCTCTCTGTCCCTATCTCTCTTTCTATGTCCCACATTCCCTTTCTATGCTCACGTCACTCTCACTGTGTCCCTCTCTCTCTGTCCCACTCTCTCTGTCCCTCTCTCGGTCTCTCTGTCTCTCTCTCTCTCTCTCTCTGTTCCTCTCTCTGTGTGTTTCTGTGTCCACCCCGCTCTCTCTATCTCTCTCTGTCTATCCCTCTTTCTCTCACTCTGTCCCCTCTCTCTCTGTCCCTCTCTCTCTAACCCTCTCTCTCTGTCCCTCTCTCTCTCTGTTTCTCTCTCTGTCCCTCTCTCTCTGTCCCCCTCTCTCTCACGTTCCCTCTCACTGTGTGCCCCTCTCTCTCTGACCCTCTCTCTCTGTCCTTCTCTCTCTCTCTGTGACCCCCTCTCTCTGTCTCTCTGTCACTCTTTCTGTCTCTCTGTCCCTATCTCTCTATCTATGTCCCACACTCCCTTTCTATGCCCACGTCATTCTCACTGTGTCCCTCTCTTTGTCCCTCTTTCGGTCTCTCTGTCCCTCTCTCTCTCTGTGACCCTCTCTCTCTGTCCCTCTCTCTCTCCCTCCCTCTCTGTCTCTCTATCCTTCTCTCTTTCTTCTATCCCTCTCTCTCTGTCTCTGTGTCCACCTCTCTCTCTCTGTCTTTCTGTCCCCCTCTCTCTCTGTCTCTTTCCCTCTCTCTGTCTGTCTGTCCCCCTCTCTCTCTGTCCCTCAGTCTCTCTCTCTCAGCCTTTCTGTTCCGCTCTCTCTGTCTTTCTGTCCCACCCTCTGCATGTCTGTCCCTTCTCTCTCTGTGTGTACCTCTGTCTCTCTGGCCCACTCTCTCTGTCACTCCCTCGACCGCTCACTCTCTCTCTGTCCGCCCCCCTCTCTCTCTCTCTCTCTGCATCCTTCTCTCTGTCTCTGTCCTCTTTTTCTCTCTTTCCCGCTCTCTCTGTCCCTCTGTCTCTCTGTTGCCCTCTCTCTCTGTCTCTGTCCCCTCTCTCTGTCCCTCTCTCTCTCTGTGTTGCTCTCTCCCTCTCTGTGTCTCTGTGCCTCTCTCTCTGTCACTCTGTCCGCTCCTTCTCTCACTCTGTGTCCCTCTCTCTCTGCGTTCCTCTCTATGTGTCTCTGTCCCTCTGTCTCTCTGTTCCTCTCTCACTCTGTCTCTCTATCCCTCTGTCTCTCTGTCCTTCTCTCTCTGTCTCTGTCCCTCTCTCTGTGTCCCTCTCTCTCTCTCTCTCTCTGTGTCTCTCTGTCCCTCTATCTTTAATATGTCTCTCTCTATTTCTACGTCCCCCCCTCTCTCAACGTCGCTCTTTCTCTCTCTCTCACTGTCTCCCTCTCTCTCTGTCCCTCTCTCTCTGTCCCTCTCTCTGTCTCTCTGTCTCTCTCTCTCTGTGTTTCTGTGTCCACCCCGCTCTGTCTATCTCTCTCTGTCTATCCCTCTTCCTCTCACTCTGTCCCCTCTCTCTCTGTCCCTCTCTCTCTGACCCTCTCTCTCTGTCCCCCTCTCTCTCACGTTTCCTCTCACTGTGTCCCCCTTTCTCTCTGTCCCTCTCTCTCTCTGTTTCGTTCTCTGTCCCTCTCTCTCTGTCCCCCTCTCCCTCACGTTTCCTCTCACTGTGTCCCCCTTTCTCTCTGACCCTCTCTCCCTGTCCTTCTCTCTCTCTGTGACCCTCTCTCTCTGTCTCTCTGTCACTCTTTCTGTCTCTCTGTCCCTCTCTCTCTCTGTCCATGTCTCTCTGTCCCTCACTCTGTGTTTCGCTCTCTCTCTGTCCCCCTCTCTCTCTCTGTGACCCTCTCGCTCTGTCCCTCTCTCTCTCCCTCCCTCTCTCTCTCTGTCTCTCTATCCTTCTCTCTTTCTTCTGTACCTCTCTCTGTCTCTTTTACCACCTCTCTCTCTCTGTCTTTCTGTCCCTCTCTCTCTTTGTGTTTCTGTCCCTCTCTCTGTCTGTCTGTCCCTTCTCTCTCTGTATGTCCCTCTGTCTCTCTGGCCCACTCTCTCTGTCCCTCCCTCGCCCGCTCCCTCTCTCTCTGCCCCCTTCTCACTCTCTGCCTCTCTGCGTCTTTCTCTCTGTCTCTGTCCCTCTCTCGCTGTCTCTCTGTCCCTCTCTCTCTCTGTCCCCCCCTCTCTATGACGCTCTCTCTCTTCCCCTCTCTCTGTCCACCAGTCTCTCTGTCTCAATCTCTCTCTGCCTTTCTGTCACTCTCTCTCTCTGCCTTTCCGTCCCTCTATCTGTCTGTCTTTCTGTTCATCTCGCTCGCTCTCGCACTGCCCTTCACTCTGTCTCTCAGTCTCTCTCTCTCTCTCTGTCTTTCTGTCCATCTCCCTCTCTGTCTTTCTGTCCCTCTCTCTTTATCTCTGTCACTCTCTGTCCCTCGCTCGCTCTCTCTCTCTCTCTCTCTCTGTCTTTCTCTGTGTGTCCTTCTCTCTGTCACTGTCCCTCTTTCTCTGTTTCTCTGTCCCTCGCTCTCTGTCCCTCCCTCTCTCTCTCTCTGTCTCTCTAATATCTCGCTCTATCTGTCCCAATCTCTCTGTCTCTTTGTCCCACCTCTCTCACTGTCCCTCTCTCTGTTCCTCAGTCTCTCTGACACCCAGTCGCTCTGTCTCGCTCTCTCTCTCTCTGTCCCCCTCTCTCGCTGTCTTTCTGTCCCTCTCTCTGTCTGTTTGTACCTCTCTCTCTCTGTACGACTCTCTGTCCCTCCCTTGCTCTCTCTGTCCCTCAGACTCTGTCCCTCAGTCTCTCTCTGTCTCGCTCTCTCTGTCCTTCTCTCGCTCTCTCTGTCCCTCTCTCTTCATCTCACTTTGTCTCTCTATCCCTCTCACACTCTCTCTGTCCTTCATTCTCTCAATCCCTCAGTCTCTCTCTCTGTCTCTCTCTCTGTCCCTCTCTCTCTTTGCTTCTGTCTCTCCGTCCCTCTCACTCTGTCCCTCCCTCGCGCTCTCTCTCTCCATCTCTCTGACGCCCTTAATCTCTGTCTCTCTCTCTGTCTCTGTTGCGCCCTCTCTGTCTCTCTGTCCATCTCTCTGTCTCTCTGTCCCTCTCTCTCTTTCTATGTCTCCCTCTCTTTCTATGTCCCCCTCTCTCTCACTATGTCCCCCTCTCTCTCTGACCCTCTCTCTTTCTCTCTCTCTCTCTCTGCCCCTCTCTCTGTCCCTCTTTCTCTGTTCCTCTATCTCAGTGTCTCTCTGACCCCCCTCTCTCTATCTCTGCCTCTGTTCCTCTTTCTCTCACTGTGTCCCCCTCTCTCACGGTCCCTCTCTCTCTCAGTCCCTCTCTCTCTGTACCTCTCTCTCTCTCTGTCACCCCCCCTCTGTTCCTCTCTCTGTGTCCCCTTCTCTCTGTCTGACCCTCTCTATCCGTCCCCCGTTCTCTCTGTGACCGTCTCTCTCTCTGTCTTTCTGTCCCTCTCTCTGTTTGTCTGTCTCCCTCTCTCTCTCTCTGCGGCTCAGTGTCTCTCTCTCTCTCTCTGTCTTTCTGTTTCGCTCTCATTGTCTTTCTGTCTCACTCTCTGTCTGTCTGTCCCTCTCTCTCTCTGTGTCCCTCTGTCACTCTGGCCTACTCTCACTCTCCCTCCCTCTCCCTCTCCCTCTCTCTCTGTCACCCCTCTCTCTGTCCCTGTTTCTCTCACTGTGTCCCTCTCTCACTCTCTGTACCTCTCTCTCCCTCTCTGCCACTCTCTCCGTCTCTCTTTCTCTGTCCCTCTCTCTGTGTCCCTCAATCTCTCTGTCCCTCTCTTTCTCTCACTGTGTCCCTCTCTCTCTGTCTCAATCGCTCTGTCACTCTCTCTGTGTCCCTCTCTCTCTCTGACCCTCTCTCTCTGTCTCTGTCCCTCTCTCTCTATGTGTTTCTCTCTGTCCCACTCGCTCTTTCTCTGTCCCTTTGTCCCTATCTCTCTTTCTATGTCTCACACTCTCTTTCTATGTCCCCCTCACTCTCACTGTATCCCTCTCTCTCTGTCCCTCTCTCTCTGTCCCTCTCTCTGTCTCTCTATGCCTCTGTCTCTCTGTCCCTCGCTCTCTCTCTCTCTGTGACCCTCTCTCTCAGTCCGTCTCTCTCTCTCCCTCCCTCTCTCTCTGTCTCTCTATTCTTCTCTCTTTCTTCTGTCCCGCTCTCTCTGCCTCTGTGTCCACCTCTCTCGCTCTGGCTTTCTGTTCCCCTCTCTCTCAGTCTTTCTGTCCCTCTCTCTGTCTGTCTGTCCCGCTGTCTCTCTCTGTCCCCCAGTCCCTGTCTCAGTCTTTCTGTTCCGCTCTCTCTGTCTTTCTGTCCCACTCTCTGCCTATCTGTCCCTTCTCTCTCTGTGTGTCCCCCCTCGCACGCTCCCTCTCTCTCTGTTCACCCCTCTCTCTCTGTTCACCCCTCAATCTCTGCGTCCTTCTCTCTGTCACTGTCCATCTCTCGCTGTCGCTCTGTCCCTCTCTTTCTCGCGCTCTCTGTCCCTCTATCTCCCTGTCCCCCCCCCTCTCTCTCTGTCCCTCTCTGTCTCTCTGTTCCTCTCTCTGTCTGCCTCTGTGTCCCCTCTCTCTGTGCCCTCTCTCTCTGTGTTGCTCTCTCCCGCTCTGCCTCTCTGTCCCTCTCTCTGTCTCTCTCTCACTCTCTGTCAAGGTCTCTGTCTCTGTCCCTCTCTCGCTATCTCTCTGTCCCTCTCTTTCTCTGTCCCCCTCTCTCTGTCCCTCTCTCTCCCTGTCCCTCTCTCTCTGTCCCCCTCTCTCTCTGTGATCCTCTCTCTCTGTCGCTCTCTCTGTCTCTCAGTCTCTCTGTCTTACTCTCTCTATGTCTTTCTGTCACTCTCTCTCTCTGCCTTTCCGTTCCTCTCTCTGTCTCTCTCTCTGTCCCTCTCCCTCGCTCTCTCTATCCCTCACTCTGTCCCCCAGTCTCTCTCTCACTCCCTCTCTCTGTCTTTCTGTCCCTCTCTGTCTCTGTCTTTCTGTCCCTCTCTCTGTCTCTCTGTCCCTCTCTCTGTGTCCCTCCTTCGCGCTCTCTCTGTTCCCCCCCCACCTCTCTGTGTCCTTTTTTCTGCCTCTGTCCCTCTCTTGCTATCTCTCTGACCCTCTCTTTCTCTGTCCCCCCCTTTCTCTGTCCCCCTCTCTCTCTGTGTCTCTCTCTGTCCCTCCCTCCCTCTCTTTCTGTCTCACTAACCTTCTCTCTCTCTCTCGCTGCCCCTCTCTCTGCCTCTTTGTCCCCTCCTCTCTCTCTGTCCCTCTATCTGACCCTCAGTCTCTCTGTCCCCTGTCACTCTGTCTCTCTCTCTCTGTGTGCGTGTTTGTGTGCCCCCTCTCTCTATCGTTGTGCCCTCTCTCTGTTTTTCCCTCTCTCTCTGTGTCTCTGTCCCTCTCTCTGACCCTCTCTTGCTCTCTCTCTGTCCGCCACTCTCTGCTCCTCTCTCTCTCCGTCTCGCTGTCCCTCTCTCTCTGTGTCCCTCTCTCACTCTCTCTCTCTGTCCCTCCCTCGCGCTCTCTGTCCCTCAGTCTCTCTATCCCTCAGTCTCTCTCTCTGTCCCTCTCTCTCTGTCCCACTTTCTCTCTGTCACTCTCACTCCGCCCCTCCCTCGTTGTTTTTCTCCATCTCTCTGTCGCCTTCTCTCTCTGTCTTTCTCTCTGTGTGTCCTTCACTCTGTCTCTCTCTCTGCCCTTCTCTCCCTGTCTCTCTGTCCCTCCCTCGCTCACCCTCTTTGTCCCTCTCTCTCTGTCCCTCTCTCTCTGTGTCTCTGTCCCTCTCATTCTCTCTCTCTCTGCCCGTCTCTATCTCTCTGTCTCTCTCTGTCTCCCTGTCCCCCTGTCTCTTTTTCTCCGTCTCTCTCTGCGTTCCTCTGTCCCTCTCTGTCTCTCTGTCCCTCTCTCTCTGTCTCTCTGTCATGCTCCTTCTCTCACTGTGTCCCTCTCTCTCTGTGTTCATCTCTCTGTGTCCCTGTCCCTCTCTCTCTTTCTATGTCACTCTCTCTCTTTCTATGTCCCCCATATCTCACTGTGTCCCTCTCTCTCTGACTCTCTGTCACTCTCTCTCTGCTCCTCTCTCACTGTCTCTCTGTCTCTCTCTCTCTCTCTCTCTCTCTCTCTGTCCGTCTTTCTCTCACTGTGTCCCTCTCTCTTTATCAGTCTCTCTCGCACTGTGTCTCCTCTCTCTGTCCCACTCTCTCTGTCCATCTCTCTCTGTTTCTCTCTCTGTCCCCCACATCTTTCTGTCCCTCTCTCTGTGTCCCTCTCTCTCTCTGTGACCCTCTCACTCTGTCCCCCTCCCTCTCTGTGTGACCCTCTCTCTCTCGGTCCCTCTCTCTCTCTCCCTCTCTGTCTCTCTATCCTTTTGTCTCTCTCTTCTGTCCCTCTCTCTGTCTCTTTGTCCACCTTTCTCTCTCTGTCTTTCTGTCCTTCTCTCTCTCTCTCTGTCTTTCTGTCCCTCTCTCTGTCTGTCTGTCTCCATCTCTCTCTCTGTCCCTCAGTCCTCTCTCTCTGTCCTTCTCTTCCACTCTGTTTGTTTGACGCAGTCTCTGTCCGTCTGTCCCTCTCTCTCTCTCTGTCCCTCTGTGTCTCTGGCCCACTCTCTGTCCCTCCCTCGACCGCTCTCTCTCTCTCTGTCCCCCCTGTCACTGTCTCTCTCTCTCTGTCCTTCTCTCTGTCTCTGACCCTCTCTCGCTGTCTCTGTCCCTCTCTCCCTTTGTCCCTCTCTCTCTGTACCTCTCTCTATGTCCTTCACTCTCTGTCACCCTCTCTCTCTGTGATCCTCTCTCTCTCTGTCCTTCTCTTCCACTCTGTTTGTTTGACGCAGTCTCTGTCCGTCTATCCCTCTCTCTCTCTCTGTCCCTCTGTGTCTCTGGCCCACTCTCTGTCCCTCCCTCGCCCGCTCTCTCTCTCTCTGTCCCCCCTGTCTCTGTCTCTCTCTCTCTGTCCTTCTCTCTGTCTCTGACCCTCTCTCGCTGACTCTGTCCCTCTCTCTCTTTGTCCCTCTCTCTCTGTACCTCTCTCTATGCCCTTCTCTCTCTGTCACCCTCTCTCTCTGTGATCCTCTCTCTCTATGTCCTTCAATCTCTCTGTCACTCTCTCTCTCTGTCTCCCCCTCTCTCTCTTTCTGTCCCTCTTTCTCTGTCTCTCCCTCGCTCTATCTCTCTCTGTCCCCCTCTCTGTCTCTCTCTTAGTGTCCTTCTCTCTGTCTCTGACCCTCTTTCTCTGACTCTCTATCCCTGTCCCTCACTCTCTCTCTCTGTCTCTCTAACCTTCTTTCTCTATCTCTCTCTCTCTCTCTGTGTCTGTGTGTGTGTGTGTGTGTGTGTCCCCCTCTCTCTGTCTATCTGTCCCCCTCTCTCTCTGGCAGTCCCTCTCTCTGTGTGTCCCTCTCTCTCTCTGTCCCTCTCTCTGTTCCTCTCTTTCTGTCCCTCTGTCTCTCTATCCCTTATTCTGTCTCTGTGTCTCTCTCTCTGTCTCTCACTCTCTGTCCCTCAGTCTCTCTGTCTCTCAGTCTCTCTCTCTCTGTCTCGCTCTCTCTGTCCTTGTCATGCGCTTTCTGTGTCCCTCTCTATCTCTGTCCCTCTCTCTCTGGTCCTCTCTTTCTGTCTCTCAGTCCTTCTCTCTCTGTGTGTCCCTCTCTCACTCTCTCTCTGTCCCACCCTCGCTGTCTCTCTCTGTCCCTCAGTCTCTCTATCCCTTAGTCTCTGTCTCTCTGTGTCTCTCTCTTTGTCCCTCTCACTCTCTCCATCTCTCTGTCGCCCTCTCTCGCTGTCTCTCTCTCTGTCTGTGTCCTTCTCTCTGTCTCTGTCTATTTCCCTCTCTCTCTCTGTACCTCTCTCGCTCTCCCTCTGCGTCCCACTCTCTCTGTCTCTCTGTCCTTCTCCCTGTCTCTCTGTCCCTCTCTCTACCTCTGTCCCTCTCTCTCTCTCTCTCTGTGTCCCTCTCTCTCTCTGTCCCCATCTCTCTCTGTCTCCTTCTCTCTCTCTGTGTTGCTCTCTTCCTCTCCATCTTTCTGTCCCTCTCTCTCTGTCTCTCCATCCCGCTCCTTCTCTCACTTTTTTCCTCTCTCTCTGTGTTCCTCTCTTTGTGCCTCTATCTCTGTATCCAACCCTCTCTCAGTCTATCTGTCCTTATCTCTCTCTGTCCCTTCCTCTATGTCTCTCTGTCCTTCTCTCTCTGTCCCTCTCTCTCTCTCTGTCCCTTAGGCTCTCTGCCCCTCTCTCACTCTGTCCCTCTGTCCCTCTAGCCCTCTGTGTCCCTCTGCCCCTCTGTCCCCCTCTCTCTCTATGTCTGTCTCTCTGTCCCTCTCTGTCTCTCTGTCCATCTCTCTCTGTCCCTCGGTCTCTCTGTCACCCCCCCCCCCCCGTCCCTCTCTCACTCTGTCTCTCTTCCCCTCTCTCTCTCTGAGTCTCTCTCTGTCCCTCTGTCAGTCTGTCTCTCTGTCACTCTGTCCTTCTCTCTCTTTCTATGTCTCACTCTCTCTCACTGTGTCCCTCTCGCTCTCTGTTTCTCTCAGACTCTCTGAACCTCTCTCTTTGTGTCTCTCTTCCCCCTCCCCTCTCTGTCTCTCTCTGTCCCTGTCTCTCTTTCTATGTCGCTCTCTCTCTCACTGTGTCCCCCTCTCTCTCTGTCTCTCTCTCTCTCTGTCACCCCCCCTCTGTTCCTCTCTCTGTGTCCCCTTCTCTCTGTCTGACCCTCTCTATCTGTCCCCCGTTCTCTCTGTGACCGTCTCTCTCTCTGTCTTTCTGTCCCTCTCTCTGTTTGTCTGTCTCCCTCTCTCTCTCTGCGGCTCAGTGTCTCTCTCTCTCTCTGTCTTACTGTTACGCTCTCATTGTCTTCCTGTCTCACTCTCTGTCTGTATGTCCCTCTCTCTCTCTGTGTCCCTCTGTCACTCTGGCCCACTCTCACTGTCCCACCCTCGCCCTCTCCCTCTCTCTCTGTCACCCCTCTCTCTGTCCCTGTTTCTCTCACTGTGTCCCCCTCTCTCTCTCTGTACCTCTCTCTCCCTCTCTGCCACTCTCTCCGTCCCTCTTTCTCTGATCCTCTCTCTGTGTCCCTCAATCTCTCTGTCCCTCTCTTTCTCTCACTGTGTCCCTCTCTCTCTGTCTCAATCGCTCTGTCCCTCTCTCTGTGTCCCTCTCTCTCTGTCTCTGTCCCTCTCTCTCTATGTGTTTCTCTCTGTCCCACTCGCTCTTTCTCTGTCCCTCTCTCTCTCTCTCTCTCTGTCCCTTTGTCCCTATCTCTCTTTCTATGTCTCACACTCTCTTTCTATGTCCCCCTCACTCACACTGTATCCCTCTCTCTCTGTCCCTCTCTCTCTGTCCCTCTCTCTGTCTCTCTATGCCTCTGTCTCTCTGTCCCTCGCTCTCTCTCTCTGTGACCCTCTCTCTCAGTCCGTCTCTCTCTCTCCCTCCCTCTCTCTCTGTCTCTCTATTCTTCTCTCTTTCTTCTGTCCCGCTCTCTCTGCCTCTGTGTCCACCTCTCTCGCTCTGGCTTTCTGTTCCCCTCTCTCTCAGTCTTTCTGTCCCTCTCTCTGTCTGTCTGTCCCGCTGTCTTTCTCTGTCCCCCAGTCCCTGTCTCAGTCTTTCTGTTCCGCTCTCTCTGTCTTTCTGTCCCACTCTCTGCCTATCTGTCCCTTCTCTCTCTGTGTGTCCCCCCTCGCACGCTCCCTCTCTCTCTGTTCACCCCTCTCTCTCTGTTCACCCCTCTCTCTCTGCGTCCTTCTCTCTGTCACTGTCCATCTCTCGCTGTCGCTCTGTCCCTCTCTTTCTCGCGCTCTCTGTCCCTCTATCTCCCTGTCCCCCCCCCTCTCTCTCTGTCCCTCTCTGTCTCTCTGTTCCTCTCTCTGTCTGCCTCTGTGTCCCCTCTCTCTGTGCCCTCTCTCTCTGTGTTGCTCTCTCCCGCTCTGCCTCTCTGTCCCTCTCTCTGTCTCTCTCTCACTCTCTGTCAAGGTCTCTGTCTCTGTCCCTCTCTCGCTATCTCTCTGTCCCTCTCTTTCTCTGTCCCCCTCTCTCTGTCCCTCTCTCTCCCTGTCCCTCTCTCTCTGTCCCCCTCTCTCTCTGTGATCCTCTCTCTCTGTCGCTCTCTCTGTCTCTCAGTCTCTCTGTCTTACTCTCTCTATGTCTTTCTGTCACTCTCTCTCTCTGCCTTTCCGTTCCTCTCTCTGTCTCTCTCTCTGTCCCTCTCCCTCGCTCTCTCTATCCCTCACTCTGTCCCCCAGTCTCTCTCTCACTCCCTCTCTCTGTCTTTCTGTCCCTCTCTGTCTCTGTCTTTCTGTCCCTCTGTCCCTCTCTCTGTGTCCCTCCTTCGCGCTCTCTCTGTTCCCCCCCCACCTCTCTGTGTCCTTTTTTCTGCCTCTGTCCCTCTCTTGCTATCTCTCTGTCCCTCTCTTTCTCTGTCCCCCCCTTTCTCTGTCCCCCTCTCTCTCTGTGTCTCTCTCTGTCCCTCCCTCCCTCTCTTTCTGTCTCACTAACCTTCTCTCTCTCTCTCGCTGCCCCTCTCTCTGCCTCTTTGTCCCCTCCTCTCTCTCTGTCCCTCTATCTGACCCTCAGTCTCTCTGTCCCCTGTCACTCTGTCTCTCTCTCTCTGTGTGTGTGTTTGTGTGCCCCCTCTCTCTATCGTTGTGTCCCTCTCTCTGTTTTTCCCTCTCTCTCTGTGTCTCTGTCCCTCTCTCTGACCCTCTCTTGCTCTCTCTCTGTCCGCCACTCTCTGCTCCTCTCTCTCTCCGTCTCGCTGTCCCTCTCTCTCTGTGTCCCTCTCTCACTCTCTCTCTCTCTCTGTCCCTCCCTCGCGCTCTCTGTCCCTCAGTCTCTCTCTCTGTCCCTCTCTCTCTGTCCCACTTTCTCTCTGTCACTCTCACTCCGCCCCTCCCTCGTTGTTTTTCTCCATCTCTCTGTCGCCTTCTCTCTCTGTCTTTCTCTCTGTGTGTCCTTCACTCTGTCTCTCTCTCTGCCCTTCTCTCCCTGTCTCTCTGTCCCTCCCTCGCTCACCCTCTTTGTCCCTCACTCTCTGTCCCTCTCTCTCTGTGTCTCTGTCCCTCTCATTCTCTCTCTCTCTGCCCGTCTCTATCTCTCTGTCTCTCTCTGTCTCCCTGTCCCCCTGTCTCTTTTTCTCCGTCTCTCTCTGCGTTCCTCTGTCCCTCTCTGTCTCTCTGTCCCTCTCTCTCTGTCTCTCTGTCATGCTCCTTCTCTCACTGTGTCCCTCTCTCTCTGTGTTCATCTCTCTGTGTCCCTGTCCCTCTCTCTCTTTCTATGTCACTCTCTCTCTTTCTATGTCCCCCATATCTCACTGTGTCCCTCTCTCTCTGACTCTCTGTCACTCTCTCTCTGCTCCTCTCTCTGTGTCTCTCTGTCTCCCCTCTCTCTATCTCTCTCTGTCCCTCTTTCTCTCACTGTCTCTCTGTCTCTCTCTCTCTCTCTCTCTCTCTCTCTCTCTGTCCGTCTTTCTCTCACTGTGTCCCTCTCTCTTTATCAGTCTCTCTCGCACTGTGTCTCCTCTCTCTGTCCCACTCTCTCTGTCCATCTCTCTCTGTTTCTCTCTCTGTCCCCCACATCTTTCTGTCCCTCTCTCTGTGTCCCTCTCTCTCTCTGTGACCCTCTCACTCTGTCCCCCTCTCTCTCTGTGTGACCCTCTCTCTCTCGGTCCCTCTCTCTCTCTCCCTCTCTGTCTCTCTATCCTTTTGTCTCTCTCTTCTGTCCCTCTCTCTGTCTCTTTGTCCACCTTTCTCTCTCTGTCTTTCTGTCCTTCTCTCTCTCTCTCTGTCTTTCTGTCCCTCTCTCTGTCTGTCTGTCTCCATCTCTCTCTCTGTCCCTCAGTCCTCTCTCTGTCCTTCTCTTCCACTCTGTTTGTTTGACGCAGTCTCTGTCCGTCTGTCCCTCTCTCTCTCTCTGTCCCTCTGTGTCTCTGGCCCACTCTCTGTCCCTCCCTCGACCGCTCTCTCTCTCTCTGTCCCCCCTGTCACTGTCTCTCTCTCTCTGTCCTTCTCTCTGTCTCTGACCCTCTCTCGCTGACTCTGTCCCTCTCTCCCTTTGTCCCTCTCTCTCTGTACCTCTCTCTATGTCCTTCTCTCTCTGTCACCCTCTCTCTCTGTGATCCTCTCTCTCTCTGTCCTTCTCTTCCACTCTGTTTGTTTGACGCAGTCTCTGTCCGTCTGTCCCTCTCTCTCTCTCTCTGTCCCTCTGTGTCTCTGGCCCACTCTCTGTCCCTCCCTCGCCCGCTCTCTCTCTCTCTGTCCCCCCTGTCTCTGTCTCTCTCTCTCTGTCCTTCTCTCTGTCTCTGACCCTCTCTCGCTGACTCTGTCCCTCTCTCTCTTTGTCCCTCTCTCTCTGTACCTCTCTCTATGTCCTTCTCTCTCTGTCACCCTCTCTCTCTGTGATCCTCTCTCTCTATGTCCTTCAATCTCTCTGTCACTCTCTCTCTCTGTCTCCCCCTCTCTCTCTTTCTGTCCCTCTTTCTCTGTCTCTCCCTCGCTCTATCTCTCTCTGTCCCCCTCTCTGTCTCTCTCTTAGTGTCCTTCTCTCTGTCTCTGACCCTCTTTCTCTGACTCTCTATCCCTGTCCCTCACTCTCTCTCTCTCTGTCTCTCTAACCTTCTTTCTCTATCTCTCTCTCTCTCTGTGTGTGTGTGTGTGTGTGTGTGTGTGTGTGTGTGTGTGTGTGTGTGTGTCCCACTATCTGTCTATCTGTCCCCCTCTCTCTCTGGCAGTCCCTCTCTCTGTGTGTCCCTCTCTCTCTCTGTCCCTCTCTCTGTTCCTCTCTTTCTGTCTCTCTGTCCTTCTCTCTTTCTCTGTATCCCTCTCTCATTCTCTCTCTGTCCCTCCCTCGCTCTCGCTCTCTCTGTCCCTCTGTCTCTCTATCCCTTATTCTGTCTCTGTGTCTCTCTCTCTGTCTCTCACTCTCTGTCCCTCAGTCTCTCTGTCTCTCAGTCTCTCTCTCTCTGTCTCGCTCTCTCTGTCCTTGTCATGCGCTTTCTGTGTCCCTCTCTATCTCTGTCCCTCTCTCTCTGGTCCTCTCTTTCTGTCTCTCAGTCCTTCTCTCTCTGTGTGTCCCTCTCTCACTCTCTCTCTGTCCCACCCTCGCTGTCTCTCTCTGTCCCTCAGTCTCTCTATCCCTTAGTCTCTCTCTCTCTCTGTCTCTCTCTCTCTGTCCCTCTCACTCTCTCCATCTCTCTGTCGCCCTCTCTCTCTGTCTCTCTCTCTCTGTGTCCTTCTCTCTGTCTCTGTCTATGTCCCTCTCTCTCTCTGTCACTCTGTCCCTCTCTCTCTCTGTACCTCTCTCGCTCTCCCTCTGCGTCCCACTCTCTCTGTCTCTCTGTCCTTCTCCCTGTCTCTCTGTCCCTCTCTCTACCTCTGTCCCTCTCTCTCTCTCTCTCTCTGTGTGTCCCTCTCTCTCTCTGTCCCCATCTCTCTCTGTCTCCTTCTCTCTCTCTCTGTTGCTCTCTTCCTCTCTATCTTTCTGTCCCTCTCTCTCTGTCTCTCCATCCCGCTCCTTCTCTCACTTTTTTCCTCTCTCTCTGTGTTCCTCTCTTTGTGCCTCTATCTCTGTGTCCAACCCTCTCTCAGTCTATCTGTCCTTATCTCTCTCTGTCCCTTCCTCTATGTCTCTCTGTCCTTCTCTCTCTGTCCCTCTCTCTCTCTCTGTCCCTTAGGCTCTCTGCCCCTCTCTCACTCTGTCCCTCTGTCCCTCTAGCCCTCTGTGTCCCTCTGCCCCTCTGTCCCCCTCTCTCTCTATGTCTGTCTCTCTGTCCCTCTCTGTCTCTCTGTCCATCTCTCTCTGTCCCTCGGTCTCTCTGTCACCCCCCCCCCTCTGTCCCTCTCTCACTCTGTCTCTTCTCCCCTCTCTCTCTCTGAGTCTCTCTCTGTCCCTCTGTCAGTCTGTCTCTCTGTCACTCTGTCCTTCTCTCTCTTTCTATGTCTCACTCTCTCTCACTGTGTCCCTCTCGCTCTCTGTTTCTCTCAGACTCTCTGAACCTCTCTCTTTGTGTCTCTCTTCCCCCTCCCCTCTCTGTCTCTCTCTGTCCCTGTCTCTCTTTCTATGTCGCTCTCTCTCTCACTGTGTCCCCCTCTCTCTCTGTCCCTCTCTCTCTGTCCCTCTCTCTCTCTCTGTCCCTCTCTCTCTGTTTCGCTCTCTCTGTCATTCTCTCTCTGTCTATCTCTCTCTGTCCCTCTCTTGCTCTCTCTCTCTCGCTGTCCCTCACTCTCTCTCTCTCTCTCTCTGTCCTTCTCTCTGTCTCTGTCTCTTGTTCCTCTCCCTCTGTATCTCTGTCCCTCCCTCCCTCTCTCTCTGTCTCTCTCTCTTTCTGTCCCTCTCTCGGCCTCCCTCTGTGTCCTTCTCTCGCTGTCCATCTCTGTCTGTCTCTCTGTCCCCCACTCTCTCTGTCTCTCTGTTCCCGGCTCTTTCTGTGTTTGTGTCCCTCTCTCTCTCTGTCCCACTCTCTCTCTGTCGCTCTTTCCCCATCTCTGTCTCCCTCTCTCTCTCTGTGTTGCTCTCTCACTCTCTGTCTGTCTGTCCCTCTCTCTCTGTCTCTCTGTCCCGCTCCTTCTCTCACTCTGTTACCCTCTCTCTCTGTGTCACTCTCTCTCTGTGTCTCTGTCCCTCTCTCTCTTTCTATGTTCCGCTCTCTCAGAGAGTTCCTTTCTCTCTGTCCCTCTCTCTGTCTCTCTGTCACTCTCTCTCTCTGTCCCTCTCTCTCTCTCTGTCCCAATCACTCTGTCCCTCTCTCTCTCTGTCCCTCTCTCTCCGTCCCTCTCTCTCTCTGTCCCCACCCGTTCTCTGTCCCTCTCTCTGTGTCCCTCTGTCTCTCTGGCCCACTGTTTCTGTGCCTCCCTCGCCCGCTCTCTCTCTCTCTCTCTCTCTCTTTGTCTCCCCCTCTCTCTGTCTATTTCTCTGTCTCTTTCTGTTCTTCTCTCTGTTTCTGTCCCTCTTTCTCTGTCTCTCTGTCACTCTCTCTCTCTGTCCCTGCCTCCCTCTCTCTCTGTCTCTCTGACATTCTCTCCCTCTGTCCCTCTCTCTATCCCTTTGTCCCCTCTCTCTCTGTCCCTCTCATTGTCCCTCTTTCTATCTGTCCCCCAGTCTCTCTCTCTTTCTCTCTCTCTCTGTGTCCCTCTTCCTCTGTCTTTCTGTACCTCTGTCTGTCTGTCACTCTCACTGTGAGTGTGTCCCTCTGTTTCTCTGTCCCTCTCTCTCTGTCCCTCACTCGCTCTCTCTCTGTCCATCAGTTTCTCTGTCCCTCAGTCTCTCATTCTCTCTCTGTCCTTCTCTCGCTCTCTCTTTGCCCCTCTCTCTGTCCCTCTCTCTCTGTTTCTCTCTCTGTTTCTCTGTCCCTCTCTCTCTCTCTCTGTGTCCCTCTCTCACTCTCTCTCTATCCCTCCCTCGCTATCTCTCTCTGCCACTCAGTCTCTCTATCGCTCAGTCTCTCACTCTCTGTCCCTCTCTATCTCTCCGTCCTTCTGTCTCACTGTCCCTATCACTCTGTCCCTCCTTCGCGCTCTCTCTTTCAAAATCTCTCTGTTGCCCTCTCTCTCTGTCTCGCACTCTCTCTGTGTCTTCTCTCTGTCTCAGTCTCTGTCCCTCTCCCTCTGTCTCTCTGTCCCTCTCTCGCTGTCCATCTCTCTTTGTCTCTCTGTGCCCCTCTCTTTCTGTATGTGTGTCCCTCTCGCTCTGTCCTTCTCTCTGTCTCTTTGTCACTCTGTGTCTGTTCCTCTCTCTCTCTGACTCTCTGTCCCCGACTCTCTCTATCTCTCTCTGTCTCTCTTTCTCTCACTGTGTCCCTCTCTCTCTCTCTGTCCCTCTCTCTCTTTCCCTCTCTCTCTCTCTCTCTCTCTGCGTCCTTCTCTCTGTCTCTGTCCCGCTTTCTCTGTCTCTCTGTCGCTCTCTCTCTGTCCCTGTCTCCCCCTCTCTCTCTGTCTCTCTAACCTTCTCTCTCTCTCTCTGTCCCTCTCTCTGTCTTTCTGTACGTCTCTCTGTCTGTCTGTCCCTCTGTGTGTGTGTGTGTCCCTCTGTCTCTCTGTCCCTCTCTCTCTGTCCCTCCCTTGCTCTCTCTCTGTCCCTCAGTCTCTCTGTCCCTCAGTTTCTCTCTCTGTCTCGTACTCTCTCTGTTCTTCTCTCGCTCTCTCTGTGCAACTCTCTCTATCCCTCTCTCTCTCTCTGTTCCTCTCTCACTGTCTCCCTGTCCCTCTCTCTCTCTGTGTCCCTCTCTCACACACTCTCTCTGTCCATCCGACGCTCTCTCTCTCTGTCCCTCAGTCTCTCTCTATCCCTCAGTCTCTCTCGCTGTCCCTCTCTCTCTCTTTCCCTCTCACTCTGTCCCACCCTCGCTCTCTCTCTCTCTCTCTCCATTTCTCTGTCGCCCTCTCTCTCTGTCTCTCTCTCGCTCTTTGTGTCCTTCACTCTGTCTCTGTCTCTGTCCCTCTCTCCCTCTGAGTCCTTCTCTCTCTGTCCCTCTCTCTCTGTCTCTCTGTTCCCTTCTCTCTGTCTCTCTTTCTCTACCCCTCTCTGCCTCTCTCTCTCCCTACCTCAGTCTCTCTGTCCCTCTCTCTCTGTCCCTCTCTCTCTCTCTGTCCCTCGGGATCTCTGTCCCTCTCTCTCTGCCCCTCTCTCTCTGTCTCTCTGTCTCTGTCCAGCTGTCCCTCTATCACACTCTTTCTGTCCCTCTCTCTCTTCCTTTCTATCCCTCTCTCTCTGCCTCTCTGTCCCCTCTCTCTCTGTCTCCCTCTCTCGCTCTCTGTTGCTCTCTCCCTCTCTGTCTCTCTGTCCCTCTCTCTCTCTCTCTGTCTCTCTGTCCCTCTCCCCCCTCTCTCTGTCCCTCGCTCTCTCTGTTGCTCTCCCTCTGTCTGTCTGTCCCTCTCTCTCTGTCCCTCTCTCTCTGTTCCCTTCTCTCTCTGTCTCTCTTTCTCTAACCCTCTCTGTCTCTTTGTCCCTGTCTCTGCCTCTCTGTCCGTCTCTCTCTCTGTGTCACTCTCTCTGGCTCTGTCCCTCTCTCTTTCTCTGTCTCTCTGTCACCTTCTCTCTCTGTCTCACTGTCCCGCTCCTTCTCTCACTTTGTGTCCCTCTCTCTGTGTTCCGCTCTCAGTGGCTCTGTCTCTGCCCCCTTCCCTCTCTCTCTCAGTCTCTCTGTCCCTCTCTTTCTCAGTCTCTCTGTCCCTCTCTCTTGTCCCTCTCTCTCTCTGTCCCTCGGTCTCTCTGCCCCTCTCTCTCTGTCCCTGTATCTGCCCCTCTCTCTCTCTCTCTCTCTCTCTCTCAGTCTCTCTGTCTCTCTCTCTCAGTCTCTCTGTCTCTCTGTCTCTCTCTCTCTCTCTCTCTCTCTCTGTCTCTCTGTCCCCATCTCTCTCTGTCTCCTTCTCTCTCTGTATTGCTCTCTTCCTCTCTATCTCTCTGTCCCTCACTCTCTCTCTCTCCGTCCCGCTCCTTCTCTCACTTTGTTCATCTCTGTCTGTGTTCCTCTCTCTGTTGTCTGTCTCTGTGTCCACACCTCTCTCAGTCTATCTGTCCTTATCTCTCTCTGTTCCTCTCCCTCAGTTTCCTTATCCCTCTCTCTCTGTCTCTCTCTGTCACACTCTCTCTGTCCATCTCTCTCTGTCCCTCTCTCTCTCTGTCCCTCTCTCACTCTGTGTCGCTCTGTCTCACTGTCCCTCTCTCTCTTTGTCCCTCTGTACCTCTCTCTCTACCTCTCGGTCCCTCTATCTCTCTGTCACTCTCTCTATGTCCCTCGGTCGCTCTGTCCCTCTCTCTCACTCTGTCTCTCTCTACCGCCCTCTCTCTCTGTGCCTCTCTGGCCCTCTGTCCCTCTCGCTCTCTCTCAGTTTCTTTGTTACTCTCTCTCTGTGTCTCTTTTCCCCCCTCTCTCTCTGTGTCTCTCTGTCCCTCTCTCTCTTTCTTTGTCGCTCTTTCTCTCTCACTATGTACCTCTCGCTCTCTCTGTCACTCTCTCTGTGTCTTTCTCTCTCTGTTCCTCTCTCTCTGTCTCTCTCCCTGTCCCCCGCTCCCTCTGTCCCTCTCTCCCTGTCTTCCTCTCTCTTTGTCCCGCTCTCTCTCTCTGTCCCTCTCTCTCTGTCCCTCTCTCTCTGTCCCTCTCTCTGTCTCTGTGTCCCTGTGTCTCTCTCTGTCCCCCTCTCTCTCTGTCCCTCTCACTCTCAGTCACTCTCTCACTGTCTCTCTCCCTCTCTGTCCCTCCCCCTCTGTGTCCCCCTCTCTCTCGGTGTCTCTCTGTCGCTCAGTCTCTCGCACTCTCTCTGTCCCTCTATCTCTGTGTTTCTCGGTCTCTCTCTCTGTCCATCTGTCTCGCTGTCTGTCTCTTTGTGTCTCTCTGTCCCTCTCACTCTGTCCCTCTCTCTCTGTCTCTCTATCATTCGCTCTCTCTGTCCCTCTCTCTCTTCCTCTCTGTCCCTCTCTCTCTCTCTGCCTCTCTGTCCCCTTCCACTCTGTCTCCCTATCTCTCTATGTTGCTCTCTCCCTCTCTGTCTCTCTGTCCCTCTCTCTCTGTCTCTCTGTCCCTCTCCCCTCCCCTCTCTCTGTCCCTCTCTCTCTGTTCCTCTCTCTCTGTCCCTCTCTCTCTCTGTCCCTCTCTCTATCTCTCTCTCTGTGTGTCACTCACTCTCTCTCTCTCCGTCCTGCTCCTTCTCTCGCTTTGTTCATCTCTCTCTGTGTTCCTCTCTCTGTGCCTCTGTCTCTCTGTCCCCCCATCTCTCAGTCTCTTTGTCCCTCTCTCTCTGTTTCTATGTCCCTCTCTCTCTGACCCACTCTCTCTCTATATCTGTGGCTCTCTGTCCCTCTATCTGTCCCCGTCTCTCTCTCTCAGTCTCTCTGTCCCTCTTTCTGTCTCTCTGCCCCCCCGCTGTGTCTCTCTCTCTCTCTGTCCCTCTCTCTGTGTCCCTCTCTCTCTCTCTCTCCGTCCTGCTCCTTCTCTCACTTTGTTCATCTCTCTCTGTGTTCCTCTCCCTGTGCCTCTGTCTCTGTGTCTACTCTGTGTCTATCTGTCCTCATCTCTCTCTCTTCCTCTCTCTCAGTCTCTCTAGCTCTCTCTCTCTGTCACTCTCTCTCCGTCCATCTCTCTCTGTCACTCTCTCCCTGTCCATCTCTCACTCTGTCTCTCTGTCCCTCTCTCAATCTGTGTCGCTCTGTCTCACTGTCCCTCTCTCTCTTTGACTTCTGTACCTCTCTCTCTATCTCTCGGTCCTTCTCTCTCTCTGTCACTCTCTCTGTGTCCCTCGGTCTCTCTCGCTTTCTCTCTCTCTCTCTCTCTCTCTCTCTCTCTCTCTCTCTCTCTCTCTCTCTCTCTCTCTCTGCTTCCCTCTGTCTCTCTGTCCCTCTCTCTGTCCCTCTGTCCCTCTCTCTCTTTCTATGTCGCTTTCTCTCTCACTGTGTCCCTCTTGCTCTCTCTCAGTCTCTCTGTTCCTCTCTCTCTGTGTCTCTTTTCCCCCCTCTCTCTCTGTGTCTTTCTGTCCCTCTCTCTCTTTCTTTGTCGCTCTTTCTCTCTCACTATGTCCTTCTCGCTCTCTCTGTCCCTCACTGACTGTCTGTCTCCATGTTCCCCTCTCTCTCTGTCCCTTTCTCCCTGTCTCTCTCTCTCTTTGTCCCGCTCTCTCTCTTCTGTCCCTCTCTCTCCCTCCCTCCCTCTCGCTGTCTCTGTGACCTGTGTGTCTCTCTGTCCCCCTCTCTCTCTCTGTCCCTCTCACTCTCAGTCACTCTCTCACTGTGTCCCTCTTGCTCTCTCTCAGTCTCTCTCTTCCTCTCTCTCTATGTGTCTCTTTCCCCCCTCTCTCTCTATGTATCTCTGTCCCTCTCTCTCTTTCTTTGTCGCTCTCTCTCACTATGTCCCTCTTGCTCTCTCTGTCCCTCTCACTCTGTCTCTCTCCCTGTTACCGTCTCTCTCTGTCCCTCTCTCCCTGTCTCCCTCTCTCTTTGTCCCGCTCTCTCTCTCTGTCCCTCTCTCTCTGTCCCTCTCTCTCTCCCTCTCGCTGTCTCTGTGCCCTGTGTGTCTCTCTATCCCCCTCTCTCTCTGTCCCTCTCACTCTCAGTCACTCTCTCTCTGTCCCTCACCCTCTCTGTGTCCCCCTCGCTCTCGGTGTCTCTCTGTCGCTCTATCTCTCGCACTCTCTCTGTCCCTCTATCTCCGTGTTTCTCTATCTATCTCTGTCCATCTGTCTCTCGCTCTCTCGCTCTCTGTGTCCTTCCCTCTGTCTCTGTTCCTCTCTCTCTCTCTCTGTCCCTCTGTCTCTCTATCCCCCCTCTCTCTCTGTCTCTCTCTAACTCCCTCACTCTCTGTGCCTCTCTGGCCCTGTGTCTCTCTGTTCCTCTCTCTCTCCCTCTGTCCCTCTCTCTCTTTCTATGTCGCTTTCTCTCTCACTGTGTCCCTCTCGCTCTCTCTCAGTCTCTCTGTCCCTCTCTCTCTGTCGATGAATCTCTGACCCTCTCTCTCTGTCCCTCTGTCCCTGTCTCTCTGTCCCTCTCTCTCTCTCTGTCTTTCTGTCTCTGTATCCCTCTTTCTCTTTTCCTCTCTCTCATCCTCTCTGTCCCTCTCTCTCTCACTGCCTCTCTGTCCCCTCCCTCTCTCTCTCTCACTGTGTCCCTCTCCCTCTCTCTGTGTCTGTCTGTCCCTCTCCCCCTCTCTCTCTGTCCCCCTCTCTCTCTGTTCCTCTCTCTCTCTCCCTCTGTCTCACTGCCCCCTCTCTCTCTGTCCCTCTCTCTCTCTGTTCTCTGTCCCTCACACTCTCTGGCCCCCTCTCTCTGTTCCTCTCTCTCAGTCTCTCTATCCCTCAGTCTCTCTCTCTGTGTCCCTCTCTCACACTCTCTCTCTGTCCCTCCATCGCTCTCTCTCTCTGTCGCTCAGTCTTTCTATCCCTCAGTCTCTCTCTGTCTCTCACTCTGTCCCTCTCTCTCTCTGTCCCTCTGTCTTTATGTCCCTCTGACTCTGTCCCTCCCTCGCTCTCTCTCTCTCCATCTCTCTGTCGCACTCTGTCTCTGTCTCTCGCTCTCGGTGTCCTTCTCTCTGTCTCTGTCTCTGTCCCTCTCTCTCTGTGTCTCTGTCCCTCTTTCGCTCTCCCGCCGAGTCCCTCTCTCTCTGTCCCTCTCTCTCTGTCTCTCTTTCTCTATCCCTCTCTGTCTCTCTGTCCCTGTCTCTGTCACTCTGTCCCTCTGTGTGTGTGTGTGTGTCACTCTCTCTCTCTGTGCCTCTCCCTTTCCCTGTCTCTCTGTCCCGTTCTCGTTCTGTCTCACTGTCCTGCTCCTTCATTCACTCTGTGTCCCTCTCTCTGTGTTCCTCTCTCTGTGCCTCTGTCTCTCTGTCCCCCTCCGTCTCTCTCAGTCTCTCTGTCCCTCTCTCTCACAGTCTCTCTGTCCCTCTCTCTCTGTCCCTGTATCTGTCCCTCTCTCTCTCTCTCTCTCTCTCTCTCTCTCTCTCTATCTATCTCTATTTCTCTCTCTCTGTCCCTCTCTCTCAGTCTCTCTGACCCTCTCTCTCTGTCTCTCTGTCCCTCTCTCTCTGTCCCTCGGTCTCTCTGCCCCTCTCTCTCTGTCCCTGTATCTGTCTCTCTCTCTCTCTCTCCCTCTCTCTCTCTCTCTCTCTCTCTCTCTCTCTCTCTCTCTCTCTCAGTCTCTCTGTCCCTCTCTCTCAGTCTCTCTGTCCCTCTCTCTCTGTCTCTCTGTCCCTCTCTCTCTCTCTCTGCCCCTCGGACTCTCTGTCCCTCTCTCACTCATTCTCTCTGTCCCTCTATCCCTCTCTGCACCTCTGTCTCGCGGTCCCTCTCTCTTATTTTCTGTCCTTCTCTCTTAGTCCCTAGGTCTCTCTGCCCCTCTCTCACTCTGTCTCGCTGTCCCTCTGTCCCTCTGTGGCTCTCTCTCTGTTCCTCTGTCCCTCTCTCTCATTCTATGTCGCTCTCTCTCTCACGGTGTCCCTCTCGCTCTCTCTCTCTTAGTTTCTCTGTCCACACTCTCTCTATGACTCTCTTCCCCTGTCTGTCTGTGTCTCTCTGTCCCTCACTCTCTTTCGATGTCGCTCTCTCTCTCTCACTGTGTCACTCTCGCTCTCTCTGTCCTTCTCTCGGTGTCCCTCTTTCTCAGTCTCTATCTCTGTTCCCCCCCCCCTCTCTCTTTCCCTCTCTCCCTGTCTTCCTCTCTCTCTGTCCCTCTCTCTCTGTCACTCTCTCTCTCTGTCCCTCGGGCTCTCAGTCCCTGTATCTGTCCCTCTCTCTCTCTCAGTCTCTCTGTCCCTCTCTCTCTCTCTGTCTCTCTGTCCCCCCCTCTCTGGGTCCCTCTCTCTCTCTGTCCCTCTCTCTCTGTCCCTCTCTCTCTGTCTCTCTGTCCCCATCTCTCTCTGTCTCCTTCTCTCTATGTTGCTCTCTTCCTCTCTATCTCGCTCTCCCCCTCTCTCTCCGTCCCGCTCCTGCTCTCACTTTGTTCATCTCTCTCTGTGTTCATCTCTCTGTGCCTCTGTCTCTGTGCCCACCCCCCTCTCAGTCTATCTGTCCTTATCTCTCTCTCTCCCTCTCTCTCTCAGTCTCTATAACCCTATCTGTCTCTCTCTCTGTCTCTCTCTGTCACTCTCTCTCTGTCATTCTCTCACTCTGTCTCTCTGTCCCTCTCTCACTCTGTGTCGCCCTGTCTCACTGTCCCTCTCTCTCTTTGTTCCTCTGTACCTCTCTCTCTATCTCTCGGTCCATCTTTCTCTCTGTCACGCTCTCTATTACCCTCGGTCTCTCTTGCTTTCTCTCTCTCTCTCTCTCTCTCTCTCTCTCTCTCTGCCCCTCGATCCCTCTGTCCCTCTCTGTCTCACTCTCTCTCTCTCTTCCTCCCTCTCTCTCTGTGCTTCTCTGTCCCTCTGTCCCTCTGTCTCTCTGTCCCTCTCTCTGTCCCTCTCTTTCTTTCTTTGTCGCTCTCTCACTGTATCCCTCTCACTCTCTCTGTCCCTCTCTCTGCGTGTCTCTCTCTCTCTGTCCCTCTCTCCCTGTCTCTCTCTCTGTCCCCTCTCTCTCTGTCCCTCTCTACCTGTGTCCCTCTCTCTTTGTCCCGCTCTCTCTCTCTGTCCCTCTCTCTCTGTCCCTCTCTCTGTCTCTGTGTCCTTGTGTCTCTCTCTGTCCCCCTCTATCTCTGCCCTCTCACTCTCAGTCACTCTCTCTCTGTCCCTCTCTCTCTGTCCCTCACCCTCTCTGTGTCACCCTCTCTCTCGGTGTCTCTCTCGCTCTATCTCTCGCTCTCTCTCTTTCCCTCTATCTCAGTGTTTCTCTGTCTCTCTCTCTCTGTCCATCTGTCTCTTTCTGTCTGTCTCTCTGTGTCTCTCTGTCCCTCTCACTCTGTACCTGCCTCGCTCTCTCTCTCTGTCGCTCTCTCTCTCTTTCTGTATCTTTCTCTCTGTCTCTGTTCCTCTCTCTCTGTCCCTCTGTCTCACTCTCCCCCCTCTCTATCTCTCTCAGTCTCTCTGTCCATCTCTCTCGGTACCTCTCTCTCAGTCGCTATCTCTCTTTCCCACTATCTCTCTGTCTCTCTATCTCTCTGTCACTATCTCACTCTCTGTGTGTCTCTCTGTCCCTCTCACCCTGTCCCTCTCTCTCTCTCTGTCCGTCTCGCGCTCTCCCTCTGTGTCCCTCTCTCACTGTCTCTCTGTCCCTCTCTCTCTCTCTCTCTCTGCCCCTCTCTCTCTCTGTCCTTCACGCCCTCTGTCCCTCTCCCTCCCTGACCCTCTCTCTGTGTCTCTCTGTCCTTCTGTCCGTCTCTCTCTCTCTTTCTCTCGGTCCCCCCTCCCCCCTTTCTCGGTCCCTCTCTCTTCCAATTCTCTCTCTCTCAGCCTCTCTCTCTCTCTCTCTCTGTCTCGCTGTCTCTCGGTCCCTCTGTTTCACTGTCCTTCTCTCTCTCAGTCTCTCTCTATCTGTGTCTCCCAATCCCTCTGTGTCTCTATTCCTCTCTCACTCTGTCTCTTTGTCCCTCTCTCTCTTTGAGTCCCTCTGCCCGCAGTCCCCCTCTCTCTCAGTCTCTTTGCCCCTCTCACTCTGTCCATCTCTTTCCCCCCCCTCTCTCTGTCATTCTCTCTGTCTCTATCCCTCTATCTTTCTCTCTGTCTCTCTTTCTCTCTGCCTCTCTGTCCCCTCCCTCTCTGTTTCCCTCTCTCTCTCTGCGTTGCTCTCGCTCCCTGGCTGTCTCGCTATCGCTCTCTGGATCTCTGTCTCTCTCTCCCTCTCTCTCTCTCTGTCCTCAGCCTCGCTGTCACTCCGTCACTCTGTCTCTCTGTCCCTCTCTCTCTCTGTCTCTCTCTCTCTCTGTCCTCTCTCTGTCTCTATGTCCCTCTCTCTCTCTGTGCCTCTGACCGTCTCTCTCTCTGTCTCTCGGACCCCACTCTCTCTCCCTGTCCTCTCACTCTCTGTCCCTCACTCGGTCCCTTTCTCTCTCTCTCTGTCCCTCGGTCACTCTGTCCCTCTCTCTGTCTGTCTCTTTCTATCTCTCTGTCCCTCTGTCACTCTGTCCCTCTATCTCTGTCTCTCTGCCCTCTCCCCCTCTCTCTCTGTGTCCCTCTCTCTCTCTGTCCCTCTGCCTCTCTATCCCCCTCTCTCTCAGTCTCTCTGCCCCTCTATCTCTGTCCATCTCTATCTCTGTCTCCCTCTCTCTCTCTCTGTGCTGCTGTCTCCCTGTCTGTGTCTCTGTACCTCTCTCTCTCTCTCTCTCTCTGTCCCTTTCCCCCACCTTTCTCTGTAACTCTCTCTCTCTCTGTCCCTCTCTCTCTGTCCCTGTCTCACTGTGTCTCTCTGTCCATCTCTCTCTCTGTCCCTCCCACTCTGATCCTCACTCTCTCTGTCTCCCTGTCCCTCTCTCTCTCCATGTCCCTCCCTCACACTCTCTCTCTTTCCCTCCTTCGCTCTCTCTCTCTTTCCCTCAGTCTCGCTATCCCTTAGTCTCTCTATTTCTCTCTGTGTTCCTCTGTCATTCTTCTCTCTCAGTCTCGCTGCCCCTCTCTTTCTGTGTCTCTCTGTCCCCCTCTCTGTCTGTATGTCTCTGTCTCTTTGTCCCTCTCGCTCTGTCCCTCTCTCTGTCCCTCCCTCTCTGTCTCGCGCTCTGTTCTCTCTCTGTCTCTAGGTCCTTCCCTCACTCTCTCTCTCTCTGTCCCTCTGTCCGTCTCTCTCTCTCTCTGTCTCTCGATCGCGCCCTCTCTTTCCCTGGCCCTCTCACTCTCTGTCCCTTTCTCTGTCCCTTTCTCTCTCTCTGTCCGTCTCTCACCGTGTCCCTCTCTCTCTGTCCCGCTCTCTCTGTCCCTCTCTTTCTGTCTCTCTCTCTGTCTCCGTCTTCTCTCTGTCTCTGTGTCCATCTCTCACTGTCCTCTCACTCTCTCTCCCTCTCTTTCTGTCCCTCAACCTCTGTGTTCCTCTCTCTCTCTGTGTCCCTCTCTCGCTGTGTCTCTCTGTCCCTCTGCCTCTCGCGTTCTGCCTGTCCCTCTATCACTGTGTTTCTCTGTCCCTCTCTGCCCGTCCCCTCACTCACTGTCCCACTCTGGGTCCCTCTCTCTCCCTCTCTCTGTCTGTCTGTCTCTCTCTCTCTCCGTCCCTCTCTCTCAGTGACTATCTCTCTGTCCCTCTATCTCTGTATCCCTCGCTCTCTTTGTGTCCCTTTATCCCTCTCTCAATCTGTCTCTCTGTCCCTCTCTCTCTCTGTCCCTGCGTCCGTCTATCTCGCTGTCTCTGTCCCTCTTTGTGTCCCTCTCTCTCTATCTCTCTGTCCCTCACCCTCTGTGTTCCGCGCTCTCTCTGCTCCTCTCTCGCTGTGTCACCCTATCCCTCTCTCTCTCACTCTCTCTCTCTGTCCCTCTATCTCTGTGTTTCTCTGTCCCTCTCTCTGTCTCTGTCCCTCTCTGTCTGTCCCTCTCACTCACTGTCCCTCTCTGGGTCCCTCTCTCTATCCCTTTCTCACTCACTCACCCACTGTATCCCTCTCTCTCTCTCTGTCCCTCTCACGCTGTGTCTCCCTTTCCCTCTCTCTCTCACTCTCTCTCTGTTCCTCTATCTCTGTGTTTCTCTGTCCTTCTCTCTATCTCTGTCCCTCTCACTCACTGTCCGTCTCTTGGTCCGTCTCTCTATCCATCTCTCTGTCTCTCTCGCACTCTCTCTCTCTCTCTCTCCCTCTGACCCTCTCTCTCAGTCGCTTTCTCTCTGTCCCTCTATCTATCTGTCCCTCTCTCTCTTTGTGTCCCTCTGTCGCTCTGTCCCTCTCTCAATCTCTCTCTCTCTCTCTCTCTCTCTCTCTGCCCCTCGGGCTCTCTGTCCCTGTATCTGTCCCTCTCTCTCAGTCTCAGTCTCTCTGTCCCTCTCTCTCTCTGTCTCTCTGTCCCCCCTTCTCTGGGTCCCTCTCTCTCTCTGTCTCTCTCTCTCTGTCTCTCTCTCTCTCTGTCTCTCTGTCCCCATCTCTCTCTGTCTCCTTCTCTCTCTCTCCATGTTGCTCTCTTCCTCTCTATCTCTCTGTCCCTCTCTCTCTTCGTCCCGCTAGTTCTCTTACTTCGTTTATCACTCTCTGTGTTCCTCTCTCTGTGCCTCTGTCTCTGTTCCCACCCCTCTCTCAGTCTATCTGTCCTTATCTCTCTCTCTCTCCCTCTCTATCAGTTTCTCTAGCCCTCTCTCTCTGTCTCTCTCTCTGTCACTGTCTCTCTGTCCCGCTCTCACTCTGTCTCGCTGTCCCTCTCTCACTCTGTGTCGCTAGGTCTCACTGTCCCCCTCTCTCTTTGTTCCTCTGTACCTCTCTCTCTATCTCTCGGTCCATCTCTCTCTCTGTCACTCTCTCTATGTCCCACGGTCTCTCTCGATTTCTCTCTCTCTCTCTCTCTCTCTCGCTCGCTCTCTCTCTCTCTCTCTCTCTCTCTCTCTCTCTCTCTCTGCCCCTCGGTCGCTCTGTCACTCTCTCTCTCACTCTGTCTCTCTCTACCTCCCTCTCCTTCTGTGCCTCTCTGGCCCTCTGTCCATATGTCTCTCTGTAACTCTCTCTGTCCCTCTGTCCCTCTCTCTCTTTCTGTGTCGCTTTCTCTCTCACTGTGTCCCTCTCGCTCTCTCTCAGTCTCTGTTCCTCTCTCTCTGTGTCTCTTTCCACCCTCTCTATCTGTGTCTCTCTGTCACTCTCTCTCTTTCTTTGTCGCTCTCTCTCTCACTTGTCCCTCTCGCTCTCTCTGTCCCTCTCTCTGCGTGCCTCTCTCTCTCTGTCCCTCTCCCTGTCTCTCTCTCTCTCTGGCCCCTTTCTCTCTGTCCCTCTCTCCCTGTCTCCCTCTCTCTCTTTGTCCCGCTCTCTCTGTCCTTCTCTCTTTGTCCTCCTCGATCTCTGCCCTCTCACTCTCAGTCACTCTCTCTCTGTTCCTCTCTCTCTGTCCCTCACCCTCTCTGTGTCACCCTCTCTCTCGGTGTCTCTCTGTCGCTCTATCTCTCGCTCTCTCTCTCTTTCCCTCTATCTCAGTGTTTCTCTGTCTCTCTCTCTCTGTCCATCTGTCTCTTTCTGTCTGTCTCTCTGTGTCTCTCTGTCCCTCTCACTCTGTACCTGCCTCGATCTCTCTCTCTGTCCCTCTCTCTCTCTTTCTGTATCTTTCTCTCTGTCTCTGTTCCTCTCTCTCTGTCCCTCTCTCACTCTCCCCTCTCTCTATCTCTCTCAGTCTCTCTGTCCCTCTCTCTCTCTCTGTCCATCTCTCTCAGTCCCTCACTCTCTCTCTCACTGACCCTCTCCCTCAGTCGCTATCTCTCTTTCCCACTATCTCTCTGTCTCTCTATCTCTCTGTCTCTCTGTCCCTCTCTCACTCTCTGTGTGTCTCTCTGTCCCTCTCACCCTGTCCCTCTCTCTCTCACTCTCTGTCCGTCTCGCGCTCTCCCTCTGTGTCTCTCTCTCACTGTCCCTTTTTCTCTGTCTCTCTGTCACTCTCTATCTCTCTGTCTCTCTCTCTCTGTCCCTCTCACTCTCTCTGTCCCTCTATTTCTCTCAGTCTCTCTGTCACTCTGTGTGTGTGTGTGTCCCTCTCTCTCTCCCTGTCCCTCTATCTCTTTCTGTCTCTCTGTACCCATCTCTCTCTCTGTGCTTCTCTCTCTGTGTGTTGCTCTCTCCCTTTCTGTCTCTCTGTCCATCTCTCTCTCGGTCTCTCTGTCCTTCTCCCTCTCTCTCTCTCTCTCTCTCTCTGTGTCCCCCTCTCTCTCTGTTCCTCTCTCTCTCTGTCTCTCTGTCGCTCTATCCCCTCTCTCTCTCTCAGTCGCTCTGTCCCTCTCCCTCTCTCTGCCCCTCTCCCTCTCTCTGTCCCACAAGCCCTCTGTCAGTCTCCCTCCCTGTTCCTCTCTCTCTGTGTCTCTTTGTCCCTCTGTCCCTCTCTCTCTCTGTGTCCTTCTGTCCGTCTCTCTCTCTCTCTCTCTCTCTCTCTCTCTCTCGGTCCCCCCCTTTCTCTGTCTCTCTGTCTTTCTATTCTCTCTCTCTCAGCCTTTCTCTCCCTCTCTCTGTCTCGCTGTCTCTCTGTCACTCTGTCTCACTGTCCGTCTCTCTCTCAGTCCTTCTCTATCTGTGTCTCCCTCTCCCTCTGTGTCTCTATTCCTCTCTCACTCTGTCTCTTTGTCCCTCTCTCTATTTGTGTCCCTCTGTCCCGCAGTCCCCCTCTCTCTCTGTCTCTCGGTCCCTCTCTCTCTGTCCCTCTGTCCGTCTCTCTCTCTCTCTCTAGATCTTCCATCTCTCTCTGTCCCTCTCTCTCTCTGTCTCTCGGTCACTCTGACCGTATCTCTGTCTGTCCCTTTCTATCTCTGTCTCTCTGTCCTTCTGTCCCTCTCTCTCTGTCTCTCTGCCCCTCTCCCTCTCTCTCTCTCTGTCCCCCCCTCTCTCTCTCTGTCATTCTATCTGTCTCTGTCCCTCTCTCTTTCTCTCTGTCCCTCTCTCTCTCTGCCTCTCTGTCCTCTCACGCTCTGTCTCCCTCTCTCACTGTACGTTGCTCTCTCTCCCTGTCTGTCTCTCTGTCCCTCTCTGTATCTCTGTCTCTCTCTCCCTCTCTCTCTCTGTCCCTCAGTCTCAGTGTCCCTCCCTTACTCTGTCTCTCTCTCCCTCTCTCTCTCTGTCTCTCTCTCTCTGTCCTCTCTCTGTCTCTATGACGCTCTCTCTCTCTCTGTACCTCTGACCGTCTCTCTCTCTGTATCTCGGACCCCACTCTCTTTCCCTGTACCTCTCACTCGCTGTACCTCTCTCTGTCCCTTTTTCGCTCTCTGTCCCTCTCTCACTGTGTCCCTCTCCCTCTGTGTCCCTCTCTCTCTGTGTCCCTCTCTCTCTGTCCCGCTCTCTCTGTCACTCTCTTTCTGTCTCTCTCTCTCTCTCTCTCTCTCTCCTCTCCCAGTCTCTGTGTACCTCTCTCTCTCTCTGTACATCTGTCCGTCTCTCTCTCTGTCCTTCGGAACCCCCTCTCTCTCCGTGTCCCTCTCAGCATCTGTACCTCTCTCTGTCCCTCTGTCTCTCTGTCCCTCTGTCCCTCATCCCCTGTGTCCCTCTCTCCCTGTCCTCTCGCTCTCTGTCGTGCGCTCGGTCCCTTTCTCTCTCTCTCTGTCCCTCGGTCACTCTGTCCCTCTCTCTGTCTGTCTCTTTCTATCTCTCTGTCACTCTGTCACACTGTCCCTCTATCTCTGTCTCTCTGCCCTCTTCCCCTTTCTCTCTGTGTCCCTCTCTCTCTGTTCCTCTCTCCCTGCCCCTCTGCCTCTCTATCCCCCGCTCTCTCTCAGTCTCTCTGCCCCGATCTCTCTGTCCATCTCCATCTCTGTCTCGTTCTCTCTCTCTCTGTATCCTCCTCTCTGTCTCTGTCCCTCTCTCTCTTTCTCTCTGTCCCTCTCTCTCTCTGCCTCTCTGTCCCCTCTATCTCTGTCTCCCTCTCTCTCTCTCTGTGCTGCTCTCTCCCTCTCTGTCTCTCTGTAGCTCTCTCTCTCTCTGTCTGTCCCTCTCCCCCTCTTTCTCTGTACCTCTCTCTCTCTGTTGCTCTCGCTCTGTCCCTCTATCTCTCTGTCCCTCTCTCTCTCTGTCCCTGTCGCTCTGTGTTTCCCTGTCCCTCTCTCTCTCTGTCCCTCCCTCTCTGATCCTCACTCTCTCTGTGTCCCTGACCCTCTTTCTCTCCGTGTCCCTCTCTCACACTCTCTCCCTGTCCCTCCTTCGATCTCTCTCTCTTTACCTCACTCTCTCTATCCCTCAGTCTCTCTATTTCTCTCTGTGTTCCTCTGTCATTCTTCTCTCGCATTCTCGCTGTCCCTCTCTTTCTGTGTCTCTCTGTCCCCCTCTCTGTCTGTGTGTGTCTCTCTCTCTGTCCCTCTCGCTCTGTCCCTCTCTGTCCCTCTCTCTCTGTCTCACGCTCTGTTCTCTCTCTGTCTCTATGTCCCTCTCTCTCTCTCAGTCCCTCTGTCCGTCTCTCTCTCTCTCTGTCTCTCGATCGCGCCCTCTCTCTCCCTGGCCCTCTCACCCTCTGTCCCTTTCTCTGTCCCTTACTCTCTCTCTGTCCGTCTCTCACCGTGTCCCGCTCTCTCTGTCCCTCTCTTTCTGTCTCTCTTTCCGTCTCCTCTCTGTCTCTGTGTCCATCTCTCACTGTCCTCTCACTCTCTGTCCCTCTCTTTCTGTCCCTCAACCTCTGTGTTCCTCTCTCTCTCTCTGTCCCTCCCTAGTTGTGTCTCCCTGTCCCTCTCTCTCTCGCTTTCTCCCTGTCCCTCTATCACTGTGTTTCTCTGTCCCTCTCTCAGCCTCTGTCCCTCTCTGCCCGTCCCCCTCACTCACTGTCCCACTCTGGGTCCCTCTCTCTCTCTCCCTCTCTTTGTCTGTCTGCCTGTCTGTCTCTCTCGCCGTCTCTCTCTCTCAGTCGCTATCTCTATGTCCCTCTATCTCTCTATCCCTCGCTCTATTTGTTTCCCTCTGTCGCTCTGTCCCTCTCTCAATCTGTATCTCTGTCCCTCTCTCTCTCTCTCTCTCTGTCCCTGTGTCCCTCTATCTCGCTGTCCCTCTCTCTCTCTGTCCCTCTGTCCCTTTCTCCCTCTCTCTGTCCTTCTCTCTCTGTCCCTCACCCTCTGTGTTCCGCTCTCTCTCTGTCCATCTCTCGCTGTGTCACCCTATCCCTCTCTCTCTCACTCTCTCTCTGTCCCTCTATCTCTGTGTTTCCTTGTCCCCCCCTCTCTCTCTGTCCCTCTCTGTCTATCCCTCTCACTCACTGTCAGTCTCTGGGTCCCTCTCTCTATCCCTCTCTCTGTCTCTCTCACTCTGTCTCTCTCTCTCTCTCTCTTTGACCCTCTCTCTCAGTCGCTATCTCTCTGTCCCTCTATCTCTCTGTCCCTCTCTCTCTTTGTGTCCCTCTGTCGCTCTGTCCCTCTCACAATCTCTCTCTCTGTCCCTCTCTCTCTGTCCCTCTATCTATCTATCCCTCTCTCTCTTTTTGTCTCTCTCTCTCTATCTCTCTGTCTCCCTCTCTGTCCCTCTGTCCCTTTCTCTCTCTCTCTGTCCCTCTCTCTCTCTCTCTGTCCTTCTGTCCGTCTCTCTCTCTCTCTCTCGGTCCCCGCCCTTTCTCTGTCTCTCTGTCTTTCTATTCTCTCTCACTCTGCCTCTCTCTCCCTCTCTCTGTCTCGCTGTCTCTCTGTCCCTCTGTCTCACTGTCCGTCTCTTTCTCAGTCCCTCTCTATCTGTGTCTCCCTGTCCCTCTGTGTATCTATTCCTCTCTCACTCTGTCTCTTTGTCACTCTCTCTCTTTGTGTCCCTCTGTCCCGCAGTCCCCCTCTGTCCGTCTCTCTCTCTCTCTCTAGGTCCTCCATCTCTCTCTGTCCCTCTCTCTCTCTGTCTCTTGGTCACTCTGTCCGTCTCTCTTTCAGTCTCTTTCTACCTCTGTCTCTCTGTCCTTCTGTCCCTCTCTCTCTGTCTCTCTGCCCCTCTCCCTCTCTCTCTCTCTGTCACCCACTCTCTCTCTCTGTCATTCTATCTGTCTCTGTCCCTCTCTCTTTCTCTCTGTCCCTCTCTCTCTCTGCCTCTCTGTCCTCTCACGCTCTGTCTCCCTCTCTCACTGTGCGTTGCTCTCTCTCCCTGTCTGTCTCTCTGTCCCTCTCTGTATCTCTGTGTCTCTCTCCCTCTCTCTCTCTGTCCCTCAGTCTCACTGTCCCTCCCTTACTCTGTCTCTCTGTCCCACTCTCTCTCTGTCTCTCTCTCTCTGTCCTCTCTCTGTCTCTATGTCGCTCTCTCTCTCTCTCTGTACCTCTGACCGTCTCTCTCTCTGTATCTCGGACCCCACTCGCTCTCCCTGTACCTCCCACTCGCTGTACCTCTCTCTGTCCCTTTCTCGTTCTCTGTCCCTCTCTCACTGTGTCCCTCTCCCTCTGTGTCGCTCTCTCTCTCTCTGTCACTCTCTCTCTCTCTCCCGCTCTCTCTGTCACTCTCTTTCTGTCCCTCTCTATCTCTGTACCTCTGTCCGTCTCTCTCTCTGTCTCTCGGAACCCCCTCTCTCTCCGTGTCCCTCTCAGTCTCTGTACCTCGCTCTGTCCCTCTGTCTCTCTGTCCCTCTGTCCCTCATCCCCTGTGTCCCTCTCTCCCTGTCCTCTCACTCTCTGTCGTTCGCTCGGTCCCTTTCTCTCTCTCTCTGTCCCACGGTCAATCTGTCCCTCTCTCTGTCTGTCTCTTTCTATCTCTCTGTCCCTCCGTCACACTGTCCCTCTATCTCGGTCTCTTTGCCCTCTGCCCCTTTCTCTCTGTGTCCCTCTCTCTCTGTTCCTCTCTCTCTGCCCCTCTGCCTCTCTATCCCCCGCTCTCTCTCAGTCTCTCTGCCCCTATCTCTCTGTCCATCTCCATCTCTGTCTCGTTCTCTCTCTCTCTCTCTGTCCCTCTCCCCCACCTTTCTCTGTAACTCTCTCTCTCTGTTGCTCTCGCTCTGTCCCTCTATCTCTCTGTCCCTCTCTCTCTCTGTCCCTGTCGCTCTGTGTTTCCCTGTCCCTCTCTCTCTCTGTCCCTCCCTCTCTGATCCTCACTCTCTCTGTGTCCCTGACCCTCTTTCTCTCCGTGTCCCTCTCTCACACTCTCTCCCTGTCCCTCCTTCGATCTCTCTCTCTTTACCTCACTCTCTCTATCCCTCAGTCTCTCTATTTCTCTCTGTGTTCCTCTGTCATTCTTCTCTCGCATTCTCGCTGTCCCTCTCTTTCTGTGTCTCTCTGTCCCCCTCTCTGTCTGTGTGTGTCTCTCTCTCTGTCCCTCTCGCTCTGTCCCTCTCTGTCCCTCTCTCTCTGTCTCACGCTCTGTTCTCTCTCTGTCTCTATGTCCCTCTCTCTCTCTCAGTCCCTCTGTCCGTCTCTCTCTCTCTCTCTGTCTCTCGATCGCGCCCTCTCTCTCCCTGGCCCTCTCACCCTCTGTCCCTTTCTCTGTCCCTTTCTCTCTCTCTGTCCGTCTCTCACCGTGTCCCGCTCTCTCTGTCCCTCTCTTTCTGTCTCTCTTTCCGTCTCCTCTCTGTCTCTGTGTCCATCTCTCACTGTCCTCTCACTCTCTGTCCCTCTCTTTCTGTCCCTCAACCTCTGTGTTCCTCTCTCTCTCTCTGTCCCTCCCTAGTTGTGTCTCCCTGTCCCTCTCTCTCTCGCTTTCTCCCTGTCCCTCTATCACTGTGTTTCTCTGTCCCTCTCTCAGCCTCTGTCCCTCTCTGCCCGTCCCCCTCACTCACTGTCCCACTCTGGGTCCCTCTCTCTCTCTCCCTCTCTTTGTCTGTCTGCCTGTCTGTCTCTCTCGCCGTCTCTCTCTCTCAGTCGCTATCTCTATGTCCCTCTATCTCTCTATCCCTCGCTCTATTTGTTTCCCTCTGTCGCTCTGTCCCTCTCTCAATCTGTATCTCTGTCCCTCTCTCTCTCTCTCTCTCTCTGTCCCTGTGTCCCTCTATCTCGCTGTCCCTCTCTCTCTCTGTCCCTCTGTCCCTTTCTCCCTCTCTCTGTCCTTCTCTCTCTGTCCCTCACCCTCTGTGTTCCGCTCTCTCTCTGTCCATCTCTCGCTGTGTCACCCTATCCCTCTCTCTCTCACTCTCTCTCTGTCCCTCTATCTCTGTGTTTCCTTGTCCCCCCCCTCTCTCTCTGTCCCTCTCTGTCTATGCCTCTCACTCACTGTCAGTCTCTGGGTCCCTCTCTCTATCCCTCTCTCTGTCTCTCTCACTCTGTCTCTCTCTCTCTCTCTCTTTGACCCTCTCTCTCAGTCGCTATCTCTCTGTCCCTCTATCTCTCTGTCCCTCTCTCTCTTTGTGTCCCTCTGTCGCTCTGTCCCTCTCACAATCTCTCTCTCTGTCCCTCTCTCTCTGTCCCTCTATCTATCTATCCCTCTCTCTCTTTTTGTCTCTCTCTCTCTATCTCTCTGTCTCCCTCTCTGTCCCTCTGTCCCTTTCTCTCTCTCTCTGTCCCTCTCTCTCTCTCTCTGTCCTTCTGTCCGTCTCTCTCTCTCTCTCTCTCTCGGTCCCCGCCCTTTCTCTGTCTCTCTGTCTTTCTATTCTCTCTCACTCTGCCTCTCTCTCCCTCTCTCTGTCTCGCTGTCTCTCTGTCCCTCTGTCTCACTGTCCGTCTCTTTCTCAGTCCCTCTCTATCTGTGTCTCCCTGTCCCTCTGTGTATCTATTCCTCTCTCACTCTGTCTCTTTGTCACTCTCTCTCTTTGTGTCCCTCTGTCCCGCAGTCCCCCTCTGTCCGTCTCTCTCTCTCTCTCTAGGTCCTCCATCTCTCTCTGTCCCTCTCTCTCTCTGTCTCTTGGTCACTCTGTCCGTCTCTCTTTCAGTCTCTTTCTACCTCTGTCTCTCTGTCCTTCTGTCCCTCTCTCTCTGTCTCTCTGCCCCTCTCCCTCTCTCTCTCTCTGTCACCCACTCTCTCTCTCTGTCATTCTATCTGTCTCTGTCCCTCTCTCTTTCTCTCTGTCCCTCTCTCTCTCTGCCTCTCTGTCCTCTCACGCTCTGTCTCCCTCTCTCACTGTGCGTTGCTCTCTCTCCCTGTCTGTCTCTCTGTCCCTCTCTGTATCTCTGTGTCTCTCTCCCTCTCTCTCTCTGTCCCTCAGTCTCACTGTCCCTCCCTTACTCTGTCTCTCTGTCCCACTCTCTCTCTGTCTCTCTCTCTCTGTCCTCTCTCTGTCTCTATGTCGCTCTCTCTCTCTCTCTGTACCTCTGACCGTCTCTCTCTCTGTATCTCGGACCCCACTCGCTCTCCCTGTACCTCCCACTCGCTGTACCTCTCTCTGTCCCTTTCTCGTTCTCTGTCCCTCTCTCACTGTGTCCCTCTCCCTCTGTGTCGCTCTCTCTCTCTCTGTCACTCTCTCTCGCTCTCCCGCTCTCTCTGTAACTCTCTTTCTGTCCCTCTCTCTCTCTGTACCTCTGTCCGTCTCTCTCTCTGTCTCTCGGAACCCCCTCTCTCTCCGTGTCCCTCTCAGTCTCTGTACCTCGCTCTGTCCCTCTGTCTCTCTGTCCCTCTGTCCCTCATCCCCTGTGTCCCTCTCTCCCTGTCCTCTCACTCTCTGTCGTTCGCTCGGTCCCTTTCTCTCTCTCTCTGTCCCACGGTCAATCTGTCCCTCTCTCTGTCTGTCTCTTTCTATCTCTCTGTCCCTCCGTCACACTGTCCCTCTATCTCGGTCTCTTTGCCCTCTGCCCCTTTCTCTCTGTGTCCCTCTCTCTCTGTTCCTCTCTCTCTGCCCCTCTGTCTCTCTATCCCCCGCTCTCTCTCAGTCTCTCTGCCCCTATCTCTCTGTCCATCTCCATCTCTGTCTCGTTCTCTCTCTCTCTCTGTCCCTCTCCCCCACCTTTCTCTGTAACTCTCTCTCTCTCTGTCCCTCTCTCTGTCCCTGTCTCACTGTGCCTCTCTGTCCCTCTCTCTCTCTGTCCCTCCCTCTCTGATCCTCACTCTCTCTGTGTCCCTGACCCTCTCTCTCTGCGTGTTCTTCTCTCACACTCTCTCTCTGTCACTCCTTCGATCTCGCTCTCTTTCCCTCAGTCTCGCTATCCCTCAGTCTCTCTATTTCTCTCTGTGTTCCTCTGTCATTCTTCTCTCGCAGTCTCGCTGTCCCTCTCTTTCTGTGTCTCTCTGTCCCCCTCTCTGTCTGTGTGTGTCTCTCTCTCTGTCCCTCTTGCTCTGTCCCTCTCTCTGTCCCGCGCTCTCTGTCTCGCTCTCTGTTCTCTCTCTGTCTCTATGTCCCTCTCTCTCTCTGTCCCTCTGTCCGTCTCTCTCTCTCTGTCTCTCGATCGCGCCCTCTCTCTCCCTGGCCCTCTCACCCTCTGTCCCTTTCTCTGTCCCTTTCTCTCTCTCTGTCCGTCTCTCACCGTGTTCCTCTCTCTCTGTCCCTCTCTCTCTGTCTCTCTCTCTCTCTGTCCCTCTCTCTCTGTCCCGCTCTCTCTGTCCCTCTCTTTCTGTCTCTCTCTCTTTCCGTCTTCTCTCTGTCTCTGTGTCCATCTCTCACTGTCCTCTCACTCTCTGTCCCTCTCTTTCTGTCCCTCAACCTCTGTGTTTCTCTCTCTCTCTGTCCCTCTCTCGCTGTGTCTCCCTGTCCCTCTCTCTCTCGCTTTCTCCCTGTCCCTCTATCTCTGTGTTTCCTTGTCCCTCTCTCTCTCTCTGTGTCCCTCTCTGTCTATCCCTCTCACTCACTGTCAGTCTCTGGGTCCCTCTCTCTATCCCTCTCTCTGTCTCTCTCACTCTGTCTCTCTCTCTCTCTGTCCCTCTCTCTCAGTCGCTATCTCTCTGTCCCTCTATCTCTCTGTCCCTCCCTCTCTTTGTGTCCCTCTGTCGCTCTGTCCCTCTCTCAATCTCTCTCTCTGTCCCTCTCTCTCTCTCTGTCCCTCTATCTCTCTATCCCTCTCTCTCTTTTTGTCTCTCTCTCTCTATCTCTCTGTCTCTCTCTCTGTCCCTCTGTCCCTTTCTCTCTCTCTCTGTCCCTCTCTCTCTGTCCCTCACCCTCTGTGTCCCTCTCTCTTTCTCTGTCCCTCTCTCACTGTTTCTCCCTGTCCCTCTCCCTCTCGCTCTCTCTCTGTCCCTCTATTTCTGTGTTTCTCTGTCCCTCTCTCAGTCTCTATGTCCCTCTTTCCCTGTCCCTCTCACTCTCTGTCCCTCTCTCTGTCCCTTTCCCTCTCTCTGTCTCTCTCCCTCTCTGTGTCCCTCTCTCTCTCTGTCCGTCTCTCTGTGTCTCCCTGTCCATTGGGCGGCACGGTGGCACAGTAGTTAGCCCTGCTGCCTCAAAGCGCCAGAGACCCAAGTTCAATTTCCGCCTCAGGCAACTGTCTGTGTGGAGTTGGCACATTCTCCCCGTGTCTGCATGGGTTTCCTCCGGGTACTCTGGTTTCCTCCCACAGTCCAGAGATGTGCAGTTCAGGTGAATTGGCCATGCTAAATTGCCCGTAGTGTTAGGTAAGGAGTAAATGTAGGGGTATGGGTGGGTTGCTCTTCGGCGGGTCGGTGTGGACTTGTTGGGCCGATGGGCCTGTTTCCACACTGTAAGTAATCTAATCTAATCTCTCTCGCGCTCTCTCTCTCTGTCCCTCTCTGCCTGACCATCTCACTCACTATCCCTATCTGGGTTCATCTCTAGGTCCCTCTCTCTCACTGACCCTCTCTCACTCTGTACCTCTCTCTCTGTTGCACACTCACTCTGTATCTCTGTCCCTCTTTCTCTGTCTCTCTGTCGCTCTCCTTCTCTCACTCTGTGTCCCTCTCTCATCTCTGTTCCTCTGTTTCTGTCCGCACCCTCCCTCTCTCTGTCAATCTCTCTGTCTCTCTCTCTCTCTCTCTCGATCCCACTCTCTCAGTGTCTCTCTGTCGCTCTATTTCTCGCGCTCTCTCTGTCCCTCTATCTCTGTGTCTCTCTGTCTCTCTCTCCATCTCTC
This sequence comes from Chiloscyllium punctatum, assembly GCF_047496795.1. Classification (NCBI taxonomy): domain Eukaryota; kingdom Metazoa; phylum Chordata; class Chondrichthyes; order Orectolobiformes; family Hemiscylliidae; genus Chiloscyllium; species Chiloscyllium punctatum. Next base: position 34,140,247 of record NC_092757.1, read on the forward strand.
ACGCTCTGGGTGGCTCTCTGTCCCTCTACGCTGTCCCTCCCTCTCTCCCTCTGTCCCTCTCTCGCTCTCCCTCTGTGTCCCTCTCTCACTGTCCCTTTCTCTCTGTCTCTCTGTCCCTCTCTCTCTCTGTCTCTCTCTCTCTCTCTCTCTGTCCCTCTCACTCTCTCTTTCGATCTCTCTCTCAGTCTCTCTGTCCCTCTGTGTGTGTGTGTGTGTGTGTGTGTGTGTGTGTGTGTGTCCCTCTCTCTCTCTCTCTCTGTCTCTCTGTCCCCATCTATCTCTGTCTCGCTCTCTCTCTGTGTCTTGCTCTTCCCCTCTCTGTCTCTCTGTCCCTCTCTCTCTGTCTCTCTGTCCCACTCCCTCTCTCTCTGTCCCCCTCTCTCTCTGTTTCCCTCTCTCTGTTCCTCTTTCTCTCTATCCCCCTTTCTCTCTCAGTCTCTCTGTCCCTCTCTCTTTCTGGCCTTCTCTCGCTGTCTCTCGCGCTCTCTGTCCCTCTCTCCCTGTCCTTTCTCGCGCTCTCTATGTCACCCTCTCTCTGTCCCTCTCTCTCTGTCTCTCTGTCTGTCTCTCTCTCACTGTCCCTCTCTCTCTCTGCACCTCTCTCTCTCTCTGTTGTACTCTCAATCGGTCTCTCTGTCCCTCTTTCCCTGTCTCTCTTTGGCTCTCCTTCTCTCACTCTGTGTCCCTCTCTCATCTCTGTTCCTCTGTCTCTGTGCCTCTGTCTCTGTCCGCAGCCTTCCTCTCTCAGTCTTTCAGTCCTTCTCTCTCTCTCTCAGTCTGTCTGTCCATCTATCTCTCAGTCTCTCTGTCACTCTCTCACTCTGTCTCTCTGACTTACTCTATCTGTGTCTCTCGGTCCCCCCCTCTCTCTCTCTCCCCACTCTCTCTGTCCTTCGGTCTCTCTGTCCCTCTCTCTATGTCCCTCGCTCTCTCTCTCTTTCTGCGTCCTTCTGTCTGTCTCTGACCCTCTCTCTCTGTCTCTCTATCCCTCTTTCTTTCTCTCTGTTCCGCTCTCTCACTGCCTCTCTGTCACCTACCTCTCTGCCTCCATCTCTCTCTGTGTTGCTCTCTCCCTTTTTGTCTCTCTGTCCATCTCTCTATCGGTCTCTCTGTTCCTCTCCCTCTCTCTCTCTCTCTCTCTCTCTCTCTCTCTCTGTCCCTCTCTCTCTCTGTTCCTCTCTATCTGTCCCTCTGTCACTCTATCCCTCTCTCAATCTCTCTCTCTGTCCCTCTCTCTTTCTGTCCCAGTATCTCTCTATCACTCTCTCTCTTTTTGTCCCTCTCTCTCTATCTCTCTGTCTCTCTCTCTCTCAGTCTCTCTGTCCCTCTCTCTCTCTGTCTCTCACGCCCTCTGTCCCTCTCCCTCTCTGTCCCCCTCTCTCTCTGTGTCTCTCTGTCCCTTTGTGTCTCTGTTCCCCTGTCCGTCTCTCTCTCTGTCACTCGGTCCCCCCCACCCCCCCACTCTCTCTGTCCCTCTGTCTCACTGTCCCTCTCTCTCTCAGTCTCACTCTCCCTCTCTCTGTCTCTCTCTGTCCCTCTGTCTTACTGTCCCTCTCTCTCTCAGACCCTCTCTATCTGTGTCTCCCTGTCCCTCTGTGTTTCTATTCCTCTCTCACTCTGTCTCTTTGCCCCCCCTCTCTCTTTGTGTCCATCTGTCCCGCTGACCCTCTCTCTCTCTCCCTGTCTCCCTTTCCCTCCCTCTCGCTGTCCCTCTGTCCATCTTTCTCTCTGTCTCTCGGTACCCCACTCTCTCTCTGTCCCTCTGTCTCACTGTCCCTCTCTCTCTCAGTCCCACTCGATCTGTCCGTCTCTATTTCTCTGTCTCTCAGTCCCACAAGTCTATCTGTCCCTCTCTCTGTCTGTCTCTTTCTATCTCTCTGTCTCTCTGTCCCTTTCCCTCTCTCTCTCTCTGTATCCCTCTCTCTCTGTTCCTCTCTCTCTGTCCCTCTGCCTCTCAATCCCCCCCCACTCTCTATGTCTCTCTGCCCCTCTCTCTCTGTCCATCTCACTCTCTCTGTGTCCCCCCTCTCTCTCTGTGTCCTCTCTGTCTCTGTCCCTCTCTCTTTCTTTTTGTCCCTTTCTCTGCCTCTCTGTCCCCTCCATCTCTGTCTCCCTCTCTCTCTGTGTTGCTCTCTCTCCTGTCTGTCTCTCTGTCCGTCTCTGTATCTCTTTCTCTCTGTCCTTCTCCCTCTCTATCTCTCTATCTCTCTGTTCCTCTCTCTCTGTCCCTCGGTCTCTCTCACCCTCTCTCTCTCTGTCCCTCTGTCTCACTGTCCCTCCCTCACTCTGTCTCTCTGTCCCTCTCTCTCTCTCTGTGTCTCAACGTCCCTCTGTCCATCAGTCTCTCTGTCCCTCTCTCTCTCTGTCTCTCACTCTCTTTCTGTCCTCTCTGTGCCTCTATGTACCTCTCTGTCTCCGTACCTCAGTGCGTCTCTCTCTCTGTCTCTCGGTCCCCCCCCTCCCCCTATCCCTCTCACTCTCTGTCCCTCTCTCTGTCCCTTTCTCTCTCTTTCTGTGTCCCTCTCTCTCTGTCCGTGATCCTCTGTGTCCCTCGCTCCCTGTCCTCTCACTCTCTGTCCCTCACTCGGTCCCTTTCTCTCTCTCTCTGTCCCTCGGTCACTCTGTCCCTCTCTCTGTCTGTCTCTTTCTATCTCTCTGTCCCTCTGTCACTCTGTCCCACTATCTCTGTCTCTCTGCCCTTTCCCCTCTCTCTGTGTGTCTCTCTCTCTCTCTGTCCCTCTGCCTCTCTATCCCCCTCTCTCTCAGTCTCTCTGCCCCTCTATCTCTGTCCATCTCTATCTCTGTCTCCCTCTCTCTCTCTGTGCTGCTCTCTCCCTGTCTGTGTCTCTGCACCTCTCTCTCTCTCTCTCTCTGTCCCTCTCTCTCTGTCCCTGTCTCACTGTGTCTCTCTGTCCATCTCTCTCTCTGTCCCTCCCACTCAGATCCTCACTCTCTCTGTCTCCCTGTCCCTCTCTCTCTCCGTGTCCCTCTCTCACACTCTCCCTCTGTCCGTCCTTCGCTCTCTCTCTCTCTTTCCCTCAGTCTCGCTATCCCTTAGTCTCTCTATTTCTCTCTGTGTTCCTCTGTCATTCTTCTCTCTCAGTCTCGCTGCCCCTCTCTTTCTGTGTCTCTCTGTCCCCCTCTCTGTCTGTATGTCTCTCTCTCTTTGTCCCTCTCGCTCTGTCCCTCTCTCTGACCCTCCCTCTCTGTCTCGCGCTCTGTTCTCTCTCTGTCTCTAGGTCCCTCCCTCTCTTTCTCTCTCTGTCCCTCTGTCCGTCTCTCTCTCTCTGTCTCTCGATCGCGCCCTCTCTTTCCCTGGCCCTCTCACTCTCTGTCCCTTTCTCTGTCCCTTTCTCTCTCTCTGTCCGTCTCTCACCGTGTCCCTCTCTCTCTGTCCCGCTCTCTCTGTCCCTCTCTTTCTGTCTCTCTCTCTCATCCGTCTTCTCTCTGTCTCTGTGTCCATCTCTCACTGTCCTCTCACTCTCTGTCCCTCTCTTTCTGTCCCTCAACCTCTGTGTTCCTCTCTCTCTCTGTCCCTCTCTCGCTGTGTCTCCCTGTCCCTCTGCCTCTCGCGTTCTCCCTGTCCCTCTATCACTGTGTTTCTCTGTCCCTCTCTGCCCGTCCCCTCACTCAATGTCCCACTCTGGGTCCCTCTCTCTCCCTCTCTCTGTCTGTCTGTCTCTCTCTCTCTCCGTCCCTCTCTCACAGTGACTATCTCTCTGTCCCTCTATCCCTGTATCCCTCGCTCTCTTTGTGTCCCTCTATCCCTCTCTCAATCTGTTTCTCTGTCCCTCTCTCTCTCTGTCCCTGCGTCCGTCTATCTCTCTGTCTCTGTCCCTCTTTGTGTCCCTCTCTCTCTATCTCTCTGTCCGTCTTTCTCTGTCCCTCTGTCCCTTTCTCTCTCTCTCTGTCCCTCTCTCTCTGTCCCTCACCCTCTTGTTCCGCTCTCTCTCTGCTCCTCTCTCGCTGTGTCACCCTATCCCTCTCTCTCTCACTCTCTCTCTCTCTGTCCCTCTATCTCTGTGTTTCTCTGTCCCTCTCTCTGTCTCTGTCCCTCTCTCTCTGTCCCTCTCACTCACTGTCCCTCTCTGGGTCCCTCTCTCTATCCCTTTCTCACTCACTCACCCACTGTATCCCTCTCTCTCTCTGTCCCTCTCACGCTGTGTCTCCCTTTCTCTCTCTCTCTCACTCTCTCTCTCTGTCCCTCTATCTCTGTGTTTCTCTGTCCCTCTCTCTGTCTCTGTCCCTCTCTGTCTGTCCCTCTCACTCACTGTTCCTCTCTGGATCCCTCTCTCTATCCCTTTCTCACTCACTCACCCACTGTATCCCTCTCTCTCTCTCTGTCCCTCTCACGCTGTGTCTCCCTTTCCCCCTCTCTCTCGCTCTCTCTCTGTTCCTCTATCTCTGTGTTTCTCTGTCTGTCTCTCTATCTCTGTCCCTCTCACTCACTGTCCGTCTCTTGGTCCCTCTCTCTATCCATCTCTCTGTCTCTCTCTCACTCTCTCTCTCTCTCTCTGACCCTCTCTCTCAGTCGCTTTCTCTCTGTCCCTCTATCTATCTGTCCCTCTCTCTCTTTGTGTCCCTCTGTCGCTCTGTCCCTCTCTCAATCTCCCTCTCTGTCTCTGTCTCTCTCTCTCTCTCTGCCCCTCGGGCTCTCTGTCCCTGTATCTGTCCCTCTCCCTCTCTCAGTCTCAGTCTCTCTGTCCCTCTCTCTCTCTGTCTCTCTGTCCCCCCTTCTCTGGGTCCCTCTCTCTCTCTGTCCCTCTCTCTCTGTGTCTCTCTCTCTCTGTCTCTCTGTCCCCATCTCTCTCTGTCTCCTTCTCTCTCTCCATGTTGCTCTCTTCTTCTCTATCTCTCTGTCCCTCTCTCTCTTCGTCCCGCTAGTTCTCTTACTTCGTTTATCACTCTCTGTGTTCCTCTCTCTGTGCCTCTGTCTCTGTTCCCACCCCTCTCTCAGTCTATGTGTCCTTATCTCTCTCTCTCTCTCTCTCCCTCTCTCTCTGTCTCTCTCTGTCACTCTCTCTCTGTCCCGCTCTCACTCTGTCTCGCTGTCCCTCTCTCACTCTGTGTCGCTAGGTCTCACTGTCCCCCTCTCTCTTTGTTCCTCTGTACCTCTCTCTCTATCTCTCGGTCCATCTCTCTCTCTGGCACTCTCTCTATGTCCCACGGTCTCTCTCGATTTCTCTCTCTCTCTCTCTCTCTCTCTCTCTCTCTCTCACTCGCTCTCTCTCTCTCTCTCTCTCTCTCTCTCTCACTCTGTCTCTCTCTACCTCCCTCTCCTTCTGTGCCTCTCTGGCCCTCTGTCCATATGTCTCTCTGTACCTCTCTCTGTCCCTCTGTCCCTCTCTCTCTTTCTGTGTCGCTTTCTCTCTCACTGTGTCCCTCTCGCTCTCTCTCAGTCTCTGTTCCTCTCTCTCTGTGTCTCTTTCCACCCTCTCTATCTGTGTCTCTCTGTCACTCTCTCTCTTTCTTTGTCGCTCTCTCTCTCACTTGTCCCTCTCGCTCTCTCTGTCCCTCTCTCTGCGTGCCTCTCTCTCTCTGTCCCTCTCCCTGTCTCTCTCTCTCTCTGGCCCCTTTCTCTCTGTCCCTCTCTCCCTGTCTCCCTCTCTCTCTTTGTCCCGCTCTCTCTGTCCTTCTCTCTCTGTCCCCCTCGATCTCTGCCCTCTCACTCTCAGTCACTCCCTCTCTGTCCCTCTCTCTCTGTCCCTCACCCTCTCTGTGTCACCCTCTCTCTCGGTGTCTCTCTGTCGCTCTATCTCTCGCTCTCTCTCTCTTTCCCTCTATCTCAGTGTTTCTCTGTCTCTCTCTCTCTGTCCATCTGTCTCTTTCTGTCTGTCTCTCTGTGTCTCTCTGTCCCTCTCACTCTGTACCTGCCTCGCTCGCTCTCTCTCTGTCCCTCTCTCTCTCTTTCTGTATCTTTCTCTCTGTCTCTGTTCCTCTCTCTCTGTCCCTCTCTCACTCTCCCCTCTCTCTATCTCTCTCAGTCTCCCTGTCCCTCTCTCTCTCTCTGTCCATCTCTCTCAGTCCCTCACTCTCTCTCTCACTGACCCTCTCTCTCAGTCGCTATCTCTCTTTCCCACTATCGCTCTGTCTCTCTATCTCTCTGTCTCTCTGTCCCTCTCACCCTGTCCCTCTCTCTCTCACTCTCTGTCCGTCTCGCGCTCTCCCTCTGTATCTCTCTCTCACTGTCCCTTTTTCTCTGTCTCTCTGTCACTCTCTATCTCTCTGTCTCTCTCTCTCTGTCCCTCTCACTCTCTCTGTCCCTCTATTTCTCTCAGTCTCTCTGTCACTCTGTGTGTGTGTGCGTCCCTCTCTCTCTCCCTCTCCCTCTATCTCTTTCTGTCTCTCTGTACCCATCTCTCTCTCTGTCCTTCTCTCTCTGTGTGTTGCTCTCTCCCTTTCTGTCTCTCTATCCATCTCTCTCTCGGTCTCTCTGTCCTTCTCCCTCTCTCTCTCTCTCTCTGTGTCCCCCTCTCTCTCTGTTCCTCTCTCTCCCTGTCTCTCTGTCGCTCTATCCCCTCTCTCTCTCTCAGTCGCTCTGTCCCTCTCCCTCTCTCTGCCCCTCTCCCTCTCTCTGTCCCACACGCCCTCTGTCAGTCTCCCTCCCTGTTCCTCTCTCTCTGTGTCTCTCTGTCCCTTTGTCCCTCTGTCTCTCGGTCCCCCCTTTCTCTGTCTCTCTGTCTTTCTATTCTCTCTCTCTCAGCCTTTCTCTCCCTCTCTCTGTCTCGCTGTCCGTCTGTCTCACTGTCCCTCTCTTTCTCAGTCCCTCTCACTGTGCGTTGCTCTCTCTCCCTGTCTGTCTCTCTGTCCCTCTCTGTATCTCTGTCTCTCTCTCTCCCTCTCTCTCTCTGTCCCTCAATCTCGGTGTCCCTCCCTTACTCTGTCTCTCTGTCCCTCTCTCTCTCTGTACCTCTGTCCGTCTCTCTCTCTGTCTCTCGGAACCCCCTCTCTCTCCGTGTCCCTCTCAGTCTCTGCACCTCTCTCTGTCCCTCTGTCTCTCTGTCCCTCTGTCCCTTTCTCTCTCTCTCTGTCCTTCTCTCTCTCTCTCTGTCCTTCTGTCCGTCTCTCTCTCTCTCTCTCGGTCCCCGCCCTTTCTCTGTCTGTCTGTCTTTCTATTCTCTCTCACTCAGCCTCTCTCTCCCTCACTCTGTCTCGCTCTCCCTCTGTCCCTCTGTCTCACTGTCCGTCTCTTTCTCAGTCCCTCTCTATCTGTGTCTCCCTGTCCCTCTGTGTATCTATTCCTCTCTCACTCTGTCTCTTTGTCACTCTCTCTATTTGTGTCCCTCTGTCCCGCAGTCCCCCTCTCTCTCTGTCTCTCGGTCCCTCTCTCTCTGTCCCTCTGTCCGTCTCTCTCTCTCTCTCTAGGTCCTCTATCTCTCTCTGTCCCTCTCTCTCTCTGTCTCTCGGTCACTCTGTCCGTCTCTCTTTCTGTCTCTTTCTACCTCTGTCTCTCTGTCCTTCTGTCCCTCTCTCTCTGTCTCTCTGCCCCTCTCCCTCTCTCTCTCTCTGTCCCCCACTCTCTCTCTCTGTCATTCTATCTGTCTCTGTCCCTCTCTCTTTCTCTCTGTCCCTCTCTCTCTCTGCCTCTCTGTCCTCTCACGCTCTGTCTCCCTCTTTCACTGTGCGTTGCTCTCTCTCCCTGTCTGTCTCTCTGTCCCTCTCTGTATCTCTGTCTCTCTCTCCCTCTCTCTCTCTGTCCCTCAGTCTCACTGTCCCTCCCTTACTCTGTCTCTCTGTCCCTCTCTCTCTCTGTCTCTCTCTCTCTGTCCTCTCTCTGTCTCTATGTCGCTCTCTCTCTCTCTCTGTACCTCTGACCGTCTCTCTCTGTATCTCGGACCCCACTCGCTCTCCCTGTACCTCTCACTCGCTGTACCTCTCTCTGTCCCTTTCTCGTTCTCTGTCCCTCTCTCACTGTGTCCCTCTCCCTCTGTGTCGCTCTCTCTAACTGTGTCCCTCTCTCTCTCTGTCCCGCTCTCTCTGTCCCTCTGTCCCTCATCCCCTGTGTCCCTCTCTCCCTGTCCTCTCACTCTCTGTCGTTCGCTCGGTCCCTTTCTCTCTCTCTCTGTCCCACGGTCACTCTGTCCCTCTCTCTGTCTGTCTCTTTCTATCTCTCTGTCCCTCTGTCACACTGTCCCTCTATCTCTGTCTCTCTGCCCTCTCCCCCTTTCTCTCTGTGTCCCTATCTCTCTGTTCCTCTCTCCCTGCACCTCTGCCTCTCTATACCCCGCACTCTCTCAGTCTCTCTGCCCCTATCTCTCTGTCCATCTCCATCTCTGCCTCGTTCTCTCTCTCTCTCTGTGTCCTCCTCTCTGTCTCTGTCCCTCTCTCTCTCTGCCTCTGTCCCCTCTATCTCTGTCTCCCTCCCTCTCTCTCTGTGCTGCTCTCTCCCTCTTTGTCTCTCTGTACCTCTCTCTCTCTCTGTCTGTCCCTCTCCCCCTCTTTCTCTGTACCTCTCTCTCTCTGTTGCACTCTCTCTGTCCCTCTATCTCTGTCCCTCTCTCTCTCTGTCCCTGTCTCTCTGTGTTTCTCTGTCCTTCTATCTCTCTGTCCCTCCCTCTCTGATCCTCACTCTCTCTGTGTCCCTGACCCTCTCTCTCTCCGTGTCCCTCTCTCACACTCTCTCCCTGTCCCTCCTTCGATCTCGCTCTCTTTCCCTCAGTCTCGCTATCCCTCAGTCTCTCTATTTCTCTCTGTGTTCCTCTGTCATTCTTCTCTCGCAGTCTCGCTGTCCCTCTCTTTCTGTGTCTCTCTGTCCCCCTCTCTGTCTGTGTGTATGTCTCTCTCTCTGTCCCTCTCGCTCTGTCCCTCTCTCTGTCCCGCGCTCTCTGTCTCGCGCTCTGTTCTCTCTCTGTCTCTATGTCGCTCTCTCTCTCTCTCTGTCCCTCTGTCCGTCTCTCTCTCTCTGTCTCTCGATCGCGCCCTCTCTCTCCCTGGCCCTCTCACCCTCTGTCCCTTTCTCTGTCCCTTTCTCTCTCTCTGTCCGTCTCTCACCGTGTCCCTCTCTCTCTGTCCCACTCTCTCTGTCCCTCTCTTTCTGTCTCTCTCTCTTTCCGTCTTCTCTCTGTCTCTGTGTCCATCTCTCACTGTCCTCTCACTCTCTGTCCCTCTCTTTCTGTCCCTCAACCTCTGTGTTCCTCTCTCTCTCTCTGTCCCTCTCTCGCTGTGTCTCCCTGTCCCTCTCTCTCTCGCTTTCTCCCTGTCCCTCTATCTCTGTGTTTCCTTGTCCCTCTCTCTCTCTCTGTCCCTCTCTGTCTATCCCTCTCACTCACTGTCAGTCTCTGGGTCCCTCTCTCTATCCCTCTCTCTGTCTCTCTCACTCTGTCTCTCTCTCTCTCTGTCCCTCTCTCTCAGTCGCTATCTCTCTGTCCCTCTATCTCTCTGTCCCTCCCTCTCTTTGTGTCCCTCTGTCGCTCTGTCCCTCTCAATCTCTCTCTCTGTCCCTCTCTCTCTGTCCCTCTATCTCTCTATCCCTCTCTCTCTTTTTGTCTCTCTATCTCTATCTCTATGTCTCTCCCTCTGTCCCTCTGTCCCTTTCTCTCTCTCTCTGTCCCTCTCTCTCTGTCCCTCTCTTTATCGCTGTCTCTCTCTCCCTCTCTCTCTCTGTCCCTCAGTCTCACTGTCCCTCCCTTACTCTGTCTCTCTGTCCCTCTCTGTCTCTGTCTCTCTCTCTCTGTCCTCTCTCTGTCTCCATGTCGCTCTCTCTCTCTCTCTCTGTACCTCTGACCGTCTCTCTCTCTGTATCTCGGACCCCACTCGCTCTCCCTGTACCTCTCACTCGCTGTACCTCTCTCTGTCCCTTTCTCGCTCTCTGTCCCTCTCTAACTGTGTCCCTCTCTCTCTCTGTCCCGCTCTCTCTGTCACTCTCTTTCTGTCCCTCTCTCTCTCTGTACCTCTGTCCGTCTCTCTCTCTGTCTCTCGGAACCCCCTCTCTCTCCGTGTCCCTCTCAGTCTCTGTACCTCTCCCTGTCCCTCTGTCTCTCTGTCCCTCTGTCCCTCATCCCCTGTGTCCCTCTCTCCCTGTCCTCTCACTCTCTGTCGTTCGCTCGGTCCCTTTCTCTCTCTCTCTGTCCCTCGGTCACTCTGTCCCTCTCTCTGTCTGTCTCTTTCTATCTCTCTGTCCCTCTGTCACACTGTCCCTCTATCTCTGTCTCTCTGCCCTCTCCCCCTTTCTCTCTGTGTCCCTCTCTCTCTGTTCCTCTCTCTCTGCCCCTCTGCCTCTCTATCCCCCGCTCTCTCTCAGTCTCTCTGCCCCTATCTCTCTGTCCATCTCCATCTCTGTCTAGTTCTCTCTCTCTCTGTGTCCTCCTCTCTGTCTCTGTCCCTCTCTCTCTTTCTCTCTGTCCCTCTCTCTCTCTCTGCCTCTCTGTCCCCTCTATCTCTGTCTCCCTCTCTCTCTCTCTCTGTGCTGCTCTCTCCCTCTCTGTCTCTCTGTACCTCTCTCTCTCTCTCTGTCTGTCCCTCTCCCCCTCTTTCTCTGTACCTCTCTCTCTCTGTTGCTCTCGCTCTGTCCCTCTATCTCTCTGTCCCTCCCTCTCTCTGTCCCTGTCTCTCTGTGTTTCTCTGTCCCTCTATCTCTCTGTCCCTCCCTCTCTGATCCTCACTCTCTCTGTGTCCCTGACCCTCTCTCTCTCCGTGTCCCTCTCTCACACTCTCTCCCTGTCCCTCCTTCGATCTCGCTCTCTTTCCCTCAGTCTCGCTATCCTTCAGTCTCTCTATTTCTCTCTGTGTTCCTCTGTCATTCTTCTCTCGCAGTCTCGCTGTCCCTCTCTTTCTGTGTCTCTCTGTCCCCCTCTCTGTCTGTGTATGTCTCTCTCTCTGTCCCTCTCACTCTGTCCCTCTCTCTGTCCCGCTCTCTCTGTCTTGCGCTCTGTTCTCTCTCTGTCTCCATGTCCCTCTCTCTCTCTATCTGTCCCTCTGTACGTCTCTCTCTCTCTGTCTCTCGATCGCGCCCTCTCTCTCCCTGGCCCTCTCACCCTCTTTGTCCCTTTCTCTCTCTCTGTCCGTCTCTCACCGTGTCCCTCTCTCTCTGTCCCTCTCTCTCTGTCTCTCTGTCTCTCTGTCCCTCTATCTCTGTCCCGCTCTCTCTGTCCCTCTCTTTCTGTTTCTCTCTCTTTCCGTCTTCTCTCTGTCTCTATGTCCATCTCCCACTGTCCTCTCACTCTCTGTCACTCTCTTTCTGTCCCTCAACCTCTGTGATCCTCTCTCTCTCTCTGTCCCTCTCTCGCTGTGTCTCCCTGTCCCTCTCTCTCTCGCTTTCTCCCTGTCCCTCTATCTCTGTGTTTCCTTGTCCCTCTCTCTATCTCTCTGTCTCTCTCTCTGTCCCTCTGTCCCTTTCTCTCACTCTCTGTCCCTCTCTCTCTGTCCCTCACCCTCTGTGTCCCTCTCTCTTTCTCTGTCCGTCTCTCACTGTTTCTCCTTGTCCCTCTCCCTCTCGCTCTCTCTCTGTCCCTCTATCTCTGTGTTTCTCTGTCCCTCTCTCAGTCTCTATGTCCCTCTTTCCCTGTCCCTCTCACTCTCTGTCCCTCTCTCTGTCCCTTTCCCTCTCTCTGTCTCTCTCCCTCTCTGTGTCCTTCTCTCTCTCTGTCCGTCTCTCTGTGTCTCCCTGTCCATTGGGCGGCACGGTGGCACAGTAGTTAGCCCTGCTGCCTCACAGCGCCAGAGACCCAAGTTCAATTTCCGCCTCAGGCAACTGTCTGTGTGGAGTTTGCACGTTCTCCCCGTGTCTGCATGGGTTTCCTCCGGGTACTCTGGTTTCCTCCCACAGTCCAAAGATGTGCAGGTCAGGTGAATTGGCCATGCTAAATTGCCCGTAGTGTTTGGTAAGGAGTAAATGTAGGGGTATGGGTGGGTTGCTCTACGGCGGGTCGGTGTGGACTTGTTGGGCCGATGGGCCTGTTTCCACACTGTAAGTAATCTAATCTAATCTCTCTCGCGCTCTCTCTCTCTGTGCCTCTATCTCTGTGTTTCTCTCTCCCTCTCTCTGTCCCTCTCTGCCTGACCATCTCACTCACTATCCCTCTCTGGGTACATCTCTCTGTCCCTCTCTCTCACTGACCCTCTCTCACTCTGTACCTCTCTCTCTCTGTTGCACTCTCAATCTGTATCTCTGTCCCTCTTTCTCTGTCTCTCTGTCGCTCTCCTTCTCTCACTCTGTGTCCCTCTCTCATCTCTGTTCCTCTGTCTCTGTGCCTCTGTTTCTGTCCGCACCCTTCCTCTCTCTGTCAATCCCTCTGTGTCCCTCTCTCTCTCTCTCGATCCCACTCTCTCAGTGTCTCTCTGTCGCTCTATTTCTCGCGCTCTCTCTGTCCCTCTATCTCTGTGTCTCTCTGTCTCTCTCTCCATCTCTCACGCTCTGGGTGGCACTCTGTCCCTCTACGCTGTCCCTCCCTCTCTCCCTCTGTCCCTCTCTCGCTCTCCCTCTGTGTCCCTCTCTCACTGTCCCTTTCTCTCTGTTTCTCTGTCCCTCTCTCTCTCTGTCTCTCTCTCTCTCTCTCTCTCTCTCTCTCTGTCCCTCTCACTCTCTCTGTCGATCTCTCTCTCAGTCTCTCTGTCCCTCTGTGTATGTGTGTGTGTGTGCGTGTGTGTGTGTGTGTGTGTGTGTGTGTGTGTGTGTGTGTTGTCCCTCTCTCTCTCTCTCTGTCTCTCTGTCCCCATCTATCTCTGTCTCGCTCTCTCTCTGTGTCTTGCTCTTCCCCTCTCTGTCTCTCTGTCCCTCTCTCTCTGTCTCTCTGTCCCACTCCCTCTCTCTCTGTCCCCCTCTCTCTCTGTTTCCCTCTCTCTGTTCCTCTGTCTCTCTATCCCCCTTTCTCTCTCAGTCTCTCTGTCCCTCTCTCTTTCTGGCCTTCTCTCGCTGTCTCTCGCGCTCCCTGTCCCTCTCTCCCTGTCCTTTCTCGCGCTCTCTGTGTCACCCTCTCTCTGTCCCTCTCTCTCTTTCTCTCTGTCTGTCTCTCTCTCACTGTCCCTCTCTCTCTCTGCACCTCTCTCTCTCTCTGTTGTACTCTCAATCGGTCTCTCTGTCCCTCTTTCTCTGTCTCTCTTTGGCTCTCCTTCTCTCACTCTGTGTCCCTCTCTCATCTCTGTTCCTCTGTCTCTGTGCCTCTGTCTCTGTCCGCAGCCTTCCTCTCTCAGTCTTTCAGTCCTTCTCTCTCTCTCTCAGTCTGTCTGTCCATCTATCTCTCAGTCTCTCTGTCCCTCTCTCGTGGTCTCTCTGTCGCTCTGTCTCTCTGTCACTCTCTCACTCTGTCTCTCTGACTTACTCTATCTGTGTCTCTCGGTCCCCCCCTCTCTCTCTCTCCCCACTCTCTCTGTCCTTCGGTTTCTCTGTCCCTCTCTCTATGCCCCTCGCTCTCTCTCTCTTTCTGCGTCCTTCTGTCTGTCTCTGTCCCTCTCTCTCTGTCGCTCTATCCCTCTTTCTTTCTCTCTGTTTCGCTCTCTCACTGACTCTCTGTCCCCTACCTCTCTGTCTCCATCTCTCTCTGTGTTGCTCTCTCCCTTTTTGTCTCTCTGTCCATCTCTCTATCGGTCTCTCTGTCCCTCTCCCCCTCCCCCTCTCTCTCTCTCTCTCTGTCCCTCTCTCTCTCTGTTCCTCTCTATCTGTCCCTCTGTCACTCTATCCCTCTCTCAATCTCTCTCTCTGTCCCTCTCTCTTTCTGTCCCACTATCTCTCGATCACTCTCTCTCTTTTTGTCCCTCTCTCTCTATCTCTCTGTCTCTCTCTCTCTCAGTCTCTCTGTCCCTCTCTCTCTCTGTCTCTCACGCCCTCTGTCCCTCTCCCTCTCTGTCCCCCTCTCTCTCTGTGTCTCTCTGTCCCTTTGTGTCTCTGTTCCCCTGTCCGTCTCTCTCTCTCTGTCTCTCGGTCCCCCCCACCCCCCACTCTCTCTGTCCCTCTGTCTCACTGTCCCTCTCTCTCTCAGTCTCACTCTCCCTCTCTCTGTCTCTCTCTGTCCCTCTGTCTTACTGTCCCTCTCTCTCTCAGACCCTCTCTATCTGTGTCTTCCTGTCCCTCTGTGTTTCTATTCCTCTCTCACTCTGTCTCTTTGCCCCCCCTCTCTCTTTGTGTCCATCTGTCCCGCTGACCCTCTCTCTCTCTCCCTGTCTCCCTTTCCCTCCCTCTCGCTGTCCCTCTGTCCATCTTTCTCTCTGTCTCTCGGTACCCCACTCTCTCTCTGTCCCTCTGTCTCACTGTCCCTCTCTCTCTCAGTCCCTCTCTATCTGTCCGTCTCTATTTCTCTGTCTCTCAGTCCCACAAGTCTATCTGTCCCTCTCTCTGTCTGTCTCTTTCTATCTCTCTGTCTCTCTGTCCCTTTCCCTCTCTCTCTCTGTATCCCTCTCTCTCTGTTCCTCTCTCTCTGTCCCTCTGCCTCTCCATTCCCCCCCCACTATCTATGTCTCTCTGCCCCTCTCTCTCTGTCCATCTCTCTCTCTGTGTGTCCCCCCTCTCTCTCTGTGTCCTCTCTGTCTCTGTCCCTCTCTCTTTTTTGTCCCTTTCTCTGCCTCGCTGTCCCCTCCATCTCTGTCTCCCTCTCTCTCTCTGTTGCTCTCTCTCCTGTCTGTCTCTCTGTCCGTCTCTGTATCTCTTTCTCTCTGTCCTTCTCCCTCTCTATCTCTCTATCTCTCTGTTCCTCTCTCTCTGTGTGTGTGTCTCAACGTCCCTCTGTCCATCAGTCTCTCTGTCCCTCTCTCTCTCTGTCTCTCACTCTCTTTCTCTCCTCTCTGTGCCTCTATGTACCTCTCTGTCTCTGCACCTCAGTGCGTCTTTCTCTCTGTCTCTCGGTCCCCCCCCCCCTCCCCCTGTCCCTCTCACTCTATGTTCCTCTCACTGTCCCTTTCTCTATCTCTGTCCCTCTCTCACTGTGTCCCTCTCTCTCTCTGTCCCACTCTCGCTGTGTCTCCCTGTCCCTCTCTCTCTCGCTCTCTCACTGTCCCTCTATCACTGTATTTCTCTGTTCCTCTCTCAGCCTCTGTCCCTCTCTGTCCGTCCCTCTCACTCACTGTCCCTCTCTGGGCCCCTCTCTCTATCCCTCTCTCTGTCTCTCTCTCTCTCTCTCTGTCACTAGCTCTCAGTCGCTATCTCTCTGTCCCTCGATCTCTCTGTCCCTCTCTCTCTTTGTGTCCCTCTGTCGCTCTGTCCCTCTCTCAATCGGTCTCTCTGTCCCTCTCTCTCTCTTTCCCTGCGTCCCTCTATCTCTCTGTCCCACTCTCTCCTTGTGTCCCCCTCTCTCTCTCTGTCCCTCTCTCTCTGTCCCTCACCCTCTGAGTCCCTCTTGTTCTCTGTCGCTCACTCGCTGTGTCTCCCTATCCGTCTCTCTCTCTGTCCCTCTATCTCTGTGATTCTCTGTCCCTCTCTCAGTCTCTGTCCCTCTCTGTCTGTCCCTCTCACTCACTGTCCTTCTCTGGGGCCCTCTCTCTATCCCTCTCTGTCACTCACCCTCTGTCTTCCTCTCTCTCTCTGTCCCTCTCTCGCTGTGTCTCCTTGTCACTCTCTCTCTATCTCGGTGTTTCTCTGTCCCTCTCTCAGTCTCTCTGTCCCTCTCTCACTGTCTGTCCCTCTCTTTGTCCCTTTCTCTCTCTTTGTCTCTCTCTCTCTCTCTCTCTCTGTCCCTCTATCTGTGTTTCTCTGTCCCTCTCTCTGTCTCTGTCCCTCTCTGTCTGTCCCTCCCAATCACTGTCCCTCTCCGGGTCCCTCTCTCTCTCCCTCTCTCTGTCTCTCTCACTCTGTCTCTCTCTCTCTCTCTCTCTCTGTCCCTCTCTCTCAGTATTTATCTCTCTGGCCCTCTATCTATCTGTCCCTCTCTCTCTTTGCGTCCCTCTGTCGCTCTGTGCCTCTCTCACTCTGTCTCTCTGTCCCTCTCTCTCTCTAACCCTCTGTCCCTTTATCAGTACCTCTTTCTCTTTGTGTCCCTCTCTCTCTGTCTCTATGTCCTTCTCTCTCTCTGTCCCTATGTCTCTTTATCTCTCTCTCTTTCCCTCTCTCACTGCGTCCCTCTCCCTCTCTGTTCCTCTCTCTCTGTCCCTCACCGTTTCTGTGTCCATGTCTCTCTGTCGCTATCTCTCTGTCCCACTACCTCTCTGTCCCTCTCTCTCTTTGTGTCCCTCTGTCTCTCTGTCCCTCTCTCTCTCTGTCTCTCACTCTCTTTCTCTCCTCTCTGTGCCTCTATGTACCTCTCTGTCTCTGCACCTCAGTGCGTCTTTCTCTCTGTCTCTCGGTCCCCCCCCCCCTCCCCCTGTCCCTCTCACTCTATGTTCCTCTCACTGTCCCTTTCTCTATCTCTGTCCCTCTCTCACTGTGTCCCTCTCTCTCTCTGTCCCACTCTCGCTGTGTCTCCCTGTCCCTCTCTCTCTCGCTCTCTCACTGTCCCTCTATCACTGTATTTCTCTGTTCCTCTCTCAGCCTCTGTCCCTCTCTGTCCGTCCCTCTCACTCACTGTCCCTCTCTGGGCCCCTCTCTCTATCCCTCTCTCTGTCTCTCTCTCTCTCTCTCTGTCACTAGCTCTCAGTCGCTATCTCTCTGTCCCTCGATCTCTCTGTCCCTCTCTCTCTTTGTGTCCCTCTGTCGCTCTGTCCCTCTCTCAATCGGTCTCTCTGTCCCTCTCTCTCTCTTTCCCTGCGTCCCTCTATCTCTCTGTCCCACTCTCTCCTTGTGTCCCCCTCTCTCTCTCTGTCCCTCTCTCTCTGTCCCTCACCCTCTGAGTCCCTCTTGTTCTCTGTCGCTCACTCGCTGTGTCTCCCTATCCGTCTCTCTCTCTGTCCCTCTATCTCTGTGATTCTCTGTCCCTCTCTCAGTCTCTGTCCCTCTCTGTCTGTCCCTCTCACTCACTGTCCTTCTCTGGGGCCCTCTCTCTATCCCTCTCTGTCACTCACCCTCTGTCTTCCTCTCTCTCTCTGTCCCTCTCTCGCTGTGTCTCCTTGTCACTCTCTCTCTATCTCGGTGTTTCTCTGTCCCTCTCTCAGTCTCTCTGTCCCTCTCTCCCAGTCCCTCTCACTGTCTGTCCCTCTCTTTGTCCCTTTCTCTCTCTTTGTCTCTCTCTCTCTCTCTCTCTCTGTCCCTCTATCTGTGTTTCTCTGTCCCTCTCTCTGTCTCTGTCCCTCTCTGTCTGTCCCTCCCAATCACTGTCCCTCTCCGGGTCCCTCTCTCTCTCCCTCTCTCTGTCTCTCTCACTCTGTCTCTCTCTCTCTCTCTCTCTCTGTCCCTCTCTCTCAGTATTTATCTCTCTGGCCCTCTATCTATCTGTCCCTCTCTCTCTTTGCGTCCCTCTGTCGCTCTGTGCCTCTCTCACTCTGTCTCTCTGTCCCTCTCTCTCTCTAACCCTCTGTCCCTTTATCAGTACCTCTTTCTCTTTGTGTCCCTCTCTCTCTGTCTCTATGTCCTTCTCTCTCTCTGTCCCTATGTCTCTTTATCTCTCTCTCTTTCCCTCTCTCACTGCGTCCCTCTCCCTCTCTGTTCCTCTCTCTCTGTCCCTCACCGTTTCTGTGTCCATGTCTCTCTGTCGCTATCTCTCTGTCCCACTACCTCTCTGTCCCTCTCTCTCTTTGTGTCCCTCTGTCTCTCTGTCCCTCTCTCTCTCTCTCTCTCTCTCTCTGTGACCCTCTCTCTGTCTGTCCTTCGGTCTGTCTGTCCCTCTCTCTGTCTCTCTTTCTCTCTGTCCCACTCTCTGTATCTGCCTCCCAGTCCCCTCCATTTCTGTCTCCCTCTCTCTCTATGTGTTTTGCTCTCTCCCTCTCTGTCTCTCTGTCCCCCTCTCTCTCTGTCTCTCTGTCCCTCACCCAATCTTGCTCTGTGTCCTCTCTCTCTCTGTTCCTCTCTCTCTGTCCCTCTGTTTCTCTATCCCTCTCTCTCTCTCAGTTGCTCTGTCGCTCTCTCTCTGTCTCCCTCATTCTCTGTCCCTCACCCTCTCTGTGTCCCTCTCTCACTCTGTCTCCCTGTATCTTTCTCTCTCGCTCTCTCTCTGACCATCTATCTCTGTGTTTCTCTGTCACCCTCTCTGTCTCCGTCTCTCTCTGTGTCCCTCTCTCGATATCTCTCTGTCCCACTCTCTATCCCTCTCTCTGTCTCTGTCTCTCTCACTCTGACTCTCTCTCTCTGTCACTCTCTCTCTGTCCCTTTCTCTCTCTGTCGCTCACCCTCTCTGTGTCCCGCTCTCTCTGTCGCTCTCTCTCTCTCTCAGTTCCTCTATCTCTCTGTCCCTCTCACTCGTTGTGTCCCTCTGTGTCTCTGGCCCTCTCTCACTCTGTCTCTCTGTCCCTCTCTCTCTGTCTCTCTCTCCCTCTCTAACTCTGTCCCACTGTCCCTCTCTCTCTCTCTCTGTCCCTCGGTCCCTCTCTCTCTGTTTGTCCCTCTCTCTGTCCCTCGGTCTCTCTGACCCTCTCTCTCTCTCTCTGTGTGTGTCCCACTGTCTCTCTGTCCCTCTCTCACTCTGTTTCACAGACCTTCTCTCTCTGTGTGTCTCACTATCCCTCTGTCTCGCTTTCCCTCTCTCTCGCTGTCTCTCTGTCCCTCTCTATCTGTGTGCCGCTCTGTCCCGCTGTCCCTCTCTCTCACTGACTCTGTGTCTCTCCCTGTGTCCCTCTGTCCCCCTCTCTCTCTGTCCCTCATTATCTCTGTCCTCTGTCTCTGTCCCTCTCTCACTGTCTCTCGGTCTCTCCGTCCCCCGCTCTCCCTGTCCCACTCACTCTCTGTCCCTCTCCCTGTCCCTTTCTCTCTCTCTGTCCCTCTCTCACTGTCTGTCAGTCCCTCTCTCTCTCTGTCCCGCTGTCCCTTTCTCTCTCTGTGCCCCCCCCCCTCTCTCTCTCTCTCTGTGCCCCTCTCTCTCTCTCTGTTCATCGGTCTCTCTGTCCCTCTCTCACTTTCTCTCTGTCCCTTTCTCTCTCGGAGTTTCACTGTCCCTCTGTTTCAATTTCCCTCTCTTTCTGTCTCTCTGTCCCTCTCTCTCTTTGTGTCCCTATGTCCTGCTGTCCCTCTCTCTCACTGTCTCTCTGTCCCTCTCTCTCTGCCCCTCTGTCCTTCTCTCTCTCTGTCCCTCGATCTCTCTGTCCCCCTCTCTCTGTTTCTCTCTGTCTCTCTCTCTGTCCCTCTCTCTCTCTGTCCTTCTCTCTCTCGTTCTCTTTGTCTCTCTCTCTCTTTTTTCCCTCTGTCCCGCTGTCCCTTCTCTCTCTGTCCCTCTCTCTGTCCCTCACCCTCTCTGTGTGCCTCTCTCTCTCTGTCCCTCTCTCGCTGGGCTCCATGTCCCTCTTCCTCTCGCTCACTCTCTGTCCCTCTATCTCTGCGTTTCTCTGTCCCTCTCTCTGTCTCGGTTCCTCTCTATCTGTCCCTCTCACTCACTGTCCCTCTCTGAGTCCCTCTATCTATCCCTCTCTCTGTTTCACACTCTCTCTCTCTCTCTCTCTCTCTCTCTCTCTCTCTCTGTCCCTCTCTATCAGTCGCTATCTCTCTGTCCCTCTATCTCTCTGTCCCTCTCTCTCTTTGTTTCCCTCTGTCGCTCTGTCCCTTTCTCACTCTGTCTCTCTGTCCCTCTCTCTCTATGTGTCCCTCTCTCTCTGTGTCTCAGTCCCTCTCTCTCTCTGTCCTGCTGTCCCTTTCTCTCCCTGTGCCCCTCTCTCTCTCTCTCTCTCTCTGTCAATCCCTCTATCTGTCCCTCGGTCTCTATGTCCCCCTCTCATTGTCTCTCTGTCCCTCTCTCTCTCGGAGACTCACTGTTCCTCTGTCCCTCTGTCTCAATTTCCCTCTCTATCTGTCTCTCTGTCCCTCTCTCTCTTTGTGTCCCTCTCCCACCGCTGTCCTCTCACTTACTTTCTCTCTGTACCTCTCTCTCTGTCCCTCGATCTCTTTGACCCCCCTCTCTGACTCTCTCTCGGTCCCTCTGTCTCTGTCCTTCTCTCTCTCTGTCTCTTTCTCTCTCTCTCTCTTTTTTTTGCCTCTGTCCCGCTGCCCCCCTCTCTCTCTGTCTCTCTGTCCCTCTTTCTCTGTCTCTCTGTCGATCTCCTACTCTCACTCTGCGTCCCTCTCTCATCTCTGTTCCTCTGTCTCTGCCCGCATCCTCCCTCTCTCTCTCAGTCTCTGTTCTTTTCTCTCTATCTCAGTCTGTCTGTCCCTCTCTCTCTCAGTCGCTCTGTGCCTCTCTCTCTCTGTCTGTCTATCTCTGTCCCTCTCTCTCTCCGTCCCTCTGTCTCTCTGTCCCACTCTCACTCTGCCTCACTGTCTTTCTCTCTCTCTCTGTCTCTCGTTCCCCCTCTCTCTCTCTGTCCCCCTCTCTCTGGCCCTCGGTCTCTCTGTCCCTCTCTCTATATCCCACGCCCTCTCTCTCTCTGTCATTCTGTCTGTTTCTGTCACTCTCTCTCTGTCTCTCTGTCCCTCTTTCTTTCTCTCTGTCCTGCTCTCTCACTACCTCTCTGTCCCCTCCCTATCTGTCTCCATCTCTGTGTGTGTGTTGCTCTCTCCATTTCTGTCTCTCTGTCCATCTCTCTCTCGGTCTCTCTGTCCCTCTCCCACTCTCTCTGTCTGTCCCTCTCCCTCTCTCTATCTGTGTCCCTCAGTCTCTCTCTCTCTGTCCTCTCTCTCTGTCCCTCTGTCTCTCTATCACCTCTCTCTCAGTCGCTCTCTCTCCCTCCCTCTGTCACTTTCTCTCTCCCTCTGTCTCGCTGACCCTCTCTCTCTCTCAGTCCCTCTCCATCTGTGTCGCCCTGTCCCTCTGTGTCTCTATCCCTCTCTCACTCTGTCACTTTGTCGCTCTCTCTCTCTGTGCCCCTCTGTCCCGCTTTCCCTCTCTCTCTCTGTCTCTCTGTCCCACTCTCTGTGTCCCTCTGTCCGTCTCTCTCTCTGTCTCTCGGACCCCCCTCTCTTTCTGTCCCTCTCTCTCTCTCTGTCCCTCGGTCACTCTAAACCCTCTCACTGTCTGTCTCTTTCTATCTCTCTGTCCCTCTGTCCCTCTCTCTCTGTCTCTCTCTCTCTCCCTCTCCCTCTCTCTTTCTGTGTCCCTCTCTCTCTCTCTCTGTTCCTCTCTCTCTGTCGCTCTGTCTCCCTATCCCCTCTCTCTCAGGCTCTCTCTCTCTCCCTCTCTCTGTCTATCTGTCTCTCTCTCTCTCTCCATCTGTCTCACTGTTCCTCTCTCTCAGTCCCTCTCTATCTGTGTCTCCCTGTCCCCCTGTGTCTATATCCCTCTCTCACTGTCTCTTTGTCCCTCTCTCTTTTTGTGTCCCTTTGTCCCGCAGTCCCCCCCTCTCTGTCTCTCTGTCTCTCTGTCCCTCTCTCTGTCTCCCTCTGTCCGTCTCGCTGTCTCTCGGCACCCCCCCTCTCTCTGTCACTCTCTCTCTCTGTCTCTCTCTCTCTCATTCCCTCTCTATCTGTGTCTCCCTGTCCCTCTGTGTCTCTATCCCTCTCTCATTCTGTCTCTTTGCCCCTCTCTCTCTTTGTGTCACTCTGTCCCACTCTCTGTCTGTCTCTTTCGATCTCTCTGTCCCTCTGTCCCTCTGCCTCCTATCCCCCCGAACTCTCGCTCTCAGTCTCTCTGCCCCTCTCTCTCTTTCCATCGCTCTCTGTCTTTGTGTCCCTCTCTCTCTGTCTCTCTGTTCCTCCCTCTATGTCCCTTTCTCTCTCTCTTTCCCTTTCTCACTGCGTCCCGCTCACTCTCTGTCCCTCAACCTTTCTGTGTACATCTCGCTCTGTCGCTATCTCTCTGTCCCACTACCTCTCTGTCCCTCTATCTCTGTGTGTCCCTCTGCCCCTCTGTCCCTCTCTCTTTCTTTCGATCGCCCCCTCTCTGTCCCTCTCTATCACTCTCTGTCCCTCTGTCTCTCTGCCCCTCTCTCTGTCTCTCTTTCCCTCTCCCCCTCTCTATCTCTCTGTGTCCCTCTCTCTGTCCCTCTCTCTGACCCTCTTTCCCTCTCTCTCTCTGTCTCTCTCTCTCTCTCTGTGTCCCTCTCTGTCTCTGTCCCTCGGGCTCTCTGTCCCTCTCTCCCTCTCTCTCTCTCTCTCTCTCTCTCTCTCTGTGTCCCTCCGTCTCTCTGTCCCACTTTGTCTCTGTGTCTCACTGTGCCTCTCTCCCTCTGTCTCGCTTTCCCTCTCTCTCTGTCTCTCTGTCCTTCTCTCTCTCTGTCCCTCTGTCCGTCTCTCTCTCTGTCTCTCGGTCGCCCTCTCTCTCTCTTTCCCGTCTCTCTCTGTCCGTCTGTCTCTCTGTCCTTCTCTCTCTCTCTCTTTCTCTCTGTCCCTCTCTTTATCTGCCTCTCTGTCGCCTCCCTCTCTGTCTCCCTCTCTCTCCATATGTGTTGCTCTCTCCCTCTCTGTCTCTCTGTCTCTCGGTCCCCCTCTCTCTCTGTCTCTCGGTCCCCCTCTCTCTGTCTCTCTGTCTCTCCGCCCCTCTCTCCCTGTCCTGTCACTCTCTGTCCCACTCTCTGTCACTTTCTCTCTCTCTGTCACTCTCTCTGTTGTCCTCAACCTCTGTGTCCCTCTCTCTCTATGTCCCTCTCTCGCTGTGTCTCTCTGTCCCTCTCTCTCTCTCACTGTCTCTCTGTCCCTCTATCTCTGTGTTTCTCTGCCCCTCTCTCTGTCTCTGTCCCTCTCTCACTCTGTCCCTCTGTCCCTCTATCTCTCTGTCCCATTCTCTCTCCCTTTCCCTTTCTCAGTGCATCCCTCTGTCTCTCTGTTCCTCTCTCTCTCTGTCCCTCAAACTTTCTGTGTCCCTCTCTCTCTGTCGCTATCTCTCTGTCCCACGACCTCTCTGTCCCTCTCGCTCTCTGTCTCGCTTTCCTTCTCTCTCTGTCTCTCTGTCCCTCTCTCTCTCTCTCTGTCCCTCTGTCTGTCTCTCTCTCTGTCCCTCTGTCTCTCTTTCTTTCTCTCTCTCTCTCTCTCTATCTGCCTCTCTGTCCCCTCTCTCCCTGTCTCCCTCTCTCTACATCTGTGTTGCTCTCTCCCTCTCTGGCTCTCTGTCCCTCTCTCTCTGTTCCTCTCCCTCTCTCACTCTGTGTTCCTCTCTCTCTCTGTTCCTCTCTCTCTGTTCCTCTTTCTCTCTATCCCCTCTCTCTCTCTTTGTGCCCCTCTGTCCCTCTCCCTCTCTGTCCCTCTGTCCCTCTCTCTCTGTCACTCTTTCTCTCTCTCTCTCGCTTTCTGTCTCTCTCTCTCTCTCTCTCTCTTTCCCGTCGCACTGTCCCTCTTTCTGTCTCTCTCTCTCTGTCACTCTCTCTGTCCCTCTCCCACTCTGTCGCTCTCTCTCGGTCTATCACTCTCTGCCCTCTCTCTGTCCCTTTCTCTCTCTGTGTCTCTCTCCCACTCTGGGTCCCTAACTCTCTGTCCCGCTCTCTCTGTCCGCCTCCCTCTCTGTCCCTCTCTCTCGGTCTCTCACTCTCTGTCCCTGTCTCTGTCCCTTTCTCTAACTCTGTCTGTCTCCCTCACCGTGTCCCTCTCTCTCTCTGTTCCGCTCTCTCTGCCCCCTCCCTCTCTGTCCCTCTCCCTCTGACTCTCTCTATCTTTCCGCTCTCTGTCTCTAGGTCCATCTCTCCCTGTCCCGCTCACTCTCTGTCCCTCTCTCTGTCCCTTTCTCTCTCTCTGTCTCTCTCCCTCTCTATGTCCCTCTCTCTCTCTCTCTGTCCCGTTCTCTCTGTCCCTCTCTTCCTGTCTCTCTCTCTGTCCTGTCTCTGTCTCTGTGTACCTCGCTCCCTGTCCCCTCACTCTCTATCCCTCTCTCTGTCCCTTTCTCTCTCTCTGTCACTCTCTCTCTGTACCTTACCCTCTGTATCCATCTCTCTCTCTGTCCGTCTCTCGCTGTGTCTCTCTGTCCCTCTCTCTCTCACTCTCTCACTGTCGCTCTATCTCTGTGTTT
This sequence comes from Chiloscyllium punctatum, assembly GCF_047496795.1. Lineage (NCBI taxonomy): Eukaryota > Metazoa > Chordata > Chondrichthyes > Orectolobiformes > Hemiscylliidae > Chiloscyllium > Chiloscyllium punctatum. The sequence goes on from NC_092757.1 coordinate 34,164,054, forward strand.
CTCTGTCCCTCTCTCTGTCTCTGTCCCTCTCTGTCTGTCCCTCTCACTCACTGTCCGTCTCTGGGTCCCTCTCCCTCTCTGTCCCCCACTCTCTCTCTCTCTCTCTGTCCTCTCTCTGTCACTATATCCCTCTCTCTCTGTGTCCCTCTGTCCGTCTCTCGGATCCCCCTCTCTCTCCCTGTCCCACTCACTCTTTGTCCCTCCCTCTATCCCTCTCTCTGTCTCTCTCACTCTGTCTCTCTCTCTCTCTGTCCCTCTCTCACAGTCGCTATCTCTCTGTCCCTCTATCTCTCTGTCCCTCTCTCTTTCTGTTCCTCTCTCTCTCTATCTCTCTGTCCCACTCTCTCTGCCCCTTTCTCTCTCTATTTTCCTCTCTCACTGTGTCTCTCTCTCTCTCTCTCTGTCCCTCTCTCTCTGTAACTCAAACTTTTTGTGTCCCTCTCTCTCTGTCGCTATCTCTCTGTCCCACTACCTCTCTGTCCCGATCTCTGTGTGTCCCTCTTTCTCTCTGTCTCTCTCTCACTCTGTCTCTCTGTCCCTCTCTCACTTTGTGTCCCTCTCTCTATCTATCGGTCCCTCTCTCACACTGTCCCTCTATCTCTCTGTGCCTCTCTCTCTTTCTGTCCCTCTCTCTCTGTCTCTCTTTCCCTTTCTCTCTGTCCCTTTCTCTCTCTCTTTCCCTCACTCACTGTGTCCCTCTCTCTCTCTGGTCGTCTCTCCCTGTCCCTCAACGTTTCTGTGTCCCTCTCTCTCTCTGTCGCTATCTCTATGTCCCACTACCTCTCTGTCCCTCTCTCTCTGTGTCCCTCTTTCTCTCTGTCCCTCTCTAACTCTGTCCCTCTGTTCCCCTCTCTCTCTGTCTCTCTCTCTGTGTCCCCCTCTCTCGCTGTCCCTCGGTCACTCTGTCCCTCTCTCTGTCTCTGTCTCTCTCTCTGTCTCTCTCTCTCTCTCTCTCTGTCCCTCCGTCTCTCTGTTACTCTCTCACTGTCTCTCTGTCCCTCTTTCTCTCTGTGTCTCACTGTCCGTCTCTCCCTCTGTCTCGCATTCCCTCTCTCTCTGTCTCTCTGTCCCACTCTCGATCTGTCCCTCTCTCTCTCTGTCTCTTTCACTCTGTCCCTCTCTCTCTATCTGTCTCTCTGTCCCCTCCCTCTCTGTCTCCCTCTCTCTCCATGTGTGTTGCTCTCTCCCTCTCTGTCTCTCTGTCCCTCTCCCTCTCTCGCTCTGTGTCCCTCTCTCTCTCTGTTCCTCTCTCTCTGTCCCTCTGTCTCTCAATCCCCTCTCTCTATCTTTGTGTCCCTCTGTCCCTCTCCCTCTATGTCCCTCTGTCCCTCTCTCTCTCTGTCTCTCGGTCCCCCTTTCTCTCTGTGTCCCCCCCTCTCTCTCTGTCCCTCTGTTTCTCTGTCCCTCTCTGTCCCTCTCTTTTTTTGTCTCACTGTCGCTCTGTCCCTCTGTCTCGCTTTCCCTCTCTCTCTGTCTCGCTGTACCTCTCTCTATGTTTCCCTCTGCCCCTCTGTCCCTCTTTCTTTCTTTCGATCGCCCCCTCTCTGTCCCTCTCTATCACTCTCTGTCCCTCTGTCTCTCTGCCCCTCTCTCTGTCTCTCCTTCCCTCTCTCCCTCTCGATCTCTCTATGTCCCTCTCTCTGTCCCTGTCTCTGTCCCTTACTCTCTCTCTCTGTCCCTCTCTCATTGTGTGCCTCTCTCTCTGTCCCTCTCTCTCTTTGTGTCCCTCTGTGTGTCTCTCTCTCTCTCACTTTCTCTGTCCCTCTCTCTTTGTGTTACTCTGTCCCTCTCTCTCTGTCTCTCTGTCCCTCTCTCTCTCTGTCCCTCTGTCCCTCTCTCTCACTGTCTCTCGTTGCCCATCTCTCTCTGTCCCTCTCTCTCTTTCCCTCTGTCTCTTTGCCCCCTTCCAGTCTGTCTCTCTGCCACTTTCTCGCATTGTGTCCCTCTTTCCCGCTGTCCCTCTCTCTCATTGTCGCTCAGTGTCTCTATCCCCTCTCCCACTGTCCCTCGCGCTCTCTGTCCCTCCCTCTCTCTGTCCCTCTCTCTCTGTATCTCTCTATCTCTTTGTCCCTCTCTCTCTTTGTGTCCCTCTATCCCGCTGTCCCTCTCTCTCTGTCTCTCTGTCCCTCTCTCTTTCTGTCTCTCTGTTCCTCTACCTCTCTCGATCTGTGTTCGTCTCTCCCTCTGTTCCTCTCTCTCTGTCGCTCTGTCTCTTTATATCCGCTCTCTCTCAGTTGCTCTGTCTCTCTCTCTCTGTCCCTCGCGCTCCCTTTCCCCATCTCTCACTGTCTGTCGGTCTTTGACCCTCTGTGTCTCTGTCCCTCTGTCACTCGGTCTCTCTGTCTCTCTCTGTCCCTCTCTTTTCTGCCCCTCTGCCCGTCTCTCTCTCTCTCTGTCTGTCGGTCCCCCTCTCTCTCTGCCCCTCTCTGTCTGTACCTCGGTCTCTCTGTCCGTCTGTCTCTCTGACCCTCTCTCTGTCTCTCTCTGTCTCTCCCTCTCTCTCTCTGTGTCCCTCTGTTTCACTGTCCCTGTCTCACTCTGTCTCCCTGTCCCTCTCTCTCTCTCTCTCTCTCTCTCTCTGTCCCGCTATCTCTCTGTCCCTCTCTCTGTCACTCTCTTTGTGTCCCTCTGTGTCTCTGTCCCTCTCTCACTCTTTCTCTCTGTCCCGCTCTCCATCTGCCTCTCTGTCCCCTTCCTCCCTGTCTCCCTCTCTCGACATGTGTGTTGCTCTCTCTCTCTCTGTATCTCTGTACCTCTCCCTCTCTCGCTCTGTGTTCCTCTCTCTCTGTTCCACTCTCTCTGACCCTCTGTCCCTCTCTCTCTCTGTCTCTCGGTCCCCCTCTCTTTCTGTGTCCCCCTCTCTCTATCTGTCCCTCTGTCCCTCTGCTCCTCTCTCTCTGTACCTCTCTCTTTCCCTCTGTCCCTCTCTCTCTCTGTGTTCCTCTGTCGGTCTTCTCTCTAAGTCTCGCTGTCCCTCTCTTTCTGTGCCTCACTGCCCCCCCCCCTGTCCCTCTCGCTCTGTCCCTCTTTCTGTCTCTCTCTCTGTCCCTCTCTCTGTCCCTCTCCCACTCAATTTAGTATGACAATGTTAAATATCAGTCCCATTTATGAGTCATTTAAAATCACAGAGAGATTATCATTGACATTTGCCCTGGAAACATCAAAATACGTCAGCTCATGGGCCAAATCCTGCAAACTCGGACTAGAATACATGGATGTCTGATGACCTGCGCTGCATGGTGGACGAATGACGCTTTTCTCCCACGCTTTTAAATGTCGAGGACAGAGAGAAACTGATCTGATAAGAAAACCTATTTACAATCTCACATAACCTTTTGTCCTGTCCACTTTAGGACCAGCTTGATGTAATCTACACACTCACTGACCATGCTTTCCATATTTTAATCTAATGCATTTGTATGAATGAAAAACGTAAATGGGCTCAGTTTTGACCCCTTTGGAACACAGCTGGTAATGGTTCTCCAGTCTGAAAACTACCCTCCACCACCGTTCCCAGCCTCCTACCATTAAACTAATTTTACATCTAATTGGAAAGCTTACTTTGAATTTTATGTGATCAAACTATAAAAATTAATCGAGCAAGTGGAAACTTTTGAAAAGATTAATTAAAGTCCAAGTGAACAATGCCGACAGCTTTGTCCTCATCAATATTTTTGGTTACGTCCTCAAAAAATCCAAGCATGTTTGTGAGACACAAATGAAGTCGCACAAAACCATACCAATAATCCCAATTCATTACACCTCTCTCACAATGCTTATAATTTCTATCATTCAGAATTGCTTCCAACAACTTACCCACGGCCTTAGCCAGCCTCAAGGTCTATGGTTTTCAGATTTCTCCATTCATCCCTTCCTCAACAAAACCACTCACCATTTATTCTGCACATCATTCGAAGTAATAGATGATGCAAATATTTTGACCAAGGGTCCAACAGTTTAGTTCCCCAATTTCCCACAAATCCCTGGCTGCAAGAGATAAGATCCCAGAGAAATATCCAATTTCATATCTTCCAATTTCTCTGGAAATTCCTCTTTTCAATGTGAACAACTTTCAAAACATCAACGTTTGTAGCCGCCATTTCCTTCTCCACGGTATAAGCTAGTGCGAAATGAACATTTAATATCTCTCCCATCTCCTGAGGTTCAAGACAAATGTGAGTTCTTAAATCTTTCAGGGATTCTGTTTGGTGTCTAGCTTTGAATGTACTTATAAAATCTCTTTAGATTATCATTAACTCAATGTGCTAAGGCTATCTAATATGGTCGCTTTGCCATCATGATTTCAATTGAAGAATGCCCCTCCACGCCTTATATTTTTCAAGAGATTGACTTGAAATCGCATGTTTACATAGAAACTTTGATTTTTTAAAAATACATTCTAAGACGACGAGTCTTTCATCCCTGCGATCAACTTGTTCTCGTACAATCCCGACAAAGTGGGAACAGGCAATTCAGCCCAAGCAGAACCCATGAAACATGCAAAGATCATTGCACTCACACTCACACCTCTACTCGATTCCTGTAACTCTGCATTTCCTATGGCCAAATGACGTCTACTACATATATTTCCTCCGTGAAGGAAGCCGAGGCAGACAAGAAAAGAATGTCCAAACTGCAGACGGTCGCCCGAGAAGAAATTGAACCAGCGTGGCTGAGGCTGGAAGGCATCAGTGCTCTCTACTGAGTCAGTTATTGTAAACCTCCTCTCCACCACTCATAATATATCTTCCCTTAGAAATGGGGCCAAAAGCTACTCCCGATGATACAAATGTGTGTGAAGAGAGCCTCTTATCGCATCAGTTGCAAACCGCTGCGGTTGGTTTTGAACTCGCTTGGATGAATGCCGACATTGCATTTACCTTCCAACCAGCCAACAGAACCTGCATGTTAAACATTAGAGAAAGCTTAACGAATTCTCTCAAGTGCCTTAAAACTATAGATCTCTGAAGCCTTTCCCCGTCACAAAATAGTCTATGCCTCTAATCATTCCATCAGTTGATGACCTCACACTTTTCCACACAGTGTTCTAACTGCAACCGTTTTTATCCAAGCACTCAGCCCGTCCACACCATTCTGAGCCTGCCCGCTTCCTCAATACGATCTTTCCTTCCACCTGGCATTGCGTATTCTGAAAATGGAGCAACAACACTTTCTGTTCCTTTGACCCGATCATTCATGCATAAGGGGAATAGTTGTGGTGCTAAAACTGACCCCTGCTGAACTCCACACGTCACACGCTGCCATCCGGGGAAGACCCCTTCACTCAACTGTCTGCCGTCTGCAAGTCAGCCAGAACTCAAGCCATGCCAGCACTTAGCCCCTGAAACCATAGCCGATTATTTCGCAGCTTCCAATACAGCATCTTGACAAATGCCTGCTGGAAATTCAAGCTGACGACATTCAGAGAATAGACCTTTTCCCATTTCCTCATTACATCCTCATAGAATTCTAACACATTTTTCATTGGGAACCTGTGCTGATGCCAAAAGTACGATGTAATCCCATCCTTACACTGACCTCTCTTATGGTTTTTAGTACAAATTGATTTGTTTGAAATTTATTTAAAATGTTAAAACTTTGCTTTCAGTTCTGAATGTCATGAACAACAAAGTCTAATCGCAGTTGAGATATCTGAACTCTGCACGGTCTCAGCAGGCTCGATGAGTGAGTGAATTCCTTCCCCCAGTGGATCTCTCTGCTTTCGAAGCAAGGTCGATGAGTGAGCTATTTGTTTTTCTCAAATGAAGCAGATAAATACATTCTGCCCACTGCAGAATCGCTGGTGTACTGACAGTTGAAATGATCGTCTGATCCAACAAAGAAAAAATTGAAATGTCTCTCATCTTGTGAAAATGTCGATGGAACATCAGTCCTTCAGAGACGAGAGAGCACATCCCACACACTAGATATTTGACAGGTCTCTCTTCAATGTGAAGGCGTTCATGATAAAAAGATGCCAAGGAACTTGTGAAGTGATTCCCACAGTCTGAGTATTTAAAAGGCCTCTTCCTTGTGAACGCGTTTATGCCATGTCAGTCCCCAGGAATATTTCCAGCACCTCTATCCATCTGGGCGTTGAAAAGACGTGTTAATAATATTGTTGGGACTTTACTTCCCTCGGACATTTGCAGCACGTCTGTCAGTTGTGGAATTGAAAATGTCTGTCCTCCTGGTGAGCATGTGCATCGGCCTTCAGATCCCCAGAAGTTTTCAAGGACTCTCATTCGTGTGAGCACATTCCCCATGCATCAAATACATAGAGGTATGATAATATTTTCCAAAGTCTGGATAGATAACAGGTTTCTCATTAGTTATGAGCATAGTGTTGGATAATCCAATCACTGGTCGTTTTGAAGCATTTACCGCAATCCAGACAGTGAAATGATTCCTCCTCATTGTGATCAAGCAGTTTTCGCAGCAGGTCCGAGAAGGAATGCATCCTTTCCCACACACTGAACTTGTTCCAGGTGTCATTGCTTTCATGGGGTTCCAGCTCAGATGGAGAAATGAATCCACACATGTCTACAGTCTCACCTAACTATGACTGCAATTGTAGTTTATGAGCTCTGAGGATAACAGAAGCCATGTCCACACACACAACAAATGAACGATTCTCTCCCATTATAAACTGAGCCTTTTGCTTCCATGTTCAAACTCTGATCAAAGTTCAATTTGGGAGAAAATGTGCGACATCATCAGATCATGGTGGAGTGATTTTTACAAAATCTTTCCCTTCTAATATGTTGCGAAATTGATGTCTTATATTTTTAAAAATGAAGCGAATGAATAAGAGTCTATCACAGACTCTGGTCTGTGCCTGAAGATAGGGATTGAAGTTAAGGGATTTAGACACGAACAATTTAACTGGAATTTTGTAAGAATATTTCATATCGACAACCTCCACTACAGAGAAGGAGAGGTCAACAGGTTGATGTTAACACCATCTACTCGCAGTTTGCTTGAGTTCAAACACTGTCCGGACTTGTCTGACATCCTGTCCTGTTGGATTAGACACTTCCTCCAATTGAATCATGCATAACTGAGGCCTCTGTCTTATGACCCCAACACAAATCCACTGCATCGCCACTGAATAGAGAGTGTGGTCTGGGGAAAAAAACAGAGCAGGGCAGGCAGCATCCGAGGAACAGGAGAATCAACATTTCAGGCAAGACCTCTTCATTTGGAATGAGACTTGTGAACCGAGGCGGGAGAGAGAGAAACAGGAGGAGGCAAGGTATCACAGAGTGTGATCGGTGGGTTGAGGTGGGGTAATTGTGATAGGTCGGAGAGCAGGGTGGAGTGGATCGGCGAGATGGAAGATGGACAGATAGGAAAGTTCATGTGAGCGGTACGAACTTGGAAAGATCGAACTGGGATAAGATGGCGGAGAGGAAATGAGAAATATATTGATGTCCACATTGATGCCGTGTGGTTGAAGGGTCCCAATGTGAAAGATGAAGCCTTCTTCCTCCTGTCATCGGGTGACAAACGTATAGCGATGGTGGATGCCCAGGACCTGCATGTACTTGGCTAGGTGAGAGGGAGAGTTAAAGTGCTCGGCCACAGGGCAGTGATGTCGCTTGGTGTGGGTGTCCCGAAGATGTTCTCCGAAGCGCTCTGCAATTAGACATCCTGTCTCTCCGATGTAGAGTGCATTGCGGGCAAGGGATCGAGTAAATCTCATGTGTGGAATTGCAAGTAAAACTCTGATGGATGTGGAAGAATCATTTGAGCATTTGGACAGAGTTGAAGGCGAAGGTGTGGGTGGATTTTGAAAAACCTGTGAGAGAATGGAAAGGTGACTGGAGGGGGGTATCTTTTGGTGGGTGGCGTGCAGCTGACAAGGGAGTCAAGGAGGGAATGATCTTCACAGAAAGCGGCCAGTGGTGGGGAACGAAATACATGTCTGCTGGTGGAGTCCGTTTGCACGTGCTAGAAATGGTGGCGGATGATCTGATGTCAACGAAGGTTGGTGAAGTGGAAGATGATAACCAGGGGGATTCTGCCTTTGTCATAGTTGGAGGGGTGGGTCTTGACTGCGGAGTTGCTGGAAGTGGATGAGATGCGCTGGAAGGCAGCATTGGCCACGTTGGTGTTGCCTCACCAGTGACTCAATTTCTCCTTGACAATTGTCTGATTCTGAATCAGTCACGTCATAATCAAGGTGAGATAATTCACCAAGTCTGCACACTTGCACCTCATTAACATCACACGGCTCTTCGACGAATCTGCTCTTCTTCAGATTAACCTCTCTTCCATTCCTTTTGGACTAAACTATCCTAATGCACTTCCATCCGTCCTCTCATATTCCAGCTCTACTTTGGTCTCATGTCCTCTTGCCTCTATGCATGCCTGTACTTGATCTCTGTACAGTGTTTTATTGTGACTTATTTGAATGACTTTTTTAGCACCGCCTATTTTCAGAACCGTGTGATGCTGCCTTCGCAGCTTTACCTTCCCACACGAGCTCCCAGATGATGGAAGGGAAGGAGTTGCGGATTGTTCACCCAATGATGCAATCCTGAGGTCTTCGAACAAATATGATGTACGTGGGAGTATTCACAACAGGGGTTGGTCACCCATCACAGCTCAGCTCATTATCAAAGTTTACGTCATTTTATTCAAATCTTGTCACTGTCTCCGCTCCATCTATCGTTGTAATGTCCTACAGCCCACTTAAGAACAATTAGAGGTGGTCACTAAATGCCAACCCAGTCAGCGAATCCGACATCCAAGTTTTTTTTTTAAAGAAATGATGCAGATTCAAAAATCTGCATTCCCTCGAATTCCAACCTATTGATCATGCATGATTTTAACTGTTTTACGTCTGGCGCCCGAAATTTCATGTATCAAGGCCATAAAGCATGAAATCACTTCATTAAGGAGAGCTCATTATGCCGTTCGTGAAGGAGTTAATCACCAAGTGATGAAGAAAAACTGTGATACGTGTTCAAATCAAGGGCAGTAACATTGTATCAATACTGCATCGTGTCTTTCATGCAATGGAAACTTCAAAGTTTTTCCTCTGACTGGAGTTTAAGCAAATCTTGACCGCAGTCGCATAACGAGTTCTTGCAAAGCTGAGAAAGTGTTATATCAAACAAGTAGGTTTCACGTCGTATTTTACACCACAAAACTTAGGTTGCATCACAAACCTCGGTTGATGGAGTTTGTTCTGCTAGAGGTCATCATTGTTATGTCAGTATAAAAGCACCAGTTTGACTCATGGCTCTGCAGCACAATGATTGGAGCTCTAACCTTGTTTGCCCGTGGCCATGAGCACGTGTCCCACTGGGTCTTTGCTGCGTTTTCTCACATATACTGCAGCAAACATCCAAACGTGCTTTCTCACTGTTGTTCGGAATTCTTTCTGATGAAAAAACGTGAAGCCATTTTCTCCAGGGCTAATCTGTTTGAGTTTGCAATTCCACTTCTGTGTTCTACTTCGATGAACACGAGAATAACACGCAGCTGACTCGAAGAATGGTCCAGTTTGGCAGGAAGAACAACGTGAGACTGTAGAAGCCTTCGAGCAACGGGCAAACAGTGGGGGAGGAAACGTACGGGTAAGCGGCTTAATGATTCTGTTCCTTATGTAGCGACTAAGCAACTACGAAGTGAACAGGCAGGAGGCTGCAAGATCACAGGAAGCCAAGCTGCCTCAGGAGATATACTTTCAGCATGTATCAATTCTTCATTACTGGGCCTGTCCTCGAATGGCAGCCTGCTGCCTGTTTACCTATTTGCTTGCGTAAACAGGCTCTGGTTTTAAAGACTAAAGTGAAGGAAGAAGAAGTCAAATGGTGAAATTCCTCATGAAGTTCGTCTCTCCTGAGGCCTTTGTCACTCTCGCCAGGTGTGTCTGTATATTTCCCTTTATGGGTGAAAATGAAGTTCAGTTCTCTTTCGGGTCATGAACATATCTAACCGAATCTGACTTCACTCTCATACGTTGTTTCATTTGAGGTTAATGGCTTGCAGGGAACGTCTCATTGAGATGAACACGTCAGACGCCAAACTGCGGGCCAAGCACTGCACACTGGAAATGAGAACATATGGATATGACATCGTGCATTATTCTATACTGTAAAACCACGTGTGGCATGAACATCTTTTTAATTGTAAGAAGCTTCTCATCGCAGGAAAACAAAGCTATTATGTAAACAGAAGATGCACTTGCACAAGCCAACAATTAGCGGTTATGATTCAGCGCTTCCACCATTGTGGTTTGGATTCATTTCCTGGTCAGGGAATCAGGTTTTATTGTTCCTGTCAGGGAAAACAACAGAAGCAGAGCATCTCTGATAGGAATCGCATTTCACAAGCGTTTGCAGGTGACTTGCAATATTGCTGCAGGGCCGCACAGTGGCTCAATTGTTAGCACTACTGCCTTACAGCGCCAGAGACCTACTTTGACTCCAACTGGGTCGACTGTAGGGAAGGTGACTAATTCAGTAGCAAATGGAGACTCATAAGCTAGGTAATTGTTTTGGGAGGGCTATTCCCTGGAGGGTCGGTGTGCATTTGTTGCACTAAATGGCCTATTTCTGAACCTGTGCCGTATGGAAACAGACCCTTCGGTCCAACACGTCCATGCCGACCAGATATCCCAAACCAATCTTGTCCCACCTTCCAGCAGTTGGCCCATACCCCTCCAAATCCTTCCTATTCATATACCCATTCAAATGCCTGTTAAATGTTGCAATTGCACAAGCTCCCTCCACTTCCTCTGGCTGCTCATTCCATAAACTACCGCACTCTGTGTGAAAAGGTTGCCCCTTAGGCCTCTTTTATATCATTCCCCTCGCACCCTAACCCTATGCCCTCTCGTTCTGGACTCCCCTACCCCAGGGAAATGACTTTGCCTGTTTACCCTGTGCACGCCCCTCATAATTTTCAGAGAATAGAGAAAAGTCAGGAATTACAGTCACTTCCCCGTGAGGGATTGATCCATTATGCAACAACCAACTGAATCACTTGTGACTGAAATAGCTCCCATCCTCCCTATACTGGTAAAAGCATTATACACCACAGAGTGGGTTTGCCTGTGTTGAATTGGACACAGCAGTCTTTCTGAAGACGGACTTTATTGGGATATAAAGACCTGGTAAACCACATGGAGGGATATGCCTGGAATCAGAAGATGTCAGGAAGAATGAACAGCGTTTACATGGAAACAAAAACATTGCAAAGGAAACCACCCTTCGTGATAAAGCCATTAGAAAAGACAAGGCGGAGTTTCATGGGGAGGTGGAACAGACCAATAGATCACGTGGCGCCTGAAGCGAGGAAAAAGTGATTTCTATCCAAATGGAAATTTTCCAGATGATGTGAATTTGGTGAGAGTAAACAGGAAGAAAATTCCCTCAGGCAGATAGCTCTATGAGTGAAGTTTAGAACTTCGAAACCAGTGATGAATGATAAAGAATAGTTTGGAGAATGGCTTGTTTTATTTCATTCGACAGTGTTTGAAATCGGGAACTTTTTTTCAGAGTAAAGGTATTTCAAGCGTTTACAGACACTCAATGAATGAATTTAACGGGGACAGAGGGTCCACTCTGGAGCAATGGGATTGGGTTAAGTGCTCACTCTCTAATTCGTTAACATTAATTGGAAAGAAATTGTTTAACACCGACAACTGAATACGACTGAATTTTTCTAACAACATTGAAAATGTCCAATAAGATAAATATCATTCTTTTTGCATTGTTTTAATAACTTGTATGAGTTTACAGCAATTGCAATAACAAGAAAAGTGCTAAGCGTCCTTTCCACAATTTAACACAGTGATGGATTAGCGTTGTGAGAAATCGAATCCACCTCAAACGTCACCTCTGTATCTCTATTGAGAGTTGGGTATTCTGCTGGGGATTATTTCTGTGTGGCCCTAAGTAACGGAGGCATTTCCCAAGGACAGAGCCCTCCACAATATCAGAAGTTAGAACTTTAAGTAAATTCTGTTTTATTCAACGTTCTATTGCAACTTTTAAATATACATGCACGGACATACATGCATGGATGCACACACGCATTTATATTTATATGTGAGTTTACAAATATATGTGTGTGTGTGTGTGAGTGTGTGTGTGTGTGTGTGTGTGTGTGTCGGTGTGTGCGTGGGTGCGTAAGAATTCAGAACGTTCGGAATTGATGGTCAGCCAAATGAATGTTATTCCTGTAGAATGTGGGAGTTAAGAGTCACCAGTAATGTTCCAGATATCTGAATCTGTGGGAAGTGCACCCAACTCTAGTTTCTTGGTAAGTGTCGAAAGGAAACTGAACCTGGACGTTGGATCATTCGGGAGACTGAGGAGATAATTGAAAGGATTTATAGGTAGGCCGTAAGACCTCAGGTACAAGAAAAAGATCGATGGGTTTCAATCGGTAAACGAAGAGGGAACTGGCAGTCAGTGCATGCAATCACAATGGCCGTGCTCCTCGGTTACAAGCATAGCATATCGTTATTGATACATTTGAGGAGAAATGACTTACGTGGTGTAAAACATGAGGGACAGGTCTCTCGCACAGAGTTTGTTCCTGTTGCTCAGAATGGTAGGAAGACAGGTAGAGAGCATTATTTTTGGAGACTTCACAGTGAGGGAAACAGATTGCAGATTCAGTGGGTGTGGACACACTTATGATTGTTATGTTGCCTCCCAGAACCCAGGGTTTGTGATGTCTCGCATCGTGTTTGTGCGATTCTTAAGGGAGAGGGAGAGTAGTCCCAAGTCATTGACCACACATGCAACAACAACATAGGTAAGAAAAGGCATATAAAGCAGAAATTCAGTGAGCCAGAGTGACATCTTCGATATAGATCAAACAGAGTTGATCTCTCTGATTTGATACCCATGACACGTCGTACAGAGATGAAGAATAGAGAGAGAGATTTTGAACATATGGCTAACAGGATGGTACAGGGGGGATGGATTTGGCTACCTGGAAAATGCGTCTTATTCTGAAGTAGGTGGTCCCTCTAAAAATAGGATGGTTTTCACCTGAACCACAGGAGAACCAATATTCTGGGGGTGGTGAGGGGAGGGGGGATAATTTGCTCATGCTTTTCAGGATGATTTACGCAAACTCAGCAGCGCAATGGGAACTTGAAGTGCAGCTCAAGTTTACAGGAGGATTTGAGTAGTGAGGACATAAGTAGGTTTTCAGGTTTGCAAGAGTGTACAAGCAAGGACAAAAAATGTTTAAAGAGTGTTTACGTCAGCGCCAGGAGCATCTGCAATAAGGTAGGTGAACATATAGCATGGGTTGTTAACTGGGAATTCGAAGTTGTGGCCATTTCAGGGACATGAATGGAGCAGTGAAAGGAATGTGTGTACCTGGTGCCGCAGTTTCGATTTTTCATTAAGAACAAGGAAGGTGGTTAAGGAGGGCGAGGTGTGGCATGATTAGCCAAGGACAGTATTACGGAAGCGAAAGGAATATTTGATGAGCACTCTAAGGAGTCTACTGTGCTAGAACGGTCTGATATTAGACTCAGGAAAGGAGAGGCACTGTGAATGGAGTTTTCAATAGCCCAGTGAAACGTTCCAGAGTTATGGAGGAAAAGATTGCAAAGATGAGTCTGAATAGGAGCGAAAATAACGGGGTAGTCGTTCTGGGGAAGTTTAACTTTCCAAATATTGATTGGAAGGGTTTTAGTTTGAGTAAATCTGAGCGGTAAGTTTTTGTCCGATGTGTGCAGGAGGTTATCCTGACACAGCATATAGACAGGCCAACAAGAAGCAAAGCTACATTGGAATTGGTACAGGGTAATGAACAAAGCCATCTGTTAGATGTGGAGGGAAGTGAGCACTTTGGTGATAGGAATAGGTTGTGCCTATTAATCTGTGTCACAACTGGAAAAAGGCAATGCTGTCGAGGAGAATATTGTGATAATTTCTATTAGAATACACGAAATTAATGTTCGTAAAGAGTTTGTGTTGGCAATTCTTGAAAGTGTGAAAAAAGATCTGTCTGTTGGGCTTGATGGGACGTATCCTAGGATTCTCTGGGAATCGTGGGTGGCGACAGTTAACTGTGAACTTTGAGTCGTCTGCATCTACGTGATTAGTGCGAGAAGACTCAAACTTCGCAAGTATTGATCCCTTTTCCAAGAAGAGAAGGAGAGAAAACTTTGATAGTTGCAGAACAATGAGGCTTAGTTTCGTTGTAGATAAAGCTTTGGAAAAAGTTAAGAGAGATAAGATTTATGATCATCGAAGAAGGAAAAATTTGATTCATGTTAGTCAATTCGATTTTGTGAAGACTAATTTGTGCTTCACAAACTTTCTTGAGTACTTTGAGAATTTGAGCTAATGGGTGGATGAGGGTGAAACGATTAAAATGGTGGATATAGTTTTCACGAAGGCATTGATAATATTCCCCATGGTAGGCTATTGCATAAAATACATAGGCACAGGATTGATGGTTTTTAAAATCAGTTTGGATCAGAAAGTAGCTCGCTGAAAGAAGACAAATTGGTTAGTTGATGGGAAATGTTCGTCCTGGATTTCAGAAACTCGTGGTATACCAGAAGTTTTTCTTTTGGTCCACTGCTGTTTTTCATTTTTATAAATAACCTGGATTAGGGCATAGAATGATGGGTCAGTAAATTTGCCGATGACACGAACCTCAATGAAGTTGTCAACAGTGCCAAATGTTTCCGTAGGTTGCAGTGGGACATGAATATCCTGCAGAGCTGAGCTCAGAGGTGGCAAACAGAAATTAATGTGAGAAAATGTGAGGTCATTCACTTTGGAAGGAGCAACAAGAAGAAAGAGTTCTGGGCGAAAAGTCGTAAACTTGGAAGTTAAAATGAGCAGAGAGACATCGGTGCTACTGTGCAAAAAACTCTGAAACTTACTATCCGTGTTGACAGGTTTGTTTGGAAGGAGCACGGAATGTTAGATTTATTGGGAGAGGGATTGACCTTCAGAGCCAGAAGGTCACGTTGCACTCCAGAAATTCTCTGGTGGCCGCACTTGTGGAGTTGCGTACAGTTCTGGTCGCCACAACATAGGATGGATGGGCAATCATTGAAAAATGTGCAGAGGAGATTTACTACGATGCTTTATTGTGTGGAGGGGAAGTCTTACGAGGAAAGACTGAGGGACTTGGGGCTGTTTATGACAGAGAGAAGAAGTTTGAGAGATGATTTAATAGAGACATACAAGATGATCAGATGTTTCCTTAAGGTGGACAGTGAAGTACTTTTTTCTTCATATGGTAATGGTTGGCACAAGGGCACACAGCTTCAAATTGAGGCTGATAGATGCCGAGGTCGGTTCCATTCTCAGTGAGTCGTAAAGGTGTAGAACGCCTGGCATTCAACAGTCGGAGACTCACGAACTTTCAGGGCTTTTATTTGATCGGGGGTAATCTTTTGAATTATAATGATAAAATGTCGTTAAGCTGGACTTCTGATTAGGATCGCATTGGGTGCAACATCAAGGGCCAAACAGCTTTTATTGCACAGTAATGTTCGGTCCACGAGTTGTTCTCAGCCTGACATTGCAATCACCCTGGTAACTATCAGTGAAATAAGTGCCTGGCGAGGATCAATCTTTCAACTTCGGCAGCTCACACACTTCTAATCTGTTATAGAAGCACGGCAACCTGATCGATTGCCCCAATGGAGTTGGCATCAGAGGATGTCCAACAGCTCCTGTTCTTGCCCCTGAGGCCAGGAATCCAATTACTCAATTTTCTGCTGTAGATCTGAAATGAAATCCACCTCAGAGATGGTTGTACTGATTATGGATAATCCATTATGTTGCATCAGGTTCAGGAAAAGTACAGAGAAAAACGTGGTGAAAAACAGATGTTACTGAATATAAGTTTACCGTGGCTTCCTGCGTTGATCACGGCAACTTTAGGTCGCCACTGTACTGGGAGTTTCCTTCCATCACTTTCAATTCGTCACAGAATTCGATTCACTGACATTGCACAAGTTCCTTTGGAAAGTTCATACGACACAATGACACACATTGCACACAACGTCAACAATCTTCAGCATTACTACATCCAAGAGCACGTGGCATTATTTGTGTAAATAGTATACGTCGAGCAATGTTATGCAAGGGCAAATGAAATTCTAGTTTAGATTAGATTACATCCCATAAAGTGTGGAATGAGGCCCTTTGGCCCAACCAGTCCACACCTCCGAAGAGTAACCCACCCTGACCTATTTCCCTTTGACAGATGCACCGAACACTCGGGGAAATTTAGCATGACCAATTAACCTGACCGGAATATCTTTGGATTGAGGGAGGAAACTGGAGTACCCAGAGCAAACCCACGCAGTCACAGGGAGAAAATGCAAAATCCACACAGACAGTTGCCCAGGACTGGAATCGAACCTGGGGCCCTGGTGCTGTGAGGCAGCAGTGCGAATCACTGAACCACCATGCCACCCGTGCGCCACAATCCAAAGTAGCAATAAACCAGAGTAATATTCAAAATGTCAGATATTCACATTCATTATCTTGGCCAGAACTCTAGCCTTGCAAAGTGCAAGTCTGCCCCTGAATCCCCAGATTCCACGTGGATGCCTGTTCCATTGGTCCACCTGGAAGCCTATGTTCAGCCTGACAGAGCAATTGTGAGAAATCTCCACTTTCTGATATAAAGCTGCGACAGGATCTGTCTAATCCAGCTGGGAGGGCAGCGAGGTACACTTGAGACCTTAATATTCCTTGATGTAGATTAACATTGCTCTCATTATGTTAGTGTTTAAAGACCTGGGCCAGAAACAGCCCATTCAGGACGGAACAGGAGGAGCCCATTCTTCACATCGCTCCTGCCCCGCCCCGCCACTCCATATGATCTTGGCCTAGCCAGTATATTAATGTCTTTTATCAGCCTATCAACATCATCGTGTTTCCTACTGGCTAACATATATTTATCGATTTCTATCTTCAATAGACATAGAAAAAAGAAGTTCCGTTTCAAGACATTCGGGTTTCTGCACCAACACTGCAGGTTTTGCAGAAGAGCAGCAGAGTATGGTCTGATCACATATCAAACCATGAACTAAACCGTGACTTTGGTGACACGCAAATCGATGATTTTGGAATAACAACTTCAGCAATCACGGGGAAATCCAACGGGCTTTCTATTGCGCCACAGAGCCACGCAAGCAGGCCTTTTTAAGCACACAAGGTTGCCTTTGGCTCGGGACTCCCATCTCACGTATGTCTACCTTCGTCACACTTTCCAGTACCAGGTGCTTATCCAAGTGTGCTCTGGCTATTCAAGTGTTAGACTATATACTGCTGAAATAGTCTGCTAACACTTAGCTAAACCACACTTTCAGATAGTGAATTCCAGACAGACAACACTATCTGGCTGAAAGCATTTATCCTAGCTCTCTGCTTAATCCCTTGTCTCTTACTCTTATTCAGTGCCACTGCGACTTATTACTTCCCAAAACATGCTTATTTCTGTCACACATATCTCTCCTCTTCATATAATGTGCACTTTCATCAGTTTCTCACACAGCCTCCTGTGCGCTTGGATAAACAGCTCCAGGCTGGCTCGTCTACGTTCACAGCCCTTTTTCATTCTTATCATCTCCTCTGAACACCTTCTCCTGGAATCAGACGCTTCCTGCAGCCTTCAATGGAAAAACGTTCTCTGAAGAAAAGACAAAATGTCTCAACAAAGCTCAACTGCTCTTTTACATCTATGGAGAGAAAGGAGAGTTAATGTTTCGAGTCCAATGATCCGGTTTTGGAACTATTTGGTCGTGCGGGTGGGAAAAGAATGTGGAAGAAGGCGGACGGGTTCTGAAATGATCGAACTCGATGCTGTGTCCTGAAGACTGCATAGTCAGTCAGTAGAAAGTGAGATGCCGTTCTGCCAGCTTGTGCTGTGCCTTGAAGGAGCACTGAAGCAGACCAGTGTCTGAAATGGCGCCTTGGGAACACAGTATAATATTGAAGTCACAGGAGACTGGAAGAACAAGATAACTTTTGTTGATTCCATACAGAATGTCGGTGATCTCAGCTTTGTCACTGACTCTGTTTTTCTCTCCCCATTGTGGAGTGATAAAATTCAGAGGAGGAAATACAGTTGCCTGGATTGAATGAAGTGCTGACAAATCACTGAAAATGTATCTGGAAAGTTACACAGTGAGGAGAGATATGGTAACCCAGCATGTCTTATACATTATACATTAGAACATTACAGAGCAGTGCAGACCCTTCGGTCCTCGATCTTGCACTGACTTGTGAAAAAAATGTGATGCCCATCTAACCTTCCCCATTACATTGTTATCCATATATTTGTCCAATGCACATTGGAATACCCTTATCTTCAGCGAGACTACGACTGTTGGAGGCAGGCTGATCCACGGCCGTACGACTTTCTGAGTGAAGAAATTAACACAGTTATCTGTCCTAACTCAATCAACATTCAATGTAATGCTATCCCTCCTCGTGTTGGCCTTCGTCGTCTGAGGAAAGAGGTTTTCACTCTCCACTCGATCTAACCTTCTGATAATCATATAAGTCTTGATTAAGTCACCTTCAACCTTCTTCTCTCCGACGAAAACAGCCTCAGTCTCCTCAGACTTTGCTCGTAAGACCTTCGATCCACACCAGGCAACATACTAGTAAACCTCCTTTGAACACTTTCCAGAGCTTTCACATTTTTCCAAAATTCAGTGACCAGAGATGCATGCAATACTTGGTGGTGCCCTACCAGGTGGTAAAGCCGCAACTTCTGTGATTTTACGGAATGGTGCTGTATTGGCAGCTGCTGTGAAGCAAGGAGTACTGGAGCAGCGGGACTGGATATTGCTGAAAGTGGAAAAGGATGTATAACTTTCACCGCTTCCTGTTACCAGTAAGCATTTCAATTCGGAATTTTTGTATCAAATGGCTTGCTTTCCAACACGGGCACATCGTACGGCTTGCAGAACAAACGTGTTTGCACTTTCACTGACACTGTGCCTCTCTGGCAGCTGCAGTCCTTCCCCACTTTGACTCATACAGCACCGTCGTTCCTGAAACATGTCCCATTGATAATGGAAGCAGATGTTTAAGTAACCCACGCTTGTGAACGAAATGGACAATTTACAATTCCTAAACTTGTTTCATTTGTCTTTTTGGCTAAAGCTAGAATCTTGCGTGAAGATCTGCAAGTCACATTTTCGGAAGGGTGTTAAAAAAATTTATAAAACTGTGCAAACGACAAAACCTCAGAGGGACAGAAGTGCTAGAATCCCAACAGTGCAGACAAAGAATGTTCGGCCCATTGAATCTGAACACTGAATCCGAAGAGCTTCACACTCCACCACCCTTTGTTTCCAACCCGCCAAGTACAAAAATAGAATTTACTCGAAATGCTCAGCCGATCTGACAGCATCAGTGGAGACAAATCAGACTCAACGCTTCAGTCAAGAACTGTTCTGATGAAGATTCACTCGATTCGAAATGTTAACTCCGAATTCTCTGATGCTTTACTTCCTATTTTTGTCTCTGATTTACTGTACTTTCATCTCTTTCGCGT
Organism: Chiloscyllium punctatum; assembly: GCF_047496795.1. NCBI lineage: Eukaryota > Metazoa > Chordata > Chondrichthyes > Orectolobiformes > Hemiscylliidae > Chiloscyllium > Chiloscyllium punctatum. Next base: position 34,183,584 of record NC_092757.1, read on the forward strand.
TTTATTTACGATCTCCCTAACATGTTCTTCACTGGACACTTTGAAGTAACCTAACCAGCCAAAAGAGACCCATGCGGCAGAACGTGCAAACTCCACATTATCAATCACTCCAGTTTAAAATAAAAACTCGTTTCCTGGCGGCGAGAGAAAACAGCATTAACCACAGAGTTGCCTGAAAAGGCAAGCACGTTTGTCGATGGGCAACTGAACCTCGGATTGACGCGGTGACAGGCAGACGTACTACCCAGGGCTACTGTGAATAAAAGAATCCCCTCAGCCTCTCTGCCGGGACTGGGCAATAACAACTATTTCACTCTCCTAATTCCTTTAAAACCACTGACCCCAATAGCTATGTGACAGCATCAGAAATTCACATCTCAACAGTTCTTCAGGTCATGTGTGTTTGTGACCATACTGTGAATTCAAGATTCTTAAAGCCCGATGGCTGAAAAGGTTTCTTTTTTTCTCCTAAACACCTACTCAAATCTTTCTGCCTCTTAAATCTCTGCCTCCCTTGTGATTAATCTCTTCATCAAGGGGAAACGTTTCTTTTAGTTTACCCTTTCCATATCCCCCGTTACTTTTACATCTCAATCGTGTCTCCTTTCAGTTCGGTCTGCTTTCAGAAAAATATAAGCCCAAACTCTCTTTATAACTGAAACTCCTCAGCCCAGACTATATGTTGAAAACTATCGTCTAAAACATTCGCCATGCTATCGTATCTTCTTTGTAAAGTGACTTGCAGACTGCACGCAACAGTCCATCTGGAGCCAAATGAACAAATTAAATAAATGATCAGAAAGTCACATACACTTTTCCAACAAACTAGTTTTTCCTCAATACTATCCTGTGTCCTTTTCATAGAAAAATGAAACTCCAACAATGTGGAAATAGGCAGTTTAGTTCAACAAGTCTACACTGAACCTAAGAAGAGTAACTCAACTTAGACCTACTCTCTTAACCTTTTATTTTGTATTTACCCCTAACTAATGCGCCTAACTTACATATCCCTGAACACGATGCGAAATTTAGTGTAGCCAATTTACCTAACTCTTCTCGTTTCCTGATACTGGTGCTCCAAGAATCTCTGGTTCACGTCAGTAAAGTTGCTACGTGAGCTTTGATCACACAGACGCATCATCGAACAGGATCGATTGGTTTGAAGTTGCCAATGCTGAGATTGGAGCACGTGCACCCAACAACAATGACTGTAGTCGCACAGATGGAATGGGGTCAATGGGGTAAGTGTTAGATTGCGCAGTGCCTGAGGGAACTTGGAGAGGAGATCGAGAGAAGGGTCAGTAAATGCGGGAGAAAGACAAAAATATTCGACAATGTGTGGTTTCGAATCCTTATATATAAAACAGATGTGAGACAGCAGGTTCTGAAGGAAGGTTCTGAAGGAAGAAAATCATCACCTTGGAGAATATTTTCATTTGAATACAACTGATTCCATGCTGTGTTGATTTAGTACATGTCACACAGCATAAAATGGGGAAAGTATTACGCACCATGACTCGAATTCTAAACGTACTGATGCAGCCTTAAAGCAAAGTATTGACCACTGAATACTAACGCGGCATCACGCAAACCAATGCACATAAAAATACTTACAGTGGCAGAGGATATTTCAGAAACAGCAACACAAACAGAAGAAGACCACTTGGCGAAGTCTGGAATGAGATGTAGGAACTCAGAATCGGCTGAAACTTTCACTTCGATAGTTCCAGAGGTAGTTTCCATCGTTGGGTAAGTTGATGACAGAGATGAACTATTTTCCACAGAATATCAAAGGGGAATAGGATAGCCTGGGATATTGTTGAATTGCATGTTTCAGTAGTAATGTAGTTTAACATCATTTACTTCGCCAGTTACCTCACATGTGGAAGTAACCACTGCTGACAACGATCACATATTCTCCGTTACCATTCAGAGAAACTGCGTGGTATGGCCGCGAAACCCCCAAATTAATTAGAATACACGACTTCTTTTCAGCTCAAGTTTACCTCGAACTATCGAGGAAAAGCACGAAACTGGAGTTAAATGTTATCGAATCAGTGGTAATCCCATTGAATGGCTGTGCAGACACAGGGTGAATGAAAGCTGAATGAGAACAAGTGTGGTTTCTTTGCGAAATTAAACGCTTCACAATGTGATGTCTATTGGAGTGAAGTGGTGAAGTTGATTATATTTACTACTTGTTCACCCTGTGAACGGTTACAATTGTTTCTCCTGTACCTGATATCAGCACAGAACTGCAGCAAGCGCACTTGAATCAGTCGCTTAATGATTTGCTTGTTTGCAAATCTGGGGGTTGTTCATTCGACTCTTCACTAGATCAAAAACACTGCCGATCTTTATTACACTTACAAACTCATTTTCCCGAATCCGAGATGTGCTTTGAATTCCTTATCTGCAGGAAGAAGAATCTTTGAAATGCTGGGATGTTTGAAGTATTGATATGAATGCATGCCCACCTTCAATCTATTGTCCACTTATAAGTAATATCGATTAAACCGCAATTCTGTGTTTACCATTTTCGTTTTTAAACAGAAGGTCGGCGTGGTAATAGAAAGCACTAAAATGATCAACACAACTCCACCAAATCGTTCAAAAGGATTGACGTCTTCATTAGAAGCATCTTGCAAAGCAAGGGGTTTATCTTCCTAAACATGGTTTTCCGAAATATCTCTCAATAATGAGCAGATTCTGAATACTTTGCAGCCAGAACACTTGAAAAAATTTCATTCTGTTTGGAATTATTTGTGACACTTCTTAATATACCGGTTAATGTCTCCGATCGATGAATGCAACCGAGAACATCAGAGGCAACCTCACAACGCTGTCAGAGGAGGGGAAGACAGAGTGGTCTCGCACGCTGCTCTTGTGCACATTATCAATTTCAAACCAACCCAACACCTGCAACCCGTGGGAGTGTAAAGGAAACAATTAAACAGAGCCCCGTTTCAACTCTGTGAATGTTTAGAAACTCTGTGGGAGGGGAATGAAGGATGAACTGACCGACTGAGTAGAAACCGTCAAGGTACCTTCCCCTTCTTGCAGGACATGAACTCTGATGTTCTCGAGGCATTCACTGATCTGAGACATTGAAAGCATTCCCATCAGTGCTGCTCCATTCTCGCTGTTATCACTGTCAGGAACAATAAATCCTGATTCCCTGACCAGGCACCCAACTCTGGCAGCGATGAGGAAAATACCGACTCTTAACCAATACACCACAAGTGCTGCCTCCCAAGCTGTTGGACTGCTTCTTAATGGCAAAGCATATGGCGTTTTATTTATCAGGTCACAAGTTGAAGCAAGTCATCGACTGTTTACAGAACGGTTCGAGGCCCATCATCCAAGTTTTCAGCTCTTGGCCTGTCCCCTTGTGTTCCTAAAAGTTTCAAGCGCTCATCGCAAAGCTATTAACCAGTCACGTTTTACAATGTATGCGACCGCAGTTTAAGATGGATAACCTTTGTTTACGCCCCCTCGGTGATCTGAACACCATTTCACTGACAGAGGCAAACGCTCAGACAGGTTCTGGCGAAGTAACTGTGGCCTCAGGCGAGATCAGCCAGAAAGTAGGATTCCACCCAATTGGCTTATTTTGTCTCATTTCAGATTTCAACAACATAATCTGGTAACAGCAAGGAAATGAAGCATTCAGCCATTCCCCTGTCCGTGTTCCTCCCCTATCTAAGCATTGAGCTACAGAGACAGTGTGCTCTGAGAGAAGGATTCTCACTCTTTTGAAACTGCAACATAATAAATGATTGGATATCATGTGTATTAGAAAACAGTCGTAACAAAATCAAAACAGAACTTTAGGCATCATGTGCAAAAGGATGGCAGACTTTAATGCCGAATCAGAGTGTCCAGGGTGAAAGGAACAGAGACTGTACCTGGATGTCAAGCAATTTGAATTCCGTGTTCTCACAGCCATGGCCTGCAAATCGTTAGCATTTATTGTTACCAATATGAAATGCTGCCTTCTACTTAAAAGCAGAATTATGGTCTGAACATGCATACATAAATCGTGAAATTGATCAAAATTGATGTATTTTTTCATTCCATATTTTGGCAGCAAGAGTAACATGTAAACACTTAGATTATCATTAAAATCCAATATTAAAGCCAGTTAGTGTTTTTACAAAACTACAAAAGCAGAGGAAGAGCTGGGAGTTGCATGACTGAAGGAGGCGACTGCTCCTGCTTTCGACCCACAACGTTTCAACCTTTCGTCCCAAGGACATGTGCAGAAGCAAAATACTGGTAAACTGATACATATTTTAAAAACCAGAAAACGCTGGAAGTGTTCAGCTTTTCTTGCATCTTCTAAAAGTGTGGTAGAGGTCAACACCATTACAACCTGATTGCCTTTACTTTGCATTCACGATAACTAATGTCCAAGTCACAACTCATTCAGACACATTTCCTCATCTTTAAAAGGTATGCACGCTTTCAGTTTGCCATGAGAAACGTTTTGTCAATTAATTCAATACTGACAGGATTGCCGTTTAAAGCTGTGTGAAAGACGTTACAAACGGTCATGCCAGAAAAAATGAGGTGCCACGTGAAAAAAAATATGTATTTCATTCAGGAAAGCTAAAAAAGAATTGTTCATGGAAAATTGTGGCGAACTGTCTGCTGATTTTTTTTTGATGAGGTAAGAAGAAGTCTTCATGATGCTAATCCAAAACGATCAAATAAATGTAGATTGGCAATACAAAAGATAGAGGTTCTGTGAGACCACTGTGCCTGAAATCTGGGCATGAAGGAATATAAGGGATAGTAGCAATATTGATCATAAATTGGATGCATGAAATGTTACTGATGAAGGGTGCCTGCCTGAAACTTCAATTTTCATGCTCCTCGGATGCTGCGTGACCTACTATGCTTTTGAGCACCACTCTCATGCTGACTCTGATCTCCAGCATCTGCAGTCCTCACTTTCACATTTCCATCTTCCACCTTGCAACATTTTACCAGCATCTTTTTCACAATCCTTTGCTTTTCACCTGGTCCAAAGATGAAGAAATCATCTTTTGTGGAGAAATTGCCGACTCTGGGACCGTTCTCATCGAAGCAAATAAGGTTAACGGGAGATTTCCTGGGGAAGTTGAAAGTGATGTTGGAGGAAGCAATGGGGATGGGAGGATTGATGATAATGAGGAAATTTTGCCTCTGACCAGTGCAACGCACATGAGGACTGGGATTGAGGACATTTATTGAAAAAACAGCATTTGTGTCGAATACATTTTGCGAATTCTAAATAAACCTCTGTGGTTGGACCAACAGAGCGACCGGTTTGAGTCAGGTCCGTTTCTGGTTCAGAACCCAAGTTTCATGCATGTCAACAAATGAACAGACCTGACAAAACGTGGAGTTATTGAGACGGATTTTCTTTAGTTTGAGGGATGTCTCATCCACCAGAAAGTCATTTAAAAGCAACAGTGAATGAAATGTAGTCGTATGATTAAAACCACAAATTAGCGGGGAACCACTAATGTATATCTAATACATTGCCTTAACTACTCAGCTACAACTATAACCCTGAGATACTGGTTAATATTTCTCGTGAAATTGGGGTTTCCAACAGAAAACGTGAGTACACTATTCGGTTAGTTCTGTCTGCGCAATGACTCCAAAATTTGGGGTCCCCCTATAATTGATTAGAATGGAGGAGGCTGATAGGAAATTGGATTCAACGGCACATATTGATGAGAGACAGAATGCTTGGGAAGGATGCATTTTCATGAGCAGAGAGATTAGTAATAATGTAATGGATCGAGAAATGATGCTGTCATAGTATTTTTATAATGCCTTTCACCACTATCTGCATCACAGGCACTGAAGGAAATTCGAAGCAGATGTGGCGTTGTCAAATCTAATGTGTAAATCAGGGCAGTTTGTTCAACCAGAGGTCAAAAACAAAATGCTACAAATACTCAGAACTGACGCGGGAGATGCAGGTGCGTTTATGCCTTACATTTAGCGTTTGTTCAGCTCTGATTGCTATCCGGAATATTATAGGACTGGGGGTCCTAATATCAGGAGAAGGGTTTACCCAATTAAGGCACAGATGAGGAGGCTGTTCTCACGTCCTGAGGAAAGCAAATACGTGTACTTATTTACAGCAGAGAGATCTGCCAAAACTGGGTACATTCAAGATTTCAATTATTTATCTCTCTGTTAACAGTATGGAGCAAATGGCATTGTGAAATATGTCCAAGTTTGCTGACGATAGACAATAATGGGAGACCATGCTGTGATGAGGACGTGGGAATCTGCGAATGCGTATAGATAGTTTGAGTGAGTGAGGGAAAAACTTTGCAGATGAAGTTTCATGTCAGGAGTGCCAGGTTGGAAGATTCAAAAGGCAGAGCACTATGAAAATAGAGGGAAAGTAGAAAAAACTTATCGGTCAGAGGAATCTGGTTATTCCCGTGCCTAACACAAAGTTTTGTGACGTTTTTGTTCTGACCAACCGTATGGCCTCCTTTCCAAAAACTTGCAATGAAAGAGATGGTTTCCCGAAAAAAAACTATAAATTGAAACTATGAAACGAAGACCAAGAAAAGACTTGTGCCGTTCTGTTGCACAACCTTGATGTGTGTGGTTCTGTAAAAATTGTTTACAATGGACCCTGTAGTTGGAATTGCAGGAGCTCGGGAGTGAAATTCACAGATCCATGATTTTTGCCAACATTTATCGGTCTTCCTCACTTTTAGTACGTTTTATTTCGCACTGTTGTTCCTGTGAGTAAACTCAGGTGACTTATTTCCCTCACTGTTCCTCGTCACTTCACGAAAGAATTCAACGTTCTTATCTCCAGGTTCTAGGTAACCTCTAGCATTGTACAAAGGTCACTAAAATCTCGACATTCCCCATGTCTGTCTGCCTTCTTGCAATATCAATTGATCCATCACTGTGTCAGTAATGCACACACGAAAAGCAACGCAAAACAGCAGCAATCGACACTGGATTTCGAACGCAGATGATTGCAGCCACATGTCAGAATAGTGACAATTGTACGATCACAAACTCACATATTGAACCGCCAGGAAACTGCATATAAGTGCACTGCCAGAAGCTGTGCGAGTTGTCGCACCTCAAAACCCACATAAATACTTTGTTGGGCGACGGCCCTAGTTGTATTTCTCAATCAGCAATCGGATTTTACACTGGTGATATCAGCATTTTCCTCAAACAAAGAACGAACCACTGCTGCACACGGAGGAGAAAGTGAGGACTCTATGTGCTGGAGATCAGAGGCGTGTGTGTGGTACTGGAAAGAATAGCTGGTCAGGCTGCATCCGAGGAGCAGGTGAATCGAGCTTTTGGGTAGAAGCCTGATGGAGTATTCATGACCGAAACGTCGATTCTCCTGCTTCTTGCATGCTGCCTTACATGCTGTTCTTTTCCAGCAACAAACTGCCACAGACTGTCATATAATCCGAGCTCCCAGGCGCGGAATCAGAGACACTCAGTGCCCTGAGTACAGCTACTGGGGACACGTCGCGGTGGCGTTTAGAGGCAAGTTGTTCTTCATGAATGTGGCTCTCGATTTGCCTGCCTCTTGGTCCTTTATAAAGTTTTCTGCACTCCTTGCGTGGAGCATTGTTTGTCTACATGTGCACTGCGCATGCAGTGGAGTGGTCATTTGTTCTGGTGAGTTGTTGGTTGAACCTGGCTTTCGATTTATGCTCTCTCATAAACCTGAATGGTCAGAGGAGTGTGGCCGTCATTTCTGAGATTTTGTTCATATCTAAGGTGGAGTGTTTAGTGGATCATGGCATGTTCTCCGAGCGTTGTTTGTCTGCAAGGATTCTGCGGGAATATCTTTTGTTGCCAAAGCATTTCTGGAGGAGCCAGTGAACACCACAGCTAGTTTCCCCTCGTCGCAATACACACAGTCGATGAGAAAAACATGTTCGACTGGGGCAACACAAAAAAAATAGGACAAGCCAAATTGAAGGCGGCCAGAAAATTTCTAGAAGGAAATTTTCATGGACTCCATCAACAAGCTCGTAGTGCTAAACCCAATATACCGGGAGCTGAAACTAAATTCCAGTACTTACAAACAAAAGCAGTGAGAATGAACTCAAATCGAATCCAAACGCCACAGGACAGCCACGCTTCGCAGGAGTCTCAGCAGCCCTGAAGATGTCGCCGAGATAGTGGAGAAACGGCTGTAAACCAACATCCCAAAACCGCAGAAAATACCCACAACTGCACCCTGCACGAGAATTACCAATCTTTACTCAAACTTTGAAACTCTAAATCAGGCCGGGCTGCGCCAGCAATGAAAAGAACTTTGGAATCTTCCGTGACATGTGAGGATACTGAGTACCACATGACGGCGGAGGTAAGAGCTCGCCAACCTCCCAGCTTCTTGTGCGTGTCCTTGTTAAAATTAACTGTTTGATTCTCGACATCCCATTTTCCATCCTTTGGACTTGTATGCCGTAAGCATTACAAATTCACATGTGAACATCTCAGAAGGTTATTAGAGTTTCTGCTGCTTCGACACTGAGGGACAGTGAGTTCCAGATTCCAAGCTCTCGCTGTCTGATTAAGTTTTTATTTGCATCTACTCAAACATCCTTGCCTCTTAACTTAAATCTACTGTTCCCTGATGATTGAGGCCTCCATCAAAGGAAAACGTTTCCTTCAATCTGCCCAATCCAAACCCCTCATTATTTTCTACATCTCAATCATGTCTCCTCTCAATCTCCCCTGCTCTCAAGAAAACAACTCCAGTCTGTCGACACTCTTTAATCGCTGCACTTCTTCAATCCAGACAATATCTTGACAAATCACTTCAGCACCGTTTTGATAGCTGTTATATCGCTTATACAATGTGAATTGCAGAATTGTATACAATAACCGAGCGAGAGCCAAATGATGATGTGAAACAAATGTAGAGAAACCACCGAAATTGGTCTTTTCCAATAAAGTATCTTCCCTTCGATACGATACAGTGCCTTTTTCGTGAACCTGATGCTCCAATAATCTCTGGTCCAAGCAAATGCAATACTCTACAGGAGGATTGATCATGCAGCCATCTTATCTGAATGCATTGAGTGGTTCGAAGATCTTGATGGTGATATTGGGGCACATTTACCGAGCAACAGTGACATCTGCAGCACGGACTTAATTGTATCAACTTGAAAGTGAGTTTTAGACGTTACAATGCATCGGTCAGTTGGGAGGAGTGACGGATAGGGGGAATAGTGATTGTGAAAGGGAGAGAAATCTCCGTTATTGGGTGAATTACAATCCTGATATATGACTCGCAATGATGTCAGAGAGCAGACTGGAGAGTATTTTCCCGTTAAAAATGGGTTGATTCTTTTCGCTGTTTGGTTCGCACAGATGATGTGGCATAAAATGGAACAAATGTGCATTGCCATTACTCGGAAAGGAACGGAATTTGCTGCGGCTACAAAGCAGAGTACGAGCCACTATATAATCACGTGAAAAAAAGACACGATATAAAAAGCAAAAAATACAACGGCAGAGATACGTGAGGAAAAGTAGAACATGCAGAACAGGAAAAGTTGCCACATACTGGACTGAGATTGGGCTGAATGTTCTTCTTTGATGTCTCCCGAGACTGTGGAGATTCCAACATTGAGAATATTGAAGACTGAATCCGATAAGTTCCTGCAAACTATGAAATGTACAAGCGATAGTGCAGGGTATTGTCGAAATGCAGTGCTCAGCAACACCGACGTTTCACATCATTACGTTACCAATTCTACGAGACAAGGAAGTAAATATTGTTGCACACTTACATCACACCAGTTCCCAGGTCTGTAATAAGAGAAATTGAGTGGCGCAAAGGCGAAGATTTAATCAGAAATGGGTAGTGGAATGAATGCTTGTATCTCCTCTGTTGTCCAGTGACAAAATCCATGAGCACGCAGTCCTTCTATGAAAGCATTGACGCGCGTGAAATGCTGAGGCTGGAAGCTCCAACCTCAGCTGGAGCTAGCACTGTTCACATGGAGAAGGGAGCATTGAGACATCGGGTTGGGAGGTCTAACCTCATCTGGAGATGCTTCAATCGAAATGGCGCGAGAAACACTGGTGTGAGGGAAAAGGTCCTGGGCTATTTTAATCAGAATTCAAATAGTTCCTGGCAGTACACATGAATTTGGTTTGAGGGAGGATCTGTCCCAGGGAATTGTCTCATTTGTAAATAAATATATTGCAAAGATTGAGCTTGTGTAGGAGTATCTGTACAGAGAGATAAATATTTAATTTTATCGCTCTCTGACATTTCTCATATGTCTGACTCAAGAGCCGGTTACCTTTCTGGAAGGGTTTTTGAACAGTTTTTTCTTGTTCTTCAATTGAGCAGCTGGGTTTGGTAAATATAAAGTCGGAAGAACAAAGTATTTCAGCTTCCACTTCTGTGGTGACAATGATATGCTCAAGGCATTGTTGGAAGGGACTCTTGCTCTTGTATATCAGGAATTAAATCCACATCTTAGCCTCACAGCAAACCGTCATCAGTTTGTTAAAGCCAATAGGCCTTGCTGTCGAGCCAAACAGGATTTCAGCCTATAGTCTCCTGATCCATATACAGCTGTGTTACCCATTGCTACACTGGCCAGGATATTACAGCATGCATTCGTGCTGCAAAACAGTGCTGTTAACACGATTATGAACCACAACGTTCATGTTCACAAGTTGAATAACCAGGAAAGATAATCACCGTCACTGCTTCACGCCAATGGCCCCCACTTTTTGAAGCAACAGTCGCAAAGAAAACACGTCTGTCCCCATGAAGCTGATATTCACCCTATATCTGCGCTACCATTCAATATGATTACTGCTAAACTGATAAATTTCAATTCCACTTCCCTGCTTTTCGTCCATAAATCGAGGTAAACTCGAGTGTGATCACAACAATGAATGTTCCTGTTAATTTTTGGATCTTTAGATTACTTTAAAGATCTGTGCGAGTTCGCAGGAAAATCAAAAATATGAAACAAGCTAAAACTCGCTTGTGTAAATTTAACTCAGTGCAGAGCCAGACGATGAGAAAGGTCACAGAGCGTACAAATTACCTCTGTTTCTCTCTGCACAGACTAGGTTCCCTACAAATGACAAACAGGCCATTTGGCCAAACAACTGCACACTGACCGTTCAAAGAGTAACCTACAAGATCCGTTCCCCTATGAGTAATGCACCGAACAGTATCGGCAATTTTGCGTGGTCAATGCAACTGACTATTTTTATATTATGAGAGGCCCAGAGAACCCGGAAAAAAACCACGCATATGTATGGAGAATGTTCAAACACCACAGAGACAGTCACCCAATGCTGGCATCGAACCAGATCAATGGCGCCTTGAGGGTGCAGAGATAATCACTGAACTCCTCCACGAGTTGCACCTTTGAAGGATTTCTCTTTGTAACTGAGACATTTATTTTGGAAAGCATATTCCGTCAATCCTCAAATATGTGACCTGCTAAAAAGTATTTCACTTCAGATTAAAATTGCTGAGAACCCTTCTCTCAGATGTCCCAATGCTCCCTGTTACAGATTAATAGAAGCTGCTTAAGGTGTGTTTCAATCTCCAAGCCTGAAGTTCAAATGCTTCCAGCTCCATGCCAATAAGAACTGCATCTGTTGAGGTTGGACCTTACAGCCTGACATCCTAGTGCTTCCTTCTCAATGTCAGTTAAAACGGCAGGAAATTAAGTTGGAGCTCCCAGCCTGATATTCAAGTAAGTCCTGCTGCACCATGTCAAAAACTTTTCGTCCACGTGAGATTCAAACCCCAGCCTAATGTCACAATGCTCCCTGCTCCACAACAATAGAATATGCTCCGGGTGAGTTGGAGATCCCAGTCTCGGCATTTCACGCACCTCTGTACCGTCAGAGAAGGGCGTCATTGGTGGTTTTCTCCATCACCATTGCCAGCTGGATCTTCAGGGTTGCACCACTCACCATATCCTCACCCACTCACCCCCCTATTCATCTGGATGTAGGTTTGCTCGCTGAGCTGGAATTTGCATTTCCATTCGTTTCGTCAATCTCCTAAATAACATCTTCAGTGGGCCTTCGGGCGAAGCGCTGCTGCTAATTCCTGCTTTGTATTTATAAGTTTCCTTGTTCGAGCTGACAAAACGTGACTTTTTTGGTTATTTGCTCTCTCTCCCTCTCTCTGTCTTGAGTCGTTTTAACGCCTCTTGTTGATGACTGAATCAGAAGTGTTTCACTGGAACTGCATGCGCCTCCGTTTCCTAATCCTCCGTTTAGATGTCACGGATATGAAGGAAACAGAGTTGATACGAAGTCATTCGTAAGATTGTCCAGCATTTCCTCAGTTTCAGTTCCAACATGGCTTAGATTTCAACGCGACAATATGAAAGAGGGAGTCAAGCAGTTCATCTGAGGGAGTAAATCTTTTCATACCTGTTGCTGACCGAATAAACGGCAAATGTGCCCTGTGCTTAAAATCACGAATATGTGAATTGCTGCAAAGTCATGATTAAGGATTTCTGCTTTTATTTCACAAAGGTTGAGAAACGGCAGACAACGTCCAAATCAGGCATTTCACACTTTCGATTAGGATGCAGTTGACAGAAAACATACATCAGAATCCAGTTTTCGCTGTCACCCCAGCAATTGAGACTTCCCCTTGACACTAAACCAAGGCACCTTCGCATGTAAAGCAAATCCGATATGAATGGTACAGAAGTGTTCAATGCCTGGTAACTGACGTTAAACAGCACGGCCATACAAGGTGTACAAATTGACTTCTATTTAGGAACAGGGAGGACAGAAACTAAGAAGAGAAAATGAAGCTGGAAAAACACAGCAGGTCGGAGCAGCAGGAGAATTGACATTTCTGGCTTAAGCCCTTCATTATCGCCAATGCTCTTTCCAAGAGGAGAATAAAACATAATAAACTTCCACACAGTAATTAACCCGGATTGATTATATTCCGTTGCACCACGGCAGCAGATATGTGCGTGCAAATTCCAAGACAGTTTTGCTGATGAGGATATCAAACACGGATGCTCTGTTCACGTCAACCCAAAAGACTACCATCTACAAAAAATGGAACAAGGATGTTTCTGCCTCGTTTTGAACAGGGGATAGCCCGTGTCTGATGTGAATTTCGGCTGGGAAAATTTTCTCTGGTGCACTGAGGCGAAAGGAAGCTCGTAATTTCCCTCTTAAACAGGATAGCCACAAGTACTGCAGACATCAGTTCATAGTCAGGATCGCTGCAGAGACAAATTTGAAAACAAGGAATTCATGCAGCAATTATTTGGAATAGCTTTCCCTTTCGCCATTAAAGTAGGGATGGGCGACACAATTCAAAACGAGGTTTGATAAAGAGACTGCAATAGATCCCCATCCAACACAATCCGGAAGCCTGTCGCCCATAAGGAAGGAACAACAATGTTTCTGCCCAAATCTGAACACGGCCACTTTCGCAAAAGCTGATACTTCTTCTCTACAGAAAGAATCAGGGCTCGCCGACTGCTCTTTTAAAAATAGTTACCGTCCGTGGTGGAAACATCCGTGCATATTCAGAACAAGGAAGAATAGATGACGAAGAAAATCGCACACAACAATTACTTGGACTTGTATTCCCATTCGCCACAGCGGCATTAATGGGCTGGGACAATAAATGGAAAGTTTACTTGCAAGAACAGCAAGCAGTAAGATCAACCCATGTTCAGAAACAAGCCTATCCTTTTTTGCGCAGGACAATTGGAAGCAGGGATACTTCATGTTGAAGTGAACGTGATAACCACTCCCCCACAGAAACACAGCGGGGCCAGTGACTTGATCGAACTGAACCCCTCCCCCAACCCAAACGGTGATTGCTTTGCTCATGGGAGATCGTGTTTGCCGCACTGCCATCATACCAAATTCGGTCACACACAGAGACATTGCAACAAGCTGCCAATATATGCAGAGGGGGCCGTGTTCAGACCCACGTTGAAAACACACCGGATCCTAAAATCAGATCGAGTAAGCGTTGCAGGGAGAATGCTGGAGAATGGTGTTTAGACCCACATCTGCCAGATCACATGGCGAAGCAGAGCAGATGGACCGGAAGGCCTATCCTTCTGGTCTCTGGCCATCAGTTACGTAACGAGACAGAAACAGTGTTATTTATTCAGATCGAGGAACTCCCGTCAGAGCTGCTAAAAATGTTGTGATGGGATATGTTTGAAACAAGTCTTGGTACTGTCAAGATGGCTGGAGAGGAAATAATAAAAGAGACGCTCAGGATAAAGATGGAAGTCAAGAGATACTCAATAGAAAGGGAGTGTGCGGAAAGGCCGAAGGAGATGGACATGAAAAAAGATGCTTTAACACTGCAATGTTAACTCTGCTTTCCATTTTCAAGATTCTGCCAGACCTGCTGACATTTTCAGGCAAATTCTATCTTTGTTACAGAAATAGAACTTGGGAGAGCTATCCTCGGCCAATCAGCTCTACCTGCTCTTGGAATGTTTGACTGCCTCGTTCCCACAGATCATTTTCGTCCTGCACTGAAAACTCACAACCCTGCCCAACCCCACCACCATGCCAGTTGCCGAGAATAAGCTGTTTTTTGCATCAACCCGCATGGACACACAAGACGATCATTTTCCATATGAATTGTTAGACATTCAGGGAGATCTCGCTAAGCTTTCCGTCAGAACTTTCTGAATCAGTTAATTTCAGTTCATCACCATTTCATAAGGAACCCTCACTTACAGTTCCGCTCCCACGCCCCACCCCCCAAAGCCCCAGAACGTGGCCATTTTAATACATGGTTGGAGTGGAACCTACATCTTTGAAAGGGACATCATGCATCGTACATTTGCCTCCACTGATCGACTTGTCTCGGCCACTTGCAGAGAAGTGAAGAGACTTTTCCCTCGGAAACGGACGTGTCAACGAAAGAGTGAAGCTGCCCACAGTGTAAGTGAAATGGAGAGCTGGGATCCAGGAAGAAAATGAAAGCACCCATTGTGCAGTTCATGTGCACGACCCAGAGATCAAGAGTCGCAAACACTCAAATGAAAACCGCCAGAACACGCTTAGACCTTTCGTATACAAGTGCTGACATGAGTGGAGTTGTATATCGGCAGCAACAACTCGATAGAGACTGGCGCTTATATTCAGCGCCATAGGCCGCTTTGCCAAGCCACCCCACGAAAAAAGCAAGCTATATCTCTCATGGCGAATGTTTCAGCATCACTTAAGTTTCGGTACTTCCTGCTCCCCAACACCCTCCTCTGCGCAGTCACACATATTATTTGGAAAAGAGTTAGCTCAATTGGATGGACGGTTGATTTGTGATTCAGAGTACCACGAACACCACGCATTCAGTCCCTGTACCAGCAAATGTCACCCTGAAGTTCTCACCTTCTTAACCTGGTCCCTTGCTTGATGCTCAGTGACTCTTTGGTAAAGCGCCATCAGTTGTCTCTCTCTCTCAAAAGTAAGTTCGTGGTCCTATAGTCTCTGGCGCTACGCCAACTTTAATTGCATAACCTTATTTGTGTAATGAGAAGGGAATAATTGGCAATCTAGCTGTATGAGGACACTTGTGGGAACTTGAAGAAGGCAATGATAGAAATATTCATTAAAATGGAGATGGACAGAGTTGATTCTGAATCTAGGGGATAAAATCTGAACACCGGAAATCACGATGGTATAAGGAGGAGAAGGTTGCAATAAATTGGGGAACACACTTAACTGCATGACAAACATCTATCGATTACAACAGTCGTCTTTCCCATCTGTCACAAAATAAAACGGGAAATGTGATTCTTCCATGTCGAAGAAGGGACATGAGGGATTGTACTTGAATCAAAGGAGAGGAGTAAAAGTGTCCAAAAAGAACTAGGTAAAAACAATGACGGCAGATGCTGGAAACCAGATTCTAGATTAGTGGTGTTGGAAGAGCACAGCAGTTCAGGCAGCATCCGTGGAGGAGTAAAATCGACGTTTCGGTCAAAAGCCCTACAACAAGAATCTTTTGCCCGAAACATCGATTTTACTGCTGCTCGGATGCTGCCTGAACTGCTGTGTTCTTCCAGCACTACTACTCCAGATGTCTAAAAAGAACAACAGACCTGAAGACTGAGTGAATTTCAGATTTCAGCACAATTAAGGAAGTGATTAAAAGGGAAAATAACGCATGATCGTAAGCCGGTGAAATACAAGCTAATTGTAGATTCTGTTGACGTTAGATGAAGACAAAAAAAAATGGAAACAAATCCCTTACAATCAGAAACAGGGGAAGTTATAATGTGGGTTCAAGTGATGGCATGTCAATATACTATATACTTTATTTCGCTTGTGTCATCACAAAAGATGTCAAATAATATCCCTAAATTGCTGAGGAGCACATTAGAGGGAGAACTCAAAAAACATCAGTATTTGTTGGGGAATGGTGTTCGGGAAATTTATAGTATTAAAAGCAAAGATATCACAGGAATGCTACTCTCCACCGAAGCATACTAAATAAAGTGGCCCTACAGTTATTAAATCTAATATGAAACAAGGAGCGTGAACCTAAATAAAGTAATCTCAATTTTGAAGATTCTGTAGAATCTGGAACAATTTTAAATGGATTGGAAGATAGCTGATGTGACTACGCATTTCTTTTTAAAGAACGAGAGATATGAAAAATGGAATTATAGACCAGTTATCCTAAAACTGGAAACCAATGATTGGATGAACAGAGTCAGTCAGCATAGATTTACGAAATGGAAATGAAAAACTACTCCTGGTGCCTGTGTACGCAAATTGCTGAAAGTAAGCATGCAGGTGCAGCAGGTGATAAAGGAGGCAAATGGCATGTTGGCCTTTGTAACAAGAGGATTTGCGTGCAGGAACAGGAATGTATTGTTGAAATTGTTCAGTGTCTTGGTGACGTCATACGTCGAGTGCTATTTGCACGTTTGGCTTATGGGGGCTGCGCAACAAATTTTTAACAAAGCGATTCTTCAGATGGCAGGACTGAACTTTGGGGATAATTCGAATTTGTTCGAATGAAAACCACTAATGTTTGGAAGAAAGAAGTAGGAAATCATAGCAACTAATACAATTCTAACAGGATGACCATGTTAAATGTAGGAAGCATTCCCTCCTGACCACGGAGTCCAGACCGAGAGGTGTGGGGTTCACAGATTTACGATATCGGGCAGGCCATTTAGTTCCCTCAGACGGGTGTCCCTCTGGAATGTTCTGCCACAGGAAGATGTGAAAGTCAAACCACGGAATGTTTCAATGAAGAAAGTATAATTCTGTGGTCTAAAGGGCTCAAACACTACGGGTCTACAGTAATAACAAAGTACTGAATGCAATGACCAGACTTGATCACAGTGAACATTGCAGCAGGATCAAACAGAGCAACAATCTACTCCTGTTTCGATTTTCTATATTTATATACCCTTAAAGGTGATATGCAAAACTACTTGATACATGTATCCGCACAGATATCAGATATCATTGGATGAAAATCCTTTCACCCAGTTATGAATGGTAATCTGTGATAAGTCTCAACACATGGACTGCATCACTTCGTCATGGTCAAAATGATGCAGACTCATTTTCAAAGCTTTTGGACTGGCTGCTCTGTCTCTTGTTTTCGATTCAGCTCTCAAACTGTTGAATATTCTAAGAAATAAACGTAGTATGTCGGAAATAATTAAACATCTTTCGAAATTTTGTAAGGCAAAGGAGGTTGGGATAGGATGGAGCAAGTGTGTGCAGAAGAGGAGCAATGAGAGAAACAATGAGCTGAGGTTTGCAGTGTGTTGGTGTGTGAAAGACAAAATCAATTTCCAAACCCTACACCTCATCCTTCTCAGCTCTATTCCTGCTCCATTATCTCAGCTTCTTTCACACTGACAGCCAACTCAGATGCACAAATAATCACGACGAGATACTTTCCCATCAATCCCAATCATTGACACATACTATGGCGAACAGAGATTGCAGAAACCAGGATTCAATTCAGTATGGCACATAAAGAAGTAATTCGGCCAGTCTTTCATTGCCAACATTCTGCACAGGAGTGCAGAAACTTCAAATAATCTGTTTCATTGCAGGCAGGCTCAGATAGAGCTATGCAGTGATACAACATTGAATGAGACCCTTCCACCTAACTAGTCTATGTCAACCAAAGTCCAAAATTGAACTAGTCCCATCTGTCTTTGCTTTGTTCTTATCATTAGAAAAATCTTATTCATGTATCTTCTTGAAGGCCATTTGAAAGCTTTTTCCATTTCTCAACTAACTTTCAAATGCTGTAACCGTACTCACATCAATCACTCCCTCAGGAAATTCATTCCACACACGAAACACTCACTTTATAAAGTAGCCTTTTTAAAATTCTCTTGTGTCTTTTTAAATTTTCCTCCTCTCACCTCAAAAATCTGTTCACTAGTTTTGAAATCCCTCATCCAAGCAACATGAAGCTGCCATTCACGTTATCCATAGCGTTTAAAACATTATATACTGCTATAAGGTCACCGCAGAATCTCCTACACTCCACTGAAAACGAGTCCCAGACTTGCCAGCTTCTCCCACAACTACAAAACCTCCATTCTCAACAAAGGCCTGACATATCTTTACTGCACCTTCCCCAGCTTAATAGTATTCTTCCTAAATCACGACTGCTCCCACTACTCCTGGCAATGCCTCACCAACGTCATGTGCTACCAAAAGATGACGTCCCAACTCCTATACTTAACGGAATGAGCATCATAAACATCTCCTTTACCACCCTATCTACATGTCACGCAAACTTCAAATAATTATTCCCCCGACCCCCTCGGTCTACTATCCTCCAACATCACCCAAACGCACAGTTTTAATTGTTTAAGTATTGATCCTCGCATTTATCCTAATTAAACACAACCTGCTAATCCTTCGTCGAGTCACATATTGATCTTTGGAATCACAGATAACATTCTTCACAATCGTCTCTGCGACCAGTTTTGCTGGTATCTACAAATTTACTTTCCATGCTTTGCATATTTACATTTAAATAACTTATATAAAAATGACAAACAGAAATGGAGAAAGCACTGATCCTTGTCGTTGACTGTTGTGAACAGTCCTTCATTCTGTAAAAGAAGCAACCCTCACCTTCTGTGTCTGTCTCATGCTATCAGAATAATTTTATATCCAAATGGGAAGTTCACACTGATTCACATGTGACCTAACTGAAAGAATAAATCGACCATGTGGAACGTTGTTCAAGGAATTACCAATGTCCAAGTGAACATTAGTACTGCTCTGCCATCATCAATCTTCTCAGCTATTTTCTCATAAATACAATCATGTTTGTGAGACACACTTTCCCTCACTCAAAACCATGCTGAATATAACTAATCTTTATTTAACTCAGAATGCATACTAGTCCTATCTTTTAGAATCGCTTCCAATAACTTAACCACCACCAAAACCAGACTCACAGTCCAAAGGTTCACAAGTTTCTAGTTGCATCATTTCTTAAATAAATGCACAACAATCGGTAATCCTCAGGTATTTGGCACTTCACCTGTGGTCATAGATGATAAAATTATTTCTCAAAGGGACCCCATATTTTACTCACAACCTTCTACAGAGTCTTGGGATACACTAAGTCTGATCCAATAAATATATCCAAAATTTATTTTCAAAGAACTCCAACACTTCCTCTTTAGAATTGTGAACTGTTTTTAAAACATCAGTTTGAGTTCTCAAACATCGAGAGAAAAACCTGCGAAGCAGTCATTTCATATCTGTCTCATTTACTGCGATTCGATTCAAAGATAAATATTTCCATATCTAAAGGCACTAATTATTCTTTTGCTTCCAATGCCCTTGGAGAATCTCTTTCAATTCTCGCGATTGAGCAAATGTATCTCACATCAACTCTCAAATAGCCTACATGTCAACATTAACAGAGTACTAAACAAGATCTCCCAAATGTTTTTGCATTTCCCATTTCGGAAGCCTTTTCCCTTTGAGAAAATTCCTTATTTCTCTTCTCTTCTCCCAATACTTCTGACCACACACTGTTTCATACAGTATTTCTCCTGCCAAATCTTTATACACTCCCTGAGATTGTCTCAGTCATACTGCCGCCTTCCTCCTTCTTAATACGACTCAACTGTCCCCCTATCACTGTCTCATCCAGGAGTCCCCCTCAGACATATAGTCTCACTACCCGGAACACCAACTTACAGACTGGCCAAAGAACTACACGCAATACTGAAGTACCTAGTAGAAGAGTCAGAGCACTCCATCGACTCCACCCAAGATTCCTAAAAATCATCAAAAACACCAAAATAGAGGAAGACGAAGCAATGATCTCATTCGACGAAACAGCATTGCTCACCTCCATCAACATCGACACTGCAAAGGAAACAATCACCACACTTTTAGAACAGTCCATCACACATACATCAACCACCATCAATCACATGACCAACGAAAACATCATGAAGCTCGTGGACCTGTGCCTCACCATCCACTTCACATGCAACAACATAGTATACAAACAAACTAATGGCACACCCATGGGATCTCCGCTATCAGGATTCATAGCAGAAGTGGTAATGCAAAGGCGAGAACAAACAGCCCTACTAATCATCAAATCAAAAATCTGGGTTCGCTATGTAGATAACATCTTTATCATCACAAAACGAAACAAGATAGAAGAGACATTTAACATCATCAACAACAACCTCACAGGCATAAAGTTCAGCAAGGAGGAAGAAACTGACAACAAACTCGCATTTCTGGACGTCACAGTAGAAAGAAAGGACAAGGAGAATTACAAACCTGTGTATACAGAAAACCGATAAACACTGAAAAAATACTCAACTACACCAGCAACCATCCCAACACACACAAACGAAGCTGTATCAGAACACTATTCCAACGAGCCACCACACACTGCAGTACAGATGAACTTCGGAAAACAAAGGAGAACCACCTCTTCGACGTATTCAAGAAGAACTGACACTCAAAAAACACAGTGCACAGATTCCCCAAGAACAAACCACAACAAGCAGACAAAACACAGCCAGAAACCCTAACCACCTGACCATATAACAAAGAAGTTTCAGAAATGACAATCGGACTACTGAGACCCCTCGGAATCCTAGTAGCACACAAACCCACCAACACTCTCAAACAAAAACTAACAAACTTAAAAGACCCACTACAACCCATAGACAAAAGTAACGTCATCTATAAAATTCCATGTTAGGACTGCCAAAAACACGACGTAGGACAAACAGGAAGAAAGTTTTCCACCAGGATACATGAACACCAGCGAGCTACAAAAAGACACGACCCGCTCTCCCTCATAGCACTACACACGGATGAAAATAAACACCACTTCGACTGGGACAACAGATCTATCCTGGGATAGGCTAAGCAAAGACATGCCAGAGAATTCCTAGTGGCCTGGCACTCCAACCACAACGCCATAAACAAGCACATAGATCTAGATGCCTTATATCAACCCCTCAGAAAACACACAGGAAATGACAAAACCACAAACCCTAGGAACCCCATCCAGGAGAAAGATATAATTAGAAAGCAGGAGACAACAGCTTCACTTCACTTGGAGTTCACCACAGATGATGTTACCTAGCCAGGTAATGGTATGTCTGGATATCTAACCTACAGCTCAGCGAGCAAACCTACACACTAAACCTCAACCTGAGCTAGAAACCTTCACAAACCTTGCGACCTTGTCAAATGCCTTTTGGAAATGCAAACACGTCACATCAGCTGGCTATGCTTTGTCTCACTTGCTCTTCGACTCCTCAAAGAATTCTACCAGATTTGATGAAGCCCTGCGGACTCTTTCTTTACTCTGTGAACACATCCTTACAGCGAAATGCCACGTCGCATGTAACATGCAAACATACTGATATTAGTTCCACAGAACTTGACTAACACTTTGCACAGACTAGACACTTGCAAGGTTTCTCATCACTGTGAACACGTTAATGACAAAACTGTCCCCAGTAACTTTTATCGTTATTCCCATAGTAAGAGCCTTGTGAAAATCTCTAGTCAATGTGAACACGTTGATGGGACTTCAGCTACACTAACTTTCACAAGGACGTCCCACTGTCTTAGCATTTGACAGGTCTCTTCGCCGCGTGCAAAAGTTGATGACAATTCAGTACCCGGCAGCTTATGTAGCACTTCCTGCTGTCTATGCATAGAAAACATGTCTCCACATTGTGCACTTCCAAGTGACTCAGCAGGTTGGACAAATAATAAATCCCGTCCGACTCTGGGAGCAGCTGAACGGCCATTTCCCAGTGTGAATCACCTTGTGCTCCATGAGGTAGGATCGTCACCTGAACCCATTTCCACAGGGAGAGCATCTGAATGCTCTCTCCTCAGAGTGAGCATGCTGGTGATAGAAAAGGTCCCTGGAGGCGTTGTAGCATTTCCCACAACAGGGCATTTAAAACTCTTAATAATGTGAGCACATTTAGTAGGCATAAGATCCCTGGGACTTTTATAGCACTTCCAACAGCAAAGCATTAAAAACAGGGGCATCAGGTATCTTATGTTACTTTCCAGACCTTTGGCATATAAAATGTCTCTCGTTAGCATGAGAATTTTGATGGGACGGCAGGTCCCTGGAGGTTTTACAGAATTTTCCGCACTCTGGGTATTGGAATGATCTGTATCAGCGTGAACGAGCTGCTCATACGGCATGTGAGATGGCTGAGTGGATCCGTTCCCACACAGTGGACAGGTTTGACTTCGCCAATGAGATAATGTCTCATAAGACTTTGTCTTCTATGTGAAGGTAGCGACTGAAGTGGACGGAATACAGACACCAACAACTTGACTAGAGCGTTGTCAGAAGCTTCCAAACGTTCAGTCTCCACCACCGAGAAACAGCAGCATAGCAGGTTGGCGTGAACACCGTCACTTTTTTAGTTTGATTCGAACAGGTGAGATTCCCTGAAGTGTGGAAACACGCACTTCAGCATAACAATACTCACCGACCCTCCAAAGAGTAACCCACCCAGGCCTATTTACCTCTGACTAATGCACATAAAGCGATGGGCAATTTACTGGACTTACACATTTCTGCGTTGTGGGATCAAACCGGAGCACCTGAAGAAAAGTCACACAGACAGGGAGAGAAGCTGCAAACTCCACGCAGACAGGCACTTGAGGCTGGGATCGCATCTGGGCTTCTACTGCTGTGAGGCAGCAGCATTAACCAGTGATCAACCACGCCGCTCAGTGGTCTGCAGATTTCTCTTCAGTTTGCACACCATCCTGAATTGTCTGACACCCAGTTCGGGTCGAGCAAAAAATTCCTCAGTTAAATCACGGCAAAATTGTGGCCTTTTCTTCAGACTCCAACACAAACTCCAATGCCTCGCCATTGCCTCCATGCCTCTCCCTGGCAATTGTCTGAGTGTGAAACAAACACGTCATAACTGTGGTGGAATACTTCACCGCGAGATGGTTTTTCAACCATAAATCACCATTGTCACTAAGACTGCCCGCATAAGTTACACAACCGAATTGACTTTGTTTCTTCTCATCTGCTGCTGAAACTCTCGTGAATTCCTTTGTTCCATGTTGACCTAACTGTTAATACACTGAGAACCGTTCTCCCACATTCCCTCTCGGCATTTCTCTGATTTTCGCTGCATCTATAAATGAGTTTGCATGAGTTCTGTTTAATGTTTTATTGTTCCTTCCATTGCCTGCACCTAAATGAGGTTTTAACCACTATCCACTCTCACTTTTAGCAGCTTTATCTGTTCACACGAGCTCCAACAATGCTGTAAGGGATGGACATACAGGTTATTTATTCGTCCAAAACTTACACATCATCCAAAACTCTGCTGCTATGTCAGTATTTGGGTCATGTCTGGTTCACCCACCAACTCGTATTCGGACAGATTGATTTTAAACTTCACCTCCTTCTATTCACATCTCTTGGTCATCCGCAGTCGACCCAGACCTGTAATATCCTCGACCCTCCAGCCCGCTCAAGTGCAATGAAGCCAGGTCAATAATTGCTAACACAGCCAGCGATGAGCACATTCCGAGAATTTTTTTTTCACGAATGTCCTTCCATTTTTTCTGAGTAACATGTAATTCTAACCTCCTGAGCATTCTAGATTTTAACTGTTACAACTTTGGTGCCGTAAACCTTAATCTGTGAAGGCAATGACTTTTGACAAATGTTCACTAAACCTCCTTCTGTCTCAACCTAAGTTTTGCACTTCAAAATACTCATTATAAACTACACATTGTGCTGGAAAATGTCATGTATCCCCGCTAATATATCATTACCTACCTGCTCCAGAAATTTGGTTTACAGCACCATAATGATATCATTTAATTGTTATTGATTTTGGACACAAATCTTAGGTCCTTCATTATTACTTGGTGAATAACTACTTACATTATGGTTACTACGTACAGCTGTAAAAAAACCCTAATCTGGAGAGTTAATGGATTGATTAATAATATATCTAAGACAGTTGAACGAATTCTTGGAGATAACGGAAGAAAGACCTTGACAGACAATTGAACAAAGACAGCAGAAATGAAGCGGGGCAATGGATGGATATTGATTCAGATTCTCTCGTGCATTTATACATAGAAAGTGGGCTGTACCGCCAGTTCTTTATTAGGAAGCTCACTGAATATGTCACATAGTATGGTAGCGAAATGTCTGGAAAACCTTCATCCAGAACCTCAACCTGACAATTTTTTTTTCAAATCTCGTTTGATTTATGACACAGTCTGTCGATCCTTACATTGTATTGCAGTATCTCATGCATGCAAACATATGTCTAATATGGTAATGCACTGGTTCTGTAGTTCAGTAGTTAGAGCGCTGATCCTGTATACTAAAAATGATCTTGAACTACCCCAATCCTGTCTGTTTTTCCAGGAATTTGCGGAAGATCATTCAGAAGGTTAGAAAGGTGTCGAGGTAAGAAATGACATGATGGGAGATTTGAGGCAGTATAAACTGCAGAGTAATGGGGAAATCAAAGGGGGAGAAACATGGAAAGGGGGCTGAACAGATATTTCCTTTCGCTGCAGACGGACTAAGATGGGACTAAGTAAGTCAAGTGCATGAAGAATTATTGTCTGAGCGCTTGTCACTCTCGGGGGAAAGTGTTTGGATGTTTTGCTCTGCATGTGAAAATGAGTTTCAATTCATCAAGGGCGAGAACACAGTTTTGCCCACTCAACTTTCATTCCATTTATTGTGCCGTTTTAGATTAAACGTTAGGGGAAGGTAACATTGAGAAGAACGAGATTTGAAAAAAAATTTGTCAGGTTGAGGTTCTGGATGAAGGTTTTCCAGACATCTCGCCACCATACTATGTGACATATTCAGTGAGCTTCCTAATAAAGAACTGGCGGTACAGCCCGCTTTCTATGTATAAATGCACGAGAGAAACTCAAGAGAGGTTTTGGAACATTACAACCGGAACTCTATCGACAATCACATTAATTTGGATCGCATTTACCAACCCCTGCCAAATAGAAACAGGAAATGGCATCAACATAGGAAATGATGTCACCACAGGAAACGACTTCACCAACCCAAGGAAAGCCAAACAAATAAATAGCGGATAAACCACTTGTGCTTCACTCGGAGGCTCACTGAAGATGTTATCTAGTACGATGATGAAACGTCTGGAAATGAATCTTCCAGTTCAGCGAGCAAACCTACATGCACTGAGATGAATATTTGGAACGTCAAAGCACACGAGCCAACAGGCCAGCTTTGGACAACTAGATGATGTGCCTTTGTCTGTGCTGTAAAGACTCAGTGACTCAATCATTTTGGATGAGAAGATTATCTCCAGCGAAACAAGAAAGCGAAGTTATGTGCCATTAAGAAACGATACAAAGGTCCCAGTTGTCGTTCCTGGTGGTACAGTAGTTGGAATTCCAGGGTTGTCGTATCACGGCCTTTGTTCAATTCCCAGACCCGAGTGTTGCGAGACGGCAGAGTGAACCACTGATACCTTCACGATTTGAACCTTTGCAGGACTCTTCTTTACAACTGAGCGACATCCCTTGGCCAGATATTTCCTGAATCCACAAATATATGTCCTGCGAGAAATTATTTAAATTCAGATTAAAATCCTTTCTCTCAACCTGATGTCCAAATGCTCCCTGTTTCTTATCAATAGGAATTGCTCCGGTTGAGTTTGAAGTTCCTCGACTTATGTCCCAATGCTTCCTTCTCCATCTGAACACATACTGATACAGTTAAGCTTGAAGCTCCCAAACTGATATCCCAATACTCCCCGCTGTTCAATGAGAAAAGAAGCTGTTCTAAGTGAGGTTGGAGCCAGCGTCGGAATTTGACGCACAACTCTAGCTACTGGGATGGACGTCGCGCACATCGATTGCAGCACTGGAGCCACATCCGCTGATCTTCCCTGTCCCCATTTCCCGTTGAATCTCTGATTTTGGGCTTGTGAACAGGAATTATATGGTATATCGCAGCAGCAGTTAATTGCTTTTGTTGAGCAAATTGGTGAAATAAGAGATGTGAAACTACATTGTTTTCGGGAATACATTTCAACAATATTTAGCTGTATCGCATAAAGCTTTGATGTTTTGTAGAAATCTTTCAAAATCAACCTTGAACAAAATCTAAGTTCAAGATTCAGCCCACTCTGAATAACCACATCTGAGTCAATGTTTGGCAACTATTTCTGTTGCGCCTATGATGCTGTTCCCGAAATATCCCATAAGACTACCCTTATTGCTTTTTTGCATCTTGCTTTATTTTGTTGCCGCCGCAAGTTCAGTTCCAATCTGAGCCATGGCAATAGGCATCTTTCCCGTTCTAGCAAACGGAGGTGGGAATCAGTCATATTTTACCAGAAAATGCTCTTCGAGGTGACCAGTTTGCACCTTCAAGCACCGACTTTCTCACGCCTCAGCGTTTCATGCATCAGGATTCAAGCCCAACCTTTCTCGGAGATTTCTCTCTCTTCCATAATCAATAACCAACAGTTTCATACTTCCTGCATTTTCACTGAGGCTTTGCACAATCTAATAAGCACATTGACATTATTCAGTCTGTGCTGTTGCAGTCACTGTTGCTGGATTAAAATGCCGAAATCCCACCGCCGCGAAGTTCCATCTCATCGATATAATTAGATGCTCGATTGTGAGAATAATTCTCATACAGTAAGTTTTACGGACATAGACCAGAAATTATTGGAGCATGAGGATCAGATAAAGGAAACAGCACAATATTGTGCAGAAGGTAATTTATTGGAAAAGAACAGTTTATGTGGCTTTCTGCGCCATTTATTTCATTTGTTCATTGACACTGGGCCAAAAAGCAAACGGGCTCTAACCTCTCCCAGCACAGATTGCAAGTAGAAATAAAATGGTTTAATAGTATTCCAATGGAGACAGCCTGGTTCCATGATGCGGGGCAAACAGCAACGTCAGTAATCAGGGAAAAAGAATGGGAAGCAGGTATTCTGGAAACACTTTGCTGCTCTAAATTCCAGGAGTGATGTGAAATGAATTGGACCCGGTGACGTGGTCAGCTGCTGGCGCATGCGTAACGCAAGCAGACTGTGTTTCATTGCTTATTGAATGTCTTTTTTTTTGCTTTTGGGCTTTCAGTAATTTAGGTATGCGGTTCAAATCTGGGACGCGCCCATACGTCCGGTCTGCACGTACACAAGAATGTTCAATCGATTTTCTCAAAAAGGAGATTCTGTAAATGAGGTCGGAGAGCCTGAAGGCGGGACGGGGAAGAGCTACTATTGCAGCAAATACGACAAAGGGAAGCACTTTTTCAAAGTGAAAGAACAGATTGTTCAGTTAGTCAATCCGACTCTGAAATCTCCAGCTGCATTACTGTTCAACTCTGCTCGTGAAACTTCAGGAAGTGGGGAAATTAAGTGATTTGAGACAGCGCTGAACAGGATAATGTGAATGGTGCAGCGTATGTACAATGTCAGCTGTAAAGTTCGATTGGAAAATTAGGTTAGTTCTCCTTGGAGAATAGAAGGCTTCAACAAGATCTACCCTTGCCACCATAACAGGTACAAAACATTCACCTTCAACAAATGCCTCACCTCTCACCACCGTCCCAAAGGATCTTTCCATGTCGAGCAGAGATTTTCATGCACCTGCAACCACATTTACCTGCAACCACATTCTCCAACAGGTCTGAGATATTTTGTCCATGTGTAGATGAGAATCCTGGCTGCCGGGAGAATGAGCAAACACTCAACAGAAATGTGGCCGAGGTGGCCATTCAAGAGGAGGGAGGAAAGAGAAATGTCGGTAAAACTGGGGATAGTAGCTGCCAAAAGATGCAGACGGTTTCCTATTGCCCGACTGAAGGTTCGCGAAGGATGTATTGCCTGCTTGGTGGCCATTTTTCGGATTTTCAACTCAGCTACTGAAGAACTTGGAGTGGGAGAGGAATGATCCAGATTTTGATGTAATTCGAAAGAGGAATGAATTTGTGCTGAAGGAATATAGCTTGATGCTAAATTAGAAAATTTACACAGAAAGGAATAATCCCTGGATTACTACCTGATCCACAAACAAATTAGCACAAGGTCACCAAGATTAAGGAAGTAATTGTTCGTTTGAAAGACTGGTGTGAGAGAAATGCGTGTTATTTCATTGGATTTTGAGGTCAGAACTGGCAAAGGACTGAACTGTCTGATGGGACACTCTCCGCCTGCACGATGCTGGGGCCAAAGTCCTTGGAAATTCTGTTCACTGGTGTCTATCGACAGGAATATAAACTAAGACATGGGAGTTAGTTTCAGCTGCACAGAAAATTGTGATTAGGTTTATAGAAGTGGAGGGGTCTGAACTGTTTAAAGATTTCACAGCAAATAATTGGACAGAATGAATGGAATCGGAAAGGAATGTAGTTCTGGCACAGCAGGTTAGGGAAAAACTCGGAGAAGAGGATAAGTCCCAGCACGAGTGAGTGTGTTGCACCTAAATAGGTGCAGTGTGCGATGCCTCCTCCATCGCCAAACCTTTAACACTTGAAGCCTGGTGGAGTGAAGCCTCATCATCCGCGTTGGCACCCAGGAAACGCACAGGATTCTAGTGGTCACAATTCCGTAACCCATTTTATGCCAGTCCCAAGCCGCCAAATGGACACAACCCCTTTCCCATCTATCCGCTCCACCTTCCTCTCCAACCTATCAACTTCTCCCCTGCATCAGGTGATTGTTGAGATTAAGATCGTACAGCTCGTACGTCGAAAAGACCTGTTGGAATATAATATGGTGTTGTGTGATTTTTTTTAAACTGTGCAAACCCCAGTCCAACACCGGCATCTCCAAACCACTTAAAAAGACATTTGAATTGGTAAATGAAAACCAAGTGATCAGATGAATATGGGGCAAGTGCTGGCAAATGGGACTAGATTAGGTTTGGATATCTGGTCGGCATGAGAAATTCGGCCCGAAGGATATGTTTCTGTTGTGTAAATCTCAATATCAGGCAGTATTTCATATTGAAATTTCATTCTGCTTCTCAATATCAGGCAGTATTTCATATTGATTACTGTAAATTGTAAACATTAAATGGACATGGCACAGATGGCACTAAATCCTAATGATTAAACAACCAGGGAAGATCTCCACTAATATCACACTGAGCACGATCTGATTCAGCATTGCGCTCTCCCATCTTTCTTTACATTATTCCTTATCTCTGTTAAAGCCTATTTGAAATACACAGGCTATTCCGTCAGCTGTTATAACGCATTGCTTTGTTCATTAGACCCCCCGTTTACAGGTGTGCTGCTGGAATGCAGTGGTGACATTCTTGCTCTTTTAAGCCTGGGATTGTGATTTTGCCTCTCCCCGAGGCACGTGTGAAGTTTTGTTCAATTGCCGCATTGAACATCAAAAGGAGCACTTTTCTGTAAACAGATTCTGCTTTTGAGGTCTGAAATGAAATAACAAGCCAATCAGGTGAAATCCTACTTCCTGCATTAGCTCATTCCTGTGGCCTCTGCCACTGCCTGGGGGTCGTGTCTGCATGACTCTCGAGGGCACATGAACACAGTTTTTCAATCTTAGACAAACGCACATGTTGCTGGAAGACCTGTGTCTGAGAAAACGTCACTGAACCCATAACATTAGCTCTGATTTCTCCAATAGATGCTGCCAGAACTGGCGAGCTTTTTTAGCACTCTTCTGCTTTGGATGCCGACCTCAAACCTAAGTCCAATTTATTGTGTCGTTTGAGTTGAAAACCTTCCAGGGAAAATATCATTGAAATGATCACTTGAACCTGCAGAGCACTCAAGGATACAGGCCAGGTGCTGGAAACCGGGATAATGGGCCTCGATCAGTGTTGTAAAAAGTCGATGACCCCATCATTTTCGAGGAGAAAGCTTTCTCCAATGGATACTAAAAAGCCTAGAGCCGTTTCCTTAACTAACGATGCAGGATCTCTTGCCTCCATCCCTGGTGGTACAGTATGAAGGATTCGGCACTTCGACCACCACTGCCCAGGTCCAGAATTCAGGTGTGAAAATTCGTGTTTATTATTCTCGATTTTTGCAACTGAAAAATCCGAGTCGGTCTGGCGGGAATCAATACCTCAGAACGCTTAATGTCGCCCAGAACATCAGAACTCTTCCAGAAAAATGAGCAAGTTGATAGACTGTCTTTATTCAGTCGGTCAAATCACGTTTCATTCTCCTGATTCCGCTTTGCAAAGAGCTCTTAAAGATTCATAAAGCTGAGATTGCTTTTTGTGTTTGTTTCCTTACAATTCCCAAGAGCTGCAGTGATTGGGTCAGTAGGTTTGGGCAATTAAAGGTATCCAAGAGCAGCTGTTCGGGTTATTTCAGCTTCCATCCCACTGACAGCGCTGTGAGATTAACTCTGGTATTCTTGGGGAATTTTGCTGATGAGAGGCAGTGAAATGATTGTTCTTCCTGCAGATCAGCAATCCAAACTTCATCTCGGCTTCAGGACAATGAGAAGATGAGTTTGCAAGTATAACGAACCTGGAAAGTGCACTCAAACCAACCAAGAGCCAAACCTGTTCTGCCCCTGGTCCTGTGCATACCAAACAAATGTTGCAGTGGTCTGGAGATTCCACGGGCATGAGCAGAAATGGGAATACTCACAAGGTGAAAAACTATGAAAGATAATCATATTCACTGCTTCATTTCAACAGTCTCCACTTCGTGAAGCGGTGCCTTTCAGAGACAAATGGAAGATACTTGGTCGCAGGTGCCGATTTCACATTCATCTTCTTCTCTGTTGGAAATTTCCACCATTTTATTCTTCATCACTGCGTTATTGCAAAACTTTGAGTAATGGACATTTGGAGTCAGCCAGAAAGCTCTCGTCACTTCTAGCCGTTGATCTATAATCCACTAAGTTGAACGATGCCTTTTTAGATATCGCCTCTCCACCGGAACCCAGTGCCTCAAAACGAGCCCGTCTCAGATTCAGCGTGTTCTCTGCCTTCCTGCAGTACGCCTGCAGAAAAAAAATCCGATAATATCAGCTCCGCTTTCTTCCCTTTTGAAAACTGGGGCGATAGAACCAACTGTTTGGATGCTTGAAAAGAGAAACATTGATGCTGGAGATGGTTCTGAAGAAAAGAACAGGAAAAAGCATGTTTGCTTTTCCAGTCGCAACATAAGTGATGTTTCCTTCTTTTCAGTATGTGTTTGCATAGTCCAGACCTGTATACAATTCCCAATCAGTGATTCAAGATTTACTGCTCTTCTTGCAAATTATCTGAATGGAACTGAATTCCTGGTTATACACAGAACACCCGCTGTCAGCCAGCAAGAATCAGTCCAGGACAATGGCAGCAGATACACGGTAAAACTACCACAGCAAACTACCCCTCCAATAACCTCATCATTTTATGTTCGAAATATATCGTTGTTCCTTCAGTGTCGCCAGACCAAAATCCTGAAACTCTCTCCACGGCAGCCTAATGACAGTATCTCCGTGCTCATGACTTCAAGGCTTCACGAAATTAACTTATCCCCTACCCCCGACCTGCTGCGAGATGGGCAGTGGCATCTATATGCGAGGAATCCGAGTCTAAATGTTACAGTTTCTTACCGGCACCTGCTAACGATTGGTGAAGTTGAGAAATGAAGTGGGGAAGTGAAGTAAAAGTGGAAAGCAATGAAAACTGGGCGGCACGTGGCGGGAAGTGAGAGTGGACGTATGGTACAAGGGTCAGTGTCGGTGCTGATGGCTCAGCCTTTACTGTTCACATTTATACTGACACACACCACGCCTGGTCAATTCATCACAATGACCCAGCTCCTCTTGGCGTGAGGTTCTCTCTCTCTTGTGTTCATGCGCAATGGGCCCCAAGATGATGAACACATCCTCATTATTCTTTTCATTAAAACAGGTGAAAACCAATGCAAGATCAGATCGTGTCTTTCTGTGCACTTCAGCGAAGAATGTTCGATTGTTAGCTTTTTTTTGCTAAAACGGGGATTAATTAATTGCAATTCTCATTGAACAGCATTGACCCAACCAAATGTCCGAGTTCCTCTGTTCGAAAGGAACTTTTGCTTCTCCTGCTCTTTTATGATCACGACTTCCTTCAAAGTTTGGTGTGAATAACAAGGTGAGTCTGGAGACACTGCAGACTAGCCGGGGATTATTCTGGCAATGGCACAGACAACACGAGCTGATCACCGTCATTTTCCACTGTCAACATTCACTCATTTCTCAACAACAGTGAAGACATTCTAATAAATTTTTAAATGTGGTGATATGTTTTTCCTGGTGGATTGTCAATTCTATTTAGAACTGGAAAAATCTGTATTGTTTTGCGTGAAGAAATATTTCCTTCCCTCAGTCCTAAGCGGCAGATACTTATCCAGCGAATGTGAGCCCAGACCTATACACTCCAGTCGGGGGAATAAAAAGCCTCTCCGCAGCTCCACTCTCACACTGTCTCCAAAATGTCAGACTTGCCCTCGAGCAGGAATGTGAAATGAGCGATACGGACAGTCAGAGAGTCGGATAATACGAAAGGGGGGGGGGGGATTCACAGAGACAAAGAGAGACAACAAGAGACACATTGAGGTAGATATTGAAAGAACCAATTCTCAATTGTATATGGTCGCTAATTGACAGAACGAAAGAAAAGAAAAGGTAACCATTTAAGCACAGCCTTTCACAAGTTCACAAGAATGGAAGCAGGAAAAGAGCCAATAAAGTATTGTTTACATTTTTAAATGTGACTGCTGTTAGCTGATGAGAAATATTGATAAATATGCTGAATTCAGAGATTAAATTAATAATTTCCCTGGCATTATTATATAGAAATACACAACTGAGCTGGTGTTGGATGGAGGTTTGCTCATTGATCTGGAAGGTTCATTTGCAGACGTTCCATCACCATACGAAGTAACAGATTCAGTGAGCCTCCAGATGAAGCACTGCTGATGATTCCTTCTTTCTATTTATATGTTTGGTTTACTTTTGTTGGTGATGTCATTTCCTGCAGTGATATCATTTCCTGTGGGGATGTCGTTTTCTATAGTGATGTCATTTCCTGTTGTTTTTATTATGGGTAGTAAATGTAGTCCAACACAATGTGTTTGTTGATTGAGTTCTGGTTGCAATATAATACTTCTAGAAATTCTCATGCGTGCAACTGTTTGGCTTCTCCTCGGATGAATGTGTTCTCCCAATCGAAGTAGTGTAATTCCTTATTTGTATCTAATGATACATTGTCTAGGTAATTTTCCTATGTTCTGCACAGTTGCTCTGTGCTGCAATGTGTAGTCGCTCGTTGAAATAATGTCCTGTTGCAGCTTCGTTTGGGGAAGTCAGTTGATTACAGTTTGGTGTTCATAACATAGAATGATATTTCATGACTTAATACACCCCATTTTATGTTTCAATCTATCAGGAGATTCCACCTCCTCCCATTGCAGCAGAGGGACAGGGGTTTCAGAAAGAATTGTTTCCCAGCAACAGCTACTCTTCTCTCACACTGGACACATTTACAGTGATTTTTAGCTCAACAACTGGAGCGAAAACCGTAGTCTGACGGCCTCGATCCACAATAACGGTGAGCCTGAACTTTACACCGTGATGGTAAAATCCAATTACGGACATTTGTTTGGTTAAGTCCGCTATTTGTTATATTTAATTGGCAGCGAGGACGCAGTTGTTTGAAACAGCGTGGGGGATTACGGCAGGGAGTCCTGTGCATGAAACTCATCAGAACTGATTTTTTAAAACAATTTCACGGGCCTATTCCTATTCACAGAAGAGAGGCTGTAAGATTTAGATCATAGCAGGCCGACAGAGAACAGGATATGGGCTTTCATTTGACACAAGCTTATTTCCTCCTCTGTCCTAACTTCGTTAATGTTTTACGGTGTCTGGCTAGCACCAATGGTTACAGTAAACCTGAGAATGTTCCTTTTTTGGAAATGTCTTGTGATTTACACATGTAAGTAGTGAGACTATCATGGTATTAGAACAGATGAAAGACTCACCAAACAATCAAGGTATTTTACAATGTATAATTTCAGTTACATCACACTGTAATCGTTTGCTGTAAATTCTGTGTCTTATAATTGTGTCCTCCACAACCACCTGACGAAGGAGTGGCACACCGAAGCTAGTGCTTCCAATTAAACCTTTTCGACTATAACCTAGTGTTGTGTGATGTTTAATATGGTACACCCCAGTCCAAAACCGGCATCTCCAAATCATAAATCCTGCAGAAAGTCTAACGCAACACGGGCGTCGGTACTTTCCTGTGACCGGGCAGCAGTTAACATCTGAGCCCCAACTTTTCGAGATGAAAAGAATCCAAGGGAAATGCTCACTCACTCACAGTTATCACCACGGCCCTGAGCGGCGCAGTGAAGACAGTCCAACGTGAAAGGGAGTGTTAAAAATGAATAATTCTTGCTCCGTCTGACCCAGAGTCAGGGAGAGATACGGTATAAACAGGAAGCGTCATTCCCCTGCAGGCAGAAGCCATTTTGCCCAACCACTCCACGACGAATCTCAGTCATTGTATTCTCTCTGAGGTTATTTACAATCGGTGATACATGTCGAAAAATTGAGGAAATGTGTCTGTGTGGTGATGCTGTCTCCGACATGCTAACCTTTTTGCCATTCATGTCTCAAACAGTAATGAATAACGAGTCTGATTACGCGTCAGGATAGTGTAGTGTCGATTTCTACCTGATTGGAGAGCATTGCAGGCTTTTATTGCACTTACAAGCCAATCGTTCTCTTTGTTCTCAAGCTGAATCGACGTTTGATTTTCCGATCTGCAGGAAGTTTCAATGTCCCCGAGATCATCAGAGACAATGTCCCTACTGCATTACAGGTGAACTGAAATGGTCACACACTCTTTTCATTGGCACCTTTCCATTTCCATAACTCACTGATCTAATTACTGCGCTTCCTGGGAATGGCGAGGAAACAATGTGAATCGGCAAGTCACAACTTTGACAATCTTTCGATACTCTTTGTGAAGTGGTATCAAAGGAGATTTAATGGTGAATTGTTCCAAAGAACAGAGATTATCGAGGCACCTTCCTCTCCTTTAACAGGAAAGAGCATTGTGTCTCATTTTCTCAAGGAAATTAATTGATCCAAAGCATTGAACATACTCCCGACACATACTTTCTCCCTCTGTTTGTTGAATGCTGGTATTGGTAGATTTCTACAAAACATCAAAGGGTTATTGAATTGTGCAGGGTATTGATGAAATTTATTTCCAGTAACAATATGGTTTCACATTGGTTATTTCACCAATTTGCTCCCGAAAGCAACTAACTGCTGTATGACTACATAGCTCTATCTGTGTCTGCCTGTAAAGAAACAGGTTATTTGAAGATTCTGCCGACCTGCGCAGAAAATTGGAATTAACAAAATTAGCCGAATTACTTCTCTATGTGCCATAATGAATTCAAGCCTGGTTTCTGCAGGCTTCTATTCGCCACAGTGTGTGTCAGTGACTGGGATTGACGGGAATGTGCGCCCGTGGATATCTCTGTCTCTGAGCTGGCTGTTGGTATAAAATAGGCTGAGAGAATACAGCAGTGAGTACAATATAGAGGTCAGGAGGATTGGGGGTGATAGGTTGGAAATTGATTTTGCTCTTCTCCCAGCACCCCACTACAAAACACAGCTCATTGTTTCTCTCATTGCTCCTCTTCCTGAAAACGCTCCCTTCATTCTATCCCAACCAGAGTTCCCTCAGAAAATTTCCAAAGATTATTTCTTATTTCATACATACTATGTTCTTTTTTTTCTCAGAAAATTCGACAACATGAGAACTGAAACCAAAATAAGAGACAAACCAACCATTGACCAGGAGAGAATAGGGCCCCTCAAAGATCAGCAGGGTGGTCTTTGTGTGGAGCCACAGAAAATGGGAAAGATACTAAATTAATATTTTGCATCAGTATTTACAGTGGGAAAACATATGGAAGATATAGACTGTAGGGAAATGGATGGTGAAATCTTGCAAAATGTACAGATTACAGAGGAGGACATGCTGGGGGATATCTTGAAAAGGGTAAAAGTGGATAAATCCACAGGATCTGATCAGATGTACCCGAGAACACTGTGGGAAGCTAGAGAAGTGATTGCTGGGCGTCTTGCTGAGATATTTATATCATCGATAGCCACTTCTGAAGTGCCAGAAGACTGGAGGTTGACAAACGTGGTGCCACTGTTTAAGAATGGCGGAAAAGAGAAGCCATGAAACTGTCGACTGGTGAGCCTGAACTCGGTGGTGGACAAGTTGTTGGAGGGAATCCTGAGGGACAGGATGAACATGTATTTGAAAAAGCAAGGACTGATTCGGGATAGTCAACATGACTTTGTGCATGGGAAATCATATCTAACAAACTTGATTGAGTTTTTAAAAGAAGTAATAAAGAAGATTGATGAGGGCAGAAGAGTAGATGTGATCTATATGGACTTCAGTAAGGGGTGCGTCAAGGTTCCCCATGGGAGACTGATTAGAAAGGTTAGATCTCATGGAATACAGGGAGAACTAGCCATTTGGACACAGAACTTTCTCAAAGGTAGAAGACAGAGGGTGGTACGAGAGGGTTGTTTTTCAGACTGGAGGCCTGTGACCAGTGGAGTGGCACAACGATCAGTATTGGATCCTCTACTTTTTGTCATTTAAGAAAATGATTTGGATGTGAGCATAAGAGGTACAGTTAGTAAGTTTGTAGATGACACCAAAATTGGAGGTGTAGTGGACAGCGAAGAGGGTTACCTCAGATTACAACAGGATATGGACCAGGTGAGCCAAGGGGCTGAGAAGTGGCAGATGGAGTTTAATTTAGATAAATGTGAGGCGCTGCATTTTGGGAAAGCAAATCTTCGCAGGACTTATACAAATAATGGTCAGGTCATAGTGAGTGTTGCTGAACAAAGAGACCTTGGAGTACAGGTTCATAGCTCCTTGAAAGTGCAGTCGCAGATAGAATGGATAGTGAAGAAGGTGTTTGGTATGCTTTCCTTTATTGGTCAGTGTATTGAGTACAGGAGTTGGGAGGTCATGTTGGGGCTGTACAGGACATTGGTTAGGCTACAATTGGAATATTGCGTGCAATTCTGGTCTCTTTCCCATCGGAAAGATGTTGTGAAGCATGAAAGGGTTCAGAAAAGATTTGC
Organism: Chiloscyllium punctatum; assembly: GCF_047496795.1. Classification (NCBI taxonomy): domain Eukaryota; kingdom Metazoa; phylum Chordata; class Chondrichthyes; order Orectolobiformes; family Hemiscylliidae; genus Chiloscyllium; species Chiloscyllium punctatum. Next base: position 34,221,290 of record NC_092757.1, read on the forward strand.
AAGGATGTTGCCAGGGTTGGAAAATCTGAGCTACAGGGAGAGGCTGAACAGGCTGGGGCTGTTTACCCTGGAGTGTCGGAGACTGAGGGGTGACCTTATAGAGGTTTGCAAAATTAGGAGGGGCATGGAATCGATTAATGGACAAATTCTTTTCCCTGGGGTCAGGGAGTCCAGAACTAGAGGGCATAGGTTTAGGGTGAGAGTGAAAAATATAAAAGAGACCTAAGGGGCAACGTTTTTACGCAGAGGGTGGTAAGTGTGTTGAATGAGCTGCCAGAGGATGTGGTGGAGGCTGGTACAAGTGCAACATTTAGGAGGCATTTGGATAGGTATATGAATAGGAAGGGTTTGGAGGGATATGGGCCGCGTGCTGGCAGGTGGGATTGGATTGGTTTGGGATATCTGCTCAGCATGAACGGGTTGGACGGAAGGGTCTGTTTCCATGCTGTACATCTCTGTGACTCTCTGGCTGTTTGACCACCATGAAGTGTTCCAATCCGGGTGGTGAAGCTAATCACAGATTGTCATTCAGTAAAGTGTCATAGAATTTTATTGCAAAGTGGATAAGGTCGTGCTGATGGCTGTGTCAGTTACAAATAATGCTTTTGTATATCATCTTTAAAAGAATACAAACATAGAACATTGAAACAGTAGTAAGTTGTTGCGTTCACTACTGCTCCAATGTTCACTGTGATCAAGGCTGGTTATAAGGTCTTCCTTCCTACATTTACCATGTTATTTCTGATATAATTGTAATAGTTTCTGTGACATTGTACTTCATTCTCTTAAAAATCAGTCGGTTTTATGCAAACCAATCCACACTTATCCCAACGTTCAGTCCTGCCTTCAGAACAATCATTCTGTAAAAACTTTATTGTGCAGTCTCCATAAGCCAAACCTGCAAATAACACTCCACGTATGGTCTCACAAAGAGACTGTACAATTCCAACGAGACAACGATATTCCTGTACTCAAATCCTCTTTCTGCAAAGCCCAATATACCATTTGCCTCCTTCACCTCCTGCTGCACCTGCATGTTACTTTCAGTGACTTGTGTACACAGGCACCAGGAGTAGTTTCTCATTTCCCTTTCGTAAATCCATGCTGACTGACTCTGTCCAATCCTGTCACTGTTTTCCAGTGTTAGGCTAACTGGTCTATAATTCCACGTTTCATATCTAGTTCTTTAAAAATGTGTCATCACATTAGCTATCTTCTAGTCTACATAAAATTGTTCCAGCCTACAGAATGTGGAATCTTCAAATTACTGTATGAGGTTCAAGCTCTTTGTTTCAGATTAGATCCATTATCTCTTGGGCCTCTTTGTTTAGTACTCTTTGGTGGAGAATACCATCTGCTGTTATGTGTTTGTTTTTAATCCTATAAATTTCAACAACACAATTCCCAAACATATACTGTTGTTCTTCAGTTCTCCCTCTCATGTGTTCCTCAGCAATTTAGAGATATTATTTGGCATCCTTTGTAATGAGAGAATCAAAATACAGTACATAGGTAAGTGATTTGCCATCTCTTGATCCCACATTATATCTTCCTCTATTTCTTATTATCATGGATTTGTTTCCATTAATCTTTTTTTTCCTCTTCATCTACCTTCTGGAGATTTTACAATTACCGTGTATTTCACAAGCTTACTCAGATACTTTATATTCCCTCTTAATCAATCCTTAATCGTGCTGACATCTAAAATGTTCTTGATCTTCAGGTCTGATGTTCTTTTGAGACATTTTGTCCACCTCTCCCTTGGATCAAGTGCTATCCCTATTGTCACTTCTTCGATATGGTACAGTCACCTATGCAGTTTTATTTTGTGATAGATATGAACGATGATTACAATTCCTCCAAGGGATGTATATATGTTTCTCACGTAGTAAGGTTATGTTCCCCAAATGATTGCAACCTGCTCGCTCATTATACCGCCGTGCTCTCCTCTATTCAGATTTCATCCCCTATTCTCAGAATCAACTTTACCACTCTCCGTGTTAATGAAGAGTTCTATCATTGAATTCTTCAATCACCCACAGGAGCCCTCACACAGACAGTTTACCAATCATTCCTCTTTCATTACACAAATAAAATTATGAAATTAAAGTTGCTGTATCCCCAGAAACCATCGGACAGCTGTCTCTCTTGAGAGAGAGAGAGAGAGAGAGAGAGAGAGAGAGAGAGAGAGAGAGTCCACCAACGGTGCTTTACCCTGTGAGCGCCTGTGAGTCAGGCAAGGAACAAGTTTAAGAAGGTGAGACGTTCGGGGCTACTTTAGCTGTTACAGGCATTGAACAAATGCTGTTGATGCTACACCGAATCACAAAACATCCGTCGAACGAACTAAGCTATCCCATTACAGACGTCAGATTGTTCTCAATCGAAGGTGGTTTGTTTCTATTTGGATCCTCAGTGTATCAAACCAGAAAATAATCTCATACACGCCAGGAATGTCCCCTCCATGGTGTTGTAACTGATTTGATTTTCTCAATCGATGAGCAGATTTAAATCACCCATAATAACCAAAAGACCAGAAGGTAATGATGCAGTGATAGCCTTTTGGCCCATCCAATCAGTTCTGCAATTTAATTATGGCTGATATGCTTCTCAACCCTACCCTCCTTCCTTCTACCAAAACTGTTGATTCACCTTACCAGTCAGGAACCTATCAATTTCAGTCACACACAAACTCAATGATTTGTCTTCCACAAGCCTATGGCAAAGTGCTCCACAAAAGCACCACCGTGTGACTGAAGATATTCCTTGTCATCCCAGTTCAAAATTGTCATCACGCCATTTTGTGGCTGTGTCCTGGGGATTTGGTCTCTTCTACTAAATTGAAAAAACTTCGCCATGTCCATCTAGGTTTCAATCGCAGACAGAATCACACAGTATTGAATCAGAACCTACGGTTCAACCACTCCATGGTGAACGTGTTCTGAGACTAAAGAAGTCGCATCTGCCTACACTTGACCCAAATCTCTCTGAACATTTCTTATGAATGTACTTGTTCAAATGTCTTTTAAACGGTGTAACTTTTCCTGAATCCATGATGTCCTCTGGTTGCTGATGCCACACATTTTTATCACTGTGTGGAAAAGCAGTTACCTCTCATCTTTTTTCAGTGTTTCTCCTCTCACCTTACATTCGCCAGCCTAGGAAAAAGACACTTGCCGTTAGTCTTATCCATACCCCCTCAATGGCAGGACAATACAGTTAATGGTAGTGTTACTCACTAACATTGAACCGAGGAAAATCTCTTTACCTAAGATGGTGCCGTAAGCAGTAACTTGTAAATATTAATCTGTACTCATGTGAGTAAGTGTGACAAGAAAACTAATTTATTCAATTAGAATTATACCCCCGGGTCCTGAACACCCCATCCTAGGGAAAGGTCACCTGCTGTTTCCCCTACCCATTGTCCTCAGGAATGTATGAACCTCAGGTCAAACTCAATCTTCCCTAGTCCTGTGAAAGAAGTGCCTTCCTATCTAACCTCTCCTTAGATCTTACTCCTTCCCTTCTCAGCAACACCCTGGTAAATATTTGCTGAACCCTCTCCAGGTTAATATCCTTTATATAAAAGGGCAACCAGAACGGAACACGATATTCCAGAAGTTGCATCACCAATATGCTGTTCAACCCCAACATCGCGGTTCAACACCTGTGCACAACGATATGAGCAATGTAGGTAAGTGGGCCAAATGCCATAACCAACCTGTCTACTTGTCAGAAATTTCTAAGAATTAGGTCACTGAAACCGAAGCCTCTCTGTTCGGCAGCACTACACAATGTCTGAGTTTTAGTTGTATTGGTCCTGTCCCTCCTTGTTTGTTTCCCCAAAATTGAATGCCTCATATTTATCCAAATTAAATGCAATCTGCCACTCCACTGTCCATAAAACCAGTTATTGTGCCATAGAGTCATGGAGTTGTAACTTAAGTGAAGAGGTATTTTGATCCAACTGATCCATACTGAACAGATTTACCTGTGAACACTCTCCTGCAATCAAAGTTTGGAAGTACATGCCTCACACCGTTAAAGTCTGCCTTTCTACAAGTTAAAAAGGTTACTTTTATTTAAGACTTATCTTTTTATATAAATGTTTTGAAACTAATAAATTTATAATAACGAGAGCCAACGTATTCCGGTGCTATCACGTCAGTCACTTTCTCTGCTTTATTCCCCGAAAAGTAAATTGTTACTCCTTCTCCAGTAGGTGCATTTACATAGATTCATAGAGCATGCAAAAAATAATTCAGTCCCACCAATCCATGACATATCTAAACCCAATTAAACTCGTCCTACTTGTCTGCTCCTGATCCATATCTCTGCAAACATTTCCTGTTCATGCATTTATCGAAATGTTTTTAGAAATTCTAATTGTGCCTACATTCGCTACTTCCTCAGGACGTTCATTCTACATGCTCAAACCCTTTGTGTCACCAAGTCGGCACTCATGAAGATTTTCAAGTCTCTCTCCACTCACCTTTAGAAAGTGCCCCTTTACTTGAAATCCTCCATCTTTGGGAAAAGGCAACGACCATTAAGTTAATCTGTACATCTCATTGTTTCAAAAACTTCTATAAGGTCAGTTCAAACTCTTCCGTTCGAGCGTAAAAAGTACGAGTGAACCTGTCTGTTTTTTTAACAATTCGTAACTTTCAAACATGGCAACTCCCTGGTAAATCTACCTGAACCCTCTCCAGTTAATAATAATTTGCTTTCACTGTAGACCAGAAGAGGCCTCACCAATGTCCTGTACAATCTCATAATGCTATCCCACCCCTATGCACAAATGATTGAGCAATGAAGGCAAGTGTGACAAACTCCTTTTTAATCAAATTGTGTACGTGTGACGCAAACGTCAAAGAGTTATATACCTGTAACTCTTGGGCCTCTATTCTACAACACTACACAAAGTATACCATTAACTGTGTAATTGCTAGCCTTGTTTGTTTATTTACCAACTGGCAATGCCTCGCATTTATTCAGATTGAATTTAATCTGCCATTTCTCGGACCAAAAACCGCTTTTGTCAAGATCCCTTTGTAATTGTAGATAACGTTTCTCATTGTTTGTGGAATCACAGGCCGAAGGAGTACTGGACGGAGGCAGAATCACAAATATCTTCAGTGGCTGTGCCAGCAATTTTGGTGTTATCCATAAACTTACTAAATATGTATTGCATAATATCTTCCAAACTATTAACATAAAAAAGACAAAGATGACCCAGAATGGACCCCGGTTAAACAACCCTGGTCGCAAGCATCCAGTCTGAAAAGAAATTCTTGAACATATTTAACGAATTATTCACCGTGCAAGTCTTTCGCACAATGGTACACTGTCTATGTGTAGAAAGATAAAATCACCCACATTTACAACCTTGCTATCCTCATACAAATATTTGAACCTGTCTACATTTCTCAGTTTTTCTCTGACTATTGGCAGTCGACGGTGCAATCCCATCAATATGATTATTCCTTTCATTTTTCTCGTTGAAAATCATATATTTTCACTGGCTGGTTTTCTTTTTAGAGTTACATTCTGCAGTTACAGCAGTAATGTTTTCATCCTCCACTTTTGCCTCCGTTTCTATCCTTTCAATACCCCAGCCCTGATTCTTCTGAACTGCGTCGAATTCAGACCCAGAGTCCACAACTGCTATTTCTATGACACGCCCTGGAATCATTCTTGCAAACCGACTCGAAACCTCCAACGTGTCAAGAAAAACTGCATGTTTACCTTCAATAGAATTCCTAAACATGGACTCACAAAGTCCCATTGCTCTTGAGATTTCTGCAGCCGTTCTCAATCCAGATCATGATCTCACCCCCACTTTTTCTCTCTCTCTCCAACATCCTGCCTCCTTATTGCTCTACCCCGTAGCACTATATCCCACTACCCCGTCACACGTTTGCTCTCCTCTCCCTCTCTCAATCTCTCTTCCAATCAACTCTCTCTTTCACCTCACACCCTCTATTCCTCCAAATCGCGCTTCTTTCCCGACTCTCCGCCCACTTTCTCTCCATGCTCCTCTCACTCTTTCTCCCTCTCATTCCCCTCCCATTCTCTCTCCCAATCCCACACTTCTCTCTAATCCATCTTACTCTCACTCTCCAACCCACTCCTACTCTCTCCTTTTGCCACCTCCATCCCTCTCTCACTATCTCTCTCTCTCTGTCTATCACTAACCTCCTCGCATGCTCTGCAACATTCCATCTCCTACACACTCTCTCTCTGACTCCCCCACCCTCTCTCGTTCTGTCTATACACCCCTCCACCTCTCTCCGCGTCTCCATTCCCAAACACTCTCTCGGCCACCTCCATCTCTCTCATTAACCCCCACCCACTCAATCTCCCTCTTTCACTAACCACTCTCACTCACTCTCTACCCCGTCCCACCCCCTCTTTCACTCTACTGCACTGCCACTCTCTTTACCTCACTCCCACACACACTCACTCTCTACCACCATCGAATTCTCTCTCTCTACCTCCCTCCCACTCTCTATCTCATCCACTCCTAATCTCTCTCTCTCCCTACCAACTCCCGCGGCATCCCCCTTTCATTCCTTCTTATTCCCTTCCAATTCTCTCTCTACCCCACTCCTACTTAATCTCTTTATACACCCCTTACTCTCTCACTTGTCTCCTTCCACTCTCTTTCTAACTGCATTCTTCTCTCTCTGTCACTCTGTGTCTTTAACCCCATCCTCTCTTTCACTGTTTGTGTGTGTCCATCTCTCAGTTTTTATCTCTGTCTGTCACTCTCTCCATCCACACTTTTCCCACTCTTACTCCCTCTGTACCCACCCCGATTCTGTATCTCTTTCTGTCCCGTTGCCCAGTCTCTGTTTAACCCACTTCCAATCACTTTCGCCCTTACCCCTTCCACTCCCTCTCTACTCCACTCGCAATGTCTATCCACACCATACCGACTTTCAATCTCGCTCTCTCTAACAACTTCCTTCTTTCTCTTTTCTACTGCCTCCCCTTTCTCTTTCTCTCTGTCCCACTTCAACTCTCTCTCTCTCCCCAACTGTCTCTCACTACCTCCTTCCAGTTTCTTTCTCTCTCTGAATCCTTGACACTCGCTCTGTCTTTCCGATTCCCATTCTCTCTCCCTCTGATCACTCCCTCTCTCCCCTTCTCCTTCACACTCTTTATGTAAAACCCCTCACCTTCTCTCTCCCTGCCTCCTCGCCCACCCAATCACGCTGTCCATCTTCTGAAACTCTCTCCCACACCCTTTCTCCTCCCACTCTATATTGCTGCATTCCTCACAATCTGTCTTGCTCCATGTCCCACTCTCTTTCTTAAACCCTACTCTCTCACACTCTCCTCCCACTCTCTCCCTCTCTCTAAACCTCACGCACACTCTCCCTACCCCATCCTACACTTTCTGTCAAAATACCTCCCTTTGTCTCTCTCTAATCCCCTACTATTCTCACAGTCGCTTCTGCCCTCCCACTTTCTCTGTCTCTGTCTGTCTCTCTGTCTGTCACTCTAATCGCCTTCCACTCTCAAATTCTATCCTAGTTTCACTGCCTTTGTCTCGATCTGTCTTTTCTCTGTCAGTCACTCTCTCGCTCGCTGTTCCCACTCTTGCTCGTCACCCCACTCTGTCTCTCACCCTCTCCGAACCTCTGCCGCTTCCCCACCACTCTGTCACTCACCCCTCCCTCACATTCTTCCTCCACTTCACTATCACTAACTCTCTCTCTCCCTATCCCCTGCCTCTCTCTCTAAACCTCTACCACTGTCTGTCTCTACACCGTCCAACTTGATCTCCACTCCGTCCCACTATCTCTATCTGTACCACATCCCAGTCTCACTCTACCATCAACGACACTCTTTCTCACTTTATTGCACTCTACCGTGTCTCACTCTCTCACCCTCTACTAATCTCTCACTATTCTCCCCACAATCTCACTCTTTCTAAACCCTGCCCTCTGTCTGTACCACGCCCCTCTCTCTCATGTGTCTCTCTCACTACTCCCTCCCACTTTATCTTCTCTATGTACTCCCTGCCCATTCTCTCTCTGCGCCCTTCCCAGTCTCTCCCTCTCTCTGAACCTCACGCACACTTTCCCTAACCCATCCTACACTCTCTATCCAAATACCTCCCTTTGTCTCTCTCTAATCCCCTCCTATTCTCACAGTCGCTTCCGCCCTCCCACTTTCTCTCTCTCTCTCTCTCTCTCTCTTTCTCTCTGTCTGGCACTCTCTCTACGCTTCTGCCAATCTCTGTCTCTAAGTCCCTCCCCCTCTCTCACTAATCCCTTCCCATTGTCTCAATCCTTCTCTCTCTGTTCACCCATGCGTCCCTCCCTCCCTCCCTCTCCAATACTTAACGAATCTTTCGCTCACCTCCCCTTTCATCAACCTCCTCACACTCTCACTTCCAATCTTTCTCGAACCACCACTATTCTTTCTATCTACTTCCTCCCATTCTTTCTCTCCATCTGTCTACCACCTTTCAAATATATCTCTCTCCCGCCTCGTACGCACTCTCTCTTTCGTCATTCCATTCTGTCTCTATAATCTTCTCCCATTCTCTGTCTACACCCTCCAACAACCTTATTCTGTTCCCACGCCCCTTTCAGTCATTCCACCCTTACCATTTCTCTCTCCCGCCTCCCTGTCTTCTGTCTAACACCTTTCCACTTTCTTTCTCACTCCAAGCGCCCCACTGTCTCTCTCTCTTCCTGCAATCACATTCTCTCACTCGTTTTCATCTGTGTCTCTCTAAACCCCCCCACTCTTCCTCTGTCTCATTTTCCAACCCATTCTACTTTACATATCTACCCCACTCGCAATCCTCCCTCTATCAATACTGGCCTTCCACTGTCTCATGCCCTCTTTTTCTCATTCACACCCTCCCACTCTCCCTCTATCAGCTGCAACTCTCTCTCTCTCTACCCCTGCCACTTTGTCTACTCTCTTTCTCTATTCAACTCTCTCTCGCACGAACATCGTCCTACTCTTGCTCTCTATAACGCCCTCCTACCCTCTTATCCTTCCCACTCCCCTTCACATTCTCCATCGTCTTCCCACTCTCTGTCCCTGTCTGTATCTCTCTGCCTTCTTCCCACTCTCTCCTGTTTTCTATCTATCTTTCTGTCTGTCTGTGCCACTTTCTACGTTCCTCCCACTCTCTCCCTCTACACCCTCCCTCTTTGTGTCACTCTCTCTACCCTCTACCACTCTCTAATTCCCACATAGTCCCTCTCTCACTACTCCCTTTCCACTTTCTCCCTGCACCAATCCTATTCTCAGTCTCTCTCTACCCACTTTCCACTCTGTATCCATTGCTCTGTCCACACCTCCACGCTCTCTCTGTCTACATTACTTTCCTCACTCTGTCTTCGTCCCTTTCTCTCTCTCTCCCTGTCTTGCTCTCTCTTCCCCCGCCCATATTCTTTGTTTCTGGATGTCAGTCTCTCCCCGTATCTGTCTGTCAGTCTCGATCTACACACTCCCACTTTCTTAATCTCTCTCTCACCTCTCCCTTTCTCTAGATCTATAATCCCCTCCCACTAACTCTTTCCCTGACCTCTACATTTTCTCCCTCTGACCCCTCCCATTCTGTCTGTCGTTCGCTCTCCCTCTCTCTCAAACATTCAACCACTTTTTCTCCTAATCCCCTTACTCTCTCATTAACCCCCTCACACTCCATCTCTCTCCCTTTCTCTCACCATTCCCACTCTCTCTCAACGCCCTCGCACATTCTCTACCCCTATCTTTCTATCACCTTCCCAATCTCTTCTCTCTACTCCCTCACATACTTTCTTTCCTCCTTGCGCTGTCGCTCTCTCTAGACTCCTCCTATTCTCTCTCCATGTGTACCCCCTCCTCCACTCTGATTCTCTTTGCAATCCCCTTCTCAGTCTCCCCACTCCAAACCGTTATTTATTTCTACAGCCTCCGTGTCTCTCTCGATCTAACACCCTCTCTCTCCCCTCTCTCTCCCTCTCCAAGCTCCAACCACACTCTCTACCCCACTCTTAATCTCTCTCTCAATGCTGGCTTTCCACTCCGTCCCGCCGTCTCTGTCTCCCACAATCATTTTACCCCACCCACTCTCTCTTTCGTTCACAATTCTCTCTCTCTACATCCCTCACAATCTCACTCTACCCACATTCTCCCTTCCACACTCTCTGTCACGAACCACCTACTGCTGTCGCGCTCTCTGTAAAGGTGTTCTGCCCACTCATTCTTCCTCATCTCTCTCTCCATCTGTCTCTCCTTATGTCCCTCTCACACTCAATATTCCTTGTACCCTCTCTTCTCTGTCTCTGTCTCTGTCCGCATTCCTCCCATGCTCTGTCTCTAATCTCTCCCACTCTGGGTCTCCGTCTCTCTACCCTCTCGCAATGTACCTCATCCCCACACACTCACGCTCTCGCCATCCCCTTTCTAATCTCTCTCTAACCAATCCCAAACTCTGTCTGTCTCTCTCTCAAACCCTTTCCACTCCGTACCTGTCTCTTTCTACAAAAGTCCCTCTCTATCTATCTACAGTCCCGCCCAAAGTCTCTCTGCACCCCTGCCAATCTCTCGCTACCTCCACCACTCTACGCTAATCCCAATCACTCTCCCCCTCTCTACTCCTGTCCAATTTTCTCGCGCTCTCATTCTACAAATCTTCACACTTTCTAGACCACACCGACTCTCACTCTCCCTCTCTCTGACTCGCTCCCACACCATCTCTCTTATGCATTCTCACTCTGTGTTTACTCCATTACCACTCTCACTTTCCCTCCATTCCACACTGTCTCTCTTCCCGCTCCCACTCTCTCTCTAACTACCTTCCTCTTTCCCTGTCTCTCCGTCAATACTCCTCCCTCTTCTTCGCTCTGTAGTCTCTCTCTTTGCCTTTTTCTCTGTTACCCTTCCTCTGCACAAAACCCAATCTCTCACTTCCTCTCTCTAACCATTTTCCATTCTTTCCCTGTCTCTCTACCACCCTCCCACTCTCTGTCTCTGGCCGCACCCACTCTGTCGACTCCACTCGTACACTTCCTGTCCCTTGCTCTACCACGCTCCCACTTTTCTCTGTCCTCCCCGCTCCCACACTGCCTGTCCTGAAACGACTTCCAATCTCTCTCTCACTCTCTCATTCTGCAACTCCCAACAACTCTCTATGATTCTCTTCCCTATGCCAATCTGTCGCTCTCTCACCCAGACTCAATCTCACCTTACACCTCTCACTTCTTCTCTCCATATATTTCCCACTCTTTCCCCGCTCATACTCTCTCTCTAACCTACTTCCACTTTCTCTCTATATATCCCTCTCCCACACTCTCTTCCGCCTCATCTTCTCTCTCTTTGTCCAGTCCCCACTCTCTCGACGCCCTCCCACTCTCTGTCTCTTTGTACACTCTCACATTCTCTCTCTCAAACCCGTCCCACAAATACTCTGGCCACCCCGTCCCACACTTTCTCTCTCTAGCCCACAACTCTCTGTACCCTACTCCCAAAATCTCTATCCCTGTTTCTGCACCCTGCCCACCATCTCTGTCTGCCACTATATATGCAACTCCCACACTCTCTCGCCAGCCTCTCCCATACGCACTCTCTCTCTACTCCTCTACCACTCTCGTACTACTCCACTCCTAATCTGTCTCTCACTCACTCTATCCCTCCCACTCTCTGCATATCTCTCTCTATTTCCCCAATCTCTCTCAATACTCCAGTACCAGTTTCTCTCTTTCTGTCTACCACCCTCCCCCTCTCTCTCACACCCAGTTTCTCTCTTTCCCTACTATCTTCCCATTATCAATTTCTGTATCCCACGATCTCTACTCCCTCTCACTCTCTCTGCCTTCCTTCCATTATCACTCTCTCTCCACCCCAAACATTCTTTCACTCTCTCCCTTCCCCATTTCACCATCTCTTTACCCCAACCATTATTCCTCTCTCTGCACCCTTCCAAATCTCTCTCTTTACACTGTCCCAATGTCTCTCTCTCAGCCTGCAGCACCTTCTCAAACACTCCACGCCTTCTACTGTCTCCGTCTCTCTCTTTCCCGCACCATTCCCACACTCATCTGCTCAATACGTGACCCACTCTCTCTCGACCGACTGACCTCCCGCTCTCTCACTCTCGACATTGACCTGCTAATATCTCTCTATATATATCTCTCTGCCACGCTCCCACCCTCTCTCTCTACGCCCCTTCAATGCTTCCCTCTTAGCGCTCGACCTCCCGCGCTCTCTTGCTACTGCTCTCACTCTTTCACTCTCTTACCCCCTCTCTCTGTACCCCACCACCACTATCGCTCACTCTTTCTCTCTACCTCCCACCCACTGTCTCGCTTTCTCTAACTCCTCCCACTCTTCCTACTCTCACATGCTCTCTACCACTCCCACTCTCTCCACTTCCCTCCAACCATCTTTCACTCAGTCATTTCTCTTCATCTCTGTCTCTCGCTTCCACTCTCCCACTCTCCCTTTCTCTACCCACAAACACCTCTCTCCCTCTAACTCCTCCTCCCATTCTCATTCACTGTCCCCTCACAATCTCGCTCATTCTTCCCACTCTCTTCCCATTCCACATGCACTCTCACTCGCTCTTGTCCTCTCTCACTCTCTGCTTACACCTTCCCACAGTCTTTCCCACTATCGCCTCATCTTCCCATTCTCATTCACTATCCCCCGCACTCTTACTCACTCTTCACCCTCACTCTCGATTCCACTGTCTCTTGTCCCTTTCCCCCTCTCCCTATCCTCACCCACTGTCGCTGCCGCCTCCCTCTCTCTGTCTCACTCCCTCCCTCTGTCCCCCTCTTCTGTCGCCCTCATTCTCTCCTTATGACTCTTTCACCCTGTGTCTCTACCCCCCCCACTCTCTCTCTATATTTTCCTCTCATTCTCCCTCATTACTCCCCCCAATCCTCCAACTATATCTCCCTACCCCATTCCCATTTCCTCTGTATGTACTTCCCTCCTACCCACTTTCTCTCACTCTACCTCTCCCCTCTCTCTGTTACCCCCAACTCTCTCCGTACCCATATGCACCAATTTCACTTTGAAACTCCCACCTCCCGCTTTTCATCTCTCTTTCTCTATCCAGGTCCCCCATGCCTCTTTAACACAATTCCTTTCTCTTTGTCTCTCTCCCGTCCTCCCACTCATTCCTTACAACCCGCTCCCTCTCTCATTTCATACCCTCTCTCTCCACCTTTTCCTTCTCTTCCTCTCTCTGACTCTCTCTCCCTCTCTACCCTGTCTCTCTAGGTCTCTCTCCACCCCACTCCGACTCTCTCTCTCTCATCCTTCCTCCCATTCTCACTCTTTCTCTACCCCTACACATTCTCAACCTCTCTCTTCCCCATCCCACTTCCTCTCTCTCTGTCCCACCCCACTCTTTCTAAACTCTCCCACTCTCTCTGTGCCCTCTCTCTGTCTCTCTACTAAACCTCTCAGTCTTTCTCTCCCATCCCTCCTGTTCTCTTTTGATCTACCTCTTGATCTGTCTCTCTCTGTATCTTTCTGCCACCCTCCCATTCTCTTTATCGCTCCACGCCCCGCACTCTCTCTGCATCTCTACACTCCTCCAGCTCTCTCCCACTACCCGTTCCCCCTCCAATCTACCCCATTCTCTGTATCTCTTCCTCCCAACTCTATCTGTCTCTACCCCATTTCAACATTCACTCTCTCTAACATGTCAATCTCTTTCCTTTCTCTAAACCCATCCCACTCTGTCTCTGATCCCTCCCACTCTCTCTCCAAACCCTTCCCATTTTCTCTCTCTCTACAAACTCCTCCTCGGCTGTCTGTATCCACAGACGAACCCTCCCTCTGCAGATCTCCCACTCTCTCGCTCTCTACCTACCTCTTCTCTCTACCACATGCAGCTCCCTCTGTCTCCCTCTCTACCGCCCTCCCACTCACTCTGTCTACCCACCTTCCACTCTCTCTCTCTTTCTTACCCCATTCTCTCTCTACAACCCGCCCATTCTCTCTCTCGTTCACCCTAACCTACCACTGTCTCTCACACACTACACCCCTCCGACTCTCTCTGTCTACCTCCACCCACTCTGTCTACCCCATTCGAAAATGTCTGTCTCTACATCCCTTCCAAGCTCTCCCTCTACCCTCTTCCACTTCTCTTTTTGTCTCTCTCTACCTGAAACCACACACTCTATTTGTCTCTCCACCTAAACACTACTAGCTCTCTTGCTGTCTCTCTCTGCCACCCTCTCAGTATCTCTCTCTCCTTCCCTACCATTCTCTCTGACTACACGTTTCCCACAACGTCTCTTCCAACACTGTCTCGCTACCCCGCTTCCAGTCTCTGTCTCTGTAAACATCTGACACTCTATTTCTCCTTCTCTACTTCATCCCTCTCTCTCTGCCATCCTCCCGCTTTGTTCATCTACCCACCCCATTCGCATTCTCTCTCATTATAGCCTCCCAAACTCTTTTTCTTCTCATTACACACTCTCTCACTACGCCAGTCCCACTGTCACTCACTCTCCCTCTCGACCCCACACACTCTCACTCTTTCTCTTACCCCTTCCACGTTCTGTCTCTATGCCTCTCCCACTTTATCTATCTATTCCCCCTGCCTCTATCGCTTTACACCCTCCCACTTTCTCTTCTCCCTCCTACTCTCTCTCCATTACTCTCTCTCTACAATCCTGCCACACACTTTGTCTTCATTGCCTCTCCTATCTCTGTAATCCAAGCCCAATCGCTCTCCCTCTCTCTCTAATCACTTCCGCCTGTCCCTCTTGCTCACTCTCTGCCCCCTTCCACTCACTTTTTCAATAGCCCGCTCCTGCTCTTTCTGCCCCTACATTCTCTCATGACACCCCTCCAACACTCTCTCTCCACCCCATTCCTTGTTCCTCTTTTTCTCTCTGACCTCCCCTCTGTCTATACCTCACTCTCTCTGGCTCTCTCATTTCATCTCTATTTATCTGTCTCTCTCCCTAACTCCCTCCCACTCTCTCTCTCTACCCTACTCCCACTCTCATTCTGTCTACGCCCTCCGTTCCTTTCAATCTTTCTTCCCCATCCCTCTCTCTCGGCCTGCGAATCTCTCTGTCTCCTGCCTCCTTATCTGTGTTACAAAATCTCTTCCACTCTCGTTCTCTAGCGTTCTCTAACACATTCCACTCTCCCTTTCTACCGTTCTCCCACTCTCTGTCTCTCAAGCTCTCCTACTACGTGTCTACTTTATGCCCATTGACTCTCTCTCTTTGTCTCTCTCTCCCATCCTCCCATTCTCTCTCTATGCTCCCTCCCACAATCTCTCTATGCCCAAACCTATCTCTCAATCCCCTCCTGTACTCTCTGTTTCCTACTCCTTGTCTCTCGCTAACCCCCTCCAAAATTCCCTCTCTTGCTTTGTCTAACACCTACAACACTCTCTCTCTACCCCTTTCATTCTCTGTCTCTACCACCTCATACTCTCTCTGTCTACTCCTATCCCACTCTTTCCATTTACTTATACCCCACTATCTCTCTATCCCTGTCTCTCTCTACCATACCACATACTCTGTCTCTCACTACTTCCATCTCACTCGCTTGCTCTCAACCCACTGCCACTCTTGCTCTCTTCACTCCTCCAACTCTCTCTCAATTCCGCTCCCACTCTCGTTTGCTTTAAATGGAAAAACCTCCAATGCTCATGCTCCCACTCTATGCGCCACCCGTCCACACTGTCCCGCTGCTCACTCCCCCTCCCAATCTCTCTGACAATCCCATTTCATTCTTTCAATTCCCACCATACTCCCTTTGCAACTCCTCCCACTTTCACTCTTCCTTTGAGACTTCCATTCACTCACTGTTCCCCTCCCACTCTCTCTCTCTGTCTCTCAACCCCACTCCAAGTGTATCTCTATCTATTCCGCTCACACTTTCTCTCTTATCCCTCAGTCTTTTTCTCTCTACACCCTCCAATCAGTCTATCTCTCTCTTTCTTTGCTTTCCTCCCGCTCTCTCTCTTCCCTGTCCCCGTCTTTCTCTCTCTCCTCACTCACTACATCTACTGCCCTTCCCACTCTCTCTATGCCCCATAACACACTGTTTCTCCACCCTCGTACTCTGCCTCTACCACCATCAACTCTCTCTCTAAACCACTTCCCATCTCTCTTTCTGTCTTTCGCTATCCCATTTTCTATGTCTGGCACTCCTCCTCTCGCTACCCCTCCTCCACACTCTCTCTCCCTTTTCACGCTTCACTGTCTCATGTTGTGTCTCTACCCAACTACTCTCTCTCTCCATCTCTCTGTCTCTCCGTCTCTTTCTACAAACCTCCCACTTTCTCTCCAAACTCTCATCCTGCTTTCTCCATCTCTAGCCAAACGCCATTCGTTCTCTCACTTTTTCTCTTCTCCATCCCCTTTTCACTTTTCACCCTTCCCTTACTATTTTGCTCTCTTTCTCTGACCCAACATTCCCTCTTTGCCCCCCACTCTCTCTACCCATTCGCACACCCCCTCTCTCTCGATCTGCAGTACTATCTCTTCCAAACACCTCCCACACTGTCTCCCACCTCCATTTCTCTCTCTCTAAGCACTTTCCACTTACTCTCTCTCGCATTCTCTAACACCTCCAACTCTCTCCCTACCTACCTTGAACTCTATCTTTCTTTACTGCCCTCCACACTCTCTCTCCACCCTGTCTATTTCTGTCAACCCTTGCCATACTCTCCATGTAAACTCTCCTACCACACTCTCTCTACCCTCACTCTTTCTCTACATCCTTGCATCTCTCTCTGCCTCAAATTCTCTCCCTCTAACCCCATTCCACTCTTTCTTGTTCTACCCACATAGCGACTTGTCTCTCTCTTCCCCCTCTTCCAGTCTCTCTCTCACTATACATGCCTCCCACTCTCTCTCTACCTCACTCCTTGTCACTGTGCATTTCTCTCTATACCACTCTCCTGCTGTCTCGTTCTATTCTCCTCTCTCTCCAAATCACTCCCTCTCTACCTCTGTCTTTCCCTACTATACTGCTTTCTGTCACTCTGTCCTCTTCTTACTCCCTGCCTCTCTCCAAACCTCACGCTTTCTCTCACTGCCTCTCTTCCCCATCCCACTCTCTGTCTCTACACCCCGCACACAATCTTGGTCTCTCTCTCTCTCTCTCCACTCGTTTGCACTCCATCACGCTCTCCACCTCCAAGAGCTCTGTCACTCTGTCTAATTCCCTCCCACTCTATCTCTATCTATACTTCACTCACTTTCGGAACACCTTTCTCCGTCTTTCACTCTCTCTCTCTCTGTATCCATCTCTCTGTGTCCCTCTCTCTCTCTCGACCAATCTCACTCTCTCTCTACGGTCTCCTAGTCTCTCTGTTACCTCTCGCACATTCTCGTTCTAACCCCTGCCACTCTCTCAACACCTCTCTCTTTGTATGCCTCCCACTCTATATCCGCTCGTAATCTATCTCCCGCCTCCCCTCTCTCTCTACTCTCATCCAACTCTCTCTCTACATTTTCCCTCTCTCTCGACACCTCTCACTTACTCTCCATCCCCTCCACTTTCTCCCTCCCCTACACTCTCTCCCATTCCCCAATATCTGACTATGCCCCTCCATCATTCTCTCCACACCACTGTCTCTCCATCGCCGACACGCTTTTCACCCACGTCTAACTGGATTTGTTTCTACACCCCTGCCTCTTTCTCTCTTTATCACCTCCCATCCTCGTTCTGTGCTCCTCCCACTCTCTCCCTTGTAGTCCAAATCACACTCTCACTACACCCTCCTACTCTCTCTTTCTTACCCGCTTTCACAGTCTCTCTATCAACTCCCATCTCTCTCTCTACCCGCTCCCACACTCTCCTTCTGCACACTCTCCCATTCTCTACCGACTTCCACTATCTCTCTCTACACCCCTGCGAATCTATGCTGCCCACACACTCTCTCTCCCTCTCTGCCCAACTCTCATTCCCCCACTCTCACTCTTGTTCTCTAAACTCTCATCGTCTCTCTTCTCTTTCTCACACTCTCCTTAACCGCCACTCATTTTCTCTCTGTCTCCGTATCCTCCTCCAAATCTCTCTCTAATTACATCACACTGCCTCATTTTGTCTGTGCAACTCTCTCTCCTTCTCTCTGTATCCTTATATCACTCTCTGTCTACCCAATCACTCTTTGTGTGTCTCTTTCTGCCCTGTCCCATTCTTGCTCCACACCACTCCGACTCCCTCTCTATATACCCTTTCCGTCTCTCTACCAGACCCCCCTCTCACTCATAGACCCCTCCCTATTTCACTAACCCCTTCCCACTGTCAGTCTCTCACGACTCCCTCGCAATCTCTCTCTACGCCCCCTCACACTCTCCGTAAATGCCTTCCTCCCTCCCTCGCTTCACGTCTACCCTCATCTGAGTCTCTCTCTCTCTACCACCTCCCACTCAACCTCTCTCTGCACTTTCCCAATGTCTCTCTCTCCTGATTCCCACTCTCTCTCCGTATCTATTCACACTCACAATCTCTTTTACCCCCTCCCTCTCTCTACCCCACTCCCCCTCTCACTTTTTAAATAAATTGCTCTCTCTCCCTGTCTCTCTCTGGCCTTTGCCATTTTCTCTCGGCATTTCCCCTGCCACTCTCTCTATCCTCCTCAACCACTCTGTGCTCGAAGGTGGGGCAGCTTTGGGTTGGGATATCTGGTCTGCATGGACGTGTTGAACCGAAGTGTCTGTTTCAATACTATACATTTCTGTGACTATGACTCTATGCTGTCTCTCCCCATTGTCCACACACTCTCTTCCCTTTCCCTCTCTTGTCTCTTTTGACATCCGCCTAATCTCTCTTTACCCCCTTCAACTCCCAACTTGCACTCTCTCGGCAACGTTCCCACTCTCTCTGACTCTAAGCCCACCCATACTCTCTCTCGGTTCCTTGCCACTCTCTTTCTCTACCCTCCTCTCTCTCTCTCAACCACGTCCAATTCCGTGTCTCCCTACCCTCTTCCAACTCTCTCTCTCTCGTCCACTATCTCTCAATATATCCTTCTATGTCTCTGTTCTAGATATCTCTCCGCTCTCTTACCGAACCCTTTCTGTCTGACTGAATCGCTTACCCTCCCTCACTCACTCTCTACCTGACCTAGTCTCACACTTTCCTCTTACTGACACCGAGAAGGGAGGTCGCAACAGAGACTGGGGTGCAGAGAGCACCGAGTGTTGTTGAAGGGTGTTTCGAGGAAGTGAGAAAATTGGGGAGAGTTTTAAAACTGGGAGACAGACGAAGAGTACAGAAGAGTGAGTAAGAAATGTCGCATGAGGAATACGCGTGGAAGCAGGTGGACGGACAAGGGTTTCGACAGAGACAGCTGAGGTGAAGACAGACAGTGATAGGGAGACTGGGAGAGAAATAGATGATGTAACGGAGGGAGAGAAATGAGGAAATTGGGTGAGAGTGTAAGGGAGGAGGTTCATGGGAGGAGGGAGAGCGAAGAATGAAGAGAGAGATAGAGGAAGAGAGACAGAGAGAGAGATGGGTGCGTTTGAGTGGAGATGGTGACATCGTGAAAGAGAGGTAAACTCTGCCAAAGGCCAGATTGGATTCGGGGACCCAGAGCTTAAAGCAAGGACAGAGTGACTTCAATCCAACTCCTGAGCTCAAGGCCTGTACCAACCCCCTCCCAGAGGTCCAGGACATGTGGATGAGTCTGTCTCTCCCGTTAAGCTTCTTCCAAATCAATAAAAACAACAATATCGTTCACTCTGCTGCTAAAAACAGTTTAATGAACATTTTTATTTACTACAAATTGATGTAATCGATACATTCATTGGTGTGGTGCCTTTTCTCACTGACCTATGAGCTGAGAGAAACATTGACATGTATCTTTGCAACCACCTTGTGTGATAAGGTAGGACGAAGCTGCACGAACGTTAGTCTCTAACCATAGTGACAGGCGGCTTAATCACTGAACTCAAATGACAAAATCCCGATTATTGAGTGGATTTCCATGATTGAGGAATTCGGTTGAAGGGTAATTTCAGCGTATTCTTCAGCTGTTGTCTGAACTTCGTTTGGGTCACAGCGTATATTGCTGTGTTTGTGCAGCAACTGAGGAGCTGTAGCATGAAGCCCAATTCCCGCATAAACCGTAACGGATTCGTAGACTCATTCCCAATTAACCACATGCGGTACCATATTGCATACAACATGAACGTTGACCACAACAGGATGATAGGACAGAGTCAGCATGGATTTATGAAGGGGAAATCATGCTTGACTAATCTTCTTGAATTTTTTGAGGATGTAACTCGGAAGATGGATGAGGGAGATCCAGTGGATGTACTGTACCTGGACTTTCAGAAAGCTTTTGATAAAGTCCCACACAAGAGGTTAGTGAGTAAAATTAGGGCGCACGGGATTGGGGGCAAAGTACTAGATTGGATAGAGAATTGGTTGGCTAATAGGAAACAAAGGGTAGTGATTAACGGCTCCATTTCGAAATGGCAGGCAGTGACCAGTGGGGTACCACAGGGATCCGTGCTGGGACCGCAGCTTTTTACAATATATGTAAATGATATAGAAGATGGTATCAGCAATAACATTAGCAAATTTGCTGATGACACAAAGCTAGGTGGTAGGGTGAAATGTGATGAGGATGTTAGGGGATTACAGGGTGACCTGGACAAGTTAGGTGAGTGGGCAGATGCATGGCAGATGCAGTTTAATGTGGATAAATGTCTGGTTATCCACTTTGGTGGCAAGAACAGGAAGGCAGATTACTACCTCAATGGTATCAAATTAGGTAAAGGGGCTGTTCAGAGAGATCTGGGTGTTCTTGTACACCAGTCAATGAAGGCAAGCATGCAGGTACAGCAGGTCGTGAAGAAGGCTAATAGCATGCTGGCCTTCGTAACAAGAGGGATTGAGTATAGAAGCAAAGAGGTGCTTCTGCAGCTGTACAGGGCCCTGGTGAGACCACACCTGGAGTACTGTGTACAGTTCTGGTCTCCAAATTTGAGGAAAGACATTCTGGCTATTGAGGGAGTGCAGCGTAGGTTCACGAGGTCAATTCCTGGAATGGCAGGATTGCCTTACACGGAAAGACTGAAGCGACTGGGCTTGTATACCCTTGAGTTTAGAAGACTGAGAGGGGATCTGATTGAAACGTATAGGCTTATGAAAGGATTGGACACTCTGGCAGGAGGGAACATATTTCCGTTGATGGGGGAGTGCCGAACCAGAGGACACAACTTAAAAATACGGGGTAGACCATTTAGGACAGAGATGAGGAGAAACTACTTCACACAGAGAGTGGTGGCTGTGTGGAATGCTCTGCCCCAGAGGGCAGTGGAGGCCCAGTCTCTGGATTCTTTTAAGAAAGAATTGGATAGAGCTCTTAAAGATAGTGGAGTCAAGGGGTATGGAGATAAGGCTGGAACAGGATACTAATTAGGAATGATCAGCCATGATCATATTGAATGGCGGTGCAGGCTCGAAGGGCAGAATGGCCTACTCCTGCATCTATTGTCTATTGTCTATTGTCTATTGAAATTAGCCGAGATCACAAACAGTAAAGTGATGGATCTTTTTCGGTTTCTCATTTCTGTGTCAAACTGAGCATCTCCATTTGTGTGAGTCAGGAGTCTTCTCCGGGCTCTGCTGGTCACTAAAATATGTCTGACCGTGAAAACATTGAGCAACACAATCAGGAGAAATGGGAGAGCTGGAGTTAGAATGTGGTGGATAAACTCGATTATGACCCAGACACGGGAGGATTGAACTTCGTCTGTTATCCAACAAAACCAGGGGCCATTCCACAGCCAATACCAAGGTGTGTGCATAAAATACCAGAAAATGTTTTTTAAACAGCTAAGCACCGTCACTGCTCCCAGAACCACAGCTGCAGTTTTCTCACTGCAATATTTACTTTTCAGCTTTTTGCAACAAATGGCCACAAAACGATCGAAGGTGAACGTGACAGTGAACCAGACAGAACAGTCAGTGGCTGCATAAACCAGGACGGCGTGGATGTTACACACTGGGATTGAGTACAGGAAATAAAACTGTTCCCGGAAAACAATGGGAATGTGTCTCAGTATCAGGTCGAGGATAATGACCAGTAGATCCGCCAATGCCATGGCCGCCAGGTAACGTCTAACGCATGAAGACAATCCACAATCTTTATAAAGCAGGATGTATATCGTCACTCCGTTGACTTTCAAGAAGGAAAATACATTATAGATCAGCTTACAGGAAAAGTGGCCAGTTCAATTGAAAGGTGAAAACAAGGACTGCAGATGCTGGAAACCAGATTCTAGATTAGAGTGGTGCTGGAAAAGTACGGCAGTTCAGGAAGCTTCTCAGGAGCAGGAAAATCGACGTTTAGGGCAAAAGCCCTTCATCAGGAATAAAGGCAGAGGACCTGCAGGGTGGAGAGATGAATGAGAGGAGGCTGGGGGTGGTGAGAATCAGCATCGATTTCAATAAGTGAATGGGGGTGGGGATGGAGGTGATAGGTCAGAGAGGAGGTTGGGGAAAGTAGCAAAGAGTACAATGGGTAATTGGGTGGGGATGCACGTGATAGGTCAGAGGCGGGTGGAGTAGATAGGTGGAATGGAAGATAGGCAGGTAGGACAAGTCATGGGGACAGTGCTGAACTTAAATCTGGAAGTCGGGTGAGGTGGGGGAAGGGGAAATGAAGAATCTGGTGAAGTTCACATTGATGTCCTGGGGATGAAGTTTAATTGAGAACCTATTTAGATTTTCAAATGTGTTATGTTATTCAGAAATTTATTAAAATAATTGGCGTCGAAATAATAAATGTGAAGGTCAGAATTATTGACAAAAATGTGTCATAACACACAAGAATCCTTCCATCCTCAAATAAACAGAGAGACATCCATCAAAACAGATTATTTCTGGAACATTAACATATACTTGAGCACGAGAAAGCAGACGCGGGTCGCTTCTTTCCGAATCAAATGCTGAGTGTGAAAACATCGCTGTCCTGAAGGATACTCTCCCAGTTTTTTGACGACTAGTGGAGTTTCGAAATTTCTGTTTTTAAGCCTAAATTGTGGTCGATCGTGTGATGTGAAGAAAGGTATTGCAGGTAAATTGTATTCATACCTTTTACTGAATGAGGGGACTTCTGTTCAGTGACCACTTCTCCTTCGAACAGGACCACTTCCATTGTGAGCTTACCTTTGTTCAATTCACTGATGTCCCACCCCTCACAAATAAGGTCAATGATAGAATGTTCCGAGTAATCTCCGTTATACAATGTTGGGTTCAGAATTTTGCGGGAAATGTCAGTTGTAGAATATTTCTGTGAATATCAGTTACAGAATGTTGGATGTAAAATCTTCTGGGAAATGGTGAGTATAGAATGTTCCAGTGAATGTTGCGAAGAGAATGTTCCAACGAACGTCGGGTATAAAATGTTCTGGAGAATGTCAGATACAGACTGCGGTTGGGTCATAAAGACCCACACTACACGCTTTTCTGCCCATTGAGTTTGTTGAGACTCACTCAGCCCCACGGTGGAAAACTCTACCCAAACTCACCTCAACTGGAACTTTGTATCAACAACAATACAGTTTAGGCAATGTCTCAATCTTTTGATGTATTGTCCTGTTTTATAATCATACAGAGACCACCCTTTATTTCTAGATCTCCCCCACTTCCTTTTCGTTTCGGTCTCGCATCCCAAATATAAAATGTGCTGAATATTCATTTCCCTATATATCACCCTGTCGCTCTGTCTATCTAATGTCATTAAACCCCATCGATTTCCCTCAACGTACGCATTCATTTCCTCACTCTGTTTCGTTAATACAACACAAAGTCAAATATCATACAGCTTTATAACCAATTATTGCCTGTTCCATTGTCACACTTATTGCACATATTGACCCGGACAGGAAATAGTCTGGCATTGTTATGCTCACAGAATCATGCCTGATGGGTAATGACAAATGAAGCCCCATCACCACCCTTGGGTATACCCTATCCCACCAGCAGGACAGACCCATCAGTGGTGGGGGCACAATAGGATACATTTAGAAAATGTGTTATACCGGAATTCTCCAATACTGATCTCGGAAACTGGGAAATCTCATGATAACATGTGAAAAAGCTCAAGAAACTTTCCCGATGATAGACATCTACTGGCCTCCACATCACCCCTGTGTGAAAACAAATCTGAGGAACGACCGTGTGTGACAAAGATTCAGAATGTATTCTGGATGTGAGAATTTCATTCCCCTCAGCAAGAAAATCTCCACAGTCTCATCACTGACAGAGAAATACAATGCCTCAAAAACATCAGACAGACTGTTGGAGGTGGTTTGAGATCCAACAGGAGGGAAACATTCTTCTCAAAGTACGTGTCACAGATGAACCTCTCCCTACCAGTATCTTTAGGAGCATCCAGTGCACAGAACTGGCGGAGGGGAAGTCTCAGCCTCAGATCGAAGACAGTGCCCATTGTGTTGTATGGTACTAACTTCTGTGAAGTAGGGCATACTTCCAAAAGACCGAGGAAATGGAAACTGGGCATTCATGAGTCACTGTGGGCTATCAGCATCTGCAGCATTAATGACTTGCCCTGAAAAATAAAGTCAGAAGTGGGCTGTACACTGATGGTTCCAAAATGTTCAGTGCCATCAACAACGACACCTGCACTGAAGCAGGCCACGTAGCCCATCAAGATTTTTCAACAGGAACAGCATGAGGTCATTCAGCCATTTGAGGCATTTACTGAGCTGTTGGAGCAGAACTTTTAATCTCTCATGCTTGAATATTCCGCCTTTCAAAGATTCTGCACAAGAAATACAGGGAGGACTGGTTACCGAACGGTGTGCAGGTATAAATTAGCGATAATTCAGTCTTCATCAGTGCAACACAAACTAATGACTGTAGTGACACGGTAAGCAATGCTGGGGCCTCAATTATATGCAGACTATACCAACGTTTTAGATAAATGGAACAAATATATTCTAACTAAGTTATGAAGGAACTGAAGTTATCAAGAGGAGGTAGAGAATCTCCAGTTGGATAAGTATTGGACGACAACTTGGCAGTTGGAATTAGGCGTAGTTAACCGTGAAACTGAGAACTTTTCAGGAAGAATAGAAGGCAGTACGTTACATATATGGCGAGGCAATCGAGGACTTAGTCATACAGTGTGTCGTGGAAGGTTCAGTCCGACCGGTGCAGACATGGTTCAGTCTGACCGGTCCATCTCACTGACAGTCTACTACCTGAAATTCCCAATGTCCCAATTCCTCTCAGTACATAAGGGATACTTGCTGAGGTCGTTTGCCCATGGAGAGTAGTAAGGGGGAAGGTGTTGTGAGATGTCAACGAAGGGGACGGCCTTTATCAGAGAGGGCATCCTTTCTTTTTATGTGGAGTCCCGAACACGATGTGAATGGCTGACTTGCTCTGAATGAGGAGGCTATGACTGCTACGAGGACAGTGTGTTGTCACCAACATGATGAACGATGTATGCTTACACTGCAACATTAGTGGAGTGAGTGAAGGAGGGTCAAGTGGTCAGAAGAATGAGAAATAAAGGCATTGCCAGATCAGATGAAATCGTTAGTTATATCAAATTCTCGATCCACTGCAGAGAAACATTAACTCAGAGGAGATATCTGTTGAACACAGAGTACTGCGTGGTTCAAGCTCTGCTTGGTCCAACCCGCCAATCCGACGAATGCAGAAAATTGCGTAGACCATGTCAGTTCTGTCGTCCACCGGGAGCTATGAAGACCACAGCAGTACAATTGCATCCAGGCTTCAATGAGTGAAGCACGTTTCAAGAGGTTGAGATGAATTTTCTGGCACTTTCTCTAATCTTCAATGATCTTTTTCGATGTAGTCTTCCAAATTAAATTGAGAATGGATTAGAAAGTGCTGAAGTAAACACAAATGCAGCATTTGAGCCATCAATGCACATGTTCTTCTCATTCTGCTAATTCTTCAGGGACAGTATTACATGGAATCTGACAAAAGTACTCTGAGTCTCCAAAGTCATTCCTTGAAGAAGGAAACAAGCATGAAATATCCCAAAGATGGCAGAAGGGCCGGAATATTCCAGGTGGACCCCTTTTTGCACCACCCGTTCTATTTGTCTCTCTTTTCCATTAAGTTTTCTGGAGGCATTTTTCTTCTCAAACGTTTAGCTTTTTCAAGTCATTCCGACAGGAATGAAGGAGATGTGTATCAGTCAGGAGGCTGGTGTGGGGTGGCAATGTCTCGAGATTTAAAGCACAGTTCAGTGTGAAAAGAGTGTCCAGTGTGTCTGGAGACATGATTGGGTGTGTTCGGAAGTCTGCGCCTGCTGCTGTCTGGGGGTTAGGCCTGGTGCAGATGAGAGACTGGCTCAGGTCTGGTCTGGAGACTGCGACGTGTGCAGTTTGGAGACTGCGCCCAGTGTGGATTTGAGAATGGTCCTGGTGCGATCTGGAGACTGGGCCATGTGTGGCCTCGAAACTGGGCCTGGTGTGGTCTGGACACTGGACCACGTTCAGATGCGGTCTGGAGATTTTCCTCTGGTGCTGTCTCGAGACTGACCAGCATGGTCTGGTGACTAGGCCCTTTACAATCTGAAGACTGGTCCCGCTACGGCCTGGAGACTAAGCCCGGTGCTGCCTGGAGACTGGGGTTGATGCATTTCTGCGGTTTGGGCTCAGTGCTGTCTGGAATGTGGTACTTGTGCATCCTGGAGACTAGGCCCAGTGCAGTCTGGAAACTCGGCCCGGAGTGGTCTGGAGACTGAGCCCGGTACAATCTAGAAACTAGGCCTGCTGCGACCTGGACACTGGACATAATGCTGCCTGGAGACTGGGCCTGGTGCGGTCTGGAGACTGGGTCCCATGAGTTGTGGAGAAAAGGTCGGGTGCAGTCTGGACAATCGGCCCGGAACGATCTGGAGACTGGGCCTAGCGTGGTCTGGAGACTATGCACAGAGTTATCTGCAGAATGGGCCAGGGATGACCTGGAGACTGTTCCCAGCGCGGATTGGAGGAGTGGTGCTTGCAGAGACTGGGGTGAAGTGACTGTAATTTGTGCCCTTTATTTTTCCTTTTTATTGTTCTGTTGGACATTAATTTATTACCCTTCAAAATTGTTCCAAATACATAAGAATCAGTATCTAGATTTGGTGTACTCAAGATGGCGGCATAAGCAAAAACATTGCAATCTTTGCGCAGCTTTCATTAGGGCAAGTGACAATGAAGCCAATTCAATTCAAAAGGGAGGGAGTCACTGTCTTTGATTACTTTTTCAAGCAAAGCTGCTCCCTCTGGACTTGCATGGGGCTGGCAGCAGAAAGTGGTATTGGATCCTTTTATAAACAAGAGGTAGAGACAGTCGGAGAGAGAGAGGGAGAGAGAGAGAGAGAGAGAGAGAGAGGGAGAGAGAGAGAGACTGAGGAGGGACATTCACAATTTGAATGAGTTCACTGCCGAAACAAGAAAAACTCAACTGCTTAGAGACACAGGTGCAGAAGAATACAAATTAATATAGCAAAGCGCACGCAAACAGACATAGACAAAGATAGAAACACACACACATATACACAACCAGAAACACACAAAAGCATAAAGACATTCGACGCCTGAACTTTGTCATGCCATTCGTTAAGACCACGGCTGATCTGGTCTAGGCCTCAAATGCATTTGCTCTTGAGAAGTAAAGCAGGGCATGTCGCTGAACTGTTCGAGTGAAGGCACTTTAAGACCAGTAATCTTAATTTTCTGAATTTGAAATTCGCACAGGAAAAGCATAGGTATTGTTCACAACTTAATGTTCTAAATGGGGGCAAGGCTATTTGTGAGGTTATTAGGCAGGACGTTTCAAAAGATGATTATGAGAAGCTTTACACAGGTAAAGGAACGTCTGGCAAGTGTGAATCTTTCAAAAGTGAGATCATAAGAGTTCAGCGTCAGCATGTTCCCGTTTGTGTAAAGGGCTGTGCGAGTAGCACCAGGGAAAAATATATGACAGGGGATATTGCGGCTCGGGTCAAGTAACCAGATCGAGGAATGTGTCAGGAATAGACAGCTGGGATCGTTGAATCCCTTGACCATAAGGGGTTGCAGAATCCACTTCTGTCGGAAATAAGAAGGGAATAAAGCGGGCATGAGATAGCTTTGGCTGATAAGGTCAGGACAATTGTAACCGAACTTAAAAGTGTATGAAGTACAAAAGCGTAACTAACGAGAAAAAAAGGCCTCTTAAAAATTGAAGAGCCATCTATATGTGGTTCCATAGGAGATTAACTATGTTTATGAGGTATATTGTCACATGCCCTCAGTTTTACAAGTCGCCACATGTTACGATACCTTAGGTACATTGACAATAATCATCTCCACCCTCCCCCTCCACCCCCATCAAGGCACGGTATCTTGGTACAAAGCAGAAAAATAATGGCTTCGAAGTTAAACTATAAGCCATTATAGCCCTTTGTATAAAAAATTGGAAAAAGCAGAAATACAATTAGCAGTTCAACAACGTAGCCCGTAAGTGCCTGACCATGTTGGTGTCACACTCCTTACAAAGACTCGACCTCCTACATGTCGCTGCTTTACACCTGTTCTTTCTCGATGGGTGATGCCCGACAGAATCATAACATGTCATTATTTATTGTGGAGAAAGACATGGAAGCGAGGGACCTCGTGGAAATAAATCCTCGTTTTTGAAATGAGATTACATGATAGAAGAGTCCTTAAAATGTATAACCATAAACAAAAACGCAGGATCTGTTCAAGTGCAGCCCAGATCGTTACTGAAGCGAGGGTAGAAATTGCGAGGCCCCTTGCTGAGTTATTTGTGCTTCTGCTCAAAGTTCTGAGGAAGGGTCACGGGATCCGAAATGTCAACTCTGATTTTTCTGCACACATGCTGCCAAACCTGCTGAACTTTTCCAGTGCGTTCTGTCTCTTGTTAATTATTTATATCATTCAGATTTGTTTCAGAATTTATTTGTGTCATTGGCAACCACGGGTGATTTCTGGCGGGCTTGAAGACTCTTAATGTTGTGGCATTATTTTGTATAACGGCTGCAAAGAACAGCCAGGGAACCACAGACCGGTAAGGCTGATATTAAGGGTGGTTCAGCGTTTGGAGTAGATTCTGAGAGACAGAAACTTCATCTGTTTGGAAAGGCAAGGACTGACCTTGGATAGTCAGTATGGCGTTTTCAATGGGAAATTGCGTCCCAACAAATTGATTGAAAATTTCCAATAGATGATCAAGAAGCTTGATTAAGATGAAGCTACATACGCTGTATATGTGAACCATAGTGAGGCCCAACAAAGTTCGACATGTTAGACATGGTAATAAAGAAAGTTCACAATACATCACGGAGAGGTAGCCTATTTGATGCAGAAGTGGCTTGATAGTTGGGGACAGAGGATGGTTGGTGAGATTTGTTGTAACCAGCAATGTACTGCTGTTTGTTATTTTTATAAATGATTTGGATAAGAATTTCTGCATCATTGATAGTAAATTTGTAGACTATGCCGACATTGCTGGTGTAATGGACAGTGAGGAATACCATTTAAAAGGAAAACGAGATCATGATCAACTGGACCAGTGTGCCGACTATTGGCGCGTTGTACATCACTCAAACAACTGTGAGGTGTGCCATTGTCGCAAACAAATCAGTGCAGGTTTTTCACCTCTAAAGGAAGGCCTTGGGGAGTGGTATCATACACAGAGACCCGGAGATGCAGGTACATAGCTCCTTGAAAGTGGTGTCACAGGTGGCCAAGGCATTGAAGACAGCATTAGGTACGCTTATCTTCATCAGTCAGAGCGTTAAGTGCAGGAATTGGGACGTTTTGCTGTACTTTTGTAAGAGAATGGTAATACCACGTTTGAAGTACTGAGTACAAATCATGTTGCCCTGCCTTAGGAAGGATGTTATAAACTGAAAAGGGTAGAAAATACTAAACATGACATGACAGATACTAGAAGCTTTGAGATATAAGGATAGCCTGTATGGGCTGGGAATTTATACTTTAGCGTAAGAGGCTGAGAATGCCTTATAGAGGGTTATACAATAATGAAGGATAGGGACAAAGTGAATATCCAAGGTCGTACCCTCGGGAAGAGGTTTCTAAAACCTAAGGGCACAGATTTAACACAAGAGATTTGAAAGACATCTAATAAGTAAATATTTTGCTCAGACTGTGCTCATTATATGCAATGAGCTGTCAGAGAAAGCTGTACAACGGGATGCGATGTCAGCATTTAAAAGAAAATTGGATGGTTATATAAATAGGAAAGTTTTAGACGGAGATGAGTCAAATACAGGCAAATAGAATGAGTTCAGTTTAGGGAGCCTGGTGAGTATGGACAAGTTGGGCTGACGGGTCTGGTTGCACATTGTATAATTCTAGGAGCCGAAAACTGTATAAAACCTCTTTCATCACAAAATCTTTGTTGCCTTCATTCCATTTCTACGTCAAAAATATTCTTCAAAGATAGAACTTCTGCTACTTTGAGAATAGAATTTCTAACATTTATGTGGTGCTGTAGACTAAAGTAGCAGTCAAAGCCAAATTGCATTTAAACGCCATCTGTAACTTTTTTGCACGGGATAATCCCTCATTTTACCTTACCATCATTGACGAGTGTAAGTAAACATGCCAAAGTGAACCGAAACCTGATAACAATCCGTTCAAGCTAACAGACTTGACTGATTACGTTCCAGACAGCAGAACTAACATCTAATAGAGAGGGACAAATGATTCCAAGCTTAACAGATCAGATCGAATGTCTGCAGTCGCACCACATCCCACCACATGAAATGTCATGGACGAATAAACAGCTGACTGGGGAGATGACTCCACACGTAAATTGAAGAAACAACTGGACACAATAGATACTATGAAGACAATGTTGCCAGTCAACATTCCTGCACTAGGACTGAAGACCTGCACAACACGCTGTTTCTGAAATGATCTCTCTAAGGCCCAATCAATTGGATCAAACTGCTCCGAGATCTAAAAGGATAAAACTGGAAAGAATACCGGGTACCAGCCTCGGTATTAGAAAAAGGAACAGGAAACATCGTCCTGTTGACCCCGAAGAGAGCTCCTTCCTAACATCTGAACATTTCTGGGAACACTCATAGAGCTTTCTCACAGACTGCGCAGAAACTTTGATAAAGAAGCACATTGATCCTTCTCCATTGAACTTTATGGCAGAACAACTCCTCCATACACTTTTCCCACACAAAATGTCAGCTAATGCGATAATCATCAGGAAACGTAAACAACATTACTCCATTCGGTCCTTCGACTTTACTGTTCCAATTCCATTCTCACACAAAATGTCAGCTAATGCGATAATCATCAGGAAACGTAAACAACATTACTCCATTCGGTCCTTCGACTTTACTGTTCCAATCCCATTCTCCTATAACGTGTGTTTATTCAACGTGATGTGGCTGAAAAGCGATTACTGAATTGCAGATTTGTTTTGTTAAAACGAGCCCCTGTTCAGTAGTAGGCAAATACATACTGGGCACCAGGTTAACAGAAAAATCCAGGCTCAGGTTCCTCCACCAGCAAAATTCAAATTCAGTGCGTTCAGCTAAAACAACAACGTAATCCGCTATTCAAGCCTTGGAACCGAGATTGAAATTGGAATTTAAGCCTACATTTTGAAGTAACTTTACTTCAAACCACTGGATGGAGAGGTCGAATTTCGCGTCGGCATCACGTGATCTATCAACTCACGCTCTTTCTGGTGAAGAGCATCGTAAAAGTATAGTGTTGCAGTCCATGGTTGTCGTGGTAAAGTGTTACATTTGTTGTAGTATTTCATCACCATATATACAATTTAAAAACTTACGTATACTGAGCTATTTTTTTCATTCGACTGAGTATTATTTTTGGTCTGATTTTAGTTATTTTCGGGGTGGCTAACCCTTTAACTTATTTTTCCCAGAAGTCCCATTATTGATATTGTACGATTTTCAATAACACAATGTTCCACATGATCACAGTTACCACATCATTGGGGAACTAATTGCCGTGATTTGTGGATCGTCTGTCCCCATAGCATTCTCCTCCTCTCTCTCCCTTAGCTTAGTGTCTATTTATATTTCGTGCCTTCACTTCCACACACTTTAGTTGGAGAGAATTCACCAGATTCACGAGTCTCTAAGTGCAGGTATTTATACTAATCTGAATGCAGAATGACCTGCCTGCACATAATACTATGGACCATTGTTTTAGATGTCCCAACCAGAAGAATTGTCATCCCTGCTTCCAATCTGTTTCACCCGATCAAAGCTCTATATATTTCATAGATATGTCCACTCATTTTCATAAACTCCACAGAATAAAAACGCATTCGACCCAAACTCTGCTCCCACAGCAAGCCTTTTTATCCCTGAGACCAGTGTGGCCATCTTTCAGTGCACTTCCTCAATGTCAAATATGTCCAATGTTAGGTAAGGAGAACAGAACTGCGCACAATATTGCACAATCTTCGAAATGGGATTTCAACAAGGCATTGTATAGTTGCAGTAAGACACCTTTACTCCTGTGCTGTAATCTCCATGAACTGCTTGTCAATACAACACTTAAATTCCTAAGTGCATTGT
Source organism: Chiloscyllium punctatum (assembly GCF_047496795.1). NCBI lineage: Eukaryota > Metazoa > Chordata > Chondrichthyes > Orectolobiformes > Hemiscylliidae > Chiloscyllium > Chiloscyllium punctatum. The sequence continues at coordinate 34,253,856 of NC_092757.1, forward strand.
GCTCCTGCAACATCACTTTCAGTGACTAGCGTACAAGTCAATGCTGATTCTTTTCAGTGTTACAGCTATGGGATTTCACCAAGGCCTTGTATAGTTACAGTTTGACACCACTACTCCTGTGCTCTAATCTCGATTAACTGCTGGTCAATACAACACTTATATTCCTAAGCGCTTTGTGCTCTTGCAACATTGCTTTCAGTGACTAGCGTACAAGCCAATCCAGATTCTTTTCAGTGTTACAGATATCCACTTGCTGAGACTATGCACACTGTTCAGTAATTCGATGCCATTCCCGGTATTGACTTCTGCCCTTCAGAACTTACTGCCCTTCAGAGGTCAACATTTCTCAATAAATCCCTTTTCAATTGGATGGTGCTGTCCTATTGTTCCCAGCAAAATACACAATGTCACATCTATCCGCAATGCTCTTCATCTGCCACGTATTTTCCCATTCACTTCACTTGTCTCTGTCACCTTGAGCTTTTTCGCAGGATTCTCACCCACTGACAATCCGACATTGGTAATAGCCATCAACAGCTTTCGAAATATTGCATTTGATACCCTCAAACAAATGATTGATATGTATTGGCAATATCTGGGGCCCAAGTATCGAGCATTGCGATGCCTTGCACACCAAACAAGCATCCACATTTTCCTACTCACTGTTTCCTGTTAGCTCTCCCATTTTACCACTATGTCCATACATCATCCGCAAAGCAATATAATTTTACTTTGCACATTGGACTTAGAAGACTATCAAAACTGTTTCTGAAAATCAAATTCATTACCTCTATTGCTTCTCCCCAGTATATCTACCAGTCGGTTTCTTAAATATTTTTCACATTTCATAAATGTATGTCAACGTTTCCTATGTCCATTCCTTTCTTTTCCAAAATGTTTTCCAAATAGGCATACTTACTAATTTCATTCGATTTCCTTTTCTCATCAGACTTAGGATTTCTCCTGTTGCTGGGAACTCTTTAATAATGAGGTATTTTTTCCTGTGAAGGCAGTACTCAAGTTGCTGTATCATAGTTCTGTTATTTTCTTGCTCTCCAGTCTACATTCCCAGGTTTGCGACCGTAAGGATCTGACATGTTGACTAAAAGGAACAACTTCTGTTTATTCATTCTGTAATCTTACAACTGAATTACATATTCTCTTTTCCTTCTTCGTGGAGTATTAAAAACGTGTCTAATGAACCACTCCTGCTCCTCAGTCCCCATGTTCCATTCAGTCCCATAGAACTGCCTGCACAGAAGCAGATGGAGATTATTTCCTCCAAATACCTAGTCCGCAGCAACACAGGATATCATTCAGTTCCTCAAGACTGTCACACATGGTTTGGTATGCGTTGGAAAATGTGATTGGCAAATCCAGGCTGGATACGAAAGAGGCCTCCTAACTCTTTGCAGTGTTTCTCCTCTCTGCAACTGATGTTTCATTGTTGGGTCCTGTTGTAGATCCAGATTGCCTACGAACATCGGCCACATACCACGCCTAGAGGCGGCTCACAAAATTCTTTTCTCTCACTGACCTCAACATTCAATACCACCACTTTGAGGAAAATGAATCCAATCAACTTTCCAATTACAAAATATGAGGACAGAAGAAACAGGGGTGGGTAACTCGGACGCTCACACCATTGTATAAGATCATGGGTGACATACTGTTGGTATCAAACTCTCTTTAATGTCCAGTTCTTTACACCCGCATAGGTCAAATATCCATCAACCACCTCTTTAAATGCTTTCAGTGTTCTACTCCCCTAACTCGCTAAATCAGAGAATTGAAAACATTTCCTACCCTCTGTGAGAAGAAAGCGTTTCCTAGAACCTATTAACATTAACGAAGAACGTAAGCCGAACTGCATTGATTAGAGTGAATGACCCTGATATTAAGCCAGTACTTAAATGACGGCTGTAACCTCAAATGCACTTAAAATCCAGAATAAAGTATCCCGAACTTTTAAAAAGTACAATCGATGGAATTTATCACATTCTCAGCTTCTATTTCGAACACAATGAGTGATTGTCCATCACCATCAAGTTTCAATAGATTACTTACAGTGTGGCCTAAAAGGCCACACCAATACTCTGAAGAGCAACCCGCCCAGACCCTCTCACCTACGTTTACCCCTCCACCTAACACAACAGGCAATTTGGCAAGGCCAATTCAACGAACCGGCACATCTATGGACTGTGAGAGGAAACCGGAACACCCGGAGCAAACCCACGTAGACCCGGAAATAATGTGCAAACTCCACGCAGAGTTGCCCTAGGTGGGAATTAAACCCGGGTGTCTGGTACTGTGAGGCAGCAGTACTAAACACTGTGCCAACATGCTCAATGCAATTGACTTTTGTTTTTTTTTTCTCACAACGCTTCACACTCATCTTCACTCCTTCTGACTCCATCATCACAGGTCTTAGTCTGGTGAAATTCCTTTACAATGCCTCTGTTGCAACGAGATCATTCTTCTTAAAGGAGAGAAAATCTGTCCATGATATCCCAAATACTGCTTCAAAACACTCTCACGAATGGTCACAATAATTACATGCCCTCACTTGCCCATCTCTGTGTCTTTCTTGAGACATAAAAGCCAATTGTTTCTCTGTGCATTGCCACTGACATGGATTTGAAAGTTCCTCACATCTGTATTTGAGCATCAGTTAGGCGAGCACCAGAGGTAACGTGGAGATAAACATCACACTTCGGGAGAGACTCAATCAGAAAGAGTGCGCTTGAAACAGGGAATGGTCACCTACCTCAATGGAAATGACCTTCAAGAAATTTGGAAACAGGCAAAGGAAGGGAACAATCGTTCCTTTTGTTGTCCCTCATTTGATATGTGCAGCCCTGATCAGGCCTGAATCTTGTGCCCATGTTGAACTGAGTGACTGGTTCAGTTGTTCCATACGACATTAAAGAATAAAACACATTGCTGTGGCTGTGCAGTTAATCAGGGACCTGATCAGGGAAGGATGATTCATTAACTTCTCTAAAATACATGAGGCAAGCAGATATGAACAGATTGTTATTCTCTGGCTCTGGATCATGTGTCAATGGCTTAAGCACCGTGGAGGAAAGATCAGAAGAGAGAACAAGTTAGAAATCCACAAATGCAATTATTCTATAATGGACACTTGGTTAGTAGGGACTTGGAAAAGTTGTATGTGGAATTAACAAAGGCAGAAACGACAGTTGATTTAGAAGTTGCACTGATGGCGGTACCTGGCATGATTAGTGAGTGGGGATGATATGGAAATGCACATCTGTTCATGACAAAAAAGTTCCGTTTCGCACATTGTTGAGGAATTTGTCATCAATACTTTGCTCCTTACAATTCGTAAAGAGTGGAATCTTATATTCGAATTGGAAACGTTGACTTCCAAGTTAAAAAATATTAATTAATACGAACAGCAATTCAGTTTCACCTGGTTTCGGCGACAGATATAATTACTTACCAGGAACACCAATTATAGCGAGGATCGGAAAATAACCAGCTTGAATAATGATAAGTACATGATAGATCCGCGATGTTAATTCTGTCCAAGGCTGAGAAAGCATGTAAAGCCCCTCGGATAAAATCCTGTCCATTGTTCTTAAGTTCTGTTCCAATATTGACACATTCCAGTCGAACGTTCCGAGATTCTGATCTCTCCTCTCCTCTCTGGAACTGCTGATGCTTATTAGTGCAGTCAGTGACGTTCCCACTCAAACTATGAAATAATTTATTGAACTTAGACTCTAATTAATACAAGAGGCAAACCCTCTAGTGATACGTTTAGGATCCACGGAGACGGATTTCAATCACAGTCGCTGAACAAATAGCTCCAATTAACCCATTTCCGTTCAATACTATCTTTAAAAAATGCAAAATATTGTTTAAATTGTCCACGTTTTGGATTGGATATGTGAGGATGGCTGAGGGAAGAAATGTTGGAGATTTTAGATCGGTTGTGTATAACCATGCAATCTGCTTTGGATATGGGAGTAATGCCAGAAGTTTATCAGAACAAAAACATAAATATACTCCAGACTATCAGGTTGTGTCATTGGCTTTCAAGTTTGTCAATATATTCAATTCAAACTTGATTGGAGTTTCATATACATCGGTTCGAATTTAAATTGATTGGCCGAATTCGAATTTATTTTTGTTTCCAAGCAACAAACTAATCAAGTTGTTCCACTCAATGTTATTACCTTTTTGATTACACTTGGAGCGCTGATCGGTAGCTGGGCTGCATTTAACTTTCTTAAAGGTACACCCACCTCTTTATAACACCCCCTAAAGAAGAAATTGAACTGTCATTATGCCAAGATGGCTTCATGCTTTTCTACCTTTTAAACAGATTACCATGACATACCGGTAACGTCCATGTAAGTTCACTTTTACATCTTCCCATAAGCCTATACATACAATGTGTTATAAAACAAATACAAATCTCATCTAAACTCTATCAGTAAAACAAACGATATCGAGTCTGCGATTACATACTTCCGATCTGCAACATGTATGACTTCTAAATTAAAATTCTGTAACTTTAGTCTCCAATGAAATAGTCTCATATTCTTATCTTAAATCAGTTCTAAGAAAGCAAGCGAATTGTGTTCAGTGCAATCATCACCAGCATATTGTTTGTGACATACACAGCAGAATGCTGGATGGCCAGTTTCTTTTTGATCCTGGAATATTTCCTCTGATGGATGTTGATCCTCTTCGAAAAATAAATAACTGGAAGTTCAATCTTATCCTCATTTTCCAGGAGGATACAGCTCCACTTCAACTGTCAGTGGAATCGATGGTGACTTCAAAAGGATTCGAAACGTTTGGTGTAGCTGAAACTGGTTTGGTGGTTTGTATTGGTTTAAAATGATCGAATAACTTCTGGCATAGTTCTGTTCAATGAAACTTTGTGTTCATTTTCAGCCAATCGATTAACGGGGTCGATACACTGCTGAAGTTTGGAACAAACCTCCGATCGAATCCGCTGAGACCTCAGATTCGAAGCATTGTTTGTTCGGGATTGGTAGTGGAAATACCTCATTGGTCTTCGTCTTTGTGTTCAGTGGGGCCCACATTCATGACCGATGTTATGTCCCAAAAAAATTCACCTCTGCTTTCGCGAATACAGTTTTATTTATGTTTATCATCGGTTTTGCTTCTCACAGTAGCTCAAAGAGCGCTGACAACTATACCATGTGATCTTTCGAGGGCTTATGAAAGATCACATCATCGTCCAAATGGAGTGAACGGTTTCTTAACCCAATCACAATTCTGTGAATGATTCTTTGGAATGTGCTAGGCGCGTTCTTCATTCCAAAGGCCGTCACTCTATTGGCCATTTAGGGTGAAAAACTGTGAAATTTATTTTGGCGTCTTTGATAAAAATACTGCCAGTAAACATGCATTAAATAAAACCTGGGGATGTAACGAGCTTTGAGGAGAATTTGAGGACTGCAGATGCTGGAGATCAGAGCCGAAAATGTGCCGCTGGAAAAGCGCAGCAGGCCTGGCAGCATCCAAGGAGCAGGAGAATCGACGCCTCGGGCATGAGCCCTTCTTCATTCTACACTCTCCAGCTGCTATTTAGCTATCCCACCAACTCGATTTAGATTCGCCCTCACCTCCGATAGGTGTTCAAAGTGTGAGATCTCCGAATTTGGTCCTGTCAATTTTTCTTTAAATAACATCAACTGACCTCTCACTTCATGACCGGCTATTAATTTAAAGAAAGTGAACTGAACAGATTCATGTGGGGCATCTCTAATGGCAAACAATACGAATGGGATACCATTATGCCAATCGTTCATGTAATCCTCACAGTATGCTCTCAACATGGGCTTCAAGGTCTGATGCCACGACTCTAAAGCTCTTTGGGATTCAACACCATTTGCATTTGATTTAAAGTGTCATATACATAACTTATCCATAATCTTCTTAAACAGGCTCCGAGTAAAATTTGATCCTTGGTGCGATTCTATCTCTTTGTGTCGCCCATAGCGTATGCACAAATTCCTCTACCATTCTTTTTGCATTCTTACACAGTCATGGAATTGCCTCCGGAAATCTGGCAGACACATCAATCATGGTTAACAAATACTGGTTCCCAATTTAGTTCTCGGGAGGGGACCTACACAATAATGATCACCCCCGTGAAAGTTTCTTGTAATGGAATTGGCAAAAAAGGTGCTGGTTGTATTACAGCCTGTGGCATACCTACTTTTGGCATGTATGGCAAGTATGGCAAATGTTAACCACATCCTTGTGCATTCCAGGCCAGTGCAAATATACTTGTACCTTAGCCTAAGTCTTCCATTACCCGAGGTGATCACCTCCATACAATTCACGTGCTACCTGCAATACTTCCTATCAGTATGCTATCGGCAACAGAATCTGGTGCACTTCAGCCCATTTCTCCTCTGAACTAACCTGCCGTCGTCTCCATGTCCGTGTGAGGATTCTACCTTTTAAATAATAACCCTCTGGAATATTGTCTGCCTCCTTTACGGCATATGAATCAACATGATTTTTTTTATTGTCTTGTCTTGTTGTTGCAAGTCTCTTCGGCTTTCAGAAATAAACACTTCTGCCTGACGTTCTGCCTGTTCAGGTTTATCCTGCACCAATGCAAATACAGCGTATCTGCTTCATGAACCTCGACTTCTTCATCTTTCTCTTTTCGTGCTGTGACTTATGATGGTGGAATCAGGTTACCACAGAGTCTGGTAAAATACCAGGATAATTCTGTTTAAGTCCTGATTTTCTTGGTCTTCTTTGAGCTTCTCCACGACAAAGGATGTCATTTCCACTTTGGATCCTGCCAATTCATTCCCAAGAACAAGCTGAATTTCTCAAACTGACGTTACACACTCTCACCTATCTTCTCGCCAGCCCCACCTTTCCCATTTATCTCTCCACTCCTGAGGCTCGAAGCCCCATTGCTGATGAAGTGCTTTTCCCCGAAACGTCCATTTTTCCTGCTGCTCAGATGCTGTTGTGCTTTTCCAGCAACACATTCTCGACTCCGACAATAACTTTCATTCTAACTTCCCCAGTCTTAAATTGGCACGCCAACCTGATCTTACATATGGAAAATCTAAATTTCTGTCAATATATCCCACCAATTACTACACGTCCGGGTAACAAATCAGAAGCAGTGCATATTTGCGACCCCACACCCACTTACTATCAGCGACTGGCTAGATCCTTTATCTTTCAAGATTATATTTTCTTGTCCTCCTCCCCCTGTTCTTTCAGATTAAACTTTACGCACATAGGCGTATTCTTTATCGAGGTCAGGTGCTAACTCCACAGCCAGCCACTGCCGAAGCTGTGCACTCTCCTGTAGCTCCTCAGCTCTTATTGTACGAGGAGGTTTCCTTTAATACCTACACTAATGCCACTGGCTGAGCTTCTTTTATCACAGCACCTTTCTTTCACGACCAGCAGTGTGTCTTTACATGCCCCATCTTCTGCAGTGGAATACGTTTTCCTGATACGTTTCTGTGTCCCACTCCATTATAGTGAAAACACCTGAGGCCTTTCACCACCTGTCCATTCTCTTGTGTTGCTTTAACCTGGGACAAAATCTTACCAGTGTGATCCATTATTGTTTTAGTCGTGTGGGACATTTCATTCTCCCAATTTCTATCCTTCACAGGACGAAATTCCTCCTGGAAGCTGCAGCAATACGTACTCATCTGTTAATTCTGCTGTACTTCTCACTTCCTGAGCTTTCTATTTCCTTCACGTGAATCGTTAACATTTCTGGAAAGGTATTTTTAAACTCCAACAGCAGAGTAATCTCTCTGATAGCCTCTAATGTCTTATCTCTTTTCAAAGCATGCAACCATCGTTCAAAATTTCTATGTTTAATTCTTTCGAACTTAACCTAAGTCTAACCTTTTCCTTCTTTGTGTTTCTGAACCGCTGTCTATATACGTCTGGAACCAATTCATAAACACTTAAAATATGCTATCTAAACTTTTCATCAACTCTTGTCACCACATCTGACATCGTGGCAATAACATCATTAGCTCTGCTTCCCAGTTTCGTCTGAACAAACGTTACCCATAAATCCTTGAACCACTCCATTTGCGTCACCAATTTTTCAAATGTCTCTGAGTACCCAGCTGAACCTCTTTCACATTCTTCAACTCTCTGTTCATGTCCTTCTTTTACAATTTTTGCTCTTTGAAACCCTGTCTCTCGGAGGCAGTTTCTGAATAGAGCTGCTGAGAGCGTTTCTTTCCCGCTTGCTGAACTGTGTGGAACGGAGCTCAAATTCTCCTGATCATGTATCTGTCGCTTCTACCTAACGTAAGGACACATTTGTTACTCAAAAAATTTCGAATTGGAAATAGAATTCCTAATCGACCAGAAAAAAATGCAATTGCATTACATCTATCAGAGCACAATGATGTATTTACTGTTGGTGTAAAATTAATGAAGTGTGACAGCAGAGAATGATTGCAGTCACCTCATGGTGTCTGCGCCGTTATCACAACATGCCAAGGCAAATCTGCAGTGTTTCCTGCCTCACCTCGCTACTCGCAACAAAATGGGATGAAGCAGGAAAAAGGAGAAAGAAGGAGACGCAGCAGTACTTATGGTAAAAGCCGCAAGAAACTCAAGATTGAGCTAATTGATCAGAAGAAGCAACATTGACTGCTTGAACTAAGTCAGGGAACAGAAGTGCGATCACCAAAGCAAATCAGGCCGAAACTCAAACGCGTCATTGAATTTGCTTAATCAGCAACGTGGCACTTGCAGGAAGTTGAAAGAAGGAGCAGTGGATAGAATATGGAGGTCGCACTTCAACTCGAACCCGAATGAGCACCGCCTGTCTATACGGCAGGTGTGTTCACCAGATGAGGCATTGAGCCTCAATGCAATTAACCTTACTCATTCATATGTGCAGTCCATTAACTACTTGGTCACAGTAACTCGGAAATGTGCTTTCTGTAATCAATGTCGTTCTGTGAGAATTGTGATCAATCCCTGCTTTTGCACGACAGACATTTCCCAGCTGAACATTCTCCGCTGAAAAGGCAGAGGAAGATACAATCTCATCTGGCAGTGGCTTCCAAATGATGTTTTCACTGGCTTAAACTGACAGGAAGAAAGAGGATGCGTTCATCCTCTAGGAACCTATTAACCGCATTAATGCACACAGGGGGAAACTCACACCAAGAAACTCACAACGGATCATTGTAGTGAACCGACCAGGAGTGATGCGTGAGTCAGCATAAACAGTGGGCATTTAAGGCTAACCCATTAGTGCCGACACTGAGTCTTGCACCTCCAGCTCCAAGCTCACTTCCTACATCATTCCGCCAGTCATTCCGTTTCAGTTTTATTCCAAACCCCCGCTCCGCTTCTGAACTTATTCCTGACCAATTGCAGGTGTCCGGTTAGAACCTACAAGTATTAGAAACAACTTTCTGGAATCTGGTCGTAACTCAGTGGGATAGGATTCACTGCTCTCCACCAAGTACTCCAGAGATGGATGAGTTGAGTTACTTTCCTGAACCCTTGGACTCCTTAGCATGAAGTTATAGCCGTGATGCCGCTACAGAGAGTGTTTCAGAATTTAAACCCAGCGACATCAAAGGAACAGGAAAATATTTCCAACAAAATTTCAGAAAGGTCAGATGACTGGAGGGAGTTTTAGGATGGTAGCTTTAACGTATATCTGCTGCCATTGTCCTTCCAGATGGGTGCAAACACTCACTGGAATGTCTCTGGCAGTATCTGGGTGTGCATTTTGTGTGTAACCATGAATTCGTTTTCATTCAGATAATTCTCAAGAAATGAAAAAATCTTTATTTCCTGACTGGGTGATCCTAACTCATTCCTAAGCAGGGATCCCCCGTGATGCTGACAGCAATACTTGCGATCTAACTTGTACATACACTTGTGTCTATCCTTTACATCATAACCACCTTTGGCAGCAAAGTTTCTCTCTGCAAGTTTCGAAACAGTTCACATTATTTCCCTGGGTTTCAATGTGACTAAAGCAGAGCTTTGATAATCTGATGTTGTTCTGCAGACGAAGTGCAGGAAGGCACAGAACAAGCTGATGCAAACAGGAGCTGCTTTTGAGGCCGTGACCTGCGGTGCTTGGGCGGCATCAATAAAGGTGTTGTCCAACTCGTCTGATTCCAGATTCTGGGTGAGAAATGACCAGAGATTGCTCACTGAATTTGCTCATGATCATGACTAGAACAGCCCGTAACTGCAAGTATGAAAGTTCATACTAGATTGGATCATGAGTTAGCGCATGGATGTGAATAAATCGATGGAAAGTTCCAGTAGAGAAGGAAGTGACCCAAAACCAGGCACCTGAGGACAAATATGTCTCCTTTGCCAGTGAACGTCACGACTCCACAAAGTGGGGACGATTGAAGAGGAGCAATGACGGGTGATTATCTTGGCTGCTTGCTTATAAATGCTCCCATTCCTGCTGATGTCTGTGTTAACATCAGAACTCTGCAGCAAGGGGGCTCTGGACGAGGGGCACAATGGATAATTTGTCTGATTGTAGATCTAGAGATTATAGGTTCGACTCCTACTTGGCTTTCGTGTAGTTCCCTGCGACTTTGCACTTTCAAACTGATCTTCCGCGTTGTCCTGACGCCGAAATGAGGTTTGAATTCCTGATTTGCAGGAACGAGAACCCTTCATAGTCTCACATCAATAAATGTTCCTCGAGTACATTAGTAAGAATCTCACAACAGTGACAGAAGACCTCAAGCTCACATAGTGTCAGAGGCTGCTCATGGGCACCTTAGCATTTCCCAAACACTCTGAAACAACCACTGCGGCATCTGGGAATGGAAGGGAAACAAAACCTGTCTTAGCTTTGTGAATCATCAAAAATTCGTGGGAAGTGGAATCAGAAGGGAATGAATGGCAAACTGTCCGAGTGAACAGAGATAGTCTATACACAGACCCTTTTTTTCAGAGGGGACTCTGATGTTCTCGCGGCCATTCACTGATCCGAGACATTGAACTTATTCCCGTCAAATGTGCTTTCCTTTTTCTTTTGTCACTATCAAGGACAATAAATCGTGATTCTCTGACCTGGAGTCCAACCCATGCCGGGGTGTTAAAGCTATGATCCTATTACCCAGACCATCAGCGAAGAGGGCCAAACCTCTTGCATATTTTCTTAATGGTACAGCTTTTCGATTTCTTAATATGCATGGAGAGAAGTTTCTTCTTCAAATTTATCGAATCACTGAGATTTTTGTGACAGCACGGCAAGAGGTCTATAATCCCAATTTCCAACAGTTGCGTGAAGGCTTGTGTGCTCTGATTTACCAAGTGTTCATGTCAGTGAGCTTTCATCTCAAATGACACAACACATGGGACTGCAAGCTGAGATGGGAAACGAAAGCACACATTGCTTGAAAAGCTCAACAGATCTGGCAGTATCTGTTTTAAGAATTCTGACTTTGCATTTCTAGTCTAATAATGCTTCTTCTGAACCAGATTCTCTTGCCACTTTTTTGTTTTTAATGAGAAAACTACACTCACACGACCCCAAGGAACGGAAACATGTTCATTGAAAGAGGGAATCAAAGACACATGCACCAAGAGTGGGAGAGGCTGTATCAAGTAATGGGACTGCACTGACTGTGCCTTTTCAGACGTCAACACAAGGGTCTAGTGAGAGAAAAGTGTTGCTTTTGGTGCAGCAAGCGTACAATCACTTATACATGTCCTGATGAGACACGAACTCCTGCCGCTGGCTTACAGCGTCGGTTCTTGAATGACGAAGCCACGACGGCGCCCACTAAACAAGTTGTTCACATGCACTCAAAACTGAAATCTAATAGATAACTGCATGGACTGTGTATTTTAAAGCAAGTTGCAACGAAACTGCGACAGAGCAAAGGGGCCATACCCAGAAAGATGGGAGAATGCAATGCTGAATCAGTCAGTGTTTGGAGTGATATAAACAGAGGTCTTCCTATCTAGTCTACTCAAAAGAATTCAATGCTTTCACTTCCATGGCCTGTTAATTGTTAATATTTCAAGTAATAAATATGAAATACTGCCTGATCATTCGAAGCAGGATCATGCCATCGCACAGTCCGAGTGAATTCCCGGTGTGTTAGCATCCCACATCAGTAATGCCAAATGCTATTGCCTCACGTGCAATCGGTTTCAAACAAGAACAGAGGCGAAGGCAGAAGAAGGATAGGGCAATGGTGGTTTGTGACAGGTGACTGTGGGCCTCATCGAGCCCGACTCAATCAGGGTGTTGAAGACTGCTTTTCCTGTATCACCATAATAACTCTACTTTGTGTGTTGTCGTTTGCACATTTCAGCTTGGCTCAGTGCGCCGAAGGGAACCACTCTTTTTTTAGTTCATCAACTTTACTCAGGCCAGTTTTGCATCCTCATATTAAGATCATACTTTATCTGAGCAGAAAAGGACCAATTCCGCAATTCAAAGAGCGAATTTCTGATCTTCCCATACTGAACTGCCCTTTCGTGCCTTTCTTGCAAACTATACATATCTTTTCTAATTATTAATCGGACGATCTAAGCTTTGGATATACTTAACTCGTTCATTTTCCAGAGTTTGTACAGGCAGATTAAATCGTTATTCTCTTACTGGGAGTCAACATCAGGAAAGAGCAGTGTGAGGTGTGAATCACTATAACGAGAGAACCAGAGAAGAAGCACACAATGCTTGCAGCTTTTCTTCTTGACACTGTTTTTGATTTTTTGTTCAGGTGCAACATGATAGAGTCACTGAATTTTAACAACAATGGGACAGTCCCTTCGGCTTATTATGTCAGTGCCTGTCACCAAACATCTTTCTTCTAAAGTCAGTTTTCAGGACTGTGGCGTGCTCTGTTCTAATGTTGTAACTGCTCGACGAAATAGCTATTCGATGTCTTAAGGCCGTCAATGGAACAAAAACATTCAACTAATGATTGGAAACATTGCTGTTTGATTGAACATGAACTCTACTTTTTTTTTCTCTTTGAAGACCATCCCGACAGCCAAACGTGATCTCAAAGCTGTTTGCCATGTTTCCACATGATGCAATAAGTGTGGGTTTACATCTGTGAGATAACATTCCTTTTCAACCGCTCCGCTCATCTGTGGTGTGGTATCCCTTAAGGTAAACCACCAGCAGTTGCTTTTCTATAATATTGATCCAGAAAGAGTTTGGTGACTTTTACGTTGATTGTGTGGCCTGACGTCAGACTTGGTGATATCAGTTATGCACACATGGATATTTTATTCTCTTTTATAAGCATTGTATAGATCAAGTATACTTGTAGGAAACAAATAGAAAGATTCCTTTCACATTGAACGGCAACAATGTTGAGCATTTAAAATGGTGGCTATATAGTCCAGCACGGCGGCTCAGTTGTTAGCCTAAAATTTAATACAAACGAACTGTGGATGCTGCAAAGTAGAAACAAAAGCAGAAGTTGCAGGAAAGGCGTGGTAGGTCTGGGAGCATCTCTGAACAGAAATCATGCGAAACAATTCAGTTCTGCAGAACTGGGGAAGGGTCACCAAACCTGAAAAAGTTCCTCAGACTTCGATTCACAGAAGTTGCCAGACCTGCTGAGACTTTCCTTTCTCTTATGCATTTGTGTCAGTGGTTCGCATTGTTACCTCACAGCACAAGGGACGTGGCTTCAATTCCAGCCTCGCGTGACTATTGAGCCATGAACATGTTCACACTGAGGAGAGACTATTTCAATGCCAAAATGTCGAAAATGTTATAAAATCTCTAGGGATTTGATGTCCCACCAAAGTTCTCACACAGAGTGGAAGCTTTCCAAATATACAAACCATGAGATGTGCTATTAACGTCCCAGTGACCTAATGTCGAAGCAATTTGCTCCTATTAACAAAAGGCGCTTAACTGCCCAGCCGATGTGAAATGTTATTACACCTCCAATTTCCTAATGTTCCACTAATTTGTTCACTGTGAGGTGAGAGCCTTCAGGTGCTCTCTGTGTCTGACTGCTACACGTGGTCACTCTGTACGACTGTGTTCATGTGCTTCAAGGTGGGACTGGAACAGGTGATCGCTCTGTGGGACTGGGTTCGAGTTTTCTCTCTGTGCTTCTCAGTAGAGGTGCTCTCTGTGTGGGACGAGGTACAGTTGCTCTCTCTGTGGAGCTGGTTACATGTGATCACTCCGTGGGATTGTTTTCAGGAGCTCACTCTGTTGGATTGAGTATGTGTGCTCTCTCTTGTGTTCAGATGCACACTCTGTGGGACAGGGCTCAGGTGTCTTCTCTGTGGCACTGGGTTCATCGCCTCTCTCCGTGGGGTTGGGTTCAGTTGCTTTCTCTGTTGGACTGTGTACTGTTGTTCTCTCTGTGATACTGCGTTTAGGTGATCTCTCTGTGGGACTGATTACAGGTGCTTTGCCATGTGGGAATGGCTTCAGGTGCTCTTTCTATGCTCTGCATACGGGTGCTACCTCTGTGGGACTGGGTGCAGTTGCTCTCTGATGTGGACTGGATACAGATGCTCCCTCTGTGGTACAGGGTTCAGGTGCTCTTTCTGTGTGACTTGTAACACATGCTCTCTCTGTGAGATTGGGTTAAGGTGCTCTCTCCGTGGGTCCGAGCACATCTCTGTTTCAGGAAATCTGTTCAAATTGAAATGTACTGTTGAAATCTTGGTCTTATCAGGAGGTAATTGTGTACTTTTACAGAAACTGAGAGAGTCATGCAGATAATGTTCTCAGGATAAAAAGGGAGACGATGAAATTTGAACTCAGTCCAAATGTGTGATCCAAATCCAACATTGTTAGAAATATAAACGCCCTTTAGGGACTATATTCTACCATCCTTTCCGAAAGGATGACTCCGGACCTACAACTCACACGTGTCTGAATTTTAACTTCTCAAAGAAATGGCCCAGCAAAGCATTCAGTTCCATCCACTACCAACAAGATGGACACAGCAGAGGGAATAGATTAGAGTGGTGCTGGAAAAGCACAGCAGGTCACACAGCTTCCGAGGAGGGCGAAAATCGACGTTTCGGCAAAAGCCCTTCATAAGGAATATTCCCTTAGCAGACAGAACAGCACAGGGGTAAACAGTGAGGAGGACACTGACCTGGGAGTCTTCAAACTTTCTAACAAATCCTGGGTGTATCATTGCACCAGGTCTTACATGGTCAAGAAAATATCCTGATGATTACAAGCTACAGCCAACACTCACTCCCGCCCTGGCCACATAATCTGCTGCGGATGAATCTGTGCTCCTCTGCGTTGGCCAACATTTGGAGGTAGCACTGGGGGGTGACAATGGTGTAAAATATCTTCCGTTCTGTCCCAGCAGCAACACGTACAGTCCAAGCACATCAAGTCCTAAAAGAACATTGCTGCTGCACTGGTGAAGAGTAGCAGTTGGAGGCCCGGGAAACGAAGGTCGTGAAAGTGGTGGAGTGTGTGGGTGTGGTCCTGAATATATGTGGGGACAGGATAGTGTCAATGCATGCTGACACAATTTCTGTGGGGCACGAACAAGCTGAGATAATCTGTCGATCAGGGCAGTCAGGTTTGTGAATTTTAGGTATGAGGTAAAACCGGGTGGTGCAGGGTTCCCCGACCCTGAGGTTGGCGACTGGAGATGGGAGGTTCCCAAAAGTGATAATGTTGTGGATGGTATGGGATGAATACTGTTCTATGTCTAATGTTTTATGGAAGTATTTAAGTTGTGTGTAGATGGAGTTTGACCTTCAGAAAGGCGAGGGCTATGAAGAATCGAGCATTAAAGAGGATATGAAACTGACTGCAGTTCAGCAATGATCTTATTGAAAGGTAGGGCAGGCTTGGGAGTGTGAAAGACCTGCTCGTTTTTCTAATGTTGTCACACTCTGTCATTGGAAAATTAGTCGGCGTTATTTTCCTGGAAGGTATGTTATTGAATGTTGCAGTTAGGGCGACCAGAGATTTTGTGAGCCATCTCTGGGTGAGGTATGGATCTGGATTCACAGTGGATCTGAGACTGCAACATGAGCGACAAATCGAGCACAAGTCGCAGAGAGGGGAAGCTCTGTAAAGAAATCAGCGGCGTCTTTCACACCCAATCTGTTTTCCAAATTACGTTTTCCAACTCTCCCAAACTATGTGTGACTGTTATGAAGGGCTGAATGGTCTCGTCTGTTTCAGTGCACCAAGTGATAGCAGTAAGTGGCCTCCAACTGTTCCAGTCGAGCAGTTTTGAGGGTCTGAATGGAACATCGGGATAGTGTACGAAGCATAAGGACTGGATTATTAAGCACTTTGAGTCTTCACCAATCACTAGGATTGTGGATCATCAGGTAATGATCTCTGTCTGTATCCCTTCGTCCATGACTCACTTCTCTGTCAAATATTTAACTCAGCTTTGAATAAATGCAAACAAAGAAACAAATGTAAACAGAACTTCTGGGGAAGTCCGTTTTTTAGAATTCCTCCACTTGTCGCAAGAATATTACTGGTTTAGAAATATGGCAAATGGCATGGTTCTCAGAGTATGTCAGTGTCGGTTTTGGAACAATTCAGGCAGATTGCCTTAATCTGCTAAACCAACACGTTTATGAACAAACCAAAATTATTAAAACTATAATGGAAAGAAGAACTTCCAGTAATTATTACAAATATGTGCATTGACGTTTCCATTTGAAAAATACTGTGGAACACACAGGCGCGCGCACACACACACACGCACACACTCAGGCGCGCGCGCGCACGCACACACACACACACACACACACACACACGCACACACACACACACGGACACACACACGGACACACACACACACACACACACACAAAGGCGCGCGCATACACACACAGTCGCACGCACGCACACACACAGTTGGTTACAAGCTGTAAAACAAAATCTCTGCAGTGCTAACTTGAAAGAACTTTGTCGCAGTATTATTCAAACTCATGACAAAAGGGAATATGAGAGTTTTACTTAAATGCTATTCTCGTGGGAGAGTTATAGCGTCATACATTATGTAGACAGTCCCTTTGGCCCAACTGATTCATTCTCACCAAATAGTCCAAACACACTAACCCCACTTTCCTTGCATCTGAATATTTCTTATCCATGCACTTGTCCAAGTGTCTTTTATATATTGGGAATGTAACCGGCTCTACCACTTCCACTGACAACTCTTTCCATATGCGTGCGACCCTCCGAGTAAAGAGTTGGCCCCCAGGTTTCCTTAATTTTTATCCCTCTTACAGTGATGCTCGAATACTCGAATTTTCAAAATCCGGGGAAAAAAAAGGCTGTTTCCAATCACCACATGCATGCCTCTCATGATCTTGTACACTTTATTGTAAGAACCCCTCTCAGTCTCTTATGCTCTGAAGAAAAAACGTGCTAGCTTGTCCAAGCTCTCCCTGCAACTCAGACCATTAGGTCCTGGCAACATCCTGAAAGAATCTCTCCTGAAATCTTTCCACTTTAATATCATGCTTCATTTAGCAACGTAGCCAAAACTGAACACAACGCTACAAGTGCGGCCTTACCAAAGTTGTGTATAACCGTAACATATATTCCCAACCTCTATACTCAATCCCCTGAATAATGAAGGCCAGTGTTCCAAAAGCCTTCTTCACTGCTCTGTGTACCAGTGACTTCATTTTCAGGAAACTGTGCACCTGAACTTCAAGGTCCCTCTATTCCGCAGTCCTTAAGGCCTTACCATTCACATGAAACTCCTACCTTTATGTTTCTTCCCAAAATGCAATATCTTATACTTATCGACATTAACCTCCCTTTGTGAATTCATGGTCGACTTCCCCAGCTGATCCAGGCCCTGCAACAATTTCTGAGACATTTCCTCACTGTCCATGATACTGCCTATTTTATTGCCATCAATAACCTTACGAATCGTGCCTTGCACATTCTCATCCAAATCGTTGATATAGATTACAAACAGTAATGGGACCAGCACCAGCCCTGAGGCACGCCACTATTCACAGGTCTCCAATCCGACAAGCATCGTCCCACTTATTACCTGCTGCTTCCTACCATCAACAAGTTATGTATCTAATTTGCCATCGAACGTTCCAGGGCAGCCTATCACGTGGAACCTTATCACAGGCCTAACTCAAATCCCTATAGACTACATCTCCCACTCTGCCTTCTTCAACCTTCCTGGTCACTTCATCAAAGAATTCAAACAAATTTTTGTGGCATGATCTCTCATTCACAAAGCTACGTAGTCTTTGCAGTTTCATATCAATTACTACTAATCATTATTAAAATAAATAAAATATTCCTAATAAAGTCCTTTATTTCCAAATACACGTATGTCTTATCTCCAAATCTTCTCGAGAAACTGATATTCCATAGTCTACCAGGTTGAGTTCCCACTTTTTTTGGTGACTTTCCTTCGTGAATAAAGGCTCAACATTCGCCACCATCCAGTCTTCTGGGACCTCACCCATGGCTCATGATGATGCATGAATACCAAACAGTGTCTCCGTAAATTCTGCTCTAGCCTCTTACCGTCTAGACATGATTAGGAGATGTATCCACCTTTATACCTTCTAATACATTCAAATCCTCCTCTATTGTGATATCGCCTGTATCTTAGTTATCACCACAAACCTCCCCAAGCTCCAAAGTCTTCAAATATTTCTCCATGGTAAACACCGAGGAGAAATATTCAGTGAGAGCATTGCCTATCTCCTGCAGTTCTACATATATATGACCAGTTTCGCCCTTGAGGGTTCATAATTATTCTCTTTTCTTTAATATACTGAAAGAACTGGATTCACTCTAATCATCTCAGCCAAACTATGTCATACGCTAGTTCCATTTTCCTGATTTCTTTCTTCAGTAAACTCCTCTATTCCCTGTATACCTTCAGGGATACCCTTGACCAGCTTCCTGGACTTGAGCCACACCTTTTTTTATAGTTAAAGCCCCAATACCTCTTGTCATCCAGTGTCCATCTTCCTGCCAAGTTTGCTCTTTACCCTCACAGGAGCATATAGACGTTGAAGTCCAGCCATCACACTCTTAAACTGCTCCCACTTGCCAGAGGTCCCTTTGCTTGCAAACAAACTACTCCAACCAACTCCTGCAAGCTCTTGTTTAATGCCATCAAAATTGACCTTGCCCAAAGTTAGAACTTCAACCTATGGACCAGTTTTGTCCCTCGCCATAAACATATGAAAAGTAATAGAACTGTGATGACGAGACACAAAGTGCTCCCCCACTGACACCACCGTCATCTGTCTTGCCCTAATCCCCAAGATTAGTTCGAGATTTGCCCCTTCCTGAGTAGGACCCTCGACATACTGCTTGAGGATTTTTTTCTGAACGCACTTAATAGATTCATCCCATCTAAGTCCTTAATTGTTTGTCATTCCCAATCAATGCTGTTAAAATTAAAACGTCCGACTATAACTCTCTTATTGCCCCTGCAAGTCTCCCAAACCTCTCTATATATTTTTGCTCCTATAATTCCCGTTGACTATTTGGGAGTCCTATAGGACAATCACAATAACGTCACCATCACCTTCTTATTTTCTTAGTTCCAACCACAAAGCATCACTGGATGATCGTTCAGTTATTTCATCTCTGATCATTGCTGTAATACTCATCTTAATCAAAACTGCAACTCCCCCTCACCTCCTTCCACCATTTCTGTCCCACTGGAACCACCTGTAATCTGGAACCTGAAGCTGCCATTCCCGTCTCTTCCTTAGGTATCTTTCAGAAATGTCTGTAATATATGAGTCCCACGTAACTATCCATGCCCTGGTTCATTGGTCTCACCTATCAGACATCTTGCAATGGAATTGATGCAATTTAATCCAAAAGGCGTTCATTGATCTCTGTCGTGTTCCAGCCTGACCTGACATTTAACTTCACCTTACTGTTTCTGATTACGTATCTCCTTCCAGCCACGCTTTGGCCCCTGCTGCTAATGACCCCACGTCTCACTTTCGCTCACCCCTTAAACCCTTAACCCCTCCCTTTCAGCACCTTCAGACCTGTCCGCCAAGTTATTTGACTCCTCCAGTTCAGGTGCAACTCCTCCCACTTGAACACGTCACTTCTGCCGCAGTAAGGATTAGAATATCCATCCCCATCCCCAATTCTTTAGCGATGCATTCATCTGTCATTTCCTCCTGTTCTTACTCTCACTAGCACGTGGCACTGGAAGGAATCCGGATATTTCCTCCATCGTGGTCCTGATTTTTAACTTCATTCCTAGCACTCTCTAATCATTCTGCAGAACCTCATCCCTATTTCCACCTCTGTCGTTTCACCAACATGGACAATGACTTCTACCTGCTCACCGCCCCCCTGAAGAACTTTCTGGAGTCCATCTGAGACATCCTTGATCGTGGCACCTTGGAGGTAATAGATCATTGTGGATTCCCATTTGAAGCCACGGAATCGCCTGTCAGTCCTCTCACTATCATTTCTGAATGATAACTTTTGAAGTTATTGTGCCTACACGAGATACTGGCAATGGAATTCCTTCCTGAAACAGTTGGATTTGGCTGAATTTCTTTGCTTCGTGCAATAGCATACAGACAGGAGTGTAGTGAGCAAACCTTCGACAAAAAATGTACAGTGTGAATGTTGGGAAGTTTATGTTTTGGGGTAATGATAAAACAGCAGAAACCTTCATTAGTGGTAAAGACGAATAGGCTTTATTTTGTGGCTCGCACATATTTTTTGGATGAGGGATAGGGAAAGAGAAAGGAAGCAGTCGACTCTTCCTTCTCAAATATATTACATTTTCCCTCTCTAAGATGAATCAGTAACGTTATTAGACTGCAAATTGGACCATGTGAGGACTTCTAGAACTTTGTTGGAACTATATGATTTCAACACATTCTCTTCTCCAAATAAATGCATCAGTACTACTGTCGTGCATAGAATCGTTTACATAGAAAAATGGCCCTACCTGATGGGAAGGTGTGTTAATATGTGCCTGTGGAATATAAAAAATAAACGTTTAATGATTTCACAATATCTGAAGTAAAATGAAGGTGTCTAATTCTAAATTAAGTACAAATATTGCTGGAAAGGCTCTGCATGTCTGCCAGCATATATTAAGAGAAATCTGATTTAAACTTTCTGGTCCAGTGACCTTACCCAAGAACCTCTCCTATTTTTAAATTATTTCCCCTGTTGTATTCTCTCACACAAAAGGAAATATCATCAAGTATTCACTCGCTACATCCTCTTCATGATCTTATGTGGTCAATTCGGCCACCTCTCATTCTCAGGCCTAAACAGTTAATCGTTGATTACGTGATGACTTCATCCCAAGAACGAGAAAATTAAAATATATCTGAAAGTTTTGGATCACAATTTATGCTATTATTAAGTTTAGGGATTTATAACTGCACGCAATGCATCAGATGGGATCTCAGCAATGTCCTATACTGATGCAGAAAATTATCCCGATGATCATACAGGACACCCCTCGCGCGAAACAGCATCATTCAGCCTAACTTCACATCACATGACTGCACCAGCAGAGTAACTTGACGTAATTCATGTAGAAGGACGTAAATAAACCTTCTGTACCACCGGTTTCCGCATTCTGCTTCCTTTTAAGTAATTTTCTGCTGTTTTGTCATGTCTCCAAAACACAAACTTCCCAACATCCACGTTGTACTGCTTTTCTGTCGAAGGTTTGCTCAGTACCCTCCTGTCTGTATGCCAAAGCATACACTCTGTCTCCTATGACATTGTATTTGATTACTAACCTGGTGTATGAGCAAACCGAGGGCCAATCCATTCAGCCCCTTCATCCAAATAAGTAATTGAGATTGTAAACTGTTGATGACCTCATTCTGATTCCTGATGATTTCCACGACATACCGATTTCCATTTGGAAAATAAGTAATTATCTCATCTGTACATTTTTGTCAGCTAACAGCGCTCCACAAGTCCTATGTAACATCCTAAAACAGTGACATGGACTCTGCCTGTGCTGTGTAATTTACTCACATGACTGACGACGTCACTCTATTCCTGTTTAACACCAAAGGGGGAGAAATTGTATCCTCCTGCCTCAGTGTAACTATGCTGAGTGGCTGAATGGGATATTCCTGCCCCTCTGTTGCTGCCTTGAGAGGTTCATTAAGAGAAAACCATGTAGGGTAGGAACAGCATTTGGCCATTCTGTTCCAATTTGGAAAGATCATGGCTGTCTGGTTGTTATTGAGCACCCCCGAAATGTCTGTTCCCAATAAATGTTGACTGTTCCATGAAATAAAGATCATTAAGGTTAGCCTTGAATATTTTCAATGACCCAGTCTTCACTGTTCCCTGTGAATGACAGCACCACAGATCACACAGTCCGAAGGAAAAAGGAGCAAACTTATATCAAACGTAAATAGGAGACCACTTAATTTTAAAGTGTGTTAACTTTACAGCAAGTCACCTCCTCTTTTGAGAAATAAAGGCACACAAATGGAAATAGACGTAGAACAGTCAGCCCCTCAAAGCTATCTCAAAGTGATATTTTTTCTGTTCAGTAAAGAATTTATCAAGCTCAGCCTCCAACACAACTTTGGGAAAATATTCCTGATACCTTCAGGCCATACAATATAGGAAATTGGAATTAAGTCATTTTGCCAGTTAAGTCTACTTATCTCTTCGATCATGACTGAAACGTTTATCAACACAATTCTCTCGCTTTTTCATTGTAACTCTTGACCACTGTTTAATCAAAACATGTCTGTTTCTGTATTAAAGATATGACTGTCGCTGGGTCTCTATATATCTCTCTGTGTGTTTATGTGTGTATGTGCGTGCGCGGGTATGTGTGTTTCTGTGAACATCTGTTTAATGGCAGAGGACAGGCTGGTGTAGAGGGTGTTTTTCGGACTGGAAGCCTGTGAGCAGCGATGATCCATAGGTAAAATCGTTGCATCCAGTTTTGTTTGTTAATTATATAAATGATTTAGATGATAAGTACAGAAGGCAAGATCAGCAGATTTGCGGATGACATCAAGGTTGTTTGAGTATTGGGCAATGATTGTGTAATGGTTACCAATCTAAGATTACAAAGAGAACTTAATCAATTCAATCAGTCAATCAATGTGATGTACAATAGGGAAACAGACCCTTCGACTCATCCAAGCCGACCAAATATTCCAAATTCATCGAGTCCCATTTGATAGCATTTGGCCCATATACCTCCATTAATAAACCTATCCAGATCCCTTTTAAATGCTGTAATTATACCAACTTGCACCATTTCCTTTGGCAGAATACTCCATAGAAACATCACACTTTACATGGAAAACTTGCCCTTTAGATCCCTTTAACTCTTTCTTTGCCCTCCTTAATCCCATGTCTCCTCGTTTTGGACTCCCCAACGCTGTCAAAACAGACGTCGACCATTCACCCTATCCATGATTTCATAGATCTCCAGAATGTGTACGTTTGACTGCAATAATTATGAATGGCAGTGCTTTCAGTCAGCCTAGGCCTAGATTCTCAAATTCGACACTGACAACTGTTCCTTCTCATCAAGTAACAATTCTAACAGATAATCAATGTGTTCAGATACATTATGAAACATCACTGTTGGGTTTGCATCTAAACAGTTATGCTCAGAGGTAGGGACAGTAACATGACCCAGCAGTAGCCCCAAAATCTGCAACATGATTCTCCTGCATGTTTGTCCATCAGCTTGTTTGACATGCTACGAGACACCACTGGGACATCAGTACTTGAAACCAGACCATGTGCTTAAGAGATAGGGGCACTACCCTATGTTCATGAACTGGAATCACATCCAGAATTCAGGTTAAAAGGCTTGAGTGGTGCACACTACATACAGCTTAAAACATGTCCAGGGTTTGGATCATATTTAAGGGTCAGCATTCAGCTCTGCTTGGATGTGCTACAATCTGATTAAAATTACTGAACGATACTAATCAAACTCAAGCTATGTCCCTCAGCTATAGGATGTTGAGTGCATGTGTCTTGTCATAGAGATAAACTACGAAAATCTTTTAATTAATTGGCTCTACTCGCCATTTAAAATGGCTGTTATCTTTAGTCTGAAATATTCAGGACAGAAGTCCTGCAGACAAATTTTGCATTATGAAGGATCTCGAATACATGCTATTACTGAACACCAGAGGTCACGAAACATTTCTGGCCAAAAAAAAATACCTGTCACTATTCCTACACTCTAACATGTGGCTTCCCTCTTCCTAAAATCATTCATTGACACAAGGCAATTGTTTACTTTATAGCCTCTCCTTATCCACTCCTCCCTCTGCCTGTGCAAGTCAAACCAAGCTCTGCGTTTTTGGGAAAATCAAGATTGGTGTTTGTCGGGCTTCTGGACAGGGGAACACATTTTAAAATTGAAGGGGGAGGGTAAGACGGTATTAATAACACTCACTGGGCTGAGTTGAGGCAGTCGGAGTTTAACTTAAATAAATGAGAGCTATGGCACTTTGGTAAAACAAACAAGGCTAATGCAATTAATGGTCGGGCTTTGTTAGTGTTGGAGAAAAAAGGGAAGCAGTGATGCAGTTCTAACATTTTGAAGTTTGCAATGCAGGATGATTAAGGTAATTTTGTTGCTTGGACGATTGAGTTGAGAGTAGAGAAATCATCATGAGGTTGTGCAGGACATGGGTGAAACCTCTTCTGGAGAAATGTGTGCAGTTCTGATCACCGTGTTCGCAGAAGGATATTATAACGCTGGACGGGGTTCTGAAGAGATTTTCCAGGATTCTAGCAGTATCACCTCATCTTCCATCTCGGAAGCCTACAAACACTTGTGATGAACATTGCATTCAACCGTTTGCAAAACGCCAATCTACAGACACATCCCATGTCCATCCTTCCGACTCAGATCTGCCCTCTAGAGGAGACCGACCAGTCCATTTTCTTTCTCACCGATCCACTCCACACTCACCACCGACATCTCGATATCACCACCTACCTTTTCACAATTGTTGCCGACTTTCCCCAGACCCACACTCAAACCCCATGTATCTCTCAGCCTCCTTCCGCCTCTCCAGTCCTGATGAAGTGTCTTGCCTGAAACGTTGACTCTCGCTTCTCGGACTCTGCCTGACCTGCTGTGCCTTTTCCATGTCCAAGCTTTTTCTATACAGAATTCTCCAGTATCTGCATGCCCAATTGTCTCCTAGGTGCAAGTCCCGATTAACATTACCATGTCGTCTGTTTCTTATAACCCCACGTTGTCTTCAGCGCATTTTCACCTCAGATCATGTCCTGGAATAGATTTCTCAAATTTTTACGAGTATTAGTAGGTTCAGGATTTATATTTCCATGTATAAACAGAGAATCATATGCATTTTCCGAGAACCTCTGGTATTACTCCAATACCCAAGGTAGTTTGAATGTTTACACACAACTGATTTACCATCCCCAACATTCCTTCCCTCTGTCACCCTTGCATTTCCCATCCAGAATGTGTAAATTACAATCATTGTTTTGAATTTTAATAAAACAGTATTGAATTGAAAGGTGCTAACTGGAGCTATTTGTTCACCGAATGTGATTAATGTGAGTCTCCGTAAGTCATAAATTATTCACTGCAGGTTTGCATATTCTATTAATAAAGGAATTGGTTCAATGTGTTATTCCATACTATGATTAGGAGCCACACTTCCAGCATGAACAGAGAGGAGCATCTCCAGAGAGAGGAGAGATTTGAATCTGAGAACATTAGACTGGAACTGTTCCAACAATGGATCAGAATCTGGGAACGTGTGAATGGAAGGTTCCCACAAAGGATCAGAATCTGTGGAATGTTCCAACAGTGGAGCTGATTCTGAGAATATGAGACTGGAAAGTTCCAACAATGGTTCAGAATCTTAAAACAATAGACTGGAATGTTCCAGCGATGGGCATGATTCTTTGATACAATTAACATGCCGGATTCGTAGTATGCTGATGCTTATTCAAGGTGGTTACTATCCCATCCTTGGTATAATTGGTGCACCTGGTACGTCTTCTATCTGTCTATTAAAACAGGCTGAAGTGAATTGCTGCTTATATTATTCAAAATTTGGAAAGTTGGATGTCAATAATTCAGTTCCAATCAAAAATCAATTCTTTGCAATTAGTACTGCCAAATTACTATTTTCAAATTACTCACCGATATGCGATGATGAACCAAAATTTTCTAAAACTCCGTAACCCTTTTAGTCCTGAACAGATTTAAAATTTCAATATCCTCCCCATTCACTATTCTTAACCATTAGCACCATGGTAATATCCCAGTCTCCTCCTCACTCCCGGTTTAATTTCGGAAAAACGTCGATTCTCCTGGTCCTTGGATGCTGCCTGACCTGCTGCACTTTTCCAGCAACACATTTTTCAGCTGTGATCTCCAGCACCCGCAGTCCTAACTTTCTCCTTAGATTATCATAATCCCAAACTAACCGAGTCCCACCTCCCGACGCTTGGCCCATATACCTCCAAACCTTTCATTTTCATGTTTTATTTAAATGTTGTAACCACAAGAAATCGTTATTGAATCTTCTTCAAGGCTGGTTATATTGAAAATTCTACTTCTTACCGACTGCAAACTACCTTTAATAACCGAAATGTTAAAGACGGTAGGGAGAGGGGAGACAAATCAAATCTAAATATTGGACAACTTGATGCCAGTGCTTACGAAATTATTGTAAACTTTAATAAGGAATGTGATAACTAGAGACTTGCGGAATCAAGATATGACTTGGCAGAATCAGCTTATCTTCGGGAAAGGGAAATAATCTTTGGGAAACCGATGCAGTTGGGGCGTCCACAAATGAGAACTCAGTCAAGGGGTGCATTTGATTTAGCAGAATACTTTCGACGTGGTTGTTGACAGGTGAGCGAATGTCCATGAGTAAATGTAGATATACTACATGGATTGCAAAGTTCTTAGCGGAGACATTAAAGGAAGCGCTTCATGTCTTGACTGAAAGCCGTTACTCACGGGTTATCACCCGGATCATTATTGTACAACAGCAATTTGCAAAGTAGACACATGATTTCGATGTGGGTAACAAATAGCATAAATCTCATTTTGTACTGATTAAATGCTGCGAGGTTATTAAAGAACCTTGGTCAAGAGACACGAAAGAGAATACATCCAGGGGTCTTCAAGTCATCGACTCTTAGAGCACGTAAGCTCCTGCATACACAACTCTTATGAAGCTGAAAGCCTATCTGGTCACGTGAAGACACAATGGGTTTTGCTGAATTTCATGGAAATCCGCAGCTACAGATCAGACGGTTCCAAATGTAAAAATTGGCTGGTAAATGAATACCCGAGTTTTGTTTGCTGCTTTGCCAAAAAAAGTCGAATTTAATCAATTAGTGTTTATCATGCCCAGGATATCAGAAGGCAAATGGAAGCTGAACTGTATTGATTTAACACGTTGAAACCAGTCGAATTATCAGAATTCAATGTGTCATGGGAAGAATGTAAACCCGATCTTTCGAAAAATTACAGCAAGAGCAACTGCTGTAAAGAAAGAAAGTTAATTGGCCATCTAACATCTTGGTCTGAACTAAAATTTTTAAAAGTCTATCAAAGATACTTTCTCATGTCAAACATGCTTGCAGTAAAATAAAATAAATAAGATTATGCAGGAATACCAACAGCTGGAATATTGAAGACCGGGAGAAAGACAGAGACTGTGTGGTGTTGAGATTGATTTAATGTAATATTTAATAAATGGGTTATTGGAACAGCATATTTTAAACAGTTGGAGTCAGATAGTAATCAGTTTAGCAAAGGGGGCTTGTAGTTATGAATAATCGCCGTTTATTGTTACTATTCGAGTTCAGAAAGTAAATTGATCCACCATTTTTCTTTAATGGTGGAAATTGGGAGTTCTCTGTCACTCCTTGTTTACTAGCTTAGAAGGCGAGCTGAGCTTTTGTGGTGTTTGGTTATAACTCTCAGAGGGGTTCGGCATTGACGTCATAACTGTTTGGAGGCTTATCGTGATTTAGACAGATGTGAACAGACTTGTGGTACAAAAGATCCCAGCAGATCCAACACATGGCAATTATTGTCCGTGATCTTTGAGTAAAGGTTAGGTAAGAAAATGTGTTTAATTTTGAACACTTGTGGATGATTAAGTTAAAAAGTGATAGAAGTGGATCTTGACATTGTGAAAGATGTTCTGGGGTTTGAAGATTTGCAAAGAAATGTGAGAAAGACGGAGGAAGGGCACACTTGTAGAATGAGCAGATAGGTTGGGTTTAACCTGGAAGAAAAGGAAATTTGAAAATTTAACCGATTTTGACAAGCATGTAGGTGTATCACAGAATTAGACAAGCGAAGAAGATTTCGAAAATGTTTTATCGCATTTGAAATACATGGAGTTAGATGATAAAGAGAGAGGAAAAGAAGAGGGAAGATTCTTAACTGAGCAAAGAGAGAGCAGAAAGAGAGAGGAAAAGAGTAGAAAGAGATAAGGAGAGACAATTTGAACTTCAGAAGTTGCAAATTGGTCAGGAAAGTCAAGAGAACAGGACGGAGACGAAGAGAGAAGATAGTCCTGTACAGAAATATGTTAAAACTATTCCAAAGTTTGATGAGAAATTTGTCGTAGGCTTCTTTAATTCATTTGAAAAATTGGCTGGGCAATCTGAGTGCTCAAAGAACTTACGAGAAATGCTACGGCAAACTAAGTGCGGTAATCGTAGTGGGATGGGAGATTTCGAAACTGGTGAAGTCCACATTGGCACCGTGTGGTTTGAGTGCCCCAGCCGTCCTATCACATATCCACTTCACCTTCCCCTCCGGCACATCATTATCTTCCCCAACTACATCCACCTATCATAGTCCAAGCTACCTTTCACCCTTCTCCACCCTCACCCATCTATTAATTCCCTCAGCCCCCTTTCCCCTTCCCCTCCACACCTACAATTCTGATAAATCAAGTCTGCTGCTCCTCCGATTCTGCCTGGTAGACTGTGCTTTTCAAGCACCATACTTTTAAACTCTGATCTCCAACATCTGCAGTCCTCCCTTTCTCTCAGCCTCGAATAGTAAGAGACAAAGGTATTTGCACGCTTTCTGACATGTTACTCGAGCGGGTGATAATTTGTGGAATGGGGAAAGAAATTTTTCAATCCTTGTGTAACATCATATTGGAGATCTAAGTCAAGTCTGAGGAAGTAACAATGAGTGTTAGTGACAGAGTGCCAGTTCCAGGAATGAAGTTTTTTCTTCGGAACAATTTAGCAGGACCCAAGTTGGGTTGACATCCCTTGTGGTGATGAATTCAAAGGAAGACCAGGTAACTGAGGTGATAAAAGAAGAATATCCAGGAATTTTCCAGACTGTCTAGTGACACGACCCACTGTAATAATTTACAGCAAGAAGGAAAAACTAAAACAAAAGAAAAAGGAATTAGCTGACATCCTGTTTGATATAACGGTGGAAAGTAAAACTGAGCAGGCAGGTCAGGTAGACATGTTTAGCCCTGAAAGGCGACAGTCCTTACAGCTCGGCTGTTTAACTAAATCATGGATAGCTTGTCATACAACACTTCAAACCAAGTGTGCACCATCCTGAATCCCAGGGAGCATTGGAAAGTTGGCATCAGACGCTGAAGACTATGTTCACAGTGTACTGTCAAGATTGCCCGAAGTATTGGGATAAAGGTATCCCATAAAATTGTTCGGCATTATAGATGCCCAAAGGGAACTACTCAGTTTTCTCCCTTCAAGTTAATAATCGTACCAGAAGTGAGAGGTCCATTGCAATTGAGAGAGAGATAAGATCGAGTAGTTTAGTTGACTGAACAGTGCATGAAGAGGATGCAGAATAGAATGAAGCATGTGACAGATAAGCTCTTTGACGTTTTCTCGCCGGATGATATATTAGCATTGCCACCACAGGAAGGAAATCCCTTCAAAGGAAGGTTTAGTGGTCGCTTCCGAATTGAAACAAGTTGAGTCAGTTAAATTATCTCGTAAATATACCGGTAACCAAAAGGTTGTCTGATATGTCATGAGAATATGTTGAAGCCTTACTCTAATAGAGACAGGGGAATGGAGAAACAAGTGTTTGCTTAGTGCCCCGCAGAGTGAGGAATAAATTACAGATGTCATGGTGAGTGATGTGCGTCAAAATACTTTAAATAACAAGGAAGATCTTGAGCTGATGGAGAAGATAGTGAGCTACATGTTGCAGGAGTGAAGAACGCAATTTCTTGTTTGTTGCAATAAGATGAGGACATATCCAGCAAAAAAGATGGGAAAAATGTCACGACTGTGCATGAGGTGGAAGTAGGGGTGCTGCTCTGATAAAGCAACAACCCTACAAGATTAATCCTTTCAAAGCCACATAGGTCCAGATGGAAGGAGATGTGATGCTCAACAAAGATATCATCGCCGAGTCAGAACTAGTGGAGTTGGCTGATCGTGTAAGTTCCCAAACCTGACGGAACTCAACAACTTTATGTGGAGTATCGGAATGTTAACACTATAACAAAATCGGACTCCTATGCAACACCAAGATTGGCGGCGGGCAAACAGAAATTTTGAAAAGTTACACGCATTACGAATGTCAATTTACAGCATGGTTATTGGCAGACATCATTATCAGAGAAAGTGAAAGACGTTGTTGCGTTTGTAATTCCAAATGGGCTGCATTAATCCAAAGTGATGCTCCTTTGAATGAATAATACACCAGCAACATTTAAAGTCTCATGAACGGTGTTATGCCCAGATGAACACATTGTGCAGCTTATCTGTATGACGTAGTGATCATTAGCAAGTGAATGAAAGATCACGTGGAACAGTTGGCAGAGCAAGACAACAGAATTTGCAAAGACAGAGTTGACGTTCTATCGGAAGACTTTTCCAAACTTCAATAGTGTTGTGGCGCCATTGATGGATTAACTAAAGAAGAACACAAAATGTTGATGTACAGAACACTGCCCAGAGGCAGTTGAGAATTTAAAATCAATACTATCCACCGCAACAGTTTTCGTTCACTAAATATTTTGAAACCCTTCAAAATTGCGTTTGATGCTAGCGATGTAAAGGTTGGAGATATATTGATACAGGAAGTCGGTGATGGAATGAAATGGCACATTGGCGACTTGATTAAAAAAACTCAAATCTGCCAGAAAAAAAAATCCACTATTGATAAAGAATGATTGAATTTGGAACTGGCATGACAACATTTTAATGTTCATGTCACAAGCACAGTGTCAGAGCTGTTTGCGTCCAATAATGACAATCCGCTCGCAAATTTGGAACGAAATGAAGACTGAAATAGAACAATATTTCATTGGAGCCTTCTGCTACGTGCTTTCAAATTGCGAAATGTACATGTTGCGTTCGTAAAATGTGAAAGCACATGAGTTACCGTGGAATTAATGGAAACAGTATTGGAGAGATTTGGCTTATCCCAATGTTATGTACTTATGCAGAGTTAATGGGAAAGGTATAATGAAGACTAATGACATAGCTAATTCATTGTAATGGGATTAAGAATTAGAGACGGGAAAACTTAATTTTCACTCTGATAGTTATTTATTTTCTATATGAAGTGGGGGAGATGTCATAAAGCTGAAAGCATGTCTTGTCGCGTTAAAACTGCAAGTGTTTTTCTCAAGATAAAGTACAACCGCAGTATCCAGATAGTGGTCAGTTGTTCTAAATGTAAGAAGTGGCTGTTAAATGGATACCTGAGTTTTGGTTGCTGTTTTGACAACAATTGAATACAACCCAACAGTTTAAATAATGATCAGGATAACAGAAGCCAATGGACTTTGCATGCAATTGCTTTTAAATCTCGAAACTAATCAAATTTGATAATTTAATGTGTCATGGGGCTATATAAACCCGGTACTTTGAACATTAGAGGGAGACCAACTGCCATCCAACAAAAATTGCTGCAGAGGAGGAGAGCGAAATGGCCATCCAAAACACTCTCTATCAAAGATCCATTTTCATGTAACTATGCGCCTGCTGCCTTAGGTCTCTTGGTTCCATAAGATGCCCCAGGACCTTACCTGCACTGATATAATTCCTGCACTTATTTTCCTTTAAAAATGGAAAACCTCATGGTTAGGAAAATAAAATTTATCTGCCACTTCATGCCCCTTTGGCACATATAATTGTGGTCTCGTACTGCTCTGAGATAATTCACTACACCACTGTCATCTGTAAACTTACTAACTATGCTTCCGATGGTCACACCCAACTCCTTTCTCTAAATGATGAAGTCTCATGAACTCAGTCCTGATTCTTGCAGCACACTGTTGGTCACAAGCCTCCAAAATGAAAAAAAAGCTCACTTCCTTCAAGCCAATTGTGAATCCAATTAACTGGCTTCCTATGTATGCCATGTGACCTAACCATACTAATCTGTCGACCAACCAAAATGTTATGAAAACCTTGCTGAAGTCCATATCGTCTGCAAAACTGCATTCAGCAACCTTCTTTGTCACCTCTTCTCAAAACTCATTCAAAGTAATGTGACATGTATTCACATGCAGTAAACCATGTTGACCACCCCTGCTCGGTACTTGCCTCTTCAAAGGCAAGTAAAACCACACCCTCAGGGAAACTCCAACAACATACCCATCACTGTCATCAGGCTCAGCGGTCTATAGTCCCCCGGTTTTTTGGGTTACTGCTTCCTTTTCTAGTCCCCCTATTACACTGCACACAACAAACGTTAAAAGTAAACAGGTTGGTGATATGGCCAATGGTAGAGGTCTCAGAATGGGTCAGGGTCAGATCTAGGAACAAATTCGTTTGGTGTCTTTAATCTCCAAAAGCAACACGTTTATGATCTAAATCAATGTCATTCAAACTATGATGAAAACATGAATGGCAGACTATTTGGATTATGAAAATATATAATCATATTTCTCTTTCTCAAAAACACACATATGCACACAGACAAACTGATTAAAAAAACTCTGCAAATTTAACTTCAAAGAACGTTGTACAAAAATTAGCTCATGACAAAAGGAAAAATTGAGAGATTGTCTAAAATGCTATTCTACATATGAAGATATTCTGTTCACACAAGGTGCTAGCAAATGGGATTTAATCCTGAAACAGCGGAATATGGCTGAATTCCATTTGCTTTAGTCAGCAAAGAGATTACAATGAATTCTGGTCAGGAATCCTCCACAAGGGCGGCGTGTTGACTCAGCCGTGAGCACTGCTGCTTCACAGCGCCAGGGACTTGGTTCTAATTCATGCATCGGGCGACTGTCGGTGTGCAATTTGTATATTCTCCCCTTATCTGCGTGAGTTTCTAATGGGTGCTCCGGTTAACTCCTGCAGTCCAAAGATGCGTAAGTTAAGTGGATTTGTCATGTCCAATTGTCCAGAGCGTTCAGGGATTTCTGGATAAGGTGCTTTAAGGGTAAATATAGAACAGAGGAATTGGTCTCGGAGTTTTACTCTTCGGAAGGTTAGTGTAGACTTGTTGAACCGAAGGGCTTGTTTCCATATTGTAGTTACTCTGTAAAAAAAAACGTAAAGATGACTGAGGAGTTTTTTCTAGCTCTCACACTTTGCTGTGAAGAGGAACAAGGAAGCAGAGAGAGTAAAATAGGCCATTCCTTCTCGGGCAGATTACATTTTCTTCCTCTCTGCGTTCAAACACACAATAATGTCATCTGCTCCCAAACTGGACCATGTGACATCTCCTTGTACACTGTCCGAAATATGAGTCCGTCACATTCACTGCTCTATGTAGGTGCATCGTTAATGCTGTCATACACAGCGCCATTTCATTAGCTTAAAATGGCCCCACTCCATTTAAAGATGTGTTTATTGGTGCCTGTGTGATTTAAAAATAACATGTTTAATATATTCAGAATACCCGAATTAAAATGATGCATTTCTTTTAGCAAAAACAGAAATTACTGGAAAAGGTCAACAACTCTGACAGTATCCAGATGTGTTTTAAATGCCGTAATTTTACTAGCCTCCGCTGATAGCTCATTCCATTCACACACCACCATCTGCATGAAAAAGTTGCCCCATGAAGCCTCTTCCATATCCTTTTGGTCTTACTTTCAACCAATGCCCTTCTGCTTTGGACGTCCCGATCCTGGGAAAGAAAAACTATGCCTACTTACCTTATCTATGAACTTTCTGAATTTATGAACTTCCACTGCTGCGAAATGTGACTCCAATCAATACGAATGACTTTGCTTTCAGTCACCCTGGGCCTAAAATCTGAAATTCAATACTGACAACATTTACTTCTCCATCAGTTTTTTTTATGACATAGTATGAAACA
Source organism: Chiloscyllium punctatum (assembly GCF_047496795.1). NCBI lineage: Eukaryota > Metazoa > Chordata > Chondrichthyes > Orectolobiformes > Hemiscylliidae > Chiloscyllium > Chiloscyllium punctatum. Next base: position 34,288,136 of record NC_092757.1, read on the forward strand.
CTTCTGTGGAATATGAAATGAGTACTTTCTGCCTGGAGATCGGGACACTGCCACTGCTCGGCAATAGCCCCTAAAAATGCAATATTATTATCTTGTGTGTTTGTTCATCAGCCTGTTCTGACATGCTGTGACACACCTCCACAACATGCAGCACCAGATCGTCTGGCCTGGAGCTGGTCAGAATACCACACCTTTTCAGTAATTCATACCAAATCCAGAGTTTTGGCTCAGAGGCAAGGACATTACCCACTACACAAGATTTTAACCATGCCGAGAAATTGATCACCATTTACGTGCCAACATTCAGCTCAGCGTGGATTTATTAAACTCTGTTTAACATTACTGAACTAAACGAATTTGTTTTTAATTGTTAAGGAAATGTAAGGTATTTCTCTCAACGACCGGATGTTGAGCGCATGTGCTGTGCCACCGAGATAAAACACGACCATCTTTAATTTCTTGGCTATGATTTCAATCGTAAATCGCTATTTTCTGTAATTTAAATATTAAAGGAAAATCCTGCAGACACTATCTGCACAATCAAGGGTCTTGACTAGATATTTTTACTGATCACCAGACACGAAGAAAGACAATAATCTCTGGCCCCAAATCACGGATTCACTATTTCCAGCCGCTGGCGTGTGACTTCACTCTTCCCAAAACCACGAACCCTTACAAGGCAACTGATTAGTGTCCAGCTTCTCCTCCCGACTGGCTGTGCCTGCAATCTGTCGCTCCTCACCCAACCACGCAAGACAAACCAGGCTGAGGACCTGTGTGACAATCAAGGCTGGAGTGAGCAGGTTTCCTGAAATGAGCTGGGTACTTTTAATAGTGAAGGGAGAGAGTGAGCAGGCGGTATTATCACATACTGGGCTGAGGAGGGGCAGATGGAGTTTCTTTTAGATTAATGCAAGGTATTGGATTTATCAAATCAAACCAGAGTTTGACTTGTACAATTAAAATTAGTGTATTTGGTAGTGTTGTACAGCAGAGACCTCGGCCGTCAGGTATAAGGCTTTAGAATTTGTACCACATAGAGATAGCATAGTGAAGAAGGCGTTTAGTACACTTCTCTTCATTGGTCAGCATTATAGTATCGGAATTGGGATGTCATGTTTAGGTTGTATAAGACATTGGTGAGGTTCTCTTCTGGAACACTGTCATGTTCTCGTCGCCCTGCCAGCACATTCCATATACAAACCACTCTCTGGTGCAAAAGTTCCCCGTTACGTCACATCGAAATTTTTGTCTTCTCACCTTAAACTTATGCCGTCTAGTTTTGGACTTCCCTACTCTTAGAAAAGACCTTGACTATTCAACTCTATATTAATAATTTTGATATTATTATGCTGAAGAGAATTCAGAAGAAATTAACCTGGATGTTGCTGGGAATGGAGGTATTGAGCAAAAAGGATCGGCTGGATAGGCTAAAACTTTTTTTTCACTGGAGAGGATGAGATTCAGGGGTGAAATTACAGAGGCTTGTAAAATCACGAGGAGTACGGGAGAGTTGAAGAGCAGTTGTCATTTCTCTTGAGTGGTGGATTAAAGCCGGGGCATACGTTAAGATGAGAGTGCAAAGCTTCACAAAGGTCGTGAGAGGCAATTAGTTTCAACTGAAGATTCCTTGTGGAATGAACTTCCAAAGGAACTGTAGGAAGTAGGTACAGTTACAAAGATTGAAAGTCGTTTAGACCAGTGCATAGATAGGAAATCAGTCTGGATGTGGTGTGAGCACCTGGTCTCCCCATCTCCTTCTATAAATGAACCTCTGCGAATGTCTGCCCAGTGGCGTGGGAAGTCCAGCAGTGAGTGTCATTGCATTAGTTAAAGCACTGCAGAGACTGTCAGACCTGTTCCACACAGAGACACACATTTTCAGACAAAGGAATTGTAGGACAAGGCGTTCAGCCCTTCTGGCAATGGAAACTAAATGCAGAGAAAAGCTCAACTCGCTTCATAATCTAGTCAAATATGAGCACAGATTATTGAAGTTGTCAGGACAAGTGCAGAGAACAGTGAATATCGCAGAGTCGTTTCAGTATCTGAGCTGTTTACAAGAGGAGGTGTAGAATGGAGTGTCCATGCTCCCTTCCTCAGAGGTAGCAGAGACAATGTATTTTGAGCCCACCCTCCTGCCCACCCTCGTGGGATTCAGTTTCTACCAGCTCGATGCAGAAGAGAGATTATATCAGGGCCTTTTGTTTCTTAGTTTTACTGTGGAGAAACGTCACTGACAGAGTGTTTAAAGTGAGAATTGCGCTTCACTAAACATTGCTCCTTATTCGGTTAGTGGGAAGTGAATGTTTCAGAATCTCCACACGAGGCATACCGAACATATTTGGCTCGTACCAGGGTAAACGCGACATTGCAGCGGGAGGCCCTGATGCGGAGAACGGGCTGTCCAAAATCTGGCTTCACCCTGCCTGTCCTATTCCAGGAATTGTCTCCTGAAATGGGAGAAACAGACGGAGGGAGTGAAGGTGGGACTCGGTGGCCATGCTGTTCCTGCTGGTGGGGGAGATATTGTGAGGGGCCAGGAGGGTGTCAGTCCATAATGTTGTATCTGTGCAGTGTTATAAGTGTGGGGTATAGTAGAGGGGAGCGGGGGAGAGAGAGGGAGAGAGAGAAGGTGTTGCGTGCTGCAGTGAGAGTTGAGGAGCATGAGCCTTGTTCGGGGATCGATGCTGTAAAAGATATACAGTGAGTGTGAGGAAGCAGAGAGCAGATGGTGACCCTTATGCTGGCAGAGCTGGGAAAGTTATTAATGCTTGTCCTTTATTGCTGGACATTTCTTCAAACCACAGATACTTAACTGAGCTGAATGGTGAATTCAGACCACGCTTGGCGAGTCTGGCATTGTGGACACTTCCGCGAAAGGAATGGTTCCCCTCTATACGATCCCATGCACCAGAATCTCCGTGCCTCTGTCCACAAATCCGTGCTATAATTGCCCATTATGTGCCTTGGTCGGGTTAAACTTTGCAGCGCAGCTCTGAACTGAGAAAGCTCAACCATGTGGCATCGGCCATTTAAAGTTGGCACCAGTGCCAGGGATCTGAGAATATACAGGGACATCCAGGCGATGGAGAATACCTGCAGCCACAATTGGTGGGAGATTCCAAACAGGCCTTGTGGGCCGGGAGGGTGAGAGATGAATGAGAGGGGGCTGGAGCTGGAGCAATTGGTATAATGTGGGGGGAAGTGAATTGACAAAACTGGTGAAATCCACATTGACCCCTTGGAGTTGCGATGTTCCATGGCGGAAGATGATGCGGTATTCCTCCAGGCGGCGGGTTTGGCGATGGTGTAGTCCCAGGACCTGCATATCATTGGCGGCGTGTGGGGTTGAGGTAATGTGTACAACCACTGGGTGGTGGAATTGGTTCGTGCAGGTGTCTCAGACATCTTCACTGAAACGATCTGCAACTTGGTTTCCGGTGTCCATGCATTACAGGAGATCACATCGAGTGCAACAGATTGACTGGGTGATGTGTGTGGAGGTACAGGTAAATTTCTATCGGGTGTGGAAGATCCCTTTAGGTCCTTGGACGGAGGTGAGGCGAAAGCAGTGGGCTCAGGTTTTCGAATTCCTGCGGTGGCAATGGAAGGTGCAGGTCGTGTAGGGGGTGCTGATGGGGTGGCGTGGGGGGAGTCATGGAGGGAATGGTCTCTCTGGACCGCTGACGGGGAGGTAGTGAAATCCCTTTTCGTGGATTCTATTTGTTGGTGGTGGAAGTAGCGGATGAAGGTGCAAAGTATATGGAGGTTGGTGTGGAGCAAGATGTGGACCAGGGGGCTTTGGTTTTGCTTTTGTTGTTGCTGGAAGGATGGGGATCGAAGGCAAAGTTGCGGGAGTGGAGGAGATGTGCTCGAGGCCATTGCGGGCCAAGTGGGATTAAACATTACAGTGTTAGAAGAAGAAAGCCATTTGCGCCTTTCTGAGGTGGAATTGGTTATCCTGGGAACAGATGCAGCACAGGTGTGGGAATTGGGTATAAAGGAGTGCGCTTCTGTATGAGGCAAGGTAGGAAGAAGTAGCTGTGGGAGTCGGTGTGTTTAGTAGTGGTTTCCGTGTTCAGTTCGTCGCCGGAAATGGAGACGGAGAAGACCACGAACGAGGAAGACGTTTCCGAAATTATTAAAGGAGATGAAGGTGTCAGGGATGCTCCAGGAAGAGGAGGGAGATGTCACACATGTTCGTGGAAGGGGAGGGAGGCGTCACAAATGGTCCAGGAAAGCGAGGGTCGAGTCTGAGATTGTCCAGGAAGAGAATGGAGGAGTACAAAATGTTCTGGAAAGGGAAAGGAGGTGTCTGAGATTGTCCGGGAAAGAGCAGGAGGTGTGTGAGATGGTCTGGGAAGCCTGGGGGGGGGGGGGGGGTAATATAATTAATGTGGTCCTGAAAGGGGAGGGGTGTATTGGAGATGTTCTAGGAAGGTGAAGGAGATATCTGGGTTGGTCGGGGAATGGTATGGAGGAGTCTAGCATGGTCCAGGAAGGGGAGGTTAGGTGTCTGCGATAATACAGGAGGTGAACGAGGTGTCCCAGATGGATCAGGAAGGGGATGGAGGTATGTGAAATGGTCCAAGAAGGGGTAGATATTTCTGAGGTAGCCTGCAAAGTGGAGGGATGTGCCTAACGTGGTCCTGGAAGTGAAGGGTGGTGCCACAGATGCCCCATGAATGGGAAAGAAGTGTCTGAGTTTGTCCAGCAAATGGGGGAAGCCGTCCAAGTTGCACCAGGAATTGAGCAAAGCTGTCAGGGATGGTCTGAGAAGGGGAGCGAGGAGTCTGAGATTGTATGGTAAGGGAAGACAGGTGTCTGCAATGGTCCAGGAAGTGAAGGAGACGCCTGAGATTGTTTGTGAATGGGAGGGAGGCAACGGCAATTGTTCAGAAGGCGGGGAAGGTTCCTGCGATGGCCTGGGAAGCGGAAGAAAGTATCCAACATGGTTCAGTAAGGGGAGAGATGTGTCCAAGATGGTCCAGAGGATGGTGCGAGTTGTTGGAGATGATCCAGGAAGGGGAGGGAGGTGTCCGAGATAGTCTTGGAAAGGGAGGCAAGTGTCTGAGTTGTTCTGAGAAGGTGAGGGAGTTGGTCACGATGGCCCAAGAAGAGGAGGGAGCTGCTGAGCTGACCTGGAAAGGTGACGGATGGGTCTAAGATTATCCGGCAAGGGGTCGGAGATGTCAGCGTTGGTCCAGAAAGTGGGGGAAATGTCCAAGATTGCCCAGAAAGGGGAGGGAGGTGCCCAAGATGGTCCAGGATGGGAAAGTAAATGGTTGAGATGCTCTTGGTAGGGAGGGTAGGTGTTTGAGATGGTCTGAGAAGGCGAGGAGGCATCTGAGGTGGTCTAGTAAGGTAAGGGATATGTCCAAGATGTTCCGGTATGGGAGGAGATTTCCAAGATAGTTCAGGGCGGGAAAGTAAGCGTCTGAGATCATCTGGGAAGGGGAGGGAGGTATCAGGCATGGTCTGAAAAGGGGAGGAGGTGCCAGTGTCAGTCCTGGAAAGGGAGGCAGGTGTCCTATATCGGCCTGGAAGGGGAGGGTGGTGTCTGAGATTGTCAAGCTAGGCGATGGAAGTAATTGATATTGTCCAGGAAGGGGAGGGAAATGTCCCTGATGGTCCAAGCGAGCCTGAGGTCGGAGTGGAATGTGTTGGTGACGTTGATGGTCTGTCAACCGCCTCAAGTGAGCATGGCATGTCGCCGATACAGACGTCGATGTGGTGGAGGAAAAGGTGATGAGTGGTGCTATTTGAACTGTAGAACATGTCTCGGAGCATTCTGTACCCAACATTCTATAAGCGATATTCTCTGGAGGATTTTGGACCTGACATTAGATAACTGGAACATTATGTTCCCAACATTTTATAACAGATATTCCCTGGAACATTCTGCATATGACATTCCATAGCTGACATTCACGGGAACATTCTGCACCCAGCATTCTGCAACTGAAATGACTTGGTGCTTTCTGTACCAGAGATTCGATAACGGACATTCCCTGGAACACTGGATTAGTGGTGCTGGAAAAGCACAGCAGTTCAGGCAGCATCCAACGAGCAGCGAAATACGGCGTAGCCAGGAGGACCAGTTCCACCATAGGACACACCAGATGGCCTCCTTCTTTAGAGACCGCAATTTCCCTTCCCACGTGGTTAAAGATGCCCTCCAACGCATCTCGTCCACATCCCGCACCTCCGCCCTCAGACCCCACCCCTCCAACCGTAACAAGGACAGAACGCCCCTGGTGCTCACCTTCCACCCTACAAACCTTCGCATCAACCAAATCATCCGCCGACATTTCCGCCACCTCCAAAAAGACCCCACCACCAGAGATATATTTCCCTCCCCATCCCTTTCCGCATTCCGCAAAGACCGTTCCCTCCGTGACTACCTGGTCAGGTCCACACCCCCCTACGACCCATCCTCACATTCTGGCACATTCCCCTGCCACCGCAGGAACTGTAAAACCTGTGCCCACACCTCCTCCCTCACCTCCATCCAAGGCCCTAAAGGAGCCTTCCACATCCATCAAAGTTTCACCTGCACATCAACCAATATCATTTATTATATCCGTTGCTCCCGATGTGGTCTCCTCCACATTGGGGAGACTGGGCGCATCCTAGCAGAGCGCTTTAGGGAACATCTCTGAGACACCCGCACCAATCAACCAAACCGCCCCGTGGCCCAACATTTCAACTCCCCCTCCCACTCTGCCGAGGACATGGAGGTCCTGGGCCTCCTTCACCGCCGCTCCCTCCCCACTAGACGCCTGGAGGAAGAACGCCTCATCTTCCGCCTCGGAACACATCAACCCCAGGGCATCAATGTGGACTTCAACAGCTTCCTCATTTCCCCTTCCCCTACCTCATCCTAGTTTCAAACTTCCAGCTCAGTTACTGTGTCCTTGACTTGTCCGATTTGCCTATCTTCTTTTCCACCTATCCATTCCACCCTCTCCTCCTTGACCTATCACCTTCATCTCCTCCCCCACTCACCCATTGTACTCTATGCTACTCTCTCCCCACCCCCACCCTCCTCTAGATTATCTCTCCATGCTTCAGGCTCACTGCCTTTATTCCTGATGAAGGGCTTTTGCCCGAAACGTTGATTTCGCTGCTCGTTGGATGCTGCCTGAACTGCTTTGCTCTTCCAGCACCACTAATCCAGTATTTGGTTTTCAGCATCTTCAGTCATTGTGTTTACCTTATTCCCTGGAACATCCTATCCCTGAAATAATTTGTGACCGGTTGGACGTCATTGAATTGATCAAAAGATAAGACCCAAGGGAAGTGATGTCGTTCCAGGGGCAAGGAGATACTGTTCCAAAGTCCCATCAGACAGTTAAACGTTTTATCTGCGTGTCCAATTCTTCGTGACACAGGATTAGCCACAATTTAGTCTAAAAGACAGAAATTTCCAACCTCGGGATTGTCTTCAAGGAACTGGGAGAGAATCCTTAAAGACAGCAACATTTTCACCCTCCGTGTTAGGAACTGGGGTGAAGTGACCAGTGTCTACTTTTGAGCGATGAAGTGTGTGGGAATGCTCTAGAATCCATCTGTTCTTATGGGTGTCTATCTGTGTGTTTGGGGAGGAAGAGTTTCTGGTAGTTTATGACACATTTTTGTCAGTAATACATACCTTCGCATTTGCTATTCCATTTCCAATTATTTTAATAAATCTCTTAATGCTGTGATACATTTGCAAATGTCATTCTGTCCTCAATCAAACTGGTCATTTTCCCTCCAGGCTTATGTATCATATGTTTGTTTTACTTCTTTACAGTTAGCGTAGTGACGATCTGCGTCCTGACTTATAATGATTGTGGATTGTTTTTGTGTGCCAGACGTTACCTGTGGCTCATGGCTGGAGCAGATCTATTGGTAATTATCTTCGATCTGGCACTCAGATAAATTCCCATGATTTATTTGGAGCAGTTTTATTTCCCGATGGAGTTCCCCGTGTGTAATATCCATTCCATCCTGCTTCATGTAGCCACTGGCTATTATATCTGGATCACCGTCGCTTTCACCTTTGATCGATCTGTGGCCGTTTATTGTCAGAAGCTGAAAAGCATATATTGCAGTGTGAAAACGGTGGCTGTGGTTCTGGGAGCAGTGACTGTGCTGAGATGTTTAAATAACATTTTTTGGTATTTTGTGTTCACAGATTGGTATCGGCTGGGAAACGCCCCCTGATTTTGTTATGCAACATGAAGTCTTGATTTCTTCGGTGTTTGGGTCATAATCGAGATCCTCCACAACATTCTAACCCCTTCTCTCCCATTTCTCCTGATTCTGCTGCTCAATGTTTCCATCGTCAGACACATTTTAGTGACCAGCAGAGCCCGCAGGAGACTCCGGGCTCACCGCAATGGGGACGCTCAGTCTTACACAGAAATGAAAAAAACAACAAAACAAGCCATCGTTTTACTGTTTGTGATCTCATCCAATTACATCCTGTTATGTTCAACATTAATTGTACATTCTATATCGTACCGGATGTGGTGGACTTTGGACACCCCTATGCTTCTCCATTACTTTGTGCAGTAATTGGGCTTCATGCTGCAGCTCCTCAGTTGCTGCACAAACACCGCAATTTATGCCGTGACTCAGACTAGATTCAGATAGCAAATGAAGAATGTGCTGAAATAGCCCTTTGCCAAATTCATCAAATCAATCAATCAATCCATCCAGCATTGACTTGTTTGAGATTAATGTTTCAGCGATGGAGCTGGCTGTCGATATGGTAACAGAACTGAGCGTAGCTCTGGTTTGTCCAACCTCAATCCGCAGCTGGTTACAGGACAACAATTCAATATTTCTCTCAACTTCGGGACCAGTGAGAAAAAGCAGGTTCGCACCGACGGTATTCATCACTTCAATTTGTAAACAACAAAGTGTTCATTAAAATGTGCAGCGGAGCAGAGTGAACGGCATTGTTGTCTGTTTTTTGTTGAAGGCTTTGAGCTGGAGAAAGACATACTCAGCCCCAAGTCCTGGTCCTCAGGGAAGGGAATGGCACTGGGTCCTGAACTCCTGAGCAGAATGAGCATGACGGTGGGGGTGGGTGTGGTGGAGTATGCCTAACGGTTGGTGAGTGCACCCCGAGTAAGTGTGACGGTTGTTGAATGTGACAGAAATATATGTGAGGCTGGCGGGGTGTGTGGGGGAGTAAGTGGATGGTGAAGGAATGTGACGGGAATGTGTGTGATAGTGGTGGAGTGTGCCCGGAAGTAAGTGTGTTGGTGGGGGACTGAGCGGGAGGGTGAGGGTGACGGGGGACTGTGTGGGCGATTAGCGTGACAGTGTGGGACCGTGCATGGGACTGTGTGATGATGGGAGAGTGCACGGGGTAGTGTGCATTACTGTGGGGCATTGTGCAGGGGAGTGAATGTGACTGTTGAGGAGTACGTGGGGTAGTGTGCTGGTGGGGGAGTGTGCGTTAGAGTCAGTGTGATGGTGGCAGATTGTGAGGTCTGTGAGTGTAACGGTGGGTGATGGTGGGGTAGTGAGTGTGAAGGTGGGGCTGTGTGCGGGGCACTGAGCATGACGGTAGGGGAGAGTGTAGAGGAGCATGTGTGACTGTGCGGGTGTGTGTCGGGAGGTGAGTATGACAGTCGTGGAGCGTGTGGGCAAGTGAGGAAGATGGTGGTGAGGTGTGTGGGAGATTGAGTGTAACACTGGACGCATGTGTGGGGCACTGATCATGATGGTGGAGGAGTGCTCAATGGGAGGAGTGTAACAGTGGAGGATTGTGCAAGGCAGAGAGAATGACCATGGGGGAGAGTGCGGGGAGAGTTGGCATGACAGTGGCCAAGTGTGATGGGTAGTGAGCGTAATGGAAGGGAATGTGCAGAGGAGCGAGCATGACTCTGGGAAAATGTGGGGCAGCGTGAGCATGAGGGTAGGTAGTGTGGGGTACGAGTGTGATGGTTGTCAAGTGTGTGAGGGAGTGAGCTTTAAGGTGGGCAAAATGCGGGGGAGTGAGAGTGATTATAGGGATATGTCGGTGTATTGAGAGTGACAGCAGTGGATTGTGTAGAGGGATGGCCAACCCATGGTGGAGCATATGGTGGAGCGAGAGTGATGGGGTACAGGAGAGTTCGTGTTACAGTGGCTGTGTGTGCACCAGAGTGAACGTTAGGGGGGAAGAGTGTGGGGCAATGAGTGCAATGCTGGGGAAATGTTGGGGCATTGAGAGTGACTGTAGTGGATTTTGCGTTGGAGCGAGATAGACGTGGGTGTCTGTTCAGCGGAGTGGAATTGACGGTTGGGGAGCTCTGTGGAAGAGTGAACACGACAGTGGGGGTGTAAGTGCAGAAGGGAGGGTGATGTGCGAATGTACAGTGAGTGGTGTTATGGCGGGGAAGTGTGTGGGAGAGCAAACATGATGGTAGAGGTGTGTGCAGTGGTGTCAGCAAGATGGTGGGGCTTTCTGCAGCGCAATGAGTGTGACAGTGGGAGAGTCTGCAGGGAAATGAGTGTGGCAATGGTATGGTGAGTGCGGGAAGTAAGCATGGTGGTGTGGGAGTGTGCGGGAGAGTGAGAGTGACAATGGGAAAGTGTGGTGGAATGAGCATGATGGTGGAATGTTGTGCGGTGGTGTGAGAATGATAGTTGGGGTGTGTGTGCAGGACAGTGAATGCAACACTGGGGTCTTGTGCGTGGAGTGAACGCGATGGTGGGAGTTGTACAGGAGTGTTTTTGTGACAGTGAGCGAGTGTGCAGGGAGAGAGTGTGGGAATTAGTTGTGTGTGGGTAAGTTGGTGTGACAGTGAGGGAGTGTGTGGGAGAATGAGTGCTACAGGTGAGGAGTGCGTGGGTGACTGAGAGTGACAGTGGGGTCGTGTAGGGGAATAGCATGATGATCAGAGACTGTGTGGCAGACTGCGCTTGATAGTGGGAAATAGTGCAGCACAGTGAGTGCCAGGGTGGAAGTGCATGTGGGGAAGTGAGTGTGATAGTGGTCGTGTGTGAGAGGGAGTGAGTATTAGGTTGTGTGAGTATGCGGGGGAGTGAGAGTGATGGTGGGGACATGTCGGGGGAATTCAGATTGATTGTAGTGGATTATGTGGAGGAATGACCGTGACGTGGGGGAGTCTATGGGAGGAAGAGTGACTGTGGGGGAGTGTGCAGGCGAATGAGTGTGATGATGGGGGAGTGAGTGAGGCAGTGAATATGATTGTGCAGTTCATGTGCAGTGGAGAGAGCATGACTCTGGAAGATTGTGGGTGCAAAGTGAGTGTTACAGTGGGGTGGAGTTCAGGGGAGTGAACATGATGGTGGTGTTATTGTGCAGGTGGGGAAGTGTGCAGGGGTCTGATGGAGATGATTGAATATTTTGAAGGTGACTGAGTGTGACAGTGGGTAAGTACGTGGGGGAGAGTGCATGATGGTGTGTTGGTATGCGGGGACCGAGCTAAACAGTGGGGGATTATGCACATAAGTGAGCATCAGAGTGGAGGAGAGTGTGGGGGAGTGAAAGTGACATTGTGCGAGTGTGTGAGCAAGAGAGCGTGACAGTGGATGAGTGTGTAGTGGAATGCGTTCGATGGGGTGGGAGTGTGTGGGGGAGAGTGCGTGATGGTTACAGAGTCTGTGCGAGCGTGAGTACAAGAGGGACTTTTGCAGGGGAGTGACTGTGCCGGTGGGGAAACCCGTGGGTGAGTGAGATTAAACGTCCAGAATGTGCAGGTGAGTGAACACGACGGTGGGTGGGTGCAGTTTGATAAACGTAGTAGATTTTGAGTCTGCAGAGAGTAGGTGTCAAAGTGGGGAAGTGTGCGAGCAGTGAGCTGGAAAGTGGGAGAGTGTGCACAGTTGTGAGAGTGGTGGTAGGGGACAGTGCGGGGAGTCAGTGCGATGGTGGATCTGAGTCTGGTGGAGTGAGTGTGACCGTGGGCGAGGGTGTGGAGTGATTGTGTTCTTGAGGAGTGTGAGGTGGGGACAGTGTGACAGAGGGGATGTGTGTGTGGGATTGAGCATGATGGCGGTGGAGTGTGTGGTGCAAAGAAAACGATGGTGCGAGATAATCCATGCAAGTTTCTGTTAGAGTGGGGCAGTGTGCGGGGGAGTGACTGTGACATTGGGTGAGTGTGCGGAGGATGACTTCAATGGTGGAGTTGTGTGAGGGGGAGTCAGCATGTCAGTGTTGAGTATGTGGATGAGTGGGCATGACACATGCGATGTCTGTGGTCGCGTGAGTATGACAGTGGGAGAGTTTTGCAAGGGAACAGGTGTGATGGTGGGGAAGTGTGTGGGGGAGGGACAATGACGCTGGCGTGTATGCAGGAGTGTGAGCACGACGGTGCGGTGTGTGCATGGCAGTGTGCATGATGCTGGGTGAGAGTGTTGGGAATGAGTGTGATAGTGGGTGTGTTTGCGGGGAGTGAGCTGAATGGTGAGGGAGTGCGTGGTGGAGTGAGACTAATGGCAGAGCGTGAGGCATGGAGTTAGCATGACCGTGGAAGAGTATGCAGAGGGGTAACCATGATGGTGAGGGCGTGTACAGGGAGTCACTGCGACGGCGGAAGGTATGTCTGGCGGAGTGAGTGTGATGTGGTGGTATGTGCGAGGGAATGAATGTGACAGTGGGGTGGTGGGTGTAGGAGTGGTCATGAGACTGGAGGAGTGTGCGGGGTAGTGAGTGTGTGTGGGAGTGAGCATGATGGCGTGGAAATGTGTGCGGCAGTGGGTGAAACAGTTTAATAGGTGTAAGGAAGTGATTGTGATGGTGGGGTGGGTGTGGGAGAGTGACTGTGATGGTGCGGGAGTTTTGTTGGGGTGTGCGTGTGACGGTGGCGTGAGTGCAGGAAGTGTAACGCTGGTGGCGTGTGATTGTGCGGTAGTACGTGCAACGATTGAGGTGTATGTTGGGCAGGGACCACGATGGTGGGGCAGTGAGTGGCAGAGTGTGTGGGGAGTGAGTTGGGATGTGGTTTGGGGCAGTGAGAATGATGATGATGCAGTGTTGAGGGGAGTGAGCGTGACAACGGAGGTGCGTGCGGACAAGTCCGTGTGACAGTAGGGTTGTGTGTTGGTGAGTGAGCATGACAATTAAGCAGTGTTGCTGGAGACGAAGCATCACGATGGGGGAGTGGGCACATCATTATATTGACATTGGTGAGTCTTCAAAAAGTGAGAGTGAGACAAGGGAAGCATACGGGGCAGTGAGATGACAGTGGCCTAGTGTGCTGGCCAGTGAGGATGAGATTAGGGAATGTAATAGAGAGTAAGCTTGGTAGTGAGGGATTGTGCAGGGGAGTGAGTGTGATGATGGGATGTGTATTCATGAGAGTGAGAGTGATAGTGGCGGAGTGTCTGGTAGAGTGAGCGTGATGGTAGGTCAGTGTGTGGGGTTGTGGGTGTGTCTTTGGATAGGTGTGCAGGGGAGTGCATGTGATGATGGGTGAGTGTGCGAGAAAGTGAGCGTGGTCATGAGGGAGTGTGTGAGGAGATAGTGTGAGGGAGCGTTAGTGTGCGGGAAATTGAGCACGATGGTGGACGAGTGTCTGGGGGAGTGATCCTGACATAGGGCAGTGTGCAGGGCTGTGATCATGGCAGCAGAGAAGTGTACAGGAGCGTGTGCGTAATGGTAGTCTTGTGCGGGGGTGTGTGTGTGACAGTGGGGGAGTGTGCGGCAGAGTGAGCATAGTGGTGGGGGAGTGTGCAGAGAAATGAGCGCGATGATGTCAGAGAAGTTAGTGTGTATTGGGAAGGAGTGTCACTGTGTGGGAGTGTGCAGCGGAATGGGCATGACAGCGGGGGAGTGAGTAGCCGCATGCGCATAAAGGTATGGGAATGTGCAGCAGAGTGAGCAAGGTGGTGCGGGAGTGTGTGGTGGGGTAAGAGTGATGGTGTGGGAGTGTGCGGGAGAGTGAGAGTGATTATGTGGAAGTGTGCAGGGGCGTGAGAATGACGGTTTGGGAGTGATGGGAGAGTGAGAGTGACAGTGCGGGATTGTGTGGGGAAGTGAGAGTGATGGCAGAGGTGTTTGTGGTAGAGTGATCGTGAGGGTGGGGGAGTGTGCAGGGAAATGAGCATGACGGTGGTGGTTATTCGATGAAGTGAGCATGAATTTGGAGTGTGTGCAGGAGAGTGAGTATGACATAGGTGTGATGTACGGGGGATTGAGCACAATGGAGGGAAGAGTGCATGGGAGTGAGTATGAAAGTGGTTAGTGTGCGGGTAATGAGTGTGAAATTAGGGAATTGTCGGGGAGCAAATGCGATGGTGGGGGAGTATTTGTAGGAGTGAGTGTGAGATTGGGTCAAAGGGAGTGTGAGCTTTATGGTCAGGAATGCGTGGAGTAGTGGGCATGATGGTGGGCGCCTCTGTGAGTAACTGTGACACTGGGGTAGTGTGCAGGTGAGTGCGAGTGACCGGTGGTGTGGTCTGCAGGGGAGTGAGTGTGATGATTGGTGTGTGGGTGGTGAAGTTAGCGTGATGATGGGAGAGTCTGGTTGAGTGAGCCTGAGGGTGTGTTAGTGTGCAGGAGATTGAGCAACATGGTGGAGGAGTGATGAGGGGACTGAGCGTGAAAGTGGTGTAGTGTTTGAAGGAGTGAGCGTGATTGTGTGGAATTGACCGTGGGAGTGAGTGCGACGGTGGGGCATTGAGTGAGATAGTGAGAAAGATGGTGCGGTAGTGGACGAAGGAGGCAGAGTTTGGTGGAGGACTTTGTGGACAGAGTGCAGTGTTGTGAGTTTGATGGTGTGTGTGTGTGTGAGGAATTCACAATGACAGAAAGGGAAGAGTGAGGTTTATGATCAAGGTGTGTGCGGTTGAGTGAATCTTACGATGATGGAATGAGCATGAAAGCATGAGTATGGGTGGCATGGTGGCACAGTGGTTAGCACTGCTGCCTCACAGCGCCAGAGACCCGGGTTCAACTCCCGCCTCAGGCGACTGACTGTGTGGAGTTTGCACGTTCTGCCGTGTCTGCGTGGGTTTCCTCTGGGTGCTCCCGTTTCCTCCCACAGTCCAAAGATGTGCAGGCCAGGTGAATTCGCCATGCTAAAATGCCCGTCGTGTTAGGTAAGAGGTAAATGTAGGGGTCTGGCTGGGTTGCCCTTCGGCGGGGCGCTGTGGACTTGTTGGGCCGAAGGGCCTGTTTACAAACTGTAAGCAATCTAATCTAATCTAAAGCGTGCGAGTTGCGGCGGAGTGAATGTAATAGTGTAGGAGTGTGCGGCAGAGAGTTCATTATGGGAGAATTGTGTGTGGCGTGGGAGTGTGATGATCAGCAACGGTGTGAGCAAGTAAGCTTTGGTTAGGCGAGTGTGCAAGGTGTGAGAGTAATGCAGGGGAATATCAGGGGAATTGAGAGTGACAGTATTGGAATGTGTCGTGGTGCGACAGTGACATGGATGAGTGTGTGGGGAGTGAGTATGACGGTGGGGGACTGTACAGAGGAAGGGAAGTTCGGTGAAAGACATTGTGGGGGAGTGAGCATGACTTTGCAGGTTGTGCAGAGGAGTGACCATGACAGTGGGAGTGGACAAGGAGAAAGCTTGATGATGAGGTGTGCACGAGAGAGTCGGCGAAATGGTGGAGGAGTGGGCAAGGAAGTGTGTGTGACAGTGGGGGTGACTAAGAGGGAGAAAGCAGAACAGTGGGCGTGTGTACCGGGGAGCGAGCGTGATGGTGGGTGAGAGTGCAGGGAGTGAGGGTGATGATGGAGTGCGGTTGATGGACTGAGTGTGATGGTGCCAAAGGGTGTGTGTCAGTGATCGTGATCTGAGCGTGGGAGTAAGGTTGACGGTGGGGAATGGTTTGGGGGGAGCGTGACAGTGTAGGACTGTGTGGGGGGTGAGCATGAAGTTGGGAGACTGTGTGCGATTGTGAATTTGATGGTGGGCAATTGTACAGGGGGGTGAGTATATTGGCAGGGAAACCTTTGGAAAGTAAGTGAAACAGTGGCGAAATGAGTAGGGCAGTGAGTGTGGGGAGTAAGTGTGATAGTGGGAGATTGTGCAGGGTAATGAGCATGACCGTGACGGAGTGAACATTATAGTAACCGTGACTCGTGAGAGTGAAAAGGGGAGTGAGCTTGACAGTGGCGTAGAGTGCGGTGGAGTGAGGGTGACAGTGGGTGCGTGAGCGGGGCTGTAAGTGTGATGGTGGGGGAGTGTGTTGGAGAGTGAGCATCACAGTGGGGGATTGTGAGGGAGAGTGAGTTTTATGGTTGATGAGTGAGTGCAGAAGTGAAAGTTAACGTGAAGGAGTGTGCAGGGCATGAGCGTGATGGTGGGTGTGTGCAGGGTAGTGAGTATGACAGTGGGGGAGTGTTTGAGGCTTATAGTGAGACCATGGGGGACTATGAGGGGGAGTGAGAGTGACAGTGCAAGAGTGTACAGTGGTGGAAGGGTGCCAGTGAAGGAGTGTGTGGTGATGTGAGCGTGACAATGATGGTTTGTGCGCTGGTGTGAGCATGATGGTGGGTGGTGTGTACAGGGAATGAAGAGTTAAGGCAGACGACATGTGTGAGGAGTGAGCATGATGGTGGGGCGTTGTATGGAGGAGTTTCCATGATGGTGGGGGCGTGTGCAGGAGAATGAGTATGAGAATGGGGGAGTGTGCAGGGCAGTGATTGTGACTTTGGAATGGATGTGCTTGGTGTAGTGAGGCTCACGGTGGGGTAATGTGCAGTGGATTTAACCTGACTGTGGGAGATTAAGCATGATGGTGGGAAAGTTTGCGCAGCAGTGAGTGTGACAGTGACGGTGTTTGTGGGGCGGTTAATATGATTGTGGGGAGTGTGCATGAGTTTGAGAATGACAGTGGATCATTGTGCAGAGGTGTGAGACTGAGGTTGGTGTTCGCCTGTTGGGCGAGTGAGGATGACAGTGGAGGAGAGTGTGTGGGTGTGAGTGATGAAGTTGTCGTTGTGTGCGGGAGTGAAGGTGATGTTGGAGGAATGTGCTGCGATTGAGAGTGATGGTGTGGGAATGTGTGGGAAAAGTGAGTGTGTTGCAGGGGGCAGTGTGGGTGAGTGAGTGCGATCGTGGTGGATTATGTGAGGAGGAAGAGAGATTGGTGGGGAGTTTGTGGGGAAGTGAGCGTGATACTGGAGTAGTGTGTGGAGGTGTGAGCATGCCATGGGGGAGTGTGAGGGGGACTGAGTGTCACGGTGGGTGAGTGTGCCAAGTGGGAACATTGGTGGAGGAGTGTGTGGGGGAGTGAACTTGATGTTCTGGTGTATTTGAAAGAGTGAGTATGATGATGGGGGAATGTGTGAGGGGTGAGATTGACAGTGGTTGAGTGTGTGGGAGAAGTGATTGCGTGGCGGGGAGCGTGTGGGCGAGTGATCATGACGATGGGGGAGAGTGTGGGTGCTTCAGGGCGATGGTGAAGGAATTACTTCCGGCAGTGAGATCGATGGTGAGGGAGTTTGCAGGCTGGTGAGCATGATGCAAGGAGAGTGCGTGGGAGTCTGAGTGCGCCTAGGATTCTCTGGGAGGCAAGGGAGGAGATTGCAGAGCCATTGGCCTTGATTTTTATGTCCTCGTTGTCGACAGGAACAGGGCTAGAAGACTGGAGGATAGCAAATGTGGTTCCCTTGCTCAAGAAGGGGAGTAGGGATAACCCTAGCAACTATAGGCCAGTGAGTCTCACTTCTGTTGTGGGCAAAGTCATAGAGAGAATTGTAAGGGATAGGTTTTATGAACATCTGGATAGGAATAGTGTGATCAAGGATAGTCAGCATGGTCTTGTGAAGGGAAGGTCATGCCTCACAAACCTTATTGAATTCTTTGAGAAGATGACTAAGGAGGTGGACGAGGGGAACGTGGTAGATGTGGTGCATATGAATTTTAGGAAGGCGTTTGATAAGTTTCCCCATGGTAGGCTACCACAAAAAATTACGGAGGTATGGCATTGAGGGTGAGTTGGAGGTTTGGATTAGGAATTGGCTGGCTGGAAGAAGACAGAGGGTAGTAGTTGATGGTAAAGCTTCATCTTGGAGTGTAGTTACTAGCGGTGTTCCGCAAGGATCTGTTTTGGGACCATTGCAGTTTGTCATTTTTATAAATGAGCTGGAGGAGGGGCTAGAAGGTTGGGTGAGCAAGTTTGCGGATGATACGAAAGTTCGTGGAGTTGTTGACAGTGAGGAAGGATGTGTCAGGTTACAGCGGGATATAGCTAAGCTGCAGAGGTGGGCAGAAAGGAGGCAAATGGAGTTCAATGTAGCTCAGTGTGAGGTGATTCATTTTGGTAAGAGTAACAAAAAGATGGGGCACTGGGCTAATGGTCGGATACTTAGTAGTGTGGATGAGCAGAGAGATCTTGGTGTCCATGCACACAGATCTCTGAAAGTTGCCGCCCAGGTAAATAGTGTGGTGAAGACGACATATGGTGTACTGGCATTGATTGGTGGAGGAATTGAGTTCCGGAGTTCTGTGGTCATGTTGCAGTTGAATAGGACTCTGGTGCGGCTGCATCTGGAGTATTGTGTGCAGTTTTGGTCGCCATACTATAGGAAGGATGTGGAGGCACTGGAACTGGTGCAGAGGAGGTTTACCAGGATGTTGCCTGGTATGGTAGGAAGATTGTATGAGGAAAGGTTGAGGCACTTGGGGCTGTTCTCATTGGAGAAAAGAAGGTTAAGGGGTGACTTGATAGAGGTGTACAAGATGATTAGGGCTTTAGATAGGGTTGACCATGAGAACCTTTTTTCCATGTATGGAGTCAGCTATTACGAGGGGGCATAGCTTAAATTAAGGGGTGGTAGGTATAGGACACATGTTCAGGGTAGATTCTTTACTCAGCGAGTCCTGAGTTCAAGGAATTCCCTGCCAGTAGCAGTGGTGGACTCTCCCTCTTTATAGGCATTTAAACGGGCATTGGATAGACATATGGAGGATAGTGGGCTAGTGTAGGTCAGGTGGGCTTGGATCGGCGCAACATCGAGGGCCAAAGGGTGTGTACTGTGCTGTATTCTTCTATGTTCTATGGGCCACTGGGGCAATCTGGGCGGAAGTGAGCGGTGATGCTGGGGGAGAGAGAGGAGTCGTGAAAGTTGGTGGGGGTTGCGTGGGGGAATGAACATGACATTGGAGAAGTGTGCAGGAGATTACGATTTGGAGGGACAGTGTACAGGGGAGTGAGCTTGATGGTGTAGTTGTGCGAGTGCCTGTGTTTTTTGGTGTACGACAGTGCAGGGAGTGAGTGTAACGGTGAGATTGGTGATTTGTGAGTAAAAGTCACGGTTGGACAGTGTCCAGGGAGTGAAATTGACGATAGGGTTGGTGTGTGGTGAATGAATGACATAGTGGTGGGGTGTGTAGGGAGTGAGAGCGACCGTGGTTCAGTGTGTGGGGCAAGAGATTGTGACGGTCGGAGAGTGTGCGGGGGAGTGAGAATTGGTGGGGGTGTGCATGTGAGAGTGAGCTTGATGGTGTGGTGTAAGTGATGGAGTGTATGTTATGTTGGGGAGTGTTTGTGGAGTGAGCATGCTGGTAGGATTGGCGAGTGTGGGAATGTACGCGACGGTATGTAAGAGACTGGGGGAGTAATCTCATAAGTGTTATTGTGTAGGTAGTGAGTCTGTTGTTGCTGAGATTGCAGGGAATGAGCGTGACATTGGTTGAGTGTGCATTGCAAGTAATTGTGTCGTGGGAAGTGTGTGGAGGAATGAGCATTACAGCATGGGAGATTGTGGGGACTGAGGATGAGGGTCATGGAGTGTGTGGAGGGAGTGAGAGTGACGTTGTGATAGTGTGCGGGGGAGTGAACATGATGGTGGGGGAGTGTGTGGATGGGTTACCACGATGGTGGGTGAGAGTATGGGGGAGTGAGAGTGACATTGAAGAAGTTTGTGAGGGAGTTATCGTGAGATTGGGGTAAGTGAGAGTAGTTGGTGGTGTGCGCAGGGAAGTTACCTTCATGGTGTTGTATGTGCGAAGGCGTGAGTGTGGTGATGGGAGAGTGCAGAGAATGAGAATGACAGTGTGGTTGGTCAGCAGGGGAGTGAATGAGATGGCTGGGGAGTGTATGCAGGGGTAAAAGTAATGATATGTTGCTGCGTGGGGGAGTGGGTGTGTTGGTGGGAGAGTGTGCTGTGAGTTGGAGTGACAGTGGTTGAGTGAGCAGGGCAAGTGTCTGTATCACGGGGGAGCATCTGTCCAAGCGAGCGTGACTTTGGGGGTCAGATTGGGTGACTGAGGCTGATGGTGTGGGAGTGTGCGGAGGAGTGATCTGGACAGTGCAGGAGTCTGTTGAAGAGTGAGCGTGGCGCTGGTCAGTGCGTGGGGGAGTGAGAATGGTGGTGGGGAGTTGCAGTGAAGGGAGCGTGGTGATGGGGCAGTGTGCGGCAGAGTTAATGTGATGCTGGGTTATTGTGCACGGGGTGTGAGAGTGATGGTGGTTGAGTGTGCAGAACAAGTGGGTGTGTCACGTGGGAGTGTTTGGGGAGAGGGCGTGACAGTGTGGAAGTGTGTACGAGAGTGAGTGTGATGGTGGGTGAGCATGTGGGAGAGTGAGTAGGATGATGTGTGAGTGTGCGGGGGAGAGAGAGTGTGAAGGTGGGCGGGTTTGCGAGGGAGTGAGTGTAACACTGGGGAGTGTGTGGGGAGTGAATGTTAGTGAGGAGTAATCGGGGAATTGATGTGATGTGTGTGAGGGAGTGAGTGCGATAGTGTGGGGTGTATTTGGGGAGTGAGTGTGACTTTAGTTGAGTGTGCAGGGCGTGTGACTGCGTGGCAGGAGGAGTGTGTGTCTGAGTGAGCGTGACGGTGGGGACAGTGTCGGTGACTGATAGTGATGGTGGGGATTGACGTGGGTGTGTGGGAGTGACGGTGGAGGAGTTTGCTCAGTAATGAGTGTGCAACTGGGAGATTGTGTATGGAGGTTCAAGCATGCCAGCGGGGGAGGCTGTGGGAGCGTGAGCATGGCATTGGGGAGTGGACAGGGGAGTGAAATCTGGTGGGGGAGTGTGTGGGACATTGAGCGTAATAGTGTGGGAGTGTGCAGGTGAGTGAGAGTGATGGTGGGGGTGTGCTGCGGTCAGTAACCATGATGGTGGCAGAGTGTGTGTGGGAGTGTGCATGACAGTGGTGGAATGTGTGAGGGAGTGACATTGACAGTGGTGGCCTTTGTGGCGGCGGAAGCAAGACGTAAGCCGAGTGTGTGAGGAACTGAGCATGCAGTGGAGTGTGCATGATGGTGCGGGTATGTGTGATGGATTTAGCATGACAGTGGAGGGGTTTGCACAAGAGTGAGTGTGAGGTTGGAGTGGTGTTCAATCGATTAAGTGTGATGGTGTGGAATGTGTGGGGGAGTGAGCGTGACAGCAGGGGCGTATGTGTGGGCATAAGACGGACAGAGGGAGACTGTGATGGGAGTGTGGGGGAATTGTCAAGGGACTGAAATTCACGATCGTTCACAGTGTGGAGGAGTGAGTATGACAGTGGGGGACTGAGCAGCAGATTGAGAGTGATGGTGGGTGATTGCACTGCTAGAGCGAGTGACGATGGATGAGTGTGTTGGGTGCGTAAGTGCGTCACAGGGCAGTGTGTGGTGAACTCAGAGTGATAGTGGGGGAGTGTCCATGTTGTGAGCTTAAATGTGAAGGAGTTCGTGGGAGGGTGATAGTGACGGTTAGTTAGTGTAAGGGGCCATGAGTGTGAAGTGGGGAGTTTTATGTGGGAGTGATAGTGACAGTGGGGTTGTTAGTCGGGTCGGGAACGTGATGGTGGGGGATTGTGCGGGGGTTGAGAGTTGGTGGTGGAATTTGTTGGGTTGTGAGCATGATGCTGCGGAAAAGTGTTGTGGAGTGATAGTGGGTGAGAAAGTATGTGGGAGAAGGAGTTTTAAGATGGGATGTATGGGAGGGACTGACAGTCATGGCGAGGTACTGAGTGTGATGATGGGGACCACATTGGGCATTTCGTGTGACAGTGATGTGTTGTGTGAGTGAGTGAACAGGAGGGTAGTGGACAGTGTGAGAGTTTCTGAGATAGGGGGTGTTCGCAGGGCAGTAAGTGTGATCGTGGGTGTGAGTATGGGGACTCAGTGTAACAGTGGGGTCTTGTGCAGGGGAATGAACGTGATGGTGGCTGAATGTGTGGTGGAATGATTGTGAGGAGAGGTCGTGAGTATGAGAGTAGGTGAGTATGCAGAGGAGTGAGAGTGATGTTGGTGGAGTGTGCGGCACAGTAAGCATTAGGTTGGGTGTGTGTGTGGTGGAGTCACTGTGGTTCTGGGCGAGTGTGTGAGGGAGTGAGTATTGGGGGCTTTGTGTTGGGGAATAAGCCTGATGGTGTTGGAGTGAGCGTGACAGTGGTAGATTGTCTGGAGGAGAGAGTGTGACAGTAGGGGTGTGTACGTGGGTGCAAGAGCTTTGGTGGGGATCGTGCTTGGGAGTGAGTGTGATGAAGGGATACTCTGTATGGGAGTGAGCATGATGGTGGGGCAGTGTTCAGGGGAGTGAGCATGATGGTTGTGTAGTATGCAGGGGAATGTAAGTGAGGATGTGGGACAGTGTGGCGGAGTGAGTGTGTCAGTGTGGGAGAGTGGAAGGCTTGAGTTTGATTTTGGAATGATGCACAGGCGAGCGAGCATGATGGAAGGGGAGTGCGGGGGAGTGAGTGTTGCAGTTTAACAGTATACGGAAAGTGAGAGTGATGGTGGAGGAGTGATCGGTCGAGTGAGAGTCACCGTTGGGTACTGGGTGAAGAAGTAAACGCGATTGTAGGAGAGAGGCGGGAATGTGCATTATGGAAGGTTAGTGTGCGGGGAAATGAATGTGATGGTGGGATAACGAGTAGGTGACTAAGCATTACGCTTGTGTGTGCAGGGCAGTGTGTGTGACGGTATGTACTGTGCATTGCCGTTCGTATGATGCTGGGAGAGTGTGCGACAGAGTGAGCGTTATGGTGGGTAATTGAGAGGGCGAGGGAGTGTGGCAGTGGTGGCACATGCAGGGGAGTAAGCTTGATCGTGGGAGAATATGCGTGGGTGTGAACATGACGAAGGTGGACGGAGTGGGGATTGAGAATGATGGTGGGACAGTGTGCTGGGGAATGAGAGTGACTGGTGGAGTGTGCGGATGAGTGACAATGATGGTGATGGACTGTGCTGGGGGAGAGAAAGTGACAGAGGGAGTGTGCGCATAGGAGTGAGAGTGGCAATGGGTTCGGTGTGTGGGGGCCTGATTGAGACGGTGTGGACATCGTGGGCAGTGAGCGTGAAGGTGTGTTGATGTTTGGGCCATTGAGTGTCAGAGTGGGAGAGTGTGTGCACGTGTGAGAGAGACAAAAGTGTCAGTGAGTGCATGAGTGAGCATGATGGTTTTGTTGGTGAGTGGGGTTGTGAGCATGACGGTGGTGGATTATGTGTGGCAGTGTGTGTGATGGTCAAGGAGTTGATGGAGATGTGAGTGTGATGGTGGGGGGACGTGTGGCGTGTGAGCATGCCAGTGGGACCGAATATGGGGTATGAACATGACATGGGGCAGTGGGCAGGGGTGTGAGTGTGACAGTAGGCTGTGTGCAGGCCAGTGAGTGTGGCATTGGGAATAATGCTGGGCTGTTGGGGCGGTGTGGGCGGGTGTGCATGTGACTGTGGGCGTGTATGGTGGGGAGTGAGTGTGATGGTGGTGGTGAATGCAGTAGATGGAGTGTGGCGGTGTGGGAGTCAGCGTGACAGCGGTGGACAGTAACAGTGGAAGAGTGTGCTGCTGAGTGAGAGTGACATTGAGGGAGTGCGTTGAGAGTGTAATTGATGACAGGGATGTGCTTGGAGGAGTGAGCATAGTGGAGTGATTCGTGTGTGGGGGAGTGAGTGTGATGGTGGCAGAGTGTATGTGGGAGTGAGCGTGAAACTGGGTTTGGTGTCTCAGGAATAGAGCGGGACAGAGGGCGAGTGTGCAGGGGAGTGTAAGTGATGGAGAGTATGTGCGGCAGGAGTGATAGTAATGGTGGGATTAGTGTATGTCAGTGAATGTGACGGTGAGGGATTATGTTTGCAGTGTGTATGACGGTCGGGGAGTTTCTGTGGTTGTGAGCGTTGCGGTGGGGGAGCGTTTGTGGGTGTGAGTGTGCCAGTGGGACAGTATGTGGGGGAATGAACGTGACATGGGGCAGTGTGCAGGGGTGTGAGCTCGACAGTGGGGTGTGTGCAGGTCAATCGGTGTGACAGTGGGGAGAGTGCAGGTCTATTGGTGGGATGATGGGTGTGTGATCCATGTGACTGTGGACGAGTGTGCAGGGGAGTGAGCATGACGGTGGGGGTGATTGTGATGAAGTGAGCGTGACAGTTGGGGAGTATGCATGGGAGCAATTGTGATGGTGGGGGATTGCGTATGGTTTGAGAATGACGGTGGGAGAGTGTTCTGGGGAGTGAGAGTGACGTTTGGGGAGTGCGTTGGGGAGTGTATTTGATAGTGTGAGTGTGCATGGAGGATGGGGAGTGATGGTGTGATTGATGTGTGTGTGGGGGTGAGCATGAAGATGGGGTAGTGTGTGTTGGAGTGAGCATGAGAGCTAGTGTTGGTGTGTCGGGGAGTCAGCGTGACAGTGGACATGTGTATGGGGGAGTGCAATTTAGAACGGGCATATGCACGGAGGGGTGATAGTGATGGTAGGATTGATGAGCGTGACATAGTGGTAGTGTGTGATCTTACGAGAGCAATGAAAGGATTGGTAGGTGGGGTGTGACTGTGATGATGGAGTAGTATGAGTGGATTGAGCATAATGGTGGAAGAGTGCGTGGGGGTGTGAGAAAGGTATTAGAATAGTGTTCTTGACAGTGACCGTGACGGTGGGAGAGTGTGCGCTGTGTGAGAATGATTTTGGGAGAGTGTGCTGGGAAGTGAAAATGATGGCAAGGGACTGTGAGGAGGAGTGAGAGTGGCGATGTGTTACATGTGTGGGGAAGTGAGCATGATGGTGAAGGAGTCCGTGTGGGAGTGTGCGTGATGATGGGGAAGGTGTGTGGGAGTGTGCGTGACGGTGGGGTTGGTGTGTGGGGTTTTGAGTGTTACGATGGCGGACTGAGCAGGGAGACAGGGTAACCGTGGGGAAGATTTCGAGGTTGAGTGTGATCGTGGGAGAGTGTGGTGGGTTTGTGCCTACCAGTCGGTGAATCTGTGTGTACGTGAGCGTGACGATGTGTTAGTGAGATTTGCTGGGGAAAAGTGTTGGGGAGTGACCATGACGTTGGAGAAGTGTGCGGAGGAGTGAGCTTGATCGTGGGTGTGTGCGAGGGCGTTAATGCGATGTTGGGAGAGAGTCTGGTGTGATGCTGGGGAATTGTGGAGGCGATTTAGTGTGACAGTGAAGTGTTGTTTTGGTGAGTGAGCTTGCTGGTAGGGAGGGTGTGACAGTTTACGAGATGGTGGATTAATGCAAGTGAAGTCAGTGTGACAGTACTGGAGAGTGCGAGGAGTAAGCGTGACGGTGGTGTAGCGTGCAGTGGAGTGATGCTGGTGGTGGTGTAGTGAGCACGAGAGTAAGGCAGTGTATGGGCGAGTGACTGCGATGCTGCGGGAGTGTGTGGGGAATTATCGTGACAGTGGTGTGTTGTCCGGATTAGTGAGCATGACAGTGGGGAGAGTGTGGGAGTATGTGAGACAGTGGGGTAGAGCATGGGGAACTGAGAGTTACGGTGAGGGAGAGTGAGGTGAGTTGGCATGACTATGGGGTAGAGTGCAGTGGAGTGACCTGATTGTGGGGTAGTGAGCGTGAGAAAGTGTGGGAGGGAGTGAGCATGATGGTAGGGGAGTATGTGCAAAGTGAGCATTAAGGTGGAGGTGTGTGGGGGAGTGGGTGTGATTGGGTAGAGTGTGTGAAGGAGTGAGCATTAGAGTGTAGGAGGCTTCGGGAGCTTGAGCCTGGTGTTGGGAGAGTGAGTGTGGCAGTGGGAACGTATCTGAATGAGAGTGTGAAGATGGTGAATTGTACGGGGAGCGAGAGTGACAGTGGTGGAGTGTGCGGGGGGTTGAGAATGACTGTGGTGGACAGTGTAGGGGAGTGAGCATAATGGTGAAGGGAACTGTATGCGTGTGTGTGTGTTTGTCGGTGTGGGAATGGGCAGGGGAGTGAGGGTGACCGTGGAGGCATATGCAGGGCAGTGAGTGTGACTTTGGAGTGGTGTGCTGTGGAGTGAGCATGAAGGTGGGGAAGTGTGCGTTGGAGTGCGTGCAACGGTAGGGATGTGAGTGGGGTAAGTGTGACAGAAGAGAAGTGTACTCGAGGGTGAGAGTGATGGCGCAGAACGATTGGCAGAGTGAGCGTGACAGTGAGGTAGTGGACGCAGGAATGAGCGTGACGGAATGGCAGTGAGTAGGGGAGTGAGGATGATGTTGAGGGAGAGTGTGGCACGGTGAATGCGATGATCGGGTAATGAGTGAGTAGTGAGCATGACAGTGGGGTGTGTATAGGAGTGTCAGCGTGTTAGTGCGGTGTGCGCAGGGCAGTGAGTGTAACGGTGTGGTAATGAGTGGGGGAGGGAACGTGACAGTGGGGTGTGTGCAGGTGAGTGAACATGATGGTGTGGGAGTGTGCACGGCAGTGCATCTGGTGGTGGGGGAATGTGGTGGTGAGGGAATGTGCAGTGGAGGGAGTGTTACAGTGGTGTGTATGCAGGGCAGAGAGTCTGACGGTGGAAACTGTTTGGGGATATTATTTTGATGGACCAGAATGTACAGGTGTGTGCACGTGACTGTGGACGAGCGTGCAGTGGAGTGAGAGTGATGATCGGGCTGGTGGGTAGGAAAGTCAGCCTGACTGTGGGGCAGTGTGGGGGGCAGTGAGCTTGGTGGGGGATTGTGTGGTGGAGTAAGACTGTTTTTGTAGGGGGTGTGCATGACGCTAGGAGATTATGTGGTGCAGAGACATTGACGGTAGTGTTGGGGTGTGGGCGGGTGAGTGTGACAGTTGGTAAATGTGCACGGGAGTGAACATGATGGTGGAAGATTTTGTGGGATTGAGCTTGACGTTTGTGAATTGTGCAGGGGGGTATGTGGGATGATGGGGATCATGCGGCGAAGTGACCGGAATGGTGGGGAAAATGTGTGTGGGGTTTACCGTTACAGTGGATGAGTGTCCAGTAGGGGAGTTTGTGGTCGTCTTTCAGGGTGACTGTGATGGGTCAGTGTTACGGTGATAGAGTGTGAATGGGAGGACGTAGGGTGATGGAGAGAGTAGGAGGGGGCAGCATGACGGTGAAGGGCGAAGTATGAGGGTGACAAGGTGATGGTGACAGAATGAATATGAGGTGGTCAGGGTGACGGTTACGAGGTGAGTTGGAAGTGGTCATGGTGACAGTGATCGAGTGAGAGTGATGTGTGAGGATGATGGTGATGGAGAGAGTGTGAGGGCCTCAGAATGACAGTGATGTAGTGAGTGAGAGGGGTCAGGGTGACGGTGACAGAATGAGTGTGAAAGCGCTGGTGTGACAGTGATAGAATGATCGTAGGGCGTCATTTGTGACAGTGATAGTGAAAGTGATGGGGAAGGATGATGGTGACGGAAAGAGTGTGAGTGTGTCAGGGTGAAGGAGTGAGTGTGAGGGAATCAGTGTGACTTTGACGGGTTCAGTGTGATGGTGACTAAGTGTGTGACGGGTCAGGCTGACAGTGATGGAGCGAGTGAGAGGACGTCAAGGTAACGCTGACAGAGAGCGTGATGAGATCAGAGTGACAATGACGCAGCGAGTGTAATGATTTCCCCTGCACCATTACGTCAAACAGGGTAGCAGCTAACTGAACCTTAACTCATTCATCTTTGTCTGTAGTTTGTGCTTCATGCTTTGACTTATGAAAGTGGGATCTGGTTACTGGATAGTCGGGAAAATACAAGGATATTTCTGTTTTATTTCCTCAGTTTCTTGGGCTTCCTTGGGCTTCTCCACAACAAGGGTGTCGCTCCCAACATGGACCCTGCTAAATCATTGCTGAGAACAAACTAGATTCCTAGAATTGACACTCTGTCAGTCACTCCCACGGTTACTTCCACAGATTTGAGTAAGCACTCCAACCTAATCTTATGTACAGAAAAGCTAAATTTCTTTCCATGTATCCCACAAATTACGACATTCTTGGGTAACAGCTCAGAAAGACTGCAAATTTGCTGAGTTTTTTACTATTAGAAACTGGTTAGATCCTGGATCTCTCAAAATCATAACTTCTTCTCCTTCTCCCCCTGTAGTTTTTGAGTAAATTTTACTCACAGAGGTGAATTCTTCATCGAGATCAGGTATGAACTCCGTTCCCAGCCTCTGCCTAAGCTGTGCACTGTCGTGCAGCTCCTTAGCTCTTATTGGAATTTCCTTTCATACATCTACTAATGCCACCAGCTTAGTTTCTTTTACAACATCTTCTCCCATAATGCCTTTCTTAACAAACTGCACTGTGACCTTATTTATCCCACCTTATGTCAGTGATACAACTTTTCCCAGTGCCTTTTTAAAACCACCAGCACTATAATTTTCTGTGTCCCACTCTATTACAGTGAAAGCACCTGAGGCCTTACACCTCCATTACATCCTCTTGGGCATCGTCTTTAACCTGTGGTAAACTCTTATTCTCTCCTGTTTCTTTCATAGTGTAGCATCTCCACTTCTCCCAAATTCGATCCTTGTCAGGACGAAATTCTGGCTGAAAGCGTGTCGTATACAGCAACATGTTTTCATCTGCTAATTCTTCTGCCCTTAATTTCTGAACTTTCTGTTCCTCCACGTGAATTCTTATCATCCCTGGAAGTGAGTTTTTCAACTCCTTCAGCAGAATAATCTCTGTTAGAGCCGCATAGGTCATATCGATCCTTAAAGCAAGCATCCATCTGTCAAAATGCCTATGTTTTATTATTTCAAACTCAACATATGTCTGACCCGATTTCTTCTTTATGTTTCTGTACTGCTGATGATATGATTCTGGTGCCAATCCGTGAGCACTTAATATAGCTTGTTTGACGTCTTCAGAATTTCTTGACCCCTCATCTGACAGCGGAGAAAATACCTCACTCGCACTGCCTACCAGTTTAATGCGAACTAGCATTACCCATAAATCATTGGACCACTCCAAATACCTAGCCAATTTTTCAAATGAGATTAAGAAGGCTTCAACATCTTTATCGTTAAAATGTTGCAGAGTTTTGACATAGTTTTTATATTATATTACCTTCCCTTTTAATCTTGATCCTTTTAATCTGACTTTGCTGACTAAATCGCAACTTCTCAAGTTGAAATTCTCTCTCTTTTTGGTCAGCTAAGAAATTTCTCCTTCTCTCATTTTTCCTCTCTCTCTCTTCTGTCTTGTTTTCTGTTTCTTCTCTCTCTCTTTCATTCTCCCTTTGTTTATCTTTAAACTGCATTTTCCTCAATTGTAATTTAACTTTTTTAAAAATCTACTGCACTTGTCTGTGTTTCTGACACACCTTAGTGTTTGAGAAATTCCCGGACAATTTCAGCTTTACTTTTGTCCTTACTAAAATCCAAATCAAAATTGTTTGCTAATTCTAAAAGTTTGGCCTTTATCTTCCTTTGTAAAATTTCGTCGCAAATTTGAGAATCGTCTTCAAAGTCCTCTTAACATTTCTAACAGCCATTTCTCTCGCTTTTAATTTAAGCTACCACAAGTCATCGACATTAGCAAGTTGTCTCACTGACTGTTCATTTTAAGATCTCGAACACGAAAGTGAAAATGTTTAAATAGACTGTGTTTTTTTTGCATACATCAGATCTCCCCAAATCTCAGACTGGATCTGTCTAAACCTGTTAAAATCATGTACGAAAGCCCCAAAGTATTACGACACAGAGTTAACCCCTCCCCTAATTTAAACAAAACCACACAGAAAAGGTTCACCTCATGCCGTAATCTGTTAAATTTCAAGTGGCAAAGATCCATTTGCAGAGGTCACCATTTAAAGTAAAATTAACAATTTTATTATTTAATTTTAACAGAGAATAATAAAACAAACAACAATTTGAAAGTCCCTTCGGTTAAACATGTCTTTTATCTCCCACTCTACAATATTGGTCAGATAAAACAAAAAAAAAATAAGGTTTACAAAAATTTTTATCACATTTGAAAACCAGTCAGCTTTTTTGATTCTCCTTTGCAGACTTCCCTCTGTTGCGTTTTCTCTCGTATGTTTTGATGTTCTGCTGTGCAAAAACTCTTATAGACAGGTACCTTTCAGGAAGCTCTTCAGCTCGCAGTCTATCTTTGTTGATATCCTTGGAAGTTCTCGCTCTAAATGTTCAAAATGTCCGGTTTTATACCTCGAAACATCGCATCACTTAATTGATTTTGATGTCATCAAGTATTTCAAATAAATTTGATTTTAGTGTGTTCGGCCAAAATTTGAACTGACTGGCAGAATTTGAATTGGTTTTTGTTTCGTGGCAACGGAGCTATTAGCGTCACAGTCAAATGTTACATTTTAACTTCTTTCAGAACACATTGTGCCAGCTTCCAGTCTATCTTAAATGTGCCATATATCTCTATACCTTCATAACAATATCTTTTATCTGCCATGCATAGTTTTCCATAAATTTGATCAACTTAGTAATTTCACATAATAGTCTTTCCTGTTCGAAAAAGACCCATTTTCTCTCATCCTTCTTTCAGTTAAATCCTTCTTTGCAGTTATCATTTCAATTACTTACAATGTTACTGGCATTCTTCGACGAAGTATTACATTGTGTGTGCATGTGTGTGTGCGTGTGTTTGTGTGTGTCGGTGTATATGTATGTGTGTGTGTGTTTTGTGAATAATTCTCTGTAATTGGTATGAAAAGAATGAATGTGGTGTTATCACATTCCCATATGAAGGAGTAAATGTACAACGTTTCCAAACTTTCTGATATCAAATATATGTAAAAACCTCCTTTAATCATGGATTGGGAAAGTGAACAAATGACGTTCATATCCCGAACAACACAGATGTAATGCACCTTTACTGGGGTCATTGGACGACCAAATATTTAGTTTTCTTTTGATAGTTTAAATTCAGCTTTATTTGCAATTCTGTGTTGCATGCGTTTTTATGAATAAACAATCATCATTGGTGACACAACCAGAAGTTGCTGAAAATGCTCAGTAGTTATGTCAGTATCTTTAGCGAAAAAGCTAACTGAACATAGTGTAGCGGATTGGGTCTGGGTTGTTTATGTTTTGCCAATAGTGTTCAGCGATGTGCCAGTTAGGAGCATTAGTCAGCGGTAAATGCAGAGTAACAGGGTAGGGGAATGGTTCCGAATGGTTTACTCTTCAAAGGGTCAGCATGGACATTCTGTGTGAAATGGCCTGTTTCCCCACCGTAAGGATTCGATGATTCTATGATTTCTTTATAAAAAGGGTGGTCGGTACCTGGATCAAGAATGTCTTCGAGCACACCCAGGTCATACAGAAGTGGGATGGTGAACAGACAGCGGTCGTGGTTCACATTGATACCAATGATATCGGAAAGAAGAGTGAAAGGTTGAAAGGTCCTGCAAACGAAGTTCGGGGAGTTAGGAGTGAGTTTAAAAGCAGGAACTCCAGGGTTGTAATCTTGGGATTAGGCCCAGGGCACCTGGAAGTGAGACAAGAAAGAGAAAGAGAGTCGAGTTGAATCTGTGGCAAAAAGCTAGATTCGGAGGATGGTTTCTGATGATTCAGATCGCGTCCATGTCAGGTGGGACTGTACAAAAAGAAGTTTGCACTTTAACGGGAGGGGCCTCAACATCCTGGAAGGGACGTGTGATCATGCAGATTTAAGATAATGATACAGGAGGCTGGGAACCAAAGCAACAGGTCAGAAACTGGGCAGAAAGTAAAGGTTTGTCAAATAAACATGCAGAGCCATTTTAATTACCATGCTGAGAGAAGGAATCATACAAATTTTAAAAATGTGAGTTCAAAGTTGGAATATATGAAAGGCTCACTATTATCGGGGATCAATAAATAAGGATGGAGAGCCTGTGAACACAAGTATTAAAAGAGAAAGTTAAATCAGTAGAACTTAAGCAAAAAAAAGTTTTAACTAAATGTGTGCAGTATTTTGGATAAAATGAATGAGCTGATAGCGCAAACAGAGAAAAAACAATTATGGCATTGTGGGCATGACTGAAATGTGGCTACATGAACGTCAGGACTGGGGTGTTAAATGTCCAAGGCTACGCAGTATTCAGACAAGAAGGAGCAGCAGGTGGAGTGCCTGTATTGGGTAAGAATTATGCCAAGGCTGTATTAAGAAATGATGTTAGCACGTGGGACAAAACTTATGAATCAGGCTGGTTTGAAATAAAACACATGAAAAGAAACCCATTGGGATGAGCATTTCCAGCCCACAAACCACTCCCCCACCTCACAAATTACTTTCAGTCGAGGGAATATCATGAACCAGGGACTAACGATTGCTTGAGACAAGGGCACAAGAGTGATTATAGGAATTTGAGCATGCATATTGACTGGATTAATCAATTTGGCAAAGCGAGCCTCAAAGAGCGATTCGTCGAAAGTGTGACAGATCATTTCTTTGATTGTCATGTATTGGAACAAAACTGAGAACTAGCTTTGGTATTACGTAATGAGGAAAGAGTGATAAATCATATTGTAATACAGTATCATCTTAGAAAGTGTGACCACAACATGCTGGAGTTTCACATTCAGACTGTGCCAGAAAAGACAGAGTCACATAGGTGAGATTTAGTGTTGGACAATGATAATTTTACTAGCCTGAGGAAGGGCTTGGCTTGATTGGACATGATAAAAAGATTAAAGTACAGGACATTTGAAGAACAGTGGCAACTACTTCGAGAGATAGTCAAAAGCTCTCAAATAAAGTGTACTCCTGTGTGGAAGAGGAATTGTAAAAGCGATCCATGTCTTAACAAGGACGTCAACAATAACATGGAGGTACTTGCCTGGTGGTATTATCGCTGACTGCTCATCAAGATAATGTTCTGAGGACTCAAGTTCAAATGCCGCCATGGGAGATGGTGGAATTTCAATCCACTATGAATCTGCAATTAAGAGTATATTGATGATAATGAATCCATTGCTCATTGTTGGCAACACCCATATGTTTCATGAACGTTCTTTAGGGATGGAAATCACCATCCTTACCTGGTCTGACCTATCTGTGACTTCCAACCCATACAAATTTGATCGACGTTTAACTGCCCTCCGGGCAATTAGGGACATACAATGAGTGCTGTCCAACCAGCGCCACCCTCATCATTTAATGAATTGAAGAAACGTACTTGACTTGTCAGCAAACGGTTATTAAAAACAAAATCAAAATGACTACGAAGGGAAATGAGTAGAAAACTTAAGAAATGATTAACTAAAACACTTCTCCGAGTAGACAAAAAGTAACAGAATGCTTGAAGTAAATGTTGGTCTTTGAGAGGATAAAAATGACTTGGTAATAATGGGAAACTCAGAAATGGCAGAGGTAAAACCAACACTTTCTGTTTTCACAGTGCAAGATAATTTCTTCCCAAAATTTAAAACAACTGCAAAGGATCATGATGGAAGTACGATGACGAGGAAGAAGATATTAAATACATTGATGGGATTATAGGCAGGTCAGACCCTCGGCCTGCAGTCTTTCACAGTAAAGGAGGTAACAGCAGAGATAGTCGATGTGTTCGGATATTCAAAACAATCCTTGGATTCTGGAACGGTATGAATTTTTGGAAAAGTAATAATGTGGTACACTTACTCAAAAGAGGAGATAAGAAAAATTCACAAACTACAGACCAGTGCATTTAACCTCTGTCGTGGGGAAGTTTCTTCAGTCAACCAGAAAGTAGGAAATAATTGAACATTTGGAAAAACAAAGATTAATTCACCATGACAGCACGGTTTCATGGTGGGCAGGTAGTGCTTGACATACCTGCTGGAGTTCTTCGTGAATGTAATCAACAAACTGGGTAATGGGGACGCAGCAAATGCTGTGCGTCTGAACTTCAGAAGGCATTTGACAAGGTGCTGCGTAAAGGACTGATCTGACAGGTGAGATCCGAGGGGTTAAGGGTTGAATATTGAATTGGATGGAGGATTGGCTGACGAACAGAAAGCAGAGCATTAAGATAAATGGTCTTTCTCTGGCCAACAGAAACTAGTGAAGATTCAGCTCTCAAACGTTAATTGTTTGCAATCTTCCCAAATGACCTGGAAGGGGAGACAGAGAGTAGTAACTAAATTCACAGATGGTATTCAACTAGGTTTTCAAACAGGCTGTAATGAGGAGCTAAAGATTTTACAGATGAATATTGATAGGCTTAGAAAATGGGGCAGATTGCTATATCTGGTAGACAGTGTTTAATGTGGATAATTGCACAGTAGAATTTCCTACCGCCACTCCATTTTCTATTTTCTTGTCTGGTCCATCTACAGGTCTTTGGATTTTATTCACCGTTCGTAGCTGGAGTAACAGGGGTCGACGGGTTTGTTGAGGGAGATGCAGTTTGCTCTGTGTGTAAGGAACATAACATCAGTGTGGAGAAAATATCAGAGTCCAGACTTGTTGGTTACGACAACAGGCCTGGAAGTCAAATAGCCTATCCCTGTTCTTACCTCCTGATGTTTAATTGCCTGAAGTAAACCACATCCAAATTTTTCAGTCAGACGGACAATCCATAATTAATATGCCCATTTCGTAATAAAGGGACAAATGACCATTTAGACCAGAAGTAAAGACTTGGCAGTTATTTTGAGATTTAATGACTATTTGGTGCAACTGCTGGCTGGAACTGGGTTGATGGGACAACAAAATACCTCAGCATTGTTGCAACTTTATAGATTAAATATTGAGTAGAAATATTACATTATGAATTCTGTTAGAAGTTGTCCACAATCTATATGTATTGTGGGACAATACAAACATTGAAAATGTTAGAAAAGGAAAATGTGGAGCGTACATAAGCCTTCAGTAAGTTCTAGGCATGTCAAGGGACCGGGAAAATATTGATTTGTGGATCATAGTTAGGAGAATGTGTCTGTGTTTGAGCACAATGGCGAGTTGTTTGGAAAAAGAGTGTATTATTTCAATGAACAGACTGCAAAACTGAGGCACGAGGAACAGGGAACCTGGATCACATAACAAAACCACTGCTTCAACATCACATTTTTCAGGAGGCAATATAAATCTTGAAATATTTTAAAACCAAATACAGTTAGAAATAGGAAAGTTTTTCTACAGTTTACAGATTAATGGTGAGGCCACTTTCACTTTAAATGTGTGTCTCCTTATATTGAGCCTTCGAGTAAGGGGAAGCGCTGCTCTCTGTTCAGTCTCTGTAGACCCTCATGCTGGTAAACACCTCCATCAGGAGCACCTCTCAACGTTCTTTGCGTAAAAGTGAAATCAAGTAAATCTGGCCTTTCTTCAGTTTGAGTACGCTCTTGTTGGTTACCTCAGAAAGGTATCACATTTATCAGTGTTAAATTTCATGAGTGATTGATCTGTCCACCTGAACAGCCAGTTTATACGCTCCTGTTCCATCACACGTTCCTCCTCACTGTGAACCACCAGCTCATCTTTGTGTCATCCACAACATTATTTATCATTCCCCCCCAAACTCCATCCCTCCATCCCTCCCATCCTCATCATCATCGTTTATGAAGCTCGAAACTAAGCCTTGATTTTATCCCGTTCTTCAGATGTTGTTCACAGGGAAAACATTGAGAATTCCATTCACTTGCTTTTCCGATTTTGTTGAATTTGCAGCATGATGCAGGTGGGTTTTATTTTACGAGGGAGCCACAAATTTTATTTTGGACATGGAACTGAATTCTCCTTTTATACTATGCGCCTCTGTATGTTTTATTATTAAGCTTGTACGTAATTGGTATTGAATTGGGTTTTGGTGGCTTTCACTGCAACAGTTGTGTTCTTCGTGGTCCTGGATAATTTTCATTGTGTCTTTCCCTGCAATGGGCAGAGCTGAAGAAACCTTTCCTCGACGACAGATACAAATTCATAATTTTGTTTGAAAGAGCTGGAGTGATGAGATTCAAACAAATTCTACATATAGACTCACAGCAGGAGTTCAAATCATATCGGCAAGTCTATCCTAAATTGGAAACACTTTATGAAAACATACACCCAGTTTTCTCCATATTGTAAAAACAGATTCAAAAAATGCTCTTGGAGCAGCATGGATCTTACAGCTGCTCCTGGGATTGCAGGCAGTTAAATATTTAATGTTGCCTTTTTTCCAGTTGATATTATAGTTTATAAATTTAACATTATTTCTTCTATTTTGTTTTATTTACATTCAAAACCAGTCAAGAAAGCAAAATAAACTCAATTTTCATTCAAACGAATATTTTTTAAGATAACCTTTTAAGGGTGGTGTACAAAAAAAAGGAAAAAGTCTATTCATGTTTTAAATGGTTTCTTTTATTACACTATGAACTTTTTTTGTTTTGTAATATTAATCCGTTTCTTTTTTTTAAATAAGGAGTTATACCTTCCTTCTGAAAAGTCCTACACAGTTTCAGCCCCGAGAAGTCTACTTTCTTCTCGGAGTTTATTAAACAGGAATAATTTAAATCATTTAATTAGCTAAATGTTTGATTTTGTTTCAGTTTTCTATGTTTGATACGCATATGTGGAGATTTTTCAATTTTAATATTATTGTCTGTAGGTAATGAAAGTTAACATAAGGTGTCATAAACACGTCCTGCTTTCGGCATAAAATTATTAAGGTCATAAAAACGTCCTGCTTTCATCATAATATTATTAAGGTCACATATAAGGGACAGAGAGGATGGCTGGCGGATCTAGAAAAAAATGTTATCCAGCAAATCATTCATATAGATGGGTAGCTGTCGGGAAAGATAAGAAAGTAGTTCAGAATTCTCCGGTGCCTCTTCGTCTATCGTATCGTTCAGCTTTCAGAACAACAGAAGGGATTGTCTTTCTGAGGAAAATGGAAGAGCAATCAATTATTGGACACTTGGAATTATTCTCATATTTAGCAGCGTTTGAGAAGATTTTGTAGAATTGTTGCTTCAGTGGACTTTTCTACCAGGGGAATCAACAGGAGGTACTTTGGCAATGACAGTTAATGTAGGATGGAGTATTGCTTTCCCTGTGCGAGGATTAAGAACGTCTCGAAACATTTCAAGCACGTTGTTAAAGGTGAGATTGAGTAGCCATACATTATTGTAGATATTGGGTTGAAAGACTTTTTTTTCGGGAAAGATTAATGCTGGACAGAGTGAAGTTAGGAGGTGAGGCAGAGTTTTTAAAACAAAAACCTTTAAAGCAACACTTTCTGATTTACTCCCAATGCCAAACTCAGCTGGGAAGGAATAAAGGGATAAAATAGAAAAATCAACGGCTGAATTTTACTGTGTTGTTGAGGGATTTAGATTTGTGGAAATTGGAATCTATTTTAGAATAGAAATGTCCTGTTCCGAATAGATTGGTCTAATCAAAACTGTAAAGCAGCGAACATCTTAGCAGGGAGATTTGCTCATTCTATGTAGTGAGACATTATATTGATAGAGACGGCAATGGGGATATTCCAAGTAGCTGTACAAATGGTAGGATGGTTAGAGACGTTTATGAATATGAGGAGATCACGTCAATTAGAAAAGAAAAACGAGAGAGTCAAGAGTATATTGCAATTCTGAAGCACGAAATTTCCTTTATTTCAATGTCAGGAAAGTTTGGGTGGTGAAGAATTTATAAATATTTTCACGAAAACATACTTCATCAATATGCGGATGATTCTAACAGAGAAAGTGCAAAGCCATGCCTTCTTTTGTGCAAGAGGCAGGGCAAGTGACTGAAATAAACAAGGAACGTTTTTGGATATTGCAATCATAACTCGATTAGTTTTGTAATGGTTATGGAAAAGAATAAGGCATTCATTATTTTTTATTTAATTGGAATACCATAAATGTTAATGGCATGGGACAAGGACCTATCAAGTTTGATTGGAGTAGACTGTTAGCAGGTAAAACGATGTCTGACAAGTGGGAGTCGTTCAACAGTCTGAAGACGGGAGTTGTGATGCACTATGTAAGTATGAAGGGTAATGCTATAAGATTAAAGAGCAATGGTTAAGTACAGTTACTGAGGTTTTATTCAATAATCAAAGAAAACCTTACTTTCGATATGGACAACTTTATTCAATTTAATCTCTTAGTCAATATAAAGAGTGTATGGCATTATTTCGAGAGAAATCAGTCAAGCAAGAAGGAGATATGAGATAGCATGGGCAGATAAGGTTAAGGATAAACCAAAACCATTCTGCAACTACATTAAAAACATAAGGGAAAGGCCGATCAAAGATCATGAAGGATATCGATGTTTTGAACCCAGGAGATGAGGATTAAAATCATCCCATTCCTCGTGCATCAGATAGCAGCAAACACACACTATTGCCTGCCCCACATTCATCCAGCTTTAACTCAATCTGCTATTTGTCAGTCCATTGACGCATTTCATCAAGATCTTTTTGTATTCTTAGAAACCCTTCTTCACTGTCCACTATGCCACCAATATTGGTGTCATCCGCAAACTTACGAACCATGTCTTCGATATTCTCACGCAAATCATTTACATAATTGACAATGAAAACCCAGAACCAACCTCTGAGAAACACTGCTTGGCACAAGCATCCAGTCCAAAAAGCAACTACCCACAATTACTCTCTATCTCCTGCCATTGCAACAATTGACATTGCTGGGTAGAAACCCAGCAGTTCAGGTAGTATCGCAGCTCAGAAAAATGGAATTAACTCTTTCTGAGTCCATCATAACTTGTTCAGTTTAGGTTCATCTCAGGCTTGATACCATAAACATTTGTCTCTGCCCAGATTCTGCGTCATCTGTTGCGTTTGTCCATAATTTTGCAATTGTATTCGAGATTTCCATAATCTACAACATTTTGCTTTTTCTTGATTGATCTGGATGTTGACCCCGGTTATGTTTGGACAATATGCTCCATTCCTGTTCCCATCACTTGTACCAGTGACACATGTATCACAGTGGAGTATGTTTCTTCTTTAAGTTTTGAAAATAAACGCGCAGATCTCATCAAAGTTTATTTTTCCTGTCAAGGGCCTTTTAGAGACAGCTACACTTGATGGACAAATAGGAATAGTTTATTAATTATGACATTGTCTTCGCGTTTTATGTCTAAACTTGTCTCCTCAGTCTCTGAACATTTTCAATACATTTCGTTGAATAGTTTCAGCAAAGATGGTTACCATCCTGCCCATCATCTTTGTACCAGCTCGGTATGAGCTGTATCCTCATTTTTACTCTGCTGTAACTCACAGTAACCCAACATATTTTGTTATCTGTGTCTGTTTTTATTTCTGAATATCCCGTCCAGATATAAACAATCTTAACAACCTGTATAACCTGTGATTAAACAGTCTGTATATAGGATATAATTCTGCACATCACATTTAAAATTGTCCTGTTCTATTCACTTTGTTGTTCAGCATTCCATGTAACAAAGGTAATCTGTTATCTTGCTCTGTGTTGCAATTCATTCCGTTTGTCAGAAACAGTGATGGCTGAATACTCGTGACTGGGAGATATTCATGTACTCCCTTTAGGTCTCCTCAGTCACTGGCCACAGCCCTTTCTGTCTCATAGCCATTATCATTTTCATTCTGTCACTGCCTCATTAATTCATGACTGTTAATTATCAGGGTTATTGTACGTTTAATGCACCATGCTTGACCGCTCAAAGCATTCTTAAGCACGTTTCCCAGACCATAATGTTGCCATTTGTTGAAGTTAAATGTATAGTGGATATTCTCAGAGTGAGTTCACTGGTCCGACTGCCGACTTTTAAATAAACAGAATTTATTTACAAAAATAAGGAACGAAACAGAACGAACTGAAAGTGCTGTACCTGAATAATTCATCCAATCCTATAATCTCCAATTAATAATGTTGATCCAAATTACTTACACCAATCCCAATAAACAAACCCCGAAGCACAAAGAGTAAAAATTACACAAAAAAGCTGACAGGTTACGAAGTCAGAAGACTGAAGGAGGGGGAGTGCGTCCAGTTTCAACAGTGAACCTGATTCAACTAACACTCGAACTGAACTGACCTGTGCAACTGGAGAGCTGACCACATCTCCTTGATTACACCAGCTTTTTTTTAAAGGTTTGAAATACTTCTTCCCGAAGCATTATCTGTTAGGTAGAAAATGACCCCAATGAAGCATTCAAAATTGAGACATGTTGGAACATTGGGTTGGTTAGAGCCTATCTGGAAAAAAATCAAGGACAACATAACCTGGTAAAGAGACCACCTGTGTGACAACTCCCCCAATATAAAACTGAATCTTCAATATCCAAACATGGCTTCAGTTTTCAAAACATCCAAAAATAGTAGTTCGTACTCTACAATGCGCATGTACATTTGTTTATTATAAACATGCAAACATGCTCAACTATATCCAGATTCAGTGTGTGGTAAGTCCATCACTGAGTGCCTCCATTTGTCACTCAAGTCTCAACAATGCATTGGAAATCATATTTTCAAGACCTGCCACGTGCACAAATTGAATGGCTGTAACAAGAGGCTCCAGCGAAACCGTCTCGCATTTTTGTACTAAAATTTCTCCAAAAGTCTTCATTGAGTTATGATCAGTGTGAATGTTTCTTTCCGTGACGTTGCTGGTAATATAAAATCTTATATGCTGGTAATACTGAAATCTTATCGTACCAAAACAAAGTTCACAGTCTCTTTCTCAACTGTTGAATATTTCTACTAATGAACATTCAACTTCTTGGAGAAATATCCTGTCTTCCCGTCATCTTCCTGCAAGAGCCCAGCACCGATATCCACATCATTCGCATTTAAATCCATCTTGAATGGTTTTGCATAATCAGTTGTGTGTCATCGTGGGTAGTTATTAACACATATTTCTAATGCTGTCAAATGCCTTCTGACAGTCCTCTGTCCACTGACATTTCTTGCCTTCCTTTAACAATTCAGTGTGTAGAGCCGTCACACCGTGAAAATGAGGCACAACTTTCGATAAAATCGACTTAGTTCCAGGAATTGCTCCCAAGGTAAATTCTCCAATTACCTTCACTTTTAAGTCTCATGGTCCCGTTTATCTATGTCCAATAGCATGGCCAAGAAAGGTGAGTTTTGCTTTGGCAAATTCACTTTTCGCGAGGAGTCCCACCAAGCCTGCCTTCTGAAGTCGATCGAATAAGTCTGATAGATGCTGCAGTGTTCCTTCCATGAGTCACCAAATATCACAAGGTCATCAATGTACACCACAGGTTGGATAATCCGGCAATTTATTGGTTAGTCCCTGAAATATGGCTGCAAATTTTTCATACCAAATGTAAGTTGCTTGACCCACATTTTCAACGCAGTCTTGCAACCATGGAACTGGGTATACACCAATGTTTTTTAACTGTATTGACGTTACGATAGTCCACATATAATCGTTGGGTACCATTTGGCTTCGGCACCATGACTGTGGCTGCGTTCCAGTCACTGTAACGCACATTGATTATGTCAGCTTAGAGCATGCATTGAATCTCATTCTGAACCTGTGCCAACTTAAGAGGATTATGCCTGTAAGGATGTTGTTTAATCGTAACGACGTCTCCTATAGCTACATTATGCACAATTAGTTGAGTGTGTTCAAGATAATATCTGCATATCTCCACATGTGATCATAAAAACTCTTTCTGATCATTTCAATTTTTCTCATGAAGGTAAACAAAACTGTCCCAATTTTAGCCAAGTACCTCATTGTCCACTTTAATTTGAGGAATGTCTGATTCAGAATCCTCTTAACTTGGTTCCTCCTACTGTGCCGTAATCATTAACACCTTGTCCTCTGGCTTTCCTTTCCTCTCATTGTACATTTTGAGCATATTCACATGACATACGCTGTGAGATTTCTTTCTTTCTGGAGTCCCTATCAAGTATTTATCCTCACTCTATATCCGTTGTATTTGATAAGGTCCACAAAACTTGCTTTAAAAGGTTCACCTATAACTGGAAGTAACCTTATCCCCGATCATAAAAGTGCAATTTTTTAATTTCCTGTCCACTTCCTGTTTTATTGCATGCTGCAATACTTTTAAATGCTGGCTAAACAACTCCCCAGCACTATTAATTGCTTCCTAAAATTTGAGACCTAGTCCAAATGTGTGGCAATTGAATTATGATTTAAATTTTTTCCTTAATCAATATTAATGGTCCTCTCACTTAATGCCCAAAAAATAATTCAAATTGATTGAGTTTGCGCAGTTAATTTGGTGTATCCCTGATCATAAAAAGCGCAAATGGAATTCCCTTACCCTTATCATCTGGATAATCCTGATCATAAGCCCTCAACATGGTCTTTAATTTTCTAGCGCTCCCTGCAATTTTGGATAATATGCAGTCGATTTGAATTGCTTTATTCCGAAGACATCATAGTGAATAAATTAGATGTGAAGTTTGAACCTTGACCTCACTCTATCTCTATTGGTAGTCCGTGTCTATTTTTTAAAAAAAGCAATTCCTTTGCAATTCTTTTCGTTGTGATACTACATCTTGGGATGGCCTCTGGACGTCTCGTCGATGCATCCAGTATTGTTAACAAATACTGGTGCCCACCTTTTTATTTGAGGTCGGCGACCTAGCCAATCAATTAAGCCTCTTGTAAAAGATTCTTCAAATGCAGGAATAGTAAAGAAAGGTGCAGGTTTGATTATCACTTGCGTTTTTTTTCCAATTACCTGTCATGTCTGATTCGTCTTGCAACTTCAACTACATCATGTTGCAGTCCAGGTCAGTAATATGTCTCTGTCTTTCAGCCTGTGTTTTCCTCACTCTTAAATGACTTCT
The DNA here is from genome assembly GCF_047496795.1 of Chiloscyllium punctatum. Taxonomy (NCBI): domain Eukaryota; kingdom Metazoa; phylum Chordata; class Chondrichthyes; order Orectolobiformes; family Hemiscylliidae; genus Chiloscyllium; species Chiloscyllium punctatum. The sequence goes on from NC_092757.1 coordinate 34,330,937, forward strand.
CGATAGTAGCTCATGCACCGTTCACATCACCTCTTTTCGTTATCCCATTGGCAATACGATGCGATGAGCGTCTGCCCAATTATCATCTCCTTGAGTATGTCATAGTCTCAATTTCCTCAGTCGAACATCATTTTTCGGGTAATAAGACTCAGAGATACATTCAAAATTCCTAAAGTATATGCTTTTTGATAAAACTGCTTTATCCTTTTTTCTTTCTGCTGTAACTCAATTAGTTTAAATGAGCTAAAATATTTGCATGATGCCCTGTTTGGTCAATAGTTTTTTTCACAACTATCTGATGGAACAGAGTCTCTGTAAATGGCACTCCCGCCTCCTTATCTTTACATTTTTGATATCTCCTGTTTTAAGTGGTGACATTGGGGCTTCGTTGCCCACACTCAGGAAACTTCCAGGATAACACTTCTGCATTGTGTCAGTTGCCTGCGTCCCCACTGGCTTTTCAACCAGAGTTGGCAGCACTCGTACTGGTGATTCAGCTATATTTGTTTGCAAGGATAGATTGTATTCCTGGAGCTGAGAGTTTATCCAATACTCGCACCACAATTTCCCCACACCTTTCTGGACACTCTATCCTGACTTTGCATCATTATGCCCTTTTTGTCTCAAGGTGAATTCCCTTTAGCAGTACCTTTTCTGGACATAGTCTTTCTGGAGTATATATCTCCTGATCCATAAGCATAATGGACTAAGAGGATCCTGTGTCCCTTAATATTGCATCCTCTTTACATGCCCTATGTCAATAAACTTTCCATTTGCAGGTATATTTTCGAAGCAGATCTGCCACTTCCTCCTTAACAAATCTCTGATCAGCTCTGAAGCAGCATTCTAGCTTTCACTGTGCTTTCTGTTATCACTCCAACAAAACGTTCAAGCTTGTCCTGTTTTCCTGCATCTGTATTTCTTTTCCCTGAACCCACTAACACAGTGCTTTCATGTGACATAATTTATTGCAATGAAAGCGCTGGAGCTTTTGAACTTCATTCAAGTGTTTCCTTTTTAGACTGTGCTAAGTTATCCTCATGATCTTCATTGAGATCTACCTTTCCCTCCCACGTAAGGATTTCTCTTTGCCCAGTTTCTATCTCTCATGGACTGAAATTGATTGTAGAAGGCAAACCATGTTTTATGGACCAATTCGTAATCATCAGCCACTTCAGCTGCCAGCCTTGCCGTTTTAACTCTCTGTTCTTCCAACTGTGTTTGTATTATGCCAGGCAGTGAATCTTTGAACTCTTACAAAGTAATTGTATCTCTCAGAGCATCGAAGGTTTACTGTATTTTTAAAGCTGTTTCCAGATCTCAAAATTACTTTCCTTGATCCTTTCAAACTCAATATAGGGTTTGACCAGGATCCGTCCTTATATTCCAGAAACGTTGTCTGTCGGATTCTGGCACAAGCTCATATGCACTTACTTTACCTCCTCATACACCCCAGATCCCTCATCTGATAGTGTGGTGTTGCGATTACTTGCCAAAGTCAACCTACAAGTTTTGTTTGGATAAACAAAACCCACAAGGTCACTGGCCACTGCAATTGCTTCGCCACTTTTTCAAAAAAATGGAAAAGGTTTCCAAATCCTACTCATCAAATTTAGGTAAGGCGTGAATATAATTCAAAAGGTTTCGCACCAGGTGTTTGACTACCATGGGTTTGCTCATCCTCACTCTGTTCCTCACTAAGCTCACCTTCACTCTTCATCTCCATCCTTTTAAGCTGACTTTCCATTCTCAGTGTATATCTCTGAAGCACAAACCCTCTTTATTTTTCTTTCACTCCTGCTGAGGACATTCATTGTTTTTTTTCTTTCCTCTGCTAAATCTATTCATTCTCTTTCTTCCTCTACTGATTTTAGCCGTAACTCAAACTGCTCCATTTCCGCTTTTAACTCAAGCTGCTTCATTTGCAATTGAAGTTTGTTCATCTCTATAGGTCTTGATGGAGTTTACAGCAAATTGAAATGCTGAGCTACAGCTGCAACCATCTCATTTTTCCTCACTTTAGGAGGTAACCTCACTGCAAGCTAGTCCGCTAATTCCTGCAGCTTGCACTTAAGTGCATTCTGTAAAAAAACCCAAGGTCACTTCTTCCACCTCCAAAACATCCTTGGTTCCTGCAAAAGCCATTGCTATCTGAAGCTCTGTGTCTCCACCAAATCAACACGCGAATTAGGAGACACTAATACTTGCTACTCTCTGCCTAAATCCGGCAAATGGCCCCCATTCTGTTATGAAACAGGTCCGGAACCACAGAACATTTTAAGCAGCTCACCCAGACCGTAGCTTTGTTAGTTTTTAAATGGTAGAGTAGAGTGGATCTTCCCAGAGTGAATTAGCTGGTCAGACTGCCGAGTTTTAAACAAATAGCATTTATTTACAAAATTATTGAATGAAACACAATAAACTAAAAATAGAATACCTGAATATCTAATCCTGTATAAACCCGACAGGGTATCCAGACTTAAGGATCCTATTCCAAAATACTTTCAACAATCCCAATAAGCAAACCCCTTAGCACCAAGAGTAACATTGACACAAATGCTTACAGGTTATAATGTCAGAAGGACAGAAGGAGGAGGAGAGAGTCCAGTTCCAACAGTGACACTAACTTAACTAAACCCAGAACTGATCAAACCTGTCCAGCTAGAGAGTTGCCCAAGTCCTCTTGATTATCCAAGTTTCTTCCTAAAAACTAGAAAGCCTTCTGGCTGAGACATTACCTGTTAGATATACAGAAAATCATCCCAATGAAACTTTCAAAGTTCAGACATATTGGAATCTTGGTTCATCTAGACTCCCTGTAAGAAAACCTATGGTCAACATAACCTTGTAAAAGGACCGGTTTTGTCACATGCCACATATGGCTTTAGGCTGAATTCATTAAATGTAAGTCTTCCTGCTTTGAAGCCAATAAAGTGTATTCAACTGTTTGTGAGTTTACATAAAACAAAGCTGAATCGCATTGTGTGTTGAAGAGTTCAACATTGTTTTATTAGAGCAACGAGAGAAATATCCAGACACCTCACACGTCCTGTGTATGGTCAGGAAAAATAGGCCCAATGAGAATCTATTGGCTGGTGTCTGGTCTAGTTGAGGAGAGATCAGCAGTTTACATACATCGAGGTCGCGTATTTTGTAGGTGGCTGTGTTCTGGGGGGGGGGGGGGTCAGGTGTTTACAGCGTTGCAAACGTCTACACAGCAGAATCATCTAGCCTGTGATAAGGAAACATCCATCATTCCCACTCACAACTAACTTCACAAGAGCAATTGGCGATGGGAGATTTGACCAATAGTCAGCGATGTCTACATTCAATCAAGTCCAGTTGTTGTTTGTGATCTGAAGGTCCCATACTGAAAGGGGCAAACTGTATTTGCTTGTTCAGTTACTGTGTTTGACGTCTGTCTCCATGGATCCTAATGATCTCGCTGGATGGTCTCCTTTTTCTATTAGTAAGGGGCTTCTTGCAATGATTTATACCATTGCAGCATCAGATACATCACCTGCAACACTAACAGGAATCAGCAGTTGCAGAGGCGGGAAGAGGAGAGGTCAGAATCTGTGAGTAGACTGCAATGTTCTAATAATGGATCAGAATCTAAGAACAGGAGACTGGAATGTTGCACCAATGGTTCAGAATCTGAGTACCCTCGGATGGAATGCTGAAACAATGGATAGGAGTTTATCCGAGGGTCTTTCCTATGTTTCCTGGTATTGGAACATATTACCACTTCGGATTTATAGTGTACTACTGATTATACAGGCTGGTTACGATCCCATGCTTGCTACTGTTGGCGTTTCTGGTAAGTCTCCCCATCTCTATCTATTTATTAACCCCATGATCCATGGTGAAATTCATTGCTATTTTTGTTAAATATATTTGGCAAACTACTGTCTTCAGTTTCAAATGCAAATCCATTCATTTCCACCAATTTCAAAACCGCCCTCACCCCCGCCCACACACATATCTGAGAACAAGACTGTTTACAATCCGGAAGTCCCTATTTGCCCTGAATTGATTTATGTCTTCACATTTTTTCCATCACCAAACAGACCCACTACCAGCTCCATGGTATCCCTATTTCACAGCTTGACGTTTGTGCAGTTGCTAAATACACCATTATACAGGCCTTGGAAAATTTCAGACTTTATGGTTCCAGCTCTCTTCTTATCATTCTTTCCATTACAATGTTTCCATCATGACCTTGTTCTTGTCTCTAAAGTAAATGCATGTCGGGACACTATGTCAGAACAGTAATGTCGCTGGCCACGTCATTCAGTGGTCCAGGTTACTACACGAAAGACACTGTTTCAAATCCTATCTCAGACGATGAGAGAACTTAAACTCAAATGACAGGAACTGGAAATAAAAGCGAATGTCACCAGTATAACCCCACTAGCATTTTGTCAATAAAGATTGTGAGAAGGTTTATAGCTCGGGTGCTCATTGTTGTGGTTCTGTTCACCGAGCTGAGAATTTGCGCTGCAGACGTTTCGTCCCCTGTCTAGGTGACATCCTCAGTGCTTGGGAGCCTCCTGTGAAGCGCTTCTGAAACCACACTACCATACATCAAGAGCATTTCCGAACATACAGCCAGACTACTGCGACCAATAGGACTCATAACAGCATACAAACCAACAGCCACTCTCAGACAACAACTCACCAGAACCAAGGACCGGATACCGAGCATTAGCAAAACCAGCGTAGTGTGCAAAATCCCATGCAAGGTCTGCATAAAACACTACATAGGACAAACAGTGAGACAGCTAACTATCCGTATCCATGAACACCAACTAGCCACAAAACTACGCGACCAGGTATCCTTAGTAGCCACACATGCTGATGACAACTAGCATGAGTACGACTGGAACAACACTACTGTTATTGGACAAGCCAAACGGAGAACAGCCAGGGAATTCCAAGAGGCATCGCACTGATCCACAGATTCAATCAATAAGCACATCGATCTGGACCAAATATACAGAACACTGCAACGAACAGCTGGAACTGAAAACCGGAAGCGGCAGAGACAAACCACTATAAATGCCGGAGGAGACATCACAGAAGTGCTTCACAGGAGGATCCAAAGCACTGAGGATGTTACCTCGTCAGGGAACGAAACGTCTGTAACACAAATTCCCAGCTCAGCAAATAATACCACAACATTTTGTCAATAAGTTTATCTATTTCACTTATGTTCTTTGGTAAAGACGTCTAACATTATTACCTGGTCTGGATAAAGACGACGTCAGGTCCACAGCAATGTGTTTTGCTCTATATTGCCTTAAGGAGTGGCCTCACAGGAAAGGGCATTTCGTAAGGTCAACAAACGGTGCCCTTAACAGCGATGCAGACATCTTATCTAATAACAACACATGAAGTTTGGGAATAAAAGGAATGATGCGAGATATCAGAAGAATGAGGTCGTGCCAGAGTAGCTGAGCAGGATTGGCAGCCTTGGATCGAGATAAAATAGAATTAGCATTTCGAGTCCAATGACCATCCATCAGAACTGCACACAACTGGGAAATCGTGTGATTGATGTTGGTGACAGGGACGTCTGTTGTGAAGCGGAGAAGGAGGGAGTTGAACAGGTATAGAAAGAGAGCAAAAGAGATAAAGAAGCAAGTTGATGGATTGTTGATGACAAGCTGGATTGGAAATAATAAACAAGATTAATCTTATTTATTTTTCTCCTGCCGCCATATTAACGAAAACCCTGTCCATGTAATGTATACATCTTATAACGGTTGGAAGTGAGTTATGTCCCTTTGTCTCCCTTTCCTAAGAGTATTTTCTTTTAATTCATTAATGGGACATCATGTAATTCCCTTTCCACGTTGTCCTTGAGTAGCTGTTGGTGAGCTGCCTTCCTGACCACTGCAGTCAGTGGGCTGTAAGCACTTAATGCTTAGCTCCGTCTGGTTTACTTTCTTTGAGACTTTATAGTGAGTGATTGGTCTTGGACATTTCAAACGGCAGCCGGGTGGTGACAACATTGCTATGGGTCTAGGGTCACATGTAAGCCCGATTATTTGAAGATGATAGATCTCATTGCTTGAAGGGCATCAGTGTGTCAGATGGGGGTTTCTGACAATCCTTTCATTGTTTCTTAAGTCGTGATATTTCATTGAACTCAAATTCCAATATTTGCCGTGTTGGGATTCGAATCTGTGCTCTCAGTCATTGCCTGAGTCGCAGCGTCAATAATTCGGAGATAATACAGCTAGGCCATCGCCTCCTCAGCATCTTCAAACAACTCCAAAGGCAATAATGGTGTTGCTGTTGGCGTGGCTGTGCTGGAAGTAAAGCGTTTCGCAAAGCAAAGAAATGATTTGGCAAAACATACCATCCTTCTCATTTTCTATTTGTGAGAATGTGAGATGATGTGAAGTGCTCTTTGTGAAAAGGAGCTAAATGCCCTTGGTCACGAGTCACTGACAGAATTCATACATAGCAGCAAATCATCAGCACAGTAAATTGTATACTGTCCTTCATTGAAGAATGATTCAAAAGTAGGCGTGAAGACACCTCCCTGCAGTTGTCGAGAGATATTAAAACAGCACGTGGGGCACTGTGGACAGATTTTCTTTCCATTATAAGGAGTGATCTCCTTGCTGCATTGAGATAGTGTAAAGGAGTTTGACCAGACTAATCCCTGCAGTAATGGTACCATGAGGAGAGTGTGAATGAAATGAGTGTTTAATTTGTAATGCTGCAAAAGATTAAAAAGTGATTGCAAGATAACTTGAGTGTTTTGAACCATGACTCATTATGCCCAAAACAAAACAATAGCGTGAAATATGACATGTGTTTACCTGCAGTACATGATTTCGTATGTGTCCAGATACATTGATAGGAAATATTTAGCAGGATATGGGACAAGTGCAGGGAAATGGGGTTAGCATGAATGGACATTATGGATGGCATAGACCAATTTAGGCTAACATGTGTCTCGATCCTGTTAAACTCTATGACTCTCTGATAGATTACACTCTTTGTGGAGACCCCAGGTTGGTTGCGAGAGAGCTGCAGATTCTGAATGAACTCTCTCCATCTCAACGTACAGTTGGAGGGAGACCCTGCACTGAGCAACATGTTGTTCACAAACATGTCAGCAGCTACACTCTGATAGAGTTGGCCATTCCCAAAAGTTTCTGATCTCCATGCAGAATACGAGCCTGTCTTGTCGGAGATGGCAGATGCCACCTTGCGACTTGGGACATGCCATCCGCTCCAATCCATTAGCAAACCACATTAATGTAACACGTGTGCATCATTAGCACACATTAGCACCAGGAGGAACAGCTTGGGGTAGTCTGTCTGGGCAGTCTCTGCTTCATTGGTTTGTCGTGTTGCAGCATCAATGACATCCTCCTATTTCAGTGCAACAGTTTGGAGGGGCTGAATGGTTCCTTCTTTTTGTGTGTCAGCGTCTTGAGGGGTTGCATGTTCTCCTACTTATCGCAGGGAAGAGGTTCGTTATTGGGTGACTCGTGGTAGCTGCTAACCAGCGTGTTGTGCTGACTAGACTCCTTATCGTCCTGTCTAATAATAGACAAACAGGAGGCTGGAAGAATACAAGAAGCCAGACAGCAGCAGGAGATGGAGAAGTCAATATTTCCGGTACAACCGTTCTTCAGGATTGGGGGTAGGGGTAGGGGGAGCTGCAGATAAAAAGGGGAGGAAATGGTCGGGGGGAGGGGGAGAGCAGGGGAAGGGGAATTGAAATGGGTGGTGACGTGGAGCTCACATCTGCCATCTTTGTGCCCGGCTGTGATAAATGGTAAAATGTGCCCTTTTTTATGTAGAAAAGACCACATCGGAAGCACCTGATGCAGTACACAAGGTTGGAAGGTATGCAGGTGAATCTCTGTTCCACTTGAAAGGACTGTTTGGGGCGCTGGATGGAGATGAGTGAGACTGTGTGCCAGCAGGTGATGCATCTTTTCCGTTTGCAGGGGCAGTTGTCAGTGGGGATTGGAAGGTTGGTGGGGCGTGTGGCACGAACCAAAGATTTGCAAAGGGAATGGTCCTTGTGGAAGATGTGGCAGGTGTTGGGATCCAACCTAGTTTCCTGTATCTGGTGCTTCCGATGTGGTCTTCACTGCATCGGCAATCACAAATGGAAACTAAGGGGATATTTTGCTCAGCATTACAGCTGGGCCCATAAGGGCTGAGCTGACCTCCCAGTCACTGCCTATTTCAATTCCTTCTCCCAAGCCCTTTCCAACGTGGCCATCCTTGACTTCCTCCATTGCCACAATGAAACAAAGCGCAAATTGGAAGAACAACACTTCATCTTCTCCCTGGGCAGCCTACAGCTCGGGGGACTCAACATTGAGTTCTCCAATTTCAAATAACCTCCTCTCCAATCGCCCAAAAACATTCCAGGCTCCTCCTCCTCCCTTCCATTCCTCTGGTCAGCCCTGCTTCCATCTCCCAACTGGATTCATTCCTCCCATCGACCAACCCAGTCATAAACTCTACTTTGTTCACCTATCTCCACATCACCATCCTGTCTCCTCCTCCCCCACCTGGCCTCTTTCAATGTAGACCCCCTTAACCCCCCCCCCCCCCCCCCACAAACTCGCAGTCCTGAAGAAGGCTTTTATTCAAGTCGTTGACTTCTCAACTCCTGATGAGTAGTCTCTTTTGTGTGTTGTTCCGGCGTCTTGACTGTCTACTTTGAATTCCAATATTTGCAGATTTTTAAAATAAATCTCTTTTTGTTTAAGAAACAACAGAGAGTGAATGTTCTGTGTCTCTTCTTATCAAATAGTTTGGATGGGCTGAATGTCGTTCAACGAAGCCAGCTTGAGATGCTGAATAAGCTCCTCTTTCTTTATTGTGGAAATGGCCAGGGTCCAGCAGTGCTGACACACGAATGTTACCTGCACGTTAACAGCATGATCTTGAATATTGTCCAGGTTTTGATGCTTTATGTGACCTTCACTGAAGATCTTCACTTCTGATCGAATGACGGAAGGAAAAGCATTGATGAAGCAGCTGAAGCTATTTGTGCTGATGAAGCTACCCTGGGGATCACCCACAGAGATATCCAGAGAATGAGAGGATTGATGTCAATCAGCCACATTGTGTTTTGAATGACCCAACCAGTGGGGAGCTTCCAACTGATTCCTATTAAGTTTAATCTCGTTCCGAGCCTTTCAAAGATTACTCATTCAAATATTGATGTAATGTCAGGGCCAGTCACTCTGACGCTGTGTTCATATCTTTTGTTCATGTCAATAGACCAAAGTATATGTGTGGGGTTCGTTCCTTCTCTCAGAGGATAGAGATTGTTGGGGCCTCTCTATCCCAGACAGTTGCATCCCTGAAATGATTGGGAGGGGACTTTCAGAGAGTCGAGGGATACAAAGGTTTGGGCATGAAAGATAAATTGCTGCCAAGAGCAGAACAGAGTTGACGTGACTGAAGGGAAGGGCAGATTTGAGCGGATAAATAGCCTCGTGTTATTCCAACCTTCCCTAGAGTCCAATCAGTTTGTGGACTCTTCCATTTCCTGTGTTACTGCCCTGAAGGAGCTGAATGGACTGATCCTGTCGCTATGTAACATGATACGAGTGCTGCATGATCTATTCTCGGTTCAATTGTATAGGTTCGATGGGCTGATTGGCCTCCTCTTGTAACTGTATATCAGGCTCCCGTGGTTGAAAAGCCTTATCTTGTCCTGGTATAACTGAAATCCATATTGACTAAATCTACCACCCGAGCAGAAAGCGAGCACTGCAGATGCTGTAGATCAGAGCCCACAAGTGTGTATTGGAAAATCATGGCAGTTCAGGCAACATCCGAGGAACAGGATAATCAATGTTTTGGACATTTTTGATGAAAGGCTTATGCCCGAAATATCGATTCTCTTTTTTCCTGCCTGACCTGCTGTGCGTTTTCCAGCGCCACACTTTTTGACGTTTACCACCCCGACCTAGTCAACCTTACTGGTCGCGTTTTGACATAACTTTAAGAAATTTTTCAAGCATGATCTCCCACACACAAACATAGAAACATAGAAAAATACAGCGCAGTACAGGCCCTTTGGCCCTCGATGTTGCGTCGATCCAAGCCCACCTAACCTACACTGGCCCACTATCCTCCATAAGCCTATCTAATGCCCGTTTAAATGTCCATAAAGAGGGAGAGTCCACCACTGCTACTGGCAGGGCATCCCATGAACTCACGACTCGCTGAGTAAAGAATCTACCCCTATCATCTGTCCTATACCTACCACCCCTTAATTTAAAGTTATGCCCCCTCGTAATAGATGACTCTATGCTTGGAAAAAGGTTCTCATGTTCAACCCTATCTAAACCCCTAATCATCTTGTACACCTCTATCAAGTCACCCCTAAACCTTCTCTTCTCCAATGAAAACAGCCCCAAGTGCCTCAGCCTTTCCTCATATGATCTTCCTAACATAGTAGGCAACATCCTGGTAAACGTCTTCTGCACCCGTTCCAGGGCCTCCACATCGACAAAGCCATTCTCAATATTCTTAATCAAACCCTGTCATTACAAATTAGTGTACATCTTATCATTCAAAACTTTCTCAAGTAACATACCTACCAGAGATGTTAAACTTACTGCTCCATAGTGTCAAGGCTTTGTTTTCAGTCGTACTTAAGTAAGGGCACAATATTTGATATCCTCCAGCCTTCCAGTATCTCAACTCTGGTTAATGATGATCAAAATCATCAGCCAGGTCCCCCGCAAATGCTTTTCCAGCCGCTTAGCATATTATTGGATATATCTGGTAAGGGACGTGAGATTTATACATACTCATGTATTCTACTACGTCCAGTACCTTCTATACTCTGATATGGACTGTCCCTAAGAAATAACCAAGAACTTCGCCAAGTTAACAAGTATTCATGTCTTTCTACATGTTAAACACAGAGGAGAAATATTCGTTGATGATCTCACCCATCTCTTATGGTTCCACACATACATGTCACTCTGGTCTTTGAGGGGTCCTATTTTCTAAATAGTTATGTGTTTTCCTTTAATATACTGAAAATACCATTTTGGATTGATCTTAATCTTCTCAGCCAAGGCTTTTTTCATGTCCCCGTTTCGCCCTATTGATTTACTTCTTCAGTAAATTCCTATATCCCTTATATACCTCCAGGGATTCCCTTGATCCCAGCTGCCTGTAATGGAGTTGTTTTTTTTTCGGTCAAAGCCTAAATATCTCTGGTCATCCATGGTTCCTCATTCCTGCCAACTTTCCTTTCACCCCCACATTAACAAATAGACCTTGAACTCCAGTATCTCACCTTCAAAGGACACCCACCTGCCAGAGGTCCCTTTGCCGACAACAAACTATTCCATCAAACCCCTGCAAACTCCTACGTAATTCCATCTAAATTCGTCTTGCCCCAATTTAGAACTTGAAGCTGTGGACCAGTTTTGTCTCTCTCCATCAATATGTGAAAATTAATAGAACTATGGCCATTGGTTCCAAAGTGCTCCCACACTGTCACCTCCATCACTTGTTCTGTCATATTTCCTAAGAGGAGGTCGAATTTTGCTCCTTAACGAGTAGGCGCAACTGCATACTGCCTGATGGAATTTTCCTGGCGCAATTAATGGATTCCACCCTACCAAATCCTTTAACGCTCTGGCAGTCCCAATCAATGTTATACAAATTAAAATACCAAATATGACAAACCTTTTGCTTCTGCATGTCTGCAAGTATATTAATTCCTGGTGACGATTTCGGGGCCGATAGTACAGCCCCTATAACATCGCCATACGCCTTCCTATTTATTAGCTGCTTTCACAAATTATCGCTGTTTGATCCTTCAGTTATTTCATCTCTGATTACTGCTATGACACTCCCCTTAATCAGAAATGCAACTCCCCCTTCCCTCTTTCCATCATTCCCTGTTCTGTCCAAAGCTATACCCTGGCATATTAAGTTGCTAGTCCTGTCCCTCCCTTAGCTATGTTTCTGTAATGCCTGAAATATCCCACATAGCTATCCATGCTCTGAGTTCTTCGGCCTTACATGTCAGTCCTCTTGCATCGAAATAAATGCAATTTAATAAAAACAGGCATTCTTGCTCCCTGTTGTTTTCCAGCCTGATCTATCTTTTCACTTTACTGTTTCGGATTGCTGTATCTCCTTCCAGCCTTGCACTTGGCTCGCTGCTCTTGAGGATCACACCCCCTGCCAATCTCATTTAAACCCTCCCTTGGAGCACGAGCAAACCTGCCCACCAAGATATTTGTTCCCCCTACAGTGCATATGCCACCTGTCCCTCTTGAACAGATCAACTCTGTCACAGAAAACACCCCATTGACCTAAAAATCTGAGTGCCTACCACCCCCCCCCCCCGCACCAATTCTTCAGTTATGTATGTATTTGCCATATCATGCTATTCTTACTTTCTTGAGCTCATGAAACAGAAAGTAATCAGAAGATTACTACTTTGAGGTCTTGGTTTTAAACTTTTCTCCTAGCTCTCTGTAATCACTCTGGAGGACGTAATTGCTATTTGTGATGCCAAAGTGCACAATGACTTCGGGATGCTCACCCTCCCCCTTACAGCCGCTGGGAGACTTCCTGCAAACTGGAACCTGAGACATAGCACAACTTGCTGGATTCCCGTTTGAGGCCCCAGAATCTCCAAAGTGCCCTCCAACAAACGACTCTCCTATCTCTAAGATTCTGTTTAAATTTACCCTTTCCTGCTGTGCTCCAAAAACAGTGGTAGTGCCACCAACTTGGCTACTGCTGCTTTCCATTGAACGGCCGTTCCCTCCAACAGTATCTGAAGTGGTACACTTGTTTTCGAGGGGAATGGCCACAGAGGCTGCACGCTCTGCCTACTCCCTTTGCCATGCCAAACCTACTCCTTGCCTGGAACACGATAGGGAGCAAAGACTGGCTGTTGGATTAAATAATGTTTATTGAAATGCAACAGGGCAGACAGGTAAGACTGATGAACTCAGGGCATGGATGTTTCTCTGGGACTGTGCCATTATCGTCACGACAGAAACATGGCTAGGGGTGGGTCTTGGGCGTGACCACCACACTAAAGCAGTTATATATAAAGTTTGCAGCATCTCGATAATCCTGAGTGCATCCAGTTCCAGCTCCCAAACCTGCTGTCGCAGGAGCTGCAACTGGGTGCAAATTCCACACGTGTCGTTAACAGGGACAGTGGAAATCTCTCTGAGCTCCCACAGGAGGAACGTGCAACTCGTCTTACTGCCATCTTGACTGCTGTAATAATAAATTAAAATGACTTTATTTGAGCTTGCCTGTACGTTTTTTCTGAGCTGCTGCTGTCTGAAGCCTCTCATACCAATGACTTACGACTTACTCTGCTACCAACAGCATTTCCTCTACTCCTCCACATGTACTTTTGTTTAGGGAAGAAGGAATACACTACAGTAATGCAATGCTTGTGCCTTAAACATTCCTTGACACCAAGCCCGTGGCGACCTGTTCTCCAGAGCACGTCATTACTTGTACTTGGAGGTGGTCTTGCTGAATCGTCCTCCTACTGGTGGTGACTGAGCTGAGGCAAATATTCAGCCCAACAGCCAATCCACGTTGTCGCAGTCCACTGGTCCTCTCTGTCTATTAGTACTGCATTTATGAAATCCTTGCAACCGTCGATTGCACTCCAAACTGTGTCTCACTACAAAGGGAGAGAAGTTATGTTCCAGTGAATATAGGGATGTTGGAAGAAGAATTGCATTAGACATTGGAGCAACATTCTGGCTATCTGCGCAGTGACTCTGCTTTTCTGTTCATTTCCGTTATATTTATGCTGATCATGCCACATTCTACTTTCCTGCATTTTCTCTATAACCAACCATTGTTTAAAAATCAGACTGCCTCAGCCTTCAAGTTGTTCAATGACCTATCCTCAAAAGCCCTCAAAATTGTCTACAATTGTTTCCCTCTTACTGTTGGGAGACTTGGTGGGCTTTAATCCCATTCCTTATTTCTAGCACTGTATGTGAGAGTTTTGCCAACATTGGATGTTATCGTATCCCATCACACCTTCGCTGCGGCCAGAGGCAAGGGAAAAATAAACATGTCAGAACTGGTGCTCTTCTCCCTCATATTCCACATCAGCCTAAGTTACAGTTCACCCAGATCTGGAGATTTGCCCATTCTTTAACCTGCATCAATTTCAAATTCTTCCTTTGCTTCTATATCAAATCGTTCAAGGGGCACACTGTCACTCTTCCTGAATCCAGGAACTGCTTCTCCCAACCGAAGACCAGTATGAAGCCCGTGTTTAACATATCATGTAGCTCAGTGAACAGGCTGTCCCCTTTGTCTCCAATACCCCACCCCCCTTCTTTCTGCTGTTACCTTCTTCCTCTTAATAAACTGATATAATGTCTTTGGATTCTTGTTAATCTTACCCACTAATATTTTATCACGATCTCCCTTCTGCTCTTCCACTGACTTTTCATGATTAGTCCGACAGTTTCTATATTCATTTCGTGCATCCATTGACCTGCTCACTTTGTACCTGTTTTAAGCTTGTCTTTTGTTTTTAATTCTGTTCTGATTTTTTTTGTTGACACCCGAGGTTCTCTGGGCTTGTTTTCCAAATTTTCATCTTTCTTTTAACACGTTGGGCGGACACTCTCATTAATTCCATTTTGATCAAGTGATTCCCCAAACCCCCGCCGCGCGGTGTTCTGCTACAGTTTCAGCTTGAAGGCACTGCACTCTGGCCAGATCCCGTCATGTTTATTTCATAAAATCGGTCTCTCCAATGCAGAAACCTTTTATTTACCAGATAGTGCGTTTTTAAAAATCTTTTCCTTACCAAACATAAAATGTATGATGTAATGGTCACTGGCCATTTACTGGTCTCCCAATCCTGCCTGAAATATCCTGACTTCATTCCCCTCAGTGAGGAACATCACTGCCCCACCGATTGTTGTATCTGCTCCATGAAGATACAAAGAGCTTTCTTGCAATAAATTTCAAGGCATTTGTCCCCTCTTAAAATATTATCACTGCCCTAATTAATGCTTGGAAATGAAATGCATGTGTATAATAAACCTATTATTGTTTTTACACACCTCAGTAAATTGGTTTTATATCTGCTCCTGTACTTTCTTTTATCTGGGGGGTCTATAATACGTCCCCAGTAGTACCTCTGCCATGGTTTTGATCCTGAGCTCTAACCACCAAGCCTCATTAGAAGATCTTTCCAAGGTATCGCTCCTCCTTAGTGTAGTAGCTGACTCCATAACTAATAATGCAGCACCACCTCCTCTTTTACCCCTCTCCTGTCCTGCCTATAGTTCTTGTACGACAGGACCTTGACTTATCAGCACTGACCTCCCTAAAACGCATCTCAGTAATGACAACAATGTCACATTTCCACATGTCACCTTGTTCCCTTATCACGTCTGATCGTCCGATAATATTCCCAGCATTAAGGTAAAAAACAGTCACCTTGGAATATAACACCTGGAATGCTCTGTACCTGGGAGTCCTTCAGTCATTCCCTGTTCCTTATTAAGCTGCCCAATTCATGAACAAATCTGTAACTCTGTGACTGATTTACTATTTGTTGAAATGCAATTTCGTTTTTAATGAATGTATTAATTAATGCAATTTTACAGAACTGAACAGTCTGCTCCACATTCAATGAGTTTCTGCTGATTAATTCCCTGCTCAGTGTGCAGACTGGACAGCCGTCAGTCTAAGGGAAAATGAGGATGGCAGATACTGGAGGTCAGAGTGGAAACGTGCGGCACTGAAAATGAACAGCTAGTCAGGCAACATCTGAGGAGCAAGAGAGTCAAAGATTTGGGCATCATCCCTTCATCAGCAGCGCATTCGTGTCTTCCTATATTTTTCATTCATGGTTCACAGGATATTGGAAACCATACATGCTAAGTGAAGCAGCACGGTATATAGCCCTGAAATGGATAACAGTCAATCAGTTGGTTGGACAGGGAGTAGACAATTTCAGGTGAAGTACAGACTAATTGAAGTACAAACATAAGAATAGATGAAACCCCTGGGCCAGAGGGGAAACACCCTAGGTTGCTACAGGAAAAGAGGGAAGAGATTTCTGCGCCTTTGGCGATGATTTTTACGTGCGTCTTTACTCTCCATTGGGGTAGTGCCAGATGATTAAGGTTGGCAAACGTTACTCCCTTGTTCGGGAAAGGGAATTAGGATAATCCTGAGAATTACAGTTCAGTCAGTCTTACATTAGTATTGGGCAAAGTAGTGGAGAGGATTCTGAGAGACAGGCTTTATGATTACTTGGAAAATCATAGCAAGATTATAAATAGTTAGCACGGCTTTGTGAAGGGCAAGTCATGCCGCCCAAACCTTATGGAACACTCTGACGATGGGATCAAACACATTAAAGAAGGGAGAGCAGTGGATGCGTAGTGCATGGATTTTAGCAAGGCTTTTGATCACGTTCCCCATGGTAGATTCATTCAGAAAGTAAGGAGGTTTGGGATACAGAGAAACTTGTCTGTCTGGATACAGAATTGAGTGGCCCATGGAGACACAATGTGGTAGTAAATGGTAAGTGTTCAGTCTGCAGCTCGGTGAAAAGTGGTGTTCTGTCGGATTCGGTTCTGGGAACTCGACTGTTTGTGGTTGTTATATATGATTTGGATGAGGAAGTGGAAGGGTGGGCTATTTCATTCTTCGATGGAACAAAGGTTGGTAGAATTGTGGATAGTGTGGAGGGCTGTTGGAGTTTGCACTGGGACATGGGCAGGATGAAGAACTGGGCTGATAAGTGGCAGGTGGATTTCAACCAGGAAAAGTGTGAAGCGATTCATTCTGGACAATCAAATGTGAATGCAGAATACAGGATAATAGATAAGTCGTGCTCATCAGGTGCCCAACAATTCACCCTCCTGTCTAGGCACCTTCCCCTCTTACCACAGGAATGGTAGACCTGTGCCCACCACCACCCCCCGGCCCTAAAGATCCTTCCACATACATCAAGGTTTCAATTGCAGTTCCACACATGTCAGCTACTGTATCCGTTGCTCCCAATGTGGTATTCTATACGTTAGCGAGATAGGGTTTCTACTCACAGAGCATTTCAGACATCATCTCTGGGACATCCGCATCAACCAAACACTCTGCCCCGTGGCCAAAAGCTTCAACAACTCCTCCCACTCTGCTGAGGACAGGAAGGTCCAGGGCTTCATCCATCGCCACTCACTTCCCACCTCAACTTCAACCTCGGGGCACTCCAACCCCATGGCATCAATGCGGATTTCACCAGTTTCCACATTTCCCCTCCTCCCACCTTATCACAGTTCCAAACTTTCAACTTAGCACCGACCTCAGGACCTGTCCCATCCTTTTAGTCAAAGTGGGAAAGGGTTTTTTTTTTAGATTTCCTGCGGAGTGGAAGCAGGCCCTTTGTCCCAACAAGTCCATCCCAAACCTTCGAAGAGTAACCCATTTCACTTTGACTAAGGCATCTATTACTATGGGCAATTTAACATGGCCAATTCACCTGTAGGAGAAAACCGGAACACCTGGAGTAAAGCCATGCAGACACATGGGAGAATGTGCAAATTCCACGTAGAGCGTCGCCTGAGGCCGGAATCGAAACTGGTCCCTTGCACTGTGAGGCAGCAGTACTAACCACTGATCAACCGTGCCCATATGTCCATCTTCCTTCCCGCCTATCCACTCCACCCTCCCCTCCGATATATCACCATGACCCATACCTCCATCCAACTATCGCACTCTCAGTTCCCTTTCCCCAGCCCCAACCCCTCCCATTTATTACTCCACCCTCATGGATCCCATTCTTATTGCTGACTGAGGGCATTTGCACGAAACGTTGATTTTCCTGCTCCTTGGATGCTGCCTGAGCTGCCGTGCTTTTCAAGCTGCAGCCTCACGACTCGAGCTTCCAGCATCTGCTGTCTTCGCTTTCGTATTGTTGACATCTCCACTCAGTGTCTGTCCAGGTTACAGATGTATAAGTCTGGGAGGTAGGCCAGATGCCATCACTGTAAGTAATTTATGTGGTGTACTTCTGACACTCCATGTCCTCGCATCTGCTCTCTAGGACAGGGTCTGACTGAAAATGAATTTGTAAAGCATGGTTGCTAGCCAGTCAATGATGTCTAATTTGGACAGCATTTGTACTGACATAGAGACCAATGGTAGCCTCGTGGCTCGTTTCTCACCGGCCCAAGGTAGATTCCAAATGTTTTGTTGTGAAATAATGCTTGAATGACTTCCCTGAATCACGTGGTCGTGCTCTGGATATATTTAGGTGCAGGCCAGTATCTCTCTGAGTGCCACAGGCAGCTATGAGGTTCAGTAACACTCTGCCCGAATTCAGATCCTTTTGAATCTATTTTCAACGAAGCTTATGATTGCAAGGAGATGAGTTTAGTGATCCGAAAAGTAATCTGATATTTGCTATTTTTCATGAATTGTGCAAAGATAAGATGAGAAGTATGATTATTCAACCAAACAGTAATTGCATCAGCTCTGAAAACAGTGAGGTTGATGTCATATTTATGGAACAAAAATGCAAACTCCTGTCAACATTTAAATATTCAAAAATAGAGAATGTAAATTTTGTTTTATTTCGAACAAAGAATATGCTATCTGACTATAGACGTGATTACAATTACATACTCACTGTCGGTATTCAAATAAAAACATTGTCACACCAACATTTGGCATCTGATCGATTATATATTAAGATTGAGAAAATAATTGAACAATCATATGGAAAAAGCGTTCTTATATATTTAAATAACCATCAGTTTAATTTCTCACTTAAATGTACGAGCTTCAGGTATTTACCAACAATTGAGAAATTACAATAATTCAACATGCACAGTGAATGTTAACTTAAATAAATGATTTGTGATATTACAATGTAGCGAACAATAATTTGAAATTTTACTTTTTTAAAGAATGAATGGCTTTTAGTGCGAAATTTGGTTAGTGATAAAAAACGATGAACATATTTCCGTTTGAGAGAAAAGTCAAACATTTACAAAGTGTTTTGTGGCAAAGCAAAGAAATATTTTTTTAGTAATTGGGATACAAGAATTAAAATAGTTATGTGCTGACTAATAATTAGACTTCATCATCAAGCTGACATTGCAATACTTGCATTTTAAATGGTTATGCTGCAGCAACGATGATCAAATATTTGTCAGCATTTAAAAACAGGAAATAAACAGATACTGACGTTGACTTGCATCTGTACATGATAGAGTACAGAACTTTAATGGACAGAAGGAGGTTATTGGGTCACAGTGTATGCATTAGCTCTGGAAATGTCTTCCAAACTCCTCCCATTTTCCACCCTTTCTCTGTCGGTCTTCACATTCGTAATTTACAAATTTATATCCAGTTCCCTTTTGAATCTTCATTCACAAGGCTCCCAGGCAGAGCATTCTAAATTCTAACAAATCTCTCAATAAAGAAGTTTTTCCTTATCTCACTCCTAGCTCTTGTGCTGGCAATCTTGACACTTGGACTCAGACGCTGTAATGCCAATGTACTTATTTTTTGAACAATGCAATAAGTTAACAGCTTTATCTTTTCTGCTTAATGAAGCGTAACCCTAATTGCTTGCTTCCTACCTTTAACTAATTCGTTAATTCCAGTTGTCATTCTGATTATTTATAAGGTTACTGGTATTCTTCTACAAAGTAATGTGGTGTGTGTTTGTCTGTGTGTTTCTGTGTGTGTATGCTCATGTGTGTCTGTGTGTGCTTTTGTGTGTATAAGGCTGCCTGTGTGTGCACATGTGCATGAGTATGTGTGTGTATGAGGGAGAGAGACACAGAGAGAGAGATCAATCCGCTCGAATATCTGAATTACTCCAGTCGACAGGTGGAAAAGAGGTAATGATTAGGAAGGTGGCATATTTTAACATTTGGTTAAAGAACTAGTACAGGGGTGAGGGTTTCAATTTTTGCATCATTAGGTTCTATTCCAGGGCAAGTGAGAGCTTTCAAAAATTGGCAGGTTGCATCTAAACTGGAGGAGAACAAACATCCTTCTGGGGAGGATTGCTCGTGGAAATTGGGTGGATTTAAACTAATAAACCAGGAGACTGGGAACCAAAGCAGCAGGTCAGAAACTGAGCAGAAGGTAGATGTGAATAAGACAGCAGGCATGGCCAGTCTCATTACTATGTTGAAGGATGGGTCATGTAAATGCAAAATGTGATTTGAAGATTGGAATAAATGATAGGGATGAGGAGCATAATTATAAGGGATAAACAAATAAGGTTGACCAGTGTGGGGGATGTAAGGAAGTGAAGTGTGTGATGTCAGAAAGCTAGTGTACAAAAAGTATTAGAAGGGAAAGACAAACCAATAAAACCTATTTAAAATCTTTGTACCTAAAAGCACAAAGTATTTTGAAAAATATTGAGGAGCTGACAATAGGTACGGAGACAAATGGGTATGACCTGTTTCTGATTGCTGAAACATGGTTACACGGAGATCAGTACTGGGCAATGACATGTCCAAGGGCACTCACTATTCTGGAAGGTTAGACAAGGAGGAGCAAGATGTGGAATTGACAAATTGTTTAAGTAAGCTATCAAGGCTGTATTAGGAAATGATATTGGCACGAAGGAACGACATGTAAATGAGCCCAGGCATAAACAAAACGCAAGAAAACCAATCTCTTGGGAAGAGTAAAGTTCAGTCACTGTTCACCCAAAACATTTCTGAGTTTGGAAATAATGACGGCTGGTGACAAGGGCACAACAGTTGGACGAACATGCATATTGACTCAATTAATCAACATGGCAAATGTAGCCTCGAAGAACAATTCGTAGACTGTATGAAGGATTGTTTTTGAGAGAAACATGACATGGATTCAACGAGAGAACGGGTAACTCCGGATTTGAATTCATGTGACAATGAAGGATTGATAAATGATCTTGCAGTTAAAGATCCTCCTGGAAGCAGGGACCGCAACATTATATTGGGCGAAGGAAGGAATTGGCTTGGGTGGACTGGCCAGGAATAAAACAAAACTATCACGGGCAGGACAGATAAAACAAAGGTAAAGACACAAGGAGGTACTAAATAACCTCTCAATTAAAGTAAATTGTTGAGAGGAAGAGGAATTGCGTAATGGAAAAACATTCCATGATTTGACACGGAAATCAATAATAGCATGAGGGAAATGTCTCAGTCAAATCAAATTACACAAATTAGTCACACTTTGGAGGACTGGGCAAGGCAGTGGCTTGGTGATGTTTTCGCTGAACTGTTAAGCGAGAGGCCCAGCTAATGTTCTGATGACCTGGATTTGAATTCTGCCATGGTAGATGGGGGAGCTTGAATTCAAAAGTGGAATTAAGAGACTGATGGTAATCATGAATCGATTGTAAGGGAAATCTCGTCTGGTTCACTAATGTCCTTTAAGGAAGGAAACTTCCATCCTTACTATAGATTCATTCCTCTATGGCTGAAGACGTTTCTCCTTATCTCCGATATAAAAGGTCTTCCCTTAACAAAGTTACTATGCCTTTGGGTCCTTTGCTTCCAAACAATTGAAGCATCTTTCTGACAGCTACTCTGGCCAGGCAGTTAGTATTTTGTATGATTCAGTTATATCCCCTCATCCTTGGGGTGAAAGTGAGGACTGCAGATGCTGGAGATCAGAGCTGAAAATGTGTTGCTGGAAAAGCGCAGCGGGTCAAGCAGCATCCAAGGAACATGAGAATCGACGTTTCGGGCATCAGCCCTTCTTCTATCCCCTCATCCTTCTCAACTTCCACGAGTTTAATCGCAAAGACCTCATATGTTAGGCTTTTCATTCCAGAGGTCATTCCTGGTAAGTGCCTCTGAACATGCTGCAAGGGCAGTATATCATTTCTGAGATATGGTGCCCAAACCACCACACAATAATTCAAATGTAGTCTGATTAGAGCCTTAATAGAGTCTCAGAATTACATCCATGCTTTTATATTCAAGTCCTCTCAAAATAAATGTCATCATTGTATTTGCCTTTGTGACCAATCTTGCCACTTGAAATAATGAACTTATGATGCACAATAACAAATTACCATGGAGTTACAAAAAGTAACAATGATTAAAGCATCATGGGAAATGGATCCCGGCCTTGAGTAAACTCGCTGTGTTAATCCACATGCTGCAGAATCCAGATAGGCTGCAGCTACCCACAGACAGTTTGTAAACAAACCTGACAGTGACAGACCCTGCAATACAAACCTGGAGTTGAATTGGAATGGGACAACGGAATGCCGTCATTGTGCAATCAATGTGCCAACCCTTGGTTGGGTCTAATTGATCAGAGTTATCCAACATGGTCATTCTGTTGACAGATCCGCCATGCGTTCTAAAATGAGGTGAAGACACTGAAGAATGAGAATCACCGCCAAACACCACTTAGTGCAGTAAATCGAGAATAACGACCAAAGGAGAAGATACCTCCAAGTCCATCGTAAGAAGGAGAAATCAGCACGTGGAGGCGGCAACGTGGGTGGTATACCATCATACAATGTTAAGTTAAAGCATAAGGTAGTTTATAGTATGTTTCGTTACATTATAGTACAAATATTTGTTCTAATATCAATTGTGTTCAATAAACAGATGTTGTTGTTTATGAGTCGACTCACAGTTCTTTTGGTGAATATAAGATTTTAAAACACACTGTGTCGTGATATAAAAGTTTCCTTTCAATTGGTTCTCCTGCAAGATTATCTTGAGACAATTTTGGTCGAGAACTCCCAAGTCTCTTTGCACTTCTAACTGAAGAATTTTCCCGCATTTAGAAAATAGTGCATGCCTGTATTCTTCTTACCAAAGTGCATGACCTCACACTTACCCCCATTGTACTCCATCGTACTTATTTTCCCACCCTCCTAACGTGTCTAAACCCTTTTGCAACCTCTCCACTTCCGCAATTCTACCTGTCTCTCCACCTAGCTTTATATCATCAGAAAGGTTAACCAGAATGACCTTCGAACATTTATCTAGATCATTAATTTAAAAGTAAAAAAGTCGTGGTCCCAACACTGAGCCTTGTGGAATATCACATGTCACTGGCTACCATACTGACATGATCATTTTTATCCTCACTCGCTGTTTTCTGCCTTTTTAACCTGTGTTGTTTCTTAATTCCACCCACACAGATTCTACACCATCTCTCCGTATTTCAGTGATGGGAACCGAGTGATGGGACTGCAAAACACTTTAGCATTGTCTCTAATAAATAGCTTGGACATAACTTTCCAAATGTGTTTTTTTAAACAAGTGAAAAACTCCTTTGAAACTGCTTAAGACATTAGATAATGTCGAATAGACGTCTGAATAGTGCAGCTTCCTTGCAGTTGTTGTTGTGAGGTGAGTTTCGTTAGCAAAGCCACCGAACTGTTACCGATGTCTAATTTCCACTCATAATATTTTAGTGAACCCCAGTGGTCCTCGTGGTGCATGAACACTAACATTTTTATTTCAGAGAACGTTACAGGATTCTGAACAAGTGACAGTGAAGGGACAATGGTTTCGATTCAAGTCAGGATGCAACGTGACCTTGGAGATTATATTCTTCACCAATCGATTCTCACAAGCTATGGAAATGGTGAGACTATTTTCTGTTTTCAAGAATTAAAGTGATAGAGTCTTATGGAACACAAACAGGCCATTCAGCGCAACATGTCTACACCAGCTAGTTACCTACTTCATGAAAGTTACCTCAAGGTGCATGGCCGATTCTGCTCTGGCATTTTGTGCTCATTCAGCTGCTGAATAAATGCTGCATTAATATGTGTTATTCGTGACCTGGGCTGTCATTTGGCATTTTATTTCAATATATTCACGAAATGATTTCGAAAAATGCATCACACTACGTCAAAGTCCGCAACAAGATCATCAGATTAATAAACATGGTTACATTGCTCAATATTAGGAAAATTGATTTTTCAAAAAATAATTTGGGATTTTAATGGAGCTAGTCAAACATTAATTACCGTTGAGAAGGTCCAGTCCAGTTGGTGTTGGCCCATCCAAGTGGCTGTTGGGAGGGAGTGCCAGCTGTGCATCTCATGTGTCAGTTTAGCTGAGAGTAAGTATTACTGGTGGTGGACGTAGTGTTAAACAAGCCGCTGTATTGTGATGAACAGCTGGCAGGAAAACACAGGAAAACTGACTCTTTGTCAAAGCGAATATGTGGCAAGGAGTTTATTATTCTGCAGAGAAATAACAACCTTACGAATGGAAGTCTATATAATAATGAGGGAAAGTTTGTTTCTATGTTATTGATGTTCTTAAAATAATCGTGTCAAACAGCTGGAATAATATTGGTGGGCTTAGTGAACGAAACTTACATTGAGCATGTAAATTATCTTGGATATTTTCAGAGATGGCTGGGCTGTCATTGAATTAGTAAGTGCTGATGCTTCATGGGATGATGCTGATTTGTAATCTCCCCACTTACTGAACACAGTTCGATGGAACAAACCAACAATTACCATTGGGTGGTGTTTCACAATATATCATGGAATCGTATGATAAAGAAGATACCTAGCAAATCTGTCACAATCAAGTGCAGATACATGTCCTTTGCCACGTTTGTACGGTTTCCTTTGTCAACCACCCTCACAGGCAATAAATTCCAGAAGCATATCACCCTGTGGGTTCACACAGATTCCACAAATCCTCACTCAATCTCCTGTCTTTCCCTTTAAACGTGTACACCCTTGTATCTAACCGTTTCACTAAGGGCAACAGTTGCTGGCTGTTCACTCTGTCTCTACCTCTTGTGCTGTTACACACCTCTGTCAGGTTCACCCCATAACGTTCTCTGCTCCAAAGTAAAGAAAAAGCAAATCTAGCTTACCTTCATGGTTTAGCAACTCTCTTGTTTTGTTACTTCTTTCAAAGTGCAGCATCTCACACATTGCAGTGTTAAGTTTTTCGGTCATTAATCTGGCCATTTGAATAACTCCTTTGTACCCTCCTGTAACCTTACACTTTCGTCCTCACTGTGAACCACGGGAACAGTCATTGTGTCATCCACCACATTGTTTATCGTGCTCTAACCCCTACACCCCATCTTCCACATTCTTATCATCAACGTTTATGAATATCAGAACCAAAACGTGATTTTCAACCTGTTCGACAGACGTTGTTGCAGAGGAAGAATTGATAATCCCAGTCTCTAGTTTTTCCTCTTTTAGTGAATTTGCAGCATGATGCAGGGGAGGACTTTTCTTAGGGAGCCACAAATGCAATTTTGGACATAGAACTGAATTCTACTTTTATACTCCTGTCCTCTGCATGTATTATTCATAAGGCTTGGACATCATTCATCTTGGACTAGAGTTTGGCACTGTGATTGCCACATTTCCATTTTATGTGGTCCTGCAGCACATTCTTTATAAAATTCGCTGCAAAAGTCAGTGCAGGGGGATTTTGTTTTAATCTGCAGGATGGCCGCAGACTCATTCATTAAGTTTGTTTGAAAGAGCTAGGCTGATGAGGAAAAATATTAAATTAAATTCTGCATTATAAGCAAACAGTAGAAGATCAAATCACATTCTCATTTCTACCTTGAATTGGAAGCAATATCATAGAATAACACCCACCGTTCTGGATATTGTTAATTAACATAAAGTGACATAATGGTGAGATAGTTAATTTGGGAAACAGAAAATGTTTGCGTTTGATGGAGATACAGATATGCAGAGTGGATGTACAAGATTCCTGTACATAAAGAAGTACACCAAACCTTTTCCTAATTTTTAAAGGATACCATATTCCAATTTTCTTTAACAGTGATGTTTGATTTCCATCAATCTCAGCTTTCCAACTGCATGCTTTTCCCTGCCACTGATGCTCATTGTGACACAACTCCTCCACTCCCTTCCTACTCTATCCTTACCCACCTACTTCCCTTGCATTGCCCCTTCTGCTGTGACATACCCTTCCACTGACCATTTCCCTTCACACTTCTCGCACTGTGTATCACACCGGTTCCCTATCACTCTCACTTTCCCTGAATCTCCCTTTAGCTTTTTGCTCTCACATTAAATGCTGGAAATTGCTGACTTCTGTGCTACTGCATGTCATCAGTGAATGGTGAATTTGGAATGATCACTGTCCAACAGCAACAGAAAACAGTATGGTTGCCTTTGGCTGATGCACCATGAACAAAATGGCTTTGTTTACTATTGGTACAGAGTGGAGTTTCTTCCTGTCCCTCTATCACAAACCTTAACCAAACAGCCTCATCGCCAACAGGACACACATCTTGGGAACGAATTGTAAGTCCATGTATCAATTTTCTTTTGCATATTGTGAGAATGTGGTTCAAGCAAACAGTATATTTGTCTTTTGCTCCTTATTCTTTCAACTGATCTTCCAATACAATTTGAGGTGAGATCAGAGAGACTTTCCTTTCAATCGAAGTAGGACTTGACTGAGGGTGGAATCAATGACCCTGAGCATAACTGTGATTAATGGGAATTAGAGAACATTCTGCACTTGTAATGGGAACAATGGGAAAACAATCTCTACAAGTTATCTTCCAAGTTACGTGTCATACTGACTGGGGACTAATTTGCTGTTCCTTCCTTACCAGTTGTTTAAACCTCTTGGAATATGCTTACAAACAGCTCTGTGTGCTTGTGCATCACTTGGACAGAAGAGATTCAAGTAGCCTGCTCTCTGTCACCTTCTCCGGAGTGATTGTGTTTGACAAGTAAAATCTGCCCATGGTAGTTCTTTTCAAAACCCGTGGTTGACTCCGTCCTGTACCAATGTACCTTAAGTTTCTCCAGTTTCATCTAAAGTTTCAGAAATGTAACACTTTGCTGAATGTCATATCATGCTCCAGTAAAATCAGGAGCATGATATGACATTGAGGTAAAGACTGGGATCCTTAATTCAATTGGTTACTTATAGAGGATTGATCATGTGATTCATGGTCACTGAGTTCAACATTTTCATGGTGATTTATGACATGGAAAATGTTATTGATATTTGTGGCACTGTCGAACAATTTTTTTTAATTTTCATTCAATGACCATAAGCTAATGGCAGCTCCACTGCTCCCTTCAGATCAGATAAATATCCACATTCCAAAAGAAAAAGGATGTTGTAAGTGCTGGAAAACTGCAACAAGTCCAGCAGCATCTGAGCAGAAAGGGAATTGAGGTTTTGAGTCCAATATGACATTTTTAGAACAGAGTCATGTTCGTCTCAATATGTTTGTACTTATCTAGAAAGGAATAATTTGATTAGGGATCTTCAACATGGTTAGTTGAAGGGTAGGTCGTACTTCACAAACATATCAGATTTTTTTGAGAAGGTGACTAAAGAGGTGGATGCGGGTAAAATGTTTGCTAAAGTTCCCCACAGTAGGCTATTGCAAAAAACAAAATGGTGGCATGGATTTGTGGGTAATTTATCGGTTTGGATCAGGAAATGGCGAGCTGAAAGAAAACAGAGGGTGGTAGCTGACGGAGTATGTTCATCCTTGAGTTCAGTTACTGTTGGTGTATCGCAAGGATCTGTTTTGGGCCCACTGCTGTTTGTCAATTTTATAAACGATCTGGATGAATGCGTAGAAGGATGGGTGCGTAAGATGCAGTTGACACTAAGGTCACTGGAGTTGTGGATACTGCCAAAAGGATGTTGTGGGTTACAGCAGGACACAGATAATTTGCAGGCTGTGCTGTGATATGGCAAATGGAATACAATGCGGAAAAATAACAGGTGATTTACTTTGAATGGAGCAACAGGAATGTAGAGTATTGGGCTATTGGTAAGATTCTTGGGAGTGTAGATGAGTAGAGATTCCTCAGTGGCCATGTACATCGTTCCCTGAAAGTTGTTACCCAGTTTGATAGTGTTGTTCAGAAGGCATAAGGTGTGTCTGCTTTTATTAGTAGAGCGATTGTGTTTCGGAGCCCTGAGGTCATGGTGCAGCTGTACAAAACCCTGGTGCAGCCGCATTTGGACTATTTAATACAGTTCTGGTCACCTCATTCATGGAAGAATGTCGAATCTTTAGCAAAGGGTTCAGAGGAGCTTTACTAGGTTGTTGCGTGGTATGGAGATAAGGTCTTACCAGGAAAGGCTAAGGGACTTGAAGCTGTTTTCGTTTGAAAGAATATTGAGAGGTGACTTAATTCAGGTATGGCTGGATTGCGAGAGACCTTTTGCTTGGATTGTAATGGCTAGCACGAGGATACTTAGCTTTAAACTGATGTTTAATGGATATAAGACAGGTCGTTTCTTTACTGAGAGAGTAGCGGGGTGTGGAAAGCACTGCCTGCAACAAGAGTAGTCTCGCCAAAGGCTAAGGCCATTTAAGGGATCATTGAATAGTCATATTGCTGAACAATGGAGTAGTGTAGGTTAGATGGGCTTCAGATTGGTTTCATAGGTGGTGCAACATCTAGGTCAGAACGGTCTGTACTGCACTATAATGTCTTATGTTCTATATGTGCACAACCCTGTCACACTGTGTATCCAGTGATTAAAATACTTATATAGCATACTATTCTTTCCATTCGAAGTTTCCCTGTTCATATTCATCGAATGTATGTAGTATGGAAACAGGTTCTTGAAGAGTAAACTGACCAAACCAATTCGTCTACCCCCGATATTGACCCCTCACTATTGTGCCTAACCTACACATCGGTGAACACAATGAGAAGATTAGCTTGGCCATTTCCACTAATCTGCATATCTTTGAACTGTGGGATGAAATACATGCAGATCTGGGGAAATATGCAAACTCCACAGAGATTCGCTTGAGGTTGGAATTGAACCAGGCCCTAGCACTGTAAATGTGCATCAGTAATCACTGATCCACAGAGCCACATCAGCAATGAGCGCTTTTTTCAACCCAAATGTAATCAGTTTCGTTGCTCTGCGTTGCATTTCATTCTGTCTGCTGGAAAGTATGATGGTGACTGGCGTATTATCCCCTCAACTCTCCACAACCACTGCTCCCATTCCTTTCTGTCCCCTAAATAATGTTATTTTCATTCTGTCCCTTGCTCATTAATCCAGGGTATTTAATGAACAAGGACTTTGTACATTCCATTTATTTTCTGTGGACTGTAGTGAAAAAAATGTAAATCTCACTGTTTTAAAGCGAATAAAACAGCAATAAGTTGCTAGTCGATTTAAAAAAAACCCTTAAGCGCATTGTGCGTTGACATTACAGCGTTGCCAACAGACAGCAGTCAGTGTCATGTCCTTAAGAATCCAAGCTTCTTCTGTAAGTCTACAGCAACTATGCCCAGTGACAATCTTTTGTTTTGCAGTTGTTCACGCGGAAGAGAGAACAGAACAATAACAACAACTTCATTGTGTGATTTTTGGGGCTGCAAGCCATTACAACATTTTACATGAACAGCACAGCACAATAATCTAACCTGCGAAAATAAAGCATCCATCACTCCCACTCCGCCCTCACCTCGACACTGACTTTGTTAGAGCAATTATTGTTTGGAGATGTGGTCAATAGCTAGAGATGTCGACATCCAAACCAGTCCAGTTGTTAATGTGAGCTGCAAGTGCTGTCGTGAAAGGGTTAACTGGAACTGTTTGTTCAGTAACTGTGATTGATGTCAGTCTCCATGGATTCAACTGTGCCAATTGAGGCCTTCACTCTCCTATCAATAATGGACTTCTTTCAGTGCCTTTTCCAATGGTAACAGCAGATACACCACCTCCGACACTAACGGAGTCAGCAGCTACAGAGACAGGGAGAGGAGAGATCAGAATCTGCGAACAACAGACTGGAAATTTCCAGTAATGGATAATAACCTGAGAATATTAGACTGGAATGTTACAACAATGGATCAGAATCTAAGAAAGTTAGACTGGAATGCTCCAATAAACGACCAGAATGTGAGAGCAATAGACTGGAATATTACAGCAATGTACAGGGGTTTATCCAATGGGCTTTTCTGGTTTTCCTGGTCTGGGTCAACATTACTATTGCAAATATTGGGTGCACTGATGATTATTCAGGCAGGTTATTATCCCATCCTCGCTATTGTTGGTGTTCCTGGTAAGTTTTTCAATCTCTATCTATTTATTAATTACATAAACCATGTTGAACATCATTGCTTTTTTTGTTAGCTATATCTGGTAAAGACAGAAACTTTTGTATTTAGTTCCATTATAAATTCTATTCATTATCCACAAATTTCAGACATCTCCCTCACAAATATCTGAAACAAAACTGCGAGGACTCTTTTTTTGCGTTGAAATGATGTATGTCGTGGTATTGTCTCCATCACCAAACCTGCTCACTACCAGTTTCATAATAGCCTGAGTCTCCACCACTGTGTCAGTGCTGTTGCTGAATAAACCGTTATCTATGCCTTGGTAAAGCTCAGACTTTACAGTTGTAGTTATCTTCTAGCCACTGCTCCAGTTACAACTAGATCGATCACAAACTTGTAATGTCTCTAAAGTGAGTTCCTGACTGGAACACTGTGTTAGCGTTGTAATGCTGCAGGATGGGTAATTCAGAGGCACAGGTCAGAATACTAACGATATGTTTCGAATCCTACCACAGACGATCACAGAACTTAAATTCAAATGTTAAGAATCTAAACAAAACCAAATGCACAAACTGTAACCAGAAAGCCAGGAGCATTTTGTCTAACAATCTACCTGTTCCACTGATGTCCTTTGCGAAAAAATCTAACATCGTTACTGGGTCGGTTTTGAGAGTGATTTCAGACCCACAACAATGTGCTTGGGTCTGTACTGCCTTGTGCAATGGTCACAATTAAGGGCAATTAGCGATGGACATCAAATGCTGCTCTTGGCAGTGATGCTGACATCCCATGAAATACCAAAAATAAACATTAAATCAAACAAAGAAAGCTACTGAAGATCTGATTCAAAAAGACACAAAGTGCTGGGGAAACGGAACAGGTTTGGCAGCTTCTGTTGAGAGGAAAACAGAGTTAACATTTTGAGTCCACTCACCATGCATCAGATCTGAAAGCAGCTGGGAAATAGTGTAATATGCGTTGGTTGAGTGAGCTGAATATATGGAGAAAGAGAGAGATAGAGAAAAAGTATCAAACAAAGGAATTGTTGATAAGCAGTTCGCATGGAAATAAAATGTGATATTAATCTCGTTGATTTTTATTGTATTTTCCCATATTCCGGAGTATCATACCTATGGAGATATATATCCAAGTCCCTGCTTAAAACGAGGTATGTCCCCTCCTTCTCTCTTACATAAGTGTGGTTACCTTCTTTTATTCAATTATGGGGCATGGGTGTCACTGCCTGGGCCAGTATATATTTCACTTTCCGGGTTGCCCATGAGAAGTGGTTGGTGAGCTACCTGTTTGAACCAATGCAGTCCACATGCTGTAGGCTGCCAATGCTTAGATCTGTCTGCTTTCATTTCTTTGAAATCTTGTAGAGATATAACTGAATGGCTGGCTTGGCCATTCTAAAGGGCAATTGAGAGTCAATCACATTGCTTTGGGTCTGGTGTCACATGTAGGCCTGACCACGTGAAGATAACAGATTTCTTTCCACGAAGCAGACAAGGGGGCCAGGTGTTTGTTTTTATTTGACAATTGACAATCTTTCATTAGATTGTTAACCCAAATACTCTATTGAATTCAAATTCCACCAACTGATGTGGCGGGATTCAAGTCCAGGTCTGAATCATTAGCTGGGTCCCTGCATTCATAGTCTGGAGATAATAACACTAGACCATCGGATCTCCAGCATCTACACTCGTAATGGTAGTGTTGCTGTTATTGTGACTGAGGTATAGAAACTTTTTCAGTTACTTTGTCAACTACTTCCATGGAAACAGAACCGGTAATATTTCAGTTCACAGGGACTGTGAAGAGCTGCAATGGTTTTTCAGCCAGGGATAGAGACTGAGGAGAGAAAGCCATTTCTTAACTCTGAGTGGGTGTGACACGTATACAGAGATTTGACTTATACCCGTCACTGGAAAGTGAGAGGAGGTTCACTGCATTGGTTTCTTGGGTTTGTGTTATCAACTACTACAATGATTTATGGAAACCTGAGGGTCTGGTGTTCCCACTATGGACAAGGTTTGGGCAATGCATTTTGGAGAGAGTCTGGGTCTGCAGAGACTTCATAGAAAGGAGCAGGACTCTACACTATCCTTTCTGAGATTTCAGCAAATATTTCCAAATGTTGAACCTTTTCAATGTGCAAAGTGTGAAGCCAGTTAATTTCAACAATGAAGTCACAGAGCTGTGAAACCTGCTCCAGTCTAACCTGTAATCTCACAGCAGGAAGAGGACAGTACTCAAAATGCCCATCAACTGCTTTGATTCTGGAACTTTCCAGGCAGGAGTGGGTGAAGCATCCATTTTGCCAAAGTGCGATCCTCTCATGTACTCACAAGGTGACAGAGGCCATCTCCATCCTGTTCTGTCTCCATAGAGGAAGGAATAGAAAATCTTCCCGAAATGTTAGAGAACATGGTGACTGGCGAAAATGTGGAACTGCAAGAAATTAGAATTATTAAAGAGAAAGTACTCGGAAAAAAAACAAAGCTCATTGTATTGAATGTTTGTACGTTGCTGGACTAAATGAGTTATGAACCGAGACGGCAACAGAGTCAGAGCTGGAGAGTTGTGCTTGCTGGGTAGCTCTTTCGGAAGCAGGTACAGAATGGCCAGATTCTGTAAAGTCAATTCCTTAAATCTTTGAAGGAGGGCAAAGTTTGGCATAGCATTTTATGTTGTGGAAAGGATACTGCAGACTTGGAAGTAGCTACTGCGACCACAAATATTTAAAACAGGAGACAGAGGGAAAACAGAATACCAACTGATGAATAAATCGATCTCAGATGTGAGGGGAAATATTAGAATTTTTTAGTAATTCATAATAACTAGATCTTTGGAGGATAATGATATGATTTGCGGAGTCAGCCTAGATTTTAGAAAGGGAAATCGTTTTTGATAAACTACTTTGAGTTTGTCGAGAATGTTGATTGTGACATCGACAAATGAGAACCAATGGGAAGAGTGTAATTGAATTTTCAGGAAGCTTTTGACAGGTAAGTGAAGAGCGTTAGAGTCCTTGTGTAAGGGGTGAATATACTACATGGATTGAGAATTGGATAATGGTGAGAATACAGCGTGTAAGATTCTGCTCTGGCCTTAAAGTCATTGCACATCGGGTATCCCATGTATCAGTGCTTGGAGCACAGCTACTCACAAGGCAAAGACATCATTTGAATGTGAGCAAAAAAGTCCTTTTCATTTTGAATTTATTAAAAGATGAGAGATTTGGAACTGCAGATATCACATACATAACTCACATGAGCTAGCAAGTAATCAGGACAGTTAGTGGTATGTTGTCCTTCATTATAAAATGATTCAAGTGTTGAAGTAAATTCATCTTACTGCAGTTGTAGAATGTTGCTTGGACAGTATTTCGGCCACTGAGTACAGATTCTCCCTCCTTTATAAGGAATGATTTCATTGCGACTGAGATAGTGCGAAATAGTTTCACCAGGTTTATTCCTGCGATGATGGTACCATGAGGAAAGTGTGAGGAAAATGAGTGTTGAATCCGTGGCGCTGAGAGCGAATAGCAGGCCTTTACATTTAATCTTGAAGATTCGGCACTAACACTCATATCGTCAAGAAAAAGTCAGTGATCATATGAAACATTACGTTTCTCCATGATATTTGATTCCTAATAGTTCACATACCTGCCCGGAGACCCATGTTGGTTGAGAGGTAGCTTCAGGCTCTGAAGGAACTCTTTCTGTCTCAATATGCAGTTGGTGTGCGAACCTGCACTGTTCACAAATCTGTCAGCAGCCACAAAACCTTACTCCTGAAAGAGTTAACCATTCCAACCAGTTTCTAATCTCCATCGAAACACCAGTCTGTCTTCTCGGAGACAGAAGCTATTTCGTTGAGACTTGGCAAGAACCATCCGCTTTACTTTCTCACCTTCTGTAATCCAAGTTAAAGAAACACATGTACCACGAGCAATGGATCCAGGAGGAACAACATAGAGCAGTTTATCTGTGTAGTCTCTGCTTCACTGCTTGTCATGTTGGGGCATCAATGACATCTTACTATTTATGTAGAATTGACTTGATAGACTGAGTGACTTCTTCCTGTTGACATGGAAGAGACTCAAAGACCTGACTTGGCGACTCCTGACTCCTGTTTAACACCTCGATGTGCTGTCTACACTCCTTCCCTCCTTGCGTAATAGGCAGGAGGGACTGAATGGGCTATCCTTCTTCTTGTCCAAAAGTTTCAGTGAGTTGAATACATTTCGTTGCAACCAGCTTGAGGTGCTGAATGAGCTCCTCTTCTTTAACTGTGGAATACTAAAAAGAGACATTCATCGTATGAATGTTACCTTCACTTTAACAACACAGTTTGGATGCTATCCAGGTCTTGCTGCACATGGACACGGACTACTTCAGCAGTGGACAGGTGAAAAATTATTCTTAACATTCTGTGACCTTCACTAAACATCTCCCACTTCTGACAGTGTGATGTGGGAAAGACGTTGACGCAACTGAACAAAGCTACCTTGAGGATGCGCCCTGAGACGTCCTGTGACAGAAATGATTGATCCTCATCAACCACAAATATCTTCCCTTGCAGTCAGGGAGACCAGAGGATTTTTTTATGGCATTCGCTGGGTGAGGTATGGCGGCTGTATTTAAAGTGAATCTGGATGGACAACGTGACCAACAAATGAAGACAGTTCTGTGAAGACTGAGGAGTAAGATGTTTCACACCGTCACCTAATCTTTCTATTCGCAAGAATATTTTCCAATGCCATGTCAAAATGTGTGTGACAGTCTTCATCCGCTGAATGGTTTCCGCCGTTTCTGTGCACCAGGTTATTTGGGTAAATGGTCTCCGACTGTTCGTACTGAGCAGGTTTGAGAGGTTTAATGGAACATAGGAACATGGGACTGAGGAGAAGGGTTAGTCATTCGACACTTTGAGCCTTCTCCACCATGCACTTAGGTTGTGGCTAATCAGGTTGTGGCTTCAGCCTCACTTGCTTGTCTGTAGTACGTTGTCCTTTACCATCCAATATCGTAGTAATATGGCATTGAATAAATGCAAACACGAAAGCAACACAACACGAAGAGCACTGTGAATTTCTCCTCATCCCTGTTCAGACTGGGGCTGAAGAGGACTCTGTTTCATTTTCTAATCCCTCTCCTCCATTGGTCATGACACATTTGAAATGCAACTAGGTAGGTGATATGACCAATGATGTAGTTCTCACACTAGATTAGGTGATTTGGTAGGGAAATTCAGGTAAATAGCTTAAATTTGGAAAAGTAATTTACCAAAGTAAATTACTTAACCTATGATGGAAAGATGCATGACAGGTTGTGTGGACAAATATGTACATTAATATTTATCTTTCAATGTGTATTGAGACGCAGGTTGTATACACAGAAACATACACAGACACAGACACACTCACAGTGTCACACACACAAGTGCACACAGACCCACACATACACATGCACGAAGACAAATAGAAAGAAACCCTGCAGAATATCAGCTTGAAAGATCTTTTCGTAGCAAAAGTTAAATTCAAAACAAAAGGAAATATTAAATTGTATTCTGCCTCTGAGATCATTCTGTTCACACAAGCTGCTGTCAATCGGATTCTTTCCTGGAACATTTGAATTTGGCTGAATTCCCTTTGGTTCAGGCAGTGTTGCGATTCCAATGAATCCTGAACAGGAATCCTTCACGAGTGCTTAAGATGCCTGATAAGTTTTCACCTCTCATACTTCCTGTGAGAAGGAACAAAGAAACAGAGGAAGCAATAAGCCGTGACTTCTCTAGCATGTTGCATCTTCTCCAACTTTTAAATGAAACATACAATAATGTTGTCTGACAACATAATTGGACCAAGTGAAGCCTCGTTGAACATACTCGGGATTGTTTCACTTCGTCCCTGTTCCCTGATCCATGTTGAAGCAATTTATAAGCTATAATTTGAAGATGCGTTTGTACGTGTCCTCATAATTTTGTCAAATATATTAATGCCTTTGTACTACCTGTGTTAAAATGAATATATTGTTATCTTAGCTTTGAATCCTGAGTTCTAGTTTCCCACACCAGAGCAAATGTCCATCAGCCAAGCACCTGTTACGCTCTCTTCAGGTTCTTATATGGTTCAGTATGAAAATCTCTCATTCTTAAACCTGAAGTGCGCTGGCCTTGCAGAGGTTTATAAAATCTTGAAGGGCATGGAAATGGTGAATAACCAAGGATATTTTGTGAGGTTGAGGGAGTCCAAAACTAGAGCACACAGTTTGAAGCTGAGGGGGGAAGATTTAAAAGAGATAAAAGTGGTAACCTTTTCTCGGAGTGCATGGAATGAACGGCCAAAGGAAGTGTTGGAGGCTGGGAAAATTACCGCACTGAAAGCCATTTAGATGGGTACTTGAACGGGAAGGGCTATGGGCCAAGTACTGGCAAATGGGACGAGAGTAATTGAGGACATCAGGTCGTCATGGACAAGGTGAACTGAAAGGTGTGTTTCTGTGCTGTATGACTGAACAAGGCCTTCTTTCGAGGAACAAGTACATTGAAACATCTTTACGAAGCTTCAGAATCAATTGAGTATATTTATTTTTCAGTTTAGGGAATTATCACTACATGCAATACATCAGATGTGGCCTCAGAAAGCCCCTGTACCGATGCGGTAAAATATCCTGATAGCCTTTGCATGGAGTAGAATTATTCCATATACTTTTCTAACCACTTACTGCATCTACATAACTTTGGTTGATGCATGTGCCAGGATGCACAAATCCCTTTGTACTACTGAGTTTCGTGATCTCTCTCCTTTTAAGTAGTTTACTGTTGTTTAACCCTTTTGTCACAGCATAAATTTAATTCCCGCAGGTTATACTTTTTCTGCTGAAGGTTTACACACTAGCGTCCCCTGTCTCTACACCATTTCAGACTTTCTCCCTCCTCTCGACATCTTATTGAATGAACATCTTGGTTACTGAGCTAGAGCTCAAATGCAATCAGTCCCCACATCCAAATCATTGACAGGTTCGAAATCGTTGTTGATCGTGCACTGATCTCTAAGGTACTCCACCACGTTAAAGTTTTCTAACCTGAAAACCAACATCAGTCCCTACTGTCTATTTCTTAATGGTTACCCAGTGATCCCTGTTCCTGTGTTGCAGCCTAGAAAGGTTGGATGGCTTCCTCAGGTGCTGTGTAATGTACTCAAATGTCTGAATGACTTCATCATCTTCCTTTGTAAATCCTTAGCGGGCTAAAAGGTCTCCTCGTGACACATTGCTGACGGGCTGAATTGGATCTTCCTCTCCCTCTGAAACAGAATCGAGGGTTTGGGTGAGAGAACAAGACATGGGTTAGGAGCAGCAGCAGGCCATTCAGCCCTTCGCGCCTGCTGCTCCGTTCAGAATGTGCATTGTTGATGTGATTGTAACTAAACATCCCTTTCCTGTCTGTTTCCAATAAACATGGATTCTTTTGTTCATCAACGATTTATGGAACCCAAGTTTGAATGTTTTCAGTAACCCAGTCTTCACTGTTGCTTGCGCATGGGAACACTACAGATCACAAAGCCCTAAAGAGAAAGGAACATCCCTGTCTCAGTCAGAAATGGGAATGCCCTTTTCCTTAAAATGTGCCCCTCTCAAGCCAATCACCATTCTTTTGACACAGGGACACAACAATTAGAAACTGATATAGGCCATTCTACCCTTCAAACCTGTCCACATTTCCTTCAACAATCGACAATCAAATACTTATCAAATTTAGCCTCAACTGTGGTTTGATGAATTCCAGATACCATAAGCTCACAAGAGTGTAGGAAATTGGAACATAGAATAGTGCAGCACAGCACAGCCCTGTAGCCTTCAATGTTTATCATAGTCTAAGGCTAAACTAAACTTCATACCCTTCATTTTATTATCAGCCATGTGTCTATCCAAGAGTTGCTTGAATGTCCCTAATGTATCTGATTCTCCTACCACCGCTCGCAGTGCATTCCACGCACCTACCACTATCTGTAGAAAAACACCTGCCTCTTACATCTCCCTCAGCCTTCCTCCAATCTCTTTAAAATTATGCTCCCTGCATGATAGCCATTTCCAACCTCGTAAAAATTTTCCAATTGTCCACTCTATCTATGCCTCATCATCTTGCACACCTATATTATGTTAGCTCTCATATTTCTTCACTCCAATGAGAAAAGTCGAGCTCCCTTAAACATTTTTCAAAAGACATGCCCTCCAGCACAGGCAACATGCTGGTAACTCCTGTCTGCACCCTCTGGAAAGCTTCCAATTTCTTTCCGTAATGGGGTGACCAGAACTCAACACAATACTTCATGTGTGGTCTAACCAGGGCTTTATAGTGCTGCAGCATAATCTCGCGCTCATAAACTCAATCTCCACGTTAACGAAAACCAACTCACCATACTCCTCTTAACACCCCTAACAACTTGAATGGCAACTTGGAGGTATCTCAGGACGTGGACCCTAAGATCCGTCTTTTCGTCCATACGGCCAAGAATGCTACCTTTCACCTTAAATCTGCATTTGAATTCGACCTTCCAAAATGAATCACTTCAGAAAATAGGAAATTTCAGCAGAACTAAGCCATTCAGCGAATCGGATCTGCTGTGCCATTTGATCACGGGTGAAATGTTTCTCAGCTGCATTATTCTGCTTTCGCCAACTAATCAAATGATTACCTTATTAAGGAAATAACGCATTTATCTCTATCTTAAATCACCTACATTTTCTGTGTGCAGGAGTGTGCATGCGTTAGTGTGTAAGTGCTCATATCTGTATCTATATGTGTTTGTATTTAAAGTGTTTATGTATGTTTGTTTGTATCTCTGTCTGCATCTCTGTTAAACATGGTCTTTGTAGTTTTTGGGGTAAATCCACTGACATTGACATCAACATCCTTCCCCTTCCTCCACCTCTATTGTCTGTCAATGTTAATTGTAGAGCCATACAATGCCAACCTCTGCTGGCCTCCCCTACACAATGTCAGATTTTCCTCTCTCTCAGAGGACATCAGGTTCTGTGAATCTCTCAGATAGCACGGCTGTTTGGGTTTTCAAATGACGCATTTTTTAGCACAGAGCAGTTTCGTCTGATACCTAGTGATATTGTTCCTGAGATATTACCAACATCACTGGGTCAGTTTCAGGACTTTTCAATCCTTTCTCACTTATAATCTGTAAAAGTGCATTACAAAAGATTTCAAGTTAACGAACGTGCAATCAATGCATTACGTCACTTTACAAATGTATCAGTCTACCTTCACTGGATACAGTTGAAGTGGAAACACTCTTTATTGTGCACACTCCGTGTCAGACTTCAGACAAAAATCACTTCCACGTTGCAGAAGGAGCGCAAACATTACTCTACATGAGCATTCTCCACTCTTCGGTTTCTTGGTACAATGACGATGCTCCCTTTACCTGCCTATATGTGTGTGTGCATGTGTGTGTGGTGACAGTGTTGTCAGTTTAGATGGTGCTGTAAGCTGGCTCCCTCCCAGACTGAAACTCTAATGTGAGAAAGTAAGGTCTGCAGATGCTGGAGATCAGAGTGCTGGAAAAACACAGCAGGACACGCGGCTTCCAAGGAGCAGGATAATTAACATTTTGGGCCAGAGCACGTCACCAGGAATGCCCTCGTCGTAGTAGAGTGTGAAGGCCAACCGAGGGGGCATTGCTTCACTTTAAACACACAGAGGCTGACATATTCGCTATGCATATGGATACAGGCAGATACACACAGAGACGAATACAGATACGCAAAGACACACATTATTGATTATAGAAACACACACACACACACACACACACACTGAATCTGATGCAGTAACACAGATACTAATACAGACATACAGAGACACAGACCAATACACTGATCTACATGCACACACAGATACACAGTCATCAATACAGGCATACTATACACACACTGGCACACTGATGTTTATACAGTAATGGAGAATCTGCCAGAATTTACTTTTTCGCGTGGTGACACTCTCAAAATTTCACTTGCTGTGTGGTATGTGTCAATATTTCCGTTGCACTGCAGGAAATCCTCTGCATCATCTCTGTCGTGTCCACATTTTTCTATGACAAGGCGACCAGAACACAACACAATGTTCCACGATAAACCCTTCCGCTAATGTTAACAAACAGCCAGAAAAGCTCAACTCGCCCCGGAAGGTGTTAAAGTACGAGTGACAAATCTCAAAATTCACTCTTTGAGTATAAATAATATCAATTTATTCCTGCACTCAAAAAGTGAACATTGAACAACAACTATTCACAACTCTAAGCCCCTCTTTCTCTGAACTGATTGGTATTTGCCTTCAACGTTATAAGCACATAATGTTCCAATAAGAAAAGTCCATATTAAAATCGCTTCAAATTAATTTCAAAACCACATAGCATCTGTCATCTCCAGTGTCCTCCTTCCTTCAGCTGCAGATCTTGCTGGGTTGTCTTCTGAATTTTAGTGCAAGGATATTTCATACAAACACGGTATCTTTGTCAGAGAGAGTTTTGCATGGCAGTCTCTCTGTAGATGGCAGTTACTCTCAGCCGAACTCGCGAACTGCCTGCCTCATTTATGCCACTCAATATTTGATCCTCTCATTTGTTGGATGCTGGCAAAACAATAAATTCAAAATCGACTTTTGTATCCTGGGTCATAATTTATACTGAGTGGTTAAATTCGAATTGTTGTCAAACAGCAACCAAAACTCAAGGTAGCTGTTTCACAGCCAAACGTTGCATGCTTTATATTTTCCAGTATACTTTGGGATTTGCAAGCTAGTCACACGAGAGGTGCTTGCAAGCCCATAGTGCAGAACAACATTCACTCTCTCTTAAAAGGTACTTTACACACCTTTAACTTCATAACAGTGGTTTAATCCGGGCTTTATAGAGCTGTAGCATAATCTCACAACTCTGAAACTCAGTTCCCTAGCCTGTGAAAGCCAACACATTATACATTTTCTTAACAACCACATCAACCTAGGTCAAGACTAGGGTGGTGTTTTAAAAGAACAGCAGGTCAGGCAGCATCCGAGGAGCGGGAAAATTGATGTTTCGGGCAGGTACCCTACATCAGATGATGAAGATCTCCTGCTTGAAACGTAGATTTTCCAGCACCACTTTAATCCTGACCCTGATCTCCAGCATCTGAAGTCCTCCCATTTGCCGATTTGCTTTCAACCTGGGTGGCAACTGTGAGGGATCTCTGGACATGTACTCCAAGATCCCTCTGTTCCTCCGCACTGCCAAAAATACTGCCATTAACCCAATATTCGACATTCGAATTCGACCTTCCAAAGTGAATGACTTCACACTTTTCCAGGTTTAACTTGATTTGCTTCTCATCAGCTCATTTCTGAATCCTGACAATGTTTCATTGTAACCTACAACATACCTCAACATTATCCAGAACTCCACCAACTTTTGTGTTTTCGGAAAACGTACTTCCATGACGCAAATTCCCTCCACAATCTGTGATGAGCCCTACCTTCACTCTGGCCATCCTCTTGTTCCTGACATACGTATAAAACCTGTTCGATTTTACCTTCATCCTACCAATCAGGACTTTTCCATGCCTTCTTATTGCTCTCATGAGTTCATTCTTCAGTTCCTTTTTAGCTAACGTGTAACCCTCTCGAGGCCTGTCTGATCCTTGGCTCATCAACCTTTTTTAAACTTCCTCCTCCCTTTTGACTAGATGTTTTATATCCCTTGGCACAATGGAGATATGAAGCTGTAAATGGAGGGGAGCTGCATATTCAACCACTTCCAGCATAGGCTGCAAGTTTCCCCACACTGGGCAGTGATCTATCTCAATGTCACTGAACAATGTACTAGGGTGATGGACACAGCTCTACATGCTGGGAGGGTAACTGCTCCTGGTTTACAGATCAATACACTGTGGTGGCGTATACAGTCGTACATGCTGGGAGGGTAACTCCTCCAGGTTTACTTTTCAATGCACTAGGGTGGTGTACACAGTCCTACATGCTGGGAGGGTAACTCCTCCAGGTTTACTTTTAAATGCACGAGGGTGGTGTACACAGTCCTACATGCTGGGAGGGTAACTGCTCCTGGTTTACAGTTCAATGCACTGGGGTGGTGTAGACTGTCCTACATGCTGGGAGGGTAACCACTCCTGGTTTACAGATCAATGTACTGAGTTGGTGTACACAGCTCTACCTGTTGGGAGGGTAACTGCTCCAGCTTTACAGAGCAATTCACTGTTATACACTGCACAGCTCCCCACGGACTGGTATGGTCCACACTGTCTGTGCAGAGTACTGGGTTGTATTGAACAATACACTGGCCTGGTCGGCACTGTGCTCCATGCTAAGCAGATATCTCATCTGGATTATGGTGTCTGATTCTGTGTTGCGGTTTGAGCATCTGATATAACTGACCATTTGAGCTTATCTCTCAGCATATTTATTTTATGTTGTTATTCTTGTTATTGGAGGCTGCCTCTAGCATCTGATATCTCCACCTTGTCCTATTTCTCTGAGAAGAGCCACGTTTATTCAATTTGTCAGTCAAGTAATCATCCAATTATAACATGAATGTCCGTCCTTCTGTACCTTAACCAAGCAGTTGATGCTCATATCCCTGGATTCCCAGGGACATCATTGTCAAGCTCAGAAAAAATTGCTAGATGTATGTCTTGAGCTCTCCTGTATGTTTCAGCTGTTGGTGCCAATTGCCTCCTTAGTTTATCGAGAGCTGGCATTGTGAAGCCGTGTTTGTTCAGAATCCTTCCTCTCATGGGGCATCTGGGATACCAGACACCATTGTTATGGTTAAACAAAGGCCCTGACCAATATAGCCAATTAATCCGTGCCTACATGTTTCAAAAAGGGCCGCCACGTCCTATCAAAAAGTTCAATTTTCTGGTGCATGTTAATTGTAAGGAAGTCCAGGGGGATATTCTCCATAACTAACCTAAACCACCCCGAGAATCCTGGGGGATATTCTGACACCCACCTCATCAGAATGTTCTTTCCCGCACAAAATGAATAAATACTAAACAATCTCTTCCCAAAGATAGGTGAATTGGCAAACCCAAAAGGCGTGACATCAGATCTACCTTGACCTCGGTTCCCAAGACCCCTTCCAAAACACTCGCTGTAGAGCCCCAATACCTACGAAGTTTGTGGCATGACCATAAGCAATGGGTAAGCGTACCAACATCTGTTTTACATTTGGGTACATTGGGGACGCTCGTTTCTTAAATTTGGAAAGCCGCTCCGATGCCAAATAAACCCGGTGGAGTACCTTCAGTTGCATAGCTTGCGTCCTATTGCAAATCAAAATCTTTTGGACATTCTTCCAAATATCTGCCCACTCCTCTGGTGAAGATATCCACCCCCAATTGCTGAAGCAAACTTCCACACAGTTGTTCAATGTGCTTTGAGACACTACCTCCTATTAAATGCTAGAGAGTGCTGACCAAGATAGTGCACGTGCACTGAAGCGCTCTCACCTCCATAGTCAACTTATGGGGACTAACCATTAATGTGGTCTTTTTCTGCATAAAATCCCTAATCTCCTAAATAGCTCATATTTCTGGGTCAGCTGCACGAAAGACATCATGACCTCCCCGTCAAATAAG
The DNA here is from genome assembly GCF_047496795.1 of Chiloscyllium punctatum. Lineage (NCBI taxonomy): Eukaryota > Metazoa > Chordata > Chondrichthyes > Orectolobiformes > Hemiscylliidae > Chiloscyllium > Chiloscyllium punctatum. Next base: position 34,374,662 of record NC_092757.1, read on the forward strand.
TCTCCCAAACAGAAAACTCCTCTGGACTCCCAGAGCCAAAAGCCAGATTCCATCAATCCTACAATGGAAATAAAAGGGGAAGTTATTTTTTTGTAAATTGCCCTCACTTTGTTGCATCATTCTCCATGCTTTAAATGATTTAAGGACAAGTGAATTTCTGCAATCGTCCATAACAGTCCTCATCTTGTCATGAACAACAGATTGATGAGGGGACATTTTGCCTAGGAGGCAGCGATGTCCAGCCACATTGGCCACGGTCCTTGGCTAGCCCAATCGGCCACATCGTCGAGGAGGGAACTCAATTGGTATTTCTTAAAGTGTGTAAAATCCAAATTCCTCAGCCCCCGCGGAAGCTGCAATTGGGTGAGCTCCATAAGAGGCCGACGTGATGCTGAATGAAATATCCAAGCCAACGGTAAAGCTCCTTAGAGGCTGCCTGGGCAGTATCAAAAGGTGCATTTGCATGGGATATAACAAACGAGGAAGTACATTTATTTTTACCGGAGCTATTCTACCCAACCATGGTAGCAGAAGATCCTCCCAATGCTGAAGGTCCTGCCAAAGTTCTCGAGCAACTGCAGGAAGTTGGCTTTATCTAATCGATTGAAGGTCGGAGCGATAAAAATGCCTGAATACAGGAAACCTCCATCTGACTTTCGGAAAGGAATCGGATTCCACCTTCAAGATCGGGTACTCTCATAAGACCCGAGACAGCATGGCCTCTGATTTCATAAAAGTGATTTTATACCCCGTGAGAGATCCAAATTAATGAATCACTTGTATTAAACACGGCATAGATATCATCGAGCTAGTTAGAAAGAGAAGAACGTCATCTATTTAAAGAGTGATCTTACGCCATCCTGATCCTACCTCCAGGCCAGTTACATTATGGTCCCACCGGATAGCCTCTGCCAACGGCACGATCACCCATCTAAATAGTAATGATGAAAGGGGACGCCTTTGTCGGCTGCCTCAGCCATTGCTAAAATTGTCAGACCTTACACCATGAATGAGATCCGCTGCTTTAGGGTCACTGTATAACACTGTCACCCACCTGACAAAGGCCCCTCTATGGCCAAATCATTCCACGACATAAAAGAGGTATGGCCATTCCACCCAGTCAAATGCTTTTTCTGCATCCACGACCAAGCCTGGAATCGACCCTTGCTTGCACACCTGAACCATATTAGCACTCTCCTTATATTATTAGTCGACCTGTGACCCATAATGAATCCTGTCTGATTCTATTTCTCAATGAAGGGCAAGACCGTCTCCAGCTTTAACGCCAGCATTTTCACCAAAATATTTAAGTCCACGTTTAATAGGGATATTGGCCGACATGAAGTGGCAGTCCTCTGGAAAATAAGATAAATATTTCTTTCTCTCAGAGGGGATGGGCGTCAGTCTTGGCTGTACGAATAATTGTACATATCCAATATTGGCCAAGCTAGCATGTCAATTAACTCCTTTTAAATCTAACTCTAAAATCCATCTGGGCACGGTGCTTTACCACTCTGGAGCTGCCTCACCGCCTTCTGTTTCTCTTGGATTGTCAGAGGGGCATTCAAAAGAGATGCCTGCTCTGAAGTTACACTTGGGAGGTCCAGGGTCCAATCAAAAGGCACCAACGTCTCCAGTCTGTCCTCACAGCAGTCTGACTGGAACAACCCTGAAAAGAACTTCCTGAATGCTGCCTTAATCTTTCTGGGATCGTAGATGATAGTGACAGCACACTCACTAATGCATGTGATAGACTGGAGGCACTCTTCTTTCTGGCCAAGTATGCCAGATGTCTACCCGTATTATCACCATAATCAAATAACCTCTGTTTCGCAAATGAAATCGCCCTCTTTGCTGTCTGGGTGAGGGCAGTGTTCAGAGCAGCCCGGAAAATTGTAATCTGCTGTAACTTAGTTACAGACGTTCTATCAAAATACGCTCTTTCAGCTGATGCTCTCGCTTCTACCGCTTCTCAGTCGCCGAGTAAGAAATAATCAAACCCCTTGCATAGGCCTTGAGAGTCTCCCAGAGCACCGTCGGGTTTCTCGCCGTCCAATTTAATGATTTTTTTAATTCCATGAAAAATAATGAACTAGCTGTCCTTCAGAAGGAAAGTATCCATGCACCAGTGCTGCGAACCTGTCCCATCGCCACTATCCTTCACCTCCATTTACACTGCCACATGATCAGAAATGGCTATGTTCCCAATTCATCAAAACAGCACTGAATTCGAAAAGGCCAATGAGGCAAAAACATGTCAATCCTAGTTTGGCACTTATGTGGGTTAGGAAAAAAGGTGAAGTACCTCCCCCTATGGTGAACCATCTCCAAACATACACCAAGCCAAGCTCCCTGTTTAGATCCAGCAGCTGCCTGGATTGCAGGGAAATATCTGCCATAACCCGAAACATGCTATCCACCTTGGGATCCATATGTCGGTTAAAGTCTCCCCCTATAGTTGTATGACGCGCACCAAGGGACATCAACCTGGAGAACGCATCCGTAAAAAAATTGAGGGGTGATCCAGGGGCAAGATGATGGACGGGAAAAATTTCTGGCTGTAAGACCGCTGCTCGTTTTGAGGTATTTTAGGGGCTGGAGGTGATCTACTCGAATTCCAGACGCAGCAATTACTGTTTTATATGCTGTTGCATTGTTTTGGAACTTTGGGAAAATAAAGTCAAAACAACAGTAGTTTTAAAAGGAAGAAGAGCAGACAAAGGACCCACATTGTGAGGACAGTGCAGGAGGGAGGGAGAGAGAGAGAGAGAGCGAGAGAGAGAGAGAGAGAGAGAGAGAGAGAGAGAGAGAGAGAGAGAGAGAAAAAAAACCTGCACAGTTACCGCCTTTTTTGTTTTTGAATTCATGAATTGCTGGACATCGGAGTGTGTTGGGGAAAATTAACAAACTGTGAATGTCACGACTGATCCTGGAGAAGCCTGTTTGGGCGAAGTTCACAACGCAGAATCAGATCAGTTAGTCGTTGTTTTAAGTCTGTCCAGTAGAAAACCTGTGGTAGTCAGTAGTGGGCTCTTCCTTTATTATATGTTTTTGGAGATAATTCTCTCGAATAAACTTAAAATATAAGCCATAACTATTAATTTAACCAGGTGCAGTGTTTTGTAGAGGAAAAAGACAGCGTTATTTTCTGAGTCTGCAGATTGTGAAGGAGCAAAAACGGCCTTTGCAACGATATGTACTTCTTAACAGATGTGGGAGTTAAAAGAGAGTTTAAGGGTGAATAAGGATTATATTTGCCATAAATGCTGTTGGACGCGAATCTTATCAGATCGAGTGGGTCGGTTGGAGAGACCGATAGAAGAGATGAGGAATTTTCAACAGCAACAGTATGTGATGGATGGCAGTTACAGGAAGGGGGAGAGTCTCAGATACAGTCACAAAGACGGGTTAACTCTAGAAAGTGTAAGAGAGATAGGCGCCTTAGGGCAGGAATCTTTTGTGGATATACCCATTTCAAACAGGTGTGCTGTTTTGGAAAATGTAGGGGGTGATGGAATCTCAGGGGAACGTAGCACGAACAGCCAAGTTTCTGGTATTGAGACTGGCTCGAATGCAACGAGGGGTACGTCGGCTTCCAAGAGATCAATTCTGTTCGAGGATTATGTAGTTCGAGGTACAGACAGACATTTCTGTGGCCAGCAGAGAAAAAGGAGAATGGAGTGTTGTTTCCCTGGTGCCAGAATCAAGGATGTCTCAGAGATGGTGCAGAATGTTCTCACGGGGGAGAGGAGCCAGCAAGAGGTCATTGTCCACATTGGAAACAACGATATAGGAAGGAAAATGTTGAGATTCTGAAGGGAGATTACAGAGAGTTAGGCATAATTTTAAAAAGGAGGTCCTCAAGGGAAGTAATATCTGCATTAATCCCTGTGCTACGAACTAGTGAGGGTAGGAATAGGAGGATTGAGCAGATGAATGCATGGCTGAGGAGCTGGTGTATGGGAGAAGGAGTCACATTTTTGGATCATTGGAATCTCTTTTGCGAAAGAAGCTCTTTCGACCTGTACAAGAAGAACGGATTGCACCTAAATTGGAAGGGGACTAATATACTGGCAGGGAAATTTGCTGGAAATGCTCGAGAGGATATAAACGAGTAAAGTGGGGTGTGGGGGACCATGTGAGATAGTGAGGAAAGGGATCAATCTGAGACGGGTACAGCTGAGAACAGAATTGAGTCAAACAGTCAGGACAGACAGGGAGGGACAATGTAGGAAAAATAAATTAAACTGCATTTATTCAATGCAAGGGGCCTTACAGAGAAAGCAGATGAACTCAGGGCATGGTTCGGAAGACAGGACTGGGATGTCATAGCAATTACAGAAACATGGCTCAGGGATGGGCAGGACTGGCAGTTTAATGTTCCAGGATACAAATGCTCTAGAAATGATAGAAATGGAGGCAAGAGAGGAGGGGGAGTGGCATTTCTGATCAAGGATAACATTACAGCTGTGCTGAGGGAGGATATTCCTGGAAATACATCCAGGAAAGTTATTTGGGTGGAACTGAGAAATAGGAAACAGATGATCACCTTATTGGGATGTTATTATAGACCCCCGAATAGTCAGAGGGAAATTGAGAAACACACTGGAAGGAGAATTCTGCTATCTATTAGAATAATAGGGTCATTATGATTGGGGATTTTCAACTTGACGAACATCGACTGGTACTGCCATAGTGTTAAAGGTTTTGATGGAGAGAAATTGCCTAAGTGCGTACAAGACAATTTTCAAATTCAATATGTGTATGTACGTACTAGAGAAGGTGCAAAAGATGACCTACTCTTGGGAAATAAGGCAGGGCAGGTGACTGAGGTATCAGTCGGGGAGCACTTTGGGGCCAGCGACTATAATTATATTCCTAATAAAGTAGTGAATGAAAAGGATCGACCAGATCTAAAAATTGAAGCTCTAAATTGGAGAAAGGTCAATTTTTACGGTATTAGGCAAGAACTTTCCAAAGCTGAGAGGGCAGATGTTCGCAGGAAAAGGGGTGGCTGAAAAATGAGAAGCCTTCAGAAATGAGATAACAAGAATCCAAATAAAGTATATTCCTGTCAGGGTGAAAGGAAATGCTGGGAGGTTTAGGGAATGCTCGATGACTAAAGAAATGGAGGATTTGGTTAAGAAAAAGAAGGAAGCGAATGTCAGGAACAGACAAGACAGATCGAGGGAATCGTTAGAAGAGTATAAAGGAAGTAGGAGTATAATAAAGAGGGAATCAGGAGGGCAAAAAGGGGATATGATATAGCTTTGGCAAATAGAATTAAGGAGAATGCAAAGGGCTTTACAAATATGTCAAGGACAAAAGAGTAACTAGGGAGAGAATAGGGCACCTCAAAGATCAGCAAGGCGGCCTTTGTGTGGAGCCGCAGAAAATGGGGGAGATAATAAATGAGTATTTTGCATCAGTGTTTACTGTGGAAAAGGATATGGAAGATATGGGCGGCACGGTTGCACAGTGCTTAGTACTGCTGCCTCACAGCCCCAGGTTCCCTGGTTCGATTCCCACCTCGGGAACTGTCTGTGTGGAGTTTGCACATTCTGCCGTGTCTGTCTGGGTTTCCTCCGGGTACTCCAGTTTCCTCCCACAGTCCAAAGATGTGCGAGTCAGGTGAATTCGCCATGCTAAAAAGCCCATAGTGATAGTTGCATTAGTCGGAGGGAAATGGGTCTGGGTGGGTCACTCTTCGGAGGGTCAATGTGGATTGGTTGGACCGAATGGCCTGTTTCCAAACTATAGGGAATCAAACTTAATCATATAGAATGGAGGGAAATAGATGATGACATCTTGCAAAATGTGCAGATTACAGAGGAGAAATTGCTGGATGTCTTGAAACGGGTAAACGGAGATAAATTCCCAGGACCTGATCAGCTGTACCCGAGATCTCTGTGGGAAGCTAGAGAAGTGATGTCTCCTCAAATAGTCACAGTTGAGGTGCCAGAAGACTGGAGGATAGAAAACGTGGTGCCACCGTTTAAGAAGCGCGTTAAAGTCAAACCAGGGAACTATAGACCGGTGAGCCTGACCTCGGTGGTGGGCAAGTTGTTGGAGGGAGCCTTAAGGACAGGACGTAATGTATTTGGAAAGAAGAAGGGCTCATTCCCGAAAAGTCGATTCTCCTGCTCCTTGGATGCTGCCTGACCTGCTGCGCTTTTCCAGCAACACATTTTCAGCTCTGATCTCCAGCATCTGCAGTCCTCACTTTCTGCTATGTATTTGGAAAGGCAAGGACTGATTAGGGATAGCCAACATGGCTTTGCGCCTGGGAAATCATGTCTCACAAATTTGATTGAGGTTTTTGAAGAAGTAACAAAGAGGATTGATGAGGGCAGAGCAGTGGATGTGATTTATGTGGATTTCACTAAGGCGTTCGACAAGGTTCTCCATGGCAGACTGATTAGCAAAATTAGATCTCATAGATTACAGGGGGATCTAGCCATTTCGATACAGAACTGGCTCAAAGGTCGAAGACAGAAGGTGGTGGTGGAGGGTTTTTTTTCAGAATGGAGGCCTGCGACTAGTGGAGTGCCACAAGGATTGGTGCTGTGTCCCTTACTTTTTGTCATTTACATAAATGATTTGGATGTGAGCGTAAGAAGTACAGTTAGTAAGTTTGCAGATGACACCAAAATTGGAGATGTAGTGGATAGCGAAGAGGGTTACTTCAGATTACAACAGGATCTTGACCAGAAGGGCCAATGGGCAGAGAAGTGACAGATGGAGTTTAATTCAGATAAATATGAAGAGCTGCATTTTAAGTGACTTATGCACATAATGACAATGCCCTCGGGAGTGTTGCTGAACAAAGAGTCCTTGGAGTGCAGGTTCATAGCTCCTCGAAAATGGAGTCGCAGGTACATAGGATAGTAAAGAAGGCTTTTGGTATGCTTTCCTTTATTGGTCAGAGTATTGAGTACAGGAGGAGGGAGGTCATGTTGCAGCTGTACAGGATATTGGTTAGGACACTGTTGGAATATTGTGTGCAATTCAGGTCACCTTCCGATCGGAAAGATGTTGTGAAACTTGAAAGGGTTCATAAACTGTCAGGGTTGGAGGATTTAAACGATAGGGAGAGTCTGAACAGGCTGTGTCTGTATTCCCTGGATTGTCGGAGGCTGAGGGGAGACCTTATAGATGTTTACAAAATTAAGACGGGCATGGAAAGTGTAAATGGGCAAAGTCTTTTTCCTGGGGTCCGCGAGTCCAGAACTAGAGGGCATAGGTTTAGGGTGAGAGTGGAAAGACATAAAAGAGACCTGTGGGGCAACATTTTCACGCATAGGGTGGTGTTTGTATGGAATGGGCTGCTCGAGGAAGTGGTGGAGGCTGATACAATTGCAACATTTAGGAGGCATTTGGATGGGGATATGAATAGGAAGGGTTCGGTGGGATATGGACAGGCTGCTGGCAGGTAGGATATCTGGTCGGCATGGACGGGTTAGACCGAAGGGTCTGTTTCCATGCTGTACATCTCTGTGACTCTTTTACTCTCTCCCATGTTGCTCTCTAAGTATTAAAACTTTAAGGATCAGAAACAGCTGATATTCGTCCTTAATTTGTTCAAACAACTGATATAGAAGGTCCTTCTGAATGAGAAAAGCTGCTCCTCTACATCTTGAATTAAAGGATGAAAATAACACCCAGCCAAACACTCTCTTCTGTAACTTTAAAGGATCCTTATTGATTAGTTGTTTTTTTTCCTGACACCAAGGCTACATCGACACTTTCCTTTCTAAGGCCTGAAAGCATAAATTGTTGAATGACACCCCTTAATATTCCAGGTGCACCAATTAAACAATTGGTTAGCCATAGCTATTTGAAACAGTCCGTGTGAGGAAGGACCCTTTTTATTGCACACTGAGCGAAAGTGGCAAACAGTTCATATAAACTTGAAAATACAACTGCAAAACCTACCAACTCAAAAATCCTAACAACTCCTTGTACAATGAACCAACATACAACACAAATAAGAGGAGATTTTCCCCCCTTCCCCATAGGGAGCGCTCACACTACCCACTAATCTCCCTTGGTACCAATTAGCTGAAGCTGCTTCCCAAACCCAGACAAAACAAACTTTAAAAAGTTACATGTGCCTTACAACAAGAAAATGAAAAGTGAGCACTCAACCCGTCCAATCCATATCCAAGGCCGTCCTGGTGAAAACAAATGCAACCACCACCACCCCAATGAACACTGCTCCAATTCCGTACTAAGAGAGTAAAACGAAAAGGAAGTGATAGATAAAAACCATAGGATAATGGGAGGGGAGGAGCAAAGGAGAAAAGATAGAAAGAGAAAAGAATGGGACCCCCACATATTATTAAAAAAATACAAAACCAGGTAAATAAGGCAAACCACAGAGGAATCAAAGAGAACATGATTGTCCACATTATTTGAGCCAGCCAATCTATCTTAACGTGTCCATGAAGTCGTTTGCATTTTCTAGCGAGTCAAAATTAAACACGGACTCTGCGTGGTAGAAACGTAGTATTGTCAGTTGACTTACAGTATACTGAACATTCAATCCCCTCAGCCTCCTTTTTACTCTATCAAAAGCCTGCCTCTTGGGGAATCTGGCCATTGAAAGGTCCTGGAAAAACATAATTCGTTATCCTTTGGATATAAGAGCCTGTGAATCCTTCCCCAGTGCTGGAGAACTATTTGCTTCTCTCCATAGTGCTGGAGTTGCACAAGGACTGGTTGGGGGTGCTGGTCTGCCCCGGGCTTGCGCATTGCGACCTGGTGGGCCTGCTCGACCTGCACCCGGCCCACCTCGAATTCCAGCTTCAAAAACTACCGAAGCCATTGCTCCAAAAAACTGTGTGGTTGGCCTTCTTCTTCTCGTTCTGCCAGCTCGATCAGGCAGATATTCTTATGATGGCCTCGATTTTCGAAGTCCAGTCAGCACTGCTGCCTCAGAGCGCCAGAGACCCGGGTTCAATTCCCACCTCAGGCGACTGATTTTTTGGGTTTGCACGTTCTCCCCGTGTCTGTGTGGGTTTCCTCCGGGTGATCCGGTTTCCTCCCACAGTCACAAAGATGTCAGGTCAGTTGAATTGGCCATGCTAAATTGCCCATAGTGTTAGGTGAGGGATAAGTGTAGAGGTATGGGTGCGTTGCGCTTCGGCGGGTGGTTGTGAACTTGTTGGGCCGAAAAGCCTGTTTCCACATTGTAATGTAATATAATCTAATCTAATCAAAGTTCATCCATGCCTGGTACCGCTATCCCATGGCCTGGACCCGACCTGCTGAGGATTCCACTGCAGTTTCAGAGGACACAGTCCGCTACCCCACCTCCATGCCGTGTGTCTGAGATGCTGCATCTCCTACTCATGCTTCTGCAGCATGGCCGAGATCGGTTCCAGCCTGGAATGGGTCTTCTCCATCTCTGAATCAACCTTCTATCGGAGTTTAACATACTCCATGACCAAGCTCTGCTCTAATGTTAAGTCCCCTGGCGGGTTCGCAGAGGCTGACGCCATGGCCGCGGGGGTATCCGTTGCTGCAGGGCAATGCCTGCTAGTTACGTTCCATGTGGTCCTTTCCCTTAGTCATTTTCCTTACTCATTTCAACTGATACACAGCAATACAGGGGATCAGTATTTTTAGTATAATGGTTAAGAAAGAGAAGGTGAATGCACCACTCAGTCTGGTTACCGGTGTAGAGCTGAGCAGGGCAAACCTACTGGCTCGCCAATATCTTGGATCTCCCTCAAAACGAAGTCACCTTTAATGACTTTTTAAAAAATGATTTGAAACTGTTTCATGTAGACAGAGGCAATGGAAAACCAGTAGATGTGATATCGTTAGATATTCAGGTTTAAGAGCTCAGACAGTGAGTAGCAAATATTATTAAACCAAAGCGGTTCAGGAGGGACATTTGGAAATGGAAAGGTGAAATTGAAGTTGGCCTTAATTTAAAGGGAACGGGAACATAGAAGTACAGACGTTCTGCACAGGCTGCATGGAGTGCGGATGAGATTATACATGTATTCCAGAGGGCTGGAGAGCAGCTAATATGGTCCCACATTCCAGAAAATATGGTGGGGATAGGCCAGTGGCGTTTGGTGTATCACAGGGAGCAGGGCAGTGTACTTTATTATTTGTGCTATTCATTAATGATGTCGATGTGAATGTGGAGGGGTCGTGTGAGGGGAGAATTGGGGCATGTTATAGGTAAGTTTATGTTTGACACAAAGATTAGCCAAGTAGTACTCAGTTAGGAGGAAGGCCTTATTTAACAGGAAGATACAGATGGAATGGTCAGATGGGCAGATAAATGGCAGATGGAATGTAAGCCTGATAAATATGAAGTGATGCACTTTGGAAGAAGGAGCCAGGCAGGGGAATACTCAATAAATGGCAGCACATTAGGAAGGTCAGAGGTACTTCTCCACACATCTCTGAATGTGATTGGACAGGGTAACAAGCTCGTAAAGAAAGCACATGGGACTGTAGGCATTTTGTTTATTCATCAAGGCGTACATAATATGATCTAAACACACCATTGCTTAGGCCATAGATAGAATGCTGCGTGCAGTTAAGGGAGCTACATTACAGTAAGAACTTGATTGCACTGGAGGGGGTACAGTGGAGATTCACCAGAATGTTCCCTGGGATGGAGCTTATCAGGGATGAAGAGAGATTGGATAAACTCGGGTTGTTTATTTTGGAGCAAATAGGGCTGAAGGGGACGTGATTCAGAAGGATAAGATTACAAGGGACATGGACAAGGTGATCAGAGAGTAGCTGTTCCTTTTATTCAAAAGGGCGAGAACAAGGGATAAGATATTTAATGTGTCGGCTTTGAGGTTTAGAGAGAATTTGACAATTGTTTTTCACGCAGAGAGTGTTGTGGTCTGGAATGCACTCCCTGAGGGGGGCGTTGCCGTGGGTCACTTCACAATAGTAAAGAAGTACGTGGACCAGCATCAGACTCTCTTAACATTCCCAGCTACAGGCTGCATGAGGAATGTGGGAATAATGTATATCGTGCTGTACTTCTGATGGTGCTGAATATCTCGTTCTCTGATTGGATTATTGTGGAAGGGTAGTCATTGAGCAGCGTATGGCAGAAATTGCTGGGTTCTGAAAACACGTATTAATAAAGGTTATACGACTCAACTACAATAGCTTCTAAAAGTATGTTATTGTGAAAGTAAACGAAAAATAGCAACTTATTACAATCTGAAACCAGAGAATGGAGAATGGAAAACAGGGAAATGGCAGAACTGTGAAGCAAGTACTTTAATTCCGCCTTCACAGATGAAAATATCAGCAAAACAAAAGAAAACTTCCCATCACGACTAGGAAACCCAAGTCAGGTTAAAAAAAAGGAATGAAATTAGTAAATACATGGATTTGTAGAAAATATTGGGACTGAAAGTAATGAACAGAGACAACGTCAGCATAAATTTATGAAATGGGAATCATATTTGAGATGTGGGCTGGTAAGCGAATTATGGCGAAGCAATGGACGTAATGATTTTAAATTTTTGGGAAGTTTTTCGGTTAAGTCCCAAAACTAGTGTGCAGCATCACATATGATGGAACTGGGGCTAACGTATAGACATGGCCTTAGCACGGCATAGCTGGCAAGAAACAATGAGTGGAATATTTTGATATCGATTTTGAGTTTACTCTCAGGTGTATATTCCAGGGTAAATACAAGACATTTCTGCATCAAACTCGCACCGTTTTAAATACTTTGAATACTGAATATTGAAAAAAAGGTATAGCTGGAAGTCCATGGGTCCTGAGTCAGCTCCTCACCATCGGTGACGCCTGCTTCCAAAATCACTGGACACCAACTTCATCACCATCTACACCAAAGGCCACCAACATCGAAGTTGCTGAACCTCAGGTGCCATCTTTGCCGCTGGGCCAATACTCTTCCATCACTGCCTCTTTGCCCCCAGTGCGAGACCCTCCAATGTCAGAGACATGTCTCTTACTGTTGTGCCCACCTCATCGATGTTGCCATGATGTCCTTCCAACGTCTACTTCATCAGCACCAACTCACCGACCACCCAACAAACGAAGTCCCCGATCCTCTGGCATCACATTTTGCGACTGGGTCTACCATTACAAGTCCTGTGCTTGTTCCGGAAAAGTAAGCAGGGACACACTCTCCTCTGCACTGGGCCCAGCTCAAGGTCGATACACCGTGCTCCACTTGAGACCTCTCGAGGGCCATGCCCTGAGTCCATTCAAAGTCTGCATGTTTGGGATCTCGTTGCTGCTGATGTTGTCCAAGCTGCAAGTTTCAGAGAGAAAAGTGAGTGAGAGAAAATAAGGGGAAAGAAAGCAATTCAGAGTGTACAAGCTTCAGCAAAGGAGACCTTGAACCAGGTACACCGGAATAAAAGGAACCTGTTCATGGAGACAAAGGCTCAGGGATCGGGGATTCGGTCCCAGCTGTTCCTCACACACATCCAACATTTGGTTGAGTGAACCAAATGCAGTATTTCCCAGCCTTCTGACAGCACTAAACCATGTTGGAATATCAGTGGGTGAGGAGGATGTAGAAAAGCTCTAAATTGATTGAGACAAGTGGAGTGAATGTTTGGCAGATGCGAAGCAGTATGGATATATGTGACGTTGGATAAATAGAATAGCAGCCGACCATTTGAAAAGGGATTGGTTCAAATTTTTGATCTATAAAGGGACTTATGTTCCTTTATTTGTTTCCATTTGCGCAGGCCTCTGAGGTTCATGCAGGGCAGTGAGTTCTGAATTCAGAAGTCAATATTGGGATGGCATTGGCACGTTAACCAGTGTCTATCGAACCAGCAAGTCGGGAGTTGTAACATTGGAAATTACCTGGATCTCCCTGTACACCAGTCATTGAATGCAATATTGCAGGAACAGTAAGTAGTAAGATAAACAATGTGTTGACCTTCATTTCAGGGGAATTTGAGTCCAGGAGTAAGGTTGTCTTACTGCAGATGCACAGGGCCTTGGTGACACCCCATCTCGAACTTTGCATAGTATTGTGTGCAGTTTTGGTCTCCTTCTCTAATAAAGGACAAAGCTGACATTGAGGGAGAGCAGTGAAGGATGGCCAGATAGGCTGGGATGATAGGCTTGTTGTGGGAGCAGAGCTTGACGCAACTGGGCCTGTATTCTTTGGTGTTTAGGAAAGTGTGCAGAGATCTCAAGTTGACAGGTTGAGACAGATTGGAAGCACGGATGGTAATTCCCCTGGCTGAGGTGTCGAAAACCACAGGCCACAGTATCAGGTGCAGACTGGGCACAATGCATTTAGATGAGAATAAATGTCTCCACTCAGAGATAGGTGAACCTAGGGAATTCTCTCCCAAACCAAGCCACTGATTATACAAAATGATTTATAGACAGTAAAAGAGTGGCGATAACAGGCTTCTGGTGTGCAGATAAACGATCAGCTGTCGTTGTATTGAATGGGGTAGAACATTCTACTATTGTAGTTCCTATTTTATATTTTTCAGATGTTTAATCACGTTGCGGGATATGAATATTGTTTGGGAAAACTGCATTGAGGAGATTTCCTTCATGAGCTGGAATGGGGGAAATCTCAGTGTGTTGATTGACCTACTCATTTTCCGATGTTTCTGTGCAGTCTGTGGAAAAGCACTGTCAATGTTGTCTGAAGCTCTCAGATGTTAAGAAGGAGGTCTCTGCAGGGACAAGAGGACTGTGTTTCCCATTCCCTTTTCTGATATTGATGCTGGTGCCGAGTGTTCTGTCCGGGTTTATCCTTTAAGACCTCAGATCAGTTTGATGCTATTGAGTGTCTTCCTTGGCCAATTTAGAGACCATTGAAGAGCGTATCACATGTCTGTTTGTTCGGAGTCAGTTTTAGACCAGACTAGGAAAGCACGCGAGATTCTCTTCCTCAAAGTACGTTGGGGAAGGAAATTGATGTTTACAAATTGGCTTCAAGGTTACTACTACTGACCAGAATTAACAACTCGCTGTGTTATTAATTGTTGTTAACTTCCACCAGCTGCCACAGCGTTGGCCTGGTCTGGATTAGTAATCCAGTGACATTTCCACAACTCCATCATCTTCATATGGGGACCTATCAGAAAACACACTGAGCAGGTAATTTCTGTGCTGCTTGACAGATCAGTCGGAAACGATTCCCTTTGGTTTGAATCTCGTGATCGGACAGAAGGGGTAGTAATTGGACAGATTGTAATTATTCCCCTCTTCGGGGACTGTACATAGCTGACTGATTTTCCACATGGCCAGGGAGATGTCAGAGTTGGACCTGGAATGAAAGAGCTTCCCCAGGTACACGGCTTGTTGTGCAGCACAAGTCATCAGTGCTCTTGCAGGAATGGTGTCAGGGCCCATTGCCTTTGTCGTATCTATTGTCTTCAGCTGTTTCTTCATGTCAACTGCAGCGAATCGAATAGGTTAAAGACTGGCATCTGTGATTCTGTCGAAATCATGGCGAGGATGAGGTGGATCATCAACACCACGCTCTTAGCGGCTGAGGACGTTGTCGATACCACTTCCTTGTCTTTAACACAGATGTACACGGCTGTTCCGTTATTTTGGATGGGGAGATTTCAGGAGTCCTCTCCGCCAGTTAGTTGTTCAATGTTCCATTGACATTTATCCCTGGATATGGCAGTACTGAAGAGCTCAGATCTGAACTGACTGAAGTGTTATCAATTCTCCCTCTCAATCAGATGTGAGTTCCGCTGTTTGGAATGTTAAAAATCCAGTGCGATAGCTTTAACGAGTTATCATCAAGTTTAGGTACACATGGCTCTGACTCTGGCATGTTCACACACACTCGTCACTTAACTATGGATAGGCTTGATGGTAATAGTAGACTGAGGGATTATCCTGGGGAAAATGTTACAGACTATGATTGAAAAAAATTCTGCTTCTGCTGCTGCTGTGGTTTTTCAGCATCATATGTTAACCCAGTTTTATCTGTAATATTTCTGATTTAATTCTTCCAGTGACCCTTCTCTAAAGCTCCCAGTCTGTTCAGAAATGTTTGCATTTTCATGTCCAGTATCTATAATCATTTGCTGAGTTGAACATTTGTGCTGTTCCTATTCATTTCTGGAGACATTCCGCAGGTCTGTCAGCATCTGCAGAGACAGAGAAAAAGAGTTAGCGTTTCACGTCCAGTTTGGTGCTCCTTCAGAACTGAAAATGATTGGAAAATGAGCTTTTGATTATTTGCCAGAGGTGGGGGATGGATGACAGGGAAAAGAGGGTGTGGCAACAGATAAACTGACCTTTAGCAGTAGTGAACGAGAAGATGACGTAAAACGGGTGTAAATTAAGATATGAATGGGGAAAGGGGTTCCTTCTCTTGAGTGCAAGATAAAGAAGACATAACCAGTCAACGTCAGGGGGAGGCCAAGAGGGTGACTGTTAACTATGTGGTATTATGGACATCTGGCCAAAAGTAAGTTTTCACTGTAGTGATCATCGCCCCCTTTAGAAAAAAGGAATTCAGGTGTTTGACTGCTTATTGGCACTAGTCAACCTTTCATGCAGCCTTAGCATTGTAACATGTAGAAAAGCAAATCACAAAATGAAATTTGGACTGTGAGTTGTTTACCAGCCATTTTTAGTATTGTTCAAATTTGTGATGTTTATTTTTAAATACTTGATCTTGAAGTTAGTATCAGATGGAGTGTAGGAGATTGATGTGTGACTTTATAGCAATTAGAAAATCTTGGGAGGCATGGATAGGGTGAATAGCCAAGGTCTTTTCCACAGGATGGGGGAGTTCAAACATAGAAGGCATAGCGTTAAGGTGAAACGGGTAATATTTAAAAGGGACGAAGGAGCAACGTTTTTACACAAGGCGTGGCGGGGGGGGGGGGCATGGAATTAGCAGCCACAGGAAGAGTGGCGACTGCATCTACAGCCTTAACATTGAAAAAATATTTGGACAGACATATGAATGGGAAACATTTAGAGGCATTTGGGCCAAATGCAAGAAGATGGGACTAATTTAGTTTGGAAAACTTGGCCAGCATGGACATTTCGAAAAGCTTCACGCAGAGTCAGTGTGATTTTGTGAACGGGAAATTATATTTTGCCCTTGAATTTCAGGCAAAGTGTTTCTGGAGATCCCTGAGAATGGAGCAATCGGAATTGATAAAGGGGATCTGGTAGACACGAGGATTTCCAGAGATTTTCCACAAGGTATCACAAAATAAAGCTGGTTACACAAGACAGAAGCTCATAGTCTAATGGATAATGTATTAGCATGGGATGACGATTGGTTAACACATAGAAATCGGAGAGTCAGGATTAATGGATCATTATGACAAAAGGGTATCTGCTGGAGTACCACAGATATGAGTCCGATGGCATCAGTTATTTACAATCTATACTAATAGCCTGAAGGAAGACATCACAGAGAGCACAATACTATTTCATTGCGGGACCCGTTATTTTAAACTTTGTTTACCCAATATCAAATCACCACCTCTTTTCAGATAAAGAGATACAGTAATTAGCAATAGACAACGCCAATTCGCATTCCAAACCTGTCCCACATTCCCACTGTCTCTTTCCGATTAAGTACTTATCAAACCCAGCCTCTGCTGCTGTCTCAGGAAGAGGATACCTGAATGTGTAACACTACACTAGAAATAGAAAAGGAGCAGAATTAGGCCATTGGACCCATCGATTCTGATATGCCATTCAATAATTACTTATATATTCCTCAACCACATTCTTCTGCCTTTTGCCTAGAATCCCTGACCACCTTATGAATCAAAAACAGATCTATTTGTGTCTTAAAGAGACGAGTGTCTCTGTGTGTGTGTGCGCGCGTGTGTGTGTCCATCTGCTTGTTATATGAGTTTTTGTTAGCCTACGTCTGTCTGTGTATAAGCCTGTGTATTTCTACCTGTGTTTGTTTCTATTGAGTGTGATTGCGTGTGTCTTTGTGTGCTTCTATGTTTGTGTATGCTAGTCTCCTTGTACATATTGTACATGTTAGTATATTGGGGTATTTACCAATATCTCTATGGAATTCTATGCGTGCATCTCTGTGCAGTGAGTTATTTTGTTTTTGAGAGTGAGAGAGCTGACGCTGGAACTGCTCGTGGGTTTAAAGTGAGAATTGCCCTTCACTGATCATTGCTCCATACTTGGTTGGTGGGACGTGGATGTTTCAGAATCTCCACACAAGTCGTCCGGGTCCTGTTTCGCTTGTACCAAGGTCCTTCCCACACGGCGTGGGGAGGAGGGAGGGAACAGATATCAGGCACCCCACCACCTGGGTTGGCCTTTTTCTGTCCTATTCCAGGCTGTTTCTCCTGGAATGGGAGAAAGGGAAGGAAGGCGTGAGCGTGGGAGTCGGTGGCCCTGCTGTTAGAGCTGGTACAGGTGGGGTGACATGGTGAGGTGTCCTGAGTGAGTCAGTGCACAGTGATGCATTCAATCGTGTTATTAGTGTTGAGGTTATTGCATAAGTATCAGAGAAAGTAAGGGAAGGAAGTTGCTGAATTCAACACTGAGATTAGGCAGAGATTATAAATAGCAAGGAGAAGATAAAATTGTTGTTTTATATATCTAAACCAAAACGGTCGCAGAAAATCTGAACATCATGTGCTTTGGAAATTACACATGCAAGTATTGTGAATACTGCAGTCTTCTTGGATGGTCTCAAGTTGTATCTAAACTGCGTTAACTAAGTGACTGCTTATGCTGTGAAAAATAAATTCCATGAGGTGGGTTGAAGTGTATGTTGTGAACCAAGCTAGAGAGCAGGTTATTTCGGAGTTGGTGTTGCGTGGTAAGAAGGACTAATTACTCACATAACTCTGAATCAGCTTTTGAGGAATAGTGACGTTATTAAGGTGCATTTACATGCGTGCGCATGCATTCACAGGAGGCTCCCAAGCACTGAGGATGTCACCTAGACAGGGGACGAAACATTTGCAAGTCAAATTCCCAGCTCGGCGAACAGAAACACAACAACGAGCACCTGAGCTACAAATCTTCTACCAAACTTTGCGCATGCATGATCAAATGTGTGAACATTCTGATCAAACATCATGTCAGCATGGAGGGTAGATGGTCAAGTTCGCTCCAGTAAATTGGGAAAGTACAATACAACATTCAGTGGGAGAAAAGCAATGGTTGTTCGAGTCATAGCGACCTAGAGCACAGACGCAGGTCCTTCAGCTCAAAGTGGGCAATTCTGAACAACATGTCAATTCACACAAACCCATTTCCCTGCCATTGCCCTGTATCGTTCTAATTTTATCCTTTTCATGTAATAGACCAACTGCCTTTTAAATGTTGTTAATGTATCCACCTCAACCAAATCCCCTGGCAGTTCATTCCATATGCATAACAAGATGTGTGTAAAGATCATTGCTCGTCAGTTTCCCTTTTATTCTTATCCCCTGACCTTAAACTGATGCCCACTAGTCCGTGATTGCTGTCCAACCTTGAGAAGAAAAGACTGGGTGCATTAACTCTATCCATACCTCCTGTGATCTTTCAAGCGTCCATAAGATTCCTCTCGGTCTCATATACTCTAAAGTAAAAAGTCCTAGCTTGTCAAACCTCTCCCAAAGCTCAGACCATTAAGACGTTGGCAACATCCTTGTTAATTTCTTCTGCACTCTTCCCAGTTTAATAACATCCTTCCTATAGCAAAGTGAACATAGCTGACCATGACGCTTCAAATAATGCCTCACCAGCTTCCTGAAAACTGCGACCTAACTCCTCAAATTTGACAGTCAGTGCTCTGCCTTCTTTACTGCTCTGTTTACCTGTAAATCAACATTCGGAGCCCCGTGCCCCTGAATTCCAAGGTCCCTCTGCTCCACGACACTTCTTAAGGGCCAATCATTCACCATGAAACTCCAACCTGGACTCGACTTTCTAACACGCAAGAACTTACACAGATCTGTACTAAAATGCAATTTCCATTTCTCAGTCCACATCTCCAGCTGATCATGGTAGTGAAATTTCTGCTAACCTTCCTCACTCTCCATGATGCTGCCTATTTTAGTGTCCTCATCAAACTTATAATTCATGCCTGTGCATTCTCATCTAGATCATAGATGTATGTAATAGGTAAATATTATATATGTATAAAACATATTACATACATTTGTGATGTGGATGAGAGTATATATATATATATATATATATATATATATATATAGAAACAAACAATGTTCCCAGCACCGATCCTGAGGTATTCACTATTCACAGGTTTCCAGTCTGACAAGCATCCTTCATATATTACCCTCCGCTTCCTACCACCAAGCCAATTGTGTGTCTAATTTACCAGCTCCCCCTGGAATCCAGGTGGTCAAACATTCCAGAGTAGCTGATCTTCTGTAACTTTATCAAAGGCCTGACTGAAATCCATTTAGACTATATATACCATTCTGCCCTCATCACTGTTCCTTGTCACTTCATCAAAGCACTGCAACAGTTTTGAGAGTCATGATCTGTCATGCATAAAGTCTTGCTGACTGATGCAAATGAAACCCTGTCTTTCAGGTGCATGTACAGAGGAACCACCATTGTCCAAATATCAATTATCCGAAATTTGGATTATCAGAAGTGGACCTCACGGTCCCGATAGAAATATGATGTCTTTCAACCCTGGTTGCGTCTTTTGTTTGTAGGTACATTGATTAAAAAAACGACTTGTCTTACGAAAATGGTGTGGATGGGGTTTGGGTGATAGGTGGGGACGGTTGGGCATGCGGGATTAGGGGACCGATTTTGATGTTGCAGGGTTAGGAACGGGCAAGGGCAGACGGGTGTAGCGTTGGAAGGGGTTGTGTGCTGCTGGGGCGGAGTTGGGATGGGAGCAGACAGGTTTGGGGCGGGCGGGGGCGGGCGGTGGTACGGGGTGGGAGCACATGAGGATGTGGGCAGGTAGCGGAGGGAGTGTGGGAGTAGGCGGGTTGGGTGTGCGTGGGGGCAGACAGGGACGTGGGTTGGGCCAGGGCCAGCGTGGGAGTGGACAGTGTTCGGGCTGGGCGGGGCATAGATTGGGCAGGGTGGAAGCAGACATGGCGTGGGGTCTCACGCATAGTGTGATTTTGCTTTGTCTCCTGAACGGGTAGCAGACTTCACAGAAAACTCTGAGCCCCAAGTAGATCAATTAACCGAATAATCCATTTTCTGAATGAAATAGTGCTCCGTTCATCTCAATCGGATAATCGAGGTTTCTCTGTATGTCTTATCTCTCAGATGTTAGTTCTCCTGGTCTATAGCTCCCAGGTTTATCTTTGTAGCCCTCCTTGCATAAGTGCACACCATTCACTATCCGCCAGTTCTCAGGGACCTCACCTTTTGGCTAGCGAAGTAGGAAAATTACCAACCAGGGCTCCCGTAATTTCATCTCTATCCACCTGCAGAGATCCGAATAGATCTGGTCAGGATCAGGAGATTTATTGAAGTTCTGCAAAGTCGGAAAAAATCGTCTCTTTCTGAACGTAAAAACACCACAGAGTGAGCAACCGACTTAATGATGGTCAATGCAACAAATTAATTATTATATTAATCATAGGAAGAACTCCAGAAATTGTGGAAACCTGAGAATTCTCAGAAATTGATGGTTCAGAAAAGGAGGGACATGTAGCTGATTAGTAAGTCAAAACGCGAACATGCATGCTAACAAACAGGAACACAAAGACTGCATCAATCTATATTTCAAAGGAAACAAAATAAAAGAAATGTAAAATGTGGAAATTTGTAATTGGGAGAGGAGAGTTTATTGTGGAGAACAAGGAAATGGCCAAGAAAATAACCAGTTACTTTGTATGTGTCTTCATGGAGGAAGATCCAGAAAATCACCCAGAAAACCAAGTGATCAGATGGAGCTGATGGAACTAAAGACATAAAGCCAATTTATATCAGTAACAAGGCAGTACTTGAAAATGTAACTAGATTGAGCATTGCTAAGTCTGAATAAAAAACAGATTTACTTCGTATCAACATGTCATAAATAGGGCACCAATGGAATTATTAAGTGCACAGTCAATGACTATATTTTATTTTCCTGTACATTCTGCAGAGGCCGGAAGCCATTGTAGATTAATGGAAGGTAGTAAATGTGTTCCAAGCATTTTAGATGAATGGAAGGGATCCAAGCAAATATTTGCGATTCTGCGGAGCTGGTGTTGGATTGGGCTCGACAACGTTAAAAATCACACAACACTAGTCATAGTCCAACAGGTTTAATTGGAGGCATAAGCTTTCAAAGTGTACAACTACCTGATGAAGAAGCAGCGATTCGAAAGCTAGGACTAGCGAATACACCTTTTGGACTGTAAGCTGGTTTTGTGTGATATGTAACCTTATCAATTATGGTTATCATAAATGATGGAGATGAGAATGTGGAGAGGAGAGTGGTTGGTAGTGTGATAATTCGGTTTGAGTTGGACACAAAGATTGATTGGGTAGCTGGCAGTAAGGAGCAAGGCCTTATGTCGCAGGAAGATACAGACAGAATGATCAGAAGTGCAGATCGATGGCAGATGGAATATAATGCTGATAAATATGAGTTGATGCACTTTGGAAGAAGGAACCAGGCAGGGGAGGATTCAATGAATGGCAGCACACTAGGAAGCTCAGAGGGTGCTTTTACACACATCCTTGAATGTGACTGAACAGGTTAACAGTCGACCATAAAAGTCTTAGGAGTCGTAGACATAGGTAATAAGAGTTACAAATGAGTTTATTTAGGGCAAGATCGTATGCAGTGTGCAGATCTGAATAATTCGTTAGGAAAGGATGTCATTACACTGTGGTGTGTGGGGTTTGGTGGGCATTCATCAGGATGTTCCCTAGGATAGAGCGTACCAGCTATGGAGAGGCTAGATAAGCGCGGGGTGTTTACTTTGGAGCAGAGGAGGCTGAGGGGATGTGATTCAGAAGGACAAGATTACGAGGGGCATGGACAGAGTGGATAGACAGCAGCTGTTCCTTTTAGTCAAGAATAAGGGAACAAGTGAAGTGCTTGAGGTTGAGAGACAATTTAAAGATATTTTATCACCCAGAGGATGTTGGGGTCTGGAAGAGAGAGGATGGTTGTTACGGGTAACTCCACAACATTTACCACGTACTTGGATGAGTTTTTGCAGTGTCATAACAAACCTAGTCCTGGACGTCATGTCATAAAGTGGGACTAATGTAGATCGTTCTGTATTTCGGACGATACTGAGTCTGTGTTTCTGTGATTGTATGATTGTGGAATGCTCATCATTAAATTGTTGAAGGCAGAAATTGATGCTTTTCTGAAGAGCATATCAATGAGAGTTATACAAGTGAAGTGTAATAGCTTCTAAAGATATGCCCATGTGATAGGTAAGATAAAGCAATTGCAGCTTATTACAGTCTGAAACCAGAGAATAGAGAATGGAGAACAGGGAAATGGCAGAACTATGAAGCAACTTTTTCATTTTGTCTTCATAGAAGATAACAAAGCAAAACAAAAACTTTCCAACAATACCATGAAACTTTAGTCTGGTGAGAAAAAGAGAATAGATTGAAATTAGCAACTAAACAGTTCGAGAGAAAGTATTGGAACAGAACATAATGGGCACAGACAAAGTCAACATAGATTTATGAAATGGGAATCATATTTGAGAAAGTGACTTTTAGCAAAATTATGGAGAAGCTATCAATGCAATACGATTGGAATTTCAAAAGGATTTTTGCTAAAGCCACAAGCCCATCGTGCAAATTTGAATCCGATGGGACTCGGGCTAATATATGGCCATGGTTTTAGAATGGGAGAGCTGGCAGGAAACAGTGAGTAGGAATGAAACATTTTGTTTTAGAATGGAAGTCTTGGAGGAGAAAGCAAGGATCGTGTTTTGGACCCAGCCATTCCCAATACAAATCATATCTTTGGTTGAGGGGCTCAAATGAAATATTCCCAAGTCTGCTGATGGCATTAAACGATGTTGGATTGTGAGTGGGTGAGCAGGATGTAAACACCCTCCAAGGTAATTCAGAAAACTGAAGTGACTGAGCAACAACGTAGCAGATAGAGAGCAATGGGAGGAGATGTGACGTTGTGCACTTTGTTGGTAATAATAGAATGTCAGGCTATCAATTGAAAATAGATTGATTGATAAATGTTGATCTATAAAGGAACTTAAGCTGCATTTTTGTTTCCTTCTGCGCAGACCTGTGAAGGCCATTCAGGGCTGTGAGTTCTGAAACCAGAAATCAATACTGGGAATGGCACTGACTCACTGACCAGTGTGCATAGACCCACCAAGTGGGTAGCTGTAATATTGAAATGGAGTTGGATCTCCTTGTACACCAGTCACTGAAAGCAATATTGCAGGAACAGAAAGCAGTTTGGAAGATAAATGGTGTTTTGACCTTCATTTCAGGAGTATTTGAGTCCAGGAGTAAGGATGTCTTACTGCAGCTGTACAGGCCCTTGGTGAGACCCCATCTTGAGCATTGTGCAGTATTGTGTGCAGTTTTGCTTTCCTTACCTAATAAAGGCCAAACCTGACATTGAGGGACAGCAGTGAAGGATGACCAGACTGATCACTGGGACAACAGGCGTGTCTTGGGAACAGAGTTTAGGGCGACTGGGCCTGTATTCTACGCGGTTTAGGAAAATGAGTGGTGATCTCAGTGAAATATCTAAGATTCTGACAGGGTGAGACAGATTGGAAGCAGGGATGATAGGTCCCCTGACTGGGACGTCAAAAAACAAGGATCCACAACATTAGGTACAGACAGGCCACTCTGCATTGAGATGAGAATAAATATCTTCACTCAGAAACTGGTGAATCTGGTGAATTCTCTTGCACATTAGGCTGTGGAAGCCAAGGCACTGAATATAAATGAGGATTTCTGGAAATTAAAGGGACAGACAGAGAGCAGGAGTATAGTGTGAAGATAGAGGATCAGATATCATTCCAGGCCTTTCTCCAATAACACAACAGTTGCATTCCTGTGGAACACCGTGTTGTAGAAAATCATGCAATATTAATAATGTGGCCTATGGGAAAAAGTGGGGAAGGGGCAAACCACACCCCCCCAAAAAAAATCAGTAAAAACCAAAAAGTTAAGTTAATCTAACACACGCGAGCACAGTCCAAGAAAATCTTTAAATCATATATTGTAATGAAACAATGCTGTAAATGTAACACGTTCACACTAAAGTCACTGACTACAGCACTGTACCTTTCACCAAGCTCTTCACAAGAAAGTGCGTGAGCCGACTGACCACATGATGCTGACATGGATTTCCGGTTTGAAATAAAGGTCCTTCTAAATGTAGACAACAATTCCTGGTTTGAGTCTCAGTTTCAAGGCTTGCAGAGCAGATTGCATTCCTGCTTTAGATAAAACACTCTGAGTGTGCACTTTGCAGGTAAAGGATCCTGAGGCTGTTTTTTGCTGTACAGCTGGTGCCGGAGATGGAATTGCATTACAGTGAATGGGCGCTTGCTTTGTACAGAGGATGCGCAATACACGAACTGTGTAGCAGACAAGTTGTGTTTAATAAACATGCACTATCTGAACTGCCTGTATATTGAATGGAGGATCAAAATTGATGGACCAAAGCAACTGCAGCAGTTACCGTTTTATAAATCCCGATGCTGAAACATGTTAAGTGATGTGAAAACTGTGCAGGACAAATCGCACTGAGAGATTTTCTGCACTATCCAGAATGGGAGATGCACAATGTGTTGAATGACCTCCTCCTTTCCCGATGTTGCTGTGCAGTCTGTGGGATAGCTCTGCAAATTTGGTCACAAGCTCTCAGACGTTAGGAAGGAAGTCTCTGCAGCGACTTCAGGACTGTTTCCCATTCCCATATCCAATAACAGGGCTGTGACCGGGTGTTCTGTCCCGTTTATCCTTGAAGAACGATGAGCAGTTAGATAGAATTGAGTGCCTTGCTTGGAAGTTTCAGAAAAAATTGCAGAGTTTATCACATGTCTGTGCACCTGGAGTCACTTTTAGGCAGACCAGGAAAGTACAGGAGTCTCACTTCCTGCAAGTACACTGGGGAAGAAAAATGGAATTTACAATTGACATTGGCTTCAAGGTCACTATTCCTGACACCAGATTTTAGATCTCGATATTTTATTATTTGTTTTTAACTTCCATCAGCTGCCAGAGAGTTAGCCTGGTCTGGATTATAAATCCATCGATATTTCCATAACAGCACAATCACCACATGGGGACCTATCAGAAACCACGCTGATCTGGTTATTCCTATGCTGCTTGACAACCCTGTCAAAAAGTACAGCCACTAATGTGACTACCGTGATCGGACTGAGGGGGTGGTAATTGCACAGATTGTAGTTATTCTGATTAGGGGACTGGATATCGTTGAGTAATTTTCCACATTGCCAGGGAAATGTCAGAGTTGAAGCTGGAATTAAACACCTTTCCCACGAACACGGCTTGTTGTGCAGCACAAGTCTTCAGTCCCATTGCAGGAATGGTGTTAGGTCCCATTGCCTATCTACTATATCTAGCTGTTTCTTTATGTCACGTGCAGCGAATCGAATTGATTAAAGACGACCATCTGTGATTCTGAGGTGATGAGGGTGAGGTGGATCATCCACTCAACACTCCTGGCTGAGGATGGTGCACACACGATGTCCTTATCTTTTACACTGATGTATAGGGCTGTTCCATTATTTAGGATGGAGATATTTGTGAAGTCCTCTCCTCCAGTGAATTGTTTAATAGTCCATTGACATTTATAATTGAATGTGGCAGGAATGCAAAGCTTAGATCTGATCTGTTCGCCTTGAGATAATTTTGTCCTCTCTATCCTGCTGTTTGGAATGTAACCGGTCAAGTACCATAGCTTTAATGGTTTGTCATCAGGATTAGGTACACATGGTTGTGACTCTGGTGTGTTCACCCACGCTCCTGACTGAACTATGGATCAGTTTGATGGTAATGGTAGAATGAGAGATTATCCCAGGGAAAAAGTTACAGATTGTGATTGAACACAATTCTGCTGCTGCTGCTTTGATCTACGCCATCACACGAATGCTCAGTTTGAGTTGCAATATCTGTAATTCAATTCTACTGACTTTCTCCGAAATCAAATCGAGACCAATTCACCCATCAGCACTGTACTCAGTGTTCTAACCTGGTTTCTGATGTGGTGGCATTTCATTTTCATATTCTCATTCTGTTAGGATGTCACGCTTCCAATTTGTTATATTACTTAAATTCTTTAACATATTCATCTGAATGTTTTCCATTCCCGTAATGACATCTTCTATATTTAAAATGATAAAGAGCTGTGCAGTGCCCGTGATGCAGCGTTTTGCACCTTCAGAGCCAATAAATCTGTGCACCTGGAGTTATTGTTCACTTCCCTGGTACACAGCGCTTCGTATTGGACAGGGCTTTTGAGCATCTTTGACAGACATCTGTGGAACTATTTCAAAAACGGACGTAGCTGAATAAACTTTGCAGGTCTGGCAGCATCTTGTGGAATGAAAGCAGAGTTCATCTTTCGGGTCCGGTTTCTCCAGAAATATTCGTGTTTTTATTTCCAGTATCCATAATTATTTGTTTATTTGAAAATTTGTGCTGTGCCTATTCAACCCTGGAGAAACTCAGCAGGTCTGGCAGAATCTGCATAGACAGAGAAACCGAGTTAGCGTTTCAAATCCAGTGTGACACTTTTCAGAACGGAAAAGGATAGGAAAATGGGAATTTTCATCCCTTGACAGAGGGGGGTGGGAGGAGTGGGTGATGCGTAAAAAAGAGCGTGGCAAAAGATAAATGGGCTTTTAACAGTGGTGAACGAGAAGATGATATGAAAGATGCAAATGGGAGGAAGGGTTTCTCTCTGTTGAATGCAAGATAAAGTGGACACAACCACACAAGGTCAGAGCGAGACGAGGAGAGAGAATGTCTGAAAATGGAGAACAGTCATAATGGGGACACGCTGTGAAGTTATCGAATTGAATATTAACTCCTACAGGCTGTAATGTACCAAAGTGTAAAGTGAGGTGTTACTGGAACTTGGGTTGTGCTTCAAGGGAACATTGCAGCAGCTCAGGACCGAAATGTTAGCATGAGAGCAAGGTAGGTTATTGTAATGGGAAGCAATGAGAGGGTCAGGGTTATTCCTACAGACAGAGTGGGACTGTTCCTCAAAGCAATGTCTGTTTAGTCTCCTCAGTGTGAAGGATAGTGCATTGTGAGCAGCAATGACAGGATTTTTTAGATTAGATTAGATTCAGCCCAACAAGCCCATACCGACCCTCTGAAGAGTAACCTACCCAGACCCATTTCGCTCTCATAGATCTAACACTATGGGCAATTTAGCATGGCCAATTCACCTGCCGTGCACATCTTTGGACTGTGGGAGGAAAACCGAGCACCCGGAGGAAACCCACGCAGACACAGGGAGAACGTGCAAACTCCACACAAACAGTCACCTGAGGCTGTAAATGAACTCGGGTCCCTGGTGCTGTGAGGCAGCAGTGCTAACCACAGAGCCACCGTTCCACCCTCCGACTGTGTGAAGACTGATTTGAAACAGTACAAGTGAATGAGGGCGCAGTGGGGGCGGCAACGCGGGAAATAGGTCAGTCACAGCATAAGGCCCTGTCCACCGTAGGTAGTGGATTCCTGGTTTGAAGGAAAAGCGCTCACGTCAGGGGCAGCTCACTGGAATGTGGCATCATCAAGCAGAATCGTCAGTACGAAGAAACTGAGAGAAAGGACTCAACCTCCACTGATCATGTGTTCAGCCACATGCAGATGTTGCCTCGGAATGATTGAAAAGAACCAGACATTAAATTGAGGAGTTCTGACTCACATCTGGTCTGAAGTGTGATGTGGATAGAAGACCAGAGGAAGGTCTGTGGGTATACATGGGCAGACATCCAATCAGATATCTCATAATGCTCAGCAATTATAAGTTTCTGCTCAAAAAGAAGGACTTGATAAGGAGATGAACCACCAATGGTTGACTAAAGCTCTCAAGGATGCTATTCAATCACAAATTGATGAGAATTGATATCGGGCCAGGTTTAGGATGTTTATTTCAGGGACTACTGGCAGATGCTAGGCATGAATTTCAGCTGTACTTCCTGAATTATACCAGCAACCCCTGCTGTTGCTGCTCAATCCTCTTCCCTGGTCGTCTCCCCTTCCTGATTCCAGGTTCACCCTCTCCAATTACAGAGCATATTCTCTCACATTATGGTCCCTCCCCACATCACCTTTATCTGTTTGATCCAGTCTACCTTCCCTGCAGTAGCATTAAGCTGCGTTTTGTGCTGCCACTTTGCCTCTGGTCTCAGTGTGGCTCGGCCTCTCCATTCATGCTGTTTTACACCTTCCCCTCACATGTTATTTTGGAAAGTTTCCTTCTTGGAGTAAACTGTATTGAAACTACCTCTGCCCCTTTGTCCTGAATTCGTACTGTGATCCAAATTTCAAAAAGCATACTCAACCTTCATCTCACTCTGCTAAAGGTAACTGCATGATGACAGTGTGGGACAAGAATTCGCTTCGTGACATAGATCTGGCCAGAGATGTGTTTTCACTGTAGCGATCATCACCCCATTTAGACAAAGGTGATTGATGTCTTTTTGGCACTAGTAAGGGCTTCCTGCTGCCTTGTTAATATAACATGGTGAAAGATAAATCACAGTGTGAGGTTTGGGCTGAGTGTTGTTTACCTGTCATTTTTAATATTGTTTCAAATTTTAAGTGGTTATCTGTAAATGTTTGTTCTTGAAGTTAGTATCAGATGGCGTGTCGGTGGTTGAGACGTGACACTATAGAAGCTTATAAAATCATGACAGGCATGGATAAGGTGAATAGACAATGTCTATTCTCGCAGGATAGAGAAGTTCAAATATAAAGGACATAGCTTTAAGGTGAAAGGGGAAAGATTTAAAATGGACAATGGGCAGGATTTTCATGAAAAGAGTGGTGTGTATATGGAATGAGCTGCCAGAGGAAGAGTGGCACATGCAAGTACAGTTGCAACATTTCAAAGATGTTTTAACAAACATATGAATGAGAAACATTTAGCGGCATATAGGCTAAGTGCAAGCAGATGGGACGAACTTAGTTTGAAAAACCCGGCCCACATTGGCACGTTGGATCAAAGGGTCTAAGTGTACTCTCTATGATTGTATGAATCTAGAAAGCGAGGAAAAAAGAAGAAAAGATATGATGTAAATAAATTAGCAACAAATATAAAAACAAGCTTCACAAGCTTTTTAGTGTATATATAAAAAAAACTTTCAAGATGGGTGCGTGACCGAAGTTAGAAATTAAGTCAGGATAGTATAATGAGGACATTTGGAGGGTGTGACTGAGGAACTGGCTACAGGGAAAAAATAATTTACAAAAGCATTTCACATCATTCCTCATAGGGACTGTAAGTGTTTCAATGATATAAACAAAATGGTAAGAGGGGGGAAGCTCTTGAACTGTCTCTAAAAACCAAACAAGGTGTTTAACAAACAGATATGAGTTAGGGTAGACAAGTTAGGAATAATTCATACCTGGTTTTTAAAGAAGTGGTGACGGAGTGACTCGTGGTAATGTGTGAAATATTCCACACCTCTGTGGTTTTCAGGAGTGTTCCAGCGAAACTGGCGAAACTCCAATGTAGCGCCTGCCTTCAAGAAAGGAGAGAGATAGAAAACAAAAACCATTTAGCCTAACCATTATTGCTGCGAAGCTGTGAGAGCCTGTTATTAAGGAAGGAATTGCAGGGCTTTTAGAAAAGCTTCACGCAGAGTCAGCATGGTTTTGTGAAAGTGAAACTATATTTTGCCTTGTAAAATCATGTAAGGTTTTTTTTTCTGGAGAGCCATGAGAACGTAGCAAGGGGATGTGATTAAAGGGGACTGGTAGAAATGAGTCTTTCCAGAGATTTTCCACAAGTAATCAAAAAATCAGAGTTCTTATACAAGACAGCGGCTCATAGTATGATGAAAATGTAGTAGCATGGGATGGCGGTTGGTTAAGACATAAAAATCGGAGAGTCAGGATTAATGGATGTTTATGACAAAATGTACTCGAGTAAAAATAACTGGAGTACACAAATATCGGGCCAATGGCCAGAGTAATTCACAATCCATACTGATAGTCTGACCGGGGGAGCTGCGTGCAATATACATACGAGTTTGTGGATGACACTGAGAACCAAAAGGTTGTTATTTAATTAAAAGGACTCACAAAAAGTAGCACTACAAAGGGATTGGAGTGTTTCCTGTGTATGAAACATAACGTCAACATGCTGATGCAACAAGTAACTCGGTTGGTACATTAGGCGGCTTCCTGGGACGAAAGGGTTGAATTATTGGGTATATCTAAAATGGTGAGGCGATTATTCATTGTGGTTGAAATGAATGAGGGTGATATTACTGAAATGTACAAGATACAGACGGGACTTGGCGATGTGGATGTGCTTCCACATCTGGGTAGAGTCTCGACCTCTGGGACATAGATACAGAATAATAGGTATTGGTTTCATTCTGAGATGCAAAAGAAAGTCTTCTTTCAGAAAGTAGTCAATGTCTGGAATTTCCTCACCCATAGAGTTGTGGGGTTAGGTCACTGACTGTATTTACAGACGGGGCAGATTGTTTACTGACATAACAGCAAGTTGAGGGACACAAAGTGTTAGCAGGAAAGTGGCGTTGAGCCGTGGAATAGATCAGCCATTTAACTATTGAATGACAGTGCAGGCTTTCGAGACCGAATAGCCTGCTCCTGTTCCTATTTCGTACATTCTCATGTCTGCTTTTGGAAAGTCACTAGTTATTTTTCTGGAAGATGTGTTGTACAATGTTGCATTCAGGGAGAGCAGAGGATTTCTTTGACTTAATCCTGGGTGGGGTATGTGGGTTGTATTCACAGTGAATCTGGGTCGGTAACATGACCTACATCTCGAGCAAAAGTTACAGAGAAGGGAAGCCTGAATGGAGGAATTGGGGGTGGGGTTCAACTCCTGACTTAGCCTGGATTTTCCAAGTACATTTCCCAAACTACATCTAACCAGCAGAGTGGCCTCAATCTGCCCCTGTGCAGCAGGTCTGAATGGCTGAATGGAACATAGAACATAGGGCTAAGGGACACGAGGGGGCCATTCGGCCCTTTGACATTACTCCACCAGTAAATAAGG
This sequence comes from Chiloscyllium punctatum, assembly GCF_047496795.1. NCBI lineage: Eukaryota > Metazoa > Chordata > Chondrichthyes > Orectolobiformes > Hemiscylliidae > Chiloscyllium > Chiloscyllium punctatum. The sequence continues at coordinate 34,405,809 of NC_092757.1, forward strand.
TCGTGGCTCATCACACCGTGGTCCCAGCTGCATTTTTCTCTCCATTCACCATTATCCCTGATTCACCTGTCTGTGGAAAATCAAACGAACCAGCCTTGATATAATATAAAGATTCAGCTTTTCCAAACTTCTGGGAAAGAGAATTCCCACTTGAATGAAATCCCACATTGTGAATTTCTATTCGTTCCTATTCTAACTGAGATTGGAGGGTGTCACTATTTCCTTTCCTCGTTCCACTCCTCCATTGGTCTCAACAATTTTTAAATGTAACCTGTTTGGTGATATGGCCAATGATAAAGGTCTCAGACTGGGTCAGGTTCAGTGATAGGAACAAGTCAGGGAGATTTCTTTAGTCAGACACATGTAACTAATAGAGCTATCGAAGGACGATGTTGGATCTGTGGTTAGCACTGCTGCCTCACATCACCAAGGAGCTGGGTAGAATTCCAAGCTCAAGCGACCATCTACGTGTCTGTGTGGGTTTCCTCCCATTGCTCCAGTTTCCTCCCACAGTCCAAAGCTGTGCAGCTTAGAGTGGATTGGTCGTGCTCAGTCCTCCACATTGCCCAGGGATGTGTAGGATAGGTCCGTTCGTCATGGGACGTTCAGGATTACATGGATTGGATAGGGGACAGGTCTGGATGGGATGCTGTTCGGTGTGTCGGTGTGGACTCGATGGGCAGAATGTCCTGCTTCCACATTGTCGAGATTATCTGACAATGGCAACAAGATTGGACTATACAAACACCCAGTGGATATCGACCTGCTCCACTCTCCTCATAGTCTTGTATGTTTCAATAAGATCAACTCTCATTCCAAGAGTAACATGTTAAAGCCTCCATAATATAACTCCTTCATCCGTGGAATACGTGAAGCGAAACATCTCTGAATTGCTTCAAATGTAATTATATCCTTTCTCCGGTCAGGCGACAAAACAAAATCTTACAGACAGATGAGACTAATTTTTGTTTTCTCAGTGTTGTACGTCTTTGGATCTGACTTCCCCGCAGAGCATTGGAGGCAAATATATTGAATATTTTTGAGGCACTAAAGAAGGTTATAAATAACGACTGAGTGAAAGATTATCGGGGAATGGGCAGGAAAGTGCAGTCTGGGTGAAATGCTGACAGTGGTACAAAATCACACCGTTCCAGAACATCCAGGAGTATAATACAAACCGAAATGATAACATAGGCAAATATTAAAATGATAACAGTGACAGAATAGAGTTCCAAAAGATTATGGGGGAGCTCTGTCATTAGAGACTGACCACTTGTAGTGGTTTAAACTAAGGATCTGCACACCCCAGTGACAGGTCTCCTTCATGGTAACCGCTGACAGTGTGGGGAATTGAACCTGCGCTGCTGGTCTCCCTCCACATCACAAACCAGCCATGCAGCCAACTGAGTGGGAGACAGTGTAACTGTTACAGACAGAAACAGTCACAAACAAAGTGCAAGAGAAACTTTCATAACAAGGTTAAAAGTGCTATTCAAATAATGGTCAAGATAACGGCTGAGGATAAAAACGTTCTCTGCTCGAAATTGTAATTAAAAACGAAACAAGTGTTTAGAATTGTCTTTGGCTGAATACAATAAGGCGAGACAAGTGAAATAACGAAAATTACTAAGTGTGTTTGAATGTCGATAAACATAAAATAAGTCCATATATTGATTGGTCTGTGTAAAATGTGCTTATCATTACGTAGAAGTATAAAGCTGATGGAATATATTGGAAGGAGACTCCATTCCCATGGGAAATGCCCTCGAACAGACACTTGAAGTAAACTGAGGTAAAAGTGCCTCATGAATCATTTGCTCAGTGACAGAATCCCAGGGGGTTGAATGACGGAATTTTCCTGTGACATGGAGCTGAGAAAGCCATCTGATCAGCCATGATCTTTCTAAATGCTAAAGCAAGTTTGAAGGGAGGAATGGCCTCATGATGGAGTTGAACTGTATGTGTTTCGAGAAGCGTGCATCTCTACTCCTTCCCTTTGTGCATTAGCTACTGGGGCATTGACATTTTCCTGAAAATACGAATTATATGGAACATTATCTGGAGTATTTCAGATTCGGTCCCCTGCAGAATATTCTATCACCATGTGGCAGTATACCAAAGGCGATATAGAGAGAGAGAGAGAGAGAGAGAGAGAGAGAGAGAGAGAGAGAGGGGGGGAGGAAATGTGTTGCATGCAGTCGTGACAGAGGTGGAGCATAGCTTTGTTCGAGCAGTTCCATAAGTGTGAAGTTGGAGAGACAATATCGTGACCTTTATCCTGGAAGAGCGGAGAAGATTATTGATGCTTATAGTGTATTGTTGGACATTTTCTCAGACCACAGATACTGCACTGAGCTGGGTGGTGAGTTCAGACCATGCTCGGTGGGTCTGGTGGTGCAGCATCCTATGGGAAGAGAATGGTCCCTATCTCTACTAGGCCATTCACCAGTACCTCCATACACTTGTTGAAAAATTGTGGTGTACTTGCCCCTTTTCTGCCCTGCTCGGGGTACACTGTGCAGACAACTCCAAACTGAGAAAACTCAACTGTGTGTCCATTGGCCTTTTCACGATGACACCAGTGCCAGGGATCACGAAATATTCAGGGGTATCTGGGCCTTGGTAAATACCTCTAGCTATGATGGGTGGGAGAATCCGGCGGGCATTGAATTAGAGGGATAACATGGAGTAGGGTGGGTCGTTAATGAAATAAGTTTGATAAGACATCACCAGGAAACTCGCTCGGCCTCGTGCAGACAATCCCTTTGTCACACTCAATGAAAATGGTCCTGAGACAAATTATTGTTAGATTCAGCCCAGTGAGTCGAAGACTCTGCTGACCACACTCCCAGTTACAAAGCTGCAGAACAAATTCTCAGCCAATACTTTCCATCATTTAAAAATACACCAGCATCATGTTCAACCACCATTCCCGGGAATACTGGCTCATGTTGCAGGATGCTTTCGAAATATCTTCATTTCAGCATGATGATTCTTTTTTTCTCAATCTCAATTTCTCTTTTTTCCCAAAATCCTTTCGTTTGTTGGTACTTAAACTGATTCGCCCGCCATCTCTGTCTGACAGGGACCAAGAAATAGGGACGATGGACTATGGAATAAGGACTCTGTGCCAGAGTGATTATGCAACTGGACGGGTAATTCAGAGGTACAGGCTATGACTTGAATGGCAGTGTTTAAAATCCTACACAGCCGAAAACAGAGCTTAGATTCGAATGGCAAAAGTTGGAATAAAACCTATTTTCAATCATGGAAAACAGAAACCATCAGGATTTAATTTATTTTTCACTGAAAGCCTTTGGAAAACAAAATTAGCATTATTGCCCAATCTGGACTATGTGTGTCTTCAGAATCACAACAATGTGGTTGGCTCCATATTGTCTTGACAAATTACCTCACAGTCAAGGGCAATTAGTGATGGACAACAAATGCTGCCCTTGCCAGTGATGCTGACATCCCGGGAAATAACAACATTAAAGGTGAAATAAACCAAGGAACTGTGGATGCTGGAGATCCGAAATAAAAATCCCCAGTGTCTGAAAGTGTTGGAGAATCTCAACCGGTATGGCAGCCTCTGTGAGGAGAAACACAGAAAACGTTACGAGTCCAGTGCCCCTGCTTCACAACAGAAAGCAACTGGGAAACAATATTATTTATCCTGGTATCAGGGATGGTTCCGTTGGAGGGAGAGGTGGGGCCAGTTTTGAATTGAATGGATGAAGAAATGGACAGAAAGAGAGAGGAAAAAGAAAAGCTAGCAAAGGCATTGCTGATGATTAACTGAAAAGAAAATAGAATGGGAAGTTATTCACACGTTTCCCCTTTTCCGAAATTCCTGAATATCACGTCTATTTAGGATGTCTGTTTAAAGTGAGTTATGTTCCCACTGACTCTCTTCTCTGAGTGTGGTGACCTACTCCATTGGCAATACTGGTGCTGCCTTTATAGTTGCTCAGATACAGAGAAACGCAATGTTCCATTTTCAACTGCTTTAGACAGAGGAACTCTTATGGTGGGACTGTGCAGAAATGTAACGTCTTTCTCAGCCAGGAAGAGAAACTGAAGAGATGGAGGCGTTTTCAACACTGAATGGGAGCACCATGGGTGTGGGGAATTGCCTTTCTCCTATCCTTGGAAAGTCAGTGGAGGCTCTGTGGACGCTTTTCTGTGGTTTATGCTGTCAGCTGCTGGGGTCATTCAGGGAGACCCGACAGGTTGATGATCCCACTATGGACACTGCATATACAGAGTGCCTGGTTCCATGTTAAACAAATGGAGCTGAGACTACACAGAAGGGAGCTCTGTTAACAGGGAGGCGTAAGGCACTGCACTATACTCCCTGAGATTTCCAGGAACATTTGTCGAAGCTGGACTCATTCCAAGTGTAAAGTGTGAAACTAGCTTGTTTAAAATATGAGATAATCACTAAGTTGTGTCCCCTCCTTCAGTATAACCAAAAACCTCACACCAGGGACAGGACTGTACTGATACTCAGCATGAGGTGAACTGAATTGATTCTGGAACATTACAGGCAGCGGTGGGTGACATATCCACCATCTCCGGAATGCAGTCCTCCGATGTATTACTCGCTGACAGAAGCCATCTTCCTGCTGACAGGAATACAGTGGTTCTGTCTCCACAGAGAAAGGTAACGAAATAAACTAGGAAACAATGTGGTTGGCGTGAAAAAAACGAACTGCAGGAAATTAGAATTAATAAAAAGTATGTCTTTGAATGTCTCATTGAACTGAAGGTTTGTAAGGTGATGGATCTGATGAGCTACTTCCAAGAGTATTGAGGAGGAAGCAACAGAGCTAGTAAAATAATTATTGATTACTCTTCAAAGCTGCTTGGATTCTGGAAAGGATCCTACAGACTGGAAAGCAGCTATTGTGAAACTAACTATTTAAAACAGGATGGAGAGAGAACGCAGAAAAGTATTTACTGGATTGCTTGAAGTCAGCTGTGCGAAAACAATTGAAGCCTTTTAAAAGAATGGGACTACTTAACACTTGCAGAATAATGGTATGATTTGGTAGAGTTTGTCTAGATTCAGGAAAAGGCGTGAGGTGATCTTTGATAAACCTGCTGGGGTTTGTGGACATTGCCCGTTGTGACATCGACAATTGAGAACCAGTGGGACTGGAGTATTTGAATTTTCAGCAGACGTTTGACAGAGTTGAATACGGGTGAGTAGGGAATGTTAGAGTTCATTCGTAATTATGGGTGGAATATACACCACATGGATTAAAAATTGGGTAATGGACATACTAGAAGAATAGTGTTTTTCCCTGCACTGAAGGCTTGATGGGTGGCAGGAGGATCAGCGTTTGGGCAATGGGTACAAAAACGATTCAGATGGGGACAACAAATTAATCACGTCCATTTATATTTATTAAATTGTGAGAGTTTGGGAAGGGTTGTTGTTGAAAAGGACCTGGATGTCCTTGGTCATAAGTCACTGAAATAATTCTAACGGGCAGGAAGTAAATGATATGTGGCTCTTCATGCAAAATGATTGTAGTACCAGAGTTAGTATATCTTTCCCAACGGCAGTGTCTTGTTGAAAGAGTATTTGGTGCATTGTGTAAAGATTTGCTCTGCTTTATAAATAATGATCTCAGTCAGCGAGACAGTGCAAAGGAGTTTTGAACAGACTAATCCCTGGCATGATGGTACCAGGAGAGAATGCAGTAACAATGTGTTTAATCTGTAGCACTAAGAGAGAATAAGAAGTTGGAACATAGAACAATACAGCACAGAACAGGCCCTTCGGCCCACGATGTTTTGCCGAACATTTGTCCGAGCTTAAGCACCAATCCATGTATCTACCCAATTGCCACTTAAAGGTCACCAATGATTCTGTCTCTGCCACTCCCACAGGCAGCACATTCCATGCCCCACCTCACTCTGGGTAAAGAACCTACCCCTGACATCCCCCCATACCTTCCACCCTTCACCTTAAATTTATGTCCCCTTGTAACACTCTGTTGTACCCGAGGAAAAAGTCATTGACTGTCTACTCTACCTATTCCCCTGATCATCTTATAAACCTCTATCAAGTCACCCCTCATCCTTCGCCGTTCCAATGAGAAAAGGCCTAGCACTCTAAACCTCTCCTCGTATGACCTGTTCTCAATTCCAGGCAACATCCTGGTAAATCTCCTCTGCACCCTCTCCAAAGCTTCCACATCTTTCCTAAAATGAGGCGACCAGAACTGCACACAGTACTCCAAATGTGGCCTTACCATGGTCCTGTACAGCTGCAACATCACCTCACAACTCTGGAATTGAATCCCTCTGCTAATGAACGCTAATACACCATAGGCTTTATTACAAGCTCTATCCACCTGAGTGGCAACTTTCAAAGAACTATGAACATAGACCAAAGATCCCTCTGATCCTACACCTTACTAAGAACCCTACCGTTAACCCTCCATTCCACATTCTGATATGTCCTTCCAAAAGGGACAACCTCACACTTGGCAGGGTTGAACTCCATCTGCCACTACTCAGCCCAGCTCAGCATCATATCTAAGTCCCTTTGCAGCTGACAACAGCCCTCCTCACTATCCACAACTCCACAAATCTTCTTATAGTCTGCAAATTTACTGACCCACCCTTCGACTCCCTCTTCCAAGTCATTAATAAACATTACAAACAGCAGAGGACCCAGAACTGATCCCTGCGGAACTCCACTTGTAACTGGGCTCCAGGCTGAATATTTACCATCTACCACCACTCTCTGACTTCGACCGGTTAGCCAGCTCTCTATCCAAAACTTGATGGTTTTAGTTGAAACTTGATGGTTATGGACGGAAACTCATTATGTCTCAAACAGCTGAATAGGGTGAAAATTCTATACTTTTCATTGGATGGTTGATTCAAGTCACCCCTCATCCTTCGCCGTTCCAATGAGAAAAGGCCTAGCACTCTAAACCTATCCTCGTATGACCTATTCTCCATTCCAGGCAACATCCTGGTAAATCTCCTCTACACCCTCTCCAAAGCTTCCACATCTTTCCTAAAATGAAGCGACCAGAACTGCACAAAGTACTCCAAATGTGGCCTTACCAAGGTGCTGTACAGCTGCAACATCACCTCACGACTCTAGAATTCAAACTCTCTGCATCTGCAGACCCCCCATGTCGATAGACAGAGAGGTCCAGGCTCTGAATGAACTCTGAACACTTTAATGCACAGGTAATGAGTGACACTGCATTGAATGCCACTTTGTACACAATCCTGTCAGCACCCACAATACCTTCATTCTGAAACAGTTAGCCATTCCACACAAGATTCCGACCTTCATGCAGACCAAGGGTATGCTTTCTGGGAGATGGACGACAACTTGGAGAATGGCTAAAAAAGTTGGCTTCATTCCACCTGCCAGAAAACCTTGTTAAAGTAACACGTTATGTACGATGAGTAATTAAGCCAGGTGGTTCACTTTGGAGCAGTCTCTGTGGTCAGTTCCTGCTTCATTTGTTTGTGATGTTGGAGCGTCTCTGACACCTTCTTGATGCCATGTCAGTGACTTAAGAAGCTTAGTCACAGCTTCCTGTTCCTTTTTCATGTCTCCGGGTATGCAATGTTCTCTTTGTGATCCTGTGTAAGTGACGTATGGGAGTGAGCAAATTCCTTCTCTTCCTGTGTTACAGGCAGGAGGGACTGAATGAGGTAACGTACGTCCTGTCGAATAGTTTTGATGGGCAGAAAGACTTCTCTATATTCCTGTGAACCTGGATTGAGGTGCTGAATGAGCTCCTCCTTTTACTGTGGAAATGTACAGTGCTGTTATATGAATGCTACCCAGAGTTTAACAGCACGATATTGAATGTTGTCCAGGTCGTGTGGCACATGAACACAGATTGCTTCAGGAGCAGAGGGGGGACAACTTGTTCTGAACATTATGGAAACTTCAGTGAATATCCCCATTTCTGCTTAGTTTGGACACAATCGGCTGAATGGCCTGCTTCCACACTGCATGTATTCCCCACTGACAAACTGGAGATGCCTGGGCTGAGGAAGCTACACTGAGTATCTCTGGCAGTGATTTCCCACGGCTGAGATGATTGATGCACACTGATGGCAAACATCTTCCCTTGTTCTGTGAATGACTTCAAACACGGGAGAGTTGTCAATGAATTCTCATGAAGTGCGATTCTACTCAGGCTCCTTGATGTCATTCTCAGTTAAATACTGCCCTGATATCAGGGCCAGTTGCTCTTAGCTGAGCCCTTGTATTCAACTCTATCGCTCATATCAATAGGAGAAGACAATGGTTTCTCAGACAGAGGGTAGTGAATGTCAGGAATTCTCTATTCCATTGCGTCAGGGGAGCAAGTCACTGAAAGATCTCTGAATGGTCTTCCCTGTTTCTGTGCACCAGGTGACAGCAGTAAGTGGTCTCCAACTGCTCCTGTCTAGCAGGTTGGATGGGCTGAATGGAACAACGGGACATCGCACTCAGGAGCAAGATTAGGTCATTCGACACTATGAAACCTCTCCACCAGGCTCTAAGTTTGCGGATGATCATGTTGTGGTCTCAGCCCCACTTTCCTGTCCATATCCCATTATCCATGACTCAATCTCTGTCAAATATTTAATGAATTCTGTTTGAATAAATGTGAACAAAGATTAGATTACTTACAGTGCGGAAATAGGCCCTTCGGCCCAACAAGTCCACACCGACCCGCCGAAGCGCAACCCACCCATACCCCTACGTTCACCCTTTACCTAACACTACGGGCATTTTAGCATGGCCAATTCGCCTGACCTGCACATCTTTGGACTGTGGGAAGAAACCGGATCAACTGGAGGAAACCCACGCAGACACGGGGAGAATGTGCAAACTCCACACAGTCAGTCGACTGAGTCGGGAATTGAACCCGGGTTCTGGCGCTGTGAGGCAGCAGTACTAACCACTGTGCCACCGTGCCGCCCACCAAAGACGGACCACATACCTCTGGGGTAAAGAATTCCCACTCAAATGGCCCTTTTAGAGTTACTCCCTATCACTGTTATAGTGTCATATAGCAGGGAACGCAGTCCACGTAAATCAGACATCCCAATCTGATCTCAACTCATTCGCCAACATTAGGCCAATATCCTTCTAAATCCTTCCTATTAATATGCACATCCAGATACCTTTCAAATGTTGTAAATTTAGCAGCTTACATCACGTTCTCTGACAGCTCATTCCATACACGCACCATAGACTGCATGAAAAGTTTGTCCCTTTAATGTCTTTCTCCTCCCACTTTAAGCCTTTGTCCGTTCGCTTTGGACTCACTGAACCTGGGAAAAAGACCTTGGGTATTCAGCTTATCCATGTTCCTCATGATTTTAAAATCCTCTATAAAGCTATACCTCAGCCTCCGATGCTCCAGAGTAAACAATCCCCAGTCTGTCCAGCCTCTCCCTGTAGCTCAATTCCTCTATGCCCGGCAATATCTTTGTAATTTTTTTTTTACACCCTCTCAAGTTTAACAACGTTGATTCCATCGCATGTAGAACGAAATTTGACACAATATTCTAAATGTCATCTCACCAACATCCTGCCCAGTTGCTATCTGATATTCCAACTTGCGTGATCATCGTACTGAGCAATAAAGGCAAGCATACCAAACCCCTTCTTCACCACCCTGTCTACCTGTGACTCCACTTTTAAAGAACAACGATCCTGCACTCTTTTGTTCAACAACACTCCCCAGTACCCTACCATTAATTGCACATGTCCTGCCGTATTTTACCTTTACAAAATGCAACACTTCATCATTTATCTAAATTTAACTCCATCTTTCACTCCTTGGCCCATTGCCCCATCTGATCAAGGTCCCATTGTACTCCAAGGTAAATCTTGCTGGCCACTGCACCTCCAATTTTGATATCATCTGTAAACATAACAAACAAGCAAATATTCACATTCAAATCATTTATATAAATGACAAAAGCAGTGGACTCTGCACCATGTATTACACCACTGGTCATAGAGATCCAATCTGAAAGGTAGTCTTCTACCACCCTCTGCCTCTAGTTTTGCAGTGGATTGGCAAGCTTACCTTGGATCCATTTATGATCTAAACTTACGAACTTATCTGTCATGCGGAATCCTGTCGAATGTCTTGCTGTAGGCTGTATGGACAGCATCTACCACATTGCCTTCATTAAACTTTTTTGTCACCTCTACAATAAACGCAATCAATTCTGTTAAAAATGATTTCCCATATACAAAACCATGTTCACTATCCCTAATCAGTAGTTACATCTGCAATTAAATGTAAATCCTATCCCTCACAATCCTCTCCAACAACGTGCCCACTAATTACATCCGGATCCCCGGTCTATTCTTTAGATGACTATTCCCTTTCCTCGACTCATGCCTCCGCTGCTCACTGCAAATGCTAATGTAAACGGGTTGGTGATTTGACCAACAATATAGGTCTCAGACTGGGTCAGGGTCAGGAACAAGCTAGGTAGGATTCTTTAATCTGCTAAAATTAACAAATTTATGACCCAAACAACGTTACTCAAACTACATTGGAATGATGAATGACAAACAGTTTGCATATTACAAATCTGAACAGCAATGTTTCTCAGAAGTGCTGACACATGCACACGTTTGATGACCAACAGAACTACAAAATCTCGGCAGAGCGTTAATTTGGAAGAACTTTGACCAAATATTAATTGAACTCATGACGAAAGGAAACATCAGTGATTTTTCTAAATATCATTCAACTTCTGGAGCTATTCTGCTCTTACAAGCTCCTTCCTGGAATAGGTGGATTTAGCTGAATTCCTTTTACTTCAGGCAGTGGGGCGATTCCAGCGAATCCTCAACAGGAATCCTTCCCGAATGATACATATGACTGAGGGGTTTTCAGCTCACACACATTGCTGGGAAGAGGAACAGAGAGAGAGGGAGCATGAGCCTATTTCTTCTGAGGAAGAATAAATTTTCTCCCTCTCTGAGTTGAGTCACAGAATAACCGTATCCAACACCAAACTTGACCAAATGAGGTCTCTTTGGACAGTGTCTGAACTGTACGACTCCATTGCATTTCCTTCTCCATGTAGGTACATCATTGCTGTTGTCGTAATCAGAGCCAATACTTTCGTAACAAGTAGCCCCATTAGATTTGAAGATGTGTTCCAGTATACTTTTAAAATACATCTTGTAATAACTTCACAATGTCTCTATTTAAATGAATACATCTTCGTCTTCAATTACTTCCCCAGTCTTATTCTCCCAAAGAAGATGAAATATTCATCAGGTATTCACTCGCTCAAAATCTTATATGGTCAATAAGAACATTTCTCATTCTCAGACCTGAACATCTAATTGTACATAACATAATGCCTTCATCCCAGAATAGGTAAAGAGAAACGTTTTTGAAAAGTTTCAAAAGCAATTTGTTTTTCACTTCAGTGGATTTACACCCCACACACAGTACGTCAGATCTCGTCTCAGCAATGGCCTGTACAGATGCAGTAAAACACCCTTAAGATCAGACCCAATACTCTTTGCAAGAAAAAGTATCTTTGCATTTATTTTCCAAATCATGTGCTGCATCTACAGACTAACTTGATGTCATTTATGTCCCAGGGCACACGAATCCCTTTGTGCCACTGAGTTCTGCATTCTGCCTCCAGTTACCTAATTTACTGTTGTTTTATGCTTTGTCCAAAATGCAAACAATCCATCACCGACATTGTGCAATTTTTTTTTTTTGCTAAGGGTTTGCTCACGACCCTCCACTGTCTGTATCCCATTGCAGACACCGTGTCTCCACTTGACATTTTATTGAATGACTATTCTGGTGTATGAGCAAATAGAGCTCCATTCCATTCAGCCCCTTCATCCAAATCAATAATCCCGATTGTAAAGTGTTGATGAACGCACACTTATCCCTGAGTAATTCCACAAATGATAGCTTTCCAACCTGAAAATAAGTAATTATCTCTACTCTGCATTTCCTGGTAGCTGACCAGGACTTCCTTGTTCCTGTGCACCTGCCCAGAAAGGTTGCATGGCCTTCTGCTATGCTGTGTAACTGATGATAGATTTGTTTTTGATCTCAGTGATCTTCCTTCCGGCCATTTTTTGTCAGATGATAAAGTGGAGTTCGTACCGTCAATGATCCTGATCCCTGATCCCTGAATATAGACTAAAATCTCGGGGGATCGCTTCCCGGTAAACAACATGCGGTCTTTCAGATGCAGCAATAGAACTATTCTGCAACATTAGTCATGTGCTCAATTTTCACCAGACTGATACTGCGGAAGAGGGGAGATTTTCTACCAGCCTGATTAACATGTGTCCCCTTAACAGCACAACCAATAATCTTAATAATTACTTTCTTTGCTGGCTGTTGGTGCTGTGTTGAAAAATTGTCGCATTCACTACACATTAAAATAAACTATTGTCTTTGAGCAGTGACCTTATCGACATTTATAAAATCACGAGGGGCATGGATAGGTTAAATAGGCAAGGTATGTTTCCTTGGATAAGGGAGTCCACAACTAGGGGGCATATGTTTAAGTTGAGAGTGTAAAGATATCAAAGGAACCTAAGGGGCAACTTGTTCACACAGCGTATGATGTGTGCATGGAATGAGCTGCCAGAGGAAGTGATGGAGGCTGGCGTGATTAGAATATTTAAAAGTCATCCAGATGTGTATATGGAAAGGAATGATTCACAGGGATATGGGCGAAATGCTGGCAAATGAGACTAAATTAGTGTCGGACATCTTCTTGGCACGGATGAGTTGGACCAAAGAATCTGTTTCCTGATGTATATCTCTATTACACTATGACTGAATCCTTCAATCTATTCATGTGTATCTCCTTAGAGGGGTATAATGGGCTCCTCCTGCCTCATTGCAGTGATTCTGACTGGCTGAATGGGGTCTTCCTCTCCCTCTGTAATAGCCTCAAGGAGTGCAGTGAGAGAACATATGAGATAGGAGCTCCAGCCGGCTGCTCAGTTTATAAAGATCATGGCTCGTCTGATTGTGGGTGAAAAGTCTTTTCCTGTCTATTCCCAATAAACATGGACTCTCCTGTCCAATAAAGGTCAGTCAATGTCAGCCTTGAATATCTTCAATGACCCAGTCTTCACTGTTCCCTGGGGATGAGAATACCACAGACAGCAAAAACTCTAAGGAGATAAGAACATTCCTTATCTCTATCTTCAATGGGACACCTCTAATTTAAAAGTGTATGAACTTCACAGCAAGTCACGTTCTCTATTTTAGACATGGGGGCACAACGAATAGGAAGGAAATGGGCAATTCAGCCCCTCAAACCTATCCAACATTCCCTTGTCTCTGTTTAGCAATGGATCTATCAAACTCAGCCTCACTGCTCGTTTGGGGAGACATTTCAGATAGTGTAAACCATCGAACGTACGAAATTGATGCAGAACTGGAGTGTTTGGTCCCTTGAGTCTGATCAGCTGTTCGATCATGGCTGACGTGTTTCGCAATAAAATCCTCCCGCCTTCTCTCTGTAATGCTTGATCCCCTTATCAATCAAAGCAGAGTATTGAGTATAGGAGTTGGGAGGTCATGTTACGGCTGTACAGGACATTGGTTAGGCCATTGTTGGAATATTGCGTGCAATTCTGGTCTCCTTCCGATCGGAAAGATGTTGTGAAACTTGAAAGGGTTCAGAAAAAATTTACAAGAATTTTTGCTGGATTGGAGGATCTGAGATATAAAGAGAGGCTGAACAGGCTGGGGCTGTTTTCCCTGGAGCGCCAGAGGCTGAGGGGTGACCTTATAGAGGTTTACAAAATTATGAGGGGCATGGATAGGATAAATAGACAATGTCGTTTCCCTGGGGTCGGGGAGTCCAGAATTAGAGGGCACAGGTTTAGGGTGAGAGGGGAAAGATATAAAAGTGACCAAAGGGGCAACGTTTTCACGCAGAGGGTGGTATGTTTGTGGAATGAGCTGCCAGAGGATGTGGTAGAGGCTGGTACAATTGCAACATTTAAGAGGCATTTGATGGGTATATGAATAGGAAGGGTTTGGAGGGAGATGTGTCTGGTGCTGGCAGGTGGGACTAGATTGGGTTGGGATATCTGGTCGGCATGGATGGGTTGGACTGAAGGGTCTGTTTCCATGCAGTACATCTCTATGACTCTATGACTCTTTCTCTACCATAAAGAACTGTGTCTGTGTCTCTGTATGTCCGTGTGTGTGTGTGTGTTTCTGCTTATTGGCGGTATACAGAGGGTAGTGGAGGACGGTTGTCTTTTGGACTAGAGTCTTGTGTCCAGCTCCACAAGGATTGGTGCTAGATCCACTTTTGGTTGCCATTTATCTCAATAATTAAATGTAAATAATAAAAGGCATGGTGAGCACGATTATAGATGACACCAAGATTAGTTATATCTTGGTGAAGAAGGTCACATAAGATTCTAAAGAGATCAAAATTAACTGGATCAATGAATCATAGCGTTGTACAACACACCCTTTGGTCCACCTCATTTGTGCCAACGAGATGTCGTAAATTAACTTTGTTTCATTTTCCAGCATTCGTTCCTTATCCCTCTAAACCCTTCTAATTCATGTCTCTTTCCAGGTGCCTTTTAAAAGTTGTAATTTTACCAGCATCCACCACTTCCTCTGGCAGCTCATTGAATACATGCTCCACCCTCTGTCCATATCAACTTAAATCTATGTCCTTTAGTTTTGGACTTCCCTACCCTGGGATAAGGACCCTGACTATTCACCCTATCCATGCACTTCATGATTTTTTATACCTCTAGCATGTGTAAATCTGACTCCACTCAACACGAATGGCTGTTTTCAGTCATCCTGGGCCTAAATTTTGAAATTCAGTACTGACACCTCTTCCTTCTCCATCCAGTCACAATTCTAAAATCATTTTAATCAGCTTGTTCAGCCACATTATGAAACATCTCTGTGGGATTTGAATCTAGACTTTGGGGCTCAGAGGTAGGGACACAACATCTATTTGGCAACAATGCCTAAGCTGCAACATTACTCTCCTATGTGTTTGTTCATCAGCCTGTTTTCAAATACAGTAACATACCTCCGTGGCAGGCAGGAATTTAATACAGGCCTTCTGGTCCGGAGTGAGAGACACTACCACACAAGTTCAGGTTTTGGAATGTAACCCAGAGCTCTGACTCAGAGAGATAGGCGTTACCCACTACACAAGACATAGACCATGCCCAGATTTTGGGTCACATTTTAAATGTTAGCTTTCAGCTCGGTGTGGATTCATTAAAATTTGGTCCACTTTCACTGAATTACACAGTTAAAAGAATTACATTGTTTAACACATGAAAGATATTCACGTCAAATATAGGATGTTGACTTTATGTGCTCTGCCTTCGTCATAAACTATGAAGATCTTTAATTGTTTGCCTACGATTTCCACCTTAAGTGGCTATTATCTGATATCTGCAATATGAGGGAAAAACATCCTGCCAACACTCTCTGCACTATAAAGGATCTGTAATAGATACTTATCACTGGACACCAAAGATGAAGAAAGAGCATACTTTCTGGATCAAAAACACCAATCACTCTTTCCCGCCTGTAACGTGTTCCCGCCTTCTTCTTAAAACCACGAAATGATCCAGCCTTTCTTTTCCAGTACTATCACTCACTGTGATGAGGACTAGCATATGGAGTTTAGTTTCGATAAACACAAGGTATCAGAATTTGGTTAAACAAAGAACGAGAGGACATATACAATTCAATGTCAGGCCATTGGTAGTGTTATAGAACAGAGAGATCTCGGGGTTCTGGTATATTTCTTTGAAGTTTGCACCATATGTAGCCAGGGTAGTTATGAAGGTGTTTGACTTGCTGGCCTTCATTGCTCAGACTTTTGCGTACAGGAGGTGAGCATTATCTTCACTTTGTGCTGGACATTCGTGAGGCCTCTGCTGAAGTACTGTGTGCAGTTCTGTTCACCCAGGCACATTGAGAATATTATTAAACTGAAGAGGGTTCAGAAAAGATTTACCAGGCTATTGTTGGGAATGGAGTGTTTAGGTTATAAGAGCACACTGTATAGACTGGAGCCTTTTCCACTGCAGCATAGAAGTTGAAGACCTTATCAAAACAATGAGGGGTATAGATCGTGTTGAATGGCAGGTGTCCTTTTCTTATGGTAGTGGATTTCAAGACTGGGGTAATTTTAAGATGACAGGAGAAAGTTTTACAGAAGACATCGTGTCATTGAGCTGTCCAGCATGGCAACAGACCCTTCTATCCGGCTTGTCCCGACTGAGCAGATGTCCTTAATTAATGAAGTTCCATCTGCTAGCATTCGGCCCATATCCCCTAAGCACTTCCTATTCATGTGTCCATGCAGATGCCTTTTAAATGTTGTAATTTTACCTGCCTCCACAACTCCCTCTGGCAGCTCGTTTCATACACAGCACCCTCTATTTGAAACCGTTGACCCTTGGATCCGTTTTACGTCTTTCCCTCTCACCTTCAACCTATTCCCTCTCGCTTTCGAACGTGCTACCTTGGCTATTCACGCTATTCTTTCCACTTATAAACTTGGAACCTCGACGATCACCTCTCAACTGCTGGTGCTCCATGGGAAAATAACCCCGGCCTACTCAGCCTCTCGATAAATCTCAGAACCCGCAACCCTGGCAGTATGTTTGTAAATCTTTTCTGAATACTTTCAGGTCTCACCCATCCTTCCTCGATGATCGAAAGGTCATTGCACGAAGTATTGAGAAGTGGCCTAACCAATGTTCTGTGCAACCGCAATATGACCTCCCAACACTTTCATTCAATGCACTGACCAACAGCGGCAAGCATATCAAACACCTTCTTCACTATCTTATATACCTGCGATTCCGCTTCCAAAATATTATGAACCTGCCCCCCAAGTTCTCTTTGTTGAGCAACACTCCCCAGGAACTTAACTTTAAATGTAAAAGCCAAGCCTTGATATTCCTTTCCAAAATGCAGTTCATCACATTTATCTAAATTAAACTCGATCTGCCACTCCTCAGCTCATTAGTCCATTGGATCAAGATCCCGTTATACTCTGAAGTAACCTTTTTCTCTGTCCATTGCAACTCCAACTTTGGTGTCATCTATAAACGTACTAATCATGCCTCCAATGCTCATATCCAAATCATTCATATAAATGACAAATAGCAGTGGACCCAGCACCGAACTTTGTGACACTCCACTGGTCACAGGCCTCCAGTATGAAAAGCAACCCACCACCACCATCCTCTGTCTTCTACCTTTGAGCCAGTTCTGTATCCACATGGCTAGTTCTCCTTGTATCCCATGAGCTCTAACCTTGCTAACCAGTCTACTATGGGGAACCTTTGTCGAACGCCTTACTGAAGTCCATATAGATCACGTGCAGTGCTCTGCCCTCATCAATCCTATTCTTTTCTTCTTCAAACAAAAATAATTATTTTGTGAGACATGATTTCCAATGCACAAAGCCATATTGACTATGCAGAATCGGCCTTGCCTTTCTAAATACATGTATATCCTGTCCCTCAGGATTCTCTCCAATACTTTGCCCACCACCAATGTCAGGCTCACTGGTCTATAGTTCTCTGGCTTTTCCTTCCCGGTTTGTTCAATGATGGCACCACGTTAGTCAGCGTCATGTCTTCCAGCAACTCACCTTTGGCTATTGATGATAAGAACATGTCATTAAGATTCCCAGCAATCACTTCCTGAGCTTCCCACAACGTTCCTGTGTATAGCTGATCAGGACCAATGAAGTGCATTTTGATTACACCTCATTTGATTCGTGTATGGAATGAAAGTCCTGAGAAGTGATGGATGTCGGTAAAGTTACAACGTTTAAAAGACATTTTATTAAGTATAAGAGAAGGTTTGGGAAAATATGGTCCAAGCGCTTGCAGATGGGACTGATTTAGTTTGAGATTATCATCAGCATGGACTGTATGAGCCAATACAGTTTCCAAACACCCAGTGTAACTCTATTACACCATGTGTGTTTTTATGTCCAAACATGTATCTGCATGTTTCTTTCCGCGCTTGTCTATTTGTGTGAGTCTGTATGTGTCTCTATGTGCCCCCTGTGTGTATCTATCTCTCTGCGCATGTTATGTGTCTGTTTCTGTGTGTGTGTCTGTGTCTGTGTGTGTTGCTGTGTGTGTGTTGATGGTGCTGTGAGCTGTCACCCTCCCTGTGTCCGTCGTAAACCTAATCCCTGGTCATTTCTCACCCTCCACTCCCACCTTTACAGTGGGGTAGGGAGGCCAGCAGGGACTGACAACCACAGAAAGCTCAGCAAGCCTGGCAGCAACTGTGGACACAAATGAATGTTAACGTTTCAGGTAGAGTGACCCTTCCTCAGAACTCGAGTCAGGGGGATAGTACATCACTTTAAACACCATACAGACTGCCAGACTCGCCCCACACTGATGCACACAAATACACAGAAACATTAATACAGAAACATAGAGACACTCACTAATATACGGAAACTAATACAGACATGGAGTATCTATCAGTAATTCTCTTGCACCATGTTTTTATTGTCAATATTTCTGTATGTGTGTCAGTATTTATGTCAGTCTTCAGGGACTTTTTTAGTATTGCACTTGCTCACAACAATAAGTGAGACGGTATTTCTGTGTAGCGTGTGACTGTAGGACAATTTCAATGTTTGCTCATACCAAACCTGGAACAATTATAAAGTTTGTGATGGACAGTGCGGATCCCCAACAGGACAGTGACACGTTGGTGTAGTTTTCATGTTTATGGGAGATGGGGATCAATGCAGAGCAGTGTTAGGTGATGCCCTTCGGTAGGAAGAACGTTGAAATACAATATAAAACAGGCTATACTGTTATAATAGAGGTGCTGGAATAGAAAGCACTGGGTGTATATGAACACAGATTATCACAGATGTCAGGACAAGTCGGGAGAACAGTAAGTATCACAGAATAGGTTCTTGATCTGAGCTGTTTACAAGAGGAGATGTAGGAAGGAGTCTCCATGTTCCTTTCTTGGGAGGTGGTGGAGACGATGCTTTATGAGCACACCCACCTGCCCACCGAGACCGTGGCGATTCCATTTGTACCAGATCGGCAAAAAAGGGAGATGGCATCAGGGTCACGGTTTCTAAATTGTGCCGGGGGAGACGGAGCTGGACAGTGGTTTAAAGTGACAATTGCCCTTCACTGAATATTGCTCCTTACTCGGTTGGTGGGACATGGATGTTTCAGAATATCCACACGTGTCGTCCTGGTCCTCTCCGGCTCGTACCAGGGTCCTCCCCACATGTCAGGGATGAGGGGGGTGTGAGGGAATGGCCATCGGGCACTCCACCAAACTGCTTGGCCCTTTCCGTCCTATTCTAGGCTGTTTCTCTGGAATGGGTGGAAGGGAGGGAGGAGTGAGGGTGGGAGTGGTGGCCCTGCAGGTTGTGCTGGTGCAGGTGGTGGATGGACATGGTGAGTGTCCAGAGGGAGTCAGTCCACAATGTTGTGTCCATGCAATGTTGTTAGTGGAGGGGGTGTAGGGGAGCGGGATAGAGAGAGAGAGATAGAGAGGTGGGGTGAGGGGTCAGAGAAGGCGATGCAGTGAGAGTGCTGGAACATGAGCCTTGTTCGGGAGTTGGTGCTATAACAGATATACAGTGACTGTGAAGGAACAGAGGGAATCAAAGTTTGGTAGAAGATTTGTAGCTCGGGTGCTCGTTGTTGTGGCTCTGTTCGCCGAACTGGGAATAGCAGAAGCAGTAATGCAAAGGTTAGAACAAACAGTCTTACCACAACGTCAACCCAAACTCTGGGTCAGATACATGGATGACACCTTTGTAATAATTAAAAACACAGAAATAGAGAACACACAACAGATCATCAACACCACACTCACAGGAATCCGATTCACTCGAGAGGAAGAAAAGTACAACCAACTCCCATTCCTAGACTCGAGGGTGCAGAGAACATCGAACGGAGAATTCACCAGAAAGGTTTACAGGAAAGCCACACACACAGACCAAGTCCTAAACTATGAAAGCAACCACCCCAACACACACAAACGAAGTTGCATCAGGACACTAGTCAAAAGGGCCACAACACACTACAGCACACCAGATCTACAAAAAGAGGAAGAGGAGCACCTATCCAAAGTATTCGCCAAAAACGGATACCCTCGCAATTTCATCAACAGATGCCTAAGGGAGAGACAATGGAACGAGGACATGCCGCAACCCAAAGGACTAGCCATACTACCATACATCAGGAGCATTTCTGAACTGACAGCCAGACTACTGCGACCACTAGGACTCATAAAAGCACACAAACCAACAGCCACGCTCAGACAACAACTCACCAGAACAAAGGGCCCGATACCCAACATGAGCAAAACTAATGTAGTGTACAAAATCCCATGCAAGGACTGCACAAAATACTACATCGGACAAACAGGAAGACAGTTAACGATCCGTACACACGAACACCAACTAGCCACGAAACGACACGACCAGCTATCCTTAGTAGCCACACACACAGACGACAAGCAACATGAATTCGACTGGGACAACACTACCATTATAGGGCAAGCCAAACAGAGAACAGCCAGGGAAGTCCTAGAGGCATGGCACTCATCCACAGACTCTATCAACAAACACATCGACCTGGACCCAATATACCGGCCACTACAGTGGACAGATCGAACTGACAACCGGAAGCGGCAGAGACAGGCCACAATAAATACCGGAGAAAACAGCACAGAAGAGCTTCACAGGAGGCTCCCAAACACTGAGGATGTCACCTAGACAGGGGACGAAACGTTTGCAAGACAAATTCCCAGCTCGGCGAACAGAGCCACAACAACAGAGGGAATGCAGTGACCCTTATCCTGACAGAGCGGTTATTGATGCTTGTCCAGTATTGATGTGCATTTCTTCAGACCGCAGATACTGCACTGAGGTTGGTGGTTATCTCAGACCGTGTTCAGTGACTCTGGTGGCGTGGCTGCTCTGGGAAAAGAATGGTCCACCTCTGTACTAGCCCATCCACCAGGACCTCCTTGCCCCTATTGACAAATCGTCGTATATTTGCCCCTTATCTGCCATGGTCAGGGTAAACTGCAAGGCAGCTCTGAACTGAGAAAGCTGAACACTATGCCCACTGGCCTTTTAAAGATGGCACGAGTGCAAGGGATCAGTATTATCCAGGGATATCCGTGCGATGGTGAGTTCCTCCAGCCATAACAGGTGGGCGAATCAGGTTTGCATTGAATGAGAGGGACACCATAGCCTGTGGTGGTTAGTTAATGAGGTGAGTTCAAGAAGATAGCACCAGGAATCGAACACGACCTCGTGCAGACAATCCCTCTGTCACACTCAATGAAAATGTCACTGAGACAAGTTATTGTTAGTTTCAGCCCAATGAATCGAAGTCTGTGCTGACCCTTCTACCAGTTACAAAGCTGCCGACCAAATGCTCATCCAAACTTCTCCAACGTCTGACCTCACACCAATATCCCGTTCACCCATCATTCCTAGAAACAGTGGCTCATGTTACAGGATACTGTTGAAAAGTTTACATTTCTGCATTCTGCAACCTGGGACCACGTCCACCCAGTGCATTTTCTCTCAATTACGCCCTCTCTATCTATACTCCAAACTCCTCCCATTTGTTGGTATTTAAACTGATTCCCAGACGATCGCTCTCTGGCAGTCATGTTCATACCCACAGCACCACTTATCATGGCACAGTGTAAATATGGAGCTGTAAATGGATGGGAGCTGTCACTCCCAGCATGGGCTGCAAGTTTCCCCACGCTGGCCAGTGGTCTAAAATAGCATTACTGAGGAATGTACTGGGGTGGCGGACACAGTTCCACACCCTGGTCACATGTCTTATCTGGGTTGATAGATCAACGCACTGCTGCAGTCTGCATACCTTACCACTCTGGGTAGATTGTGGCTTTTATTGTACAGTACATCAGATCGGTCTGCACAGTACTCCATGCTGAAAACATTTCTTATCTGGGTTTATAGATCAATGCACTGCTATGGTCTGTTCAGTGTTTCACGCTGGAACGATTGCACGGCTGTGTCCAGCAGTACACGAGCATGGTCTGCACAGTACTTCATGCTGAACCGCTATCTCGTCCGGATTTATGGTGTCAGGGCTGGTTCTTTGAAGTCGATTGAGAATTTGATATAACTAATCATTTTAGTCGATATGGCAATGCCTTTATTTTTGTTTATGATTTGGAGATGCCGGTGTTGGACTGGGTGTACAAAGTTAAAAATCAAACAACACCAGGTTATAGTCCAACAGGTTTAATTGGAAGCACATTAGCTAGTGTGCTTCCAATTAAACCTGTTGGACTATAACCTGGTTTTGTGTGATTTTTAACTTTATTTTTGTTCTCTTTCTTATGATTGGACCCTCCAAATTCTGAATTGTCCAGTTATCATGTGAATAACTGTCCTGTCTGTTTCCCTGGTCTTTGACGTTGCTCACCCAGGAGCATCGGGATTCACCGCTATATCCCTCAGTAAGGTCATGCCTCAGACTCGACGCTCACGGTAATATAGCCCCAACCTATTCATACTCTCCGTGTAGCTCAACATCACCCGCTCCCCTAACATCGGCAACAGACTTGTAAATCTTTACTCCACCCTTTCAAGTTTAACAGCATCTTTTCTATACCAGGGAGAACAGAATTCAAGGCAGTATTACCGAAGTGCTTGAACCTCGTGAGTAGGCGAAAGTAAGTACTGCAGATGCTGGAGATTAGAGTCGAGAGCGTGCTCTGGAAAAGCACAGCAGGTCAGGCAGCATTTGAAGAGCAGGAGGACAGATGTCCCGGGCAAAAGCCCGATTCCTGTTGAAGGGCTTTTGCTCAAAACATCGATTTACCTGCTCCTCGGATGCTGTCCGCTCTCGCCTGCTTTTCCCGCATCAAACTCTGAATCCAGTGTATATCTCAGATGGCCTCGTTCTTCAAAAATCGCAAATTCCCATTCCACATGGTCGACGGTGCTCTACAGCGCATCTTATCCACTTCCCACACCTCTGCCTTCGAATCCCACCCCTCCAAATGCAACAGGAAAATAACATCACTGTCCCTACCACTCCACCACACCTCCAGATACAATGCATATTCCACCCCCATTTTCGCCACCTACAAACAGACCCTCCCACCAGAGATATATTTCCCTCCCCACCCCTATCTGCATTCAATAAATATCTTTCCCTCCGTGACGACCTCATCAGGTCAACACCCCCACCAAAGCACTCTCTCCTCGTATCTCCTTCCCCTGCCAGCACAGGAATTGCAAAACATGCATTCTCACCTCCCCCCGCTCACCTGGGTCCAATGCCCCAAAGAATCTTTCCACATCCATCAGAGTTTTACCTGCACTTCCAGACACACCACCTGCTGTATCCGTTGCTCCTGGTGTTGTCTCCTCCATATTTGGGACACAGGACGCCAACTGGCAGAACACTTCAGAGAACATCTCCATGACACTCGCACCAACCAACTCCACTGCAACATGGCCAAACATTTCAGCCCACACTGCCACTCCGTCAAGGTCCTGGGCCTCTTCCAGCACCACCCCGTAACCACCTGATGCCAGGAGGAAGAAAGCCTCATCTTCCACCTTGAGACCCTGCAATCACACGGGATCTAGTTTCACTAGTTCCCTCATTTTCCTTTCCCACACGTTAACCTTCCAACTCAGCATAGCCCTCATGACCTGCCCTACCTGTCCATCTTCCTTCCCACCTTGCTGCTCCACTCTCCTCTGCGACATACCACCTCCACCCCCAATTTCATGTACCTATCACATTCTCAGCTAGTTCCCCCATTCCCATCACCTTCCCATTTATCTCTCAGCACCCTTGGGCGACAAGACTCATTCCTACTGAAGGGCTGACACATGAAATGTGGATTCTTCTGCTCTTCGGATGCTGCCTGAAGAGATGTGCTTTCCCAGCACCACATTCTAGACTCTGACCTCCAACGTCTGCAATCTTCACTTTGTTCCTTGTGTTTGTGTATCCAGAAATTTCCCCACCAGACATTTAATGCAACTGTTATTTGTTATTTTATACAATGTTATTTTATCCCTGTCTCCTTTTATAAACAGAGTGGGACATATACAGCCCTGCACAGTTCTGGAAATTATCCCAGATACAAGGGAATGGTAAGAAGAAAGATTGAAAGATTTATAGTCGGTCCGTCAGTATCTCTCATCCATTCCATTCAGATTGAGTAAATATTCCCTTTTGGGAAGAAATAAGCCATCATTTTTGATCCTGTTGCAAATGCCATTTCCTAAATATCACCTTCAGACCTCTCGCTGGCAACTGTCGGAGCCTGAACCACACTGTTCACAAACGTGGTTTCAGTTCTGACCAAATTCCCTCAAGATCATTAAAGAGTTCATAATTCCACCTCTGTAACATCACTTAGCTAGATCCCTTCTTCAGCCCCTGTGATGCTGAAACCCTCATTCCTCGTTTGTTACGTCGAGTCTACCATCTTCCATGCTGCATGAATTTGCAGTTCTTCAACTTTTTTTATTGACCATATCTTAATTCAATCAATTTCATTCACTATTTGGCCTGGCACTTGCTAAGCTATAAAAAATTTTCCAGTCTGACAGTGCTTATTTTTTTACAATCCACATCCTCAATCATATGCTTCATCCTAAATGACTGAAAAGATTCTAATATCTTACTTTCAGCCATTGAGGTTATATCGAAAGCTAGTTTTTGTCTTGACAATCATTCGACTGCCAGAAGGAGCATTCAAGGCAAACTGCAAAAAGGTGTTTAAGGGAAGCAAGAAAATTACCTTGTTGATGAAGTTTGATGAAGACTGCTGAATGGTTTTACCAATAGAGTATAAAATAGTTGGGCTCAATAGCCTGATTCTACCCGATATATTTCTGACATAGCAATGCAGCATAATAATGAATAATTTGGCTTAATCAATTTATGTCGCCATTTATTTGCCATCACAGTATTCTCTTGTCTTTCCTCAGCCAATCCCGTCATCATACCTGTTATGAAGTTGAAGGCTTGTACTGGAACTTTAAGAAAGAGTGAAAGTTGTTTTGGCAGGAAGAGTTTCCAGGCACCCATTATGTGACTGACAAGCAGCCTGAGAGTGTTTTGGAAAATTGAAAATATGTAACATTGGCTGCTATGTTCACAACAGTTTGAATTGAACCAATCAGTCTAAATTATGCCCCAGGATACTAAAACCCAATCAAATTTGAATTTTACTGTTTTGACAACATCGAACCAATGACATGATCCGATGATCGGGGTATAAAAGAAGCTGGCATTTTGGAGAGTTAGCCAGACAGCGCGACAATCTACCATCTAGAAAGAGACTCCTATTCAAAACATTGATGATCAAATGGAAACTTTTTTAATAAGAAACATCTTGCAGCAAAAGATCAAAGATGACGCAGGGAGATCTTCAGCTGAAAGACGACAGACACTAACGCCAAATCGCTGGGTGGTTTTAAAATAAAGTTGATGCAATTTTAATAGGGACTTTAAATGGTATCAGTGTACTGTTATAGGATTGGAGGTAGGTAACAGACCTTTAAGAGAAAGGAGGCTTAGAGTTGTAAATAGGTTTGCTTAATGTTCACTTTTAGCGTTAAAGAATAAACTTGATATTTTTCTTTAAATAGTGGCATTTGGGAAGTTCTCTCTCACTCATACTTTAACAGATTACAAGGCCAGGTAAGCTTTTCAATGTGGTAAAAACAAGGACTGCAAGGACTTATAATGATATGAAATGTGATGTAAGGAAGGAGTTAAATGAACCTGTTTGATTAGTGACTGTGATTAATGTCAGCCTCCATGGATCGTAATTGTTCCAGTGGAGAGTCTCCATCTTTTACTGACAAATCGGCTCCGTCAACATGTTAGTCCATAGTATGAGCGGGACCATCACCGAAAGCGCTAATAGGGATCAGTGGTTCAAGAGAGAGGGGGAAGAGAGATCAGAATCTGAGAATATTAGAGTGGAATTTTCCAGCAATGGATCAGAATCTGAAAACAATAGACTGGAATGTTCCATCAACGGACAGGGGTTTATCCAATTCTGTTTAGTATATTTCTCAATATTATGAATGGTTGTCGTTATCATGGCGGATCTATTATGATCTTCACATTATTCATTAAATTTATTATCCTCTCCTGTCTATCGTTGGTGTCCCTGGTAAGTCTCACTGTACAGATATTTATTCTATAAATCCGTTATGACTGCATTTCTGTTCTTTCATATAGTCTACACTTCTTGCCACCAATAGTGTTCCTGTTGATACATTGAATCCGGTTCAATTCCTGTCTCCCTCCTTCTTGCTTCTGACAGTATTACGCATGTGTCTGTATGTTGACCTACTCAATTGCAGATGTGAACCATTGTCTCTATGCCCTTGTTATTTAAATATTCTGAGCGTGGAGGTCATTGTCATCTATTATGTTTACAAACTCCATTTTCTTCCAAGGATTCCATCCCATCCCTGGGCAATATATTTCATTTTCATCCAATTGTGGGACTTGGGTGTTGCTGGCTGGCCAGCATTGATAGCCTTCATTCTTCAGAACATGAGAGTGAGCTGCCTTCTAGAATCGCTGCAGTCCACTTGATGTTGGTTGACCCACAATGACAGTAGGGAGGGAATTCCAGGATTTTGACCCAACGACTGTGAAGGAATAGCAGTATATTTCCAAATCTGCGTGGTGAGTGGCTTGAGAGTGGGAAGGGATGGGGGTTGCGATGGGAGGTGAAACATGCCGGTGTTATTTGAAACAGATGAATAACAACTTTGATGATCCCTTTGCCCTGACCATTATTAACTTTAACTATTCACTGCTCCAGAATACACTTCACTCTCTTAACCCAGCTGCTGGTTTAACCTTGAGCTGTGAAATACAGACTCGATGACGAGAACAGTCTGCTGCTGACACTCTCGGGTTGAAACCTGCAGAAATAAACCTGATTTGAACTCAGACAAAAATCCCATCCGTCTGATAATTCCTGTGCACGCTGATCTATATCGCTATTGTGTCAGGCAATACCTTTATTCTAATATTCTGAAGCACTTTAACTCATCTGTCCATGAAACTTCCCTCAGTCTCTCTGTGTTGTTTATCCAAATCCCGGCCATTTGTTCATCTTTAACCTGGTTTCCTTCAAGGGCATTTTCTCTCAATCAATGAATTTCACGTTCAACCACCCCAAATGTACCACAGACACACACACACATACACAGAGAGACACACACACACACCTTATACTGATCCAATGGAGATAGAAGCGTTCCCCTGCTGTGTGTATTTGATGTGTGTATCGTTCCCATGTGATAGTAAAGGTTAGCAATGCTCCTCATGCTGCGCCGATAATCCAGGTTACTGAGCATTGCACTGGCACAGTCTGCACAGCTCTCCAACACAGCTGACGCTGCTTGAAGTGTTCTGTGAAGCCGACTGAGCATTTGATGAAACAAACTATTTCATCTGGTCTGAAAATACCTTTATTTAATGTTCTCATTCTTGTAATTTTGCTCGCTATGGGTTCAATCCTTCAGTTAAATCCCACTACCCAGTCTTTTTCAATATATTTCCACAACATCTTCTCAGTTAATTAACTGTCTGTTTCTGTCTTTAATGTGAATCTCTCTGTCCCTCTGTGTCTTTCCCTGGCCTTGGATTTTGGCTTTCTCGTGTGTTGAGTGCTGACATTGTTAAGCTCAGAAACAGTGAAATGGTGTGTGTCAGGCTGCTGTTCACTTCTCAGTCTGTCCCATGTGGTGGTCCAGGAACGGGGGAGGGTGGTGTGTGTCGGGATGATGTTCACTTCCCGGTGTGATCCATGTGGTGTTCCATGTTCCGGCGAGTGTGTGTCGAGCTGTGGTTCAATTCCCGGTGAGTCCCATATGGTGCTCCATGTTCGCGAGTGGATGGGTGTGTCGGGCTGTTGTTCCCTTCCCGGTGTGTCCCACGTGGTACTCCTTGTTTGATCGGGGCCATGTGTCAGGCTGTTGTTCACTTCCTCATTTCTGTCATGTGCTGTTGCATATTAGATAGGGGTTTCAGCAGCTTTTAATCACATCTTTTAAACTTGATCTGTGCCTCACCACCGAACATCTGACTTCTGTTTTTGTCCATTTGAAGTGATTGTGTGGTCAGTAACACGAGGAATCCCCTTGAGTTTTATTCTGAAGGACCAGGTACCGAACATCTCTGACAATGCTGTCACTTTAAAAAAGGCAATTTGCTCATTTTCTTTAAAGAGAGATCTTAAAGGACGAACTACACACTGCAAACGGCTGAAGTAAATAAGTTAGGATGCTTTTATATATATATATATATGTATATAGAGAGAGAGAGAGAGAGATAACAATGGTCAGTTCACACAGACAAGGCTTTCCACTTTTTCTGCAACAATCAGCAGGTGCCTGGGGTGGGAGAAGGGCTGGATGCTTCAGTAAATGATCCCGAGCTGCTATTCTCTCTGAAATCTGTCTTGATGTTGTTTCCTCCTGGATTGGAGAAGTGCATGCATGACTGATTGTCTTTTGGTGTGTCTTTTTGCTAAGTGACGAGTTTATGGGATGATCGTATATTGGAATATTTCATTGGTGGAAGGTACCATGTATATTATTCAGTTAGGATTTCCAGTAGTTCGGTTATTCTACGTTCCTCTTCAATTTTACTTGTATTTTTATGAGAATGTTTAAATAAATTGTGTTTTGCTTTGATTTGAGTGGTTTGAACAGCCGCATCACATCTGGAACACCCATTTCATATCTCCCTTTACTATCAGACATCGTTAGCGTCCGGGCTTCCATCTTAAATAATTTTAAGGAAGTCTGGTCTGATCCATAGCAAAGTGGGGACTCTTGTCCGTTTCGAAATCGATAATTCCAAATTGGGTTCAGGTTCAGAATCCGTACAATGTGTAATCAGGCGATTTGGCCCAACAAGTCCATACTAATCCACTGAAGATTAACCCACCAAGACCCATTCCCCTATCCTACTATTCCATATTTACCCTTGACTAATGCACCTAACGTACACATCCCTGAACAGTTTGGACAATTTAACATGGCCAATTTACATAACTTGCACATTTCTGGGCTGTGGGAGGAAAACTGAGCGCCCAGAGGAAACCACGTGCGGAGGGGGAGAATGTGCACAGGGAGATTGTAGGGCTCCAAGGCGGCGTTTGGTAGTTGTTTGTGCCTTTTGTTCCGAGCATTGAATTCGGTTGGTTTGAACAGTGCTTTGTGTAGTAATGGTTCATTCTGTCTCTAAGAGTTCTCTGGGTGTGGAAAAAGTGAAGTTGGAGATTTTACAAAAGGTGAGCAAGTCAAAGATTTTAGAATTGGCAGACAAACTGGAGTTGGGTTTGTGTTTGACTGAGAAAAGGATATAATTACAGCTATAGCTTGCCATTTAAATTTTGGTGGAACATCATCAGAATCTTTGGAAATGGTTGGAATTCAATTGCAGATGTGGCAGCTTGAACACAAAAAGGAATTAAAACAGAATGAAATATGATTTTAAGTAGAATTAAAAGAAAACGAGAGGAAGAGAAAAGACAGAAAAAGAAAAGAAAAACAGAAAGAGAGAGTTTCAACTTCAAAAGTTAGAAATTCGAGAGGCAAATCGACTTAGCAGGGTGGAGATGAAGGTAGACGCTAGGCTGAATAAGGACGATAGCAAGGATGAGTAACTCTATAGTAGGCAAAGGACTGATGGGGACCTATTTAAAATGTCCGGGCATTGTCTAAATGTGATGAGAAGAATGCAAAAACGTTTTTAATTTCATTTGAGAAAGTGGCTAAACGGATGCAGTGGCCACTGACCAAGTGGATTAGGATGATCCAACCAAAGCTGGTCGATATAAGGTGTGAGGTATTTGCATCCCTATGGGAAGAGATATCAAGCCAGTATGAGCAGGTGACGAAAGCCATGTGAAGTGCATATGAGATGTGCTAGAAGCCTGCAGACAGCATTTTATGAATAAAAAAAAGCGTCCCTGATTAAATGTACATTGAGTTTCAAAAAATCAAACAAAGTAATTTTGAAAGGTGGATAAGAGTATAAAACAAAGCAACCTATGGCACTCTTTGAGAGATTCTTACTTTAGAGGAGTTCAAAAAATCACTTCCTGCAATCATGAGAACTCGTGTGGAAGGGTACAGAGTTAAAACAGCAAGGTTAAAGGATGATCTGATTGAGGTCTTCGTGATATTACCAGAAAAAGACACAGTAAATTAAGATAAACTATTTCTACTGATTGGGGATTCTAGATTTAGGGTACATAATCTGAGAATTAGGGCCCATAGTCTGAGAATTAAGACCCGACCACTCAGGCGAGATGATGAAAAAACTTCTACATACAAGGTGGAAGATATTTGGAGCCTTTTTCTCAAATGGCAGTGAATGTTAGATTAGGTCATTTTAAATGAAGTGATATATATAGGACAGATGTCAGAGGTAGTTTCTTTACACAGAGAGTAGTAAGGTTGTGGAATGTTTTGCCTGAAACGGTAGTAGATTTTAAAATTGTGTTGCTGGAAAAGCGCAGCAGGTCAGGCGGCATCAAAGGAGCAGGAGAATCGACGTTTCGGGCAAAGGACCTTCTTCAGGAATGAGGAGGGTGTGCCAAGAAGATTAAGATAAAAGGTAGGGAGGAGGGACTTAGGGAGGGGCAATGGGAATAGGATAGGTGGAAGGAGGATAAGGTGAAGGTGATAGGCCGGAGAGGGGGTGGGGCTGAGAGGTCAGCAAGAAGACTGCAGGTCAAGAAGGTGGTGCTGAGTCTGAGGGTTGGGACTGAGAAAAGGTGGGAGGAGGGGAAATGAGAAAGCTGAAAAAATCTGCATTCATCCCTTGTGGTTGGAGGTTTCCTGGGCAGAATATGAGGCGCTCTTCCTCAGGCATCGTGTAACCATGGTCTGGCGATGGAGGAGTCCAAGGATCTGCATGTCCTTGGTGGAGTGGAAGGGGGAGTTGAAGTGTTCAGCCACGGGGCTGTTGGGTGGGTTGGTGCGGGAGTCCTACAAGTGTTCTCTGAAACGTTCTGCAAGTAGGCGGCCTGCCTCCCCCATGTAGAGGAGGCCACATCGGGTGTAGCGGATGCAGTAAATGATGTTTGTGGAGGTGCACGTGAATTTGTGACGGATATGAAAGGATCCCTTGGGGCCTTGGAGGGAAGTAAGTGGGAGATGTGGGCGCAAGTAAAGCATTTCTTGCGGTTGCAGGGGAAGTTGCCGGGAGTGGAGGTTGGATTGGTGCGGTGTGTGGATCTGACGCTGGAGTCATGGAGGGAGTGGTCTTTCCGGAACGCTGATAGGGGTGGGGAGGAAAATATATCCTTGCTGGTGTGGTCTGTTTGGAGGTGGCGGCAATGACGAAGGATGGTACGATGAATATGAAGGTTGCTGGGGTGGTAGGTGAGGACCAGTGGGGTTCTGTCCTGTTGGCGATTGGAGGGGCGGGGTTCAAGGGCGGAGGAGCGGGAAGTGGAGGAGATGTGGTGGACAGCATCGTCAACCACGTCTAAAGGGAAATTGCGGTCTTTGAAGAAGGAGGCTATCTGGGTTGTTCGGTATTGGAATTGGTCCTCCTGGGAGCAGATGCGGCAAAGGCAAAGGAATTGGGAATATGTGGTGGGGTTTTTACAGGGGGCAGGGTGAGAGGAGGTGTAATCTAGGTAGCTGTGGGAGTCAGTCAGTTTATAGTAAACGTCCGTTTTGAGTCGGTCGTCCGAGATAGAAATGGAGAGTTCGAGGAAGGGGAGATAGGAGTCTGAGATGGTACAGGTAATTTTGAGGTCGGGGTGGAAGGTGTTTCTGCAGCTACACTAGCAACAACCCCCCACCATTTCCTCCGCTACATTAATGACTGTATCGGCGCTACCTCGTGCTCCCACGAGGAGGTTGAACAGTTCATCCACTTTACTTACACCTCCACCCCGACGTCAAGAATTGGTGATGAAGGTCTTTTGCCTGAAACGTAGACTTTTCTTCTCCTCTGATGCTGCCTGACATGCTATGCATTTCCAGCACTACTCTGATCTAAACTCTGGTTTCCAGCATCTGCAGTCCTCACTTTTGCCCTGTGTATCCCTGAGATAGCTGAGCCTGCTGTAACCTGGGTGGGAACCTTACAGCAGGCTGGTAAAGCGTTGCTGCTGCTGTATAGGGTCTTAGTGAGCTCACATCTGGAGTACTGTGTACCGATTTAATCCCCTCACTGAAGAAAGGATATTGTTACATTGGAAGCAACTCAGAGATGGTTCCCTCAACTGATTCGTTTAATGAAACTGTTAGCTTACAAGGAAAGGATTGCCAGGTTGATCCAATACACATCGGACTTTATAAGAATGAAAAATGATCTTATTTCAACATAGACGACCAGAAGGAGTCAGCAACAGAAGCCAATTACACACGTAATGGAGAAACCCATGCCATTCTCCAGCCTGTTACACAGGAATAACAGAATAATATTCAGGCCTTCAAACCTGTTACACCAGAACAGGACGAGGCTGTTCAGCCCCTGGGGCCTGATATACAGTTATAGGAGGAGGCCAATCAGCCCTTCGAGACTGTAACCCTGGACCCAGAGTAGGCTATAACGGACCTGCTACACATCAACAGGATCACTCCATTCAGCCCCGTCAGGTCTGTCACACAGCAACTGGAAGAGGCCACACAGTGACTGGAGATTGTTATGCTGGGACAACAGGAGGCCATTCAGTCCCACTGAGCTTATTGCAAGTGAATTGGATGAGGATATAACCTATCTGAGCCTTTTTCCATGAGAAAGGAGGAGGTATTAAGACAATTGTCTGTTGTAAGGGAACATAAGAAGACCAATCATTCCCTCGTTCAAATCTCAGGGATGCATGAGGAGACGGTTCATTATTTTCAGCGTTTGATGGAGGATTATGAGAAGATTCATCAGCCCCTCGAGCTGTTACACAGCAACAAGAAGCTTACATGATCCCCAACCCTCCAACACATCAACTGGAGGAGGTCATTCTGTCCTTGGAGACGACAACATCGGATCAACAGAAAGGCGTCAGCTCATCGATTTTGTACACTAGCAGGATGATTAGTCCATTCAGCTACAGATGCCTCTTACACAACATTTGGAGCAGATCTCTTAAAAACGTGTACCCATTAAACATGAATTCAAAGAAAACGAAAGGTTTTCGAAAGGGAAGAACTTGTAGTAATGGTATACATTAGTTAGTAAAGTGTAACAAGAAACTATTGCAATTTAAGGAAAATTGTTAGAATCCACTTTTCAGGACATTTGCAAATATAAACCGTCAGAGTCAACATGGTTTATCGAAAGCTAAATCCTGCTTGAATTGTTTGCTTGAGTTATTAAAAGATGTCATAAACAAGGTGGAACGTGTGAATCCTGGAGATGGAATATACCTGGTCTTCCAGATGGCATTGGATATGTTGCTTCTCCAAAGAGCAAGTGTTAAGATCAGACAGCATGGGTTTAGAAGTAATTTATGAGCTTGGATGGAGGATTGGTGAACCAACAATGCAGTCAGATGGAATAAATGCGCCATTTTCTTCTGGCAAATGTACCTTGTGGGGGTGCCACAGATTTCAGTACTCATGCCTTGACTATTTTTCATGAATATTATTACTCGATTGACAGGATAGAAAATACTATAAGCTATTTTTCAGATGGCACTAACATCGGTGGGAAATTACTTCGGAATGAAGATGTAAGAGGTTTAAAACTGAATATGGATAGGTTGGGCGAATAAGCTAACATTTGACAATGAAAATTAAAGTGGATAACTATGTGATTATACAATTTGGCCAGCGAAATGGAAAGGTAAATTAATATCTAAATGGAGAGAAGCGTCACAGTACTCAGATGCACAACGGTCGATGTGTTCACGTGCATTTCACAGAAAAACTGCATGCAGATACAGCAAGTAATGGGAAAGGCAAGCGCAGTTTCGGTTTTTATTTGCAAAAGGTTAGAGTAGAAAGTTAGGGAGTGTTGCTGTAGCTATGCAAGACATTAGTGAGGCTGCAACTGGAGGACAGTGAGGGTGCCCCGACTTGCGGAAGGATGCATTTGCATTGGAGGTAATTCAGAAGAGGTTAATTAAATTGATCCCAGAGATAAGGGGTTCTTCTTATTTAGAGAGATTGAGCCGTTCATGTCTATCGTCTCAAGTTTATAATAATGAATGGAGATCTCATTGAGGCCTGTAAAATGCTAAAAGTAATTGACAGTGTTGATATGGAGTGGTTATTTTTTCATGTGCAGCAATCTACAACAACAGACCAGAGTTTCAGGATGGAGAGATGACAGGAACGTGGAACAGAGGCCGCGATGACATCAGCCATGATTGTATTCAATGGTGCAGCAGCCTGGAGCGGCTGAATTACTGACTGACATTCCTTGTTCTTATTTAGCTCTTCGCATGTGTTACACAGGAATGGAGGAGAAGTGTGTAGGGGTGACCGTGATGGTGAGGGTTGTGTGGGGCACTGTGGGTGATGGTGGTGGTGTGTGTGGTGGTGAGCGTGATGTCAGGGGTGGTGTGTGGCATTGTTTGTGAGGGTGGTGGAGTGTGTAGGAGTGAGCGTGATGATAGGGGTGGTGGGGCACAGTGTGTATGATGATGGTGGTGGAGTGTGTGGTGGTTGTGTCGGTGGGGGTGAAGTGGGGCAGTGTTTGTGCTGGTGGTGTAGTGTGTGGGGGTGACCGTGATGGTGAGGGTGGTGTGGGGCAGTGTGTGTGATATTGGTGGAGTGTGTGGAGGTGAGAGTGACGGTGGATGTGTGGGTCAGTGTGTGTGAGGTTGCTGGAGTGTGTGGGAGTGGGCGTGACGGTTTGGTGTGGTGTGTGTTAGTGTGTGTGATGGTGGAGGACATTGTGGGTGCGTGTGTGACGGTTGGGGTGCTGCGGGACAGTGTGTGCGAGGGAGGTGGAGTGTGTGGGGTGAGCGTGATGTTGGTGGTGGTATGGGGAAGTGTGTGTGATGGTGGTGGAGTGTGTGGCGGTGAGCGCGATGTTGGGGGTGGTGTGGGGCAGTGTGAGTGATGGTGGTGGCGAGTGTGGGAGTGGGCGTGACGGTGGATGTAGTGTGGGGTTAGTGTGTGTGATGGTGGTGGACAGTGTGGGTGCGTGTCTTCCGGTTGGGGTGCTGTGGGGCAGTGTGTGCGAGGGAGGTGGAGTGTGTGTGGGTGAGTACGATGTTGGGGCTTGTGTGGGGAAGTGTGTGTGATGGTGGTGGAGTGTGTGGCGGTGAGCATGATGGTGCGGGTGGTGTGGGTCAGTGTGTATGATGGTAGTGGAGTGTGTGGGGGTGAGTGTGATGGTGATGGTGGTGTAGGGCAGTGAGTGTGAGGGTGGAGGTGTGTGTGGGGATGAGTGTGACGATCAGGGAGTTGTATGGCAGCGTGTGTGCTGGTGGAGGTGAGCGTGGGAGTGATCGTGACTCTCAGGCTGATTTAGGGTAGTGTGTGTGATGGTGGTGGAGTGTGTGGGGGTGTGCATGATGGTGCGGGTATTGTGGGGCAGTGTGTGTGTGGGTTGTGGAGAGTGTGAGGGTGAGCGTGATGGTGAGGGTGGTGTACATATTTTAATGTCTCGCACATGCTTCTCAATCCATCACAGAAACCAAACTTTGATTTATGGACCAAGTGCTAATCATAGAACATAGAACAATACAGCGCAGAACAGGCCCTTCGGCCCACGATGTTGCGCGGACCTATGAACTATTCTCAGCTTGTCCCACTATCTGAAAATCATCCATGTGCTTATCTAAGGATTATTTAAATCTCCCTAAAGTGGCTGAGTTGACTACATTAACAAGTAGGGTATTCCACACCTTTACCATTCTCGGCATAAAGAACCTGCCTCTGATATGTTTTAAATATGTAGTTATACCCCCTCGTACATGCTGACGTCATAATCCTTGGTTAATTATTCAGAGTTAAGCTCAAGCAGAAGAGTGTTCCTTAGACTTAGAGTGTAAATTGGTAGTTTGCGTTTTGTTAGTATCGTATTGATTGTGTTAAATGAATAAATATTAGCGTTTATTACTATTAAGAGTCCACTCACAGTTTCTTTCCCAGACATGACTTAAGGCACACTGTGTAGCAGGCAAAACAGCAGAATTCATGGAGAGATAACAGTTGGCATTTCAAGTTTTGAAACTCTCATTCAGACAGTTCTGAAGAAGGAATATAGGATCAGGATTCGTCATTCAGCGCCACAAGCTATTCTGCCTTGTAGTTATGTTATAGCCTTTCTACACCTAAGTGCCAAAGCTGCATTTGGTCAACATACCTTCATAACAAAAAAAGTTACCTATCACAGATTTACATAGAACATAGAACTTTATATTGGAGTACAGGCCCTTCAGACCTCGATGTATCGCCGATCTGTCATACCAATCTGAAGCCCATCTAACCTACACTAGTCCATGTACGTCTATATGCTTGTACAATGACGACTTAAATGTACTTGCAGTTGGCAAATCTACTACCGTGGAGAAAGTGAGGACTGCAGATGCTGGAGATCAGAGCCTAGAAATGTTTTACTGGAAAAGCGCAGCAGGTCAACCAGCATTACAGGAGCGGGAGAATCGACGTTTTGGCATAAGCCCTTATTCCTGAATGAGGAGGGTGTGCCAAGCAGGCTAAGATAAATGGTAGGGAGGAGGGACTTGGGGGAGGGGCGTTGGGAATACGATAGATGGAAGGAGGTTAAGGTGAGGGTGATAGGCCAGAGAGGGGGTCGGGGCTGAGAAGTCAGGATGAAGATTGCATTCCAAAAGGCGGTGCTGAGTCTGAGGGTTGGGACTGAGAAAAGTTGGGAGGAGGGGAAATGAGAAAGCTGGAGAAACCTGTATTATCCTTTGTGGTTGGAAGGTTCCAAGGCGGAAGATGAGGCGCCATGGTCTGGCAATGGAGGAGGCCAAGGACCTTGGTGAAGTGGGAGGGGGAGTTAAAGTGTTCAGGCACGGGCGGTTCGGTTGGTTTGTGCGGGTGTCCCACAGCTGTTCTCTGAAACGTTCCACAAGTAGACATTAGCTGCTGTGCTTTTCGAGCACCACTTCGATTAAAACGCAGGGAATAGAGAGCATTGTTGAAAGATCTTTGTCCTTCTCTACTCCATCAGCATAACGGGCGATCTGGAGAAAATCTCGCAATAAAGCTTGAGAAGAGCATAAATGATGTGACAAGTTGCTGTCTACCATTAATCTCGTCAGGGCCCACTTCACTGAGATTTCACTGAATCATTTATGGTGGAGCTCAGAAACGGCGAGGAGGAGTAAGCATTGATGGGACTTATGTATCAAAGTGAAAGCTGCAATACATACGTTGGGCATGTTATAAAACAGGAAATGGGATATACCCGTTTGTGTTTCCTCCAGTAAAAATGTACTGTTTAACTTATATCAAACTGTGTTAACCCAACTGAATGCTAATGCTGGGAAAATGGATTACATGAACACGTGTGAGATGGTTTGTACTAACATTATTTCGAGCACTGAGCTCAAGATCAGGTTATTTAGGAATTGGTGTTGGATGATCAGAAGAGTTAATTGAAAACTTTGCTGTAAAGGAACATTTGGGAACAGTGACCACAACCTTTAATTTGAGATTCGATTCCCCACAGTATGGAAACAGGCCCTTCGGACCAAAACGTCCACATCAGCCCTCCAAAAAGTAATCCACCCAGATCGGTTTCCCCCTGATTAATGCACCTACCGCTATGGGCAGTTTAATATGGCCAAATCACCTGACCTGCACACCTTTGGACTATGGGAGGAAACTGGAGATCCCGGAGGAAACACACACAGCCACAGGGAGAATGTGAAGACTACACAGACAGTCACCCGAGACTGTAATCAAACGGTGCTGCCTCTGTTGGTTTTATTTTATGATGTTTAAGTACACGACAGTTTTTTTGTTTTCTTTGAAGTACCGGTTATGACTTTGAGTCATGCAAGTCATGAAGATGTGACGAAAAAGTGGGGACTGCAGATTTTAGACATCAGAGTCGAAGAATGCTTTGCTGGAAAAACAGCCGATCAGCCAGCGTATTAGTAGCATGAGAATTGACGTTTCAGGCAGAAGCACGACATCAGGTAT
This sequence comes from Chiloscyllium punctatum, assembly GCF_047496795.1. Taxonomy (NCBI): domain Eukaryota; kingdom Metazoa; phylum Chordata; class Chondrichthyes; order Orectolobiformes; family Hemiscylliidae; genus Chiloscyllium; species Chiloscyllium punctatum. Next base: position 34,444,002 of record NC_092757.1, read on the forward strand.
GAGGCTTGTGGGCCAATGGAGCTGAGAGATAAATGGGAGGGGGTGTGGCTGCGTGAAATAGACTGGAATGTGAGAGGTAGATGAATGAGGGGTTAAAAGTGATAGGTAATGAAGGGAGGCAGAACGCCTCATCTACTGCATCCATTCAACCCGATGTGGACTCCTTAACGTCGGCGAGAAAGGACTGCAACTTGTGGATCGTTGTAGGGAGTAGCTCTGGAACAGACACACAGACCAACTTCACCACCTTGTTGCTGAATACTTTATCTTGCCCTCCCACTCCACCAAGGACATGCAGGGCCTGGGCCTCCTCCATCGCCAAACCCTAACCACCTGACGCATGGAGGAAGTACGCGTCATCGGCCGCCTTAGGGCCCTCCAACCACAGGGGATCATTGTGGATTTCACTAGTTTCCCCATTTCCCCTCCTCCCACCTTATCCCAGTCTAAACTTCCAACTGGTCACCGCCCTCATGAATGTTCCTATGTGACCATCTTCCTTTCCAACAATGGACTCCACGTTCCTCTCCAACCTATCACGAGCACAAAGCCCACCTCCTCCCATCTGCCTATTAGGCCAAATGAAGCAGCTTCAAAAAATGTCAAGTATTGTTGTAAGCCAGTAGATTCAGAGTAAAGTAGTGCCCAGCAAAGGAGGACAAAGAAACTGAGAAAAAAAAATCAGAAAGAGAAAAAAGCATGCAAACAAAAAAAAACAACGTAAAAATTGCTAAAAATCTTCTATCAATATATGAATCAAAAATAAAAACAAGATCAAATGTGGAACAGTGAGTGCGTGGACAGGATAATTTATTGTAGAGAACAGAGACATTACAGGGAAAATAAGCATTTTTTGTGTCTGTCTTCATAGAAGAATATCGATAAATTCTCCCAGAAATACCAAATGACCATAGGACTTGTGAAAGTTAAGACAAAGATAATTCATATCAGTGATGAGGTAGTATTTTAAAGACAGCTGGATCGAATGTTGATAAATCTGACGGACCAGATATACTTCATTAAAAAATATCAGTGGAAGCAGCAAGTCATATTGATTGCATTTCAGATTTTCACGTTATTTTCTGACACATTCCCGAAAGGCAGGTAGCCAATCGGGATAAGAGACGGTTATAAGTACTACCCGCCAGTTTGAGAAAGGATGAAGATGGAGAGTGGGGAACTCCAGACCAGTAACTTCTCATCCGCAGTCGGGTGTCTGTTGGACTTCATTACAAAGAACATGCTATTTGACATATATAAATTAATGGCAAAACTGTGGAATATGATAACGTATCGTTGAAAGGAAAACTATAAGTAGCAAACAGATTTTGGAATGCATTGAAGATGATTCTTGTAGACAACAGCAATGAGAAACCAATGGATAACGTAAAGTTTGATATTGAGGAGGATTGTTTTAAGAACTCACACACTAATATCATTAGAAAAGTTAAAGCAAAACGTAGTGGGAAGAACATACGCAAATGGAAAAGTAAAAAATAGGTTTACATTCATATGAATGTAATTGGAATAAAGAAGATGTCGTGCATCAGATGCATAGAGTGTAGATGGGACTAAAGCTGGAGTATTGTGTGCTGTTTTGGTGTCCCCCTCTAAGAAAGAATATACTGAGTACAGAGTATAGAGGAACTTCAAAGGGCAATCTCCAGATTAATCCTTAAAATGGCGTGATTGCCTGATGGGGAAACTCAGCCTGTGATCTCTAGTTTCAAATAATGAGAGGTGATCGTAGTCAATCTTAGAAACATGGATGGGACTTAATAAGAGAGGGACATGATGAAGTTCAGGCAGGCGCAATTAGAAGAATCCCGTGATACTCTACACGTACAAGTAGAACAGAATTACCAGCGAACAGTTAGTGTCCATTAGAAACCAAGGGAGCAATCTGTGTGTGAAGCTGGAGAACATTGAGAGATTCTGACTGAGAGCTTCACATCTATTTTACTTGGGAGAAGGAGGAGGCAGGTACAGAATTCGAGAAGATGGACGGGGAAGCTCTTGATTGACATAAGATACGAGCAGGTATTTGAGGCTTTGTCTGGTATAAAATTGACATAATTGCCAGGTCTGGATAAGTTGTATCACAGGCTGCTGTTGGAGTCAAGGAAGCAAAGACCCTGACTGAAAAATATAATTAGGATCTGACCATAGGGTTTCGCCAGAGAACTGGAAAACAGCTAATACACTTCCACTTCACAATAAGTGTGGTAGCAATAGACTGGAGAACAATAGACAAGCAAGTATTAGATCACTGCTTGGGAAACTACGGGAGAAAATAGGGAAGCAGAAAATTGAACTCCGATCAGAGTGGCAAGGTTTGATAAGGGATAATCATCATCACTTTATCCAGAGGGACATCACAACTAATGAATTTGAATTAGTTTGAGGAGGTCGCTTATTTAGTTTTGCAGCAAGGCCTTTGACAAAGCCTCACAGTGAAGAATACAGTAAAATCTCGTGGAATCAACTATAACTTGACAAGTTACAACTGAAAATTGTCTTAGTGGGAGAAGACAAAGGGTGGTGAGAGAAGGCTGTTTGTGTGACTGGAGACCAGTGTTCCCTAGGGTACCACAGACATCAGTGCTGCGTCCCTTATTATTTGTGGTATTCATAAATGGTGCAAATGTGAATTGAGGTGGGTGGGTGGAGGGGCGAGGGTGGTGATATGTAAGTTCTTGCTTGCCTGGTTGGTTGGCAGTGAGGAGGAAGGTCTTATGTTACAGGAGGTTACAGATGGATTGGTCAGAGGGGCAGATCACTGGCAGATGGAATGTAACCCTGATAAATATGAGGTGGTGCACTTTGGAAGAAGGATCCAGTCAGAGGAGGACTCAATGAATGGCAACACACTAGGAAGGTCAGAGGTTGCTTCTCCACACATCCCTGTATGTGACTGGACAGGCTAATAGGTTAGTTTCGAAGTGAAGTTTGGGTGTAGCATTTATTAATCAGGGCGTAGATTATAAGAGCTGTACAAGGCTTTGGCTAGGCCAAGATGGAGGACTGTGTGCAAATCTGGGAACCAACTTACAGCAAAGACGTGATGGTACTGGAGGGTGTGCAGAGTAGTTTCACCAGGATGCTCCCTGGAATGGAGCATATCATCTATGGAGAGAGGCTGGATAAGCTCGGGTTGGTTACATTGGAGCAGAGAAGGCTGAGGGGGATGTGATTCAGAAGGAAAAGATTACAAGGAGCATGGACAGGGTGGATAGACAGCAGCTGTTCCTTTTAGTCAGAGGGTCAAGAACAAGGGAGCACACTTTTAAAGTGAAGGGTTTGAGGTTTACTGAGGATTTAAAGATTGTTTGTTTTACCCAGTGGGTGTTGGGTCTGGGATGTACTTCCTGAGAGGGGAATTATCTCGGGTAACCTCGCATTCGTTAAAAAGTACTTGGATGAGCAATTGCAAGTGTCATAACATTGCAGGCTCTGGGCCTGGTGTAGGAAGGTGGGACTAATATAGATCGTGCTGTATTTCTCTCGGGCACAGAATCTATGCTCCTGTGAGTGTATGGTGTTGAATCATTGAGCAGCTTAAGGCAGGAATTGATAGGTTTCTGAAGAGTATATTCACAAGGATTATAAGAGTGAAATGTAATAGCTTGTCAACTTATGCCAATGTGAGAAATATGAGAAAACACGTGCAGCTTCTTTACAGTTTGAGACCAGAGAATAGAGAAGAGGGAACATAGAAATGGCAGAACTATGAAGTCACTACATCAATTCTGTCTTCACAGAGCTTCCTAACAATACTAGAAAAATCAAGTCTGGTGTAGTAAAATGTATAATACATGGAACATAGAACATAGTAAGTATATAGGAAGTAAGTCAGGCGGTACGGTAGCGCGGTGGTTGGCACTGCTGCATCACAGCGCCAGAGACCTGGGTTCAATTCCCGCGTCGGGAAAATGTCTGTGTGGACTTTGCATATTCTCCCCGTGTCTGCGTGGGTTCCCTCCGGGTGCTCCGGTTTCCTCCCACAATCCAAGGATATGCAGGTTAGTTGAATTAGCCACGCTTAATTGCCCATAGTGTTAGGTGTGGGGGAATGGGTCAGCGTCGATTGTTATTTTGGGTGATACTATCACGGTGCTAAATAGGACAGACTTTTAACAGATGTAGCAGCTCAAGTCTGGGTTTCCATAAGGTGTTGTGGGTCATCATGAGCACCAGGATTGTACTGATGCACATCCTCATGGTCTGATATTTCCCTCTCGCAACAATTAACATCAAGCCAGAGGATCAAAATTTTGTTCAATGGAGTGTGCAGGAGGGAAGGAGCAGAAGCAGTCAAAGCTGAAAATGAGATGTCAGCTTGGTGAAGCCGCCAAACAGGACAACTTGTGCGATAAACAGCACAAGCAGTAAATGATAGACAGAGCTAAGTGATCCAACAAACAACGCATCAGATCTAAGCTCCAGTCGAGAAACGTTGGGGTAAGTTGAACAATTCACTGGAGGAAGAGATTCCACAAATATCCCCTCCTTAATGATGCAAAAGCCAAGCACCTCATTGTATAAGATAAGGCTGATGCATTCGCAACAATCTTCAGTCAGAAATGCTAAATGGAAGATCCATCTCAGCCTCCTTCAGGGGTCCTCAGCAATTCAGTTACCAGTCATCAACAAATTTGATTCAGTCCACCCGAGATCCAGAAGCGGTTCGAGACATTGGATACTCCAAAGGGTACACATGCTGAAAACATTCTGGCAACAGTACTGAAAACCTGTGCTCCTGAACTTGTCACTGCCCGAGTAAAACTGTTCCAATACAGTTACAACAACGACAATTCCCCGATTATATGGAAATTTACCCAAGTATCTCGTATACATAACAAGCAGAACACATGCAGTACAGTCAATTATCAATCCATCAGTCGACTCCGAATCATCCATAAAGTGCTGGGAGGTGTCAGTGCTTTCAAGCAGCACTTGCTCAGCAACAACCTGCTCAGGGACGCTCCGGTTGGACTCTCCCAGGGTCACTAAGCTCCTGATCTCATTACCTTGGTTCAAACATGGACAAAAGTGCTGAATTCCAGAGGCGGGAGAAGAGTGACAGCCCTTTAAAATAAGGCTGCCTTAGACCAAGTGTGGCATCAAGGGGTGTTAGCAAAATTGGAATCAATGTGTATCCGGGGCTAACTCCCCGCTGGTTAGAATCATACCTGACACATAGAAAGATGGTCATGGTTGAATAAAGTCAGTTATCTCAGCTTCAGGACAAGTCTGCAGGTGTCCCTCAGGCTGTGGCGTAGGCCCAAATATCTTCAGGGCTTCTTCATTAATGACCTTCCCTCTATTAAAAAGTCAGAAGTGGGAATGTTCACCAATGATTGTACAATGTTCAGCAACATTTGTGGCTCCTCAGATACGGAAGCAATCCAATTCCAAATGCGACAAGATCTGGAAGTATCCAGGCTGACAAGTGGCAAGTACTATTCACGCAGCACAAATGCAAGACCGTGGCCATCACCACTAAAATAAAATCTAACCACTGCCCCTTGGCATCCAATAGTGGTGCCACCACTGAATCCTCCTGTATCAAAATCCTGGTGGGGGTAGCCATTGCTCAGAAGCTCACTGGACTCGCCACGTAAACACGGTAACTGCAAGACCAGGTCAGAAGCTAGGAATACTGCGGCGAGTAACTCGCCTTCTGACTTCCAAAATTCTGTCCATTATCTACAATGCATGAATCAGAAGTGTTATAGAATACTCCCCATTTGCCTAGATGAGTTCAGCCCCAACAACACTCAAGAAACTTGATACCATCAAGGACAAAGCAGCCAGTTTAACTGTCACTTCATCCACAATGCTGCACAATCAACGCTCAGCAGCAGCAGTGTGCACTATCGACAAGCTACACTGAAAAGATACACCAAAGGTTCTCAGACACCATCTTCCCAACTCACGACTGCAGCGGTTCAAGAAGGCAGCTCAGCACCACTCTCTCAAGGGCAACAAGGGGCAGGCAATATATGCTGTTGACACCCAGATCCATAAAATATATAAATTGAAAAAAAAACTTTTTCTTAACAGAAGAAGGTTGCTGAGGTATCGCAGGGAGCTGTGCTTGGGCCCCAGCTGTTCACAATACCAATTAATACTTCGCTTGAAGGAGTTATTATTTCAGCCTGTTGACAGCGCTAAAGGATATGTGATTGTAAATGGGTGAGGACGTTGTAAAAAATCTCCAAGGTTACTGACACAAGTGGGGTGAAGGGTGTGGCAGATGGAGAGCAAACCGAGTAGAGGTAAAGTTGTGCCCTTTGGTGGGAACAATAGTTTGGCAGCCTACCAATTGAAAAGAGATTATTTGAAACATATTGAACTACAAAGGGAATTGTGCTTCCTTTTGTTGTTTCCTTCTGTGCAGCCCACCGAGGCCCATGCAGGGCAGTGAGTTCTGAATCCAGAAGTCAATACTGGAAATGACATTGGCACGCTGACCAGTATACACAGACACACCACGTGGGTAGCTGTAACAGTGAAAATGATCTGTTCGCCCTGTGCACCAGTCACTGAAAGTGTTATTGCAGGAAAATAAAACAGGTAGGAAGATAAATGGTGTGCTGACCTTCATTTCAAGGGGATTTGAGTCCAGGAGTAAGGTTGTCTTACTGCAGCTGTACAGAGCCTTGGTGAGACCGCATCCCGAATATGGTACAATATCGTGTGTAGTTGTTTCTCCTTACCTAATAAAGGACAACCCTGACATTGAGGGAGAGCAGCGAAGGATAATCAGACTGATCATTGGGATGAGAGGCGTGTTGGGGAGCAGAGTTTGTTGCGTCAGGGCCTGTATTCCATCGGGTTTTGGAAACTATGTGGCAATCTCAGTGAAATATCTAAAACTCTGACAGGGTGAGACAGATTGGAAGCAGGGATGATAATTCCCCTGGCTTGGGCGTGTAAAGCAAGGGGACACAGTATTAGGGACAGGCAGGTCACACTGCATTGAGATGAGAATAATTGTCTGCAGTCAGAGGTTGGTGAACCTGGGGAATCCTTTCCCACTTAAGGCTGTGGAAGAAAAGAAACTGAAAGAAAATCAGGATTTCTCGCTACTAAAAGAATGAGTAGGGTAGGAGTATGCTGTGGAGACACAGGATCAGCCATCATTATAATGGATGGGTTCGAAATCTCTAGGCACAGAAGAAACAACAGCAGATCCCATTTTATATTTTCCAACGGTTCATCACATCAAGGGATGCATACATTGTGTGGAATAAGTGCATTGAGGAGATTTTCTCCACGAACGAGAATGTGGAAGGGCTCAATGTGTTCTATGACATACTCCTTTCCCGATGTTTCTGTTCAGTCTGCAGGGAAGCTCTACAAATGTTGTCACAAGCTCTGAGATGTTAGGAAGGATGTCACTGCAGTGTCAACTGAACTGTGTTTCCGTTCCCTTTTCCGATACCGAGGCAGGGACCTGGTGTCCTGACCGGGTTTATCCTTTAAGACCTCAGAGCAGTTTGATACAAGTGAGTCTTGATCGGCTGTGTCAGAGACAATTGAAGAGTTTGTCACATGTCTGTGTGTCTGGAGTCAGTTTTAGGCCAGTCCAGGAAAGCACGGGGGATTTACATGCTGAAAGTACATTGAGGAAGGCAATAGATGTTTACGATCGACATTGGCTTCAAGGTCACTATTACTGACACCAGATTTTACAATTCGATATTTTATTAATTGCTTTTAACTTCCACCAGCTGCCAGTGCATTAACCTGGTCTGGATTCGTAATCCAGTGACATTTCCACAACAGCACCATCTCCACATGGGAACCTATCGGAAACCACACAGAGCTGGTTATTTCTTTGCTGCTGGACAGCTCTATCAAAAAGAACTCCCATCAATTTGACTGTCGTGATGGGACTGAGGTGGCGGAAATTGGTCAGAATGTAATTATTCTCTTCTTAGTGGATGGAACATAGCTGAGTAATTGTCCACATTGCCAGGGAGATTTCAGATTTTGGAACTGGAATGAAACAGCTTCTCCAGGGACACGGCTTGTTGTGCAGCATAAATCTTCAGTCCTATTGGAGGAATGGTGTCAGGGCCCATTGCCTTTGTCGTATCTACTGTGTTCAGCTATTTCTTCATGTCACGTGCAGCCAATCGAATTGGTTGAAGTCGGGTATTCGTGATACACTCGGCATCACAAGAAGGGTGTGGTGGGTCATAGACTCAACGCTTCTGGTTGAGAATGGCGGAGATACCTCAAATTTGTCTTTTCCAATGATGTACAAGGCTGTCCTGTTATTTAGGATGGAGATATTTGTCGAACCCTTCTTCCAGTGAATTGCTTAATCATCCATCACTATTTATGACTGGATGTGGCAGGGCTACAGAGCTTCGATGTGATCTATTGGTGTGAGGGTCATTTGACACTTTTGATCAGATGTTAGATCTGCTCTTTATAATGTAACCTGTTAATTGTGGTCGCTTTAATGGGTTATCATCAGGTTCAGGTACACATGGTTCCGACCTTGTCATATTCACCCACACTGTCACTGAAACATAGATTCGGCCTCATGGTAATGGCAGTCTGAGGGATTATCTAAAGCATTAATTACAGATTGTGGTTGAATACAATTCAGCTTCTGCTGCGGCTATGCACCACCACATGAATGTCCTGTTTTTAGCTTCAAAATCTGAAATGTAATTCTGTTGCCTGCTCCGAAGTCACACCGAGACTCATTCACCCATCAGCCCTGTACTCAGTGACCTCCTCGGGTCTCTGATGAGGTAACACTTCTATTTTAGTGTTCTCACTGTGGGTCACTCCACGCTGTCAACGCTCCAATTTGTCACATCCCTCAAAAGCCCTTTAACCAACTCATCTGAATCTTTTTTTTCGAGTTGTACCATCCTCTGTGATTGAAGTGAATGTGTTTCCCTCTATTTCTCTCCATTAACATGATTAAGAGCACTGTAATGTCAGTGATGCCAGTCTTATGTAGTTTCAGAGCCAATGAATTTGGGCAGCCTGTGTTATCATTAATTCCCTAGTTGTGTGGCGCTCCGTGTTGGACAGCGCGTTTGAGCAGCTTTGGTACACGTCTGTGGAACTTGTTTACAAACAGAAATTGCTGACGAAACTGAGCAGGCCTGGGAGAATCTCTGGAGTCAACGTAGAATTGTTTTTTTACGTTCAATGACCCTTCAAAGCTTCCAGTTTCTTCACCAACATTTGTTTTTGTGTCAGATTTGCATTATCCGCAGTTCTTCTTTTTTTGAAAATTTCAATTGCCTATTGGTTTCAGGAGAAACTCAAAACGTCTGGCAACATCTGCGAAGACAGGGAAACAGAGTTAACCTTAACAGTCAAAGGTGCCAGTTCTTCAGAACTAAAAGGACTGGAAATGGGCTTTTCCATCCCTTGCAGAGGTGAATGTTCAGGTGAAGGAAATCAAAGGGTGTGCAGATGCAATGCAAAAGATACGTGTGCTTTTAAATGCAGTGAAAAAGAAGTAGGTATAAAATAGGCGTTAATTAATGTACAAATGGGAGAAATGGGTTTCCTCTATTGAATGCAATGAAAACAAGACACCGTCAAAGGGAGACTTGAAGGAAGAATGTACAAAAAATGTTTAGCAGTCTTAATGGGGTTGGGTTGGAAGTTATAGAATCGAATATTAACTCCTACAGGCTGTAACGAACCAAAGTGTAAAGTGGGATGTTACTCGACATTGGGTTGTGCTTCATTCGAACATTGCAGCAGCCCAGAACGAAAAGTTAAAATGAGAGTAAGGTTGGTTTTTGGAATGGGAAGTAATGAGAAGGTTAGGATTATTCCTACAGACAGAGTTGAAGTGTTCCTCAATGGAATCTCTGTTTGGTCTCTCCAATGTAAGGGAGACTGCTTTGTGAGCAGCATTGAGAGGAGACTGGATTGAAAGCGTACAAGTGAAATGCAGATTCATCTGGAAGGTGTATGTTGGGTTTATTAAGGAATGGGGAATGTGTCAGGGATCTTTCCAAATATCTGTAGAAATAGACTACGTCATTGGGACTTCCGCAGCAACAGCTTTAGTCGTTCACTTTTGACAGATTTTTTTCCGTCTGTTTAGTCACAAGCTGCTCCCCACATCTTACCAACAGGTTCTAGATAACATTCTGTTTGTCACATATGCTTCTGTCTGTTTCGAACTGATTTGCTTTGTTTCAAACGCACTTGCAAGTCTGCTCTTTGCAATAGCGTTTGTAAATTTCAAGTCTTGTCATGCTATAGATTAAACGCAGAACCTGTGACTTCCTTGTTTTTTATACTCTATGCCACTATCCACAAACCCAAGGATTTACTAAGCCTTCTTAACAATAATTTCAAATTGGTTGGCCACCGGCAATTTCCTGTCTTCTGCATCCCTCTCTCTTTAAAACGTGATTACATTTGCCAGTCCTCTGGGACCCTCCCTGACTCCAGTGATTCATGAAAAATTCCTGAAATATCACCAACAGGACCTCTGCAACCACTTCAGCAATCTTCTTAGAAGAATGGGGTGCGGTACATCTGGCCTTGGTGATTTAATCCATCTTCAGACCTTTCAGCTTACCCAGCACCTTCTCCTGAGTGATGGTCACTATCATTGCCTCTGCCCACTGACTCTCTTGAAGTTCTGGTAGGCTGCTGGTTGCTTCCATTTTGAGAACTGATGAAAAGTATCTATTAAACTCCTCCGTTCTTTATTTCTTTCCCAATAACGAACACAGCCTAATTTTTAGTAGTCTAATGTTTGCTCTTCCCTCCCTCCCTTCCCTGTTGCATATCTAAAAGCCTCTTCCAATCTTCCGTTACATCATTTCCAAGCTTACCATCCAATTTCTTCTTCGACTCCTAAATTGCTTACATTTGTTATCCTCTGCTGGTAATTATAACTCTCTCTATCCTTTAGATTCTCAATAGTCTTCACCACATTGGATGCTATCTCTTTTGGTTTGATGCTGTCTCTGACTTCTCCTATCACTGATGGCTGCCTTGTCCATTCCTGAGTACGTTTCTTCTTCTTTCGGATGATTTTCTGATGTGTCTCCAAATTATCCCGAGAAACTATTGCCATTGATGTTCCATGGTCTTTTTTGCTCGGCTCCCGTTCCAATTAACTGTGACAAGTTCCTCCCCCATGTCTTTGTAGTTGCGTTACTCAATTATAATCACATCACAGCAAGAAAAGAACAATAGATGTAAAGTAAACGAAAGAGAATTGAGAGATGGGACATGGAGAATTATTGGAGGATTTCTTAATGGGATACAAAGAGAGAAAGGAGCGAGAATATAGATGATTAGATGTAAAAATAGAGAAAACCACATTGCTGATAGAAGTCGATGTCATTCCCTCTTTGTTTTGGTACCTTCTGTGTGCTGTGGTCCTCTGTACTGTGTATGTGTAACAGAGTAATATGTTCAAATGCTGGGTCTGATTTCAGAGCATTTATCTCCAATAATATTGCAGATATCAGCTGTTGACAGAACCCAGCAGGACCATATATTTATTTCCTGGTAGGAAATAGATTAACGAAAAGAAGCTGGCTAATCAAAAGCAGGAATTTAGAACACACATCCTGTTACGTGTGAGAGACTAGAGGAGGGAATCCAAGAAAGGGAGGGGACGTTGATAGAAGCAGAGCATGACATCTCAAAAGAGGATCAAATAATGTTTCAATGTTCTTTAAATTTTGGACATCATATGCATCATATTTTGTTAACATTTTCTTCGTTTATCATTGTGAATGTGTTTTGAATATATGAAAAATCTTACCTGTCTGCACCCACACTGATTAAAGAGTGATTATCGAATAATTTTCCTCGATTTCAAATTATCCTGTTGTGTTTACACTGTCACTCGTCATTCCCGAATGTATTATGTTTCTTTCTCTATGTTTTATTTTATTCCGTCTGTCAAGAAGATATTGGTTACGTGGAAGGGATATCACTTTACTCCTCTCCAGGTTCTACAGCCACCGTCTCCTATTCCTTTTTGTTTCTTAACCAAGGACACATATAAAATGTGCTGAAGCTTTAATCCCAATAAAAAGGTAATTCTAAACATAACATGTCGACTTGTCGACTGAGGAGAAAAATCTGAAAACGAAGAGGCATATAAATTGTGCAATAAGACGTATGCATCTTTAGAAACAAATTATTGAAGTGCATTGGTTAAAGATGAATTGTTTCCTTACTACATAAGTGAGAGGAAAGACCAGAGAAATCTGTATTTCCTGTGTTCAGGGCAGTTGTCCCCAGAGGCAGTTTACAGAATGATAGTTGTTGAGGGGGAGGAGACTTCAGTGCAATAACAACCACTCAATTGGCTCTTAGGAATATAATTTCATTGAGCATGACGTGTGGTTTACACAGCAGTCATCAAAACAGTGAAGAGAAAGTATCTTCGTTCACCTTTACCGTGCACATTGTTGGAGTGATTGGAGATAGACCATAACACCAATAGCAGGCGATGTCAACATCCCATCCAGACGAGGTATTGTTGTTGCATTAAAAGGGTCGTAATGAAAGGGGGTTAACACAGTGACTGAGATTGATGTTAGTCAACATGGATCCTAATTGTGCCACTGGAGGGATTCCCTCTTCTATTAACAAGTGGCTAGTTGCAATGTGTTATCCCATTGTATCAGAGGCAGCAGCATCCTCAACATCATTGGAATCAGCAGCTCCGACAGAGACAAGAGATCAGAACCTGAGAACATTAGACTGGGATGTTCCAAAAATAAATCAGAATCTCATAATATTGGACTGGCATGTTCCAACAATGGATCAAAATCGGAGAACATTAGATCGGAATGTTCCAAGAATGGACCAGAATCTGAGAACATTAGACTGGAATGTTACAGGAATGGGCAGGAGTTTATCTGATGGTCTTCACTGGCTTTCTCTGAATTGGTCATCGTTAACATTGCGGATGGAAGCTGTACTGATGATTATTCAAGCAGGATACTATCCCATCCTCGTTATTGCTGGTGTTCCTGGTGAGTCTATCTCTGTCCATTGATATAATATGTAACCCATTGTGATTACCATCGCTATTTCTGTTGATTATATTTTGTATAGATGTCTACTTTTGTATTCATTTTAAATCACAAACTTCATTCCTGTTCTAGGAACTTCTTACACTTTAGTTCCAAATAACTGAAGAAGAACAATCGTGGTCCGAACCACGATTGCCCTATTTTTACCAAAGCTTATTGAAATATCAATATTCTGTTTATCACTAAAACTGATCACTACCGCCTCCACAATATCCCCAGTCTTCACTTTGGTCTTAGTGCTGTTTCTGACTCAAACATCACACACACCGCTCCATTTGCATTTGTCTTCTGGTCACCCGTCCACTTACAAATATTTGAACTGAGTTGAATTGAGTTGATTTTATTGTCACGTGTACCAAGGCACAATGAAAAGGTTTTTCTTGCGAGCAATACAGGCAGATCACACACTGAAGTAACATAGGTAAGTAAATGATGGGTAAACAGCGGTAAAAAGAAAAACACAGGTACAGGCGAGTGTTCAGAGTTTGTGAGTACATTCTGTATTCCAACAAGAGCTATGAAGTCGGCTGGTATGTGTGTTCAGCCTTCTGTACCTTCTCCTCGATGCTGGAGCTGTAGAAAAACATTGCCATGTTGGGAGAGGTCTTTGAGAATGCTGGGGTCCTTTCCTTGCCAGATGGCGTTCTAGACGGATTCTGAAAAATGGGAGGTTGACTTTTGTGCTTGTCTGCACCGAGTTCACCACTCTATGTGACCATCTCCAATCTTGAATGGTACAGCTGCCATAAAAGGTAGTGTTATATCCAGACAGAATGCTCTCGGAGGCGCATCTATAAAAGTTGTAAAGGGTATTCGCCCTCATGCCAAATTTCCTCAGCTGCCTCAGGAAGAAGAGATGTCGTTGCACCTTTGTAACCAATGCATCCACATGAAGATTTCAAGAAATCTTCTTGTGAATGACCACTCCCATGAGATTGACACTCTGCTCTCATTCCACCTCTGTGCTGTTAATTTGTCGGGGGGCATGAGTAATATCCCGCCTAAAGTTAATACTGAGTACTTTGGTTTTGCTGGCAGTGAGAGCTAGGTTGTTCTGAGTGCACCATTTTTCTAGGTTTTCCACCTCCCGTATCTAGTCTGTTTTGTCGCCATCTGAGATTAAACCGACCCTGGTAGTATCATCAGGGAACTTGTGAATGGCATTGGCCTGATATTTGGCGACGCAGTCATGGTTAAACAGTGAGTACAGTAGGGGGCTGTTTATGTAACCCTGTGTGGCTCTAGTGTTGAGTGTTAGTGAGGATGAAATATTGTCCCCAATCTTCACTGAACGTGGCCTGTGGTCCAGGAAACTGAGTATCCAGTTGCAGTTTGTGGGACTTTGTCCGAGATCGCTAAGTTTAGTAATCAGTCTCGAGGGGATAATAGTGTTGAAGGCTGAACTGTAGTCAATGAGTAGGATTCTTACATAGCTGTTCTTGGTGTTAAGATGTTCTAAGGAGGAGTGAAGGGAAAGTGATAGGGCATCTGACGTGGATCTTTTGGTCTGATAGGCAATTTGGAGTCGGTCAAGACTAGTGGGGAGGCTAGAGTTGATTTAATGCCATGACCAACCTTTTGAAGCATTTCATGACCACCAAAAATCACAAATTTATTCTTGTACATCCCTGGACCTGTGCACGATGCAAAATGTGCAGCTAGTTTCATTCCAAAAGCAGGTGGTCACAGTTTTGTGTCACTTCTTTTTGCATAACCTGTGACCTCACGCTAGGGGGAGGACGGTATTGTCAGTGACCATAAGACCATAAGACATAGGAGTGGAAGTAAGGCCATTCGGCCCATCGAGTCCACTCCGCCATTCAATCATGGTTGATGGGCATTTCAACTCCACTTACCTGCAGTCTCCCCGTAGCCCTTAATTCCTCGAGACAACAAGAATCTATCAATCTCTGCCTTGAAGACATTTAGCGTCCCGGCCTCTACTGCACTCTGTGGCAATGAATTCCACAGGCCCACCACTCTCTGGCTGAAGAAATGTCTCCGCAGTTCTGTTCTGAATTTACCCCCTCTAATTCTAAGGCTGTGTCCACGGGTCCTAGTCTCATCACGTAATGGAAACAATTTCCTCGTGTCCACCCTTTCCATGCCATGTATGATCTTGTACGTCTCTATTAAGTCTCCCCTTAATCTTCATTGGAGCTTCTTGACAACCTCCTCAGTAAAACAGTTCTTCGATATTAGGGCCAGTCACTCTTTTCTGAGATCTTGTGTTCATCTATTTTATTCGTAGCAACAGGTAGACCAGAGAGTTCTGAATGTCAGCAATTCTCTTTTCCACAGTGGTAAGGGCGCTAACTACTTAAAGAGGAACAAAATGTCTTTCGACCAATCAGAGAGTTGAGGTCTGTGAAAAATTGGGTATGAAAGAGTATTTGAGACGTAGAGCAGATCAGTCATGATCTTAGTGAAGAGCAAGGCAGGCTTGGTGGGTGAACGACCTGCTTTTGTTTCTGATGTTCTCCAATTTTGTTGTTGGAAAGTTATTGGATGTTATTTTGCTGGAAGGTCTGTGATTGAATGTTGCAGTCAGGGAGACCAGAGGATTTTGTCAGCCTTCTCTGGATGAGGTATGGGGGCTATATTCACAGAGAATCTGGGTCTGCAACATGACCAAAAAATGGAGCACAAGTTGCAGAGATGTGGAGCTCTGTAAAGGGAAATGAGGGGCATCTTTCACACTCAGCCTGTGTTTTTCCAATTAGCTTTTTCAAACTACCCCAAACTGTGTGTGACAGACTTGAGGGGCAGAATGGTCTCCTCTGTTCCTGTGCACCAGTTTATACCAGTGAGTAGCCTCCAACTGCAGGTTTGAGGGGATGAATGGAACACAGAAACATGTGAATGAGAGACAGGAGTGGATCATTACATACTTTGAGCCTTCCCCAAGATTGTGGCACTAAGATTGTGGCTAATCACGTGTGCTCTCAGACGCACTTTCCTGTCTGTGTCCTATTATCCGTGACTCACTCTTTTGTCAAGTATTTTACTAACTCAGCTTTCATTCAATGCAAACATAGAGGCACACTAAACTTCCTGTGAACAGAATTCCCTCTGCAAAGGTCGTTTCAGAATCTCTCCTCATCCCTCTTATGCAATCAGAGTCATGCAGCATGGAAACAGACCCATAAGTCCAATCTGTCCACTCCAATCCGATAACCAAATCTGATCTTAGCCCCATTTGCCAGCATTTGGCCAATATACCTCCTCCTTCAGACATTTTTTAAATGTGCGATTCTAACCGCCTTCACCACTTCCTCTGACAGCACTTTCCATACACAGACCACTCTCTGAGTGAAAATTTGCCCCTCAGTTCTCCTCTAAATTATTCCCCCTCGCCTTCAACCTATGCCCTTTTGGTTTGGACTCCCCTAATCTGGGAAACGGACCGTGGATATTTAAAATATCCGTGCCCCTTATGATTTCATAAACCTCCATAATGTCAACCGCCAGCCAGTGACACTCCAGGGGAGAACATCTCAATTTATTCAGGCTTTTCATAGAACTGAATCCCTCTAGTCCTGGAACACCCCTGTCAAACTTTTCTGCAGACAACTCAATTGTATGCAGTATTCTCACAGTGGCCACGCCAACATCTTGTACAGGCGCAACATGGCACTCAACTCCTATACTCAATGTTATGACTGCTTACGGCAAGTGTGCCAAATGTGTCCTGCACCACAGTCTCTCCCTGCGACTCCGCTTTCAAGGAACAATGCCCCCATAGCCCTCGGTCCCTTTGTTCCAGGACACACCCGAGGACCTTACCATTAAGTGTATAATTCCTGCCCTGATTTGCTTTCCCAGAATGCAAAAACTCATATTTACCTAAATTAAACTTCATCTGTCACTCCTTGCCCCTTTGGCACATGTAATGATTGTGGTCTTGTTGTACTCTGAGATAATTCACTAAACCACCGTCATCTGTAAACTTATTAACAATGTCTCCCATATTCATCTCCAAATACTTTATATAAGTGACGCAATGCAGCGAGCTCAATACTGATTATCGCAGCATCCTGTTGTTCAAAAGCTTCCAGCCGGAAAAACAACCCTCGCACTTCAAGCCAAATTTGAATCCAATTGCCCAGATTCCTCTGTATCCCATGTGACCTAACCTTACTAATCTGCCTACCAATCGGAATGTTATGAACACCTTCCTGAAGTCCATGTAGACAATGTATGTCAAACTGCCTTCATCAACCTTCTTTGTCACCTCTTCATAAAACTCAATGAACTTAATGATCCATGATTGCCCATGCAGAAAGTCATGGTGAGAACCTCTGATCAGCCCTTGCCTTCCCAAATGTACTTAAATCTTATCCCTTAGAATCACTTTCAACAACGTACCCATGAGAGAAGTCAGGCTCACCTGTTAATAGTTCCCCAGCTTTTTGGGTCACTGTTTCCTTTCCCATCCTATTTCTCGACAGCTCACAATAATTGCTAAATGTAACGAGGTTGGTGATATGGCCGACGAAATAGGTCTCAGACTGGATCAGGGTAAGTTTTAGGAACAGATCGGGCTGGTTCCTTTTAATCTGCTAAAGCAAGACGTTTATGGTTCAAAGCAATGTTAGTCAAAATGTGATGAAATAATGAATGGCAAAATGTTTGGATATTGCAAATATATAATCGATATTTCTGTTTCTAAAATCAGTAACACACACACACACACACACACACACACACAATCTCTTTAGCACTGCTGCCTCACCATGCCAGGGACTTGGGATGTGTTCCAGCCTCGGGTGACTGTGAATTGCACTTTGCACATTCTCCCCGTGTCTGCGTGGGTTTGGAACGGGTGCTCCAGGTTGCTCTGGCAGTCCAAAGATATGTCGGCTATGTGGATTGGTCATGTTAAATTACCCATAGTGTTTAGGGATTTCTCGGTTAGTTGCATTCGTCAGGGGCCTATACATACGGTGGGGGAATGGGTGTGGGGAGGCCAAAAGCCATGTTTTCGTACTGTAGGGATTTTATAAAAAATAAATTGGCAAAGATGACTGAGGAACTTTTTTTTCTAACATTGCTGTGATGGGTATCAATGAGAGAGAGAGAGTGCAGCAGACCGTTCTTTCTTAGGCAGATTACATTTTCTTTCTCTCCGCGTTGAATTGCACTGTAATCTCATCTTTTCCCAAACTGTATAATGTGGGTCTCCTTGCGCATTGTCCAAAATATGACTCCATCACATTCTCTGTTCCATGTTGTACAGCTTTGCTATTGCCATACACAGAGCCATACCCTTAGCAGAAAATTGGCCAGGGTGATTTGGAGATGTGTTAATATGTCACCGCGTGATTTAAAAATAAAATGTTTAATGTATTCAGAATAACAGAGCTAAAATGAAAGCAACTTATTATTAACAAAACAGAAATTGCTGGAAGAGTTCAGCAGATCTGACAGCATCCAAATGTCTTTTAAATGTTGTATTTATACCAGCCTCCATCATTTCCTCTGACAGCTCAATCCATAACGCTGTGCACTCTGCATGAAAAGGTGCCCCTGAGGCCTCTTCAAAATCTTTACCTTCTCACATTTTACCAATTACTTCTAGTTTTGAGCGCCACACCTTGGGAAAACAAAACCCTGCCTACTCCCCTATGCGTGACCGTTATTATTCTAAAAACCTCCACTGCTGCGAATTATTATCCCAATCAACACGAATTGCTGTAATTTCAGTCATCCTGGGCCTAAATCCTGAAATTCATCATTGACATCTCCTGCTTCTCCTTCAGTTTGATTAAACATATCATGAAACACCTCTGTGGGATTTGAAAAGAGAAC
Source organism: Chiloscyllium punctatum (assembly GCF_047496795.1). NCBI lineage: Eukaryota > Metazoa > Chordata > Chondrichthyes > Orectolobiformes > Hemiscylliidae > Chiloscyllium > Chiloscyllium punctatum. Next base: position 34,462,886 of record NC_092757.1, read on the forward strand.
TTTGTGCCCAGAGAGAGGGACATCATCACGACTTGGCAATAGCCCCAAAGCTGCAATACTATTCTCCTGTGTGTTTGATCATCAGCCTGTTCTGAGTTGCTGTGACACACCTCCAAAACAGGTCGGACTGGAATCCAGATCGTCTGGTCTAGAGTTACGGAGAATCTTACACATGTTCTGCAATTGGAATCAAATCCAGAAATCTGGTTCAGAGGCAGGGGCATTACCCACTATGCAAGAACTAAACCATGCCCAGAATTTGGGACACATTTTAACTGCCAACTTTCAGTCCGTATGGATTTATTAAAATCTGTTTAACATTACTGTATTACATAACATATTTTGCATTGTTAAACATTGTCTGTAAACTGCAATATTAAAGATATAAATCCTGCAGGCATACTCTCCACAATGAAAAGTCTAGATATTAATTACTGCACACCAGAGACAAAGAAAGACCATAATTTCTGGTCCCAAAACACCGATCAATATTACTTCTAATGTGTGACTGCCCTCTTCCTAAAACCATGAAAGAATACCAAGCTGCTGATTACTGCCCAGACTCTCCTCCCCACTGACTGTGTCTATCATCTGTCCCTCCTCCCCCTAACTGCATAAGGCAAACCAATCTTCGAGTCTTCATGAAATTCAAGGCTGGAGTGTGCAGGAATCCTCGAAAGGGGGAGGTAATGGTAAAATTAAACGAGGAAGTTGAGGAGGTGGTAATATCAATCACTTGGGCTGAGGAATGGCAGATCGAGTTCAGTTTGGATATTGTGAGGTATTGGATTTGGTTAACCAAACAATAGGAGGATCTATACAATTAAAAGTATGGCCTTTGGCGCTGTTGTGGAACAGATGTCGAGGCCGTCAGGAATAATTCTTTATAATTTGCACCTCATATCGATCGTGTTGTTAAGAATGTGTTTAACACAATTGTCTTATTTTGTCATACCTTCGAGAATCGGAAGTGGGACGTCATGTTAGTTTTGTTCAGGACATTGGTGAGACCTCTTCTGTAATAATGTGTCCAGTCTGGTCATCCTGCCCCTCATTCCATAGGCAAACCACCCTTTGTGTGAAAAAGCTGCTCCTGAGGTCACTTTTAAATTTTCCCCCTCGCCTTAAAACTATATCCTCCAGTTTTGGACACCCCGTTACCTTAGAACACACCTTGACCATTGACTTTGATATTATTGCCCTTGATATTATTAATCTGGAGAGTGTTCGGAAGAGATTACCCTCGATGCTGTTGGAAATGGATTGATTGAGCTATAAGTAGAGGCTGGATAGTTTGGGTCTTTTTTGGAGAGTATGAAATTGAGGCTTAACTTTACAGATGTTTATAAAATTGTGAGGGTTGCAGATAAACTGAAAGGCTGATGTCTTTTACCTCGAGGAGGGGATGCAAAACTGAGTGATGTTTTAAGATGTAAGGAAAAAAAGTTTTACAAATGTCATGAGATGTAATTAGTTTAGACAGAAGCTGGCTTGGGTGTGGAATGAACTTCCAAAGGAAGTGGTGAAAGCAGGGACCGTTACAACGTTTAAAGGACATTTAGATCAGTACATGGATGAGACAAAAGTTTGGTGGTGCTGTGAGCAGTTGCCCTCTCCCTCCCCCTCTCTGAATGTATCCCTGTTGGTTTTCACCCTCTGCCAATGCCTGTGTAGTGGCGTGGGGAGGCCAGCAGAGGGTGGTATTGCATCACTTCAAACACCTCTGACACAGCCAGACCTGTCCCTCACAGAGACAGACACATGCACGCACACAACCATTGTTCGGACACGACGTGATTCCCATCCTGTAACTTAAACTAAACATAAAGAAATGCTCAATTCACCTCGTAAACTGTTAACATATGAGTGACAGAGAACTCCCAAATTCCACTGTTTAAATAAAAACATCATATTAATTCTTAATTTAGGAAGTGCAAATTTTACATCAACTATTCACAACACTGAGACCTCCTTTCTCAAAACAGCCTTCTTACCCAACTCCAACTCTACAATAATATACTCTTTCAATAAGACAATTCTAAAAATTACATAAATTAATTTGAAAGCCACACAGGAGCTGTTGTTTTCAGTTTACTCTTCCGGCTGTAGATCTCCCTGGGTCATCTTCTTTCTGTTCACTGCGGATATGTTTCATATGAGAAGGTAGCTTTGATAGAGAGTGTGCCCTGATCTCTTGCATATGTGTTGATGCCATTTGTTCTGTCGGCAATTTTTTAAATGCCTGCATTCTTAACATCCACAACATCTGAACATCTCATTTGCTTAATTTTTGAAAATCAATAAATTCAAACTTGATTTGGTTTTAGTATCCTGGGGTATCATTTAAACTGATTGGTAAAATTCGAATTGTTGTCCAAAGAGCAATCAACTCATGGATTTACTTCACAGCCAAGTTACATATTTTCAGTTGTCCTTGACACTCTGGGTCTGCCATCCTCTCATATCACAGGTGCTTGGAAGCTTTCAGTTCAGAACAGCATTCACCCTCTCTTAAAGGTATAGTACACACTTTGAACTTCATAACATTAATACCCTGATGCTAATGAAGGTAGGTGGAGCCTTTCTGGATTTCTCTTGCTTTGTGGTTTGTCAACATTTCATTCGCTCCGTCTGGAGTCTATCAGGATTTTTGTTGCTATGCTAACAGCGTATCATTATTTGACTCCATCCGTGGGAATATAGCAGTATTTCACTTGCTCACAATCGTGAGTGTGACAGGATTTCAGTTGTTTCATGGGGACTGTGACGCTATGACAATCTCAATGTTTGTAGACGACATTAAACCTGGAAGAATTGTAAGGACTATAGAGGACAGTGTGGAACTCGAACAGGACAATCACACGTTGGTGTAATGTGAGGTGATGCACTTTGGTAGGAAAGACATTGAAAGACAATATAAAACAGTCTGTATCATTATAAGGGGTGCATGAGCAGAAGGCCCTGGGTGTATATGAACACAGATTATTGAAGATGTCAGGACAAGTGGGGAGAACAGTAAATATCACAGATTCGTTTCAGTATGTGAGCTGTTTACAGGAGGAAGTGTTCATTTCCGTGCTCCCTTCCTGGGATGTGGTGGCGACGATGTGTTGTGAGCCCATCCTCCTGCCCACTGAGACCATGGGGATTCTATTTGAGCCAGCTCGACAAAAAAGGGAGATGGGATCAGGGCCACGGCTTCTAAGTTGGACCGGAGGAAACAGAGCTGCCAGTGTTTAAAGTGAAAATTTCTCTTCACTGAACATTGCTCCTTACTCGGTCGGTGAGACGGGGATGAATCAGAATTTCCGCACGAGGCATCCCGATCCTCTCCGGCTCATACCTGGGTTCTCCCCACATGGCAGGGGGAGGGGGTGAGGGAAAGGATATCAGGCACTCCACCACCTGGATTGGCCCTCTCTGTCCGATTCCAAGCTGTTTCTCCTGGAATGGGAGAAAGGGAGGGAGGCAGTGAGGGTGGGAGTGGGTGGCCCTGCTGTTAGTGTTGGTGTAGGTTGGGGTGGGGGGACACGGTGAGGTGTCCCGAGAGAGTCAGTCCACAGTGTTGTATCAATGCAGTGTTATCAATTTGGGGAAGTGGCTGAAATTGAAGGGAAGGGGGAAAGGTGCTGAATGTAGCAGTGAGAGTGGTGGAGCACGAGCCTTGGTCGGGGTCGGTGCTATAAAAGATATACAGTGAGTGTGAGGAAGCAGAGAGAATACGGTGAGCCTTATCCTGATAGAGTGCGGAAGGTTATTAATGTTTTTTCCTGTATTGCTGGACATTTCTTCAGATCGCAGATACTGCACTGAGCTGGGTGGTGAACACAGACTATGCTTGGTGGGTATGGTGGTGTGGCACCCTCTGGGAAGAGAATGGTCCCCCATCTCTACTAGCCCATCCACCAGGTCCTTCGTGAACCTGTTGACAAACCGAGGTGCAATTGCCTCTTATCCGCCATGCTCGTGGTAAACTGTGCAGGGCAGATCGAAACTGAGAAAGTTCAACCATGTGCCCATTGGCCTTTTAAAGATTGGTATCAGTGCCAGGGATCACGCAATATCCAGGGGCATCTGGGCAATGGTGAATACCTCCAGCCATGCTGGGTGGGAGAATTGGGCTGGCATTGAATGAGAGGGACACCATGGGGTGGGGTGTGTAGTTAATGAGGTGAGTTCGATAATCTAGCACCAGGAAACTAGCTCAGCCTCGTTCGGACGATCCCTCTGTCACACTCAATGAAAATGTCACTGAGAAAAATTATTGTTAGAATCTGCCCAATGAGTCATAGACTCTGTTGAAGCCAATTTCAGTTACAAGTTTTCAAAACAAATGCTCATCTGACCTCACACCAAGATCCCTTTCTCCCATCTTTCCTGGGAAGACTGGCTCATGTTACAGGATGCTATCAAAGTGTCTACATTTCAGCTTTCTGAAAACTGAGAACACTTCCTTCCATGACACTGTCACTCAGTCTCCCCCGCATTGTATATATACAAAACCGCTCCCATTTGTTATTGTTTCAACTGATTCCCCCTCCTTCTCTCTCTGGCAGTGATGTTTACACCCACAGCATCCCATTGTCATGGCATAACGGAGATATGGAACTGTAAATGGATGGGAGCTGCACATCCTGTCACTTCCAGCATGGGCTGCATGTTTCCCTACATTGGGCAGGGATTGAACACAGTATTACAGAGAAATGCACTGGGGTGGTGTACACAGCTGTACATGCTGAGAGGGTAACTGCTCCTGGTTTTACAGATCAATGCACTGGGTTGGTGTACACAGTCCTACATGTTGGGACGGTAACTGCTCCTGATTTACAGATCAATGCACTGGGGTTGTGTACACAGTCCTACATGTTGGGAGGGTAACTGCTCTGGGTTTACAGATCAATGCACTGGGTTGGTGTACACAGTCCTACATGCTGGGACGGTAACTGCTCCTGATTTACAGATCAATGCACTGGGGCGGTGAACACAGTCCTACATGCTGGGAGAGTAACTGCTCCGGGTTTGCAGATCAATGCACTGGGGTTGTGTACACAGTCGTACATGCTGGGAGAGAAACTGCTCCAGGTTTGCAGATCAATGCACTGGGGTGGTGTACACAGTCGTACATGCTGGGATGTAACTGCTCCTGGTTTACACATCAATGCACTGGGGAGGTGTACCCAGCTCTACATGTTGGGAGGGTAACTGCCCCGATTTATAGATCAATGCACTTGGGTGGGCTATACAGTTCTACATGCAGGGAGTTTAACTGCTCCTGTTTTACAAATCAATTCACTGTGTGGTGGACACAGGCCTACATGCAGGGAGGGTAATTGCTCCTGGTTTATAGATCAATGCACTGGGGTGGTGTACACAGCCGTATATGCTGGTAGGGCGACTGCTCCTGGTTTAGAGATTAATTCACGGGTTATCACTGCACAGTTTGCTTTGCTGGTTGAGGTTTATAGATAATGCAATGATGTGCTCTGTGCAGCTCCCCGTGCTGGACAGATATCTAATCCGGGTTTATATATTATTGCACCTTTGAGGTCTGCACAGACCTCCTTGCTGGACAGATATCCAGTCTTTGTTTACAGATCAATGCACTGCTGTGTTCTGCACAGCTCTCCGTGCTGGACAGTTATCCAGTCCGGGTTTAAAGATCAATGCACGCGTGTGTTCTGCACTGTTCCACATGCCGAATACTAACTGGAGGAACACAGCAATCTAGCTAGCATCAGGAGTTGTGAAATTTGATGTTTCGGGTGTAACACTTCTTCAGGAATCTTGAAGAAGGGTTGCACCCAAAACGTCGACTACTCCACCTCCTGATGCTACCTGGCTTGCTGTGTTCTCCCAGCTTCCTCCCTGTCTACTTTGGATTCCAGCATCTGCAGCTTTTCTGTCTCTACCGCAGTTTTCCATAGTATGCAAATGTCTTGACTGTGTCTGAAGGTAAGTGCCCTGACATGATCTGTGCAGTGTTTCACTCTGATCTGAGTCCTGGATTGTATTGACCAGTGCAATGAATGAATCAGCACACTGCTTCACTCTGGACAGATGGCTGGGTTGGACTGAGCAGTACACTGGTCTGGTCTGCACAGTACATCATGTTGGTGGAGTGGATGGAGGAAAGGTGATGGACAGGTCAAGGAGTTCCCCGGAACCTTCTGTCCCCAACGGCCAGATCACGGCGTTTGTGAACGGCCGGACGTCAGTGAATTAAACAAACAATAAAATCCCAAGGGAAGAGATCTCGTTGCAGGGAGAAGGAGACATTGTTTCGAAGGCCGCTCCGCAGTTAAAGGGGTAGATATGTTTTCCCTGTGTTTACATTTCTTCCCGACACTTGATCAACCACAATTTAGACAAAAATGCAGACATTTCCACACTCCGTTTGTCTTCAGGAAACAGGGAGAGAATCCTTCAAGATAGCAACATGTCCACGCTCAGTATTAGGAACTGGGAAGAAGTGACCTGTGCCCGCTCTCGAGTGATCGAGTATGTAGGAATGTTCCAGAAACCATTTGTCCTTATGGATGTGTCTCTGTATGTTTGGGGAGGGAGGCGTTCTTGTGGCTTGTGACACATTTTTGTCAGCAATTTAGACCTTCCCAGTTGTTATTCCAGCTCCAATTATTTTAATAATTCTCTGAATACAGGGACACATTTGAAAATCTCACTGAGTCCCCGATCAAACGGGTCCCTTTGCCTCCACGCTGATGGGTAATGTGTTTGTTTTCCTTCCTCACAGTTAACGTAGTGACCATCTACGTCCTGCTTTATAAAGATTGTGGATTGTCTCCATGTGTCAGACGTTACCTGGGGGCCATGGCAGCGGCGGATCTCCTGGTCATTATCTTCGATCTGATACTGAGACACATTCCCATTGTTTATCAGGAACAGTTTTATTTCCTGACACACTCTGTCCCCGTGTGTAATATCCACGCCGTTCTGCTTTATGCAGCCACTGACTGCTCTGTCTGGTTCACCGTCACGTTCACCTTTGATCGGTTTGTGGCCATTTGTTGCCAGAAGCTGAAAAGTAAATATTGCAGTGAGAAAATGGCGGCTGTGGTTCTAGGCGCAGTAACTGTGCTGAGCTGTTTAAATAATATTTTCTGGTATTTTATGCTCTTACCTTGGTATCCGCTGATGAACCAGCCATGGTTTTGTTATGCAACAGACGCTGTTGCATCCTCCCCTGTCTGGGCCACAATCGAGTTCCTCCACCACATTCTAACCCCGGGGGTCCCATTTCTCCTGATTCTGCTGCTCAATGTTCTCACCGTCAGACACATTTTAATGACCAGCAGAGCCCGCACGAGACTCCGCGCTCGCACCAAAGGGAACACTCTGTCTGACACAGAAATGAAAAACCGAAAAAAATCCATAATTTTACTGTTTGTCATCTCGGCCAATTTCATCCTGTTATGGTCAACGTTAATGGTGTTTTCTATATGGTTCCGGATGTGGTGGATTGGGTTTCGGTCTGTGTATCTTCATTATTTTGTGCAGGAATTGGGCTTCATGCTGCAGCTCCTCAGTTGCTGCACGAACACAGCGATTTATGCCGTGACCCAGACTAGGTTCAGGCAGCAGCTGAAGAATGTGCTGAAATATCCCTTCAAACAAATCCATCAATCAATCAAATTCCCTCATTAACCAATCCATCCGGAATTTTCTCAATTCAGTTCAGTGTTTCAGCGATGGACCAGCCTGTCGCTATGGTAATAGACCGAGGATGGCGCTGATTTGTCCATCCTTATCCCACAGGGGGTTTACAGGGACACATTTAAATGTTTCTCACAACTCAGGCGTCAGTAAGAAAGGGCACCATCCCACTGATTGTATCCATCACTTCCATTTGTAAACAATAAAAATGTTCATTAAAGCGAACTGAGCAGGAGAGTGACCGATGTTGTTGTGTTTCTTTGTGTTGGAGAAGCTGAGCTGGAGAGAGACAGACTCAGCCCCAAGTCCTGTTCCTCAGGGAAGGGTAGGAAAGGGAAGGGACCGTGCCCTGAGCTCAGGAGTTGGGATTAACTCCCTCGATCACCCCGACTCCAACCTGGCCTCCCTATTTCCTCTCCCCACTCTTTCTGCTCAATTCTCTCCCTCTCTCTGCACACTCACGATTTCTCACCACCTCTTCCTTTCACTTACCCTCTTCCCCCCTCTCTCTCACACACACCCTCACCGCAGTTTCTGTTCCGGCCTCAATTCTTTCCGTTCCCCCTCACTCTCAGTCTACTGCCGTCTCTGTGTCCCTCCCGCAATTCTGTCTCAACCCCATATCCCCCTCCTTCCACATCTTTCTATCCCCTCACACTACCACGCCCCCATCACCCCACAGGCAGCTTCATCACCAACCTTCCCAGTTTCTCTGGGTCAGAGGGAGAGGGAAGGACCAGGGGGACAGAGTGTGTCAGAGAGAGAGGGAGGAAGGGATGGGTAGGTGCGAGAGATTCAGTCAAAGTGAAACGGAGGGAGGTGCTGAGAAAGAGACACCGAGGGAGTGGGAACGAGAATGAGAGAAGGTGGACAGAGAGTAAAAGAGCAGGCGGATAGAGAGAGTGGCAAGAGAGAGATAGGGGTGGGAGAGAGAGAGAGAGAGAGAGAGAGAGAGAGAGGCGGAGATAATGGGATCGAAGGGGAAAAAGAGAGAGTGGGCGACAGAAAGAGAAAGAGAGGGAGAGAGAGGCAGGGGGGGTCGACAGAGTGGGATGAGAGAGGGAGAGGAGGGAGAGAGAGGGGACAAGGGAGAGGGACAGAGTGAGAGGGGGCGAGAGAGAGAAAGTTAGAGGGATGAGAGAGAGGAAGGTGATGAGAGAGAGGAGGTGAGAGACAGAAGTGGGGTAAGAGAGAGGGAGTTGAGCGAGAGAGGAGGGTAGAGGAGAAAGATGTGGGCATGAGAGAGAGAGGGGGCGAGATAGAGAGTGAGGGTGTGAGAAAGGGGACCAGAGCAAAGGGGAGAGAGAGAAGGTGAGAGAGAGGGTCGAGAGTGAAGGGAGAGAGATGGGGAAAGAGAGGGAGGAGAGGTGGGAAAGAGAGTGGGGATAGAGAGTGGGTGAGAGAGAGAGTGGAGAGACAGAGAGCGCTAGAAAGAGTAGGAGGGAGAGACAGAAAGAGATAGGGGAGATAGATAATGGAGACAAAGCAGGGAGAGGGAGAGTGATGCGAGTGGGAGAGAGGGACAAGCGAGGGGGGAATAGAAAGGTGGCGAGAGGGGGAGGAAAGAAAGTGGGGAGAGAGAGTGGAGAGAGGGGAAAAGAGAGGGGCGAGGGTGAGTGGGTAGAGAGAATGGGGAGAGAGTGAAAGTGGAGACATAGTGCGGATAGAGAGACTGGGAGAGAGAGAAGCTGGGAGAGAGAGGGGAGTAAGTGGGGAGAGAGGGGAGGGAGAGGGGAAGAGAAGGGGAGAGAGGGGGAGAGGATGGGGAAGATGGGGGCACAGAAAGGCGGAGAGGTGGAGAGGTAGTGGGAGACAGGGAGGGAGAGAGGGTTGTATAGAAGAAATAGAGTGTGGGGAAGAGAGATTGTGAAAGAGAGAGGGGAGAGAGAGGAGGAGAGAATGTGGGCAAGAATGGGTAAGAGAGAAGGGAGAGGGAGGGGAAAGAGCAGAGAGAGAGGGGAGTGAGAGAGGGGACTGAGTCTGGGATAGAGAGAGGCTGGGGAGCAAGAAGAGCGAGAGAGGGGAGCGGGAGAGGGGGAGAGCTAGGGGGAGACAGACGGGAGAGTTGGTGAGTGAGGGGGAGAGGGAAAGGGAAAAGGGAGAGAAGGAGAGAATGAATGGAGTGAGGGGAGAGAGAAGGAGAGAGAGGGAGAGAGGGGGAGAGAGAGGCAGAGATGGGTGAAGGAGGGGGACAGAATGGGGAGAGAGGGGAGCAGAGAGGGAGGAGAGGTGGAGAGAGAGGTGGAGAGAGGGAGGAAGAGAGATTTGGAGAGAGGGGCGTGGAGAGGGGGATAGAGAGAGGGCGAGCGAGGTGGGGAGAGTGTCGGGAAGAGAAAGTGTGAGAGAGGTGGGAGAGAGAGGGGAATGAGTGTGGGTAAGACTGGGTGAGAGAGATGTTCGAGAGACGGAGAGAGAGGAGAGAGAGGGTGTGAGAGAGGGGAGTGATAGAGGGAAGAGAGAGGCTGAGAAAGAGGGGGAACGATGGGAGAGTGAGAGAGGGGAGAGAGAGAAGCGAGAGAGAGAGAGGGGCGAGAGAGGTGAGCGAGAGAGGGGAGCGAGATGGGGGAAAGAGGGGGAGAGAGAGGGGGAGAGATGGTGAAAAGGGGGAGAGATATATGAGAGAGCGATAAGGGAGAGAGGGAGAGAGAGAGTGAGAGGAAAGAGAGAATGAGTGGAGAGAGGAGATAGAGAAGGAATGAGTGGGGAGAGAGAGGTAGAGGGAGTGTGGACAGAGAGGATAGAGTAGAGAGAGAGGGACAGAGCAAGAGAGAGGGGGAGAGAGAGTGGGGGGCGTAGAGATACAGAGCGGAGAGCCGGGAGAGAGGGACACCTGGGAGAGGGTGAGTTAGGGGAGAGGGAGAAATGGGAGAGGGAGTGAGGAGAGAGGGAGAGAGGAGAGAGTGAGAGAATTGAGAGAGAGAGAGAGGGAAGCGAGTGAGGGGGAGCGAGAGAGAAGAGAGGGAGAGAGAAGGGAGCGAGAGAGAGGGGAGCGAGAAAGAGGGCAGCAACAAAGGACAGAGATTGGTGGCGAGAAAGAACGGGGAGAGGAGGGAGAGAGAGGGGGTGGGGGGGAGAGAATGGAGAGAGGGGGGCAGCGAGAGGCGGAGAGGTGGAGAGAGAGGGGGAGAGAGGGAGGGAGAGTTTGATGTTGAGAGGGTTGGCGAGAGGGGGATAGAGAGGGGGCGAGAGAGTGTGGAAGAGAGAGTGTGGAAGAGAGTGTGTGAAAGAGAGAGGGGGAGACAGAGGGGTAGAGAGTGTGGGTAGAGGAGAGAGAGGAGTGAGAGAGGGAGAGAGAGAGAGGGGAGACAGAGAAGGAGAGAGAGGAGAGTGAGGGGAGATAGGGGAGGGGGAGAGAGAGAGAGAGGTAGGGAGAGAGCGGGGGAGTGCGACCGGGGGAGAGAGCGCGGGGTAGGGAGGGGCAGAGCGGGGGTGAGAGAGGGGAGGGAGAGTGTTTAGAGAGGGGAGCAGAGGGGGAGAGAGAGGGGCATAGATAGTGAGGCAGAAAGAGAGGGCACTGAGTAGAGGGAGAGAGAGGGGAGGAGCAGAGAGGGGGAGAGACAGAGCGGAGAGCGAGTTAGAGAGAGATAGGGAGACAGATTTGGAGAGAGAGGGGGACAGAGGATGGGAGTGAGGGGGGAGAGAAAGGGTGAGCGAGAGGGGGAGAGAGGTGGAGAGATGGACGGTGCGAGTTGGGAGCGAGAGCAGGAGAGAGAGTGGGACAGAGAGAGAATGGGTAGAGAGTGAAGTGAGAGGGGAGTGAATGAGGGGAAGGGGAGAGTGGGGAGAGAGTGGGAGAGATGGGGGCAGAGAGGGGAGGATAGGTGAAGAAAGAGTGCGACTGAGAGAGGAGTGATTGGCGGAGAGAGGGGTAGAGATAAGGAGATAGAGAGGGGGAGAGAGAGGTGGGGAGAGAGTGGAAATGAGAGAGTTTGAAAGAGAGAGGAGGAGAGAGATGGGTTATAGAGTGTGGGTAAGAGAAGAAAGAGAGGGGGTGAGAGAGGGGAGCGAGAGAGGGACAGGGAGAGAGGGGAGCGAGACAGGAGGAGCGAGAGGGGGAGAGAGAGGAGGAGAGATGGTGAGAGGTTGGGAGAGAGAGGGGGATAGAGAGAAAGGGGAGAGAGGGAGAGGCAGAGGGAGGGAGGAGAGAGATGAGTGGAGAGAGGGGAGAGAGAGAAGGAGAGAGTGGGGAGAGAGAGGGGCAGTGAGAGGGGAGAGAGAGAGGGTAGAGATAGTGGAGAGTAAGGGGAAGAAGGAGAGAGAGGCGAGAGAGAGGGGGAGTGAGAGAGGGAAGAGAGGGGGGAGAGAGAGAATAAGTGGAGAGAGGGGAGAGAGAGGAGAGGGGGAGAGAGAGGAGAGAGTGAGGAGAGAGGGGGAGACAGAGGGAAGAGAGAGAGAGAAAGGGGAGAGAGGGAGAGTGAGGGAGAGGGAGAGAGGGTGAGAGGAGCGGAGAGAGACTGGGAGAGAGAGAGGGGAGAGGAGGGAGAGGGGGAGAGCTGGGAGAGGTGAGTTAGGGCTGAGGGAGAGATGGGAGTGGGAGACAGAGGAGAGGCGTAGAGAGTTTGTTGGAGAGAGAGGGATGGAGAGAGAGGGGGAGAGCGGGGAGGAGAGTGAGTGGGGGAGATGGGGTGTAGAGAAGGGGAAAGAGGGGGGAGAGAGCTGGAGCAAAAGGGGTTGTGAGATGGGGAGAAGGGGCAGAGAGTGAGAAAGAGGGGAACGAGATCGAGGGGAGCGAGAGCATGTGGACCGAGAGAAGGTAGAGAGAGGTGGGGAGAAAGAACGGGTGAGAGATTGAAGGCGCGACCGAACCGGTAAGAGAGCGCGGGGAGATAGAGGGGGGAGAGGGTAGTAGAGAGATGGGCTTAGAGAGTGAGGAAGAGCGAGAGGGCAGTGAGTAGAGGGAGAGAGAGTGGCAGAGAGAGAGGGGAGGGAATGGCGGAGAGAGGGGATGGGGAGAGATAGAGGTGGGGAGAATGTGGGGGAGTGAGAGCGGGGAAGAGATCGCGGGGAAAAGAGTGACAGAGAGTGGGGAGAGAAAGGGGAGGGAGAGGGAGAGAGAGAGGGGGACGTAGAGTGTGAGGCAGAGAGAGATTGTACTGAGTAGAGGGAGAGAGATAGGGAAGAGATAGAGGGGAGAGAGTGTTGGGGAGAGATGGGGAGAGAGGTGGAGAGAGAGAGGGGGAGAGAGAGGGGAGAGAGAGGGGGAGACAAAGGGGAGCGAGAGGTGGAGAGAGAGCTGGAGAGATAGAGGGGGCGAGAGAGTTGTGGAGAGAGGAGAGAGAGGCAGAGAGAGGGAGAGAGAGAGCGAGAGAGAGACAGCGAATTTGAGAGAGCGGGAGAGAGATAGGGGAGAGCTGGGGGAGAGAGAGAGAGCCATGAAGGGGGACCGCGTGGAGAGGGAGAGAGCAGGGGGATGGGGAGCGGGAGAGAGAGCGAAGAGAGGGTGAGAGAGGGGAGAGTGGTATAGAGGGGATGGGAAGTGGTAAAGAGAGAGTGGATAAGAGAATGCATCGAGAGAGGGGAGAGAGAGGGGAAATAGAGAGAGGGGGAGAGAATGGGGAGAGATGGGGCCGAGGGGGCGGAGAGTTGGAGAGAGGGGGAGACAGAGAAAGGAAGAGGGGTAAAGAAGGGTGGAGAGAGGGGAAGGAGAGCGGGAGAGAGTGTGCGTAACAGTGGGCGAGAGACAGGGGGAGAGAGAGAGGGGAGAGAGAGGACAGAGAGAAGGCAGTGAGAGATGGGAGCGAGAGAGGGAAGAGAGTGTGGAGAGAGAGTGAGAGAGAGAGGCTGGGAGAGAGAGGGGAGTGAGAGAGGGGAGTGAGAGAGCGGGAGAGAAGATGAGAGAGAGAGAAAGGGGAGAGAGGGAGAGCATGAGTTGAGAGAGGGGAGAGATGGGGGTAGAGAATGTGTGAAAGAGTGGGTGAGAGACGGGGGAGAGAGAGGGGAGAGACAGGAGAGAAAGAGGGGAGTGAGAGAGGTGAGCAAGAGAGGGCAGAGTGAGGGGAGAGAGAGGGGAGTGAGAGAGGGGAGAGAGAGGGGAGCGAGAGAGCGGAGTGAGAGTGAGGGAGAGAGGATGAGAGAGAGAGAAAGGGGAGAGAGGGAGAGTGTGAGTGGAGAGAGGAGAGAGAGTGGGGGAGAGAGGGGAGAGAGAGGGGAGAGAAAGGGGAGAGAGAGAGGGAGAGAGAGGGGGGAGCAAGAGAGGGCAGTGAGAGAGAGGGAGAGAGGTGCAGAGAGAGAGAAAGGGGAGCGAGGGCGAGTATGAGTGGAGAGAGGGGAGAGACGGGGAGAGAGAGTGGAGAGAGAGAGGGGGAGAGATTGTGATAGATGGGGAGAGAGAGGTGAGAGAGAGAATTAGTGGAGAGAGAGAGGAAGAGAGGGAGATAGAGGGGGAGAACGAGTTGGGGAGAGCGAGAGGGTAGAGGCGGGAGAGGGGGTGAGCTGGGAGAGGGTTGGGGAGAGGGAGAGATGGGAGATGGAGAGAGGGAAGAGATGGGAGAGACGGGATAAAGATAGGGAGAGGGATAAAGAGAGAGGGGAGAGAGAGAGGAGAGAGAATGGACAGAGAGACAATGGAGAGATGAGAGAATGGAGAGGGAGGGAGAAGGGAGCGAGTGTGAGGGGAGCGACAGTGAAGAGAGCGAGAAAGAACGGAGTAATAGAGATGGGATCGAGACAGACGGGAGCAAGAGAGTGGTGGCAGAAAACGGGAGCGAGAACGTGTGAAGCGAGAAAGGGTGGAGAGAGGTGGGGAGAAAGAGCGGGTGAGAGTGCGTGGTTGAGAGAGAGCAGGTAAGAGAATGCGGGGAGAGAGAGGGGGAGAGAGAAGGGGAGAGAGGGAAGGGAGAGAGGGAGGTGGAGAGAGGGAGGGGAGAGAGAGGGAGAGAGAGGGGGAGAGTGAGGGACATTGAATGTGAGTCAGAGACAGAGGGCAGTGAGAAGGGGAGAGAGAGGGTAGAGAGGGAGGGAGCGAGAGAGGGGGGAAGAGGGAGAGAGAGAAGCGGAGAGAGAGGGGATAGAGCGGGAGAGAGAGGGGGAGAGAAAGGGGGACAGAGCGGGGGAGAGAGAAGGAAGGGGGTAGACAGTGGGGCATAGAGTGCGAGGCAGAGAGAGAGGGCAGTGTGGAGAGGGAGAGAGAGGGGCAGAGGGAGGGGGAAGAGAGAGAAGAGAGAATGGTTGGGGGAGAGAGAGAGTGGCAGAGAGAGGGGGAGAGAGAGAGGGGGAGAGAGAGGTGGAGAGAGAGGGGAGGGGAGAGAGGGGAGAGAGTGTGGGAGAGATAGTGGGGAGGAGAGATTTGGGGAGAGATGGGGAGAGAGAGGGGGAGAGAGCAGGAGAGAGACGGCGAGAGAGAGGGAGCCATATGGGGAGACAGCGTGGAGAGGGAGAGAGCAGGAAGAGAGAGAGAGGGGGACAGGGAGAGAGAGGGGACAGGGGTATAGAGGGGAGGGGAAGTGGGAGAGAGAGAGGAGTGAGGGGGAGAGAGGGGGGAGTTACAGAGGGGAGTGAGTGCCTGTGAGATAGAGAGGGAGAAGGAGGGAGGAGAGAGAGTTGGAGAGAGGGGAGAGAGAGTGGAAGAGAGAGTAGGAGAGAGGGTGAGAGAGAGGAGGAGAGATGGTGAGAGAGGGGGGAGAGAGAGAGAGAGAAAGGCGAGAGAGGGATAGACAGAGAGAGAGGCGAGAGAGAATAAGTGGAGAGAGAGGGAGAGAGAGTGGAGAGAGAGAGAGGAGAGAGAGGGGAGAGAAAGGGGAGAGAGCGGGGGAGAGAGCAGGGAAGAGAGAGTGGAGCGAGAGAGGGGAGCGAGAGAGAGGACCGAGAGAGAGGGGGAGACAGACTGGGAGAGAGAGGGGAGAGATGGTGAGAGAGGGGTGAGAGAGTGGAGAGAGAAAGAAATAGGAGAGAGAGAGACAGAGAGAGAAAGAAGAAAAAGACTGAATGGACAGAGGGAAGAGGGAGAAGGAGACAGTGGGAAGAAAGAGGAGGAGAGGGCAGAGAGAGAGGGTAGAGACAGTGGGGAGAGACAGACAGGGGAGGGAGAGAGGGGAGCGAGAAAGGGCAGCGAGAGAGGGGAGAGAGGGGGATAGAGAGGGGAGAGATGGTGAGAGTGGGGTGAAGAGAGAGAGGGGAGAGAGAGAGAGAAAGGCGAGAGAGGGAGAGATGGTGAGAGAGGAGAGAGAGAGAATAAGTGGAGAGAGAGGGAGAGGGACGGAAAGAGAGAGTGGGGAAGAGACAGGGGAGAGGCGGGAGGGGGGAAAGCCGGGAGACGATGAGTTAGGTCAGAGGGAGTGATGGGAGAGGGAGAGTGGGGAGCTGGGGTGTGAGGGGATACGAATAGGGGCAGAGAGAGGGGAGAGAGAGAAGGGAGAGGGAGAATGGAGAGAGTGTTAGAATGGAGAGAGTGGGAGAAGGGAACGAGTGAGGGGAAGAGAGAGTGAAGAAAGCGAGAGAGAAGAGAGCGAGAGACGGGAGTGAGAGAGACGTGATCGAGAAAGAGGGGAACGAGAAAGAGGGGAGCAGGAACTGGGGGCGAGAACGAGTGGAGCGAGTGAGGGCAGAGAGAGGTGGGGAGAAAGAGCGGGTGAGAGTGCGTGGGGGAGAGAGAACGGATAAGAGAGCAGGTGGAGAGAGGGTGGAGAGAGATGGTGAGAAAGAGGGGGAGAGCGAGGGTGAGAGAGGGAGGCGAGGGGGTAGAGACAGGGGCAGAGAGCGTGTGGCAGAGAGAGAGGGCATTGAATAGAGGGAGACAGAGGGGCAGAGATAGAGGGGGAGAGAAAGCGGGAGATAGAGAGGCAGGGAGGGGGTAGAGAGAGGGGGAAGGAGATGGGGAGAGTGAAGGGAGAGAGAGAAAGAGAGAGAGGAGAGAGATGATTGAGAGGGGAGGGGGAGAGAGAGTGGTCGGGTGAGAGCGGGGGAGTGAGAGCAGGGAGAGAGCGCAGGGGAGAAGGACAGAGTGGGGCCAGAGAGGGAGAGGGACAGGGGAGAGAGCGGAGGATAGAGAGTGGGAGAGAGAGGAGAGAGTGGGGTAGAGAGAGGGGCATAGAGGGTGAGGCAGATAGAGATGGCAGTGATATGAGGGAGAGAGAGGGGATGAGATAGAGGGGAGAGAGAGCTGGGGAGAGTTGGGGAGAGAGGGGGAGCGAGAGGTGCAGAGAGAGTGGGCGAGATAGAGGGGGAGAAAGAGTTGGGGAGAGATGGGGAAAGAGAGGTTGAGAGAGAGGGGGAGAGAGATTGAGACAGCGGGAGAGGGAGACCGAGTTTGAGGGAGCGGGAGATAGAACGGGAGAGTGATGGGGAGAGATGGGGGAGTTAGACAAAGCCATAGAGGGAGACAATGTAGAGAGGGTGAGAGCAGGGAAACAGAGAGAGTGGTGGGAGGGAGGAAGAGGGGAGAGTGGGAAAGAGGGGATGGGAAGTGATGGAGAGAGTTGGAGAGAAAGGGAGAAAGAGAGTGGGAGGGAGAGGAGGAGAGTGAGTGGGCGAGGGGAAGAGAGAGGGGTAGAGAGAGCAGAAGAGAGAGGGGGAGAGCGGGGTGGAGAGAGAGCAGAGACAGCGTGAAAGAAAGACGAGTGAGACAGAGGGGGATAGAGAGTATGAAAGAGAGACGGAGAGAGAAGAATGAGGGCGAGAGGTAGGGAGAGAGGTGAAGTGAAGGGGGAGAAATGGGGAGAGACGTGTGAAGAGAGGGTGGAAGAAAGGGGAAGAGAGAGGGAAGAGAGGTAGTGTCAAATGGGAAGAGAGAGGGACAGGGAGAGAGGGGGAGATAGAAAGGAGTGAGAGCGGGAGAGAGAGGGGGAGGGAGGGGATAGAGAGAGGGGGTGGGAGAGGGGGAGAGAGACGAGGAGAGAGAGGGGAGACAGAGAAGGACAGAGAGGGAAGAGTAAAGGAAGAGAGGGGAGAGAGGGGAGTGGAGACAGAGAGGAGGGGAGAGCGCGGGGAGAGAGCGGGGGAGAAGGACAAAGGGGGGAAAGAGAGGGAATAGAGAGGGGAGCGAGAGGGGTACAGATCAGGGTCAGAGAGGGGCAGAGAGAGGGGAGAGGGGCATAGAACGTGAGGCAGAGAGAGAGGGCAGTGAGTAGAGGGAGAGAGAGGGGCAGAGAGAGAGGGATGAGATAAGGGGGATAGAGTGTTGGGGAGAGATGGGGAGAGAAAGGCGGAGAGAGGGGAAAGAGGTGGAGAGAAGGGGGAGAGAGAGGGGGAGCGAGTGGGGGGAGAGAGTGGGTGAAATAGAGGGCAGAGAGGATGAGAGAGGGGGGAGAGCGAAGGAGAGAGACAGCGGGTGAGAGAGCGGGAGAGAGGTAGGGAACAGTTGGGGAGATGGAGACATCGTGGAGAGAGTGAGAGCAGGGAGAGAGAGAAAGAGAGGGGAGAGGGAGAGAGAGGGGAGAGGGGTATAGAGGGGATGGGATGTGGGAGGGAGAGGGGGAGAGAGAGTGGGGAGAGAGAGAAGGAGAGGGTGGGGGTAGAGAGTTGGAGAGAGAGTTGGAGAGAGTGGGGGGAGACAGAGGGGGAGAGAGCAGGAGAGAGAGGGGAGAGAGAGTGGAGAGAGTGTGTGAAAGGGAGAGGGAGAGAGAGGGACGGTGAGAGGCAGGGAGAGTGGGGAGAGAGGGTGTAGAGAGGGGGATAGATGGTGAGAGAGGTGTGAAGAGAGGGTGGAAGAAAGGGGAAGAGAGAGGGAAGAGAGGAAGTGACAAAGGGAAAGAGAGAGGGAGAACTTGAGAAAGCGGGGAGGGGGGTCAGATGTGGGGAGAGCGCGGGGATTGAGATCGGAGAGAGTGCGCGGGTGAGAGAGGGGCAAACAGGGGGAGAGGGAGGGAAGGGAGAGGAGAGGGAGAGGGGGAGAGAGGGAGAGAGAGGGGGAGAGAATGGGGAGAGACTCGGGCCAGAGAGCTGCGGAAAGGTGGAGAGAGGAGGAGAGAGAGATGGACAGAGGGGTGGAGAGAGGCATGGAGAGATGGGAAAGTGAGTGGGAGAGAGTGTGCGTGAGAGAGAGGCGAGAGAGAGATGGAGTGAGAGAGGGGAGCGAGAGAGGGGAGAGAATAAGGGGAGAGGGGGGGAGAGAGGGGAAGAGATGGTGAAAGAGGGGGAGAGAGAGAGTGTAGAGAGAGGTGAAGAGAGAGTTGCATAGAGAGTGAGGCAGAGAGAGAGGGCAGAGAGAGAGAGGGGAGAGAGAGGGGAGAGAGGCAGGAAGATAGAGAGGGGAGAGAGTGAGGGAGATAGAGAGGGGGAAAGAGAGACAGAGAGAGGAGAGAGAGAATGGGGAGAGAGACGGGGAGAGACGGGAGAGGGGAGATCTGGGAGTGGGTGAGCTACGGCAGAGGGAGTGATGGGAAAGGGAGACAGGGGACTGGGATAGGGCGAGGTGGTAGAGAGAGAGAAAGAGAGAGAGATTGAAAAGCGTGACAGAATAGCGTGAGAGGGAGAAGTGAGCGATTGAAGGGTAACGAGAGCAAAGAGAACGATAGAGAAGGGAGCGAGAGTGACGGGAGCGAGAGAGACGGGAGCGAGAAAGGGGGGAACGAGAACGAGTGGAGCGAGAACGAGTGGAGCGAGAGAGGGTTGAGAGAGAGGTGGGGAGAAAGATCGGGTGAGAGAGCGTGGGGAGAGAGAAGGGGTAAGAGAGCACGGGGAGAGTGGGGAGAGAGAGATGGAGAGAGAGTGGGGAGAGAGTGGGAGGGGAGAGAGGGAGATGGAGATAGGGAGGGGAGAGAGGTGGTAGAGAGAGGGGTAGAGAGAGGGGAGAGAGGAAGGGAGATAGAGAGGGGAGTGAGTGAGGGAGATAGAAATGGGGAGAGAGGGGGGAGACAGAGGGGGAGAGATTGGGAGAGAGAGAGGAGAGAGGGGTGGAGACAGAGGAGCATAGAGAGTGAGGCAGAGAGAGAGGTTAGTCAGCGGTTAGTGGGAGGTGAGAGAGTGTGGGAGAAAGAGAGCGGGAGAGGGAGAGGGAAGAGAGAGAGAGTGAGGGGGAGAGAGACCGGGAAGAGAGAGGGAGAGAGAGTTGGAGAGAGTGGGGGAGAGAGAAAGGGAAGGAGGGGGAGACAGAGGTGTAGAGAGTGGGGGAGAGAGAGTTGGACAGAGAGGGGGAGAGAGGATGAGAGGGAGAGGAGCAGACAGAGGTGGAGAGAGAGGGGGGAGCAAGAGAGGGCAGTGAGAGAGAGGGAGAGAGGAGCAGAGAGAGAGAAAGGGGAGAGAGGGAGAGTATGAGTGGAGAGAGGGGAGAGACGGGGAGAGAGAGTGAAGAGAGAGAGGGGGAGAGATTGTGAGAGATGGGGAGAGAGGTGAGAGAGAGAATTAGTGGAGAGAGAGGAAGAGAGGGAGATAGAGGGGGAGAACGAGTTGGGGAGAGCGAGAGGGTAGAGGCGGGAGAGGGGGTGAGCTGGGAGATGGTTGGGGAGAGGGTGAGATGGGAGAGGGAGAGAGGGAAGAGATGAGAGAGACGGGATAAAGATAGGGAGAGGGATAAAGAGAGAGGGGAGAGAGAGAGGAGAGAGAATGGATAGAGAGACAATGGAGAGATGAGAGAATGGAGAGTGAGGGAGAAGGGAGCGAGTGTGAGGGGAGCGACAGTGAAGAGAGCGAGAAAGAACGGAGTGATAGAGATGGGAGCGAGACAGACGGGAGCAAGAGAGTGGTGGCAGAAAACGGGAGCGACAACGTGTGAAGCGAGAAAGGGTGGAGAGAGGTGGGGAGAAAGAGCGGGTGAGAGTGCGTGGTTGAGAGAGAGCAGGTAAGAGAATGCGGGGAGAGAGAAGGATAGAGAATGAGGAGAGAGAGGGGGAGAGAGAAGGGGAGAGAGGGAAGGGAGAGAGGGAGGTGGAGAGAGGGAGGGGAGAGAGAGGGAGAGAGAGGGGGAGAGTGAGGGACATTGAATGTGAGTCAGAGACAAAGGGCAGTGAGAAGGGGAGAGAGAGGGTAGAGAGGGAGGGAGCGAGAGAGGGGGGAAGAGGGAGAGAGAGAAGCGGAGAGAGAGGGGATAGAGCGGGAGAGAGAGGGGGAGAGAAAGGGGGACAGAGCGGGGGAGAGAGAAGGAAGGGGGTAGACAGTGGGGCATAGAGTGCGAGGCAGAGAGAGAGGGCAGTGTGGAGAGGGAGAGCGAGGGGCAGAGGGAGGGGGCAGAGAGAGAAGAGAGAATGGTCGGGGGAGAGAGAGAGTGGCAGAGAGAGGGGGAGAGAGAGAGGGGGAGAGAGAGGTGGAGAGAGAGGGGAGGGGAGAGAGGGGAGAGAGTGTGGGAGAGATAGTGGGGAGGAGAGATTTGGGGAGAGATGGGGAGAGAGAGGGGGAGAGAGCAGGAGAGAGACGGCGAGAGAGAGGGAGCCATATGGGGAGACAGCGTGGAGAGGGAGAGAGCAGGAAGAGAGAGAGAGGGGGACAGGGAGAGAGAGGGGAGAGGGGTATAGAGGGGAGGGGAAGTGGGAGAGAGAGAGGAGTGAGGGGGAGAGAGGGGGGAGTTCCAGAGGGGAGTGAGTGCCTGTGAGATAGAGAGGGAGAAGGAGGGAGGAGAGAGAGTTGGAGAGAGGGGAGAGAGAGTGGAAAAGAGAGAGTAGGAGAGAGGGTGAGAGAGAGGAGGAGAGATGGTGAGAGAGGGGGGAGAGAGAGAGAGAGAAAGGCGAGAGAGGGATAGACAGAGAGAGAGGCGAGAGAGAATAAGTGGAGAGAGAGGGAGAGAGAGTGGAGAGAGAGAGAGGAGAGAGAGGGGAGAGAAAGGGGAGAGAGCGGGGGAGAGAGCAGGGAAGAGAGAGTGGAGCGAGAGAGGGGAGCGAGAGAGAGGACCGAGAGAGAGGGGGAGACAGACTGGGAGAGAGAGGGGGAGAGATGGTGAGAGAGGGGTGAGAGAGTGGAGAGAGAAAGAAATAGGAGAGAGAGAGACAGAGAGAGAAAGAAGAAAAAGACTGAATGGACAGAGGGAAGAGGGAGAAGGAGACAGTGTTAAGAAAGAGGAGGAGAGGGCAGAGAGAGAGGGTAGAGACAGTGGGGAGAGACAGACAGGGGAGGGAGAGAGGGGAGCGAGAAAGGGCAGCGAGAGAGGGGAGAGAGGGGGATAGAGAGGGGAGAGATGGTGAGAGAGGGGTGAAGAGAGGGGAGAGAGAGAGAGAGAAAGGCGAGAGAGGGAGAGATGGTGAGAGAGGAGAGAGAGAGAATAAGTGGAGAGAGAGGGAGAGGGACGGAAAGAGAGAGTGGGGAAGAGACAGGGGAGAGGCGGGAGGGGGGAAAGCCGGGAGACGATGAGTTAGGTCAGAGGGAGTGATGGGAGAGGGAGAGTGGGGAGCTGGGGTGTGAGGGGATACGAATAGGGGCAGAGAGAGGGGAGAGAGAGAAGGGAGAGGGAGAATGGAGAGAGTGTTAGAATGGAGAGAGTGGGAGAAGGGAACGAGTGAGGGGAAGAGAGAGTGAAGAAAGCGAGAGAGAAGAGAGCGAGAGACGGGAGTGAGAGAGACGTGATCGAGAAAGAGGGGAACGAGAAAGAGGGGAGCAGGAACTGGGGGCGAGAACGAGTGGAGCGAGTGAGGGCAGAGAGAGGTGGGGAGAAAGAGCGGGTGAGAGTGCGTGGGGGAGAGAGAACGGATAAGAGAGCAGGTGGAGAGAGGGTGGAGAGAGATGGTGAGAAAGAGGGGGAGAGCGAGGGTGAGAGAGGGAGGAGAGGGGGTAGAGACAGGGGCAGAGAGCTTGTGGCAGAGAGAGAGAGGGCATTGAATAGAGGGAGACAGAGGGGCAGAGATTGAGGGGGAGAGAAAGCGGGAGATAGAGAGGCAGGGAGGGGGTAGAGAGAGGGGGAAGGAGATGGGGAGAGTGAAGGGAGAGAGAGAAAGAGAGAGAGGAGAGAGATGATTGAGAGGGGAGGGGGAGAGAGAGTGGTCGGGTGAGAGCGGGGGAGTGAGAGCAGGGAGAGAGCGCAGGGGAGAGGGACAGAGTGGGGCCAGAGAGGGAGAGGGACAGGGGAGAGAGCGGAGGACAGAGAGTGGGAGAGAGAGGAGAGAGTGGGGTATAGAGAGGGGCATAGAGGGTCAGGCAGAGAGAGATGGCAGTGATATGAGGGAGAGAGAGGGGATGAGATAGAGGGGAGAGAGAGCTGGGGAGAGATGGGGAGAGAGGGGGAGCGAGAGGTGCAGAGAGAGTGGGCGAGATAGAGGGGGAGAAAGAGTTGGGGAGAGATGGGGAAAGAGAGGTTGAGAGAGAGGGGGAGAGAGATTGAGACAGCGGGAGAGGGAGACCGAGTTTGAGGGAGCGGGAGATAGAACGGGAGAGTGATGGGGAGAGATGGGGGAGTTAGACAAAGCCATAGAGGGAGACAACGTAGAGAGGGTGAGAGCAGGGAAACAGAGAGAGTGGTGGGAGGGAGGAACAGGGGAGAGTGGGAAAGAGGGGATGGGAAGTGATGGAGAGAGTTGGAGAGAAAGGGAGAAAGAGAGTGGGAGGGAGAGGAGGAGAGTGAGTGGGCGAGGGGAAGAGAGAGGGGTAGAGAGAGCAGAAGAGAGAGGGGGAGAGCGGGGTGGAGAGAGAGCAGAGACAGCGTGAAAGAAAGACGAGTGAGACAGAGGGGGATAGAGAGTATGAAAGAGAGACGGAGAGAGAAGAGTGAGGGCGAGAGGAAGGGAGAGAGGTGAAGTGAAGGGGGAGAAATGGGGAGAGACGTGTGAAGAGAGGGTGGAAGAAAGGGGAAGAGAGAGGGAAGAGAGGTAGTGTCAAAGGGGAAGAGAGAGGGACAGGGAGAGAGGGGGAGATAGAAAGGAGAGAGAGCGGGAGAGAGAGGGGGAGGGAGGGGATAGAGAGAGGGGGTGGGAGAGGGGGAGAGAGACGAGGAGAGAGAGGGGAGACAGAGAAGGACAGAGAGGGAAGAGTAAAGGAAGAGAGGGGAGAGAGGGGAGTGGAGACAGAGAGGAGGGGAGAGCGCGGGGAGAGAGCGGGGGAGAAGGACAAAGGGGGGAAAGAGAGGGAATAGAGAGGGGAGCGAGAGGGGTACAGATCAGGGTCAGAGAGGGGCAGAGAGAGGGGAGAGGGGCATAGAACGTGAGGCAGAGAGAGAGGGCAGTGAGTAGAGGGAGAGAGAGGGGCAGAGAGAGAGGGATGAGATAAGGGGGATAGAGTGTTGGGGAGAGATGGGGAGAGAAAGGCGGAGAGAGGGGAAAGAGGTGGAGAGAAGGGGGAGAGAGGGGGGGACCGAGTGGGGGGAGAGAGTGGGTGAAAAAGAGGGCAGAGAGGATGAGAGAGGGGGGAGAGCGAAGGAGAGAGACAGCGGGTGAGAGAGCGGGAGAGAGGTAGGGAACAGTTGGGGAGATGGAGACATCGTGGAGAGAGTGAGAGCAGGGAGAGAGAGAAAGAGAGGGGAGAGGGAGAGAGAGGGGAGCGGGGTATAGAGGGGATGGGATGTGGGAGGGAGAGGGGGAGAGAGAGTGGGGAGAGAGAGAAGGAGAGGGTGGGGGTAGAGAGTTGGAGAGAGAGTTGGAGAGAGTGGGGGGAGACAGAGGGGGAGAGAGCAGGAGAGAGAGGGGAGAGAGAGTGGAGAGAGTGTGTGAAGGGGAGAGGGAGAGAGAGGGACGGTGAGAGGCAGGGAGAGTGGGGAGAGAGGGTGTAGAGAGGGGGATAGATGGTGAGAGAGGTGTGAAGAGAGGGTGGAAGAAAGGGGAAGAGAGAGGGAAGAGAGGAAGTGACAAAGGGAAAGAGAGAGGGAGAACTTGAGAAAGCGGGGAGGGGGCTCAGATGTGGGGAGAGCGCGGGGATTGAGATCGGAGAGAGTGCGCGGGTGAGAGAGGGGCAAACAGGGGGAGAGGGAGGGAAGGGAGAGGAGAGGGAGAGGGGGGGAGAGGGAGAGAGAGGGGGAGAGAATGGGGAGAGACTCGGGCCAGAGAGCTGCGGAAAGGTGGAGAGAGGAGGAGAGAGAGATGGACAGAGGGGTGGAGAGAGGCATGGAGAGATGGGAAAGTGAGTGGGAGAGAGTGTGCGTGAGAGAGAGGCGAGAGAGAGATGGAGTGAGAGAGGGGAGCGAGAGAGGGGAGAGAATGAGGGGAGTGGGGGTGAGAGAGGGGAAGAGATGGTGAAAGAGGGGGAGAGAGAGAGTGTAGAGAGAGGTGAAGAGAGAGTTGCATAGAGAGTGAGGCAGAGAGAGGGCAGAGAGAGAGGGGAGAGAGGCAGGAAGATAGAGAGGGGAGAGAGTGAGGGAGATAGAGAGGGGGAAAGAGAGACAGAGAGAGGAGAGAGAGAATGGGGAGAGACACGGGGAGAGGCGGGAGAGGGGAGATCTGGGAGTTGGTGAGCTACGGCAGAGGGAGTGATGGGAAAGGGAGACAGGGGACAGGGATAGGGCGAGGTGGTAGAGAGAGAGAAAGAGAGAGAGATTGAAAAGCGTGACAGAATAGCGAGAGAGGGAGAAGTGAGTGATTGAAGGGTAACGAGAGCAAAGAGAACGATAGAGAAGGGAGCGAGAGAGACGGGAGCGAGAGAGACGGGAGCGAGAAAGGGGGGAACGAGAACGAGTGGAGCGAGAACGAGTGGAGCGAGAGAGGGTTGAGAGAGAGGTGGGGAGAAAGATCGGGTGAGAGAGCGTGGGGAGAGAGAAGGGGTAAGAGAGCACGGGGAGAGTGGGGAGAGAGAGATGGAGAGAGAGTGGGGAGAGAGTGGGAGGGGAGAGAGGGAGATGGAGATAGGGAGGGGAGAGAGGGGGTAGAGAGAGGGGGAGAGAGAGGGGAGAGAGGAAGGGAGATAGAGAGGGGAGTGAGTGAGGGAGATAGAAAAGGGGAGAGAGGGGGGAGACAGAGGGGGAGAGGGTGGGAGAGAGAGAGAGGAGAGAGGGGTGGAGACAGAGGAGCATAGAGAGTGAGGCAGAGAGAGAGGTTAGTCAGCGGTTAGTGGGAGGGGAGAGAGTGTGGGAGAAAGAGAGCGGGAGAGGGAGAGGGAAGAGAGAGAGAGTGAGGGGGAGAGAGCCCGGGAAGAGAGAGGGAGAGAGAGTTGGAGAGAGTGGGGAAGAGACAAAGGGAAGGAGGGGGAGACAGAGGTGTAGAGAGTGGGGGAGAGAGAGTTGGACAGAGAGGGGGAGAGAGGATGAGAGGGAGAGGAGCAGACAGAGGTGGAGAGAGAGGGGAGAGAGAGGTGGAGAGCGGGGGAACGAGGGGGGAGCGAGAGAGTGGCGAGAGAGGGGTAGAGATAGAGGGGGAGAGAGAGTTGGGGTGAGATGTGTAGAGAGAGGAGAGAGAGAGAGGGGGAGAGAGGGAGAGAGAGGTGCAGACAGAGGTGGAGAAAGAGGGATAGAGAGAGGTAGAGAGAGAGGGGAGCGAGAGGGAGAGCGAGAGGGGCAGAGAGAGTTGGGGAAAGAAGGGGAGCGAGAGTGGGGGGAGAAAGAGAGGGAGAGCGGGAGAGAGAGCGAGAGAGAGTGAGTTTGAGAGAGCGGGAGAGAGATAGGGGAGAGGTGGGGGAGAGTGAGAGAGAGCCATAGAGCGAGGCAGCATGGAGGGGGAGAGAGCGGGGAGAGAGAGAGATGGGGGAGAGGGAGAGAGAGGGGAGAGTGGTATATAGGGGAGGGGAAGTGGGAGAGAGAGAGGGGCGAGAATGGAAGAGAGAGGGGAGTTAGAAAGGGGAGTGAGACTGATGAGAGAGAGAGGGAGAGGGAGGGCGAGAAAGACTTGGAGAGAGAGGGGAGAGAGAGGCGGAGAGAGGGGAGAGTGGGGTGGAGAGAAAGGGAGAAAGAGCGTGAAAGAAAGAGGGGTGAGAGAGGGGGAGAGAGAGAGTGAAAGAGAGAGGTGTATAGAGGGGGTAGAGTGGGGTAGAGATTGGGGGGCGAGGGGAGAAGAGAGGTTGGATGAGTGGGGAAGCGAGAGGGAAGAGACAGAGTGACAGTGGGGGAAGAGAGGGGGAGAATGTTGGGAGAGAGTGGTAGAGAGAGGGAGAGAGACGGGGAGATAGTTGGGAAGAGAGAGGGGAAGGCAGAGTGTGAAAGAGGGAGGGGGAGAGATAGCGGGAGAGAGTGCGGGGAAGAGGGAAGTGAGAGAGGTGAAAGAGAGAGGGGAGTGATAGAGAGCAGTCAGAGAGGAGGGAGAGACGGGGAAGAGAGGGGGAGAGGGTTTTGATAGGAGGGGAGAGATTCGGGAAGAGAAGGTGAGAGAAAGTTGGAGAGAGAGGGGGGAGGGGACAGCGATAGAGGAGAGAGAGGGGAGTGAGGAAAGGGTTAGAGATGTGAGTGAGAGAGGGGAGAGATAGAGGGGTGAAGAGAGAGAGGGATGAGAGAGTGGGTGAGAGAGTGGGGGAAGGAGAGGGAGAAGAGAGAGGGAGAAGAGAGAGGGAGAAGAAAGAGGGAGGAGAGAGGGGAAGAGAGACAGGGAAGAGAGAGGGGGAAGAAAGGGGAGAGAGGGTGGAAGAGAGGCGGAAGAGAGGGGGCAATGAGAGGGGGAGCTAGGCGGAAAGAGAGGGGGAGGGGAGAGAGGCGGGGAGAGAGTTGGGGTGAGAGTGGGGAAGAGAGAGTGTAAAGAGAGAAGGGTGAGAGTAAGAGGGGAGAGAGAGGAGGGAGAGCGAGAGAGGAGAGAAAGAGGGGAGAGAGAAAGGAGGGTGAGAGAGGGTAGTAAAAGAAGTGTCGAGAGTCGGGGCGAGAGGGCGAGATAGAAGGGGAGAGAGAGAGTGAGAGAGGAGAGTTAGAGAGAGGGAGAGAGAGAGGGTACAGAGGGGAGAGAGAGGGGAGAGAGGGAGAGACCGAAAGAGAGAGAGGAGAGATTGAGAGAGAGAGTGAAGGGACAGAGAGAGAGAGAGCGCGGGAGGGGAGAGAGAGAGATTGAGAGAGAGGGGTCAGTGAGAGAGGGGGAGAGCGAGAGAGGAGAGAGAGGGAGAGAGAGAGAGATCGAGAGAGAGAGAGACCAAGAGTGAGAGGGAGGAGTGAGAGATAGGGAGCTGTGAGGGAGAGAGGGAAGAGAGAGAGAAGATTGAGAAAAGGCGTTAGAGATAGGAGAGACATAGGCGTGAAGAGAAAGAGGGATGAGAGAAGGGAGGCGGGGAGAGAGAGTGAGAGGGAAGAGAGAGAG